>NC_141695.1:973136087-974452133 GCF_964263255.1 Lissotriton vulgaris
GGAGCCAGGCTCCCCAGAGCCAATCACAAAACTGCAATCCAGCATTGTGATTGGTCTGAGCACCATGGTTCAATGATCAGCCAGGTAATGGGGACCTGGGCATGTTCTCCATCCATGGTAAAATACACCCTGGGTGGAGAACATGCAAAGTGTGCATGACTGGCCAGCCCCAGACCGTCGGCCAAACAGTCATGGGCACTTACACTGTGCCACCACTCCTCCCCTGCTCATCTGTCACCAGAGCAGCCATGCCCGCAAAGCTGCAGCAGCAGTAAAAAATGAAAAACCAATAACCAAGTTATTATCATTTTATTTTTCCTTTATTTTACTGCTGCAAAGCAGTGGGGCAATGCTATCCCGCCTTAGTGGAGGAGCTGCCACTCGTCCAGATGCAGGTTCAAGATGGTTGGAGCCTTTTCTGTCCCTGAGGCTGTGATCAGGAGGCCTGTCAACTAAGCCTTGGACTCACTCTGGTAGTCCTGCAAGCAGAAAAGAAGGTCTAAAGCAGCAGGGAAGTCTTCTGATGGTTCAATGCAGGCTTCAGACAGCAGGGTAGTCCTCTTGGTGCAGCACAGCAGATTTCTGAAGTACATAGCAACCCACATTCAGCAGGGAAGTCCTCTGAGAGTCCTTTTACAGGTCTATAATTGAACTGAAGAGTGGATCTGATTTTCATACCTTGTGTCCACTCTGAAATGAGAGAAGCGTCCAAAGTTTTCTACCCATAGGAGTGTCTGATATTTCCTGTCTCCCTAGCCTGGTCCCAGTCTGTCTTCAGAGGTATGATAGGCTAATGTGAAGTTATTTGTTTGTGAGCTGAGGCAATTCCTTTGAGTTTCAAGTGTGACAGTTGACTGTGTCACTGCCTTAACAACTCAGGATGGCCCATCCTGCCAATACCCAGGCCCTCTATGTTGATACTGTCTGGGAGGAATACACAAAGGCCAACCTCCACTCACATCTAATCATGTGACCCAGGAGTAGTCTGCAGGCACCAAATGGTTAGGGCAAAAGAATGCCAACTTTCCAAAAGTTGCATTTACAGAATCGCGACTTAAAATCTGACTTTACCAATAAAGACAGTTTTAAATTGCAACTTTACAGAAACCAAAATCGACATTCCCACCTACTCCCAATAAAAAGTTATCACTTAAGAAATGTAATACTGTAACCCAGTGTTATCCTATGGGAGAGGTGAGTTTTACAGTAGTGAAACACACATTTAATAGTGTTTCACTACCAGGACATGCAAGACTTAAAAGTACATAAACAACATTTCAAATACCCTATTGGCTGTTTAAGGTCTTCTCCGGAGGTGACATATGTATTAAGAAGGAAGGTTTAGCCCTGGAAAAAAGCTTATTTGGACAGGACGAAATGGCAGTTTAAATATGCACATACAGGCTTCAAATGTATGCCTTAAACATGTTTAAAGGGCTACTTATAAAGTTGGCACAATGAGTGCTACAGGCTCCCTAGTATAATTTAATTTACAGGCCGTGGGTACATGTATTGCCACCTGAAAAGTACTTTTACATTTATGTAAATTAAATGTGCCAATTGGGTGTAACCCAGTTTCACCACATTTAAAGCAGAGACCACAAGCAGTTTAGCACTGTTTAGCAGGGGTAAAGTGTAGAGAGTCCTAAAAGTTTACAAAAATGAGTTCAGAAAACAGGAGTCTTCAATCAAAACATTTGTAAATGATCCTGCAGAAAGGTCCAAGTCCAACTCCTTCCCTATGCCACCACCTGCCTACAAGTCAGTCCACTCTGGTAGTGCTCTCACTTGTTCTTTTTTATCAAGCCCGAAGTACACTAGATACATGATTCTGTTCTATCAGTTACCCAAGTTCCAAAGATCTCATACAAGGTTTATTAAGTTGGAGATTCTAGACCTTCCTACTGTGCCCTTTGCATTGTTCTTCCTCCAAGAGTCCTTCCTATTTGAAATTTACTACATTACCTACAAAGCCCTAAAAGTCAACCAGTTACCAACAAACTTCAGTTTAGTCGTTTTAAGACTGAACACAAACAAAGGCCTCTTAAAATGTGTTATGGAATATCTAACTCCCACCATGGCAGGTTGTATATATATATGCTAGGGTGTAAAGTAAGGCAGAGTAGCCTTACATAAAGTAATCCCACTCACCAATCATGCAGTGAGTTAGAGAATTAAATAATTTGTAAAAATCAAAAGCAGGTGCCAAATGTTTTTTCTTAGGGTCCTGCTAGCAGGCCTGCTAAGACTAAGATTTGCTGAATAGCAAGGCTAAATTATTTCATTCCACCTCATACCTTGTTCTTCCGCTACCATACACTTCCTGTTTTTTTTTTATCTTGCTGTTTCATTTTCATCCCTCCTTTTAAACATTTGCCTGCGTCAAAGTCTGATAATTGAAAATCAGTTCTTGTCTCCAAAATGAGTACCATGTGTCTGCTTACCGCAGCATTGGCACAAATGAATCACTCATTCTGGGGTCTTCTGAGAAAATGTTATTATTGTCAAAGTATTCCGCTCTGTGCATGAGCTGTAAGGGAATTAAGGAGTCGCTTACATTGCTTATTAGCAGGGAGTTAAAACTGATAGCCATTTAGGCTCGGGGGTCTACCTTTTGCAGTGCCAAAAGCTGATCTAGGGCAGAGTTTGCCAAAGAGTAGGAATGAGAGGGTGAAATATTGTCTGGGCAGAGGGCAATGGGCGCAGGCCACTCAATTGTTTTCAACTGCACTGCAACATGTTTGTGTTCGTGCCATGCAGGGGTCCTTGTCTCTGTAACCCACTGTAAACTAGAGAGCATAGTTTTGAGAGAGAATTTTAGACTGGAGAAGACGAGGCTTTTGTGCATATTTTAGCTGAATGGAGGTGTTCGGATAGAGTATGGTCTTTGATGTACATGTTAGAAGTCTTTCTTCAGCCCTGGGCACCAGACTGTTAGGAACATTCAGTCTGCGACTGAACAAAGGTCAGTTACAGCATCATAACTCGGCACAAAATAATATCTAAACGGAATGATCAGTTTCCTAGGGGCCGGGTAGTAGTCATGCCTGATACAGCCAAATAAGTCGAAAGAAAGTGAATACTTTTAAAAAGCATGCGTCTGTTTAGGCTCAGTTCCGAATATTTATGATTTGCAGTCATTCGATTTCCCCTAGAGATTTGGAACGGTCAGTGGTGACAAAGCATAAATTGGCGGTGTGTAAAATGCCATAATGGCATTCATTAAAAGAAGATTAGCGAAAACAAACACGGATAATCCTATAATCACTGTTTGGCACTCGGAACAGATGCACGGTAAATCAAATGAGTTAGTGGGCGATGATAACTTATTCCAAAAGCATTCCCTTTAGGTCTTTCCTCTCTGATTACTATTTTCACAGCAGTACTACCGGATAGATTTAAAATCTGTAATATTCTATTGATATTTACAATTGTCCTGCTATAACCCCGAGAGTTGGGACAAAGTAACAGAGGATTGGTGTTGATGCCTCTAGAGGTTGTTATAAAGGCTAGGCTGTGTAGGGCTTGAAAAGGAGTATGTACCTTTTGTCTCTTCGCAGTACAAACTGAATGCACATCTAGTGTAAATAATCACTCAAAATGATAGGAGGCAGGGCACTTTTAACAATAACAGTTTCCGGTCTAAATGGAGAATCAGGCCAGTTGAAATTTAGAAACAATCTATGACTGACGCGGTTCCTAGTCATAATGAGATCGTTTTTTCGGACTTTAGCTGGAAATTGAGTGTGACCTGTTTCAAGCACCATGATACCCCACTGGGGTGAGGTATGCCTTCTACAAAACAAATTAACAAACATAAATTAAATATTCGTCTGTAACGAATCTCTCCATCCCTTAACACAGTTTGTGTTTTATGGCCTCTCCAAGTTTCTTTACCAACTAGTCCTTTATGAGAACATATGCTTTTTCCCCTCCAATTAATATATTGGGCATTTGTGAACCCACATAACAAACAAAAAGAACAACCTCAAGGAAATATCAATCGACTGGCATCCTATTAGTATTGAGTAGTCTCCCAGAAGGAAAACCCATTAGGCTTTTTAAAGAACCCTCACCCACCAGCTAGCAGGTGGCATGCTTCTGGTTACCTCCTATAGGGCATGCCTCCCAGGTGTGCTGCGATGCCTGATTACAGTGGAGAAGGATTTTTTTAGGTGAATTTAGTTAGCATGAACCTTAAAAATACCTCCAGGATACTTTGTCATATAAGGATAATTTTATTATTGAGTTCCTGGGGTAGGATTAAAAGCACAGGTGGATGCGGAAGAGAAAGAATGACCTCACACATCCGAAAGAGGTAAAGAAATGGTCTAAAAGTTTCAGCCAAAATCTGTGTAAGGAGTCTTTCTTCAGCATCAGTGCTGCTAGGGTCAAAAGCGACCCTTATCAGGTATAGCGACCCTACCGACCTCAAGAACTACCGTCCCATCTCGCTGCTCCCGTTTCCTGCAAAGGTCATCGAGAAGACCGTCAACAAGCAGCTGGCCGCCTTCCTCGAGACGAACGGATCCCTCGACCTCTCGCAGTCTGGCTTCCGGGCCAACCACAGCACCGAGACCGCCCTGATCGCAGCAACCGATGACATCCGAGCCCTGCTCGACAACGGAGAAACAGCGGCCCTCATCCTCCTAGACCTCTCCGCGGCCTTCGACACTGTCTGCCACCGTACCCTAGTGCAGCGCCTCAGCAATGTCGGAATCCAGGAGAAGGCACTGGAGTGGATCATCTCCTTCCGAGCCGGAAGGACACAGAGAGTCTGCCTCCCCCCGTTCAGATCAGAAGCCACCAAAGTCATCTGCGGCGTTCCTCAAGGCTCCTCGCTCAGCCCAACCCTCTTCAACGTTTACATGAGCCCCCTCGCAGCCATCGCACGCCAGCACAACCTCAACATCATCTCCTATGCCGACGACACCCAGTTGATCCTCTCCCTCACCAACGACCCCGCCACCGCCAGAGCCAACCTTCATGAAGGGATGAAAGACGTGGCCGAATGGATGAAGAACAGCCGCCTGAAACTGAACACGGACAAGACGGAAGTCCTCATCCTGGGATCTTCACCCTCCGCCTGGGACGACTCCTGGTGGCCCCCCGCCCTAGGCAGCGCACCCAAACCAACTGATCACGCACGCAACCTGGACTTCATCCTGGACTCCTCCCTCTCCATGACCAGACAAGTCAACGCCGTCTCCTCGTCGTGCTTCAACATCCTGCGCATGCTACCAAAGATCTTCCGGTGGATCCCCACCGAGACAAGGAAGATGGTCACCCAGGCCCTCGTCACCAGCCGTCTGGACTACGGCAACTCCCTCTACGCCGGAACCACCGCCAAACTCCAGAAGAGACTCCAGCGGATCCAGAACGCCTCAGCACGACTCATCCTGGTCATCCCTCATCGCAACCACATCTCCAGACACCTGAGAGACCTGCACTGGCTCCCGGTCAGCAAGAGAATCACCTTCTGTCTCCTCACCCACGCACACAAAGCCCTACACAACCAAGGCCCTGGATACCTCAACAGCCGACTCAACTTCTACGCTCCCAAACGCCAGCTTCGATCGACCGGCCACGCCCTCGCCGCATCTGCAGAGCCACCACAGGGGGAAGGTCCTTCTCCTACCTCGCCGCCAAGACTTGGAACTCCCTCCCGACCCACCTCCACCTGACCCAGGACCACCTCGCCTTCAGGAAGCAGCTCAAGACCTGGCTGTTCGAGCAGTAGCGGACCCCCCCCCCTAGCGCCTTGAGACACTCCGGGTGAGTAGTGCGCTATATAAATGCTTTGATTGATTGATTGATTGATTGATTGATAGTGTACGCACACTCCCTAAGGTGTGTGTGAGTGAGGGTGAATTCGTAATTTACGATTTAAACCTGAAACGATATATCTGTAAGAGAAAAGGAGAGGAAAGATACATACAATTTCAACCAACATCAGTCATTTTATGTGGATGTAGTGTATGGTGCAGAGCGCACATTGTAGTGCTCTTACAACCTTGTGCCTCATAACTTGTGAACCCATACATGCCTGTCACCGTCTCCATTATCATTATTCTAATTCAAACTGCTGAGCAAATTAACCTCAAAATATTTTGTATAAAAATAACTTTTCTTCTTATTAGTGATTTAACTGTCATGTTTAAGCCCCTCCCTCATGGGTTCCCCATCAGCTCGTACCTTTTATAGGTACACTGCACTACCACCATCACCCACCATATATGCTTCTATTCCGAACAGATTGCTCACTGGTTTCTTGTAATGGTAAATTATAAATAACATGAAAAAAAGAGAATCAAGATGGCCACCTTGTCTTCTTTTGCATGCACACTGTCCATCTTAGAATTTATTTTTTAAAGCTAAAAAAAATCCTGAAGCTGGTCTGACCAGTGTATATCCGGGCAATAATGTAGACTTTTTCTAGCTTAGTATAGTTTGTGAATTAGTGATACTGACACTTGTCATTTGAAACAGAACTTTGCAGAGGCACATGTGTTTTACATTATTATGCTTTTAGCACTGCCCTTTCAGTACAATCAGATTCGGCATTTTCCTATTGTGGGTCGTTTACTGGTCCACTCTCCTGAATGTTAGTGAGTGTTATTTCATCAAGAGCTTCACCAAGAGGATCTTAGCAGGAACCTAGAGGTGCACAAGGCTGTAAATTCTATTAGCCAGGTTTACAGCATCAGTCACAGAGGATGTTAGATGTTATGTATTATTGTATTCTTTCCTGTATACTGTTTCGGTCATCATTAGCTTCTCCTAAATTGATTTTCCTTTGGGTTTCTTCCAAGCTGGGGGCCTTCGGGTGTTTGGAAGTGTCCGGCTGTGAACTCGAATGTTAGTCTCATATTCCTTGGTTCACATTTGGAGAGTTTCCACTTTGAAATAGATCTTCAGTGAGAAGTTCTAGGCTGGGGATATCTCTGCTGGTTACTATTCTGGGTAAATTGCATATAGGCTTTTAACCAGTCCTCTGGGGAGAATGCTGCTTTCATTTGATGCAAATCCCTCATCCACTCTGTATTATTCAGCTGTTGGGGCAGATATGTTAAGGCCTCTGAGATGTCCTATGTCAATTAGATATTTTTTTTAATTAAGTAGCCATCTCAGGAAGTAGGGATGATACAAGAATTAACGGCGACACATGCAAAGCAATCTGTAGTTGTGATACTTAAATTAGACCTAGCGCGTACTTATTGGTTCATGAGATCATAGAATCATGTGCAGTTGGGTAAACAGTTGGGCAAACGCAGGTTCAAGTTACTTGCCCCACTTTCAGTTTGTTTTTTCACTCTAAGGAACTAAAGGACTACCAGCACGAGCAATCCCTGAGACCGGGCCCGACCCCCTTGAGAGGGATAGGCAACAGGTGCTTAATAGGGGGGAGGGGAAAGAGAGGGAGGATGGAAAACAAAGAGAAGTATGCAAAATAATATAGAAAATTTGTGGTGATTATACATGCATGGTGCCCAAAAGTCCAATCCTTACTCTTGATGTTAAGGACTTATCCCACAGGCCGAACAAAGTAGGATAATACAGGAATTATCTAATCTGAAACCCTATATAGAATAACCCCACGAAATCAGACTGCAAGATTATGTTTTAGGAGATTGGGTGCCAGAGATTTCTATCAGATCCCTATCGTGGGCTTAGCCCTGCCCAAAGGACTTATAACAAAGGATGTTGTTACTTTATTTTTTAGTTTTTAAAGTTTTATTGAAAATAGTATACATAGTAAAACATCAGTACAAAAGGAATTGAAACAATAGAAGTTCTGGGTATATTTATTTATTTATTTTGAGAGTTTTATAGAGCGCAAACAAGATCCTTGTGGATATCAGAGCGCTTTACAATCAGTGAATTTAATTTGACAACAAATACAAGTAAGATAAACTCGTATACCTAACATCTTATAAGATTAGGGCAATAGGGTACAACCCAGTAATCAGATGGTTTAGGTCAAGGGAAGTTAAAATGTCTAGGTTGTCCAGTTGGATCCTTGTCATAGCCTGGGTTAGTATTGAGGGTTCGCCTGGTCTTGAAAGTTCATAAAACTATGCTCAGGTGAATTGTGCCATGAGGATCGCGTTTACTTCCTTTTTGAAAGCAACAGTAGAAGAGTTCAGTCTGGTTTCTGGGGGTAGCGCATTCCAGATCCTGGGCGCCATCCCCGAGAAGGTGTGTTTGTATGTTTTCTTCTTGTTGAATCTTTACGGTTTCAGTAGAAGGTTTTCCGCACTCCTTGAAGATCTTGTCCCCCCCAGAGATCGTCAGTTTCTGTGCCAGATAGCTGGATGCTTTGTGATGCAGGTCATACACGCTTTTTCCAGGTGAATTCTGGCTTCCAGTGGTAGCCAATTCAGGGATTTTAAGTATGGTGAGATGCGGGAACTTCTTTTTGAACCAGTGAGGAGTCTCGCTGCAGCATTTATAGAAGCTCTTAGCGGTACTGTTGAAGCATTTGGAAGGTCGGCCAGAGAGACACTTCCGTACTCCACACGCGGGATAACTAGAGCTTGTACTGCCAGCTTGAAGTCATTGACTGGCAGGAAGGGTTTCAACTTCCTCAGTGTAATTATCTGGAACTTTGAGCACTTCGTAGCGTTGCAAATGTGTTTTTGCATATTGAGGATGCTGTCCAGAGTTATTCCCAAAGATTTTGCCGAATCGACAATGGTTGGTTGTACGATGAGTGCATTAAGATGTTTGATCCAGTCTTGCATTATAGGGACTTTGGCGGGTGGAGCTATTAGGAGGAATTCGGTTTTTAGGGCTTTCATGTGGTATTGCACGTTAGACGCTTGTAGCATTTCAGTGAGTGGTTCCATGAAAAGATTAAACAATGTGGGGGCTAGTGAGGACCCTTGAGGTACTACCAATGTAACTGGTATGGGTTTGGACAGAGTGTTGTTGACCATAAATGTTTGTGTCCGGTTTTGGAGGAATGATGTAAACCAGTTTAGTACTGACCCTGAAAGACCCATTCTCTGTTTCAGAAGATCTATCAAGTTCTCATGTTTGACCGTTTCTAAGGTCGAGGAGAGGTCTAGCAGGATGAGTAAGCATGACCTATTCTGATCAAGGATTTGTAGCCATCATCAATTATGTGTGTCATGGATGACTCAGTGCTGTGACCTGCTCGGAAGCCTGATTGGTGTTTGTTAAGAAGGTGGAAGTGGTCCATATGTCTTGTCAATTGATGGTGCACACATTTTTCCAATAGATTGGCCAGGGTAGGAATATTGGAAATAGGGCAATAGTTGTTTAGGTCCGTAGGGTCGGCCGTGGGTTTCTTTAGAATGGGTAATACCTGCCCAATTTTGAGGGTGTACGAGATGCTACCTTGTTGCAGTGAGCTGTTAATGATATTGGTTCAGAGAGGCAAGAGCAGTGGTGTGAAGTCTTTAACAGCGTTTGCGTGGAGAGGATCAGTGAGGTGATTGGCAGGCTTCAAGGCACTAAGAATCTTGCAAAATGCTTTTTTTAGTGTAAGTTGCAAAGGATGACCAGGTAGCGGAATATTTTAGGACAAACTTTGAGGGGATTTGGTGTGGCGCCATTGGGCGTGCTGGGGAGGTTTTCGCATTACGACCCGAGTGTAAGGTTAGGTCATTTAGGAGATCCTTCTTGATGTTGTCAGTCTTCTGAATAAAGATACCAGAGAATTCTTCACAGTTGGGTTACAGTCGTGCTATGTCTTGTAGACGGTGCGGCGCGTCTTTACATTGGGTTTTGATTAGTTCGAAAAGTTTTTTGGGGAGATTTCTTGCTTGGTCAAGTTGGAGGCTGAAAAAGTCTGCTTTAGTGTGTTTGATCTTTCTGAAATAGACATTTATGTTTTTCCTTCGTATCTTGAGGTGATTGGTGGATGGGACTGATCTCCAATTGCGTTCAGAGGTTCTGAGAGACCGTCTATCCTTGTTGAGTAGACCATGGTACGAGGGCTTAGAGTCTTTGTGGAGACTCTTTAGTTGTTTATTATTGCGGTCATGGAGTTGAGGTAGTGACATTGACGTCGGATGAGCCTGCAGGGGGAGAAGTAAGTTGTAGCTGGAGGAAGGTAATGTGTTAGGGTTGAGTTTTTTTTAAGTCTCTTTTCCATACCTTAGGTCTTGTGGATTGAACCGAGTTAAGTTTCATTGTTTACTTGATCCTAAAAGTGAAAATAAAAAGAAATTATTAGGTAACAACGATAAAAAGCAATTAAATAGAGAAAACATACATTTCAAACCACATGTCTAGAGAGAAATATATTGAATGTTGACCATAAAAAACTCGTTTGATTAACAAAGGTACAGAAGTGGCATAAGCACGATCAAGTCTATGATGATGGCATAACAAATTCCAACAAACATTGTATGAGATTTTTGAATTTTCCTTCCAATTGGTAGTGATGATCTGAAAGGAGATAGCAATAACCAAATCTATAAACTTACGTACGTTACAAGAGACATTCAAGAGAGGAGAGGAACCTCCCAAAAAAATATGAACAATATCAAAGGAAAAATCAGTATTTAAAATCTCATTAAGCGTAGACCAAATATGAGACCAAAGGGACTTAACCAAGACTTAACCAAGGGACAGTGGAAAAACATATGAAGGAAGTCGCTATTAGCATGTGGACATGACCAGCATTTCTTGGAGCCAATCAGTTTAAATTTATGAAGATCAGAGGGGGTAAAAAAGAGTCTGTTATAAAAGAAGTATAAGGTCTGTGTAGTACTAGCAGAACTAGCAGAACGAGAGGCTGTGTGTATTTTGGACCAGATAGAATCCCATACTTGATATGAGAAATCCTGAGCTAATTCTTGCTCCGACAGAAGTTCTCATTTTGATTTGACTCTGACAGTTTGTGAAAGGGAGAGTAATTTGTATATAGCTGCAGCCTTGAGAGGGGAGGAACAATCTGATGAAAGGGAAAGAGTCAGGTTAGTAATGGGCTGAGGGATATGTTGAGAGATTAGTGAAGCTAGGGCATTTTTTACCAAGTGGTATTGGGAGGAATATGTATCAGAGATATGAAAATAGTCTCGAATATCTGAGAATTCTCTTGGAGCATTATCCATGAGTAAGTGATTGTAAACTATAATACCTTTATCGATCTATTCCTTCCAAAATAATACTCTGTTATTAATTAACCTTTAAGAATGTATTATACCAAATCGGGGTTTGAGATTGGGAGTCAATATGTAAAGTGAAGAAGCAGGACAACAGTAGAGCAAGCGATTTAGAATGTTTAAATATTGGGGCGATAAAGCGTTTTGGTGGTTGAGTTAGACGAGTCACAGTAAGAAATGAAAAGGTGAGAGTTGTGCCAGCTCAATAGCACTCAAAGCAGTTGGGATAAGGCAGGAAGAATCTGAAAAAAAAGGCCAAATCTGTTTTAGCGTGAAGGCGGAATGATACTGACTAAGGTTAGGAAAGTTTATTCCTCCTTAGTCTTTTGGTTGCCCCCTAAATACTGAATTCAGGGGACGTTTTATGGGTCTCAAGGTCAGTAGCTAATTGGCTACTGACCTTAGGGTGAAGTACACCCTTGGTGTGTTCATCCCACGAGAGTGGGCACAATCCTTAATCCTGATTGGAGTGTGCCTGCCATCTGCAAGATGGTAAGCACTGAAGAGTGTGCCTCACCTCATCTCCCCCACCTGAGGGGTGGAATTGGCAGAGGTGGGTACACCTTCTGGGCTGTGATACCACCGAAAAGGAGGGGAGACAGGAAGGGGAGCCCCTGATAGCAGGAGAGGCTGGGGGGTGCATTATAAAGGCAACAAGCCCTTTGAACATCCCCTGCCACAGATGGCTCTTGGTTTGACCACCTCTGCCCAGAAAAGACTTTGTTTCTGGGCTCAGGGAGTGAAGCCATCCACCCCAGGGGTGCAGAAACATGTCTCATGGTGGCAAGCTGGTATGTACCAGTCAGGGGACACACCAGCGGCTGGTGGTTTTTCAGGGGGCATCTCTAAGATACCCTCTGAGTGCATTGTATAATAAATCCCAGTCTGACATCCATGTGGGGTTATTATGCTAAGAAGTTTACTACCAAACTTCCATTATGGTGCTGTGGGGTTCGTAATGACAAACTCCCAGACCATATACTCTTTATGGCTTTACTACACTTTCATTGTCTAAAAATTTACGTAGGGGTACAGTGCTCATGCAACTGTACCCTCACCAGTGGTATTGTGCGCCAAGCTAGAGGGGTGCCTTACCTATACCATACGCAGTGGATTGCAGGCATGGCACACAGGAATGTGTACCTTGTATGTGGGTAGACATGCACACCTCTTGGTCAGTGTAACTATAATATTGTGGAAAGCATAAACAACTATTTAAAATGTGACTGTGTGCTATCTCACTTTGGGGACTGGCCCTAACCCCTGTACTATAATAACATGTTCAAAGACCTGGGATCACCCAGGTCTGTGAGATGCCCTCGTCGAGTCGAACAAACGCCATGACGTGGATTAGTACGTGCTCTCTTTAAAGGAAAGCCCCTTCTTTCTCAAATGGTACCTGCTTCATTTGCTGCACAGTACATTTGTTATGTCCCTTTTACTCAGATATATAATCTAACTATGAGATATCATGTCAGGTTGTCCGTGAAAATACGGGTGTATCAATAAAGTTTCCCGGTTGCTAGGTTTTCCTGAATGGTTGCCAAGGCGCTTTTTATTTAAAGAGAGCACGTACTAATCCAAGTCATGGCGTTTGTTCCACTCGACGAGGGCGGTGGCGTTCAGGCAGACGGTTAACTAATACTTGTAGTTGAGCACCACGTACAGGATGATTGTGAAACAGGTTTTTCACTTAATTCATAATTTCATTATGAGCAGTTTGTTTACATAAGGTCGTTTTCACTTTTCTTTTAGCAACACGCCTTGTCGGTGTTGTGTTTTGTAAGCTTCAACTTCCCCTTGATGTTCACTCACTAATTACCACCACAGAGTGCATGTTTTGAAAGTCTGATGTTTTCTTTATTTTTTCAGCGACGAACTTCGTGTTTAAGATTTTACCTTGCACCGGAGCACGGCGCTTACAAATTCACTGCATACGCTCACAATGTTTAGTTCCCACACCTCGTTTTAACTTGTTATGACTCACAGTGCCACTCACGTCTGGAAATAGTTTTAACCCACAAATGTATCATCACATTGGGCGATACATGAGTCTTTGTTGGGCAGGTTCAGACTATTGATCCTCATTTTCAATCCTGTGCTCACTCGACTGTCTTACCATCTTTTTGCTAAACAGACACTCTTTTGATTTCCTGGGAGCATTTTCCGCCATGTGCAAATCCTATTGTTTTCATTCAGTTTGTAACCATGTTGAGTCACTTTGTGACATTTTTGCCTATTTTTCATTCTGTTGTAGTTACACGTGCAAGGAACAGATTACATTCTTCATATCTTCACTTGGAAATACCCCTGAAGAAGGGTTAAAAATAGCCTGAAATGCATTAGGAATGTCTTTTGAATTTTGGATGTCTAGTACAATCTAGTGTCTGTTAAACATAATAATACGCAACAGATAGTTGCAAATGTTTACTTTCAAATTTACTTACAGAAACTTGTAGTATGTAAAATTGCTTATTTATTATTGTTTGCACATATCAATATACGTTTTTGAACTTTCATTGTGTTACTTTGCTTAGACTTTTACCAAAATTGTGAAAAATTGCAATGAGAATTTGAAACCATATGGCTGTGCATCTCACAGACCTGAATGATCCCATGCCTTTAAACATGTTAACACAGGAATGTGTACCATGTCAACTCTTCACTTTTCTCTTCACCAAAACAGACAGCCTTCAATGGGTGTTAAGGTACAGGATCTCTAAGGGTGACATAATATGTGCTGCAGCCCTTAGAGGCCTTTCCTGGTCACATTGGCCTTGGTACTCATGGTACCATTTACAAGGGACTTACATGTGGCCAGAGAGGTGCCAATTGAGGGTACAAAGGTACAGTTTTGGGAAAGAACACAGGTCCTGGGAACCAGTGACCCAGGGCAGGTCAAGTCAAAGTGCATTAGATATCTAGCATAAAGTGTGTGGGGGGGTTACTGCAACAGAAACCCAGCTTCCAACCCTCCCCAGTGTTTTCATCCCACTTAAAACTCTGCATAATAGCAATAGTTTAACTTATATCTGAAACTCTGTGCTGCCTTCAATAGCATGCTGAGTTACTTCAAGTGTCTGGGAATGCACCCTGCATTCAGACAACTCACTCCTCATTCTCGCCCTTCACTTTCTTGCTCATCCTGCACTCACAGTGATCACAATGCACTCACACTGATTACTATGCACTCACACCATCCACCCTCTCACCCTGCACTCACAGTGTTCACTTTGCACTCACAATGCACTTGGGCTGTTCACCCTGTACCTCATCCTGTAGCCACATGAACCCACTACCCACCCGCACTCATGTGACACTTCACCCACCTGTACCCCTCACTGCTCAATCTGCAACCTCACTCAAAAGCACATCACTAACCATTAATTCATTCATCCCACTCTGCACTTACATCTGCACCATATGGTCACTTCACTCACCTTGCAGTCACTCCTCTTACAGTACTTTCACACTGTTGCATCGCTCACCACACTCACATGGGCACTCCTGCCACCCACACAGTGCAGAAGATTAATGTGCCTGCTACAAAGAACGCGGATCTTGCCATGCCTTCTTATTGCCTTGATTCCACACACCCAGTGCATACCCTGAGGCCGGCGCTAACCCCAGTACGCCTTCCTCATGTGGCTGTATCCACACTGGCACCCCCATGGGTTTACCAGCACACAGCACGCCTGTTTTTCACCCTCCTCACGCCTGTTCCCCCGGCTCCTCCAGCCACGGACAGCAGGCTTGGCTTCTCACTACACAGCGCACTGCGCCTTCCTCATGCGGCTGTATTTCTGCTGGCACTCCGACTGGATTACTGGCAAACAGCACGCTGGCTTTTCAACCTCCACATGCCTGATACCCCGGCTCCTCCAGCCGCCGGTAGCATGTTTGGTGTCTCATCCTAGAGCGCAATTCACCCTCCCAATGCGGCTGTAATTCGGCTGGCACTCCCAAGGGATACCAGCACTCAACACGGCTTCCTTCCAATCACCTCATGCTTGTTCCCCTGGCATTTCCAACCGCCAGCAGCAGGTTGGTTTCCCTCCTTCAGTACCACTGAGATACCATGCTGTTACATCTTTGTTGGGTCCCTCGCCCTGTACATCTGACTTTGCTCTTACTGTTGTTTACATGGGAGACGTTTTAACCTCAACGCCAAGTGATACCCTGCAAGCTGCATCCCTCGTCGATCTCCTTCCTGAGGTTGACATTTTAAACATGACATGCTTTATTCCCTCCCTTGGGAGTTCTTAACTTTAAATGCTATAAACCTTCTCTCTCAGGGTTTGGCGTAGGTACCTTTTGGCTTATAAGCCGGAACAGATGTAGTGAACTGCACATACCAAAAGTGGTGAGTCACGCATCTCATTACCATAAACATCAATCTAATACAGGAATGTGTTTCAAGTATTATCAAATGGGGAGTGTTATTACAAATTGTACTTGCGCTATATTGTTTTTCTGATTTGTGCAAACAATGCACACAATTTTTGATATGATGTTCTTTGTTTCCATCATAAGTTGTGTCTTGAACATACCGAACAGGCTAAAATCACTTTTTCTGTATTGTATTGTCTTTTGTTGCACGTGTTTTTCTATGTTTAGTTCATACTCATTTATTGCAGTTAGCTATATCAATGATCCTGAAGAAGGCCGTGACACTATTGTAGGTCTGCTGGCTGAAACATGTTGGTCTTGACATAACACAGAAGCCATTAATGAGGGCATCTGTGTTACCAGCGAGATTCTCTTTTAAATCCTGACACCGGGTAGCTCAATAAAGTTGCAGCATAGCTTACACTGTAGTTAGTTTTAAATCAGTCACATTACAGCACTGAGCTAACTTGAACAGACCAGGATACCATTGGGTTTTAGTATATCCGCCAACCTCATACAAAAAACCTTTCTTTAGTACATGTGAATATTATTAAAACACAATTTATATAATAAACCACCTATCATAAAACACAATGCATCAGTTCAACATAGTATACTGTCTATTATTGTTCTTTTCCCAATTTTTTTAAGGTTCTTTGTGGTAAAAGTGTTATAAGATGTTATATTATGTCCTGACTTGATGAATTTTATTGTTTTTGATTATGTTGAACTGATGCATTTCGTTTTATTATGGGGTTTTATTATATAAATTGTGTTTTAATAATATTCACATGTACTAAAGAAATAAATTGACCTTTTTGCACTGTATGATATATTGGGATCATCGTTTGAGTGTTTCAGGGATTTTGAGTGATTTTTTTTAAAAAGTTTATCTATGTGCTGCGAATGAATTATGAAATCCACTATTGATAGGGTGTTCTTGCTGATTGAGTGAATCAAGGGACAATTTGTTTTTTGGTACTGATAGTACTCCACTCCCTTAGTTGCTGACAAGGGATCTCTCTCTGTTCAAACACACCATGCATAATGTATGCAGGGTGGGTGTTCCCCGCAAAAGGCCTTGTAGAAGTGGGGCAGTGAAATCTATCAGATTTCAGTACGCCACTTCTAGGATGCTAATGCTTCAGTATCTTATGCCTGCCTCACAGAAGACGTAAGATGGACGCAGGCCCTTACATATGGGGCTGGCCCTAAGTGATTTGCCCAGTAACACTTAGGATATTGAGCTTCCCTACCCAGACTCAAACCTGGTTCCCCAGCTTCAAGGTCGCCCGCTTTAGATATTAGGAAACTTTCCTAGTCCTGTGTCCTTTCTGATCCAATTTCTACCTCCATGCTGACTTCTGTATCCTGAACGAGATGGAAAGCAGTTTTTCTTCTTCTTTTATCCTACATGCTCTTTTCTGTTTGTCCTTCTGAAGGACTGGGTTCTTTTGGACCCAGCGGTGCCAGGGCACAACACCTGAAACCTTCGTGGGTAACCTGCTCCGGCGTACAAGTCACAGAGACACGGGACACTTCCTCTGACGTCAAAGATTCAAGGTTTATTTGCTGCAGGGAACACAGAAGTCACAGGAAGTACATCGAGTGTAGTTCGGGGAGACTGCTTCAAATTGGTTCTGTGGAGTCGCTCCTTTTATACAGTTTTTACCCATAAGACAACATGATACACAAAGGTTTACAACCCGGTTCCCACCATCATCCCCCAGAGGGGTCGCTTTGGTCGCTTTCAAACACATGAGGTCCGGATCATAAGTGCGGAATCATTTGGCGGTTCCCAACTGTAAAAACCCATCTTCCCACCATTAGCGAATTCCAATCAGCAGTAAAGTAGATCGGAAATAGGCACAAAGACAGGTGCAGAGGAAGACGGAGACAGTGGGGAGATCGGAAAGGGTGTAAAAGGGGAGGTGTCGGAAAGCACGAGATACAGGCATCAAAGGGACGTGCCTAATGAGATGCACGGCTGAGACAATAAGTCCGTGCGGCAAGATGAGCCTCGAGCGGCACCAGCTGCCTTACAGTAGCAACCCCCTCGTCATAAAGACACTTTCAAAGAACATGTGTCTTCCGCAAATATCTTGGGAGTCCCAGGGTCGCGAAGCGGACAGCGTCCGTTCGCTGGCTACTTGAGGGCAAGAGACAAAATGGATGCCGTATCTAAGATGGAACCCGTGGGTACAGAGGAAAAACCCACATAACAAACGAACGGTTTAAGTTAGCACAGCGAAACTGCGCATACTTACTAAACTCGTCATTTGCGGTTCATAGATACCAGACTCGACCATATTCGTGCGAGTCGAAAACACCACTTACAATTGTCACGGAACCTCAGACGCTCCTTTTGCCCTCATGTAGGCAAGCACTAGTCGGAATCATATTCGATATTCATCAGACCATCAAGATGTCGTTGTAGCATAGCTCTGTCCAACCGAGTCCCCTTGGTAACAGGTGGTTGTCTCATACACGCTGTAGCACAGAGGCCACATAAGGCAGGACCACACTGCACACAAACGCAACACGTGAACAGGAACACTACCACAACTCCGATGATCATCAGAATCTTCCAACCCCAAGTCGACATCAGGCCCCAAAACCATCCAAGTAGCGTCCAATCCCCTACATCCACGTGTATGGATTCAGAGATCTTATGCAACTTCGAGATGGCTTGATAGACAGTAGGAGCATTATCTGGGATGAAAATGCAGCAGCTCGAATGGATCACCTTACATACCCCACCGCGATCTGCTAAGACGACATCTAAAACCATACGGTTTTGTAACGTCATAAGTCTCTCCGCCTGAAGTTCTGTGGTGATATTACCAAGGGCACTGGCAGTAACATTAGCTGTCGATTCTACCACTCGAGTCAACTGTCTCAGGTTCCTACTATTAACCATAGGTCCCCAAAACGGGAGGAAACCCTTGAAAAAGTCTCCTGCCTCTTGACCGGCAGTATCTTCTTCGCTAATTATGCCTCGTACAATTCTAGTCTTATGATAATCGGCATCTACAGTGAACGTCGGAGGCAACAGATTTGCAACAAAACATGTACCCATAAAGTCTGTGGGCAACCATGTGTATGCACGATCATGACAGATGAAGTACGTACCCTTGGCAGCCAGAAACACAGGGGACGGGGACATTGGCAGAACGTAACTTTCAGTGCAAGCACTTGCTCCAAGTGAGGCTTGCGAACCACGACCCACGAGACAAAGATTACCAGTGTGGGGTACGACCCATATTGGAGGCGAGCTTTTAAGCTGCTTTTCAATAGTGAACATACTATATTCCCCTCTACTTAGGACCTTATAAGCTCGTACCTCTTCTTCAGGGATAAGAAAAGGATCATGGATCTCATCCTCCATATCCTCTATTGCCATTGATAGCAGCTTCTGATACGAGGTAGGACCAGAGTTGGGGGAACGCGGTTCTCGATTGGGGTGGAAACCCAGTGCGCTTCGAAACATTGTTTGGAATGCTCGAGCTGACCCTTGGGAACTATACGGTAACACCAGATATGGGATTCCCTTACCCGTAGTATGTGGCATCAACCCACACACCCAACAATTAGTAGTGTTAACCACTAACTGATGCTGATGGAGGAGCTGAATAAAGGAATTGTTGCGGAATTCTACACGTCTAGCCTGCTCGTGTTCCGGTAACATGTGAAAGGAATGGGGAGAAACAGTAGTGGTAAGATTAGGGTGAGGAGTAGGAGTAGGGGTAGCAGGTAAGAAGTAGGACATAGTGTAATACACCCCACCCGTCAAAAATGCAGAAGCAGTCAAAAATAACATAAACAATTGAAATATAAAACATTTGGTACGACTGAGTTGCTGCAGCTTGAATCTGTATACCTGAGCTCCTTCCAAATCATTTAGCTTCGAAAATGCCATTCCCTACGACCGTCCGCAACGTTTCTTGACGCACTTCGTTCCGTGCAGCAATAGTCAATCCCCAGGAGTTCCTAGGAACCGACGGCCTTTAACCTAACGTCAAGACCTACTGTCCAGAAGGAAGTACGCGCGCGGCCCTACGGCCTTTAATACACAATATGTATATATATTAGCACAATATTTCTCAGCTGTGGAAGGAAAAAGATACAAAGAAAAAGCTCGACATATGTACAAAAAATTCAATGATATGAATGTTCAAAATTGATCATGGGAAACGAGGATATTGCAGTTGTCAATTACAACAAAGCAAAAAAATTTATTTGTCCTTAGTGTGAGATCGCAAAGAATATCGATGTTTCCCAGGACGTGTCTGCTCGTCGAACAAAGGATCTGTTGAAGAGACAGCGTCCTGCTGATCAGTTCGTTGTTCTGGTCTTGAGTCTTTTGCTGATAAATGTTCAACAGTGGCTTTCTGCTGCGCTGAGTGTTCTCCAACAAGCTGTGCGTCGCTAAAAGGTACAAACGCCGGCAATGTTTCTGTTTCTGTTGACGCAATGCCTTTCCTTACCCACGGGTCTGCCGGCAGAGGAATAGGGACTCGCTTACAATGGGTAGCATGTACCCAATTTTTCCGCCCCTCGAGACGAACGGCAGTCCTCGTGGCCAGGAGTACCTGGTACGGTCCGACGAATCGGGGGTCCAGATTATTCTTGCGTGAGAAGTTGCGGGTAACCACCCAATCCCCGGGCTGGAGCTGGTGGCCTGGACCCTCCGTCTGCGTTGGCAAGGCGTCGTAAACCTGTTGGTGAATTAACCTCAGTTTAGCAGTCAAGTCATGTAAGTAGTCAATCAACATCGGGTACTCAAGATCAGAGAATATTCCTGGCCTAGGAACCCCCCACACATTCGCAGGACGGCCGAACACTATTTCATAGGGACTAAGCCCTATTCGGGAGTGTACAGTCGCCCTAGTTGACAGTAATGCTAGAGGCAAAGCGTCAGTCCACGAAAGTCCAGTCGTAGCCTGAATCTTCGCTAGCTTTAGTTTAAGGGTGCCGTTGTACCCTTCAACCAATCCAGCTGACTGGGGATGATTGGCACTATGGAATTTCTGATTAATTCCAAGGCCCTTACACACGCTCTTCATCACACTTCCAACGAACTCACTTCCGTTATCTGACCACACGACTCTAGGCATTCCATACCGAGGAAAGTATTCCTTCAGTAGGATTTTCGCAGTAGACAAAGCAGTATTATCTTTGAGGGGATAGGCCTCAATCCATCGGGAGAATGCGCAAACCACAACCAAAACGTATTTCAGGTTATTGCATCGCTCCATATGGATGAAGTCCAATTGGATCACCTCAAAGGGATACGAAGGAGGAGCAAAACTGCCAGGGGGAGTTGGGGTTCCTTTGCCAGGATTGTACATTATACACACCATACAATTCTTCACCAGACGTTCAGCACATTTTGTAATTCCATCATTCTTCCACACAGGCGACAACAACTTACAAATACCTTTCGCGCTAATATGTGCTAACCCATGTGCCATTGTCACAACGGCCAGCACATACGCATCGGGCAACATCCATCTTTTCTGATCTGACAAATCAATCCAACAACCATTCGCATCCAACTTTCCCGTACTTTCTTTCCACTTCATCTTTTCAGTCTCAGTGGCCTCATTCTGAATTGCTTTCACGCTCTCAACAGTATCTACACACATACTTGATTCTGTAGGCCACCTAACCGAACTCGTCACATACATTCGAGTACTAAGGTTCCGAGCAGTCTCCTTAGCAATCTCATCTGCAAACGCATTACCACGACCAACGTCATCCGTCACTTTACGATGCGCACTACACTTAACAATCGCAACTTGTGCAGGCAAACTCAATGCATCCAAAAGATCGTTCACAAGCTGGCCATGCTGTATCTTCGTACCATGCGACGTCAGAAAACCACGCTCTCGCCACAATCGTCCAAAACTATGCGCTACACCGAAGGCATACTGGCTATCGGTGTACACATTCACACGTTTCCCTTTTGCTAACACACATGCTCTAGTAAGAGCAATCAATTCTGCAGCCTGGGCAGAATTCTGATTCAATCTCGCAGTCTCAACAACAGTATTCAATGTTACCACAGCATAAGCAGTAGTCACATCGCCATTCGGCAACTTAAAACATGACCCATCCACATACAAAGTGCCGTCCGGATTTTCCAATGGGGTGTTTTTAAGGTCCACTCGACCTTTAGTTTCCTCTTCTGTCCGCAAGTAGCAGTCATGTTCTGTTACTTGATCTGACTCTGCACTAATTGGTAACAAAGTTGCCGGATTTAGGACATTACAACGTTTTATCTGAATGTGGCTTGCCAAGAGCGTCAATTCGTACCCAGACAACCTCGCACTCGTCAAGTGCTGAGTTTTCGTTCGATTCAAAAGAGTATCGACTGCATGCGGAACCATCACCGTAAGCATATTATCCATGACCAATCCTGCTGATTGTCGGATAGAGACCGCAGCTGCCGCAGTTGCTCTCAAACAACTCGGCAATGCTCTAGCTACTGGGTCTAAGGTCGAGGAAAAATATGCACATGGACGCTGCTTACCACCAAAAGGTTGCGTTAAGACACTCAAAGCACAACCTTCCCTCTCGTGAACATATAACGTAAACGGCTTACTGTAGTCAGGGGTACCTAACACAGGAGCCGAACACAATGAATCACGTAGTTCAGAAAAACTTTTCTGACATTCTTCCGTCCATGGTAAAGGAGTTGAAACATCCTTGCACGTAAGAGCCACCAATGGTTTAGCTAGCAATGAAAAATTAGGAATCCACTGCCTACAGTACGACGTGATACCTAGAAAGGCACGCACATCTCTTTGGGTTTTTGGCACAGCCATTCGCGCAATCGCTGCAATTCTCTCCGGGGTCAATCTCCTTCCCTCCTTTGACAATAAGTGACCTAGATAGGTTACTTCTTGACAACAATATTGGAGTTTAGAAGGTGACACCTTGTGATTTAGCTCACAGAGATGTTGCAGCAACGACACTGTAGCAAGCTTACAAATGTCCTCAGTATCAGCAGCCACCAACAAGTCATCGACGTATTGGATTAAGGCCGCACCAACCGGCAACCGAAACGTATCCAGTTGACCCTTCAAGGCTTGGCTGTAAATAGATGGACTTTCACAGTAGCCCTGAGGAGCGCGTTTGAACCGAAAGCTACGTCCACCAAGAGAGAAACCGAAAAGGTCCCTGCTCTCTTCGGCAATCGGGATGCTGAAAAAGGCGTTTGTCAAATCAATCACCGAAAACCATGATGCAGTAGCTGGAATCAGAGTCAGTAGCGCCGTGATGTCAGGCACAACAGGAAATTGAGGAACCACAATTTTATTTACCTCCCGTAAATCGATAACAAAACGATAAACAGGCGGTTTGGTAGGATCAGTACGTTTAAGAATGGGTAGTACAGGGCTATTGCACACGTTTCCCCGAGTCTCCTCAATAACATCTTTCTCGATCAAATCATAAATGATCGCTAACAGTGCTCGTTCACCATCAAGGGAGATACGATATTGGGGAATACGTGGCAGCCGCACATTAGCTTTCAACTGAACAACATAAGGGGAGATATCAAGGAGGCCCACATCATTTGGACCCGTCGCCCACAAAGATGCAGGAAGAGAATCCAATTCCGGTGGAAGCTTATCGAGAGACAAATACATAGGAGAGACAACCCTCTCACCTAACGTAAGCTTTACACCCGCAGGAGAACAATACAATGTTGCATACAAACGTTTAAGCAAATCCAGACCCAAAAGATTTTCGCCACAACCAGTGGTCAAAATCAACGGAGCTTCGAGCTCACGTGGCCCAATTTGAAGGGGCAAAGGGCGTGAAACTGGATTGCTAACGGGGGCGCCAGAGAATCCAACGGAAACATTTGTTAAGCCAGACAAAGGTGCGCCAGGGAGTTTCGAATGCATAATGGAACTTTTCGCTGCACCAGTGTCCAACAGAAAAGGCTCAACGACGCCCGATGTAGCAACTGCGACGTAAGGCCCTCTCTGATCAACCGGAACTGATACCACTCCCTCCTTTTGTCTTTGGCTGTCCTAGTAGTTACTGTCGTCATTCCCCTGATCGACGTAATATTCGTCGACATTGTACTGCGCAGATCGTCCTTGCGATGATCCACGTTGATCGAAACAATTATTAGAACTAGATGAATTGTCTGAACGGTCGTTCTGAGCACCACGACCTCTACCACGTGATGCATTCTGCGAACCACCACGGCCTCCTCTGGACGAATTACCACTATTACGTTCATTCAGAGCAGGACAATTGAATTTGATGTGTCCCTCTTGTCTACAGTAAGCACATTGATTGTACCCCAACGAAGATCTTTGGAAAGAGGAATCGTTACGCGACTGCGATCGATTCGATTGCGACTGTGATCTATTCTGCTGAGACGCATTCTGATTAGAACGCGGCGGATACGCTTGTTGTAACAACACTTTAGTTTTCAGCTCTTTTGTCTTTTTATCAGCTCGGTCATTTTCTTCTTTCTCTCTATTTTCATAATATTGTGCCGTAGCCAGTATCTGAGCTGAAGTAGAAACGGCCCATGCACTTTCTGAATTCTTCAATTTATTGCTCAAATCGGGCAACAAATTCGACACGAATTTATCCACAAACAACCTCTGTCCACCCTCAGTACCCATATCCTGTCCACTATGATCAACAAATGCTTCCTCAAACCTCGTAAAGAAGTCTGATACGCTCTCATCTTTCTTCTGTTTACAGGCTGACAACTTGTCCCAATTTACCCTCATAGCTGGCATAAGCGTTTTCATTAATGTAATGATCCGCTGAGGAAGAAGTTCAATCAACTGATCGGGTTTAGTAGCAGCCGCTTGTCCAGCGTCTGCCGCTGTAATGGCATTCCAATCACCACCTAATTCATTTGCGTGATCTTGGTGACGAATCTTAGCCCATACCGGTTGTGGTACGACGTTGCCAAACAACATGTCGATATCGGCAAGATTCATTACCGTAGCATCTACGAGCTGCGATAATTCCTTATAATACCCAGCAGGATTCTTGCGAGGATCGGGCAAAGATTGTTTCACCTGAAGCACTTCCGATCGTTTCCATGGGAGATGTATCCACACTCTCTGAAAATGTGCTGCCACTGGAGCATTAACATTAGTATTATCAGCTGGTATCCAAACCGGCGGAACTTCACGCATAGGATATTGGCCAGACTCGGCTTGTTGGCGTTCAAGATCCTCAACAAACAATGCGTGAGGAATAGGAGCGAGACGAAAAGACAACAACTGCTCAATAGCACGTCGGACATTAGTATCGACTATCAATCCAGTTGCGAACTGAAGCCGAAGATTAGACAGGGCGGTCAGCACCTCGTCAGGCGCAACGGCCGCTATCTGATCATGTAGGAGTTTACACATTTCGTCAAACACATATCTCTGAGTCGGTATGTTGAATTGACTAAATGTTTCAAGAACAACTCGGGGTGGATTTCTCTGCGGATTGTCCATCCAACCCATCGCCATATTGTATAGCGCAGCGCGTTCCCTATTACCAGGAAGCTGACTACGCCTCTGCGGTGGACCATCAGAACCAGCGGACCCAAAAACAGGTCCGAGCGACTGAAAGAAGCTAGCCGCAATGGGAGAATTACGGTTACGAGTAGAGGGACAAGAGTAAGACACAGGACTAACAAGAGAAGGAGTAGAAACAGTAGCGGCAACAGGGGTTAACAAAACAGGAGCAGTAGCGGGAGCAGGAGTATGTGGAAGCGGAGGAGCAGTAGGAATAGAAACAGGCACAGGAGCAGGAACAGTCGGAAAAGCGGGTGCAGGTGGAGGAACGGGTGGAGGAATAACAAGTGGAGGAACAGGTACGGCAGGGACCACAGGAGCTGCGGTACCCTGTACGTACGGAGGTGGCGACTTCATAAGATAGGACATTAAAGGATCCTCAACTGCCTCTTCCTTCTTATCCGACTCCGTAGGCAAAGCAGGATAGCATTTATCTATGGTCATACGTTGTAGCCTCTCAAACACTTCCTTATCCTTATCCTCCTTATCACGCTGAAACTGCTCAGCTTTCTTCACTATAGTAGCAACATTATCTCGCTCACTACGTTTATTCTGTCTGATCTCCTTCTGTCGGGCTTCTTTGCGCCACAACCGAAAGGCATCAAACATGGCCGGCCTAGATTTACGTTCGAACAACTTTATTTCCAAATTATCTAAGATCGACGCTTCGAAGCTACCGTGAGGTGGCCAACGAAGATCGCCGTCTTTCTTTGTATATTTTATCCAGTAATCGTTAAAAGCAATCGGGCCTAGCCCATGTTTGCTATATAAGTCATAAGTAGGAGTTCCAACCGGAGGTATCGGACACGAGTCCTCCAGCAGGGAATCCGCACCACAAGGTCTGAAACAACTAAACAAAGTACTGCGACCAGGCATCTTGCACACTAGCCGAGTTTCACAAACTTCAAGGGTTACGGGATTTACCAAGTCCCAGCAAGAACAAAACCCTCGGTCTTTGGCGGCTGCAGTCGTCAAACAAATACAACAACAAAGTACGCTAGCAAAGTGTCACCGACAAAAACACTCATACAGCGTGCACAACAAAAACACTAGTGTTTACAACAAAGACACTCGCTAAAGTGTCAACAACCAAGGACTATGGGAGCGACCCACAAATACTTAACTCAAAGATCGATGGCGTCACCAGGAAGGCCCGTCTATCGTCTCGCTATACCAAGGTCTACGCCAGGCGCCAAAACAGGTCTACAGTCAGGGCAGCAGTCCGTCGCAGCCGTCAGGAGGCGGGAATCTTCGCGGGAAAAGTCTTCGGGCCACTTATTTCGACAACAGGATCGATGAAGCGGGGTGCACCTTCCCTCGGAGATTTCACACGAAGTTCCTCACGATCGTCGGGCTTGGACCGGTACCACTGATGCAGCCCCACGTTGGGCGCCAACTGAAGGACTGGGTTCTTTTGGACCCAGCGGTGCCAGGGCACAACACCTGAAACCTTCGTGGGTAACCTGCTCCGGCGTACAAGTCACAGAGACACGGGACACTTCCTCTGACGTCAAAGATTCAAGGTTTATTTGCTGCAGGGAACACAGAAGTCACAGGAAGTACATCGAGTGTAGTTCGGGGAGACTGCTTCAAATTGGTTCTGTGGAGTCGCTCCTTTTATACAGTTTTTACCCATAAGACAACATGATACACAAAGGTTTACAACCCGGTTCCCACCATCATCCCCCAGAGGGGTCGCTTTGGTCGCTTTCAAACACATGAGGTCCGGATCATAAGTGCGGAATCATTTGGCGGTTCCCAACTGTAAAAACCCATCTTCCCACCATTAGCAAATTCCAATCAGCAGTAAAGTAGATCGGAAATAGGCACAAAGACAGGTGCAGAGGAAGACGGAGACAGTGGGGAGGTCGGAAAGGGTGTAAAAGGGGAGGTGTCGGAAAGCACGAGATACAGGCATCAAAGGGACGTGCCTAATGAGATGCACGGCTGAGACAATAAGTCCGTGCGGCAAGATGAGCCTCGAGCGGCACCAGCTGCCTTACAGTAGCAACCCCCTCGTCATAAAGACACTTTCAAAGAACATGTGTCTTCCGCAAATATCTTGGGAGTCCCAGGGTCGCGAAGCGGACAGCGTCCGTTCGCTGGCTACTTGAGGGCAAGAGACAAAATGGATGTCGTATCTAAGATGGAACCCGTGGGTACAGAGGAAAAACCCACATAACAAAGGAACGGTTTAAGTTAGCACAGCGAAACTGCGCATACTTACTAAACTCGTCATTTGCGGTTCATAGATACCAGACTCGACCATATTCGTGCGAGTCGAAAACACCACTTACAATTGTCACGGAACCTCACTTCTTTTCCTTACACTCGCCTTTCTACCTGAAATTTAGCTAATTTCCTGTCTTTATGACACAACTGCTTTCCTTTAACTTTTCCAGGAAGTCTGACCCCTTGAAGATGGTCGCTGGGAGCCCAGGAGTCTTTGCTGACAGGAACGTGTCCTGCCTCCTCCTCACAAGCTCTTGGAATGCTTGTATCAACAGTGTTACTATTTTAATATCTATCAACTTATTTACAAAAGATCTGTCCAAGTGGTCCTTGAGTGATAATTAGACTTAAAGCTGGACATAAAACACTATACATATGCTCACAATAAAGTCATAATGAGGATAACCAAACAACGTATAGCAAAATTAGGGAAATACCACAAAAAACTTCAAGCTTCTTTGCATCTCAGTTGCATACTGTGCATTCCTAAATGTTATGTTAGACTCATTTATTGTGCGCACAGATGCTCCAGCAAAGGAGCGTCCTGGCGCCCGACAAGGTAGCAACACAACATAACTGGACAGAGTAAAAGGAAGGAACTAAGGAAACAAAAAAGTTTTTACAGCTCGCCGAAAAGAGAGCAAGTCCCTATGGGCACGAATTTCAGGGGGAAGGGAATTCCACAGAACCGCAGCGCGTACTTGAAATGATGGACAGCCAGCCCAGGAGCGCTTGGAGCGGGGAACAACCACAAGTTCAAGGTCCTAGGATCTTAAGGCCCGGACCGGGACATAGTGGGACAGGAGGTTAGAGAGAATCAGAGCAGGAGATCCCTTAAGGATTTTATAAGCTACACAGAGGACCTTGAACTTGATCCTTCGCGCAATTGGTAGCCAATGCAGGGCGCGCAGAGTATTGGTTGTGGGGCAGAATCTAGGTAAGTCCACAACAGCTCGAGCCGTTGCATTCTGTACGCGCTGTAAGCGAGTGATTTCGGCCTGATTTAGCCCCACTGGAAGGGAGCTGGCATAATCGAGCCGAGAGATCACAGTCGCCTGGATCACAAGTTGCCTGGTAGTGGCATCAAAGAATTTTAATACAGGACGCAGTCCACGCAAGATGCCAAAGCAGCTGGCCGCCATACGCTTGGTGTGACACACAAAGGAAAGAGATGGATCCAGCCACACCCCAAGGTTTTTTAACTCAGAGACCGGGGTAGGCGTAGGACCCAAATCCGAGGGCCACCACCTGTCTCCCCAGAGTTCTGTATGCTTGCCAAAGATCATGATTTCGGTCTTACTTGCTGTTAGAACCGTCTGTCTCTAGTTGGCAGAGGTATACACTTCCGTCAAATAGGGACACTCCTTTTCTAGTTAGGGCAAGGGGATCACACCCTTCGATAACCCCTGCTCACCCCCTTGGTAGCTTGGCAGAGCAGAACAGGCTTATCTCAGAGGCTGTGTGTTAAGCAATTATGACCACATACAGTAATACAGTGAATACACTACAAATGGACACGACACCGTAGTATTATAAAAATAAGTATTTTTATATAAGGCTTAGCACAAGACCAGAATAACGGCAAAACTGTACACAATCAGAATAAATACGTTCGGGAAGGAAAAAGGATAGTTCAAAGGTAGTTTCTTCTTTAGCACAAAAGTCTTTTAGTATCAAGCAAATCTTCTTCTTGGAAACACAGTTCTTTAGCAACAGGGTAACTCACACGGGAGCTACACAACGCTGGGGCAAAGGTAATCCACAGGTTCGGCGTCGACCGCGAGGAGCGCTGCGTCGGGCCTGGAGTCACACGGACCCCCAACAACACAGTACCTTAGGAAAATGAAGCACCCGATGATCAGCGGCGTCGAGCAATCCGGCGTCGCGTCTCCGGTGTCGATCAGGCCTCAGCAGGCGTTGTCGATGATGCAGTTGCACAGAGTGAGCAGCGCTCACGGCTTCGAAGGGCACACGGTTGATGCGATCAGCAGCGGGGCAGACACGAGGTCCTCTGGAGTTAGAGCCGTACTCCTACTCACTGGCGTTGCTGCTGGCGTCGGTTGGGCCCAGCGTCCGATCGTCGTGGTTGCTAGTTCTTTCGGAGATGCTGGATTCACACTTCCAGCAGATAGCACTTTGTAGCAGGTGAAGTCCTTTAGCCCTGTGACTTCGGCAGGAGACTGGCACTCTTCCAGTCCTTGGAGATTTTCTTAGCAAGCGTGAGAGTACACACACAGTTCCTCTCTCCTGGTTCCTTGGCAAAAATAAAGAAGCACTGCAGGATTCCCCCAACAACAGCACACTGGCAGAAGGGGTAGGCAGTCCTTTAGATCAACAGGCTTCTTGTCCTTGGTTACAGGGTTCCTTGTCAGAAGTGATCTGATTTCCTAGTTCAGGGGTCCTCCTCTTATACCCCTTTTTGTCTTTGATCCCTTTGTCTATGCCGGGGGTTTCCCAACATCCTGGGTCTGTGGTGGGTGGAGCTAGGCAGTAGCACCTGGCCTATTCATTGAGCCGGGCCGGGTCCTCAGACGCCCCGCAGGAGGTGGAGCCAGCATTGACACTGGCAGGAGCAGAGCTATCGCCCTCCTGGCAGGAGGTGGGGCTAGGATCGTCCATGGCAGGTACAGAGCCATCAGTCGCTCGGCAGGAGGTGGAGCCAGCATTGTATCAGGCAAGGCAGGCTATCAACAACTACTCTCCCCCTACTCTCAACGTAATGTCCCACTCATCCCACACTGACTCATCCAGACCTCTTGGAGCCACCCAGCTCCTGTCACACACACGCAAGACCAGCAGAGACCAGATATGGTTAGACAAGAAAATAGACACTTTCTAAAAGTGCTATTTTCGAACCCAGAGTCCAAAGACCATCCACACCAACGGATGCGTAATTAAACCCCGAGTTCAGGGATACCAAACTCGACATTGCACCATGCTCCCCGGGCCAGCTAGGATTATAGCGTTAATAATCCCGGCGGCCCATTCTATCCAACGGAGAGCAGGCTACCTCGCGATAGTGAAGCCCTAAGATGGCGGCACTTCACTATCAGGACATGCCAACTTGGTCAGGCTTGTCCTACCTTACACTTACAATGCACCCTGCCCATGGGCCTACCATAGGGGTGACTAACATGAAGCCAAGGGAAGGTTGGAGGGGCTGGCAAGTAGGTATACCTGCGCAGCCGACGTGACAGTGCAGGACTGCACGTGGGTCTCGCAATGACCGACCCGTAGACATTCGTTTTCAAGGCCGCTCCTGTGGGTGGCACAACACGTGCTGCAAGCCCACGAGCTGCATTTGTATTTACAAGCCCTGGCACTCCTGGTGCACTAGACTAGGGACTGACAGTAAACCAAATAAGCCAAACATGGATACAATAGATACATCATTTTAACAGAGGGAGCACTTGCGCTATGGCACTGATCAGCAGTGACACGGCGCCCAAAGCATATACCAGCAAAACATCGTAACACAGTAGAGGCAAACAGAAAAAATGGAGGAGAGACTCAAGCCAATGATGTCAGGTCTAACACGTGTCCCCTCCAGCTGAAATGTGGGGAGAACTACCCTTAACCTAGGGAGTCCTCATCACTAAGGCGGAAAAATCTGGACAGACCATCAGCATTGGCGTGATCTGTACCAGGGCGGTGTTCCACCGTAAAGTCCATCCCCTGTAGAGCAATGGACCACCTCAACAGTTTTGGATTCTCACCCCTCATTTGCATTAACCATCTGAGGGGCCTGTGGTCTGTCTGAACCCGGAAGTGAGTCCCAAACAGGTAGGGTCTTAGCTTCTTCAGCGCCCAGACCACAGCAAATGCTTCTCTCTCTATCGCACTCCACCTCGTTTCCCTGGGAAGTAACCTCCTACTGATGAAGGCTACAGGCAAGTCTCGGCCCTCTTCATTCACCTGAGCTAGAACAGCCCCCACGCCATGCTCTGAAGCGTCCGTCTGAACAATGAATTCTTTCGGAAAGTCGGGTGCTTGGAGTATAGGTGCTGTGCACATTGCAGTTTTCAGGGTGTCAAAGGCCGTTTGACAGGCATCAGTCCAGATCACGTTTCGTGGCTGCTTCCTGGAAGTCAGCGAAGTCAAGGGGTGCACAATGTTACCGTAATCCTTGACAAACCTCCTGTAATAACCCGTGAGTCCTAAGAAGGCTCTCACCTGTGTTTGGGTTTTGGGCGGTGCCCAAGCCAGGATGGTATCAATCTTGGGTTGCAGGGGGGCCACCTTACCGCTCCCTACTTGGTGCCCCAAGTACACCACAGAACCCTGCCCAATCTGGCACTTACTTGCCTTGATTGTGAGGCCTGCTCCGTGCAGGGCCAACAACACTTCCTGGAGGTGGCGCAAGTGTTCCTCCCAGCTGGCGCTGAACACTGCGATGTCGTCCAGGTAGGCGGCGCTGAATTCCTCCAGTCCAGCCAAGACCTGGTTGACCAACCTCTGGAAGGTGGCGGGGGCATTCTTCATCCCAAAGGGCATCACCCGGAACTGGTATAGCCCATCTGGTGTGGAGAATGCTGACCTCTCTTTTGCCCCATCAGTCAAGGCGATCTGCCAGTACCCAGACGTTAAGTCAAACGTACTAAGGTACCGGGCAGCCCCCAACCGATCGATGAGATCATCAGCTCTGGGGATGGGGTGCGCGTCAGTCTTCGTGACCGAATTGAGTCCTCGGTAATCCACGCAGAACCGGAGTTCTGGTGAAGCACCAGGCGCCGCAGCCTTCGGGACCAAGACCACTGGGCTGGCCCAAGGACTGCTAGAGGACTCAATCACCCCTAACGCGAACATTTTGGAGACCTCCTCCTTAATGTACGCTCTGACCTTGTCAGTCACCCTGTAAGCCTTGTGCTTCACAGGAGGGCTGTCTCCGGTGTCAACGTCATGGACACACCAATGCGTGACACCCGGAACCAAGGAAAACAGATCCGGGAATTGTCCCAACAGGTGGCGACAATCCCGTTTCTGCTCAAGGGTCAGTGTGTCAGAGAGGACCACACCATCCACTGACCCGTCTTGCTCCTTAGCATACAGGAGGTCAGGAAGAGGCTCACTCTCCTCCTCCGTTCCATCATCTGTCGCTAAGAGCATGCCCACTTCGGACCTTTCTAAGTGGGGCTTCAAACGGTTGACATGCAGGACCCGCAAGGGGTTCCTGGGAGATTTCAAGTCCACCAAGTAGGTGACATCGCTCTTCTTCTCCACAACCTTAAACGGTCCCGTCCACCTGTCCTTGAGCGCACAAGGTTCCACAGGGGACATGACCCACACTTCCTGACCAGGCTGAAGCTCTACCAGAGTGGCATTCCGGTCGTACCATCGCTTCATCTCCTCCTGGCTGGCCTCCAGATTTGCCTGAGCAAGTTCTCTGAAGCGCCGAGTCTGGTTCCGAAAGGCCAGCATGTAGTTGTATACATCCTGGGGAGGTTTCCTGGGAGATTGCTCCCAGCCTTCCTTGACCAGACTCAAAGGTCCTCTTACCGGGTGACCGTATAAGAGCTCAAAGGGACTGAACCCTAGAGCCTTCTGCGGCACCTCACGGTAAGCAAACAACAGGCATGGCAAGAGGACGTCCCATTTCCGCCTCATTGGTTCTTCAAGACCCATAATCATGCCTTTCAGGGTCCGGTTGAATCTCTCAACTAGCCCGTTTCCTTGAGGGTGGTAAGGAGTGGTGAACTTGTAGGTTACCCCACACTCCTTCCACAGAGACTTCATATAGTTCGAAATGAAGTTGGTGCCTCGGTCGGACACCACCTCTCTGGGGAACCCCATCCGGGAGAAAACACCCATCAGTGCCCGTCCCACCACGGGGGCCGTCACTGTCCTGAGAGGGATGGCTTCCGGGTACCTTGTGGCATGGTCCACCAAGACCAGGATGAACCTGTTGCCCAGGGCTGTCTTGGGGTCCAGGGGCCCAACAATGTCAATACCCACCCGGTCAAAGGGGGTGCTGACCACCGGAAAAGGTTGGAGGGGAGCCTTCTGCTTCCTTCCGCTTTTCCCACTTGCCTGGCAAGTGCGACAAGTCTTGCAATGGATGTCTACATCCCTACGCATCTGAGGCCAATAAAATGGGTGACAAGCCTGTCATAGGTCTTGTCCTGCCCCAGATGTCCAGCTAACGGTACGTCATGAGCCAAACCCAGTAGGAAGGCTCTGAAGCGCTGGGGTACCACCAGCACACGGGCTGACCCAGGCTCAGCAGCCTTAGGCTCGCTATACAGGAGGTCGTTCTCCCAGTACACAAAATGTGACCCTGACTGATCACCTGAGGATTGGGCTGAGGCCTGCTGCCTCATGCCCACAAGAGAAGGGCACTCTTTCTGTTCCGCACAGAATTCCTCCCTGGAGGGACCACCATCCTGCTGCCAGTGGGTCAGCTCGGGCAGATCTCCCAGTTCGGCAATTTGTTCCCCTGTGGGCTCCAGGGCATCCCCCTCAGGGTCTACCTCCTTCTGGACCACGGGAACAACGGGGGCCGGTTTCCCGCGCCTCCTGCCTCTTCCCTTCACAGCTGGGTCCTGGGCCGTACTTTCAGGCTCCGGGACCCCATCAACACCCTTACTCGCTGTCATGGATCGAGTGGTTGCACACACCCACTCTGGCACACCCAACATTTTCAAATGCGCCGCTCGCTCCACCTTAGCCCAAGGGGAGTCTTCCAAATCATTGCCCAGGAGACAGTCGACAGGCATGGCGGGCCTCACAGCAACTTGAAGAGTACCTGAAACTCCCCCCCATTCAAAGGAAACCTGAGCCACCTCACACTCTTTCTGGGAGTTATCGGCAGCTATCACGGGGTAGAAAGCGTGGGGAACCACCTGTTCTCTGGACACCAAGTGACACTTGACAGCTGTCACACTCGCTCCGGTGTCTCTGAGAGCTTCCACTCTATGGCCATTAATGGTCACCCACTGCCTATATTTACTAGTGTTACTAGGCAGAGGGGGTGGAGGGACCATTTGCATGTCTCCTAGCGAGACCAGGGACATTTCTGCGGGACCCCTCCCACCATGGACAACCATTTCCTCCCCTCCCAAGGCTACACTTGCCAACTGACGAGGGGGTGCACGCGGCGGTGCATTCGAATCCTTCTTGGGACACTGGGGGTCATAAAACCGGTGTCCCACCTGCCCACAACCGTAGCAGGTTAGGGGGCCCCTATGAACAGGTTTACCCGTCGGGGCCCCTGACTTCTTCTCAGGGGGAGGCTGGGAACCCTTCCCTTGGTTCCCTTGGGGATTACTTTGGGGCCCTTTCTGAGACTCCTTCTGTTTACCCTTGTCCCCCCCACTCTTCTGCTGGGGACCCTGCCCACCTTTGGCTGAGTCTCCCACTGGACCCTTGTGGACCCTGGTACTGACCCAGCGGTCCGCCTCCTCAGCAAGTTTTCTAGGGTTAGATATCTTGCTATCAATCAGGTGCTGGCGCAGCTCTGGAAAACAGTTATTAGACAAGTGCTCCCACGCAAACAAATCATAGAGAGCTTCATAACTTTCCACTTTGCTGCCCTTTACTCAACCATCCATGGCTCTGCAAAAATAAGACACATATTCAACCCACGTCGTACCAGGCAACTTCTTACATTCTCTAAAAGCTTGTCTGTACTGCTCGGGGGTTAAACCATATCGCAACATTAAAGCATCTTTCATATGAGCATACGACATCCTATCCGCAACAGGCATGTCTAACAGGGTATCTCTTCCCTCATTCACAAAGCGACCCCACAACCCTGCTCCCCAATTCTTCTCCGGGACCTGGTGGGCCAACAATGCTAACTCATATGCTTTAAACCATTGACCAATATCTTCATTCTTATTGTAATCTTTGATCACATCTTTCGGGAAGTAAAACTTACTTTCTGCAGGCTCGGATGGAATGCTGCCACCAGAGGGATTCAACTCTAACTTTTTAGCTTGGATATCCAGTTCCCTCAACCTGGCTTCACGCTCCAAAGCTAACTTCTCTCGTTCAAACTCCAACTTTTTGATCTCTAAATCAGCTTCCCTTCTACCTCTTGCATTTTCTAACTCCAACTGCCCATTTATCTTTAGCCTTGCCATCTCCATGTTGTAAGCTCGCTCTTTCGCCCTTTCTTCTCTTTCTTCAGGGGAAAGACCTTTGGAGGAAACACTGCTTCCGGGAGAGGGCACAGGTCCATTCACTGGCACCTCCTCATCCCCTTCCTCTGTGGGTACCACCACCACATCAGAGGGATTTCTGGACTCCCACCAGGCCTGCAATGCTTTATAAAAAGCATCTTTTCTCGAGAGGCCGGTGGTAGGAACTTCAAACTGGTTGCAAAAGTGTTTCAGCTCATCTTTCTTGTATTTCTTTAGCTTACTCCTCTCGAACTCTTCCACAACAACGATAGCAGGGGCAGTGACTCCGTTGTCACTCATGGTTAAACTGGCAGTGTTCAGAAAATCAAGTTTCTGGAAAGCGGAGAGCAAAAATAGGATCCTTCCGAATCAGATTGTGACTGCGTTATGGTCTGCTTTCACTATGTAGCGCACACTAATCACTGTACATGGGTCATAAATGCAAGGTCCAAATCCTCACCGCTGCATCTAATGTTAGAACCGGCTGTCTCTAGTTGGCAGAGGTATACACTTCCGTCAAATAGGGACACTCCTTTTCTAGTTAGGGCAAGGGGATCACACCCTTCGATAACCCCTGCTCACCCCCTTGGTAGCTTGGCAGAGCAGAACAGGCTTATCTCAGAGGCTGTGTGTTAAGCAATTATGACCACATACAGTAATACAGTGAATACACTACAAATGGACACGACACCGTAGTATTATAAAAATAAGTATTTTTATATAAGGCTTAGCACAAGACCAGAATAACGGCAAAACTGTACACAATCAGAATAAATACGTTCGGGAAGGAAAAAGGATAGTTCAAAGGTAGTTTCTTCTTTAGCACAAAAGTCTTTTAGTATCAAGCAAATCTTCTTCTTGGAAACACAGTTCTTTAGCAACAGGGTAACTCACACGGGAGCTACACAACGCTGGGGCAAAGGTAATCCACAGGTTCGGCGTCGACCGCGAGGAGCGCTGCGTCGGGCCTGGAGTCACACGGACCCCCAACAACACAATACCTTAGGAAAATGAAGCACCCGATGATCAGCGGCGTCGAGCAATCCGGCGTCGCGTCTCCGGTGTCGATCAGGCCTCAGCAGGCGTTTTCGATGATGCAGTTGCACAGAGTGAGCAGTGCTCACGGCTTCGAAGGGCACACGGTTGATGCGATCAGCAGCGGGGCAGACACGAGGTCCTCTGGAGTTAGAGCCGTACTCCTACTCACTGGCGTTGCTGCTGGCGTCGGTTGGGCCCAGCGTCCGATCGTCGTGGTTGCTGGTTCTTTCGGAGATGCTGGATTCACACTTCCAGCAGATAGCACTTTGTAGCAGGTGAAGTCCTTTAGCCCTGTGACTTCGGCAGGAGACTGGCACTCTTCCAGTCCTTGGAGATTTTCTTAGCAAGCGTGAGAGTACACACACAGTTCCTCTCTCCTGGTTCCTTGGCAAAAATAAAGAAGCACTGCAGGATTCCCCCAACAACAGCACACTGGCAGAAGGGGTAGGCAGTCCTTTAGATCAACAGGCTTCTTGTCCTTGGTTACAGGGTTCCTTGTCAGAAGTGATCTGATTTCCTAGTTCAGGGGTCCTCCTCTTATACCCCTTTTCGTCTTTGATCCCTTTGTCTATGCCGGGGGTTTCCCAACATCCTGGGTCTGTGGTGGGTGGAGCTAGGCATAGCACCTGGCCTATTCATTGAGCCGGGCCGGGTCCTCAGACGCCCCGCAGGAGGTGGAGCCAGCATTGACACTGGCAGGAGCAGAGCTATCGCCCTCCTGGCAGGAGGTGGGGCTAGGATCGTCCATGGCAGGTACAGAGCCATCAGTCGCTCGGCAGGAGGTGGAGCCAGCATTGTATCAGGCAAGGCAGGCTATCAACAACTACTCTCCCCCTACTCTCAACGTAATGTCCCACTCATCCCACACTGACTCATCCAGACCTCTTGGAGCCACCCAGCTCCTGTCACACACACGCAAGACCAGCAGAGACCAGATATGGTTAGACAAGAAAATAGACACTTTCTAAAAGTGCTATTTTCGAACCCAGAGTCCAAAGACCATCCACACCAATGGATGCGTAATTAAACCCCGAGTTCAGGGATACCAAACTCGACATTGCACCATGCTCCCCGGGCCAGCTAGGATTATAGCGTTAATAATCCCATTCTATCCAACGGAGAGCAGGCTACCTCGCGATAGTGAAGCCCTAAGATGGCGGCACTTCACTATCAGGACATGCCAACTTGGTCAGGCTTGTCCTACCTTACACTTACAATGCACCCTGCCCATGGGCCTACCATAGGGGTGACTAACATGAAGCCAAGGGAAGGTTGGAGGGGCTGGCAAGTAGGTATACCTGCGCAGCCGACGTGACAGTGCAGGACTGCACGTGGGTCTCGCAATGACCGACCCGTAGACATTCGTTTTCAAGGCCGCTCCTGTGGGTGGCACAACACGTGCTGCAAGCCCACGAGCGGCATTTGTATTTACAAGCCCTGGCACTCCTGGTGCACTAGACTAGGGACTGACAGTAAACCAAATAAGCCAAACATGGATACAATAGATACATCATTTTAACAGAGGGAGCACTTGCGCTATGGCACTGATCAGCAGTGACACGGCGCCCAAAGCATATACCAGCAAAACATCATAACACAGTAGAGGCAAACAGAAAAAATGGAGGAGAGACTCAAGCCAATGATGTCAGGTCTAACACTTGCGTTCAGCTGGAGACAGTTGGAAGTCATCCAGCTGGCGACCGCCCGGAGTCCATTCTGGAATCTAGGGGCATCCACGTCTGCATCCCCGCTGATCGTGACCGCTAGCTGAGTATTGCCGGCATATGACACCATGGTTATACCCCAATGCCTGACAACCTCAGCCAGCGGTCTCACGTAAAGATTGAATAATGTGGGACTCAGTGAGGAGCCCTGGGGAACCCCAAGATCCAGAGGATGGAATTTGGACTGATACGGCGGGACGGCCACGCAAAAAGATCGGTTGGCAAGGAAAGAACGGAACCACTGGAGTGCAGGGCCGGTGACACCTGCTTCCTCCAAGCCTTGCAGAAGGATCGGGTGGGAGACGGTGTCAAAGGCGGCGCTCAGATCTAATATCACCAGCGCCGCCGTTTGACCCGCATCAAGCACGGAGCGCAGATGTTCCACCATATAAAGGAGGGCTGTCTCCGTGCTATGTCCCGCCCGAAAGCCATTCTGCGTGCTATCTAGGATGTTAGCCCGTAGGAGATGGTCCGAGAGGGCAGAGTTAACATGCGCCTCCGCAACTTTGGCTGGCCACGGGAGAAGTGAAATTGGGTGGTAGCTCTCAGGTTTATCAGCATCCAGAGTTGGTTTCTTAAGGATGGGCATCACTACCGCCTGTTTCCACTTCACAGGCACCAGGCCGGATGCTAATGAGGTATTAATCAAAGAGCAGACCGGCGAAAGACCGTGAGATGTTAGGTCTCGGAACAAAGCTGGCCGTAGAGGGTCAGCCGGGGACCCAGACTTGACCTGCTGAGCCAACTTCCCAAAGCTTTCCGGTGTTAAGCTCGGAAAAGAATGTAGAACATCCGAAACTGGAGACTTTGGAGGACCAACAACTGAGGGTGCGACCGTGGGAAAGGCTCTGTAAATAGCATGGACCTTTTCCAAGAAAAAGGCCGCCAAGGTTTTACAGTGTGAAATGGAACCCTGATTATTCGCTATCACCTTTTTATCTAAGAGATCTTTCAAGGCCTTAAAGATAGTTTTGGAGGGGTTGGTACTGGTGCGAAATTGCAGGGCGTAAAAAGCCGCACGGGTTCTACAAACCGCACGATGGTACAGTTTTACGGTGGCCAAATACAAAACTTTTTTTCGCAGTCATAAATTTTGCGCCATTCCCGCTCCGCACGCCTACAGGTGCTTTTGAGCGCCCGCAGCGAATCATCGTACCAAGGACTCGGATCCCTGGTCCCACATTTACACAAAACTAGTGGGATGAGGGAGTCAAGGGCCCTAGTAACCCACTCACAAAAGCGGTCGTAGCCCACATCCACGGTTTCACCTGAGCCTAGCGGGTCAGTGGACAAAAGGTGGTAAAAGTCATCAAGTTTTAATTTATTCCAACACCGTCTAGGGATGGAGCGGACCGTTGGTTTGCGCGGAGGCTCGTACAGTGGACACTGGATACGCACCAAATAATGGTCGGTCCAGGTCAAAAGGGATGGAGAAGAAATACTGACTTCTGTTAGATTTGTAAAAAAAGGGTCTAAAATGTGCCCGCCAACATGGGTGGGCTGGGACACCAACTGGACGAGCTGAAGAGCCTCAAGATCTGCTACAAAGCTGTTAACTGCTGGTATGGACAAGTTGTCATAGTGGAGGTTTAAATCACCAAGGATGGAAAAATTAGAGCAGCCCGCTGCCAAAGTGCTAATGGCGTCTGGGAGGGCCTCCCTGAAAGCCACATCGCTGCCAGGGGGACGATAAATCAGTAGGCCCGAGAAAGCAAAATTGGGCGTAATTGAGATCTTGAACAACGCACTTTCGCAGCCAATAATAGTTTGCCCTCGCCAGTCGCACGGATAGCAGGATTTGACAGCAAGCGCTATTCCCCCGCCTCTAGAGGATCGGTTAAGAGTAAAAACCGAGTACTCGGACGGGAAGGCCAAGTTGATAACGCCGTATCGGTCTCATGTAACCAGGTCTCCGTCACACAGAAAACATCCGGCGACTCCTGGCCAAACAGGTCCGAGATATCTTGGTGATGTTTTACCATCGACCAGACATTCAAGTTCCATACGCTAATATTTAGACTGGAGCTATCTACAGCAGCCGCAGTAGCGTTGCTCGGGCATGTGGTGGGGGTGGGAGGGTCCAAGATCCACCCCCCGCAGGCAGAGGAGTAAGGTCCGCACAGCGGATCAACCCGTGGGGTATCGCAGCTCCTAGTACCTTGCCCAATGGCAAGTAAAGTGTCCCTAGAGTAGCACCGCATTGAGGCCCCAGTAGCGTCCAGCAGGGAGACCATGGTCCTGCCCAGCCCAACGCGTCCAGACGCGGACGGGCGCAGACGGGCAGGACTCTGGCACGACTCAGGCTAAGCGAAGGCGCGCCTGCTGCGAGATCCCGCTGCGCGATCCCGCTGCGCTAGGGGAGGAGCTTTAAATAGCTGTCTCTCACTGGCTCCTGCGCAGTAGAGCGCACACCGATCCTGTCGCCTGCCAAGCACCCACACCACTACAATATGGCGGCGAAAAAGCGTCCCACCCCAGGTACCGGACCCGCTCAAATAGCGGTGTTCCAACAATTATGGTGCAAGTAGAGTGGCCAATTAAAATCAGGGAATACTAACCAAACTTAAAGCAAATAGAAAAACAGGAGAGATTAAAAAGCAATTACAGCGGTAGAAGCGCGAAGCGCTACAGCAGCAATGCGCTACCTTATCAGGCCGAGCAATGCTGGGACTCGCCCTAAATAGCTGTCTCTCGCTGGCTCCTGCGCAGTAGAGCGCACGCCGATCCTGTCGCCTGCCAAGCACCCACACCACTACAATATGGCGGCGAAAAAGCGTCCCACCCCAGGTACCGGACCCGCTCAAATAGCGGTGTTCCAACGATTATGGTGCAAGTAGAGTGGCCAATTAAAATCAGGGAATACTAACCAAACTTAAAGCAAATAGAAAAACAGGAGAGATTAAAAAGCAATTACAGCGGTAGCAGCGCAAAGCGCTACAGCAGCAATGCGCTACCTTATCAGGCCGAGCAATGCTGGGACTCGCCCTAAATAGCTGTCTCTCGCTGGCTCCTGCGCAGTAGAGCGCACGCCGATCCTGTCGCCTGCCAAGCACCCACACCACTACAATATTGCGGCGAAAAAGCGTCCCACCCCAGGTACCGGACCCGCTCAAATATGCTGCTATCGGACTTGGGAGCAGGTAGAAAGGTCGAGTTTTGTGTCTAGAGAATTGCAATTAAAATCCCTCTTTAATGGTAAAGTCTGATTTTTAATCACAACTCTGAAAATACCAATTTTAGAAAGTTGCCATTTTATTGTCTTAACCATTTGGTGCCTGCAGCCTGATCCCGTGTGACATGACAAAGTGTAGCTGGCAGGCAGTCTTTGTGTATTGCTCTCAGAATGTTTGACAAAGGGAAGGGAAGGTACTGGCATGATGGGTCACTCTGAATTAACAAGAGTTGGGGGGAGATGTTACCTACCACACTTGCACATGACAAAGGCACTGGCTGAGCAATCTCACAAAGGATTTGACACTGGTCTTTTATGACCCCAGACATCTGGTGCCAAAAAAGTGAGGAAGGGGATATCTGACAACTATGGCGGGAAGAAACCTCTAGAAGCTTTGGCTACTTTAAAATGGATACCAGATATAAATATTAGAGCCTAAGACCCAAATCTTCAGTACACGTCTTGATCGGTGGACTCTGTCAGGAAGAAGGACTGCAGTGCTGCTGAAAGGAGTGCCACTCTGCTGGACTGCCGCTCTGAAGGACTGCTGCCCTTTTGATTGTGTAAGAAGGACTGGACCACACCTCTAAACCCAGTACCCCTGAGTGACTCCACAGGTTAATTGGCTGACTTCCTGATCAGAAGCCCCAGAAAAATAACAGGCTTTGAACAATCTTTAACCCAGAACCTGGACTGTGCCATCTGTGAGTCCTGCCTTCCCTGATGGTGCCAACCCAGTCCTGGACCCTTGGAAGTGGGTCTGAAGGTGCACTGCCAGCCTGCCTGTGGATCCAACTGAACCGAGGAATCTCCTCTGCGGCTCAGCACATCTGCAGCCTCTGCTGTGCTGAATTCCCCAACGCAAGGACATTGCATCACCCATCACGGTCCATTAAGGCAGCAATTAAGGAGCAGACTGGAGGAAAAGCATGGGATGCATGCTCACTTAATAGGTGTCAACACAGCCCAGCATAAAATAACCTGGTAGAAAAATACTTGCATTTAGAGCACTGAGTATTAGGACATGGTGCAGCAGATTCAGGGTTTTAGATATGTATGATTCGAACATGAAGACAAAATAGACTTTCCCAAATATTACTCTGAACTCTATTGTACATCTATGGAAAATTATAACCCAGACTTGAGAAATGACATTGCTAGCTTCGTACAACCGAGATACCGCCCTCCGTTGATGCAGCAGGAGGATGTGACCAGACCTGTAACATTGCCAGAACTTACCAGAAATAATTAGCATAGTCCCGTTATCTAAGACACTGGCATCTAAGTTGTACCCAGGGACCTATTGTCAGGACCCCAACTCAAATCCTAGCATTGACCCGCCGGGGGGGCGCAGAATCAGTGAAGTACAGCCAAAAACGAATTCTTGTACTACATTAGTTCGACATCGATTTTCCAAGATGGCCGCCAATGTCGAATATCAGGTGGCGGTCTAGTCTTCCTGCTCGCAGCTGCCCGATGGTCTAGGTGATGCGCGAGTGCTGTGGGAAGTGCGCACTTCACCTGAGATTCTACGGAGTAAGCAGCAGTTCGGCGACTCGAGTATTTTCTGTCAGGAAATTCATAGTTTAGTTAGGAAGTGTTAAGGAGGATAGAGATTAGGTAGTTCCATGAAAAAACGAAGTTTTGGAGGCAGCAAGAACTATTTCAAAGGTACCTTGAGGATTAAACCAACCGGAAAAAACGCCAACAACAGCACACCTTACTGCGTAGCCAGTCAAGACGTGGTGGATTAGTCACGACCATCTGGAAGAAACAACGTCAGAAGAAACATTAAGCTAAGTGATTTAGAATGAATAAGAGTACTGAACTGACAAACCATTTGAATGCATAAATGATAATACTTTCCAGCAAAAGTTGAGTAGGAGAGTTCAACGAAGTCCAGTCTTTAAAAGTGATTATCTAGAAGCTAAGAAAAGACAACCAAGTTGTTAAAAAGAGTAAGTGAAGATACCATAGAGTTAAATAGATTAAAATAAGGTTGGCAGGTTAATAATATTATTGTGTATTTCTAGAAGCAGGAGCAAATAGTTTTCAAGACGCAACTTAAGAATACTCAGGAAGAAGGAAAAGGTTAACAGAAAAAACATCTAATTAGTGAAGAAAGTGAATAATAAAAAGAGAAGATTAGAAGGAGAGTAGCAAATAAACATTAGAAATAATAATATCTCTTATGATTACAATTACAACTAACTAGACAAAAGGTTAACTAGAAATACAAGACAGAAGCAGAAGAGAGGCACAGTTCTTGAGAGTTCCTGGTTGGTGGCCTCTTGAAAGAAGATTTAAATTGAGAGATAGATAGGAAAAAGATAGAAGGAAGAGAGTAGATTAATGGTGTATTCCTTCCTTGGTTTCAAAAAACGACGAATAGAAATCAAAGACGATTAAGCACCGGAGGAGCAGCTCAGGACCAGTCTCTTCTTGTTTGTTATTTTATTCATTCCCCCATTCCCCAAAGGAATGTTTTAGAGGCTCAGAATCACTTGACCTCCGAACTATTCCTGAGAGGGTTTTGGGATCTAGCATCTCTGTTCCCATGCAAGCTAAAGTCAAGTACCTCAAAAGGTAATTAGTGAGATAGGTTCTGACATCTATATAAAACTTGAATCCTAGATATTGCTCCTTTTTTTTCAAAGTTATCAAAAAATATATGGCTGGTGCTCCATTTCCAAAATCTTGGAATGTCATCTGTAATAGCATTTTGTCCTAATAAAGCAAATCCCCATTATGCATTGAATCATACAATTAGGAATTGGGTCTCTAGTTAGCAGAGGTATGCACCCAGTCCAAGTAGGGAACACAATCTTAATCAGGATACGTCACAACACAATTCTAAATTATCCTGTGCTCACCCTCTGATAGCTTGTCACAGAGTAGGCAGGCTTAACTTAGAAATCAATGTGTAAAGTATTCGTACAATAATTCATCCAATAACACAGTCAAAACACGACAGAAATAATCCACAACAGTTTAGAAAAATAGAGAATATTTATCTGAGTAAAACAAGTTTAAACAACAGAAATCCATTGTGTAGAAGTTGAGATATTGAGTATTGAATACTTAAAAGCAGTAAAGAGCTTAAAAGCAAGTAGACCAGGACAAAATAAGTTTGGGATGATCTTGTGGACGCACAGGCTGGATGCAGGACCCACGCAGGCTCTGGTGAACACAGGACCTTTTGCTGGTCACAAACAATGAGATGCATTGATCTTCTCTACGCAGTGAAGGCAATGAGTCTGTTCCAATTCACAATGGAGCCCCACATTCAGGACCTGGGATCGGCGATGCGCTGTCATCGATTCTTGCTGTCGGGTCAATGTGACAAAGTCCAGTCTCATGGACGGGACCTCCAATCGGCGCTGTATCATCGTCGAGCTGTGCCGGGCTATCTCAAGATCGGCACAGCATTGGAGCATTGGAGTCAAAGGAACTGCATCGGTCCTGATCAGTGCAATGGCGCGATGCATCAATTTTGTAGCAAAATAACTGCAGAACCCATTTCTGAGGCCCAAAATTTGGACGGGGCACCTTTGGCAAGGGTAGGACTCACAGAAGGCCGGCAGCACCGGCAGGACTGCACAAGTCTTTTGTATCCCTGAGACTTCCGAAAACAGGAGGTAAGCTCGCAGGCCCTTGGAAATCAGTTGGAGGGAAGGCAGAGTCCAGCTCTACTTCAGCTGAGTAGGTGAGCAGCATGAAGCAGTGCAACAAGAAGAAAAGCAGTCCTTAAAAAAATCAGCCCAAATGAGTAATTTAAGCAGCAAAGCAGTCCTTGTGACAGAGGTTCAGTTTAAGATCCAGAAGTGTATTATTTGTCTGGGTCAGGGACCCAGTACTTACACCAAAATGTGCCTTTGAAGTGGAGGTCACATCAAATCTCTTTCAGCCCAGTCCTGTCTGTCAGGCTAACCTTGGGGGGTAAATCAGTGTTTTGTGTGGGGACAGGACACTACTCATTGAAGTGTAAGTGCCAGATCCTCCCATTCTTCCCTAACCAAGAAGAACCATCACAATGCAGATGAATGCAGATGAGCCTCACCTTCCTATGTTCATGGCTGTCTGGAGGGAATGCACAAAGTGAAGATGTCACCCAACCCAGACATGTATTGGACACAGGTTGCAAGGCACAGAAGAGCTAAGAGCATAGAAATGTCCACTTTCTAAAAGTGACATTTCTAAAACAATAATGTTAAGTCCAGGTTCACCAGTAAAAACGATTTTTCAAGACTATGCTAAATATATAAAACATGAAACATCTACTCCTCTCTGATCAGAAATTACAGCTATTAAGGAATTCCCAATGCTAGCCTGTGAGAGGAGTAGTCTTCACAGTAGTGAAGAATGAAATAGGCTGTTTGTCATTACTAGGATATATAAAACATAAAAGTACATATCTTACCTTTTACTTGCATAGCACCCTGCCCTTTGGGCAGCCAAGGGCCTTCTTTAGGGATGACTTATATCTAATAAAAGGGGAGTTTAAGGCTTGGTTTGTAGTTTTAAATACCAAGTCAAAGTGGCAGTAAACCACACACACAGGCAATCATAACATGTTTAAAAGAAGAGAGCACATGCACTTTATCTTCTTATGTTAGCAGTGGAAAAGTGCTCAGAGCCCTAAAACCAGCAAAACGGAGTACAGTTGTCCAACCACGCCCCTCACTGCGATGCAGACTGTATTTTTGCCAGTCTGTGCCACAATGAAGGGAATGAGGCAACATAATAATAATAATAATAATAATACTAATAATAATCCACATTTGTAAAGCGCAAACACACACCCGTAAGGGTCTCTAGGCGCTGAGGGCTGTCGGGAAGATTAAGCAAGCTTTTGCCCAGAGTCACATGGTGCTGGGCTAACCTGCCGCCGGAGCCGGGGATCGAACCATGATCCCCAGATTCCAGCGTCAGTTACCGTGGCCACGGCGCCACACCTCTCCCACATAAAAAAAAGGAAGATGATTAGGTCCATTGGTTCACTGGACACCCTCGTCTGTGGTTGCCAGGTAGGCGTCACCCTTGACATAATACCAGGTGGGAATTGAGGATGTGGTGTACACTATGAGACCCAAAAATCAAAGAGGAGTGGAATCATGTATTGGGGCAGGGTGGATTTCCCTTTGTGAAATATCCATGGGACCCTCAACAGTTATTTTCAGTTGGTGTTACATTCGGTGCCACTAGCAGCTGATAGGGTCATCATTGGGTCTTTTTCCTTCATCAGCAGGTCATCTCTCTGAATGCAGAGATTATTTGGGATCCCCATCAGAACAAAGATCTAAAATTGCCTCTTATCTAGGAATAGTTAATTTATTATTAACCTATATAAGAATAACATTAAAAACAAATGTGGATGTGTGTTCAGATTCATAATGTGTCCCCTAAGTCACTACTAAAAACAGGTCTAAATGTTTCATTCTACTTGCTCCCCAACAGGTTGTTGGCTTTCGTCAGGACTAATAAGAATAGTTGGATTTCTTTTTTTTCTCCAATCCAGTGGGAACAATGTCCCCTGGTTTCTGTATGGTCGGGTTTACTTTTTTCAGGTTTGATAGAATACACTGTTCTTCTCTCTTATCTTGATCCTATGGGCCCCATAGGCATGGGGGGAGAGGCGGTGTGGTTGCCCTCTTGTGGTGCGAATGCAGGCCCTCCTGTCCTGGATGTACAAACATATATAACATATATAAACATAAACATAACTACCCACAGATAACCCCAACCGCCCAGGAGGAGGCATCGCCATTGCACACTTAAGCTCCCTCTGCCTCTCCACCTCCAACGAAAACTTCCCTGCTGCCGAACACCTGCACTTCCAGGTCCAGATCAGCCTTAACTCCACACTCCGTGGCACCCTTGCCTACAGATCCCCGGGCCTCAGAGCACCCTTTGCGGACACCATCACCGACCTTATTGCACTCCACGCCATAGCCCGCACAGGCTACAATCTCAGCGGAGACCTGAACTTCTACCTCAACAACCACAACTACCCCAACTCCACCGCCCTCTGGGACAGCCTTGCCAACATCGGACACAAACAACTCATCACCACATCGACCCACAAGGCAGGACACACTCTTGACCCCATCTTCGCTGGAGATAGCAGCGCCCACTTCAGCCACACCTCGCAGCCCACATGGACCGACTGCCATTGCGTACACTAAATAGTCAACAAACCCAAACCACCCGAACCTCCTCCGAGCCCCCCAGGCAGGAACTGGAGCAGAGTCACCAAAGAACAACTCAACTCCACCCTCAACGACAACACCCCCTCTGCTGCAACCAACTCCAACCTCACTGCCATTTAATTCCACATTTGGATCGCCAACCACACAGACAAACTCGCTCGCTGAGCAACCCCGATAAGCAACGCCCCAGAAAAGTCACCTGGTTCACCACCGATCTCCAAAAAGCCAGACGCACCTGTAGATGCCAGGAGAAGAACTGGAGAAACAGCAAGACACCGACAACCGCACCACCTACAAGGACACTATGACGGAATACCATCAACCATCAGAACCACCAAAAGGACCTTCACCCACAACCGAATCCTTTCCAACTCTGGCAACTTCAAAGAACTTTTCATCATCATACAGGAATTCACCAAGCCCTGCAGCGAAGCCACCAACATCACCCCATTCCAAGACCTCTGCAACAAACTTAGCACCAACTTCCACCTGAAGATAAAGAACCTCTACGACAACTTTGACGAACACACACTGACCCCGCAGTCAGCCCACCCAGCGACAATGCCAGCCAGACCACCATCTCCGCCTGGACATGGATCACGACCGAGCAGACCACCATGACCATGAATGGCAACCACTCCGGGGCCCCCCACAGAACCCTGCTACTGCACATATACCATAGAGCCGCTACCACCATCGCATCAATACTTCAACACACCATCAACACCACATTCAAGACTGGCACTTTCCCCGATGACTGGAAATGCGCAGAAGTCAGGCCCCTGCTCAAGAAGCCCTCAGCAGACCTAATGGAACTCAAAAACTATTGGCCCATCTTGCTCCTCCCTTTTACAGCTAAAGTTGCTGAGAATAACGCCAAACCAGAACTATAAAGATTCATTAAAGACAATGCCATACTCTACCCCTCCCAATCAAGATTCCAAAGCAACCACAACACCAAGACCACCCTATTACTGATGACATCCCCGCCCTGCTCGACCAAGGCCACATCGCGGCCCTGATTCTACTCGAACTGTCAGCAGCCTTCAACACAGTCTCCCACTGCACACTAACAGACAGGCTCCATGATGCCAGCATACAGGGCTGGATCAGGTCATTCCTCACCGGCAGAAGCCAAAGGATCAGACTGCCACCCTTCATCTCCCAACCCACCGCAATCAACTGCGGAGTCCCACAGGGATCATTACTCAGCTCTACCCTCTTCAATGTCTACATGGCCCTCCTCGACGCCATTGTCCGATGTCACAGCCTCAGCATCTTCTCTTACGCCGAAGACACCCAGCTCATCCTCCTACTCACCAAGGACCCCACCACCACCAGAATCAACTTCCAGAAAGCAATGCAGGACGTCGCAGCCTGGATGAACAACAGCTGCTTGAAACTCAACTCAGAGTAAACAGAAGTCCTCGTCCTCTGAACAACTCCCTCGGCATGGAAAAACACCTGGTGGCCCGCCACCCTCAGCAGCCCATTGACCCCCACAGGCCAAGGCAAGAACCTCTGCATCGTACTCAACTCCTCCCCTCCATGAACCGTCAGGTCAGTGACGTCACCTCCAGTTGCTTCAACACCCTTTGTATACTCTGTAGGACCTTCAAATGAATCCCCCCAAGGCAAAGAAGACCGTCACCCAATCACTCATCCCCAGCAGGATGGACTACGGAAACGCCCTCTGTGCCGGCATCAACAAGTCCCTACTCTGTAAGCTCCAGACAATACAGAACACCACTGCCAGACTTGTCCCCGGGGTCCCTCGACACAAGCACATCAGCAAACATCTACATAAGCTCCACTGGCTCCTCGTTGACAAAGAGTCATTTTCAAGATACTCGCCCACGCCTACAAATGCCTATACAACACCGGACCCCAATACCTCAATGACAGAATCACCCTCCACGTGTCCAAACACAATCTCCACTCCACCAACCTCCTCTTCGTTGATACCCCACGCATCCACAGAGCCAGGGCAGGGGGAAGATCCTTCTCCTACATCACGGCCAAGACCTGGAACAAGCTCCCCATCTGAACACCTTCAGAAAGGCACTGATGACCTGGCTCTTTGACTGATACGGAACTGCTGACACCCCCCTCCGCAGCACCTTTAGACCCTCACTGGTGAGTAGTAGATTTACAATTTCCTGATTGATTGATCATCACACCTAATTCAAGCAGTCTTCTGTGCATTCCAATACAGCATCTGTATTACCTTTTCACACAACCAGATCAGCCGGTAGCCTAGGAACTTGGCTCAGAAGGACACCAGGCTGTTGCCTTCAGTTAAGTTACTGAATAATCACTTGAAGGAATGGAACCAATCTCCAATCCGAAAGTGCTGTAAGGCGCCTTACCCACTTGTCCCAAAATAATGAACTGTCCAGACCTGAACCAGGTAAACCTTTGGATTACTTCACCCTCCAACTATCCCAGGCAGCTATCCCTAAACACTCAGCAAGCTTGGAAGGAGATGCTCAGGGCAATGTCATATGCACTAGTACTTGTAGTCCTGTATGTACTGACTTATTGCCTTTGCTGAGAGTTGGTGTGGCGAGATTCTATTGTAAGTCATTAAAGATACCCCCTTGGGGATGTGTGACTGGTGGCATGACTTAATGTACAGTTTCAGATGCTCCAATGTCCACTGCAGGTCTGCGATGCAGGATGACGTACTGACATCCACTGCAGACTCGTGACACAGGATGATGGCGTCCAATACAGACTTGTGGCACAGAATGATGTGCTGATGTCCTCTGCAGGCTCCTGACTCAAGATTCACTTGATACTGTTATCATGGAGTCTAATAGTGACCGAGCTGCACTGAAGATACAAACAAGCAACCCCATAAACCTGATTGCCTAGCAACCGGGTACGGTTAGGAGTGCCTTTATATTTCTGGTCCATTTAAGATGGCTGCTGAGTGGATGAATCCTTTCCTGGTTGTTTAATCACCAGGCTCATACCATGATGTGTTCTGAGTGACTAATTTCCTGATAATACAATTATCAGGCCCAGTCTGGGTGACTAATTTCCTGATTGTATAATCACCAGGCTGATACCTGAATGGTGACTAATTTCCTGATTGTATAATCACCAGACCTAGTCTGGATGACTAATTTCCTGATTGTATAATTACTAGGCTCATACCATTATGTGTTCTGGGTGACTAATTTCCTGATTGTATAATCATGAGGCCAAATCTGGGTGACCAATTTCCTTATTGTATAATCATCAGGCCCAGACCATAATGTAGTGATGTCAACACAATAACCACTCACAAACTATATTATAGGTGAGAGTACACACACAATCAGATACACACGTGGATGTCACACAGATATGCCATGCAGATGCATATGGGTTATAAATATATGTTTATGCAGAGCACATCCCCCAAGATTGCACAGTGTCTGTCCAGGGATGCATACTACAACAAGTGTCATATATGGTGGTGTGTGTGTCCATGACAGGTGGAATAATCTGGAGAGACCATCAGCATTGGTGTGGTCAGTCCCCGGGCGATGCTCCACTGTAAAGTCCATTCAGTGTCCAGAGAAGGACCTCTTGAAGAATTTAGGATTTTCATCCCTCATCTGCTTGAGCAATCTGAAGGACCTCAGGTGTGTCTGAATGAGCAAGTGAGTCCTAAACAGGTATGGTCTCAACTTCTTCAGTGCCCAACCACACCAAAAGCTTCTCTTTGAATGCCACTCAACCTCTGTTCCTGTGATAGAAACCTCCTACTAATGAAGGCAACTGGTTTGTCTAGGCCCTCCTCATTGAGCTGTGCTAAGAGTACCCCTATGCCATGCTCTGAAGTGTCCCTCTGTATGATGAACTCTTTGGAGAAACCAGTGGTCCTGAGCATAGGTGCTATGCACAGGGTGTCCTTGAGAGAATCAAAAGCTTTCTGACAAGCCGCTGTCCAGATCACCAATCTATGCTGCTTCCTAGAAATAAGCTCAGGTAAGGGGCAACAATGGTGCCATATCCCTGAACAAATCTGTGGTAATAGCTTGTGTGGCCTAGTAAGGCTCTCACTTCTGTTTGGATTTTCAGGTGGTTCCCTGGCCATGATGGTTTCAGTCTTGGCCTGGAGGGGATGCACTTACCCTCCACCTAACCGATGTTCCAAATATACACCAAGGGACTCTGCCTAATCTGGCTCTTACTGGCCTTAATGGTCAGGCCTGCCTGTTGCAGGGCCCGAAGCACCTCCTGTCATGGACACACACACCACCATATATGACACTTGTTGTAGTATGCATCCCAGCTGGCACTGTAGTCAGCAATGCCATCTAACTAGGTCGCACAGAAAGATTCCTTACAAGCCAAGACCCTGTTAATAGTGATTCACAGTGCACTCCAGCGGAGTATGCAGAGTCTTTCCAACTCTGCACTCTGGTGGGAGTGCAGACTTTGGCAAAAACTCTGATTCTGCAGCATGGCAGAGTTTGCCCCCGCCACCCACCCCTATTGATTACTAAGAATATAAACTCCATCCGTCACTACCGGTACGGCAGAGATCGACGTCTACAAAAACGGCACGTTTCCCAGTGTGGCGGTCCCCCAGGAGCTGAACGTTCAGTCTTAGGTCAGAAGTGGAGGTGATTTTCTCTCGTGAGTTGAGTTGTCATTTCCGGTGCGGGTCCTCGGGTGCGTAGATCTGCTTTGACCGCTTGCAGGCTAACAAAGCAAGCTCCCCCTGAGTACTCTAGACCTACTTAAACTGATTCCCTGAGTTTAGTTTGACACTGCAGACGCTGTCCACTGCTTGCGGCCTGAGCTAACTGATGGGGAAGGAGCGTGGCGTCCATCAAGACAGAGCTGACTTGCGTTGGTGCCTGCTAGTAATACAACCAGCAGACAGGAAACCCATAGACTACCATCTCCTGCAGTCACTTCCAGGTACATTCACCTAGGTGCCAGTGAAATATTTACGGCCCCACATACCCTGCCTATAAGGAGGCCATGACTCATCTCAGGGTCTCAAGCCTGAAACAAGAAAGATTACACTGCATGGTAAATCCTTTTTTGTAACCTGTGTGCACATTATCTGTTGCATAAAATTGAAAAAATATGTCCTTTACCGCCTTGACTGCAACTCTCCCTCCCTCCCATGCTCTTTTAATTCTCTGTCTTCTCATGAGATAAGTTGCTGAGGTAATGTTGGAATAATGTATGGCCCATGTTTATTCATAAGCACAGTGATTACTCTATGAAATCCCATTTCAACTAATTACCTCTGCTCTGATACTGCACGCACAACCCGTTCATAAAAAGAGTCATATATGATGTGCAATTTGCATGCTTCCTTGATCTTTTCTGATGAGCAAGTGACAAATGTGACAACTTGGAGAAGGACAATTCATATGCATTGAGGTCAGTGGCTGACCCCATTCGTTTCAATTACTTTAACTGCACCTCCAAAATGTAATTTAAGTTGTAAGAGAGACTCACATTATAGTCCGAGATGGATTACATAAAGGTGCCTTACTGATGCAAACAAAGTAGACTTGGGTTACTATCATCTCATCTGATGTTTAAATTGTATTTATATAGCACTTACAACCCCTGAGGAAGTGTTGTCTCCCTGAAAATCTGCTAATATTTGATTAATATGTGTGGGCCTGTTGAACAATGTTGGTACGCGGCTGTCTCAAGGAGAAAAGTCATTAACATCCACCAAATGGAGGAACCCTGTGTAGAAACATCACTTTGCCATTATAAATCGAAAGATGTTTGAAGGTGGTGCACATTTCCAGCCATACTGAGGGTAGTTTCATCTCTGTGGAGCACTACCTAGTAAAACATGCGCTACTAATCTTTTACAGTGGCCTGTATGTGAACTATGACATGTAATCAATATATTAAATGCAGGGGGTGCTGTAACCATTCAATATTACTTTGAGTTTTCAGCTACTGTGAACCAATTGACAAGGGATGTTAACAGGCTGGCTTTTATGGGATGCTCTTCTAGCAGTAATAACTAGGGTGGAGCGTAACTCCATGGAATTCCACAGAGTTTTTATGCAACTTCACAGAATTCCACGTAGCAAAACTCTTCAAACGCTGCCCATCAATACCTGCTAATCAACCACTGGAAGGTAGCAGGGAAATTCTTCAATCCAAAGGACATCACCCAGAATTGGTAATGTCCCTCTGGGATTGAGAATGCATACCTCTCTTTGTCCCCCTCAGTTAAGGTGATCTGCCAGTACCTTGATGTCAAATCAAAGATACTGAGGAATTTGGCTCAATCGATCCATGAGCTCATCATCTGTGGGGATGGGGTGTGCATCAGTCCTGGTGATAAAATTGAGACCTTGGTAGTTCATGCAGAACTGGAGTCCTAGTTTGGCACCCGGGAGGGCTGCTTTTGGTATCAATACCACAGGGCTTGACCAAGAACTGTTAGAGGGCTCTGTCACACTTAAGGCAAAGATCTTGGAGACTTCTTCCTTGATGCTAGCTCTTACGCTGTCTTAAAATCAGTAAAGTTTGTTCTTTATAGGGCGACTGTCTCCGGTGTCGACATCATGGGCGCTCTTAATCTCATATAGACCAGTGGTACGGGAGAGCTCTGGTCTCTACTGGTACCATGACCCATACATTTTTGCCAGGCTGAAACTCTACCAGTGTGGCCTTCATTTCATACAGGAGATTTATCACGTCCTGGCTGGCCTCTAGGTTCCTTTTAGCCTTCTTCCAGAAGTGGTGCATCTGGTTCCGGATGGCCAGCATGTAGCTGGCCACATCCTGAGTGGGGTAGACTTCCTGGGAGTTTGGTCCTACCCATCCTTGACAAGGCTTAGATGTTCCCTAGCAGGCTGTCCATAGAAGAATTCAAAGGGGCTGAACCATACTCTGTGGCAACTCCGAGTAGGCAAAGAGATGGTATGAGGAAGACATCCCACTTAAGCCTTTTGGGCTCAGGCAGACCCATAATCATGCCCTTTAAGGTCTTGTTGAATCTTTCAACCAGACCATTGGTTTGGGGTGATAGGTTGTGGCGAACTTCTAATTTACACCACACTCAATCCACATGGACTTTATGTACGATTACATGAAATGAGTGCCTCTGTCTGACACTACTTCCCTGGGACACCCAACTCAGGTAAATATCTCTATCAGCACTCTTAGCACCTCAAGTGCAGTCACTATTCTCAAAGGATGTGGTCTGGGTAGTGGGTGGCATAGTCCACCAAGACCAGGACAAATTTGTTGCATAGGGCTGTTTTGGGGTCCAAAGAGCCAATGACGTTGAGGTCCACTCTTTCAAAGGGAGCGCCAATGGTGGGATGTGTGATCAGGAGAGCTTTGTGCTTTTTCCCTGATTTCCCACTAGCTTGTCAGGTGGGACAGTTCCTGCAGAATGTATATGAAGCTGTCTTCATTTGAGGCCAATAAAAGTGGGAGACAAGCCTGGTGAAGTCTTGTTTTGCCCAAAGTGTCCTGCCAGGGGGATATTATCAGGAATGAAACTCTGTAGGAAGGACTGGTAGCACTGGCCACTGGCAGATCACCAGCACACAGGCTGTCCCAGTGTCCCAGCATCTGAACCCCTAGGCTCCTTATAAATGAGATTGTTCTCTCAGTAGATTAGGTGAAGTTGAGAGGATTCACCTGCTGCATGGGCTGTGACTTGGCACTGCAGACACTCAACAGTGGGATACTCTTTCTGTGCCATGCAGAATTCCTCCCTGGTGGGTCACCTAGGGCTGCAATGTCCTTCCTGGTTGGCTTGGGGGCCTCCTCCTCAGGGACCCCGTTAACCTCCATCATGGGAACTTAAGGAACCGGTTTCTCATGCCTCTTGCCCCTCTCCAAGGCAGCTGTCTGGGCCATTGTTTCAGGCTCCAAACTTCTTTGACTGCCTTTCTGGATAGACATGGCTTGTGTGGTCATGCAGACCCACACAGGCAAGCCCATCATCTTCAAGTGAGATCTGCACTCTACCTCCCACCAGGCAGTATGCTTCAGGTCATTCCATAACAGAAGATCTACAGACATGGCAGAGCTCAAAGCAGCTTTCAGAGAACATCAGAATGCCCCCCCTATTCAAAGGGAACCAGAGCCATCATAGAAAACCATTCATCAATGTCACCCCCCACCACATAATTGGGCACCAGATCCTTGGGTATACGGAATCTTTTATCTCCAAAAGGTACTGCATGTATGCTGCAACCCACCTTGATCTCCAGCTCCTTCAGACTGTTCCTATGTGAACTGGAGCCAAGACTGATTTGTATATGGCTGGGTCGGTACTTGAATGGCGTGGCATGCAAAAAAAAGGATGAATTTAACCCAGATCTGTGACCAGGGGTGAATGTTTTATTGGTTCAGCATTCCTTACATCACTGTTCTTTTTGTAATTGTCACCACGTGGGAAGAGTATGCCTAGATGTTTGTCCTGTGCTCGCCACACCACCAGGTTCAAGCTAACTTGGTTGATGAGGGGTGAAACCCCGAAACCAATCCCAGGATGAGCAAGGCCTATCTCTCACATAGGTTTACATATGGTTTGACTTAAAACATCTTTTAAGTGTAAATTCTAATTGGGAATAGATAGAGATGTGTAGTTTGATTTCTCTTGATAAACAATTTAAAATCAGATCTCATGGTAAAGTCAGATTTTAAATTGTAAGTCTGTAAATTTCACTTTTGGACAATTGGCATTTTCTTACGTTAATCATTCTGTGACTTCATTGTCCCACATCTGGGTTGAGTAACAGCTGGGCTTTGTGCATTCCCTCTAGACAGTCACACAAAGTGAGCTGGGGTGTGACATTTGCATCCTGATGACCCATAATCAGGCTGATAGGCCTTCCTGAGGTAGATTGGGAGGGAAGAGCTTACCCATGCACCTGAAAAGGGTTGTGCCTGTCCCAACAGAAAGAGCTGTAGACTTTGTTATCTTCAAATGCCTCTCCATTGTCTCCCCCACTTCAAAGGCACATTTGAGTATGAGCACTGGGCCTCTGTTACCACCAAATCACAACTTTGCCTGAACCAAGAACATTTTCCCTGGAAAAGAATCTGCTGTGCTGTAGGCGAGACTGCCACTTTGCTATCTCAATCAGAACATTTGTAAAGCGCACTACTTACCCGTGAGGGTCTCAAGGCGGAGGAGGGGGGATGCTGCTAATTCTCAAATAGCCAGGTCTTGAGGAGTTGTCTGAAGGTTAGCAGGTCCTGGGTCTGCCGTAGGAGGATGAGGAGGGTGTTCCAGGTCTTGGCGGCGAGGTGGGAGAATGATCTGCTGCCGGAGGTCACTCTTCGGATGGGGGACTGTGGCAAGGGTGAGGTCGGTGGAGCGGAGCTGGCGGTTGGTGGTGTAGAAGATGAGTCGTCTGTTGAGGTATGCTGGTCCGGTGTTGTGGTGTGACTTGTGTGCGTGAGTGAGGAGCTTGAAGGTGATCCTCTTGTTGATGGGGAGCCAGTGCAGATCTCTCAGGTGGGGTGCGATGTGGCTGCGGCGAGTTATGTCGAGGTTCAGACGAGCAGAGGTGTTTTGAATGCGCTGGAGTCGTTTCAGGACTTTGGCCGAGGCTCCTGTGTAGAGGGTGTTTCCGTAGTCCAACTTGCTGCTGACGAGGGCTTAGGTGACCGTTCTTCTTGTTTCGGTGGTGATCCACCTGTATATCTTGCGGAGCATGCGGAGGATGTTGAAGCAGGAGGACAAGACGGCGTTGACCTGATTTGTCATGGAGAGATTAGAGTACCTGCTCTGCTGTGCTGGCCTGCTGCCTGCATATTTGTGCCTTAAAGTCAGAGGGACGAGCCTGCTCTCTACATCCTTGAACCCAAGTTTCTCCAAAGGCTTGTTGGTTTGCCTCCTGTTCTCTGAAGTCTCAGGATCATAAAAGACTTCTTGCAATTCTGTTGGTGCTGCTGGACTCTGCCATCTGTGAGTCCTACCTTTGCTAGCAGTGCCCCCTACAGTCTTGGTCCTCAAACGACGGTTCTGCAGCTGTTTTCCCAAAACTCGAAGCAATGACCCCCTTACGCTGATCGGAACCAACATTCGATGATCACGCAGTGCCAATACAAATATGTAGCTGCAAAGCTCAACTCTGATGCAGCACCGACCCAACAACGGCAATTGCGAGGCTCGACTCTGATGCATAGACCTGACTCTGTAAATCAGAACTGACCCAGGGAGTTCTCAAGGCCAGTGTTAGAAATGAGGGTATCTAGTTGGCAGAGATAGGTACCTTTGTCCAAATAGAGATCCTTGCTTCTATTCCGGGTAAAGGGGATGCACACTTTGGATAACCCCTGCTCACCCCCGGCACAGCTTGGCAAGAGCAGACAGACTTAGCCCAAAGGCAATGTGTAAAGTATTTGTACTTAAAACACACAAAAATACAGTGATAGCACCACACATGGATACCACAGCAGTTTAGAAAAATAAAGTATCTTTATCTAAACTCAAGAAGACCAAAACCACACAAAATCCATCACACATGTAATAGAATATGACTTTAGAAAGGTTTCAAAGAACTTGGTCCATAGAAAGCTAAGAATGCATGACTTCTAACAAAGTACCTGTAGATGCATCGAAATTCACAAGGCCACATATCGCAGAGATGGGAAGCATTGAAAAAAAAAAAGATGTGTCAGTACCTGAGACCTTGCAGAGATTATGCAACAGTTCTGCTGCACGCAGGAGAAGGCATATGTCAAATCCGGTCTGTAGGGGGAAATGATGCATTGACTCCAAGATGATTCTGATCCGCGGGTGATGCGTCAGGAAAACTTGCCACACACATATGATGAGTGGGAACTTGGGATGCGTCGGTGATAGATGCGGCTGCGCGAGTGGTGCTGCGTCGGTTTCTTCAGCCGCGATCCCTTGATACTTTGGTTCCTTCAGCCTTGACAGGTGCTGCGTCAGTTTTGGCAACAGCGCAGCGATGCGTGAAGATTCTTCTTGCACAGTGATGCTGCGTCGTGAAAAGCAGCCGCAGTAAGAGGGATGTGTAGATTTCTTCAGTTCTTCTTTTCATCCAGCTCCCAAACAGCAGGAACAACCTCCAACGACCCAGAACTGGAACATGTACCTCCTGGCAGGTCAGGTATATCCATATAAATATTTCCAAATATATGATTGTGTTGAAACATCTACATGTTTTCACAGAAACTGGTTCATTATGTCAGTTGTGCTTTTTTAGGGGAATTCCTACATTTTCTATCATTTAGAGAGTGTCAACAGTGTGTACGGCCAGTTGCCCTGATATCCTACCTTATTTATGATATCACTTGTTTAATTATTCAACTTTCCTACTATTTAATCTATTTTACTCCACAGATTTTTATATATGTTGAAATATTATAAAATTGTTGTGTCTTTACAAACTCACAACCCTGACTGGACATTTACATCTTCATAGCAAACTAGCAGCCCGCTCCAGCGTTGCCTGGGGCAGAAGGGGGCTGGGGGCAGCATTTCCGGATTGAGGCAGCGTTGCCCGGGGCAGAAGGCGGCTGGGGGCAACATTTCAGGCTTGGGTGCAGTCCCGCCCCCCACCCGACCCGACATTGCCCAGACCGCCTCCCGCCTCCCGCCGGCCTCCCGCCCGCCTCCCGCTTCCTGCCTCCCGCCTCGCCTTTGCCTTACCCCGCCCGCCCTGACATTGCCCAGACCGCCTCCCGCCTCCCGCCTCCCGCCTTCCGCCTCGCCTCGCCTCTGCCTTACCTGAGCCGCCGCTCTTCCCCGCGCTCCGGACTTCACCGCCACTCCTCGCTGCTCGTCACCGCTCCTCCCTGTCTGTCGTCATCACTCACGTTGCGGACATCGCTAGGTCGCGGCCAGCGCTACGTCGCGGCCGGCGCTACTTTTAGGGGACTACTTTGTTCTTAAAGTTTAAGTTTTTAATTTACATTTATTTATTATTTTTTGCAGCCTATGTACATCTACACACCCTGAGGATTACAACAATGTATTGGGTGTGTGGATTGGCGCTGTGGTTCCCGGGTTTACCTTGTCAAAAGGTTTCTGTTCTCTCTTTATAATAGTAGTATAGATGGGATAATTTGGATATTCTGTAACCTGATGACATCTCACTCCAACTCCTGTAAGGTAAGCCTGCAGAGCTCTCTAAAGCTACTCAGAAAATCAAGTTCACTTGGGAGACTAAGGGCCTGATTACAAACTTGGTGGATGAGTTACTCCATCACAACGGTGATGGATATCCTATCCACCAAAATATAAATCCCATTATATCCTATTGGATTTATATTTTAGCAAACAGGATATCCATCACAATTGTCACAATGTAATCCATCCCCCAAAATCATAATCAGGCCTTGAATTTGCATCATGCAAATCTAGAATCCTGATTAGCAGGGATCCTGTTGTACCTTTGATATTGTTAAGTTCTAATTATCATTAACTAAAACATCTGATCAATAAGCACATAAGAGTTTGATGTTGACTGTTCGTTCATGCATTCATTTATGCTGTGCATTGGCAGTTTCACATAAGAAGTGTTAAAGCTGAAACTTTTTACAAAAATGTCACCACATAATAATAGAGAAACGTGCTAAATGCTAAACCTGAACATGCATACGTGAAACATTAGAGAAATGTGCCTTTATTTAAGGTGCAAATGTGACAATTGCTGTTTTTTTCTGCAGAAGGGTTGTATTTCGATCTTTCAACAACTGCTAGGTCTCATTATTCATTTTTTCTGCTCTAGCTCTTTAAGAAAATGGTGATTTAACGTTACAATCAACACTAGGACTTGACTTTTGGTGAATTATGCTGTATCTTGGAAAATATATTCCTTCTCCCCTCACACCATATGACTTCACTGTACTTAGAATGTTTTCTTTGTGACATATGCATAATGAACAAGTGTATTATTAAAACGAAAATGACTGCTGTAGCTTACATTTCGTTATTTAACCAGGATATAGCAGAAATTGAATGCTTCAATTCAAAGAACAGCCCATTGTTATATGGTGAGAAACCAGAACACTAACATAGTAGGCTTGTAGAAGGTATGCATAATAACCTTCATAGATGTAACTTTTGTAATACACTGTAGCCATTTCTAAATGTCTTCAAGATGGCGTGAATGTTCACCGTGGGAATCGGGGGTGAAGACGACAGAATGTCGGAAGACCTTTCTCCATTTGATGATGATGATGACATTGGCCTGTTTTTGCAACATGTTTAGCTGCTTTCTATATAGTGTGTGCTCCTAGCTAGAGAGACTCAAAACTCTCCACGCATTCCTACCCTGCCCCTTGGAACTTTCCTGTGCTAGCCCGACTTGCCATAAGCTACTTCTTATGGATATTTCTTTGTTTTCCTCACATTTTGGGATGATATTTTCTATTATATGCTGATTATAGCTACTGCAGTGATTCCATCCTTCTCTCTATTTTAGACAGTTGCTACTGCAATTGTCAGGACAACTCGGCTGAGTCTCCACAACAACCAATTATGAGGAGTTTGTTCTTCCTCTTAGTTATCTGCATTTGCTCTAAAATCTACTTGCTCTTTTTCAGAAAGAACTCTTTATAGTTTCTTGTTAGGATAGATTAGGTCCTTTTGTTCAGCATAAGGATGATACTCTGAATGGAACATGCTGGTTTTTTTCTCTGTTTGTTTTAACCAATCTATTTCTTATTATTTCTGTAGTCGATTTGCCACCAATTTGAATAAAGAACAAAATACAGACTAAACTTCTAAATGAGAGAATAAACTTTTAAAACTTCACCTCCTTATTGACTGAACATCAACTGTGATTATTAATGTATTTTGATGTGTAAAGTTCCATTTGAAAACGATGGCAAAGATTCATCAACCGAAAACGGCGCAGAACTTCTATGTTCCTTAAGTAACCTTTACAGTTGCATCTTCCTTTAGAAATGTTTGGGAGATTTCTGTGCTAGAAGAAGTGTAAACTGTAAGGTGAACTAAATCCAAGGAATGCAGCTAATCACCTCTTTAAAAACAAAGCCAAACCGTTTCTCAGATAATAACTCACTCCCAAAGCATGTCTGTTGTGTTCATACATTGATTCCAAAAGTGGGTTTTTATGTGCTCTGCTGGCTGGCATGATGTTTACTCTGTGAACATTTGCCTTGGTAATGTACAGGCATGGCTTGATATGTGTTGAACGACCTGAGCCGATGTCACAAAGTGACGACTGTATCTGGAAGGGGAGTTGGTGCTGTGGCAATATCTTTTCCCATCAGCATCCAGGACAGTCAGAAAAGACGCCAGGGACGTTCACACATTTCACTAAATCATGTACATTTTTGGAGAACACAAAGGCATATTTACTAGGAAATTATGGACTGTGCAGATACAGCAAATTTTAAATGCGCCACGCTACACCATTTCGCAGGGATAAGCTGTATTTACAACAATACGGCACACCCATGAGTTTTCCTTTGCACTGGCACTAAAATTGCCTAGCACCAAAACAGACACACTTGTGCCATAGTTCAAGAATGTCTGCGATTCAGAAAATGATTGATTATGTGCAGGAAGGCTTCCCTTCCTGCACATAAACAATCAATAAAGGTGATTTACTTTTTCGCCATTATTTAATGATATTTTATGTGCAGTAAAGGACACCATCCTGCACATAAACAATCATGAATGGAATTTGCAAAAGCACCGTTCTAACGCCTGCTATTACATGGCGTTCGTTGTTGGCGCTTCCTCAGACTTAAACAGCCTTGTAAACCTGGGTGCTGCGATGGACCGCCCATAGCAACACCCATTGCACGTCTCTTTCATGCAGATACTGCGCCAGCGCAACAGCCTTGAGGCCCCTCAGTCTCCAGCGGTGCTTCCTTGAAAGCCTCATTTCCCATTTTGATAGCAGCAAACCATGATTCCATTTTGATGAGCGCCGCCCTCTGCCGGCGGCACATTCCCGCTCTCCTGTGTCAGTGTCCTGGGTTTTCTCGGAGCTGAATTTGCTGAGTGGTTGCCAAAGACGAGCTGCAGGATGCTGTGTGTTCCTATCAACGAGAGTAAAGTGTTAGGCACGTAGTCAGGTTCTGATGTGTCTGCCGTGGCTTATTCCGCTCCAGGGTAAATGCTGCTTATTTTTCTTGAAAGGTAATTCACACGCTGTTTTCTCACTCTGAGAACAGGAGAATAATTTTGCTACAGTTTCACAATCATTATTCTTGTAAGCAAACAATATAGTTTTAGCCAAGCTGCATATCCAGTGGCAGACACATTTAAATGAAACAGTTTTTAAGTCACCTGAACGTTTTTCATAACTCAGTCATAGCGAAATACAGTGGCGTCTGGTTTGTTCTCACACATTTTGGTACAAATAAAAGATGTGGTTTAACGGCCAGAGTTGCCGACCGTAGTACAGGGGGACCTGGTTCGAATCCGTCTTTGGCTCAACGTCTTGTGATTCTGGACAAATAGCTTAATCAGCCTGTGCATGAAGAAACGAATCATTTAATCCCTCGGTCATTGGAAACGCTCTATTGTCCTTGGATGCCACAAAATAAAACAATAGGGAATGAGGGTTTAGGAAATTCAATTGTCCTCAAAATTACAGAGACATTTTGAAAGCAAAATGATGCCAAAGAGTAGCTCACAATTCACACAAAAATATTTAGAAAACACTGGTCTTAAAAGTGACCCACCCCAATGTATTTAGGGTGAGTTCCTCTACCTAGTATATTTTAGTAAAATATTTCTAAAATTAAAGGATAAATGGCTATGAATTTCACAGGAAGTTCATATAATCTGAATGTGAATTTTCAAACAGTCTTGTGTCAGTGTCAAAATATATAACGCACTTTACTTCACTGCTGCCTTCCACTTGCTTTCTTACTTTTATTTTCCCATCTTTTACCTTCCCGGATAAAAATATGTATGGAAAGGGAGGTGTGGTGAACAGAATATTACACAGATCTTACAGTCCCAGGTTTGAGATTGAAAATGTATCCTTTATTCAGTCGAGGCATACAGTAATAGCCACAAGAGGCTGACACTGGCTCTGCAATCAGGAACACAATGCTGCAAATTATAGGCATCCTCAAATGAGCATGAATTAGCACCCAAATCTTAGCTTTCAAAGAATAGTTTATACATTTTCTCTCAAAGTATTAGCCCGCCACTGGCTGACACAAAACCAACTCAACATTTCCATGGGCCACACATTGGCCTTACATTTCACCAAATATCAGGTTTAATCTTTTTTTAATTGTTATTATGAATTAATATTTTAAAACAGATAGCGACACATCAATCAATAGTGAATGTGCAACCAAAACTGCATTATCAGTTAGTACAATAATGCTGGATCACAGTAATTATTGAGGGGTTCTTATTGGCAATACCTATTATACCCATTGTTGGACTTGGCCCTTTTTGCAGGGACATCCCTGAACTTTTTGCCTTCCTCCTGTATTTTCTCTGACCTGTTGTCGGCTGTTTTATGACTCTGGGCACTTTACCACTACTGATCAGTGCTAAAGTGCATATGCTCTCTATGTTAAATTGATGTATGGATTAGTGACTCTATGATTAGCTTGTTTGGTTTACTTGTCAGACCCTAGTACAGTGCACTGAGTGTGCCCAGGGCTTGTAAATCAAAGGCTGCTGGTGGACTTGCAGCCCTGATTGTGCCACCAACCGGAGCAGCTTGTAAAGTGTGTCTCAGGTCTACCATTGAAGAACCTGTGTGCAGTCTAGTACTGCCATGTTGACTGGGCAAGTGCATCCACTTGCCAGTCCCTAAACCTTCCCTTTTATACATATTAGTCACCCATATGGTGGGCCCAGAGGCCAGGGTGCATTGTATGTAAATGGTAGGACATGCCCTGATGTGTGTGGCATGTCCTAATAGTGAATTACAGCCATTTTCGTGTTTCACTATTGCAAGGCTACTTGTGCCCCATAAAACAAAATGGACAGTTTGATTATAGCATCTTATAATCCTAACTGACTCAGGGAAGTAGTTAGAAATTTGAGTTTAGTATGCCTGAACTCAGAATGGTAAAATACATCTTTTAGTGAAGTTGGTTTTAACATTCTGTGTTTGAAAATACCACTTTAAGAAAGTAGGTATTTTCTTAACTAACTATTCAAGCCTGCCTCTGCTAGGTTGTGTATTCCTTGTCTGGAGTTTGAGTGACAGGGGCTGGGGGATTCCAGGAGACAGGGTGAGTCACCACAGAGCTGAATAGACAGATCTGCATGCAGATTGGAGGGAGGAGTTGCACCTGGGACCTGAATAGGGCTGTGCCTTCCCTCCACAATGCTGGCTCCACCACCTCCTGTGGTGCGTCTGATGTCTCTGCCCTGCACTGTGAAAGGAAAGTAGGAGACAAGTAAACAAAGCACTCCAGGACTGACCAGAACTGGTTTGAACTAGGCAAAGGCATCTCTGCCTTCAGAGAACAAAGGGAAAATGAGTACAAACATTGGGACCCAGACCCAAGAACTTTCGATCACTTCTGGGAATCAAGACGGACCTTTGATGAGGAGAAGAACCAGGAAGCTGAAGGAGGAGACTACCCATGTGCTGTGTGTTTGGGGGTTGGCCTGCAGTGGTTGCTTCATTGCCAAAGAAAGTAGAAAAGGACTGAGTGTGCTTTCAATAAACTTGAAGACGAATCTCCAAGGGCTTGAACTAGAGCTTGCCTCCTGCCTGAAGTCTCAGGGATACAAGACTTCACCAACCAGCTCCCCCCTGAATTCCCTTGCTGGGAATTGAAGTGCCTGCTGTTGTGCTGGGCCTTCTGAGAGACTACGTGTCGCTGGGAGCTGGAAGCGCTACTCAACGACGAGAAGCGTGTTGCCGCCGCAGCAGATGGTGTTGCATCGCTGAGGATCCGAGCCACCGCTGTCATCATCACTTCGCCGAAGCGTGGTGCATCACCGGAGAAGCGGGACGCCGCCTCAGAGGTCACTGTCGCATCACCGGAGAAGCACGTCGCAGGGCCTGTCGCGGCTCCAAAGACCATCGAGTCACCACATGGCCGTCAGGCATGCATGCATCGTACCAGCGTTGTCGCATCGCAACCAAGACGCCATTTTGCCACATCGCATCGGAGAAGAGTATCGCATCGAAGTGCCATCTTGTCACATCATACCGGAGAGCAGATAGAAACCAATGAATCACCTCCCCACACAGTAAGGAATGAGCATCAACTCCCCTGCACAGCAGTAAGGAACCAACGCATCCACTCCCCTGCGTGTAAGGAACTGAAGTATCACCTTCCCTTTTGTTGTCTTTGCGTTGTACATTCAAGGAAAATTGAGATTAAAGTGTTGCATTTGCAACTTGAGAGACTGAGCTATTTTATAACATTTTAAAGTCTATTTTTGAGTACAGTATTGTGGATTATTGTCTTTTGGTCTTGTGTTAAGCCTATATAAAAATACTTATTTTTAAAATACAACCTGTGTGGTGTTCCTCTGTATTACTGTATGTGTTCACAAATGCATCACACACTGCCTCTGAGATAAGCCTGCCTGCTCGTGCCAAGCTACCAAGTGGGTGAGCAGGGATTATTTTGGGAGTGTAGCCCCTTACCCTGACTAGACACAAGGGTCCCTATTTGGTCAAAGGTACCTACCTCTACCAACTAGATACCCCCAAATCTGACACCTATCTATGAATTCCTCACTGCTAGATCAGCCCACAGGCCTCTATAAATAAGCATTCAGGGGGATCTAATATTTCGGGGGTGGGGGGACATTATCATCTCCTCCCAGGTTGTAAGGTCTTCCATAACCTTTCCATCTACAAGTGCTGCGGTTCTGTAAGCACCCACTCCAATAAATCGTTTTTCCGGGCCTTCACCACTGGCAGAATCCAACATGAAAGTTCAAGCCCTCCATCAGTCTACCCATGTTAAGGTCATATTGTCCCCCAGACAACTCATCACTCAGATCCTGAGGTATTGAAACCCACTTTGTCCCACTGCAATGTCAGTCCCAAGGGTGTAGGAGGGTCAGTGGTCGAAGTGGGGGGAAAAAGTAGGGGAACTGTGGGGTGAGACTCCGAGGGCGGGAGTAACCCAAGGATTGGATCGGTGGGCAGAGGTGTGGTCAGAATGCGCAGCCATCCCAATTTTTAGTATTTGCTTGGCATTTCACTGCCCAGTTTAATCAACCAATGGATACACATGATTATTTAAGGTTATAATGAGTTAATTACATTAAAATGCATTCAGAAAGTGGGATATGCTTCCAATCACAGAATGTCCTAAATACGACAAAATGTGGAAGCACAAGCCATTTGTCTCCGAGACATGGAGTTTCTGTTATAAGCACTTCTCCCTTTTTCCACAACATTAGTTTAAACATGAATGGCAAAATATCCTAGTTTGCAAATGTTTTCTATATAATTATGGCTCTGCTGCATGATCTGACCATTTAAACTAATAAATTGTTTGTAGTTCGAACGTATCATAAGTTAATTAAAAAAGTGACTTGTGTTGCTGCGGAGTGGATGGCCTATTGCAAAAGTTGACTGATCACATTTCTCACTGCTAGATTTGTATGTTACATTGGTACTAATAAGGCAAAATCTTTCCCGAAACGGTTAGCGTGGGTACACATGGCCAAATAATAAAATATCAGAAAATATACTGCATTATGCTGTAGCATTTTTTTTAATGCATAATTTAGTCAACACTGCGGCATACTTTTGTCCTCCTTTGCTGCCTAATTAATTCTAGTGGCCCCACAGCAGGCAACACATGTTAAAAGTGCCTGTGAATGAAGCAAGGTGACTGTAAAGTTTGAGAACTTAGTTTGGTTTGAGTGCAACTCCTGTTTTGCGAATCCCTGGTGAGTTGCAGCTACTACTGCTGAAACAAGGCCAATGGAGTTACCTATGGGTGAGGCAGACTGGACTCAAGCGCAAGGCCGGCATTAGCCCTGGTGGCGCCCTGTGAAATAATGTTTGTTGGTTCCCCCCAATGACCACCTCCACCACGGATTCCCTCACTACCACCCTTTAACAGAACCCCTCAAGTCTCCATAACCACACTCTCTCTCAGTTGCATTTAATTTGATTTACAGCGCCACTCATACCATTGTAGGGCATCAGAGCACTTTACATCACACTTATTACACAATCAATATGTGTGAAAATCACTGTATAGAAAATGTTACATCAGACTAAGGACTACAAGGAGGTGTAGGAGTCACATGACGACCATACTAGTATGCTGTACAGTATAATTGTGATTGGTCTGGAGAAACACAAACTCATAATATAAAACGTAATACCATGGTTGAGGGTTCTCTTTAATAATCAAAATTAATTTCTATCCAAAAGAAAACTTTTTGCAACATTTTTCAGTGCCACTCAGACCATTGTAGGGCATCAAAGCACTTTACATCACACACATTGCATAGAGACAATAAATGTGTGTGTAAATCACTGCATAGAAAATGTTACATAAGACTAAGGACTACAAGGTGTAGGAGTCACATGACAACCATACTAGTAGGCTGTGTAGTTTTTTAGTGAGTGGTCTAGAGAAAGACAAACTCATAATTTAAAACGTAATACCATGGTTGGGGGTTCTCTTTAATAATCAGAATTGATTTCTATCCAAAAGAACACTATTTGCAACACAAAGCTAATCAAAGACATGGGGAAAAAACATAACATTCTAATTTATACATTGCAGTTTGTATGCAGCTCTTAGATGACAGTTAATAGCTCACTGTTCTATGTTAGGATTTTAACTTATAAACTGGAAGTAACAAAGGATCTCTCTGACAAAAGCAGTAGCCCACTGACCTATTTATATTATGTGCACTTTGTGATCTGCATGGTACATGTTCTTTGCAGCAGGCACATTAACCCTCTGAGCTACCTTTCCATGAGTCAATACTTCCACTAGACAAAACTCTGATCTTTCTCTAGGAAGAACATTAATTAACAGAATCATCATGACATTTTTATTGTTGCCGAAAATGGCTGGAGGCCACAAAGGAGGCAGGAAGCACTTTTAAAACCATATTATAGTTGCAGAAATGATGCCGCCACCCAAAGTCAGCACCCGGTGCATTCACACTGGATGCACCACCCTTGAGCTGGCCCTTCTCAAGGGTCCTGTGACCTCAGTGACAGAGTCACTGTTGTTCTAGGGTGTGCTGCTTCATATGCCTGCCTGCAAGACTGGAAGTGAACTTCAGTATGTATTGTGGTGGACAGGCCTTGAAGGTTAACTTAAACTTGTCATGCTAGGGTCCACCTGCTGGTGCTAAGACACCAGGGCTTCTAAGGTTTTGCGGAGCCTTCTAAGGTCTAGCATGGGATTGTGCTCCCTCAGGAGAGTGGTCTGGTTGACTCGTTATTAAGGCTGAACCTGGTTCTCCAGTTCCAAATTCGGCAGCTTTGGCCACAGTGCCACATCCTCTCCCCCATTGAACACCATACTGCCCTACGGAGAAAAACTCACACTACCTTCAACTACAACCCAATTGTTGCCGGCCACAAACACCTGGACGCGGCTTAATTTAAATTAGGCACTACACAAGAGCAATATGCGGCCTACAAAAAAAGTATCAATATCTTGGAAAAAGCAAACACTCATAGGGAATGCTATATTTATCAAACCATGTGAAATGTAAGAAGCAAGAACATGGTTACCTTAATGCTTTTACACTCACTATTCAGAAGTCAGTAAGCGTTTTTGCCTGAAAAGTTATGGATTGACTACAGGGCCCTGGCCATTGCCTATATCCTTACAAAACGTAAGCAGTATGGTAAAAAGACCACATCCCTGAATGCAGAGCACACATCTTGTTTTCCAATCCATGCATTACAGTACCTCCAGGATTGGTGCACTAATTCCAAGCCCGGGGAAAACAAAGACAAGAAAACATAAATAGCGCTTCACTAGCAAAGTCTGTAAAAGTGGCACTAATGTGTTTGGGTGTGAATAAAATCAATCTGGCCAGTTTGTTACCACTCTGTCTTACTTTATTCATTTTTCATTGTTTTAACCTTTTATTCCCCATGCTTACTTTGGATTAAAATGGCAAAAGAATATGACACTTCCAGTGAAAGTGTTTTTCTTTTTTGGATCCATTTTACAGGGGAGCAAATAATAGAAAGGAAAGGAAAGACAGTGATAGCCCCTTTTTAAAGTCATGGTCTTCAGTAAGAGAGGAACTGCTAGACAAAAAGAGAGGGAAGAGGGAAAGTGTCAGGGGGCAGCTGAAGCAGCAGAGCACAAGTGGACTCGGTCTTTGTCTTCTCTGGGCAAGAAGGAAAAGACAAAGTCCTGTTACTTGTCTGCCGCCCCGCCCGTCACAACATCAGGAACGCCGAACACCAGCAACACCGAGCTTTATTTATAGGCGATGGCGATTTCTTGCGTCCTGTTACACATTTTCAAAATAAATAGGTAGGGGAATGGAATCTTTGGAATTTAAGAAGTAGGGGCATGCCGTGCACTGCCGATCCCGCCCACTTCAACCACTGAGGAGTGCAACATCCACACATCTCTGTTCACCCAACAGAAATAATGTATATTTAGCTCTGTTCAGATGCAACCCCAGCAACGTATCAAATGCCCTCAGTTCCTCCAACAGTAGTGGTGAAGACCTCATTGGGTCCTAAAAATATGCAAAGGTGTCATCTGCATACATTGGTACCCCATTAGATGTGTCAGCAAGATGGATACCCCATCGTCCACGCTCCGATCTCAGAGCCAAGGTTTACTTCTTTTTGGTATTCACAAAGGTACGTTACTATCAGGAAGTTTAAAGTTTCTTGTAGTAACTTACCTTTGTTAATACCTAAAAGTAGTAAAGTTAGACTTTTGGTCTAACTTCAACTTTGTGAATCAGGCACTCAGTCTACAGGCCATCGACTGAACCGCAAGTGCAAACAACACAGGCAACAAGGGACATCTCTGTCTTTCTGCCCACCTTCCAGGGGTCAGAAACAATACCTCCTGTGCCTACCCTGGCCACAGGTTCTCAATATAATAATTGCACCTATTAAATGCAATCGGTGCCAAAGCCCATATGTTAAAAGACCGTCCATATATTGTCAGCGTATGTGTCAAAGGCTCACTCCAAATCCAAAGCTGCCAAAGTGAAATTCTCCTTCGAGGACGCAAGTACATACATAATATCATTCGGCCATTTAAAGTTATATATTATGCTTCTCGCTGGGAAAAAACGTATTTAATTTGTATTTAACATTAACATTATTATGAGATGAACCGGGTCTCTCATTTCCTTAGATATCAGCACCATCACCACCTTCCTCATAGTGATTGAGAGAACCCAAGTATTGGAAGGGCAAAGCCTGATATAGTTCAGCATGGATTCCATCAGCTCCCGAAGTTCTACCCTGTGTCATTTAGTCCTGCAGTGTTTCTTCAGAGGTTATATGTGCTGGGACTAACCCCTTCGTTAGGTAACCTATAATGGGTGCATTGATGCCTAGCAACAATTCTGGACCACCCTCTCTATGCAAGGTCAATATGTGTGTATATGTTCTGTCCCTTTTAATCAGCCAAGACAGCATTTTCCTAGAATTCTCTACTTCTCAAAATAATCTCTGCCTTTGCGGGTGTACTTTTCCAGCATGATCATGCAGCGTCACTGTCTCTTTACCGGAACAATATGGTGAAATTCGTTGGTCTCTTTTCCATATGTTTGTCCAATTTTGCTTGTGTTTATTCTAGATCAGCTAACATCCATTTCAATTGTGTATGCACCCCATAATCCTGAGCTATACACTCTCTTCTCAAAGACATTTTGTATGCCTCCCCACTCCACTGCTCTACTGCTTGTAGAGCCACGGTTATTATAAAAGAGCGATGTGATGTATTCTTTAATGTGACTAAGAAATGAACTAGCTGTTAATGTTAATACTTTTTCTAAAGCGCTCGAATAGTCAGAGGTGTATTGGTGCTGGCTTTAAGGCAGAGTGAAGAGGAAAGGAGAAGAACCAGGTAGCTACAGAGTGTTAAACAGCCAGGTTATGGAGTTTCCTGAAGGCCAGAAGGTTGGGTGCCCTCTTGATGTACAGTAGCAGAGCATTCCAAATCTTTGTGGCTCCCAGAAAAAAAACCCTACCTCCCCAGGTGGTTTGCTTGAACCTGGGGGCAATGGCAAATTTGGCAACAAATGAGCATGGGGTGCTGCCTGGAGTATACCAATTGAAACTGTGTTGTAAGAAGTCAGGGTCAATGCCATGAAGTGCTTTATACGCAATACAGAGAGCTAATTCTCTGTCTAATGGGGAGCCAGTGCAAGTTTCTAATGGCATTTGACACCGAGTGACATTTTGGGATCTTTATAAGGAGTCTGGGTGCTGCATTTTGCAGTGTTTGCAATTTATTCAGAATGTATTGGTGCACAGTAAGGAGTAGGCAGTTGCAGTCATCTAATTTTGCCATATCAGTGATGTAACAAGCGTTTTCTGGAGGTGTGCTGGAATAAAATGTATTATATTTTTTAATGTTCTGAGCATAAGAAAGTTAGAAGAGGACACCACATTCACATAGTCTGGATAGATCAGTTTGTCATCAATCAGAATACCAAGGTTCCGGGTCTTCCTGACAGGTATTGGTAAAGGGCACAATTCCTCTGTTCAGCTGGGTGGGGTCCAAAAGGAGTTTTGGGCTCCAAAAAGGGGCACCTATTTCTTTCCTGCTTTAAATGTTTGACACTTTCTGTCCATCCAGGTGTTGCCTGCCTGCATGTAGTCAAAGAATCTGGATCCTGTACCTGTGTCGTCAGTGGCCAAGAAGATGACAACTTGGGTGTCTTCTGCATAGGAGGTCAAGGAGAAGCCCACAGGTTTTTTATTATATCAGCCAAGGGGGTGATGTAGACATTGAAAAGTGTCAGCCATAGTGAGAACCCCTGAGTGACCCCACACAGAAGAGAAAAAGGATGTGAAACGAAGCCACCCATCCAGACTGACTGCTCCCAACCAGATTTTCACAGATCCCAGGCTGATCCGGTGACCCCGATATCTGCTAGCCATTCCAGCAGCAGCCAGTGGTTAACAGCATAAAAGGCTGCTTAGAGATCAAGCAGGATGAGGGCTGCCCCTCCGCCCTGATCGAGAGCCTGCCTGATCATCTCATACAGGGCCGTCTCCGTGCTACGGCCGCCACAGATGCCAAATTGAGTGGCGCCCAAAAGATTCTTAGATTGAATATGCTCAACTATCTCTGTCTACATGATGTTTCTTCAATCTTTGCTAGCAGAGGTAGGCAGGAAATGTGGCAGTAGCTTCTTGGATTCCTGGGATCCAGAGTTGCTTTTTTTAGCAGTGGAAGTAAGGAGGCTTTCTTCCAGATAGAAGGGAACAGACTGGCCTTGAACATGAGATGAAAGATAGCTATAAGCTGAGGGTCGATAGTCTATGCCACTAGTTACCCACCTTTGGAGGGAAAGTATCCTAGGCGGGGGGCTAAGGACATGGCTTGTGAGTAGGCTGGTAATGTCCTCTAGGGAGGGCATGGTGAACTCACTAAGGGTCATACGCTCCTCAGGTAATGTAGTGGGAGCGCTATTGCTGTGAGTATGGGAGTCAGACAATGAGAACAGGTTATATACTGTTTTATTTTGGAACGTTGCTGGGCTCCGCTCCAAGATAAACCACAAACCATGGTTAGATACAGGTAGTGCACACCAAATAGTATGCCTTCAGGAAACCTGGGCTATCGAGCCAATTCACATCCTAGGCTATAAAACATATCATATCCCAGCTAGCTCCAAAACGTTTGGTAGACCTAAAGGAGGTCTTGCAATATACACCGCTAACAATTTACCAACTATGGTCATAAATGTTCTTTTGTCTTGTGAGAATTTCCAAATCCTAAAAGCTTCAATTAACAAATGTTTGTTGTATTTCTTGGTCAATTTTTATAACAACCTTCAGCTATCCGAATTTGCCAAAATTTTAACAGAGATTACATCTTTTCTAATTGATCAGCGGAACAAACACATTGCCCCTAATTCCTATGTGATTTGGGAGGGAGACTTTAATGTTTCACTATTTAATTATTATAAGAACGGTACATGTGGTCTTCAGAATGAAAATGGATGCCCCCTGACACACTTTACACACACGAAGTTAGGTAACTGTCTAAATGAGTGTCTATTTTCTCTAGAACTAGATTATGCGAATGACCTTGTGGATCCACCCGCCGATTTTCTGCCCACATTTCATGGTAGGGGTCTATCAAGTGTCATCGATTACATACTATGCTCCCAGTCAATAAAGGGTCAACTGAAAAATGTTAATACAGGCTCAGATATCAGTAGTGACCATTTTCCTATTAGTGTCAGCTTGTCAATTAAAAATGCTTTACCCCACTTAACCAGGGCCAGTTTGCTAAATCAACAAACGCTGTCCATGGATAGAGTAAATGTATTTTCTGTAAAATGGTCCAAAATCGACCCAGTCGCAATTACCAGTAAAATGGTATCCAGAGCTCTTCCTTGGATAAATAACTGCTTAGCACTAGACTCCTCTCCCCAACTGATTATAGTCAGCTTCCTGGAAATAACCAGAATTATACGGGATGAACTGTTCCGTAACCAAAAATCCAGTGAACCAGAAACCAAAGGTTGGTTTGACTCAACCTGCCGTAAAGCCCTAACTAATTTAAAAAGAGCAGTCCATAAACAGGTTAGAGATTGTGCTGAAATCACTAAACTTAGACAGGATTATAAATTAGCACAGCAAAACCGCAGAAACTAAATTAAGAAGAACTTGTGGGCCCAGTTACACAAGAGCTGCCTAGGCAAAGACAGTTCTCTTTTCTGGCGTACGGTAAAATCACCATTTCTGGCAGACACCTCATCCTCTCAACACCTTGATGTGGCGGTGACAGCTGATGAGTGGGTAGCCCACTTCTCTAAGATATTTGGCGGTCCCCCAGAAGATACCATTAATGAGGTCCATGTGGCAGGTGACCCTTCCGGGGACCAGATATTTCCCATTGACCTCCTTTTTGACCACAAGGAGGTCATTAAGGCACTGTCATCTTCCAAAACGGGCAAGGCCCCCGGCCCGGACGGGGTCCCACTAGATATCTTTGTACATAATCCGGAACTCTGGTCACCCCTAGTCACCCAGGTTATGGCAGCAGTCACCAAAATAGGCCTAATAGACTCTTGGTCCACCTCTATTTTGCTCCCAATTTTTAAGAAAGGCGAACGTAACAATCCAGCATGTTACAGGCCCATCTCCCTCCTGGATTCCTTGGGGAAAGTCACTGGCCGGCTGCTCCTGGAACGTCTCCAGGATTGGGCGTCCACAAATAACATTCTGACTGATCTCCAGTACGGCTTCCAGGAGGGACTTGGTACTGTTGAGCAGGCATTGAACCTAGCCCTTCTGATTGGTAAATATGTGGGGGCCAAAGGTGGTAACCTGTATTTAGTCTATGTTGATCTTACCGCAGCATTTGACTGTGTCATCCACTCTAGGCTGTGGTCTATTCTCGGCGTACTGGGGGTAGACCCTCCTCTTATCAAATTTCTCAGCGAACTTTACTCAGACGCCACTGCGTGTGTTAGATACGGGATAGGCGGCGAATTATCTCCATCATTTCCCGTCAATAAAGGCGTCAGGCAGAGCTGTGTCCTGGCTCCCTTCTTATTCAATCTATACACTAATGGGCTGGAAGGGCCATGCTTGAAGGGAGTCAGGATCTTCCATCCATCAATCAACGCCCTATTCCCGCCCTGTTATACGCGGACGATTCCGTAATTTTAGCCAGAACTTTGAACCAGCTACAAAGACAGCTCAACAAATATTGCCAATTTATGCTCTCTTTAGGACTAAAAGTGAATAAAAATAAAACCTTTGTTATGCACATCGGCCCCAGGGTTAAGAACCCTAAACCACTTTTTATTGATCACGTTAGGCTGGAACGCACCAGGGAATATCCCTATCTAGGAATTCTAGTGGACAACAGATTATCTTGGAAACAAGCCATGACAAGTAAAAAGCTACTCTTCCAGAGAGCAACCTCTGCTCTAGTTTCCTTTTCGAGAAGACTAGGCAAACCTGCCCCAGTAGAGTTGCTAAAAATATATCATGCAAAATGCCACAGCATAGCAACTTACGGCGCAGGGGTTTGGGGTTATGCTCCCTCTGATATCTTGCAGACGGTTCAGAACGGGTTTTTAAAATACTTATTGGCACTATCCCAAAGTGCCCCAATATACGGTTGCCACATCGAGCTGGGTATCGACTATCTGACAGACAATATTAGATGCCAGCCGATCTTGTTGTGGCACCGTATCTGGACCAAAACCCAATGTCATTTAACCCGCTCATTGATAACCGACTGCTTGGCCCTGGCAAACTGGAGTAAAATCCCTTGGCTTCTATATGTCTCTAATTTCCTAAAGGACCTGAACTGTACAACTTATTTCTCAGAACCTACTACAATGATAGATACCACCAGGAAAGACTTGAAAAAATTATGTTTAACTCATCTTAGAGAACTACGTCTTTCCCAAGAAGTAAGCAAACCCTCAAATGTAAAAGTTTTATCGGTCCAGACCGCTTTGGGTATCCAACCATATCTATCTTTCCACCTAACTAACTATGAAAAGTATGTTCTGACTAGGTTTCGTTTTAATTCTTTTTTCCGCTTAGTCACTTTTCCAACAGAGCAGGACTGGTCTCATAATCTCACAGTCTACAATGCATGTAACACTGCTCTGTAGATATTACGAGCCCCCCCGCAAGCGCTGGATCATTCCTATACTTCGGGAAATGGGCCTGAGAACATGTCGGCCTGCATATTTGGCCCTGCAGTTTCTGGACTCCCAATACATTGCTAAATGCGTAGCTTGTTTTTTAAAATCATGTTTAAAAATTAGCCGTAAATCTTGAGTTCAAATTTACTCGATTTCCAGCCTAGTATCCTAAAGAATTGTTTTTTTAATAATGGTTTTAACGACAATAGTTTTTAAATGTATTAGCCATTGTGATTTTCCCTATGCATTGTAATATTTTATCTTTGTACTTTTTATGGTTTCCCTAAGATGTAACCGAATAAAAGTTTTATGTATGTATATGTATGTATGTACTGCTGATTTTAGAGGTGTCCATGGTTAGTGTAATGAATGTTTGAAATAGTTATTTCGTGAAGTTTTTAGCTTCCTCTATCTTTCTACTGAAGTAAAAGGTCTTTTCCTTAGTGATTAAAGTCTTGCAAGTAGCTGAGAAAAGCTTGTATTTAGCCTTTGTACCTCATTATCTTCTCCTGTCTCAGACAGTTTTGTTTTTGTGCTATTAGGTCAGCAGTGAACCAAGGGGCAGAGATGTTATTTCATCTGGATTTGACTGATTTAGTGGGGGCCAGAAGGTTTGCAGCAGTGTCTAATCCTAAAATGTACTGGGAGAAAGTGATGTCTATATTATCAGAGAGATTAGGTAGTGAGTCATTTAACTTTTTTGTTGGTGAAGATTCCATCTGGTGTGCACCCTGCCTTGTGAGTGGGGCCAACTACAATTTAGGAAAGGCCTAACCCAGACATGGTCTGAAGAAGTGCAGATGTGTCAGTGTCTTGGTGTGCTTCTAGGTGCAAGTTAAAGTCATCTAAGACCGTAAAATGGGTGGGCGAAATATGTACCTCCAGGAGACTGTTAATCTACTGTGAAAAACGTGTCTGGGACCGGGACCGGGTGGTCTATAAAGGAGCAAACCGTTAAAGGATTGAGTTTTAGATATTTCAATACTAAAATAAAACGCTCCAAAATGCTGTGAGGGGACAGGATTGCAGCAGACTTCTAATTTGGCTCTATGAACAATTTCTAAACCGCCGCCTGCTTATGCTACCGTACTTGTCGTACAACAGTAAAACCTGTGGATAAGGCAGCTAGCAGGTCTAGAATACATGAGGAATAAGCCCACGATTCCGTAATTAAAGCCAGGGCCGGTTTGTGGGTGGCCATGAACAAATACAATACGGAGCTATGCTTGACTAGGGATCTGGAATTGACTAATTTGTAGAGCAAAGTATTTTTGGGTGGTGTATCTTCTGTATGAATGCTGGAGGGGTATGAGGTCAATGTGATAGTTGCAGAATGCATTGTTTATGGTTGGGGTGATGATAGGGCTACTTGAGCACCGCAGCTTTGGCAAGTATGCAATGCGTTAACTGTGATATATTGGTAATCAAGTTTAGAGCAGCCAGAACTCTTACCGTAGTTAAACCTGAACAGCTGGTTTTGAGAGTAAACTCATGGCAAAAATTCTGTCCCAAACCGGGTAGAAGGACAGGTGCTAGGTTCAGCCTGGGCGTGGACGGGCACAGATGAGCTTGCCTTTGGCAACTTTAAAATAGTCCTCCATGCAAGGGGGGCACGGCAGGGGGTGTGGCTTGTGTGCTTGGCAGCACAAAAAACAGAGAAGCGAGGGGGGAAAATAAAAATGGGAATGAGGGTCCAGCAACCCCTGAAATCAGTCGCAGGCTCCCCTGCAGAACTAACATCTTCTGGGAAATGAAAGCAAGTTAAAAGAACAGTTGGAAAGCATAACACATAAAAAAAACATTAACGGATTCACCCTTCCAATATGGCACCACAAACCATGCAGGGAGTCAGGCACTTCCCAGAATATGACAGCACAGCTGATACAAGGAAATAAAAACTGTGGTCTCCTCAAGTGCTTTAAAGCATTTTCATCTGTCAGCATTTCGATCTGCAGTTTCCACAGCAGAGTCTAGGCCAACCCAATCTAGGCATCACTATGATAAGCAATTGATATTGAGGCGATTAAGGTATGCAAAATGTTTCTTCTCTATAGGCAACACAAAACATACCAGACTGTGCAACCTGGTGCACATACCAGTAATAAGAATATATTTTATCTCTCAGGCGTGTCGTAAACAGACTTCCAACGAATGCAAGTCCTTCATAATCGTTCTCAGCATCGCCTCAATATTTGGTTTTTAGCCCGGTATTGGGGGGGGGGCGAGGGGTGTTTGCTCACCGTCCGGTCTAAGATACAGTTAAAGTCTCCTGCCAATACGATCCTCTTACTCATATACAGAGAACTTAGCTTCATTACTTCAAGAAAGAAAGTTTGTCATCTACATTAGGTTAGTGTGGTTTACCAGGCAAGTATCAGACTTATCCAACATCCCCGGTATGATCACATACCTATCCATTAGGCTCGAGATGCCCGCCCCCTCCAAAGAGGAAGCTGAGGGGTCCCCAATTCATGTCACTGCCCCTCTTGTGTAATTAGAGTATTGGTCTGCAAAAATGTGTCCTCTCCATTTTCCCCCATTTTCAGAACCTGCAATTTCAGCTGATGGGTCTTTTGCATCGATGCAGCTTAGGTTTTCTTCCAGTGTGTAGGTGTCTTTTTTTCCCGATTCTTTTTTTATTGCAACTCAGAAAAAAAACATTTACAGCAACGCAATAGCATACACATAAGTCATTCAGCGATAATGCAAAACAGAATACATGATAGGTTTATATTTTCTGAGGTATTGCAGCCAGGTAAAAAAAGGATCATTCTAGTTGAAGATAAATAAAGGAGTAAGAATAAAAAGAGAGAAGAGACATATAGGGCGAGGGAACAGGTTTCGTCAGGAAAATGGCCATCAAAGACCAAGAGGTCCCCAGACCCTTTCAAACCTCAATATTGACTTCGGACCCCTTAGTCTAGCTAAAGAAGATTCCATACTAAATATTTCATTTAACAAAGCCCACTACTCGGCAATTAACAGGGGGTTAGGGGAAATCCAGGCACGTGCGATTGTAAGTTTGGCGCAGGTCAGCATGATAGTGATAATATCCTTATGTGGAGAATTAATTATATTAATATCCAATAGGACTGAGGAAGCTGTAAGTGATAAAAGGCATTTCAATTTTTGATTAATTATCTTACCCAAAATACTCCAGAACTCTAATAGCATTAGGCATGAGTACAGCATGTGTACCAAGTCCGCTGTTGCCAGAGCGCACTTAGGGCATTTAGTTCGTTCATTATTATTTGATAGATTTCCAGTCCATTTAGAAATTCTTTCTGGAGTGTGATAGAGCATGCAAGTTGTTCTAAATTGTTGGAGTCTTAAACTAGATGAAGAAACGGCATTGTTAATATTGCACAATGAATTGTTAATTATCGCCGTTGTAATGTTACTATCTAACATGTTGCTACATTTTTCTGCTATTTTATTGCATTCAGTATTTTTATAGTATTAAGGCATTTATAGCCAGCGCTAATTAACCCCTTTTTTTAATATAAATAAATACAATCCCAAATATCTGAATCCGAGAAATTAGGAAGTTTCATCTTTCGGATAAGGAAGTCATGTATCTGTATGTATTTATAGCTCATGCAATCAGTGGCTTTATAAAGAAGTTTTAATGTATCAAAACTCATGAATCCCTGTGCTCCATATAAGTCTCCTAATGTCTTTATACCAATTGATGACCAGGTGTTTAGTGCACTAGTACTGAAAATTTCTCGAAGTCCCGGATTGCCCCACAGTGATAATTTAGGATGGAAGAAAGAAGTGTGACAAAAGTCCAAGATGTTCCGCCATATTTTAACTAAATCCCTAGCGGTCTTAAACCTGACCCTTTTGAAGTAATTGGGATCGTTCACCCTCCAGAGCAACATATTTGAGTCCATGTCTAACATCAAAGTAAAAAAATAAAATTGCTATCAGATTAATTAGGCATCGGAGACGTTCAATGAATGTTGACCAAAAATATAACTTAAAGTCTGGAAAGATTAATCCCCCTACATCCAAAGGCCCTTTTAACAGAGCCATTGAGAGCCTTGCTTTACGGCAGCCCCATATAAAGCTGCTAAATAATCCATCCAATTTTTTAAAGAAGCTGTTATTGAGAGCCAAAGGGATAGAAAAAAATAAATATAAGAATTTTTGCAGTATAACCATTCGTATCAGGTTGATTCTGCCTATGATATTTAGAGGGATCTTGTGCCTTTTTTTAATAGTGTGCCCGTGGTTTTGAGTAGGGCTTCATAATTTATTTTGATTATACTCTTTATATTATCAGAGATTTGAACCCCTAGATAAGTTGCAGTCTGGCTTAGACCTGCAGTGGGCAGCACTGGTTTATAGTTTGATACAATTTGAGTTTTATTTAGATTCAATTTATACCCGGAGATCTCTCCGAATCGATTGGCCTCCTCTATGATACCCTTCATTGCTTCTATAATATCGGTGGAATAAATAGCAATATCGTCAGCATAAGCCGGTGTTTTTAATGTGTGAGGGCCAAACTCAAAAGGAGGGATATGGGGTTGAGATTGCAAAGCAGATAGAAATGGTTCCATTGACAAGGCAAATAGTAATGGTGAGAGGGGGCATCCTTGTTGGGTGTCCCTAGCTATTGAAAATTGAATTGATGTAATACAGGCATAGCTAATTTTAGCTGTGGGGTTGTCATATAAAGATTAAGTCCATTTCAGAAATTTGCCACTAAAACCAAAATTAGTCATAACCTGCCAAAGGTATCCCCACACAACTCGGTAAAAAGCTTTTTCTGCGTCCAGCAAAATCATGCCGAGTGGGGTGGACTCCTTGGCTGCAATCTCAAAGGCAGTTATTGCCATGTTAATATGTGCTGTAGTATCTCTGCCCATTACAAAACCGTGTTGGTGCGGGCTGACAATTTTTGGTATATACGGGGCCAGCCGAGTGGCCAGTACCTTAGCAAATATTTTATCGTCAGCATTGACCAATGAAATAGGGAGGTAAGAGCCGTAACTATCTAGTGGTTTCCCTTTTTTCAAAAAGAACACAAGATTAACCCTATTCCAGGAGCAGGGGGCTTTCCAGTGGTCCCCGATATAATTGCTAACTTGTTGGAGTTGGCGGAATCAATTCGTCCGAGCATAATTTGTAAATCTCAATTGGTATTGTATCTTCACCAAAGGCTTTTCCGGATGGTAAAGAGGAAATCGCTTGTCTGATCTCCTGTTGGCTGATATTATTAGACAGTTGTTCCAATTCAAGGGGTTCAAATGTTCCTACATATTAATCCAGATATTTTTGAATAGCTGCCGAGGTGGGACATACTTCTGGTGTATACAGCTTTTCATAAAACAGCGAGAATTGCTCTAGGATTTGAGATGGTTGGTCACATATTATATTATTTGGGCCGCTAATGTATTTTATCCGGATGCTAGCCTTTTCATCCGCTATTTTAGAGGCCAACATTTTCCCTACATTGTCCTTGCTTTCATACTGCAAGAGACGTGTTTTATGTAGTTTTAAGCAACTCTTTTCCCAGAAAATCGTTTTAAGTCTAGCCTTCAAACACCCTAATTTTATCCCTAATGTGATCACATTTTTGGGGCACGAACGGAGAGCATCAGCTAGTTGAAGTTCTACATTCATAATATCGTTAACCCTTATTTTGTCTCTTCTGCAACGCTCAGTGTTTTGTTGATATAGAAACTGCTGCGTGAACCCGCGAATACTAACCTTACAGGCGTCCCACACAATGAGGCAAGTGGTAGAATTAATATTAAGCTCAATGAAATCTAGCATATGCAGTTTAAGTTGAGAAATAAATAGAGTATTTGTACACAAATGCCTGGGGAAGGAAAATGCTCAGGGCGCTGCGCGGTTCTCTTTAGTATCGCAAGAGAATAAGATGGGGTTGTGGTCAGAATTTATTCGTGGACAGAGTTCTATAGTACTGTCTTTCAGCAGGTTATCTGCTGTCCAAACCATATCAATCTGTGTGCAAAGCCTATGGGGAGCGGAATAATATGTATAACCGGGCACGTTGGGGAAAGCACTACGCCAAGCATCCTTGATGTTATGAATGCGCCCAAGCTCTAATATGGAGGCGCCAGTTCTCCGCATTCGTTGGAATGAGTTGTGCTTAGTAGTGTCAATCTGATAATTTATTATACAGTTAAAGTCACCCATGATGACTAATTCCCCTTCCCACTGTAGTAATTCCATATTTAATTGATCAAAAATAAATGACTCGTCGGTGTTTGAGCCATAAACCACACAGAGAACCAGTTTGCATTTTCCGACTAATATTTCGCTAAAACCCATCTGCCATTCTTATCACAAGCGGTTCTACATATCTCAGTCTTAAAGCGTTTGTCTTTTAGAATAGTGACTCCTCTTATTGAAGCATTAAAAGTGGAGCAAATAATCACATCATAGCCCAATTGACCAAGTAAGTTCCTGTCTTTGTAGGCTATTTTCGTCTCTGACAGAAAAACAAAATTCAGGTCATGGAGGGCTAATTCTTCCCGGACAAGTCTTCTCTTATTTCTACTGTTTAAACCTGCAACATTCCATGCAAGACATTTTATACGCGCCATTAAAAAAAAAGAGATCAAATAAATCTTGTCATTTCGCAAGGCTGAAGTGTATAAAAAAATATTTTTTAAGTGAAACCATAATTTCGCTATCTGAGTTGCTTTTCCCATAGGATACTGCTCCCCCCACCAACCCCTCCCAACCCCCCCAGGCCCCCCACCCCTCCAACCCCTCCCCCCACTCGGGAAGGAGCACCCCCCCTGAACACTAGCTGCCATTAGAATGGCAGCCGACCTGAGGAGCAGCCAGTGGTTCCTCCCCTAACCCCACCCGAACAAAGAGACTCTACATGTGTCTAAAAAAAGAAGATTAGTGCGTGATTCAATGATAAAGAGAGAGAAAAAAAAGCTATTGATAAATGGATACTTGAGTCTAGAATATTATATTACGAGATCACTTATAGTTCTCTGTAAGTTTAGGAAAGTGAAGCGAGAAAACTCTCTGCTTCTCTTACATCTGTGAAGAAGTGAGTATGACCATCTTTCATTATCTTGAAGGAAATCTCTGTAGGTAAGCTTGTCCACCATGAGACTTAAACGGATCTATAGGTTTACGTAATTGCCATCTCCTGTCCATGGTAGCCTTACTAAGGTCCGATTTGACAAAAAAATTATAGATTCCCTACTGAGACTGGTAGATTCGGTCTAGCTTTTAATGATACTGCCTGCCTTAACAAGTAGTTACCAAAGTGGATAAGGAAAGGGCGAGGACATTTGTTATGCTTGTTCCTCTGAACCAATGGTAACCGGTGAACTCTCTGAAGTTGGGATTCCCAATCCCAATCAGAGAGATCCGTAAAGGCTTTCTGGATTAAGTCTACCATGTGTAGGTGTCATTAATAATTTATTCCTGTGTGGAACTTCCAGCTTTTCCCTGACATTCCAGAACAAACATAAAGAACACCAGACCCTGTGCTTTAAACAGGACAGGTGATCTAATGTTCTTACATCAATGGCCCCTACTCCATCGCCCATCAATGGTGATTTCCAAAAGCAGAGCCACCAAGAGAAACACAATTTTAAACCTAATAGTCTGCTTGGCTTGTAAATGATTGGAAGAATCAAGGGCTTTATGGACATTGTACTCTGCATAATTACAGTGCATTTCCTTGCCTGCCAAACTCTAGCTCGGCCTTTAGTTTAAAATACAAAGTCAGCATGCTTTGATCATGGGTGCATCTACCCAGAACATTGCAGTGCTGCCACTAAGAAGGCACTGTGCCTAGGACTTAAGTGTGGTAGTGACTTCAGGACTACAGAGTGGTGAGACTAGGGGAGGGTCTCCACAATCTCAAGCAGTAGCAAACATGTCCCTGAGGAGTACTAGGGGCCATATTATTTAAGAAAGGGCGATACATTATCACCACTTTTATCGGCAGGAAACTGCAGCTAAAGCAGCGATAATGGGCTTGAATATGCCCTTGTGAATTTCCATAGAAGTCCAGGTTAACACCAGAACCTGGGCTTCTATCGGAATTCACAAGGGCATATTATCAAGCCCATTATCGCCGCTTTAGCAGCAGTTTCCTGCCAATAAAAGCAGCAATAATGTATCGCTCTTTCTTGATAATATGGCCCCAGATTTGTAATTAGAGGTTTACCTTCGAATGATGTCACAGAAGGTCCAAAAAAAGGGGAAGTGCAGTGGAACCTTATGAAAGTGTAGCAATGGTGTGGTGGAATGGCTATTATAGAGAAATAATTGTGTGTCTTTACAGCTCATTTGGAATAGAATAAAAAGAGATAGGGACAGAGCCTCCAAGTTGTAACTGGCTAATTTATTTAAGTGGTACTTGTGCAAAAGATATTTACCAAATCTAGGCATGATGAAGATACGCTCACAAACCTGTGGAACAGTGTTGGGCTGAGGATGGCTACAAGTTCACTAATGCTCAATTATGAATATAATACAATTGAATGCATTCTAAAGCCTTTTTATTCATCCCGCACTTTCACTCAGAGATTAAGATCTAAAGCCAAGCAGAAAAACCAATAGCTGAATACCTGAGTTATACGGCCTTAGGGTACCCCAGCATGCCTTGACTAAGGCATGCCGTTTAACACTCTCTTTGTACTTAACGTAAGTTAGAAACGCTGTTGGGTGCTAAACGTAGAAGAAACAACATTGGTTGTTGTTGCTGTATCAGAAATTCAAACAAAGTAACGCTTCATTCTTTGTATTAGTGCTTTTGAACTAAAGTAGAGAATAGCTGTTGCACGTTTTTGAAAATCCAGCCATATTTAAGCATTGATAGAGTACTACTAGAAGTGTTTCGTGAAATAGCTAACCATGTAAGAAGATATTATGGTATAATGGTTAACTGAGTGCTAAACTGAACCCTTATTGTTTCACTAGTGCAACAAAGCTCTCAAATTTGTATTTATTATATTTATAACTGAAAATTATATGCCATGTCCCAGTTGGTGAGAGCTTCATAGGAGACAGGACTTCAGGGTCCAGAATTCTTTGAGGCAAGAAGGTGGGAGCACTGAGAATATGGCGGTCAGGTGCATAAAAGTGGCCTAAAGCACCGGCAATGTGGAACGCATCCAGGCGCATGCCTGGGCGAAGACCGGGCCAAGAGTGGGTTGTCTATGCCAGACAGAGCCCGTAAGAGGCATGGCTGGGCCACCCCTCTTCACTTAAGTATTCTGGCAGTGCATTTAATTTATAAAATGGGTAAAAGTAAAATGGATATACAGTACATCAGTGCCCCAGGTCAAGTTTCAAACTCTATTACCACCTATTCAACAAATTTTATTGGCATTATTGTGAGAGACATTGGCAGCACTCAGGAACGATTAGCTAGGCTGCAACACTCAACAAGAGATATGTTAACAACCCTACCTTTACACTTGGTTCCAAACTTTCCTGCTCGTGAGAAGAGACTACCTGAGAAGGTTCCAAAAAATCCTTGTGTGTCCTACGAACCAGTTGGACCTGGCCCTTTTTGCAGGGTTACCCCCAAAACCTTTTGCCTTCTTCTTTCAATTTATTCTGACCTGTTTTTGTTGGATCTGGGACTCCGTGCACTTCACTACTGCTAACCAGTGCTAATGTGCATATGCTCCCTGTCTAAGTTGTGTTCGGTGATTGGTTGAACCATGATTGTCATATTTGACCTTCTAGTAAGTTCCTCGTAAAGTGCACCAGGTATGTCCAGGGCCCGTAAATCAAATGCTACTAGGTATCCTGAAGCACTGATTGTTCCACCCTCATGAGTAGCCCTGCACCCATGTCTCAGACCTGCCACTGCAGAGTCTGTGAGTACAGTTTTAAACTGCCATGTCGACCTGGCAAGGACACCGACTTGCCAGGCCCAAACCTTTCCTTTTACTACATGTAATTCACCCCTAAGGTTGGCCTAATGGTGCCCCATGGGTATGGTTCAATGCATTTATTAAAAGGTAGGACATGTAATGTGTGTTTTACATGTCCTAATAGTGACATACTTCTAATTTAATTTTGCATTATTGCAAGGACTATTTCTCCCATGGGGTAATATGGAGATTGCCTTGAAATATGTTTTACGTGTAATTTCCCATTGGGAGCAGATGGAGGTTTGGAGTTTGGGGTCTACGAACTCACAGTTTAAAAATACATCTTTTGGTGAAGTTGTTTTTTTAATTGAATGTTTGAAAAGACCCCTTTTCGAAAGTGGACATTTTCATCCTTAACCATTCTGTGCCTTTGCCTGTCTGTAGAGTCCACATCTGGGCTGGCTGACTGTTGAGCTAATGTGCATTTACTCTAGACAGTCACACAAAGGCAGCTGGTGTATGCCATGCATATCCTGATGGGCCATGACCATGCTGATGAGCTTTCCTGAGTTAGAGTGGTGGGAGGAGTTGTCACTGACACCTGAATAGGGCTGTGCCTGGCCTCACACAAAGCTGTCTCCACCCCTCTGCCGTGTGTCTGGAGCCAGGTCAGGGAAAGGCGGGTCTTGTACAAAGACTTTCATTTGAAGCTTGCCTACTTCAAAGGCAGAAATGGTTATAAGTATTGGACCTCTGACACCCCAAAATCAGAACACTTCTGGACTATGGACATTCTGCCAGGAATAAGAGCTGGATGCTGTAGGAGGGACTGCCACTCTTTGTGTCGCTTTGTTGTACTTCCCTGGTGCTTTCTGCTTGTGCCCTGGGAGTGAAAGGACTGGACTTTGTTTCTGTATCCTGCTTCCAAGGTTCTCCAAAGGCTTCTCCATGCTTGCCTTCTGTTAAGAAGTCTCAGGGCCATCAAAGACTTCACCTACCAGTACATGGGCTCTGCTGCTGAGAGCCCCGACTTGCCAATCGGTGACAAATCCAGTTCCTGGGACCTTGGAAATGCAGCATGGTGAGCAAATCCACACATTGACTCTTAACCCAGCAGTCTTTGACCCAAAATCTGCTGTTTCCTATGAGAGTGAGATGGGACCGCTGTACCGCTGCCCAGTAACAGCCTCCTCTCCCTGAACGCAATTTCATTGTTGATAACCCCCACAGCCCTTGCTAATATACAGTCAATTGAAGTGCCATTGGAGGGGGGGGTGAGAGTGTGGGCTGTACAGTCCACGGCTGCCTTCTTCTTCCCCATAGGAGTCTTTAAGCATACAGTTCTAAGCCCGCACTCAGATAAGTAACTTAAAAGAATCTTAAAAAGTCCTGGAGAAATCGGGTCCTTTATAAAACATGCTGTTGGAAGTGGAGGTCCCTGTCTCTTACCACCAACACCAAATGCTGGAGGCGTGCATCCCTGACCCCAAACTTCAATGTAAGGCTAAGTCAATCATGACCTTCTTCTGTCGCGGTTGGGGGAGTTTGGTATCCAGGGCACGGCCCACGCCTGGCTGACCTCGTTTCTTGGTGGACGGGTTCAGAGAGTACAACTGGATGACCTAGTATCAGAGGCAGCAAGGATTACATGCGGAGTTCCGCAGGGCTCAGCCCTATCTCCCTTGATGTTCAATGCATATCTGCAGCCCCTCATCTCATCTTTGAATCAGATGGACTGCAGTATATACAATTACGCTGATGACACCCAGATCATCATTCAAATAGGCAACTCCCCAACGGCAGATCAAAAATTGAAGAATATTTTAAAATTTACCGTTAACTGGATGACGGCAAACTTTCTAAAGATTAACCCTGACAAGACGGAGGTGCTTGCAATCATGACATCATCTAGCCCTTGGAGTGACCTCTTATGGCCCACAGAATTAGGAAACCCCCCAGTACCGGCAGCAGCAGTAAAAAGCCTTGGCATAGTTATCGACACCAATCTCACTATGTCAGCCCAGGTTTCGGCGGTGGTGGGCACTTGTGTAGGCCTTCTGAGACAACTGCGCAAACTGTCTCCCATCCTAAAGGCAGACACTCTCAGGAGCGCAGTGTCAGCATTAATCCTGGCACGACTGGACTACGGCAACGTCATAGATTTCGGCATTCCGAAAAAACGTACTAAAAGACTTCAGACTGTCATAAATGACGCGGCCAGACTCATCTTTAATAAACCAAGAAGGACCCCTGCCACCCCCTTCTTCGTGAGCTGCATTGGCTGCCAGTAAATCAACGAGCCAAGTTCAAAGGCTTATGCATCACGCAGAAAGCCTTATATGGGCAAGCCCCGAAATATATCAAAAAACGCCTTGTCCCATATGCCCCCAGCAGGAACTTACGCTCAGCAGAGGCTGCACTATTGATCTGTCCAAGGTTTAAACTGTCTTCCCTTGGAGGACGGACGTTCTCCCACACTATTCCCAAAGCTTGGAATCAACTGCCTGAGAATCTGCACAAAGAAACAAAGCTCCTGCCTTTTAGGAAAAAGCTAAAAACCGTGCTCTTCCAAGAGGCATGGGGTAATATCTAGCCTGTTTCCTTTACAACCTGTGTCCACTCGCCGCTAAGCGCTTAGAGACCCCTGGGTGATAAGGCGCTCTACAAATCAAAAATACAAATACAAATACAAATAAGTAAGGACACCGTCTGAGATGGCCCTGCTCACCCCCTCAGTAGCTTGGCACCAGCAGCCAGGCTTCTCTCCAAGGCACTAGTGCTCAGTATGGGCAACCACGCTCACAGCAACCCCATGATGTCATCGCAAATAGACTCCACACGAGTATTGATAAAATGAGTGTAATCTTTATATAAGCAATTATACAATGGGACCACACAACACAAAATTAACATATAAGAAGGGGTAGTATTCTTTCCGGTGGGTTGGTAGGTTCTAATCGCAACCACCTTTTCTAACCAACAGTTATGCTCACTTCTAACCATTTCCCAAAAGGTTAGGCAAGTCGTATAGCTAGAATCACACAATTTGCAACAGAAAACAATACTGCAATGCATAAAGATATTCTCTTATACTGTGCAACAGAGAAACAATGCCATATGTAGCGCCATAGTCATGTACTTTGCAATTGAAGGAATAATGCAATGTGTGTCACCACTAGCATGCCCTGTACCAGGAAGAAACATAGCAATGCATCACGCTACAATCCTGTACAGTGCACTGAAGAAATAACACACTGTGGCACATTATACTCAAATTTTGTGCACTGAAGAAATAATGCACTGCACCACGTTACAATCAGGTAATATGCAAGGGAGAAATAACGCATCAAGCATAAAGTTCGACAGGTACAAATGAGGTCAGGCATCATACAACAGTTCGACAGCTCGTTAGCAGCAATAATGCAAAGTGTAATATGACAGTATTATGTGATCTATTAACCGTGCCACCTTTACAAATCAAATGATGACCCAAAGTACTGCTTCCCACTCAGGCCCCAGCACTGCCTCGTCTTGGGTCACCTTAGGCCGGGACCTGAGCCAAAGCAACGGCTCGCACAGCTGACTGAAGAAGGAGGCCAAGAGAGTGCCCCTCCAGGCCCGCACCCCTCCCCAGGTGTTGATCCATGTTACCTGGGGGGGCGCGATCCCACTCTCCCTCATGACGTCAGTGACTTGGGCCTTGATCCAGAACTCCATCACGGGCTGCGGCGGACTCGGGCCTGGGGCTCAGTTCTTCTGTGGCTGCCAGTCCAGGCCACTGCTGATTGACTCTGAGAGCCCAACTGAATTGGCCCTCACTCCGGTGGTCTCAATCCACACCAAGAGCTGCCCTCAGCACTGTGGGGACTTTACTTCAGTTTGGTGCACACCCTCAACCAGCACTCCTCACCAGCACCTAAGTTTGCACTTCGACATGCACACCGTGCGTTCGAGACTCGCCTCTTCTCTGGTGCTCACGACGATCCGGCGCTCTTCACCAACGCTCCGCTTCCACTTCACCACACACCCTGCGCATTCAAGTCTCTCCCCTTCTTGGTGCACACAATGTCCAGGCGCTCTTCACCAATGCCTTGGCTGGACGACGACACGCACTTGTGCGCATCCGAGTCTCACCTCTTCACCCGGTGCACACGATGGCCAGGCGCTCTTCACCAACACCCTGGCTGCACCACAACATGCACTCTTGCACGTCGGAGACTCACTTCTTCTTTTGGTTCCTATGAGACCCCGGCGCTCTTCAACACCCGGGCTGTACCATGACACGCACACTGTGCGTCCGAGACTCACTTCCTCCACAGGTGCACACGATGTCCACACGCTGCTCACCAACAGTTTGGCTGCACCAGGACACACACACTGCGCGTCAGAGTCTGGCTTATTCCTTTGGTGCACACGAGGCCCAGGCGCTCTTGACCAACACCCAGGCTGCACCACAGCACACTCCCAGCGCGTCCTAATTCCACTTGAACTCCAAGTGCCCAAGATCACAGGGCACAACTTGCAAAAGTCTCAGGCTAGGGTGAGCACATGCAGCCACGGTGTATCTAAGAGTCTTCCCCGGAAACTTTTATATTCCTGTGTTTCCAAACAGGGAGCCAGTTCACCTTGGGTCCTTGGGGTTACAAGACACAACACAAAGCACAGTCTTCTTCATTCAGGGGGACCCAGCAGCTCCAAGCACCAAGCACAGTCCCAACGGCCTCTTTCTTAGTTAGAACAACAAACTGCAGATCAGCCCCAGATCACGGAGCAAGGAGTGGTCTAGCCACAGCAGTCTCTTCAGTTTCTCCTTCTTTAGCAGACGTTCCTCTTGACCACTGAATGGGTTCAAGCCTTTTCAGTCTCAATCCATATCTGTTTCATTCCAACGTTCAGAGGTTTCAGCTCTCATAGTTATACCTCTTTAAGTTTTTGAAGTTTGTATGTGCTCAGGGGTCCCTGACCCCTCCCTAAATCAGTTCTGGGTGCCTCCCTACCAGTTTCACCTCTCTCCCTTTGATACTGGAGGTCTGCATCCTAAATCACTCAGTAGGAGATGGGTCAATTGGTTTATAGCACCAGCCCAGGCCTTTTTACCTCCTGGGCTTCTCCTCCCCTACTCTCCAGATGCAGGGCAGCCTGGTGCCATCTCAACCCTCCCCTGGGGAAGACCTCTCCCAGCACCTCTCACCTTTCAGTTCCAGGCAGACAATCCACATTTCAGAGACACACAGAAATGCTCAGAGCACAACACCGAGCCACTTTCTAAAACAGTGGTTTATAATCACACAGTGACAAAACCACCTTCACTGAAAGATGCATTATGACACTGTGAGTCCATACATACCAAACTTCACCTCTCCATTATAAATGTGATTGGAAACTAGGCTAAAAAACACAGCACCCAGCCTCCCCTATTCTGTCCTATGGGCAGAATGGCCTTTCAGCAGTGAAAAACGAAATGGAGAGTTTTTCACTGTCAGAACATAACACATACCTCAGCTTATGTTCTGCCTTTTACCTACACTGCACCCTGCCCAGGGGTTACCTGGTACCTACCGCAGGGGTGCCCAATGTATATGTAAAAGGGAAAGTCAGGCCTGACAAGTGGTTGCACTTGTCAGTACTACATGCTAACTTAGCATTCTTCGTGCAGGCCGTACACTGAAGGCCTGAGTTCCCTTCTCTGCGCGTCCTTGCAATACTAGCCCTTGCACACACAGTGCACATCATTAGGGACCTTTACTAGTAAGGCAACATACCAATCATGACCAACCAAACACCATTACATTTTACATAGGGAACTCCTGTACTTTGACACTGATCAGCAGGGGCAAAGTACCCAAAGCATCTAAATTGGCATCTCAAGGTCAGGAAAACGGTCTAGGGGGAAAGCAAAAAGTTTTGGGAACTTTAACTAAAAAGACCAAGTCCTACACGTGCTCTGAAGCACAACCAAGAGGGGTGGTGCTGCCCATTCTCCTCCAGGTGCAGACAGTCCGGCACTTTGCCTGGGTTCTGCCTTTGTGCGTTTCTCGCAGCGGGAATGCTCAATAGCGCTTTATAGTGCAGGAGAGTTGTTAGCCCTGCCTTCTTGCCACAGATGTTGACCTGGGACTTGTAGTCCCCACCAAAGCAGAGTCCATGTGTCCTGCACAGTAAGAATGCTCAAAGCGCTAAATAGCACTAGAGAGTTGCTGGGTCCAGATTATTTCCCACAAATGTCGACCTGGGACTCATAGTCCCCACCAATGCAGAATTCTTGTGATTAATCATTATGTGGAATATATGGCTGAGTTAGATTTTGGAGTTAATCTGACAAAAAAACACTTATTATGAAATGTTGCCTTTAGGTGGATAAATCGTGTCCATTTAAGGCAGGAAAAACTAAAAATACTTATAAAGCAAAATGCACCTCTCTGTTTCAAAACATGGTTGGTGAATCCGGCCACACTAATTTAGTTAAGTTTCAACTTGTGGAAAATGCTTGCTTAAGAAAGTACCTCGCAGTCCCACACAGTACACTTATGTATAACATAAAGAGTTTGGACTTTCCGCTTTAGAAACTCTTATCAGGATAGATTCAATTTTACTATGGTATAGAATTTGGACGCAACCAGAGGCAGTTCTAAATAGGCTTATATTTATAGATTGCCTGTCGTACGATTATGTCTAGAGAATTCTATGGCTTAAATATGCCAAGGCTTTCCGTATTTGACTGGGAAGGGTAATTTGTTTTGATGATCCATCCTCCCTGCTGGGTGTTTCTAAGGCTGAAATGAAATGTCTAACATTGAATACGTTAGAGGAGGTTAGATTTATTAAGGAATGTGGCAAGCCTAGTGTTGCACATTGTAACCTGCTGTTAACAAATAATAATATTCAATTTTACTTGGAGAATGTGCACAACCCCAGCACAGATTTATGCTATCAGGTTTTTAGATGTAATATTTTTCAACGTTTTATTTCTCTTTCTCGAGCAAATTAATGGTCAGCTAAATTCGCCATCTGCCCGAGTGATGGCGTCTTGGAACAATGCAGATTGCACTTTACCCACTTTTGTAAATATCGTGAAATTCCTCTATAATTTTTAAAGCCGCTATTGCGGAAATTTCATTTCAGGCAGTGTAGACCTGCAGTGCTTTTTTTTGCAACTGCTGTATTTCATTGAAGTCTGTTTTGCTGTGTCCACATTTCTGTAGAAGGCTATTTCAATACGCAGTGGCGGCCGGTAGGTTTGGAGGGAGGGGGGTGGACGGAACACACTCCATGCACACATAAACATAACACTTAAAGTAATGTATTCACACACATGCACGCTCGCACACAAACACATTCATTCACAACACTCTTCACCAAACATTCATACATACACACACGCACACAAACACATCCTTTCACAACACTCTTCACCAAACATTCATACATATACACACGCACACAAACACATCCATTCACAACACTCTTCACCAAACATTCATACATACACACACGCACACAAACACACCCATTCACAACACTCTTCACCAAACATTCATACATGCACGCAGTTTAAAACTAAAACAAACACTTATCTGCAACTAGCTTTGCCTCCAGAAGGCTTTGTGACTGATGCTTTCCCTCAGGGAAGGCAACAGTCTCAACGTCATCACAGGGTGGGATGGAGTCAGTGAGATTGCTGACCCCACCCCACTCTGTTATTAAGTGTCCCTGATTGACACTCGACCCTGTGCGCTTCAGGGCTTAAAACTGAAGCACCCAGGTGCGAGGCAATCAGTAACGCTACCCCTCATCACTGAGGGGAGGGCCTCAGGGACCTGTGCTAAACTGAGGACGTCACGCCCACAGGAGGTGTGACTTCCTCAGCCCAGCAAAGTTCCGCTCAGGCAGCCAGAAGCCTGTGCTGAATGCGCATTTATGGCTCCTGGCTGTTTGAACTGAAAGTGAACAGTCTCTGTCAGGCTGACCTTTGTGCAGCCTGATAAATACTGTTCATAAGGGGCAGAAGGTGGAGAGGCATTGCCCCTCATCCCCAATGGACCGGCCACTCCTGTCAATACGCAAACAGATCTGAGGGTGAATTGTTCAGGAAGCATGTTTACTGATTAAAGCATTTTGGTTGTTAAATTTAAATGTTATGGATTTTTTTAATTGATATTTTATACATAATTTTGGTTCACTGACAGAATTTCAACCACAAAAATATAGATGTTAAAACAAATCAAGGTAAAAATATAGAAGGCAAAAATTTCGACTCCCTATACTTAAAACAGGTAAGTTCAAAAATATTGAAACAAAAATATAGTTTACAATAAAATAGTTGTATTGAATGTCAAATTTAAAATATATATAATTTAAAATATTAAAATAAACTTTAATTTATAAAAACATATAATTAAATGTATATTTGAACAAATACTACACAAACGTATTTTAAAAATGAAAAAACATATATAATATATATATATATATATATACTTAAACATATATAAAAATATAAACTAATATGTTAATTAAAATATAAATTAAAAAACCCTAAATATCATAATATTATCAAACATATATGTAAACATAATTCACAGAAAAAAAACATAGGTTTCAGGGACGTTATAGTTAGTTGGACATTTCACTCGTACAAAACCATAGAAATTCCCCCATTATTGTTAGTTCAGCTAACTATAACTCACGACACCACAATGCACTGCTGATTACATCACATATTATTCCATTCATGACATGGTCAGTGACATCACTGATGACAAAATTGATGACGTCGCTGATGACATCATCCAATAGTTTTTTAAATGCTAACTTCTAAAGATAACGTGCCTGAAACCTATAGTTTTTTCAATGAATTTCAATGTTTTTTTAAAGGCTAATTTCTAACTATGCCTACAAAGTTAGGACATGTGAAGAAAGAGGAAGAAAAGCACAGAAAGAAGCAAGACAAATGTCGAAAGAGTCAAAAGAAGTCCAGAAAGACGAACAAAAGTGCAGGAAGAAGCAAGAGATGTGCAGAAAGTACCAATAGAGGAGCAAAAAGTCCTTCTGTGCCCCCACCATTTTACTGACGGGTACTGGTGGTAATTGACTCTGACTAATCTGGACCGGAGCCAGTGCTATGCTAAAAGACACTTAGAATACAGTGAAAACACCTACATACACTAGGGAACACTATCTGTTGTTGTGATTAGTATGACCTCCCCTGTTTTTGCCATTAATTAGTGCCTGGTTAATTGTATGAGTACATGGGTACTGAGTGGATGATTAGAGTACTGCAAGGAGAGTGCATGGGGAATTTATAAGTGCTTGGGTTTTGGCGGAGTGATTGGATAAGTACATGGTGCTGGCTGGATGATTGGAGGAGTGCATGGGTAGTGATAAGGAGATGGTTGGACAGCATCAGTAGTGCTCAGGGGATTGTGTTAGTGCCTGGGTCATTGCATGAGTACATGGGTAGTCACTGGATGATTAGAGTGCTGCAAGGACAGTGCATGGTGATTTTATAACTGCTTGGGTTTTGGCAGAGTGATTGGATAAGTACACGATCCTGAATGGGTGATTTGAGGAGTGCATGGGTAGTGACAGTGGGATTTCTGGACTGCATTGGTATAACCTGGGAAACTGGTGGAGTGATTCAGTACTGTGTAGGTGGTTAGAGGTCTGCATGGGTAGTGCACATGGGATTGTAGCAGAGCATGTGTTAGTGCCTGGGTCATTCCATGAGTGCTTGGGTACTTACTGGAAGATTAGAGTACTGGAAAGAGAGTGCATGGTGAATTTATAAGTGCTTAGGATTTGGCGGAGTGATTGGATAAGTACATGGTGCTCGCTGGGTGCATGGGTAGTGACAGGACGATGGCTAGACTGCATGGGTACCACTCAGGGTATTGTAGCTGTCCATGAGTTAGTGCATGGTTCTTGGCTTGAGTGCAAGGACAGTGAGTGGATGATTGGAGTGCTGCAAGGAGAGTGCATGGTGAATTTATAAGTGCTTGTGTTTTGGTGGACTGATTGCATAAGTACACATATGTCACATCAGGCCCGCCCCCTCCCTTCACCACTGTGCAATCGTTCCCCCAGCGCATTTTAAGTTGGGGATTATTTCTCCTTGAGTCCTGATGGTCCCTGGGGAACAACTAGCCCACCAGGTAACTCCAGTAGGCGCCACCGAGCTGGGTTACAGAGAGTTGTAAAAAGGGGCGTGGCCTCTGAACACCTCTCTGCAACTCAGCTCCCTGGCGCATACTGGAGGTACCTGATGGGCTAGTTGGCCCCCAGGGACCCTCAGGATTCAAGGGGACTTAATCCCCCAATTTAAAGCGCACCACAAGGTGTGTTTGTACACTTGTCACATCAGGTCAGGCACCCTCCCTGCACGACTATGCAAACGCGCCCCCTGGAGCATTGTAAATTGGGGATTAAATCCCCTTGAGTCCTGAGGGTCCCTGGGGACCAACTGGCCCACCAGCTACCTCCAGTAAGCGCCAAAGAACAGCATTGCAGAGAGGTGTAAAAAGGGGTGTGGCCTCTCAACCCCTCCCTGGCACATACTGGACGTACCTGGTGGGCTAGTTCGTCCCCTCGTTCCCTCAGGATTGAAGGGGACTTAATCCCCCAATTTACAATTGGATTTACACCATTTTTTTAAAAAAGGTCGCTTTCTCGACCCTACCTTTTTGCCAAATTTGGGGTAATACCGTTCAACAGTTCGGTCTGTAGCTCATCACAAAATTTCCAACAGAAATTAACATGGGGAAACGCGTTTTGAGACCCCTGTTTTTTCTCAGCCCCCGCTTGACGAATCACCCCCAAACTTTCAGGATAGAAGCTGACCTGGATAGACTTTTGTTTTGTAGAATTTCATGAAGATTCATCAAACGACACCAACGTTATTAGCAATGAAAAAAAATGTTTCCTATGGAAACTAAGTTGTAACTATAACTACCTACTGGCAACCGCCAGTAGGTAATATACCAAAAACATAAAATACTAAAAAAGGGAATCAACTAATTTTATTAAAAAGGAAATCAATTTATTTTAAATGAAAATTAAACAACACATATTTTACAATTTATTTAAAAATAAGCTTAAAAAAGTTTGCAAATTGTATTCTTATAATATATCAAACACATAATTATATAATTGCAACATTAAAATATCGCAAATTAAAATAAATATATATACACTTACCACCACCTTAAAAAGAAAACATTTTTTAACTGAGTGAACACAAACATAATTACTCACACCTAAAACAACAGAACGATAACAACATATTTTGCACAACACAAAATTAAGATTTAGTATTATAACTACAATAAATATAAAGTCACAAAAAATATAAAATTACAAAATACTGCAATTTACTATTCGCAATACACCTAACACAGTAATAAAATGTATAATTAACAAAAAAAAAAGCAATTTCCACTCCAGTCAGTGCAACAGTAGAAAAAGTGCTGGATTGCGGAGGGGCAACATTTACTATTCCCACTCCAGGTAGTACATCAGTAGGAAAAGTGTTGGATTGTGGAGGGGTAAAATTTACTATTCCCATTTCAGTCAGTGCAACAGTAGGGAAAGCACTGAATTGCGGAGAGGCAAAATTTACTATTCCCACTCCAGTCAGTGCAACAGTAGGGAAAGAGTTGGGTTGCTGAGGGGTAAGATTTAATTCACTCGCCTGCACTATTTTGTATAATTGTGACCTTCCTGCCCTCCTTTGACATCAGGTGCGCTGTGCTCCGTGTTTGGCAGGGTCCGTACGTGCGAGCGGATCTGCCATCTTGGAGTCAGCGCTCTAGTCTTTTAGCGCCTGGAATACATAAAACCGGATGCTGGCGCGAGCGTGCAGCGTAGTTTGTTGACTCCAGTGAGATTGGCAAGTGTTGCTGTGGGGTTTTGCCATGGCAGCCCAACTTTGTTTTTATCTAATTTTTAATAAATTCACTTGCATGCACTAGATTGTATGATTGTGTTGCGGGGTTCTGTTATGGTAGCTTAACTCCGTTTTATTTAATTTTTAAAAATAGTCACTCACCTGCATTAGTTTGTACCGTGGTTTTGTGACCTTCCTGACCTCCTTTGACATCAGGTGCGCTGTGCTCCGTGTTTGGCAGGGTCCGTCCGTGCGAGCGAACTCGCCATCTTGGAGTCAGCACTCTAGACTTTTAGCGCCTGGAATACATAAAACCGGATGCTGGCGCGAGCGTGCAGCGGACGTGCACAGTGGGCGCGCCAGCGGTGTGCCGAAGGCGCTCCAAAGGCAAGCCCATCTGCCACCGTCCGCGCTAAGGACGCGCTCAGCGCCCGCCATGCTGCTGGTTTTTCCATTCATCAGGGGTCTACTAAAGGGTGCTGCCCGGTCAGTTACTCCAGTGAAGAGCTTAATTTCATTGGTGAGGTGGGTAGGGGTAAGGGGGCCCCAGACTTTGTTCAGTCTGCTTTTCCATTTTCTGACTTTCTTGACGCAGGGTTACTATCATGTGGACTCTTAAATGTCAGATCACTTCCTAAGCACTTCACGGAAATTCAGCTGTTGCTGGAACTCCATGAACTTGAGGTCGTGTTTATGACTGAGATTTGGACCACTCCTGACTGTGAGATTGACCCCAGCTGGGCTTGCCCACCTGGTTATAATATTCGCCATAAACCGAGATCAAATGGGAGGGGTGGAGGAGTTGGGGCGATCTTTAAAGATAGCTTGAACTTGGTTATTTTTGATGTTGATGCGGTTGCCGGCTTTGAGCTACTCGGCTTCGCTATTAAGAATGGTGATGGTCAAGCTCTGACTGGGATTATCTGCTATCGACCTCCTGGGGTCTTCAGTGTGCTGCAGCAGCAACTACTGCTGGATACTTTCACTGACATAGTGGTTACTCACTGAAGATTGGTGATCCTGGGTGATTTTAATCTTTGGTCTCACTTGATTCTGCCTATTCCAATGTTCTTCAATCCTGTGAAGGCCTCTGCCTTTTTCAGCAGGTGTCCAAGGCCACTCATATAGGAGGACATATGCTGGATTTTATTTTTACAGAGGCAAATCACCTATCTATTGGGGAAATTTAGCCAATGGATTGGACGGACCTTTCTTTGATCACATTTTTTGTAGATGTTTCTACTTACAATTCTCTTTTTTTTTTGTTTTCAATATTTTTATTGATGTTAGCAGGATGACAGAAAAAAGCGAAAGCAACAAAAATTCATAAATAATTTCATAAATGCTAAGAAACAATTAAATTATATATGTTATAGACAAAAACAATTCTGATATATAAACACAGTAGAAAGAGTTCCTGTTACAGAATTAAACCGAAGAGGCTTAGCAGTCATACAACATTATAACAACATAAAGTTTTTAGTCTAGAAAAGTACCCCAGATTCTATTAAATTTAGTCAATGAGCGTGTTCCCCTTAGGTTTGCTAGGGCTAGCTGCATAGCGTGTATCTCTGTTACTAAAGTCCACCACTTCCAAACCGTCGGTGGTTCTGGGTCTATCCAGGCCCTGGCCAGGATTAATTTAGCGCATGAAAAAAGTATAGTGGTTAAGGTTGGTTGTAAAGATGGGGAGAGATTGAGATCCAGTAGGACCGAGGCGGCTGTGATGGTAGGGAGCGAGATGTTTTTTAGTCTTAATACACTCAATATATCGCCCCAAAAAGTCTTGAGTTTGGGGCAAGAGTACAAGATATGAACTAAATTGGCTGCTTCTAACAAACATTTAGGACATTTAGTACGGCTGCTAAAGGAGGGGTTCGGAGACCATCTGGCAATTCTCTCAGGTGTGTAGTAGAGCATATAGGTCGTTCTATATTGTTGTAGCCGGAGGCTAGATGAACGTGCAAAGTTGTTTATATTGACAAGGGAGTGCTCTATCTGATTAGAGGTAATATTTACATTTAGTTGCGTACTCCATTTCGTAGCCAGTTTTTCACTATCATTTATTTTAAACGTGCTGAGTATTTTATAAGATTCACTAATAATTGATTTATTTTTGTTTGAATAGAGACATGTCCATATGTCACAATCAGAAATATTTTGTAATTTTTTTTTATTAATCAAATAGTCATGAATTTACATGTGTTTGAATCTAGAAGCTTCTGGTAGGTCGTACAACTGTTTAAGCATATTGAATTCTAAAAACCCCTGCGAGCCGTATAGATCCTCCAGTGTCCTAATCCCGAGAGACGCCCATCTATAAGTAATAGAATCTGTAAAGATAGCCGGGAGACCTGGATTGCCCCACAAAGGTAATTTTGGGTGGTAAAAGGTTGTTTTGCAAAATTTTAATATGTTATCCCATATCCTAGCAATATCTCTAGCAGACTTAAATCTTACCCTTTTGTAGTAGTTCGGGTCGATTATGCTGAGCAAGAAAAAGAAAGAGTCTTGTTTCAACATAAAAGAGTGAAAAAAGAGAGTTCTATCTCCATGCAATAGGGAGCGTATACGTGTGAAAAACGAGGACCAAAAATATAATTTAAAGTCCGGGACATTCAGCCCTCCTTTATTAACATTATTTTTCAGCATTTTTAGTGACCTTCTAGCCCTTTTGTAGCCCCATAGAAAACTACTCAGGAGCCTGTCTAGGTGTTGAAAGAATTTGTTATTTAATGCCAATGGAATAGATCGGAATAGGTATACAAATTTTGGTAAAACTTTCATTTTAATAAGGTTTATTCTACTAATCATATTCAAAGGTAATTTATTCCATTTTTTCAAGATAAGAGTAGTTTTTTAAGTCAAATCATTATAATTTATATTATTAATATCTTGTAGTCTAGCTGTTAATTTAACCCCTAAATACGTAGCCTCTTTACAGATCTCGGGAATAGGGTCGGTAGGGGAGTAGTTAGCTATGACTTGCGTCTTCTGATGATTAAGCTTATAGCCTGACACCTTCCCAAATTTCTCAGCCTCGATATAGATTCCTTTCAGCGCTTTGACAATGTCCGTGGTGTATACTGCGATGTCGTCAGCATAAGCTGTCAGTTTCAGCTCTTGTGAGCTGGAGCTGAAAGGGACAATCAGATTTTGGGAGTGAAGGGCAAGTAAAAAAGGTTCAAGTGAAAGTGCAAATAAAAGAGGTGAAAGAGGGCATCCTTGCCGAGTCCCACGCATAATGGGGAATTCTAGTGAGGTCAAGCCCCCATAACTAATACAAGCGGTGGGTTTGTCATAAAGTGCTTTTATACCCTTTAAAAAGTTCCCCCAAAACCCATTTTAATAGCGCACACCAGAGATAAGGCCACCCCACCCGGTCAAAAGCCTTTTCGGCGTCTAGTAATATCATGCCGAGTGGGGTGGATTCGACCTCCGCGACATCGAACGCCGTAATCGCCATTTTTACATGTATTGTTGTATCTCTCCCAGAGATAAAGCCGTGTTGTTGCGGGTTAACAATTTTGGGCATATATGGGGCTAATCTTTGTGCCATAATTTTAGCAAATATTTTCGCGTCAGTATTTATCAGGGAGATGGGCCGATATGACCCTCTCTCCTCCTTAGGCTTGCCTTTTTTTAAAAAAAAAATATTTTTGTCCTGTTCCAGGATTTGGGAGCCGTTCCATTTAGTCCAATCGATTGTATAACTTCTAATAATAGCTGTTCTAATTCTGAGCTACAAATTTTATAAAGTTCCAGGGGTATCGTGTCCTCCCCAGCCGCTTTCCCGGTTGGTAAAGAGTTAATAGCCTGTTACAATTCTCAAGCAACAAACTCTGTTCGCAACTATGCAAGCAGGGATTGGAAGGCCCTCCTGCGAATGAAGGACAATGTCCCGTTATTCAGGGTTGAGGATTGTTTAACCTCAGATAGGCAAGTTGATGAGAACTATGCTTCCTTCTGTAGGGAGATCATCTCAACCCTGGATTTACTTGCTCCCTTAAAAATCATCATAATAGGGGAGACCTTCAGCTGCTTGGTTTAATGAAAACCTAAAAAACTTGAAACTGGAATGTAAGCATGCTGAGAGGAGGTGGAGATGTGGCTATCAGGACGATGACAAGAATATATGGAAGTCTAAGACTGCGGGATATAAGGAGACGATCAACATGGCTAAGGCGGACTATTTTTCCTCCTTAATACTTAAGCCCCCCAACAGTTCTAGAAGTATTTTTAATATCTTGAACAGCTTGACCAGCCCTGATTGTTCTAAGAACGTGATACTCTCCTCCCAAGTGCTCTGTGAGGACCTGGCTAGGTTCTTGCATGATAAGATCAAAACCATTATTGAGGATCTGGGAGGAGGTCAACAACTGCCGGGGAGGTAAACACTGAGATTATTGGTTGTGACGATACGGTGGAAAATGACTTTGAGGCTTCTGATGCTAGTGTAGAAGGAGGGGCCGTCAACCGCCTTTCTGAAGTTTGTGCCTCGGGGAGTGGATGACTTTATTAGAATGGCTTGTGGTGTCCTCTCTGGATCTCCTCTTGATTCTGTGCCCCATAAAATTTGGATTGAATTTAAGGCTGAGCTGTTTTCCATTCTTCGGTTGATTTGCAACCAGTCTCTGTCTAGTGGTGTGGTCCCAGTTCGGTGGAAAGAAGCATTGGTGACACTTCTGCTAAAGAAGCCCTCGCTTGACCCGGAGTATCCTAAGAACTTTAGGCCTATCTCTCTCCTGCCTTTTCCAGCTAAAATTGTGGAGCGAGTGGTGAGTAGCACTCTGTCCAAGTTTTTGGAACAACATAATCTGCTGGAGGAGGTTCAGTTCGGCTTTCGGCCGGCCCACAGCACTGAAAAGGCTCTGGTAGCTGTGATGGACGAACTTCGGATGCGGGCAGACAGGGGGCAGGCAGCTATTTTGGTTTTGCTTGACCTGTCTGCCGCCTTTGATACGGTTAACCATGGGATTCTGCTGAATAGACTGAGAGAGGTGGGGGTGACGGGATCTGTCCTGAGGTGGTTCCAGTCATTTTTACTGGATGACAGCAAGCGGTATCCCTCCCCCCTTTTCAATCTCGCATGGCATACCACAGGCATACCACAGGGCTCGGCTATCAGCCCCATTTTATTTAACATCTATATGAAACCCCTGATTGCTGTCATCAAAGAGCATAACATTAACATCGTTAAGTATGCGGATGACACGCAGTTGATTTTCTCCCTTGAGGGAGACCAGTCAACCCTGTTAGAAGTGTTCCATAACTGCCTGCATGATACAGCTATCTGGCTGAAGGAAAACCCGCTGCAATTCAACACCAATAAGACAGAAGTGCTTTATTGTCCTAGGGACAGGATTCCCTCTGTCTTGCCTAGTAACTTCTGGCCCGCCACTACCTCGTCCATGGTTCAACCAGTGAAGAAGGCCCATAACCTGGGTGTCATGTTTGACTATAAACTCACCATGGAAGCTCAGGTCATGAAAACTGTGACTTGTTGTCTGGCCATTATTAGGTCACTGCGGAAGATTCTTCCTCTGCTACCATCTCACGCTCGTGCATTGATGGTGCACAGTACTACTCTTAGTAGACTTGATTATTGCAAAGCTTTGTTTCTCGAGTCTCCTAGATTCAGGAAAGTTAGGGCAGGTGGTCGATCGTTTGGGATTGCTGCTCCCAAATTTTGGAATCAGCTCCTGTTGGAGTTAAGACAAGTTAGTGATCTCCTTGTCTTTAGAAGGAGACTTAAAACCTGATTGTTTCCTAAAACTTAGTTGACTTGTCGGCACCGGTGCACTCTCTTTCCTGTCCTTAATTTGAGCCATCAGAGCCAGGATGCCTTTTTGGTGATAGTGTTCTGTATAAGTTAAATAAATAATTAAATAAATAAATAAGATTTACTATTCCCACTCCAGTGAGTGCAACAGTTGGTAAATTGTTGGATATCAGAGGGGTAAAAATTACTATTCCCACTCCAATGAGTGCAATAGTAGGGAAAGTTCTGGATTGCGAAGGGGTCAAATTTACTATTCTCACTCCAGTCAGTACTACAGTAGGGAAAGCGCTGGATTGCGGAGGGGTAAAATTTACTGTTCCCACTCCGGTAAATGCAACATTAGGGAAAGTGTTGGATAGCGGCGGTGTAACATTTACTATTCCCACTCCAGTCAGTTCAACATTAAAAACAAACAAAATATCTTAAACAAAATAATAATATTATAAAAAGTAAGTAAATAAAAATATATATACATTAGTTGAAAAAAGATATATACAAATTTAAAAAAGTAAAAACATATTATGATGTTTAATAAATATCACACATACCTTACATTATTATTATAAATAAAATACAAAACTTCTTTCATACAAATAAATATTTTTTTATAAATGATTTAATAACAAAAACTTTAATTATTACATACATTTAGTTTAGTTACTTCCCACCCTATATCACCACAAAACTCACAACCTGCCCAAAAAAAATTATTTACACTAGTAATATAAATATTCATCAACAAATTAATTTTCATTAATTAAGTATGCATTATCAATTCAATATAATCAATGTTCTTCCACAATATACCAACACGGCATGTACTGCTGCATTCCATGTAGTGCAGGTAATGGGGTGCATGAACACAGGGGAGCACATGTTGTTCCCCGCTGTGTGCATCCATATGGGGTGAGGCACCAGGTTGGCCTGTAGGGCTCCCTCTGTTTCCTCTCTGCCATGTTTTCATGGTGGGCTCACTACCATGAAAACTGTGGCGGAGAGTAAACTAGTAATATGCTTGGCGGGACCGGGGTGGTCCCGCCAAGCGCATTGCGGCCTCAAGACCACTACCCTGGCATTTGCGGCAGTCCCCTGGGTGGCCAGATCACCCTAGTTGTAATAGGCCAGTCGGGAGACCGCCACCGAGAGGACCACCAGACTAATAAGGGACTAAGGCCTAGACTCATAGAGACTTACATATAGCCCCAATCCATCAATCAGCCCTTTTGATGTAAAAATTGCCAACACCACCATTCGTAGTTCAGCAGAATGTTGCCCACCCACAGCTATATGCCTGTTATTCAGAAGCAGTACACAACATTTCATCAATTCTGTTTCTCAGTGTAAAAAAAAGTGATGGGATATTTAGCATGATGTGTGCTAACTAAGATCTCATCTTTTTCAAGTGCACATGGCAATATCAAATGGTGAAGTAATTAGTGCTGCGTCATAGTTGGTAGTGCTTGTTGTGGCTGAAACTGTTGTGCTACAAATGATGTCACAGTGGTATCATCGGATCTGATCTAACTTTACCTTTTTAGTCACATAGCTTTAAAAATTGAATCAATAGCACCACAGTGGTAGTAGAGTCTGTGTTATCAGCTACTTCAAAATCAGGTAACGAGTGCTTGAACTGTGCTTCTAATAAAGCCATGATAGATCCAAATTATATTGATTGACTGACCGCATCAACACTGTCTGATTTTCTATTTTAGCTCACAATTGGAGCTGAAGACTCTGAAGTTAATTAATGGGGTGAGGGAAGTCCTCTGGATTGAGCACATCCCAAGAATCTGGCTACCTGTGGGAAGGAGGTAATGGTCTTTGCGTTTTGATCCAATTCATTTTCAAGAACACAACAGCAAACCCAGCGTGTTAGCCCTTATACTGAAGAAAGACAACCCAAGACCACAAATGTAAACAAATATGACACACATTTCCAAGAAATACATTTTTATCAGTACTGTAACAAGAAGGTAATCCCCATGAATGTCCAGAAACCAAAGGGCTAGACACACGGGTAGATCATGAGACATTAAAATGATGTATTCATGCAGGGAATTAAAACAATGAAAGATAAAGCAATAAAAAAAACATTTGTCGCACATGGAGTCTGGACACTTCCCTTATACCTACCTTGCAAACTTGCAAACTGGAGGGTCGAACAACGTGCATTTTTCTTTGCCTTAATTGTAGTTTCAGAACTGTCTTCATGGCGCCCAAAGAAGTCATAACATTGTGAAAAAACATTTTTTTTAAGTGAGGCCAGATATCTCTTTATGGCAACATTGTATGAATTGTAAATCTGGATTTACAGTTTTGCAAATGTATAGTTTCTCCACTCACTCGATTGCTCGTAGCAGGAAAAGCAACTCATAACAACTCAGGAAGACTTTATGTATGAAGCCGTGTGCTGTGTATGGCCCTCATATGCACACTAATAAAATAGCCAGAAGATTTATTGCACGTGTACTTCCAATGGATTCGCAAAAAGCGTGTCATTTTAAACTGTATTATGATTGTTGGTTGAGTCACAAAAGCTGGATCTATGTGAGCTTGACGAAATCTTCTATAACGTAAGAGCTGCGACATTATCAACTCCAGCCCGGAGCCACAATAATAATGAAAATTGACGGAGGCAAACCGCGTGCTTTAGCGAGTAAAGTCCACTAAAGGCTCACTGGTTACAAGCTATAAGTCTGCCCTGCGAACCAATCCTTCTCTATCTCTGACTGTGGAACAAGTCAGCATTCCACTTCAAACAATAATGGAATGGTGCACAAAATAATCCACCAGCCTTATGAGGTCACACTGGTGAGTAATGGCCTACTGTGTTGCCCTAATAAATGAGATTTTAAGCTGTAGCCCTGTTTATGTATTGACTAGGCAATCACGCGCTTTCAATCGGAACATGCTACCTTCATGGCAAAAAAAGTATCCTCTCCTCATTCAGGAAACAAACATTTACAATGCAATGGTCTCGTCTTTGTTAAAGTTAGAGCTATTGGCATTGCTCATGACATTATTTTTGTTTATGTTTTTGTTTTTAAAACATATAAATAAATGGCATTGTTATTTACAATGGAAATAGGTGAGCATTAGAGAGTAGTAAAGTATTTGCAGTTATTAGTAGTTAGTAGAAAGTGAATAGTTTATTAATAATGTGTATACTTGTATAGAGTAGAGTAAGAGTGAGTTGTAGGCAGTAGTGTGATTAGTAGAGACAGAGTAGTAGTGAGTAATGAAAAGTAGTAGATAGAAATAGATGTAATTGAGTGAGTCGTACATAGTATATGGAGTAGTAGATATAATTAGTAGAGTGAGTTGTGAATGACTTTTAAAATAGAGTAGATATTAGAGAGCAGTAGTTAGTTCGTACTTTAGAGTATTAGATTGTAGTAGAGAGTAGTAGAGTTGAAGAGAGTGAGTATAAGATACTGTTTAGTGTGATTGAGTGCGTTGTGAGGAGTGTGACTGGTAGGTAGTATAGAGTAGTTCGAGGGTGTATTAGAGTGTGATTAGTTGAGTGATTCCTAGTGTGAATTGAGAGTATTGCAGAGTAGTAGAGATTGAGTAAAGAGTGAGTAGCTATAGTAGTAGTACAGTGAGTAGTTGTTAGTAAAGTGTAGTAGAGTATTATATAGTTAAAATAGAGAGTATTATAGAGAGAAGTAGAGAGTAGTGATGTGTGTTTTGGATAGAGTTGTAGAAAGTGAGTTGTTTAGTATTTAGAGTAGTAAAGAGTGTGTTGGGTATTAGTGTTATTAGTAGAGTAGTAGATAGTAGTGTGTGTTGTGGTGTTGTTGAATAAGTAGTATAGTAATAAAGTGAGTATTCAAGTGAGTAGTGATAATATTAGATATTGTGTAGTAGCAAGTGAGTAGTAGTTATTAATAAAGAGTGAACAAGTGAGTATTAAAGAGTGAGTACCAGACTTTTAGTGGTAGAGTGAGTATTAGAGTGAGTAGTGGAGTACATTGAGTAGTTATTTTTATAAAGTATGGTGATACATATTGATAAATATGTATTTATATGTATGTACATATATATGCAGCGTATTTTTAGGGATATATATATATGCATATATATGTGCATACTTAGTAATATCTTTGTAGAGTGATGCATATATATGCATGTAAGTATATACTAATATATTTGATTTACAATGCAATGAATTTGTCTTTGTTAAAGTTGGAGCTATTGGCATTGCAAAGGAAATTTTTTGGTTTATGTTTTTGTTTACAAAACAGATAAATAATGGCATTGTAATTTACAATGGCAATAGGTGAGCATTAGAGATTAGTAGAGAGTATGAACAGTTATTAGTAGTTAGTAGAGAGTGGCTATTTGATTAATAGAGAGTACACGTGTATAGAGTAGAGTTGGAGTAAGTTGTAGGCAGCAGTGTTCCCTCTAACCCGCGCGCCTGGGCGCCCGCGCACGTTTAAGGCACTGAGCGCGCAGTGCCTCTTGTGAAGCGCGCACACGTTCTGGCCGCCGCCCGCTTTCATAACGCGAGCGGCGAAAAACGGCAATTTACTGGTTGCCTGAGGCCTTACAAATGCCCTCAATCAGCCCGCAGCCTCTCTCTATTCAGAAAAGCCACGCATCAATTCCAAAAGCATTACGTGTGCTTTACACGTCATGCTTTTGTACTTGCTGCATTTCTTTTCTAAAAATAGAGCGCAGCTGGGTGCTGATTGTGGCCCATTGTGAAAATATTGCTGTTAATTGCAGCACATGAGGGTGCTGCAATTAACAGCAATACTTTCACAACGGCCCGCAATCAGCACCTAGCCGTGGTCTATTTAGAAAAGGAATGCAGCAAGTACAAAAGCATGACGTGTAAAGCACACGTAATGCTTTTGAACTTGATGCGTGGCTTTCCTGAATAGAGAGAGGCTGCGGGCTGATTGAGGGCATTTGTAAAGTAGGGGGGGGGCACTTGAGGGCAGCAAGGCCCGGTTTACCGGCCTGGAGCACCACTGCACCCAAATACCTTAACTGTAAAGTAGTGTTTAAGATGTTTAAATCTGTGACGCACACTTGCTCTAATATATATGATTCCGAATTTAGCTTTAAAAGTTTAGCCACACGTCGTGTGTATGTATGATTGTGTGTATATCCATCTCCTACTGGTGGTCACAAATACGTTAACTGTGTAGCTTCTGTGCGCCGGACCATTAAACTGTGGCAGCTCACTTTACGGGTGTGACATTTTAAAGTAATACAGCCTGCCTGGCTGTGATCGCTGTGTGTCTCACAGCCTCTCCTGAGGATTGCATAGAAATCAGGCTTCCATGCCACTACTAACTGCGGCGGCTAGAGTCCGAAAGTCAGCTGACTAATTAATTTATGGTATGGCCCGACACAGCTGAGCTCTGTGTTAGGGCCTCTCACATCCTGTTTTATAGTCAGTCCTGTGATTCTGCCGTCTAAACACAAGTCCTTGCTCTTTTTTTTTTTGCTGGTAATTCTTATAGGAGCCATGTGAGTTCTGCTTTCTATATGTCGGCTTTTAACTCTGTTATTCACCTCACTCCAAGTGACCTCGTCATGTACAACAATCACCACCCGGTAAACGTGATTTGTTTAATTCTCCTTGTTTCACATATGCTCCTTATCTTTTATTTTGGCATTTTTTCCACGTTTTTATCCTTATTCGCCAATACATTGTGCCATTCAAAATTTACAAGTTTATTATATGATCAGCATTGTACAAGAGAAGCAATTAAATAGCAATAGAATAAAACACATACTTCCTATAACTTTTATGAAATATGTAAGTAAAGAAGACTTGGTGTCAAGAACAGGAGAATGGACACGGTCTTCAATGCTATGCATGTGAAGTGATGCCCACCCTCTTTCAAAGCAGCCAAGATTATGTGTGAAATTTTGATATTTTCATTATAATTATGAGTTACCCACGCAGGCGTTTGCAGCAGTTTTAAAATCTTCTTAGAGTTTCTCATTGCTCAAATCAGGGCCGGCCCTAGGCATGTGCAAACTGTGCACCTGCACAGGGCCGCCAAACCCCAGGGGCCGCCACATCTCCAGTCAATGAAGGGGGCCTCTCGGTAGAGAGCTGTCTCTCTCTCTAAAGCAGCTGCTGCTGCCTGCAGCCTGCTCCTCGCTCCTCGCGCTGCTGACCTTTGACTGAAGAGAAACAAAGTATCAACTTCCAATGTTTCTCTTCAGTCAAAGCCACGAGCCAGGCCCGGAAAGAGGAGGGGGTGGGGGCCCTGAGATAGTGCATTCTCCTCAGGGCACTACTCCTTTGAGAAGGGAGGAGGCCAGGGCTGTGAGGGGTGAGGGTGGGGGAGGGGGGGTTGTCAGGGTTTGGGGGCCTGCATGGGCTAGGGACCTCTTAATGTGATTGTGGCACCCTTAAAAAAACTGCTTCCCTGCCACCCCCTACAAGTTATCTAAAGACATAATTACAATGTTGAAGCTGGCTCTGTGTCTCCACAAGCATGCTCACCTTTTCTGGGTGATTTCACCCGGCTCGACTACGCATGTCTAACATGCGAAAGTGAAAGAGATTTGCACACCCCTCTTGAGTGGGCCTCGGTAAATGTGGAGAGCTGGCATGCTGGCATGTGGCGAAGACGCAGTGTTCTGCTGTGTGATTGTGCACAGGTTGGCCCATGATGAATTATAATTATTAGAAAGAACGCTCCAGATGCAGAAGCACTTCCTCAGCCACCAAGTTTGGGACAAGGAATGAGACAGTGAGTAGGTTTCTTTTTATTGTTGAAAGGTGAAACAGAGGTCTCGGTGGAATGGGATAACGGGACTGCAAGTAAGGGAAGATTATTTCTGTTCAGACAGCCTGTAGGTCCTTTCTCCAACATACCTGCCTGTGTAATATAGTTTGTAATCACTGTGACATTTTTAGGAACTTTTATACATAATAGAAACTGTGTTTTCCGACAAGTCATGGTTCTTTTAAACAAAATACAATTTTAATTGCTTGCTTTATCGTAGTCCGTTTCACTCTCACCCTGACATCTGTTTAAGTCCTCCGAGTCATTTGTTATTCTCTCGGTGTACCAAGTCAACCTTCCCTCTGAGTTCGGTAAGCTGAGTTACAGTGACAATAGTTGTGTACAGCACATAGAGGTGTCAAAATGGCATTTGTACAAACATTAATTTTATTGTGAGAGAAAAGCAGCCTCATTAAAACATGAATGCATGTGAGGCTGATGTGCTCTCTGCCCATCCTTGTTTGGCCGATATATTGTTGGTAGTTCTTAGTATTTAGTGTGTATCCTTGGCTTGGGATGGTGGCACTTTCCTTGTATAGCCAGAGTACATATGGATACTGGATGGAAACTGCAAACTGATAGTAGAGCACCTGCCATGCATTTACTAAAAATAAAAAGCTTGTCTTTTAGGTCAAAATTATTTTGTTTGAAGAAAGTGATCAGCTTACGTTTTGGAGTCCAGGCGGAGGGGGAGAAGGGTGCAAGGCAGAGGGGAGAAGGGTGCAAGGCAGAGGGGAGAAGGGCGGAAGGCAGAGAGGAGAAGGGCGCAAGGCAGAGAGGAGAAGGGCGCAAGGCAGAGAGGAGAAGGGCGCAAGGCAGAGAGGAGAAGGGTGCACGGCAGAGAGGAGAAGGGTGCAAGGCAGAGGGGAGAAAGGTGGAAGGCAGAGAGGAGAAGGGTGCAAGGTAGAGAAGGGTGCAAAATAGAGAAGGGAGCAAGGCGGAGGGGAGAAGGGTGCAAGGCAGAGGGGAGAAGGGTGCAAGGCAGATAGTTGAATGGGTGCACGGTAGAGAAGGGTGCAAGGCAGAGGGGAGAAGGTTGCAAGGCAGAGGGTAGAAGGTTGCAAGGCAGAGAGGAGAAGGGTGCAAGGCAGAGAAGAGAAGGGTGCAAGGCAGAGGGGAGTAGGATGCAAGGCAGAGAGGAGAAGGGTGCAAGGTGGAGGGGAGAAGGGTGCAAGGCAGAGGGGAGAAGGGTGCAAGGCAGAGAGGAGAAGGTGCAAGGCAGAGGGGAGAAGGGTGCAAGGCAGAGAGGAGAAGGGTGCAAGGCAGAGGGGAGACGGGTGCAAGGAAGAGGGGGAGAATGGTGCAACGGGGAGGGGGAGAAGGGTGCAAGGCGGAGGGGAGAAGGGTGCAAGGTGGCGGGGAGAAGGGTGCAAGGCAGAGGGGAGAAGGGTGCAAGGCAGAGAGGAGAAGGGTGCAAGGCAGAGGGGAGAAGGTTGCAAGGCAGAGAGGAGAAGGGTGCAAGGCAGAGGGGAGAAGGGCGCAAGGCAGAGAGGAGAAGGGCGCAAGGCAGAGAGGAGAAGGGTGCAAGGCGGAGGGGAGAAGGGTGCAAGGCAGATGGAGAAGGGTGCAAGGCAGAGAGGAGAAGGGTGCAAGGCAGAGAGGAGAAGGGTGCAAGGTGGAGAGGAGAAGGGTGCAAGGTGGAGAGGAGAAGGGTGCCACGGGGAGGGGAGAAGGGTGCAAGGCAGAGAGGAGAAGGGTGCAAGGCAGAGAGGAGAAGGGTGCACAGTAGAGAAGGCTGCAAGGCAGAGAGGAGAAGGGTGCAACGCAGAGGGGAGAAGGGTGCAAGGCAGAGGGGAGAATGGTGCAACAGGGAGGGGGAGAAGGGTGCAAGGCGGAGGGGAGAAGGGTGCAAGGTGGAGAGGAGAAGGGTGCCACAGGGAGGGGAGAAGAGTGCAAGGCAGAGAGGAGAAGGGTGCAAGGCAGAGAGGAGAAGGGTGCACGGTAGAGAAGGCTGCAAGGCAGAGAGGAGAAGGGTGCAAGGAAGAGGGGAGAAGGGTGCAAGGCAGAGGGGAGAAGTGTGCAAGGCAGAGAGGAGAAGGGTGCAAGGCAGAGGGGAGAAGGGTGCAAGGCAGAGGGGAGAAGGGTGCAAGGCAGAGGGGAGAAGGGTGCAAGGCAGAGAGGAGAAGGGTGCAAGGCAGAGAAGAGAAGGGTGCAAGGCAGAGGGGAGAATGGTGCAAGGTAGAAAAGGGTGCAAGGCGGAGGTGGAGAAGGGTGCAAGGGGGAGGGGGAGAAGGGTGCAAGGGGGAGGGTGAGAAGGGTGCTGCAAGGCAGAGGGTAGAAGGGTGCTAAGCAGAGGGGAGAAGGGTGCAAGGCAGAGAGGAGAAGGGTGCAAGGCAGAGGGGAGAAGGGTGCAAGGCAGAGGGGAGAATGGTGCAAGGTAGAAAAGGGTGCAGGGCGGAGGTGGAGAAGGGTGCAAGGGGGAGGGGGAGAAGGGTGCAAGGGGGAGGGCGAGAAGGGTGCTGCAAGGCAGAGGGGAGAAGGGTGCAAGGGGGATGGAGATGAAGTTAAAAATGTGCCCCCCCGGAAACATTTCTGCAGATGCCCATGGAACGCACACTACTTTGTGAGAGTGGAGTGGGAGAGAGTGGAGAGAGAGAGAGTGGAGAGAGAGTGTGGAGAGAGAGAGTAGAGAGCGAGAGTAGAGAGCAAGAGTAGAGAGAGAGAGTGGAGAGAGAGTGAGGGTGGAGAGAGAGGGTGGAGAGAGAGAGTGGGGAGAGAGTGGAGAAAGAGTGGAGTGAGGCAGTGGAGAGAGAGTATAGAGAGAGTGGAGAGAGAGAGTAGCGAGAGAGTAGAGAGAGAGAGTCAGTGGAGAGAGAGTGGAGAGAGAGTAGAGAGAGTGGAGAGAAAGACAGTGGAGAGAGAGTAGAGAGAGAGTGGAGAGAGAGAGTGGAGAGAGAGTAGAGAGAGAGAGTGGAGGGAGAGAGGGTGGAGAGAGAGAGTGGAGAGAGAGCGTGGAGAGAGAGTATAGAGAGAGAGTGGAGAGAGAGTAGAGAGAGAGAGAGTGGAGAGAGAGTGGAGCTAGATAGTGGAGAGAGAGAGAGTGGAGAGAGCATGGAGACAGTGGAGAGAGTGAGCAAGAGAGTGGAGAGAGAGAGAGTGGAGGGAGACAGTGGAGAGAGAGTGGAGAGAGAGTGGAGAGAAAGACAGTGGAGAGAGAGTAGAGAGAGTGGAGAGAGAGTAGAGAGAGAGAGAGTGGAGGGAGAGAGAGTGGAGGGAGAGAGAGTGGAGGGAGAGAGAGTGGAGAGAGAGTAGAGAGAGAGAGTGGAGAAAGAGTAGAGAGAGAGTTGGGAGAAAGTGGAGCTAGACAGTGGATAGAGAGTGGAGAGAGAGAGAGAGAAAGTGGTGAGAGAGACAGTGAAGAGAGAGAGAGTGGAGAGAGAGAGAGAGAGAGAGAGAGAGAGAGAGAGAGAGAGAGAGAGAGAGAGAGAGAGAGAGAGGAGGGAGTGGAGCTAGACAGTGGAGAGAGAGAGAGAAAGTGGAGAGAGAGACAGTGGAGAGAGAGAGTGGAGAGTGGAGAGAGAGAGTGGAGAGAGAGAGTGGAGAAAGAGAGTGGAGAGAGAGAGAGAGAGGAGAGAGAGAGAGAGGAGAGAGAGAGGGGAGAGAGAGAGGAGATAGAGAGTGGAGAGACAGTGGAGAGACAGTGGAGAGAGAGTGGAGAGAGAGTGGAGGGAGACAGTGGAGGAGACAGTGGAGAGACAGATAGAAGAGAGAGAGAGTGGAGAGTGGAGAGAGAGAGAAGAGAGAGAGGAGAGAGAGTGCATAGAGAGTGGAGAGAGAGTGGAGGGAGAGAGTGGAGGGAGACAGTGGAGGAGACAGTGCAGAGAGAGAGTGTGGAGAGAGTGGAGAGAGAGTGGAGAGGGAGTGGAGAGAGAGTAGAAAGAGGGTGGAGAGAGTAGATAGAGGGTGGAAAGAGAGTGAGACAGAGAGTGAGAGAGAGAGTGAGAGAGTGGAGTGAGAGAGTGGAGAGAGAGAGGGAGAGAGAGAGCGGAGAGAAAGAGAGAGTGGAGAGAAAGTAGAGAGAGAGTGTGAAGGGAGAGAGGGTGGAGAGAGTGGAGAGAGAGAGTGGGGAGAGAGTGGGGGGAGAGTGGAGAGATAGTAGAGAGAGTGGAGGGAGACAGTGGAGGGAGATAGTGGAGAGAGAGTGGAGAGAGAGTAGAGAGAGAGAAAGTGGCGAGAGAGAGACAGTGGAGAGAGAGTGGAGAGACAGTGGAGATGGAGTGGACAGAGTTGAGAGAGAGAATGGAGAGAGAGAGAGAGTTGAGAGAGAGAGAGACTGACTGACTGACTGACTGACTCAGAGACTGAATACTGACTGAGAGACTGACTGGCTAGGAAACTGACAGAGAGAGAGAGCAAGATTGGCTGACTAAGAGAGTGACTGACTGACTAACAGAGAGAGAGAGACTGATTGAGAGTGAGACTGACTGGCAGAGAGAGAGACTGACTGAGGTAGAGAGATACTGACTGACTGAGGTAGAGAGATACTGACTGACAGAGAGAGAGACAGAGAGAGAGGCAGAGACTGACTGACTGAGAGAAATAGACTGATTGACTGCGAGAGAGACTGACTGACTGAGAGAGACTGACTGACTGAGAGAGACAGAGAGAGAGAGAGACTGATTGAGAGGGGGACTGACAGGGAGAGAGAGAGAGAGAGAGACTGACTGAGGTAGAGAGAGAATGACTGACTGAGAGAGACTGACTGACTGGGAGAGAGAGAGACTGACTGGGAGAGAGCGAGACTGGCTGACAGAGAGAGAGACTAAGAGAGAGAGAGAGAGACTGGGAGACTTACTGGCTGAGAGACTGTCAGAGAGAGATAGACTGACAGAGAGAGAGACTGACAGAGAGAGAGACTGACTGAGAGAGAGATTGACTGACAGAGACTGACAGAGAGAGAGACTGACTGACAGAGAGAACAGAAACTAAAGAGGGCCCATGGAGCTTTGTTTACTTTTCTGTTGTCTCCATTTCTTGCTCTTTCCATAACACCTCAAGCAGTAAATAAGAGGCCGTCGAAAGTCCAAGGTTAGACACGCCTGTGATGTCACTGGGTGTGAAAGGGAGTGACATGTCGCTTTTGTCACCCATAACATTTTGGCGAATCGATGTCCGTGAGGGTCCGGACCTCCTCTTCCGGGGCCCCCACCTATGCTCCCTGCACAGGGCCACCATGAGCCTAGAGCCGGCCCTGCTCAAATAGGTCTAATTTCTGATATTTATACGTTTCCCTCGTCTTCATTGCTTGTTTTTTTTGCTCGCAAAAAAGTGTCACTAATAGTTGTTGAAATGTCACTCATAATTATCCTGAAATTGTGAAAATGTCACACATAGCAATCTGAAACCTTGGCAGCTATGTGGGGGAGAGAGGGGCTGAGGACCCCCGGTACCACAGCTGTGTTGAGGAGATGCATGGAGCAGTAACGCTACAGATCCCACACACATAACACACCCTACGGCTGGACGGGCTCCAGCTGCAGCCCAAACCCCCTTCTGACCACCCACACCCTTCCAAACTCGGGGACACCGGAGCAGCCTCGTCACACCCACTGGAACAAGCAGGAACAACCCCACCCCACGGTGCCACCCGTCGTCGCACCCGGGAACTGTTTGGATTGACACGCAAAACAAAGTGAAACAAGGCATGATGTGTAGGAATCTGCAGTCTGCTATCAGATGTCGGCGAGCATCCAGTACGGTTACAACAAGTGTATAAATATGAAAACCCACACATGAGACTTCGAGGAGTTTGCAGAGAAGGACAACCATTGCACAAGATCTAGGATGACTCCTGTCTAAATCTCCAAACATGTCCAGCAATACATCGAACAACATGTGGACAGGACAGGTGATGCCAGGCCTTTCCTCGCACTTTGGAACGTGGCGCTTCAGCAACCATGAAGAAGTTAAAGAGACTTCTGGGCAGTACCAATTTACAAACCTAGCATGCACAGACAGGAGTGCAACATTTTAATCTATGCTAGATGAACACTTCTGAGTTCCCATGCTACCATTTTGTTTGCTGGAGGCTTTTCTCCAAAAGGGGATTGGGCATTGGGGAAGCCAAAATAACTCAGTTTTCTGCTGCAGCACACTAGCACCAAGCACGTTTTCACATCATGACCAGCCTAAAGCAGTCCCAGACTGATAGAGCAGTTGCTAGTGTGGCAAAGGCTATTGGTGCAGATGTATCTTCCAAAGCCCGCTCCGATTATTTTTATGAGACGTTTCAGGTCACAGAATGGCACTTTAGGGTCTTCAGAAATGTCTCCTGTTGGGCCGCCATGTAGTGAAAGTTCCCATCATATTTCTTCCACCCCCGTTCCTAAGATGGGAGTTCGGGCCAGGATTGCTGACTGGCCACCTCGAAAGGATAAATAAGTAAATGCAAGCCGTAAGGCAGTCATTTGCAGAAATGTCTTTGTCATCCCCATGAAGGCTAAGAATCGTTCCGCCGTTAGACATGTTACCAAATTACACTGGCACAGAAGCTGTCCTTTCAAATTGAATTACTATCGGCAGTTTCCCTTTATGTGATATATTTTATTTGTACTGTATTGTTTTCTCTTGAAATATATTTCATCTCTTGGTATCAGAGTACTTAAGGAACATGTTTTATATTTATTTGTAAAAAGACAGTATATCCCATTAACCGATTCTAGAGGCAAAGCTCATCGTACTCAAAGATAGCGGTATTTGTCATACTCCAAGTAATTCTAGTAATTATTTTGAAAGAAGATGCAGCAGTTATTATCAAAAATGTAACAAAAGTAGTCCAGGGTGAAACTTTATTAAGACCAGCCAAAATGTCTGAAGTTTTATCATCCAACATTGTGCAAAATTTACTAAAGTTTTCAAAATGTTATATTATTCAAGTTTAGGTAAATTATGCATGCAGGGAGAAATCACTTGCGCTGTGCTCGCTGGTCTCTCACATAATTTGTTCATGCTAGTAAGCCCTCGAGTGAAAAAGTAATGATTGATACTTAGGAGTATATTTATGAAGGGGTTTTGGGTCTTGTTTGTACCACACAACATGGAGAAAAGAAATGCAGCAAGTTTTTATATAGTGCGTACTCAACCGAAAAAGTATTGCAGCGCTTTACATGATTTATTATATATTTTTTTGTATGCATGGGGAGATTAATTGATTTGCCCAGAATCACAGGATTTTAGGCTGACCTGAGACTAAAAACCCATCTCCAAAATCGACAGCTCAAGCATTAAGCCACAACCCCAACCACAAGAGCGGAAGCATTTTCATTAGTGAAGTAGTGTGGCTCACTGGTTAGAGGCGGCAGACCCGAGAGCAGAACACGGCCCGGGACCAGGGTTCGATTCCCGGCGCGGCAGGTTTCTGGACCAGGGTCAGCGGACTCGATAATTCTCTCGCCTCGGTGCCCACTCTGATCAGCGATCACACTCGGCAACTCTGGGCATTAGCTTGCCTCATCTTCACTAACGGCCCCACCAGACCGCCGGGGATGCCTGGTCTCACCCTGGAGATACCCATTAAGGGACCATCTCTCAGGGAAGCCAGGAAGGGTTTCGCAGCGGTCGAAGCGCCTTGGGACCCTACGGGTAAGTAGTGCGCTATATAAATGCCTATACATAAAAAAACATACATTATTATATACAACTTGATTCAAAAAACAACTATTGATAAAGCCAATTGTCTTGGCCAGGGCTCGAGTCGGGGTACCACGCGGGTGGACGGCGTCCCCCCACTTATTTTGCCGGGAGCTCGATAACTGGAGCAAATGGAGCCACACATTCACTCTTTGGCCTCTCTGGGGTGAGATCGGAGCCCATTCAGAACGCTGCTCACGCGCTGGCTTCTCTGATGCAATCGCATCCAAGGGGTGAGTGAGGGGAGGCAATGACAGAAGCAGCAAAATATCAGTAGGGTGGCACACTATATGATGCACTCATTTTTAGCTTAATTGCTTTGAAGCCACACCCTTAATTGCATTGGTTACGCCCCTTTGAAAGATCCCCGAGTATTTTCATCCCACTCAAAGCTCTGGTCTACAAGCGCGGTCAGGTTCTTGGCGCACATAGCCTTGGCTGCAGCGCACAGAGATCTTACTCTGCCGCACACAGAGGAAAATAATTAGAGGAAACATTGGTAGGCAGTAGTAGATAGTGAGTAGTATATATTAGTAGAGAGTAGTATAGAGTGAGTAGTAGATAGTGTGTAGAGAGCGTGAATGACGTGAGTAGTAGAGAGAGAGTAGTAGTGAGTAGTGAAAAGTACTATATAGAAATAGATGTACTTTAGTGAGTTGTAGATAGTATATGGAGTAGTCGATATATTTAGTAGAGTGAGTTGCAAAGGACTTTTAAAATAGAGTAGATATTAGGGAGCAGTAGTTTGTTAGTACTTTAGAGTACTAGAGTGTAGTAGAGACTAGTAGAGAGTGAGTATAAGATAGTGGATAGTGTAATTGAGTAAGTTTGTAGTAGAGAGTAGTTAGAGGGTGTATTGGTGTGTGATTAGTAGAGTGAGTACTAGAGTGTGAATTGATAGTATTAGAGAGTAGTAGAGATTGAGTAAAGTGTAAGTAGCTTACAGTAGTAGTAGAATGAGTAGTTGTTAGTAAAGTGTAGTCGAGTAGTGGATGGTTATAATAGAGCGTATTACAGTGAGTAGTAATGAGTGAGTAGTAGAGAACTTAATTAACCAAAGCATCGTCAGAACATTGTTTGTGTGTATCAAATACTCATTTCATATCATTCGACACTCACATGCACTAGAGCACAAACAATCCTTGGCATTATATATACAAATTGGGTACATTCCAAAAAGCTCTGCAATAATGAATGAAACATTTTCCTTTTGATGTCTGTGAATTAGAATGAACATGCCACAGTGTCTATTCCAAGACTGCACTGATTTGGCCGAGCAGTGGGCAGAAATGAAAACACATTATGTCGGATCAAATGGAGGTGTTATTGAAATACTGATTCGCGTTAATAAGCCACGTTTTAAAATGAGCCAAGGACACGCTGCCACACTAAATGGTACTGGCTTTTTTTTATTATCACATTAATCTAATGCAATAATAATGTTAATTCCCACGCATTTTGGAATAAGGACTCTGAATGGATAATACATATGCCCATCAATGTATTGTTACTATGATTGCAGTTACAGGTGTGAGATCAGTATTCCTGCAGGTATAGGTTCGGAGAGTAGTGGGCCTTGGGAGGGAGGAGGTGCCGTTGCCCGGGGGAGAGAGGGTGGGTGAGATGTGTGGGGCAGCTAGTGGGGTGTGCTGATGGGGCTGGTGGTACTTGGGGCACGACACACAGGGAGGAGGAAGCAGCGCGGATCACAGTGCCATCGGATGGGCGGCGGGGGGGCTTGTTGCCTTGCACAGACACAAGGGAGGGTTGTCAGTCTGCTGCCCTCGAGGTGATTGCTGGTTTGGCTCCAACCCGCATGCATAGGGAGAGGATTCAGGGAGTGGCTGGTGTCCTTGTGTAGCGGTTTGAGGCCCAGTCATCATGCCCTCTGCATTTCATCCTTCTGGGGCCAGTGAGATTGGTTGCAGTTCCTTGTCAACCGCGGTGCCTACAGGCGCTCGGGAGACCTGGGCAGGGGGTGAAGTACTGTCTTGGGAGGGATGAAGGGGTGTTATTACGGTGAGAAGTGCGTGAAGGGCCGAGGGTTATTTGCGCGGGTCACCTTCCAAAGTAGCAGGGCATGGAATGAGACGGGGTGGAGACAGTTCCTCTGAGCATATGGTGTGAGGTGAGGGGCGGTGTGGGTTGGGTCGGTGGAACAGCATGTAAGTACTGTTAAACAGGAAAAGTGTAGGTGAGATGCGTGCTGAAGCCTGAGCCCGCAGGTGGTTTGCGGCCGGGCTGTCAGTAGTAACGGGCATGCAGGGATGTGGGGCAGAGTTTTGGGGGTAAAGAGTGGTATACAATTACAATAGGGTGTGGCTACACCCAATGATTAGCCCAGGTACCACCTTTCGGGCCTAGCAGCAGTGCGCATGGAGGACTGCATTGCCCCCAGCTTGATGGTTCATATGGCAGCAGGAGTGGAGCAATGTGCGGGAGGGTAGGTTAATGATGTGTGAGGATGGGAGGGTTGAAGTGTTTTTTCTGGGGCTGGCTCAATGGTTGTTAGAAAACTGCAATTCGTGAGTGGCAGGCTAAGCTCAAAGGGCGGACAGGATCACAGGAGGCGCAAGTTAGTCAATGGGGCCCGCTAGGCAACCGCAGGCTATAGTGGGACCATAGGGGAAGCGATGTGGCCTATGCACAGAGCTGCCGACTTGGGAGTGGCTCAACATCCTGTGATACTGCGCAGATGATTTACTCTTCTTGGAGTACCACAAACCAGGTATTTGACATGGGGTGACGCACGGAGTATCAGGAAGAAGGTTTCAATGCGGAGTCGGGTTTAAGGGTAGACCAAGGCGCACAAGGGGAGCACGTGAGTGGCGGGGGCTTCTGCAGGAGCCTCAGCTCAGGAGTTGTATATTTAGTGATTGTACGCAAGAGCGAAAGATTTGGGTAAGACAATAGCAGTACATGACGGGGTATGAGGGGGAAGCGAGGGGCTCTAGGCTCAGAGCTGTTGACTTTGGAGGGAGGGAATGACATTTTAGGTTTAAAGTATTTTATTAAGGCACAAAAACACGGGGAGGGGAGCAGGAGGTCAAGCAAACATACAGTACAAGAAGCGGAGCGTTGCAGCGAGTCAGAAGAAAAGTAGGGAGGCAGGAAGCCCCAGAGGGTAACAAGGCAAAGACATAAGGCAATAAGGCATTGTGAACGACCCCCCTGTAGACCCCCACCCCCTAGGCGAGGCCGAGCCAGAATAGCACCCTGCGAGACAGTAAAGGAGAAGCGTACCGTTCCACCAACCCCCCAACCCCAGAAAAGAAGAAGAAAGAAAAGCAAAGGAGAAAAAGAAAGAAAACAATACCCCAACATCCCCGTCCGAAAGTCAGCAGTAGAAGCATATAACCCCTCTTCCCACCCCCAACCCCCGGCCCCAGATCCGCACTTTACTCCGCCGCAGGCGCCGGCGGCGTCAGCCTAAGGAGGCGCAAGTACCGAGGACACGTGAGCTCGTGAAATTCCGTGGACAGCAGTGCCAAAAAGGGGTGCCAGAGCTCCTCAAACTGGTCAACATTCCCAGCCACCGTTAGCGACATCTTCTCCATGCCCAGTACCTGCCAGAGCCTATGCAGCCAACCAGTGATAGAGGGGGCAGTGGGGGTGCGCCAGAGTACAAGTATGTTCTGAACGGCGGAGCCTAGCGCAATCGCAATCTGCCTGCCCCTGCGGGATTTCAGCGGGTACATCAAATCATTGGGAAGGCCTAGCAAGACATACGCGGGGAAGCGCGGAAGCTCGATCTCAAAATGCCTATCCACCTCATCTAAGACTTCCTTCCAATAGGCCGACAGCACCGGGCACTCCCAGAGAATGTGCGTGAGGGTGCCCTCCTGTCCGCAGCTGCGCCAGCAACCTTAATCGCCGATTTTACGCATCTCATAGAGCCGCTCCGGGGTGTAGTACCAATAGGTGGACACTTTAGTGAAGGTTTCCGTCAGCCCAGTGTGGTACGCAGAGTGCCTCGCCCGATACGCAATCTTGTCCCACTCCTTGTGGCTCAGGGTCCTGCCCAATTCCCTGTGCCAGCGCTCCCTCCCTGGGTTATGGTAATGAAACGGCGGGGGTTGGAGAAACTTATACAAATCAGTGATAAGCTTAGCGTCCGAGGTCCGGGTTACCAACCATCGCTCATAGGGCGTAATCGAACGGGCAGCGACGTCACGCACTGGGGGTTGAAGAGCCCAGTGGCGGACTTGCATGTAACGCAATCTGTCCCCTTCCGTCAGGCCAAACTCCTGTCGGAGCTGCTGGAAGGGGAGCACGCCCTCCGGCCCGTAGATCTGGAAAAGCGCCCTGCAACCCGCGCTCACCCAGTGGGAAAAGGCTCCCGGCTCCAGACCCGGAGTGAAGTCTGGATTGCCAGCAATGGGAGTGAACGGCGATGGAAAAGTGGTGAGCTCACGATGCTCACACACCGCGTCCCACACTCTTAGCGGGACCCGGGTGATGAAAGAGGCGTAGAGATTAGGCGGGCGGTGAGTGCGCCGCAGGAACGGGACCTCCTGGAGGGTACGGCCTGCAACTGCCTGGTCTTGAAAGAGCCAGTGTTTGTCCGATTCCCACCGGCTCCACTCCACCAAATACCGGAGCTGCGCCGCCTGAAAGTACTTCCGGAGGTCCGGGACTCCGAGACCCCCCGCCTCCGGGGCGAGCATGGAGAGGACCCGCTTCATCCGAGGCTTACGGCCCTGCCACACAAAGCGGGAGATGTCTACCTGCGTCTGCCGTATCCAACCCACGGGGGGCTGGAGAGGGAGAGCGCAAAAAAGATACAGGATCTGAGGCAGTATCGTCATCTTCACCGCCGCGATACGGCCCAGCCACGAGAGTAGGCCCTTGTTCCATCGGCCGAGTTCCTCTTTGATCTTTTTGCCCAGAGAGGAATAGTTAGCTGCGACCATGGCAGGCAGGGAGGGAGCAAGCAAAATTCCCAGGTAAGGCACCGTGGAGGAGGACCATTGCAAAGGAAAGAGACTCTGAAGGTCCCGCCTGGTGTCGGCAGAGAGCGACACATCCAGTGCAGCCGACTTAGTCATATTCATTTTAAAGCCCGCCACGCGGGCAAAAGCGTTCAGTTCCTGGACGCAGGCAGGGAGCGACCGCCTGGGGTCATCTAGGGTCAGCATGACATCGTCCGCGTATAAGCTGACAGTATGTGTGTATTGCCCCATCTTCACCCCAATGGCGTCCGGGTTATCGCGAATCCTCTGTGCAAACGGCTCCATATAAAGGGCAAAGAGGAGCGGCGAGAGGGGGCAACCCTGTCTCGTGCCGCGCTCAATGGCAAAGCTGCTGGAGCTGTGTCCATTGACACGCACTGACGCTGACGGTCTCCTATAGCAGTTAAAGACCATAGTGCGGAACTTCTCGCCGATCCCCAGTTTCCCAAGAACCAGCTCGAGATATGGCCAATGAACCCTATCAAAGGCCTTCTCCGCGTCGACCGATAGCAGCATCCGTTCCCCCGGGACGCGTGAGGCCTTTTCCAGCACGTGCGTCACCCTCTTTGTGTTGTCGACCGTCTGCCTACCGGGTACAAAACCGGCCTGGTCCGCCTCCACCAAACCTGGTAGGTGTAGACCTAGTCTGGCCGCCAAGATTCCGGTGTAAAGCTTGAGGTCCACATTTAGGAGCGAGATGGGCCGATACGAGCCGCACAGGGTCCGGTCCTTCCCCGGTTTGGGGATAACCGACACAGTCGCTGAGAGAAGGTCCGGTGGGATGGCTCCCAGTTCGGAGAAGGAATTGAACAAGCGAGCCAGGAGAGGCGCGACAGTGGGACAAAAGGTCTTGTAAAACAAGGCCGTATAGCCATCCGGGCCCGGGGCTTTACCATGCTTTAGCCGTGCAATCGCGGAGATGACCTCCTCCACGTGAATGTCCCTCTCTAGGTGTTCCGCCTGGGAGGGGTCCAGGGCCGGGAGGGTCACGGATTCCAAATAGGCCTCAGCCTCTCCTGGTGGGGAAGGCTCTGCAGCGTACAGCGCCTCGTAAAAGGAACGAAAGGAATCTGCCACCTCCGCGTCCACTCCCACCAGCTCCTTCACCACATTGCGTTGCTGCGCAGCCCTGAGCCTATGGGCCAGGAGCTTGCCGCACCTGTCTCCGCCGGTGTAAAAGGCATGCTTCAGACGCAGCGCTGCATACTCCGCCCGATCTAGATCCAACGCAGAGAGGAGTTTCCGTGCCGCCTTCAGTTGCTTCCAAACACGAGGAGCCCCTGTTCGGCGGTGAACCTGCTCAAGCTCCCTAACCTGCGCCGTCAGTTCTTCCCTCTTGCGTTGGCGTTCCCTGTTTTCCGCCGAGGAAATGGAGATAAACTCCCCCCTGACGACCGCTTTCAAAGCCGCCCACTGCGTTGCCAGGGACGTGTCAGAGTTGTTATTGTGGGTCAGGTAGTCCTGGATGACCCCCTCCACTCGCTTCACAACCGATTTCTTATGGAGAAGCGTGTCCCGAAGCCGCCACATCCCTCTAGAGGGGGGGGCCGCCGGCCAAGCAAAGATTCCGGAAACCGGTGCGTGGTCGGACAGGGACAAGACCCCGATGTCTGCCGCCGTGGCGGCCGAACAAAGCGGTCCGCTCACCAAGAGGTAATCCAACCGTGAATAAGTGCGGTGCGCGTGGGAGAAATATGAGTAGTCCCTATCGGTGGGGTGCATGGTGCGCCAGAGGTCATGCAGGTCCATCTCCGCAATCTGGTCCTGTACCGCCCTAGAAAGCTCCCCTGTCTGCGGAAAGCACTGGGCAGACCTATCCAGGGTGGAGTCGAAGACCATATTCAGGTCTCCCCCCAAGATGATATGGCGATCGGGCGAGGCAGTAACGTCCACCAACACTGATTCCAGGAAGCGATCCTGGTGGTCATTTGGGCTGTATACCGAACCAACCGTAAAGGCAACACCTCCCAAACGCATGCGATACACTAGAAGCCTCCCCTTCTGCTCAGCATGTTTATGCAACACCTCCCCCCTGAAGGAGCTGGCTAGAAGAATGGCCACCCCAGCAGTCTTAGTCGCGGCAGAGGAGAAGAGTTGCGTGGGGAACTTGGCAGAGCGCAACCTATGGCAATCTTTGGAAAGTAAATGGGTTTCCTGCAGGAGGCAGATATCCGCCTGCGACCCCTCCAACAGGGAAAGGATCGCCCTACGCTTCACGGGGTTATTCAGACCCTTAACATTAAGGGTCACTACTTTCAGGGGCGGCATCGCCTCCAGGGAAACAACGCGCTATGCAGCGAGCGAGGGATCAGCGGAGGGGGCGCGCGGGGCAGGGGCGCAGGGAAGGCCAGAGGCAGCATCGCACATGTTCGGACAGCTTCGGACGGGACCCCCCCACACCAAACCAACAGTTAAACCCCCCCAGAACCAACCCATGGCAATCAACCAAAGCAAAAAACAGGAAACACCCCATAGTCTCAGTCTAGCCCAAGTGGGCGAGTCTGCAGAAAACAGTCAAGTGGACGCCGATCCCCAGTTTCCCAAGAACCAGCTCGAGATATGGCCAATGAACCCTATCAAAGGCCTTCTCCGCGTCGACCGATAGCAGCATCCGTTCCCCCGGGACGCGTGAGGCCTTTTCCAGCACGTGCGTCACCCTCTTTGTGTTGTCGACCGTCTGCCTACCGGGTACAAAACCGGCCTGGTCCGCCTCCACCAAACCTGGTAGGTGTAGACCTAGTCTGGCCGCCAAGATTCCGGTGTAAAGCTTGAGGTCCACATTTAGGAGCGAGATGGGCCGATACGAGCCGCACAGGGTCCGGTCCTTCCCCGGTTTGGGGATAACCGACACAGTCGCTGAGAGAAGGTCCGGTGGGATGGCTCCCGGTTCGGAGAAGGAATTGAACAAGCGAGCCAGGAGAGGCGCGACAGTGGGACAAAAGGTCTTGTAAAACAAGGCCGTATAGCCATCCGGGCCCGGGGCTTTACCATGCTTTAGCCGTGCAATCGCGGAGATGACCTCCTCCACGTGAATGTCCCTCTCTAGGTGTTCCGCCTGGGAGGGGCCCAGGGCCGGGAGGGTCACGGATTCCAAATAGGCCTCAGCCTCTCCTGGTGGGGAAGGCTCTGCAGCGTACAGCGCCTCGTAAAAGGAACGAAAGGAATCTGCCACCTCCGCGTCACCGGAGACCGGGATCCCATCCACTCCCACCAGCTCCTTCACCACATTGCGTTGCTGCGCAGCCCTGAGCCTATGGGCCAGGAGCTTGCCGCACCTGTCTCCGCCGGTGTAAAAGGCATGCTTCAGGCGCAGCGCTGCATACTCCGCCCGATCTAGATCCAACGCAGAGAGGAGTTTCCGTGCCGCCTTCAGTTGCTTCCAAACACGAGGAGCCCCTGTTCGGCGGTGAACCTGCTCAAGCTCCCTAACCTGCGCCGTCAGTTCTTCCCTCTTGCGTTGGCGTTCCCTGTTTTCCGCCGAGGAAATGGAGATAAACTCCCCCCTGACGACCGCTTTCAAAGCCGCCCACTGCGTTGCCAGGGACGTGTCAGAGTTGTTATTGTGGGTCAGGTAGTCCTGGATGACCCCCTCCACTCGCTTCACAACCGATTTCTTATGGAGAAGCGTGTCCCGAAGCCGCCACATCCCTCTAGAGGGGGGGGCCGCCGGCCAAGCAAAGATTCCGGAAACCGGTGCGTGGTCGGACAGGGACAAGACCCCGATGTCTGCCGCCGTGGCGGCCGAACAAAGCGGTCCGCTCACCAAGAGGTAATCCAACCGTGAATAAGTGCGGTGCGCGTGGGAGAAATATGAGTAGTCCCTATCGGTGGGGTGCATGGTGCGCCAGAGGTCATGCAGGTCCATCTCCGCAATCTGGTCCTGTACCGCCCTAGAAAGCTCCCCTGTCTGCGGAAAGCGCTGGGCAGACCTATCCAGGGTGGAGTCGAAGACCATATTCAGGTCTCCCCCCAAGATGATATGGCGATCGGGCGAGGCAGTAACGTCCACCAACACTGATTCCAGGAAGCGATCCTGGTGGTCATTTGGGCTGTATACCGAACCAACCGTAAAGGCAACACCTCCCAAACGCATGCGATACACTAGAAGCCTCCCCTTCTGCTCAGCATGTTTATGCAACACCTCCCCCCTGAAGGAGCTGGCTAGAAGAATGGCCACCCCAGCAGTCTTAGTCGCGGCAGAGGAGAAGAGTTGCGTGGGGAACTTGGCAGAGCGCAACCTATGGCAATCTTTGGAAAGTAAATGGGTTTCCTGCAGGAGGCAGATATCCGCCTGCGACCCCTCCAACAGGGAAAGGATCGCCCTACGCTTCACGGGGTTATTCAGACCCTTAACATTAAGGGTCACTACTTTCAGGGGCGGCATCGCCTCCAGGGAAACAACGCGCTATGCAGCGAGCGAGGGATCAGCGGAGGGGGCGCGCGGGGCAGGGGCGCAGGGAAGGCCAGAGGCAGCATCGCACATGTTCGGACAGCTTCGGACGGGACCCCCCCACACCAAACCAACAGTTAAACCCCCCCAGAACCAACCCATGGCAATCAACCAAAGCAAAAAACAGGAAACACCCCATAGTCTCAGTCTAGCCCAAGTGGGCGAGTATGCAGAAAACAGTCAAGTGGACGCCGATCCCCAGTTTCCCAAGAACCAGCTCGAGATATGGCCAATGAACCCTATCAAAGGCCTTCTCCGCGTCGACCGATAGCAGCATCCGTTCCCCCGGGACGCGTGAGGCCTTTTCCAGCACGTGCGTCACCCTCTTTGTGTTGTCGACCGTCTGCCTACCGGGTACAAAACCGGCCTGGTCCGCCTCCACCAAACCTGGTAGGTGTAGACCTAGTCTGGCCGCCAAGATTCCGGTGTAAAGCTTGAGGTCCACAATTAGGAGCGAGATGGGCTGATACGAGCCGCACAGGGTCCGGTCCTTCCCCGGTTTGGGGATAACCGACACAGTCGCTGAGAGAAGGTCCGGTGGGATGGCTCCCGGTTCGGAGAAGGAATTGAACAAGCGAGCCAGGAGAGGCGCGACAGTGGGACAAAAGGTCTTGTAAAACAAGGCCGTATAGCCATCCGGGCCCGGGGCTTTACCATGCTTTAGCCGTGCAATCGCGGAGATGACCTCCTCCACGTGAATGTCCCTCTCTAGGTGTTCCGCCTGGGAGGGGTCCAGGGCCGGGAGGGTCACGGATTCCAAATAGGCCTCAGCCTCTCCTGGTGGGGAAGGCTCTGCAGCGTACAGCGCCTCGTAAAAGGAACGAAAGGAATCTGCCACCTCCGCGTCACCGGAGACCGGGATCCCATCCACTCCCACCAGCTCCTTCACCACATTGCGTTGCTGCGCAGCCCTGAGCCTATGGGCCAGGAGCTTGCCGCACCTGTCTCCGCCGGTGTAAAAGGCATGCTTCAGGCGCAGCGCTGCATACTCCGCCCGATCTAGATCCAACGCAGAGAGGAGTTTCCGTGCCGCCTTCAGTTGCTTCCAAACACGAGGAGCCCCTGTTCGGCGGTGAACCTGCTCAAGCTCCCTAACCTGCGCCGTCAGTTCTTCCCTCTTGCGTTGGCGTTCCCTGTTTTCCGCCGAGGAAATGGAGATAAACTCCCCCCTGACGACCGCTTTCAAAGCCGCCCACTGCGTTGCCAGGGACGTGTCAGAGTTGTTATTGTGGGTCAGGTAGTCCTGGATGACCCCCTCCACTCGCTTCACAACCGATTTCTTATGGAGAAGCGTGTCCCGAAGCCGCCACATCCCTCTAGAGGGGGGGGCCGCCAGCCAAGCAAAGATTCCGGAAACCGGTGCGTGGTCGGACAGGGACAAGACCCCGATGTCTGCCGCCGTGGCGGCCGAACAAAGCGGTCCGCTCACCAAGAGGTAATCCAACCGTGAATAAGTGCGGTGCGCGTGGGAGAAATATGAGTAGTCCCTATCGGTGGGGTGCATGGTGCGCCAGAGGTCATGCAGGTCCATCTCCGCAATCTGGTCCTGTACCGCCCTAGAAAGCTCCCCTGTCTGCGGAAAGCGCTGGGCAGACCTATCCAGGGTGGAGTCGAAGACCATATTCAGGTCTCCCCCCAAGATGATATGGCGATCGGGCGAGGCAGTAACGTCCACCAACACTGATTCCAGGAAGCGATCCTGGTGGTCATTTGGGCTGTATACCGAACCAACCGTAAAGGCAACACCTCCCAAACGCATGCGATACACTAGAAGCCTCCCCTTCTGCTCAGCATGTTTATGCAACACCTCCCCCCTGAAGGAGCTGGCTAGAAGAATGGCCACCCCAGCAGTCTTAGTCGCGGCAGAGGAGAAGAGTTGCGTGGGGAACTTGGCAGAGCGCAACCTATGGCAATCTTTGGAAAGTAAATGGGTTTCCTGCAGGAGGCAGATATCCGCCTGCGACCCCTCCAACAGGGAAAGGATCGCCCTACGCTTCACGGGGTTATTCAGACCCTTAACATTAAGGGTCACTACTTTCAGGGGCGGCATCGCCTCCAGGGAAACAACGCGCTATGCAGCGAGCGAGGGATCAGCGGAGGGGGCGCGCGGGGCAGGGGCGCAGGGAAGGCCAGAGGCAGCATCGCACATGTTCGGACAGCTTCGGACGGGACCCCCCCACACCAAACCAACAGTTAAACCCCCCCAGAACCAACCCATGGCAATCAACCAAAGCAAAAAACAGGAAACACCCCATAGTCTCAGTCTAGCCCAAGTGGGCGAGTCTGCAGAAAACAGTCAAGTGGACGTCCAGCCACACACCTCCCCCCTCGCCCCCCCAGCCCCCAGCCCCAGCCCAGCATCGTTAAAGCTAAGAGTCTCTCCCCCCGGAGAAAAGTTAGGCCGTTAGGGCCACACCAGTAGATTCAGGCAAGTTCCCGGCCGCAGTCCTCAGGGCCTCCGCCATGTCTGCTCTGATGGTGGGCGAGTCTGGACGACATCGCCGTCGCTGACGATTGGCGCCTCCTCGATCTCCGCCGGCCCCGCCGCTCGGGGCGCCGCCATGCGGGTGTAGCCCCTTCCTCCTCCATAGCAGTAAGGCCCAGTACTCCACAGACATCTTGTAAAGAGCGCAGCTGATGCAGCACCCCATTCCATCGAAAGATAAGACGGAAGGGGTGACCCCAGGAATAGGCTGTCTCATGCTCTCGCAGAAAGTCCGTAGCGATGCGGAAAGACCTGCGCTTCTGCAGTGTGATGGCGGACAGGTCCTGATAGAGCGCCACGGGTCTTTCTCGGAAGGTCGGCGGTTGCTTCCTGCGGGCCTCCGTCATGATGCGCTCTTTTAGGGGGAAATCCGGCAGGAATGCCAGGATATCAGGCGGGGGTGCCGATGACTGGCGCTGGCGGTCCACCCTGTGTGCTCTGTCAATGCGGATCGGGAAATCCGCTCCTTCCTCCAAGATGTCGCGGAACAGGTCCTGCAGATAGGCCACTAGGTCCGCACCTTCATCCGCGGATGGAACACCTCGCACCCGGATGTTATTCCGCCTGGACCTGTTCTCGAGGTCCTCCGAGTGGGCCTGGAGCTCGACACATTGCTCCCGGAGGCGGAGGACGTCCTGCTGGAGATGAGTTATCTCTTCATCACGACGTTGGGCCGCCGTCTCCACAGTATCGACCCGCTCGCCCAGGCCCTCGACCTCCCTGCGCACTTCCCGGACCTCTCCAGCCACCTCGGTCTTAAGAGTTTGAAATTCCTCCTTGAGGGAGCTGAATAAGTCCTCCATGAAGGACCTCGTGACTGGTGGCTCGCCCACGGTTGCGTCCGTTGATGCCCGGGAGGCCCCCGGGGACGGCTGCGTCCTGTCGCGTAGTTGCTGGGACCTGCCGAGCATTTCCGGCAAGGTGCGATCTCCTCGTGCCGCGCCACGTCTCCCAGTCATCTTGGCCCCCGGTGAAGCCCAGGGTCAGTTGCTGTAGGCGAGCGCCACCGCTCGCGGGCACCAGATGTGAGGCCCTCGCCGGGGACAAGGGTAGTGCGTCACAGGCGACAAAATGGCGGCCCGGGCCTGGGCAAGACGACCCCCGGGCCAGCAGGGCAGGCAGCAACGTCCAAAGTGTAGGCCTCCAGCCTCGTGCTCCCAGGGAGGGCAGCAGATGAGTTGGTACCAGGACGAACCGAGGCTTCCGTGTGAGAAGGGCGCGGGCAAGGGTCACTGGGCTCAGCTACACAAAGACAAGATGGCGGGAGGGTGGAACCCAAGAAGGCAGCCCGGGCCAGCAAGTCCGTGGGCGACCCTCAAACAGCAATGGGTCCGGAAAGTGCGAAACCGTTGTCTCCCTTCACCACCAGTTGATTTGCCCAGCTCGGGCACTGCTCGAACTCCGCCATCCAGTGCCTCGAGGCGCGGAGTTCGCAAGTCGTCACCCCTCGAAACCCAGGGTAGGGGGAAGATCGCCGGCGCAGGGCTGGGGTTCGTCGCCCAGCAATGGTGCTTGCCACCAGGGCACCGGCCAGGAAGCCTCCTCACTCCGCGGAGTCCGTCTAGTCCGCTCCCTCTGGATCTCCGGCTGTCAGCTTTTCAGCACTCGGCCCAGCCGAGGCGCGCGGACAGCGCCGCAATACGCTCCGCCTCCAGGCTCTTCTCCTCGGGGCGACCCGGGCTCCATTCCTCGGAGCGATCTCCGAATGAACTTTTCGGGGACTTCCCCCGGGGCCACAGAAGTCAAAGTGGCACCAAAATGTGCCCCACGAACTCCGGCACAGTTCTCTCACCCGCAGTGCAGCCGCGGGGGGAGAGAAGCGCAGGAATCGGGGCTCGGGCTGAGCTGGGCCGGAGGAGCTACGGGAGGAAGCGTCCGCTCACCCCGCCATCTTGGCCACGCCCCTCGGGAATGACATTTTAAACTCGTTGTGTCTCAACATCCTGTGATCCTGGGCCGATAAGTAGTCTCCCAGAGTACCGACTTAGAGGAATTTGACATGGGGTGACGCAACAGGAGGAGGGTGGGGGGCATAAAAACGCTTCAATTTCATAGGCAGGTTAGAGGGAGACAAAGCGCGAGAGTGGGAGGGCTGAGATGGTAGGGGTATGAGGGCCTCGTTTTGGTGGCTTAAGGAAGGGCAGAAAAGGGTCTAATTACAAGATTAAGGCGGAGAACCAGGCTGCGCACGAGGAGGTTCTTGCAGATAAGAATGGAGTGGGTCGGTCGGGTTACAGTACATTTGGGTGTCCCCCACATGGGGGGAGTTGCGCGCCTACCCCCCCCGTGTCAAGTGACCCGGGTCTGCTGGAGCAGGTAGGCACCCTTTAAACTCCAGTAGTTTCATTAGCTGGATGCCTGCTGGGTGAGTCACTGTTGAGGGGGCGAGGCCCTTAAGGAGGAATGAGATCTGCGGGGAGGGGAGAGAGATGTACGTGAGAGAGAGAAGGCACACGAGGAAGATAGACACCAATCACACGTACTTGCTTTGGGCAAATTCTACATCTAGTCAGAATATTTTGGAAACATGTGACTTTCTTCCAAAACAGGCGGTGAGGCTAATTCGCAAAGTCAAATTTTAGGGTATGCGGCTAACACTAAGGGTTGGGCGAAAAATGTGGGGCTGGGCGCTGCAATAGTAATTCAGTTGCCTATCGCCTTCTGCTCTGAGGACACAACAGCAAGGAAATAACACGAGCCACGAGAAGAACCTCCGCATATGCGCGGAACGGAGGACGAGCAAACTGAGAGGACCCAGCGTGAAGGGCAGGGGGCAGCAGAGGGCACTGGGACACGCTGCATGTAAGTGTTGCGCTTAGAATGAGTCCTGAACGCATTCCAGGAAGCCAGGGTAGTCCTTGTGTTGTGTGTCAGTGACCCTTGTGGGCAAAAAAAACCTCGAGATGGCTGCTTTTATAGATAGTAATTATCCCCCGGTAGTTAGTCTAATCTTATGGGGCTGCTGCTGTCATGGCTTGTCATGCGCGGTAGTAAGAGATTCTTAATTTGTCCCCAGCCGGAAGGGCAACGCAAGCTCCTCTGCCTCGGCTCCCCAGCCACATTCCTGATGAAGTTTGCAATGGTAAAACTTTAAGCTCCAAAGCACGGGCGTCATTGTGCTCGCACAGCCACTGCTTTCGTTTTAGCCACAGGGCACACTGCCGGGCCCCGGGGAAAGCAGAGTCGCAGACTAGTCTTTCCCCGGGGTCTTTCGCGCAGGGGATAGTCCAGGCAGGGGAAGGGGAGGAGTTAAGGGGTGGGTACTTAAGCGCGGGGGAGGAAGGGATCTTCCTCTTTCCTGCGCCTGGCACCATCGGGAGGGAGCTCGAAAGGAGTTGTAGTTAGTGCGTAGTTTGAGGCCTAGTGCTACTTTTGGGTTTGTGCTCGGAGCTGTTTTACGACAGCTGGGGTTTATCTTGTCCTCTTGTTCTTGTTTTGGCTCGGATAGGATGTCTGGTGTGTCTGCGGAACAGGTCCGTGAGGCCTTGTTACTGCTTGCTAGGGCCGGCCGCGAGGACCTGATTAGGCCCGGGGTCATGGACCAGGCCTGGGTAGGGGCCACCAGGGGCACGAGGGCCGCCTCGGCCGGGGTGCATGCGGCGGTTTTCGCCTGCTTGGAGGATGACCAGGTTCTGGAGGGTGGGCCTGAGGTCAGGAGGGGAGAGGGTGTCCCCAAGGATACGGCGCGGGGCGGGAAACGCAGGACAACATCCGCGCGCCCCTTCCCCCCGTTGGACTTTTTGCCTGGGGCCTCGGGGGCGGCCGTGAGGGCCGCGCCCGCTGCGCTTCCGCTCCGCGGGCCCCTGTTGGCGCCGGCCGGCGCCACGCGGGGGGAGGGGCTGGGAGACGCCCAGGCCGGGCCCGCTTTGGGCCTGGAGGGGCCGGTGGGTGGCGGCGGGGCCTCTGGGCCCGTGGCCCGCTTGGAGGAAGACTCTTTTAGTGGGGATGGGCCTGGGCTCGAGTTGCGGGAGCCAGGGGAGAGGTCTGGGGGGACCCCCATTGACTTGTCCCGGGGCTCCAGGGCGGGCACCCCGGCTGTAGTGCGGCCGTTGGTGCCTGGGTTTGCGGTGAGACGGAGCGCTTCCCCCGCCCTGGTTCCTATTGGCGGCCCGGGTTGGGTGCAGGGTTTCCAGCAGGTGGGTTTCTTCCCCCGTGGGGGCGAATTCTTTGGCCACGGCCCACCCCTTCCTCCCCCGATTTGGGGTTCTGTTTCCTGGGAGGAGAGGTCTCGGGGGGAGCGTATCCTAGAGAAGATCCAGGAGGTTAGGTGGGCTGAGGAGACGAGGGCCAGAGTGGGTGCAGTTTGGGGCCACGACATCGAGGGTCCTCCCACCCCCACCTCTGAGGAGGAGCGGGAGGCGGAGAGGCAGGAGGAGGAGATTAGGCAGGCGAGGTTGAGGAGGTCAGGCCCGGCCGCCCACCTTCCCAGGGGCACGGCTGGGGTAGGGACGGCCAGCACGGCTTTGAGGCCCGATGGGATGGTGCCGGGGCCCTGCCAGGTTCGAGCGACCTGGGGGGCGGGAGGGGATCCAAGTCGGCGGTTGCCGGCAGAGCAAAGGGGGGCCTTGCGGGGCGCAACACGGCTCCGAGACGCAGGCCGGAAGCAGTAGGGCAGTCCACGGCGGCTGTCCCTCCTCCGCGGGATCGGGCAACGGCTACTTGTGGCGCCACCGGAACGCGCTGGCCGCGAGTGTGGGCAGAAAGGGGTGAAACGAGCTGTGAAGGATGTCGCATGCGAGGGTGTGGATCAGGAACCGGTGCTTGAATTGGATTACAGCGAGGAGAGCGAGGAGTTGGAAGAGGGGGAGGTGCGGGATGACCTGGAAGGCGTAGGCCGCGCGGCGGGGGATGACGACCTTGGTGTGTTGCAGGTCGACCCCGGGACGAGGAAGAGGACCGGAACTGGGAAGGCCCGTGGAAAGGAGTCCAGAGGACGGCCCCGGGAGCGGACGGAGGCACTGACAGGTGAGAGTGCCTGGTGGGCGGTTTGGGAAGACGCGCCCTGGGGTGGGGAGGAGAGGAAGCGGGCCTGTAGGTCCGTGGGAGTGGGGGATGGGTCTGTGAGGGAGGGGGGGGCGCCTTCGGGCGGTCCACCTGCGGATGGTAAGAAGGTGGATGGTAAGTCGGTGACATTGGGGGTGCAAACTGACAAAAGTGATGGGAAAGATGAAAAAGGGGTGAAGGTCCCGAAGAAAATGCCTTATATGGGGCTGGCAATGCCGTTGGGGTCGCATTTGTCGGAGAAAATGAGGGACAAGATTTGGAAACATGAGTTTGTGGATGTTTTTCAGTTGCTGCACCGGGAGGTTCAGGCGAAGGAGGGTTCCAAGGAGGAGGAGTGAGAGCTGACGAGGCGGCCTAGGGTGCCGATCACTATGGAGAATTGGACTTCGGCCTTTTTGATCTATGCTAGCGTCTATTGTCAGAAGTATCTGGACCGGGCGATTGCGCTATTCAAATACATGGATATCATTCGTAAGGCCCAGATGCAGTTTGGTGGGTTTGCATGGCTGAGCTATGATGAGGAGTTTCGGGCCAGGGTCAGCGCCGATCCGGAAAAGAGCTGGGGGGAGGTGGATCAGGAGCTTTGGATGCAGTGGATGGCGTCTTCACACTCGTCTGCCTCTACACATACGGCCAGCGATTTACCGGTGTTGTATCGGTCTTTTCCGACGCGTCCCGCCCAGGGCGGGGCGGGGGGCGGAACTGTGCCCAACACCATTGTGTCCGGCCAGCAGGCCAAACCGGGAGGGGCCACTACGGGGGTGTGTTGGAGCTACAGTCGGGGTTTCTGCTCCAGGTACCCTTGCAAGTTCAAACATGAGTGCTCCAAGTGCGGCGGGAAGCACCCCATTACTCAATGCCTCTCGCTCGCCACCCCTTCTGAACAGTGGAGGAACGCTAGGGGCCAGGGGCAGCCTGGCCCGAAGGGCGCCTACTCCGGTTAGGATGGAGGCGATGGCCCCGCGGCTCGCGTGCTATCTTGATCGCGAGTCCGCAGCGCGACTCTTTTGGGGTTTCACTGAAGGCTTTCGGGTGGGTTATCAGGGTCCCAGGGAGCGTCGGTGGGCGGAAAATTTGAGGTTGGCGAAGGAGCTGCCGGGAGTGGTGGCTGCGAAGTTGGAGAAGGAGGTGTCGGAGGGGAGAGTTGCGGGGCCGTTTGATGACTGGCCGCTGCCGGACCTGATCATTTCTCCGTTGGGGGTGGTGCCGAAGAAGGAGGAAGGGGAGTTCAGGATGATTCACCACTTGTCGTGGCCTGAGGGGCGGTCGGTGAATGACTTCATTGCGGAGGAGGACTCGAGGGTGCTGTATGCGTCGGTGGACGATGCGGTCCGGATGTTGCGGTTGTGTGGTCCCGGCGCGGAGCTGGCGAAGTGTGACATCAAGTCGGCTTTCCGGCTCTTGCCTATTCACCCGGCTGATTTTGGGCTCTTGGGCATGCAGTTCGGGGGTGCCATCTATGTCGACAAAGTTCTTCCCATGGGTTGTGCCATCTCCTGTGCGTTGTTTGAGCTGTTTAGCTCGTTTTTGCAATGGGTCATGGTGCGGGTGAGTGGGTGCCGCGAGGTCACTCACTACCTGGATGACTTCCTTTTTCTGGGCAGGGCGGGGTCGGGGGATTGCGGCAGGGCCCTGTCGCGTTTCCAGGCCTTGGCTGTGCAATTTGGAGTGCCCCTAGCGCCTGAGAAGACGGCTGGTCCCGGCTGTTGCCTCACGTTTTTGGGGATTGAACTGGACTCGGTGGAGTGGTTGGCGCGCCTGCCGGCAGCTAAGGTGAAGGAGATTCTGGCGTGTCTGGAGTGGGCTGTGGGGGAACGGCGGATCCCTTTGCGGGCGGTTCAGAGGCTTCTGGGTTTCCTTAACTTTGCATGCAGGTTAGTGCGGGCAGGGCGCACGTTCTGTCGGCGGCTCGGCATGGCCATGTCGGGGGCAGTGCTTCCGCATCACAGGGTGAGGATCTCTCTGGGGGTGAGGACGGATTTGAGGACTTGGATTGCGTTCCTGCAGGATTTCAATGGGGTGCCTTTGGAGTTTGATGAGGAGAGGGCAGTGTGGCAATGCCAGATTTTCTCTGACGCGGCTGGGTCAGCGGGGTTTGGGGTCTTTTGGGATGGTCGGTGGTGTGCGGAGAGCTGGCCGGCCTCCTGGATCAAACAAGGCAGGAGCATTGCATTTTTGGAGTTCTTCCCTTTGCTGGTGGCTCTGGTGGTGTGGGGGGATGACTTTCGGGACAGGACAGTGCTCTTTCACGTTGATAACATGACGGTGGTGGACCTTGTTAATAACCAAAGGGCGAGGGACCTGCGAGTGTTGCGGCTGTTGCGTAGATTCATGTTGGCGTGCCTGCAGTTGAATGTGGTGTTTCGGGGCCAAGCATGTCCCTGGGGCGAATAATGACATTGCGGATGCGTTGTCTCGTTCGCAGTGGCAGCGATTCCGACACCTGGCGCCGGGAGCAGACGCCTGCAAGACCGAGCTGCCGGCCGGCATCTGGGCCTTGGGGGAGTGAGGATGATTGGTCTGGTGGAGGGTTCGTTGGCTCCGTCCACGAGGAGGACATATCGACTGGCATGGTCTGAATTTAGTTCTTTTATGGGCTGGATGGTGGATGGTGTGGTGAGTGGGGAGTCGGAGGTGCTGGAGGGTTTGAGGGGATATGTGCTTTCCTGTATGGATCGTGGCCTGACTGCTGCTACGATTTCTGGAAAATTGGCGGGCATTTCCTTTTATTGTGTCTTGTTTTTGGGTTTCGACCCCACCAAGGATGTGGTGCTGGCTCGCATGTTGCGGGGGTGGGGTCGGGAGAGGGGCGCTGGGAGGGGCGCCTGCGGGAGGCAGTGACGTTTGACCTGTTGGTCCGGCTGGTTGGGGTGTTGCCGGGGTGTTGCTATGACAGAGCCGAGGTGGGCCTGTTTTGTCTGTGCATGGTGTGGATGTTTTTTGGTGCGTTTCGGGTGTCTGAATTGCTGGGCACGAGGCGGGGGGCTGGCAGGTTGTTTGAGGATGTGAGGGTTGATGCGGGGCGTTTGGGGATATGGCTGGGCCGCTCGAAGACTGATCAAGTGGGACGTGGTACATGGGTGTGGTTGAATGAGTCGGGTGGGGCGGTCTGCCCAGTGCTGGAGTGGCACTCTTTCTGCGGGTCGGGGGGGGCCCGGGGGGGTGAGATCTTTCGCCATGCCTCTGGTGCGAGAGTGTCGGCTGGCCAGTTGCTGGCGGTCTTGCGTATGGCTTTGGGACGCCTGGGGATTGATGGTACTGGTTTCGGTACTCATTCTTTTCGCATTGGGGCTGCGACTGCGGCAGCCCGGCTGGGTTGGTCCTGGGACAGGATTAGGAGGATTGGGCGTTGGAAGTCGCGTTGTTGCGAGCGGTATGTGAGGAAATAGTTGGGGTCCCAGGCAGGTTTGTTTGGTGTTGCACTGTTGTTTGTTTGCCTGTTCTAACATATTTTTCTTCGTAGGTTGCGTGGGTGGCCCGGGTGGTAAGACGGTGACGTGGATCGTTGGGCACTCATTTGTGCACTGGGCGTCCAAATACGCTGACCAGCAGGTTTACGGCCGTAACCTGGGACTGAAAGGACAATTGCACGAGGTGAAATGGTGGGGAAAGAGCGGAATGCGATGGGGGGCACTACTGCCCTGGCTCGCGAAGACGGTCCCACAGAGGGGATGCCCGGATTTGTTGATCATTCATTTGGGCGAGAATGACCTGGTGCAATTGTCTGGACTGGCTCTGTTGCAACTCATGCAGAGGGACTTGGATGTGTTAAAGTCAAGGATGTCGGGGGCCTGCATTGCCTGGACGGAGCTGGTCCCCCGGAAAGTCTGGAGGGGGGCCATGAAACACGGGGCTATTGAGAAGGCCCGGAGGAAACTGAATCGGGCAATGAGACTGTACTGTGTGGACAGGGGAGTAAAAGTCATTTCGCATCCCGGGATTCGACTGGAGGAGCCTTTAGCGTTTAGGGAGGACGGTGTGCATCTGTCTCGACTGGGGAATGCGTGGTATATGATGGAGTTGCGGGATGTGGTGAGCAGGTTGTGGAACGAGTCCATTTGGTGCCGGAGGGAGTGACTTTGCAGTGACGGACGGACGGCCCCGTAGTGGGGGTGTGGGGCAGTGTACCGCCCTACAGGGGGTCCACTGGGTGGCAGGTTTCAAAGGGACAGGGGGTCAAGAGCGGGCATACCCATCCCTTGGGGGGGGACTTGGCACAGGACAGACCGAAGTTTGATTGGAAGTTTGCAATGACTGGGGGCTGGAAGACGGTGATTGACGGACAAGAGAAGGGTGTTTTGGAGCCGCTAGGGCTTAGTGATGACATGGATGAATGGAACGAATGGGGGGAAGTGTGAATGGGGGTTTGCTGTTACTGTTATTGTTGATTTATTGTTATGCGCAGTTCTGGTCTAATAAAATGGCCTTTTACGCTGACACTGCGTGGTCTGTTTATTGCGCGATGCCGGGCCCCGGGGAAAGCAGAGTCGCAGACTAGTCTTTCCCCGGGGTCTTTCGCGCAGGGGATAGTCCAGGCAGGGGAAGGGGAGGAGTTAAGGGGTGGGTACTTAAGCGCGGGGGAGGAAGGGATCTTCCTCTTTTCTGCGCCTGGCACCATCGGGAGGGAGCTCGAAAGGCCGCCCACCCACCCGGCAACTGGAGGTGGTTCTTGGGCCGGTCTGTGGCGTTGCCAGTTTAGGCCAGAGCTGCGGTAGGCAGGTTTCGAAGGGACAGGGGGTCAAGAGCGGGCATACCCATCCCTTGGGGGGGGACTTGGCACAGGACGGACCGAAGTTTGATTGGAAGTTTGCAATGACTGGGGGCTGGAAGACGGTGATTGACGGACAAGAGAAGGGTGTTTTGGAGCCGCTAGGGCTTAGTGATGACGTGGATGAATGGAACGAATGGGGGGGAAGTGTGAATGGGGGTTTGCTGTTACTGTTATTGTTGATTTATTGTTATGCGCAGTTCTGGTCTAATAAAATGGCCTTTTACGCTGACACTGCGTGGTCTGTTTATTGCGCGAACGTACTCTGCAGTAACCCCGGCTCCCTCTCGGCAGCCGGGTCACGTTGTGTTACTCGGCCTCACTTGTCTCCCGCCCGAGCATACCATTACCATAAGAGGGGAGGCTGGCACCGTATCCCGGACTGGCAGGTACCTGAGGTCCGCCCGATCCCCCGTCCTACGCATGTGCCCGCCCCTCTCCGACAGCAGTGGCAGGGTGCGGGGGAAGGGTGACAGTGCCGTGGCCCGGGCTTGCCCAGGGATCGTGCGGGTTGCTTTTTGCCCCTAGCTATGCCTTTTGTCTGGGGCTAAGAAATGAAGTAAAGATACAAAACTCAGAAAGCACGTGACACGGCCGCTGCTGATGTGGAGGAATATTTCCTGCGCTGAGTAGCTCGCCTTGGCAGCTGTCTCGGGGCTGGAGTTCCAGATTCCTCTCCCCTCACGCCCGTCCCTGGCACACAGCAGTCCATTCTCTGCACGCGTACAGTATGTGCTGCCCTGACTTTGACCGAAAGTAACTTTTACCGCTTGACGTGCTTGCACTGCGAAGAGCGGGCGGGCATCATGTCTGGTTAGTTTGCTTTGCACACAGGGTTGTAGCAACTGGCAAAAACGTTTCATCTGTCAACCCCTAAGCGCAGTACATCATTCATCGCCAACTCGTATCCACTAAACAAACGAGACGGGGAGCAGGAGACTGTAAGCCCCGTCTTTTTCAGGCTGGGGGGCGCGTTTTTCTTTCTCCCCTCTTCTCCATTGGCTGGAATGTAAACAACGGGCGTGTTTTTGACTGGTTGTTTACATTCCAGCCAATGGAGAAGAGGGTAGAACAAACTGAAAAAAAACACGCCTCCAATCCGAAATGGACGGGGCTTACAGCAAGAGAATGACGTAACTGAGACCTCTTCTCCAATGGCTGGCCGCCGTTCAGGAGGCCAGCCAATGGAGAAGAGGGGCGGGGTTAACCCTCGCTACTCATAATCATTCATTCTCACCAGCGCTAGCCGAGACCTAAAAATGGGTACCAGTCTGCGAATCGAAGTCTTAAAAAAAGACTCTGGCTTGTTCATCTTACCAATATAGTAGTGCTATGAAAGGCCTGTAAGTGACTTAGATGTGCTCTAAATTGAATTGAATACACAAATAAATAAATAAAAAATAGTTTCTCTGCATTATTATAAGGCTGTGAGAAATTTCATTCAAAATCAAAACAGATTATTCTTGCGCAATTTCCTACATTTTGCATAATGGTTTTTACATGAAGGGCAACTGATTACCCCATTACCCCACATTACCTAATTGAAAGTTCGCTCAGATAAAAATCTAATTTGTGGGAGCATGCGAATAAGGTGAAGAAACAGACCATGAACAGCTATCGTTCGTTTCAAGAGGGATTTTGGCCCACATGCATCATTGTGTCATTTTGCATTTCTTAATTTGCGAAAAATAAGGAATCGCAAATTAAGAAGTGCAAAATGCTATGCATCATTTTTTTCGGTATTTCTTTGTGATTCGGTAAAAATCGCAATTTTTACCGAATCCCAAAGAAATACCGAATTCTTAAGTTAATTTTCGCAATTCCCATTGATTCCTATGGGCCAAAAGGCCCATAGGAGTCAATGCAAATTGCGAGTGGCACTTAGAAAATTTCATGGGTGCAGGGGGGGGTCCAAAGGACCCCCCCATGCACCCCTGAAATGTATTTTTCGCATCATGTTTCACACACACATGTCCTAAGGACATGTGTGTGTGAAACATGAATGTTGAAAAAAAAAACATTCAAAGCATTTTAAACACTTTTTCCAAATTTACCGAGTGGTTCAACCACTCGGTAAATTTGGAACCCTAATTGCGAATTTCCACTTGTCAGAGTAATGATGCATTGCTTTTAAGAAGTCGCACATCTGCGACTTCTTAAAAGCACCCGCAATTTTAGAACTCGCAACAATGTTGCGAATTCTAAAATTGCTTCATGCATCCCAAAAAGCACTTTTGCATTCGCAAACGGCCGATTTTAAGGAATCGCACCGTTTGCGAATGAAAAAGTGCTTGATGCATGTGGGCCTTTGTGTTTTTTTTATTCTCCCTTTAGTTCAAACTCGACACAAAGACGCATATTTTTCATGTAATAACACGTAGTAGTGAGTATTTTACAGGCATTTTGCACAATTTCCCCAAAGGAAATTACGCAAATGTCACCCAAGTTTAATTATTATTAATCTATTGCCGATGTCAATAAAAAAAAGTAAGATTCATTTTATTTGTTGATAGCATTACCATAAAACGTTCGCATTAATAATCTGAATCCTATGTAACATATGGACATCGTTTTCAGTGAGACTGATATCGTTTGTTTTTAAAGCATTTTCAGTTCCATTCCAGCCAGGGCCACGATGCTTTGTTTTTCCATGAATCTTACACTTATGGTGGGAAAACACAAGTCTAAAGCTAAAAATAATGTGGGAAAACACTAGTTTAAAAATAATCCTTAAGCAAAACAACACAGCAAGCCATAATAGTATATTAAGTATCTATAGCTTTTTCCTATGCCTTGGGGGTTTTGGGCTGATACCCCTGCACTCCTATTATCCAACATAACATAAGGGCTCACATTGAATTTCACGGTACAACAATAACATTGATCTATAACATACTTCATAAACATCATACTAGGGGGCATATGTACAAGCCCTTATCGCTATGGGAACCTCACGCTTTACAACATTCATGTGCGATAGGGGCAGCACCTTATTTACAAGGAAGCGTTAAGCCACTTAACGCTGCCTTGTAGATAAGGCCCCATTTCACACTATGCTTAGTGTGAAAGGGGAGGGCAATGGGTGTTGCTGTGGGTATTTCACCGACACACCCATTGATTCTGGCACTGCCTCCTATTTACGGGACGCGTAAATAGGAGGCAGTACCAGAATTAAGACCAGGGAAAACCTAGTCTTACCCTGGTGTGATGAGGCAAAATACTTCATTTTTCCTAGTTTTTGCTGTTTTCATGTGTGCTGCATTATGCAGTCCACATAAAAACTGCGAAACGCCAATGATTGGTTACGTACAGGAAGGTCCCTCTTCCTACACATAAACAATTAAAAAAAAATCAGTTTTGCAACTGCATTAAGCAGCACACAGAGAAGTTACAAAAGAGCATTTAAAGATTGTTTATGTGCATGACCGGGGAACCTACCTGCACATAAACAATCTTCCCCTGCACACAGACACCCTTGCACTATTGTGGCAGTGTCTCCGACCCGTTTGGTGACTGTCCTGGCAGTAAGAGTTAATAGCGTGGTGATGTAATTGATAGCATTTTAAAATTGTGTTTGGAAATTACCACTCGAGAATATTCTGTTTTAAATACTGTGTTTTTTAAAATTCATAACCCCCCCTGCACCACACGCCTTGACTGATTCTTAGAGCCGCCTCCCTGCAATTGTTCGTAGGGGCCGGCAGGCACTTCCGGTTAGCTAGCACGCAGAGCGGTTAGCGCTCTAGTGCCCAACGTCCTCGAGGCTATTTAGCCCTCGCAGCATCACGAGCGCGCAGCGATCGCGCGCAGCCCGGCCGAAGACCGGCCAAAGAGCTGCCCGTCTGCGCCCGTCCGCGACTGGACGGGGCTAGGGGCAGGGGGCTATGGCGGACTCTACAAATTCCCCTGAGTCGCCTCACCGGCATGGTCTCACCTACACCAGTCAATCCCTACTCGCCTTAAACAGGTATGCCACCACACTGTGTTCACATAAGGCACTGGGGAGGCTGGAGGGACCATTTTCTTGCAGGATCTGTCGTACTCAATTCACCTGTAATGCTGTAATCACTCCTTGCCAACCAAAATCGACTAACTGTCAGCCTAACTCGCTTGACTGTCCTATCGATTTGACTCTTTCCTGTAAAAACCTACTGTGTAATGTTCGCTCTTTAGTCACCCATTCCACCCAGGTTTGGGATCTGATAACATCAGAAAAGCCTCATCTATGCTTTTTAACAGAGACGTGGTTGAAGCCCCACTCTGTTCCGGCCATCACTATGGGGGTACCACAAGGATACAAATTAATAAGGATGGACAGGCCAATTAAAACCGGAGGGGGTTTAGCTATTGTTTTTAAACAAGAAATGGAGGTAGTGGTCACAGAGACCGTATGTAATCCGCAAATGGAGCTCCTTATTTTTACTGTAAACCCTAATTCCAGAGAAACAAGGAAGGGAGCATTAGTTTATCGACCCCCAGGTCCACCTGGGAATTTTTCTCTACAACTTGTTGAAATACTGGCCCCACATATACAGATGGACTCTGATTTCATCTTGGTAGGGGATTTCAATGTCCATAGTGAACTTTCCTCCTGTGTGGAGGCACAGACACTCTTGGCAGATCTAACCACTTTAGGCCTGCACCAAGTTAATCAGGGACCCACGCACATAGGCGGTCACACGTTGGACCTTGTGCTATATAATTCCACTTCTATAAAGTGTCTACCTCCCTGCCAAGTGGATTGGACTGACCACTCGATCATTGAGTTCTATACTCGACCCAATCAGGTGTCTAAGGGTGCTCAGAAAACCTTGGCCGATGTTAGAAGACCTTGGAATAAACTAACGCCTGAGAGTTTCAGGGAGAAATTTATCGAACCTAATTGGGCTGAATATGGCGACAATGTCACTGCGGCACTGGCCGCTCTCAACGAAGCGGTAACTATCTCCATTAATCATGCTGTTCCTTTTAGAACATACAAACCCCGACCTGCCCCAAGACAAGAAGTCTGGTACACAGACGATCTCAGGCAGTTAAAAATCTTGGCACGGAAATCGGAAAAACGATGGAGACTCACACATAAGGCTGAGGATAAAGACATTTACAGGACCTCCCAGAAAAATTACCATAAAGCCATTCGATCTGCCCGGAAACATCATATAGCAGACCAAATAACAGCTGCGGGTAAAAATGCGAAAGTCCTTTATCAGATCCTACAGACCTTTGTCAAGCCTGCAGCCTGTAAAACAGAGGGGATTGAGTCCCAAGAACTTTGTAATAACATCTCACAGTTCTTTGTAAGGAAAATAGAAGGCATTTATGCAAAGATTTTAGCCTCAAACTCCTCCTCTAACATCTTGAGAACTGTTGATAGTATGGCTCCCCCACACCTCTGGTCAACAGAAAATAATGCTAACAAGCTTGTTGAATTCCCCCCATATCAATCGAGGACATTGGCACTCTAATTAATCAAACCAAGAGTGGATGCCCGTCAGATACTGTTCCAGCTCGTATCATGTCTCTCTTAAGGGATGATCTAGGAGTAGGGATTCAACGGGTGCTCAATCTATCCTTAGGATCAGGTGAAGTTCCTCCTGATTGGAAGCGCGCTTTGGTGAGGCCCCTACGGAAGAACAATTCCATTCCCTGGACTGACCTCACTAACCTGAGACCCATCTCGCTTCTCCCTTTTCTAGGGAAGCTTGCCGAGAAGTTTGTTAACCAGCACTTATCTTATTACATCGAGAGTGCAGGGGGACTAGATCCCTCTCAATCGGGTTTCAGACCTAGGCATAGCACCGAGACCGCCTTGCTGTCCGTCGCTGACAATCTCCATATGCTCCAGGATAAGGGGTACTCCGTGATCTTGGTGCTATTAGATTTGTCAGTGGCGTTTGACACGGTGTCACATGAGATCATGACCTCCAGACTAGTCAACATCGGTCTGGGTGGCAAGGCGGCATGGCTAAGGAGTTTCTTCAGCAAACGCACTCAGAGAGTAATACTGGGCCCCTACCAGTCTGAGGAGGTGGAGATCTCAAAGGGGGTGCCACAGGGCTCTTGCTTGAGCCCAACATTATTTAACATCTATGTGGCATCCCTAGCTAACATCATGAGATCCCAGGGGTTTATCCCTGTATCGTATGCAGACGATACACAACTCCTCTTCCCGTTTAAAATCATGACTCCTGAAGTGCGCCACTCCTTTGCCCAAGGGATGAAAGAAGTAGCACATTGGATGGCAGCAAACCTCCCTCAGTGCAACGTCTCCAAGACGGAGGTGATGCTCTTCGGGGAAGCCAAACGACTGTGGACTCCGGACTGGTGGCCTTGTGATCTTGGCCCAGTCCCTGAGCCAAAAATGGTAGTAAAAGATCTGGGAGTCAAACTGGATCAGGAGCTCACCCTAAAACATCATGCTACTCATGTAGTAAGCTCCTGTTTCCATGTTATTGGACTTCTCCGAAGGGTGTTCCCCTTGCTACCTGATTCCACCAGGAAAACGTTAGTTCAGTCGCTCGTGCTGAGTAGACTGGACTACTGTAATGGTCTGCTTCTAGCCACCAATGAAGGGGTCATCGCTAGACTTCAAGTCGTGCAGAGCACGCTGCCCGCCTTGTTCTCAATGCCCCGGCCAGGACTCCTTCAAAGCCCCTTAAAAAAACTCCACTGGCTCACCATAAAACAAAGAGTGCTGTTTAAAACTTGCTGCACTATTCACAAGTGCTTGTCTGGTAGAGGCCCGGAGGACTTAAATAAGAAATTCATCCCATATATTCCCGCAAGAACCCTGAGATCCGGAGACCATGAACTTCTATGTGTCCCCAGATTTCGGAAGACGCGACAAGGTGGAAGAGCTCTGTCAGTGGCAGGCCCGAAACTTTGGAATGAACTTCCACTGGAAATCAGAACGTGCAGGGAACATTTTCCCTTCAGGAAAAAGCTAAAAACTTTCCTGTTTAATTACTGACACTGGTGAATATTAATGTTACATGACAGGGCTATTTGCTATTTGCTTTCTGACGTTGCCAATGGCGCGGAGATACTCCCAAGAGAGTCGATTCCCAGCGCGGTATAAGCTTGCAAATAAATAAATAAATGTGCCTGCATTGGCGCTAGGCTGCTAAGTGTAGCACCAGCACAGGGGGAAACGCAGGGCTGCACCATATTCTTGTAAATATGGTGCAGGCCTGCGTTTCTGAAGTGGCAGAGAGAGGTATTAACCAATCAATCAATCAGGGAATTGTGAAGCACACTACTCACCCCTGAGGGTCTCAAGGTGCTGGGGGGTGCAGCTCCGGTTCAGCCGAAGGTGTGCAGATTGGGGGAGCATCTGATGTTGATCGGGAGCTCATTCCAGGCCTCAGTTGTGATGTAGGAGAAGGCTCTTCCACCTGCTCTAGTTCTGTGAATGTTCGGGGTTTCTGCAAGGGAGAAGTCGGAGGAGCAGAGGTTTCTCCTGGGTACCTGGAAGGAGAGCCGTTCATTGAGGTCGTTACTCTCTTCTCGACAGTAAGCCAGTGGCGGTCTCGCAGGTGTTGGATGACGTGTTCATGTCGTGTTCATGTCATGGGATGCTGAGGACAAGTCTCGCAGCGGTGTTCTGGATGGTCTGGAGTTTGCGTAGCAGGGACTTGTTTATTCCAGTGTAGAGGGTGTTTCCGTAGTCCAGTCTGCTTGTTATGAGTGCATGGGTGACGGTCTTTCTGGATTCGGAAAGATCCATTTGACGGTCTTGCGAAGGACGTGGAGGGTGTTGAAGCAGGAGGAGGCGACGGCGTTGATTTGGCGGGTCATGGTGAGGGATGAGTTGAGTGTGATGCAGAGATTCTGGGGAATGGTCATTGGGAGTGGGGGATTGCCGAGGGCAGTGGGCCACCAGGTGTTGTCCAAAGCTGAGGGGGTGGGTCCGAGGACGAGGACTTCTGCCTTCTCTGAGTTGAGCTTCAGACAGCCGCTGCTCATCCAGCATGCAGCGTCTTTCATTCCTTCGTGGAAGCTGAGTCTGATGGCGTGAGGGAGAGGATGAGCTGGGTGTTTTCGGCATAGGATACTATGCTGAGTCCATGTTGACTGATGATGGCGGTGAGGGGAGCCATGTAGATGTTGAAGAGCGTGGGACTGAGCGATGATCGCTGGGGTACTCTGCAGTTAGGCTAATGCCTCTCTCTGCCACTTCCCTTGTACATATGAACCTAGGTGGGCTCCATGATCCAAGCATTATACAAGCACACTATCTTCTTTAACACACATCAACATAGCTTTTTTACTTGCCCAAAATTATACGAAAAAGACAAATATCAAGGCATACATAGGGTCACCTATACAAGTTTTTCTGTGCATGGTCTTTAATTTGCCTATCCTTATTTGTTTTGATAAACAGGACATAAGGCAGAATGTTGGACTTTTTTTGCTGTGCCTTACTAATTGAGCGACATCTGATTGTTTGAACCAGTTTGCAGGAGGAAATCCACTTTTTCTGGGACAAAGTGTTTTCATTCCTGAGAGTTGTTTAAGAGGCTTACAACACAATGCAGAATTTAGTTTCATGGAGAAATGGTATCAAATGTATATATTATTCTGACATAGTACTTCCCTATTGTATAGATTTGGGTATAATTGCAAAACAAAAATTAATTATAAACCTTTGTCAGAGCATGTTCGAAAATTGCGCTGTACTAAGTTGCAGAGCATAACAACTTTTAATCTTTTTGTGTAAATGGCCACGTTTCCAGCACTTCATCCTCTGCGAATATGGATTTCTGTTCATTGGATCCTGCTGTGCGACTCTCAAGACCTCATTTAAAAGCCTATTCCGCCACCAGTGTGTCACTATTGTAACACACAGGTGGCACAATGGGCTTGCCCATATTAGCAAGGCCACGTAAAGTCACCCTGCATGACTTTTCATGGCCTTGTAAATATGGGCCCCTTTCAAGCTTTGCTGTGCGTGAAAGGGGCATTCCATGGCTGTTGGTGTGGGTATTCCCACACAACACTCATGGAACTTGACACATTGTCAGATTTATGGGCCTCATTCACAATGAGGCTGTGCCACTGGAGCGTCACTTTTTTGTGACCCTCTGGTAGCGCAGTGGTCTGCTCCATATTTACCTGGCAGCAGTAAGCCACTTTGTGTGGCTTAATGCTGCCTTGTAAATATTGTGGGCGTTGCTGTGGGCATTCCCTCAACACCCATGGATTTTTGAAACTGCCCCAGATTTACGAGGAATCGTAACTCTGAGGCAGCACCAAAAACATACGCCTCCCTGGTAGGCAGACAAAATATTGAGTTTTAAATATCGGCATACAATAATGTCGATGTTTAAATATCGAAGGGTAATGATATAGATGGTAAGTTATATCGATATGTTTAATATCGATGTTAGTAATATCTATGTTACTAATATCGATGTTACTAATATCGATGTTAGTAATATCGATGTTACTAATATTGATTTTTGTATGATTTTTATGTATATTTATTATGTATTTAATTTTTGTTTATGTAATTTAAGTACATTTTCTATTTTAGTACCGTAGCGGGTTCTGGGTTTATAGGGGAATAGGGTGGGAAGTAATTTAATTATAGTAAATTAATTTTTAATTATTAGGAATTATAAATACATTTTAATTAATTGGTCATTATTATTTTTTAATTGGTAATTAATTTTAATTAATTGATTAATTGATAATTATGTTCTGTAGCGGGTTTGGGTTTATAGGGGAATAGGGTGGGAAGTAATTTAATGATACTAAATTAATTATTAATTTTTAGGAATTATTCATTAATTTTACTAAATTGGTAATTAATTGTTATTATTTGGTAATTAATTTTAATTAATTGATTAATTGATAATTATGTTCTGTAGCGGGTTATGGGTTCATAGGAAAATAGGGTGGGAAGTAATTTAATTATACAAAATTAATTATACATTTCTAGGAAATATAAATTAATTTTAATTATTGGTTTTTAATTGTTATTAATTGGTAATAAATTTTAATTAATTGATTAATAGATAATTATGTTCTTTAGCGGGTTATGGGTTTATAGGAGAGTAGGGTGGGAAATAATTTAAATGTAATTAAGTAATAATTTATTCTAATTCATTGTTTTGGTAATTATATTATTGTTAATTAATTATTAATTTGTAATTTATTATTATTATTATTAGGTATTTATTATTATTTTTACTTAATTATTTATTGTTAATCATGTTTTTAATAATTATGTATTGTATTTGTAAATAGTTTATATTTATTTAATAATTAATTTTTGTATTATTTTAAATTAATAATTTATTTATAACTATGTTATTTTTACCTTCTACGCTATCCAATACTTTCCCTACTGTTGCACTCTCTGGAGCTGGAATAGTAATTTTTACCCCTATGCTATCCAACACTTTACCTACTGTTGCACTCTCTGGGGTGGGAATAGTAATGTTTACCCCTACGTTATCCAACACTTTCCCGACTGTTGCATTCTCTGGAGTGGGAATAGTAATTTTTACCCTTATGCTATCCAACACTTTCCCTACTGTTGCACTCTCTGGAGTGGGAATTGTATTTTGTACCTCTACGCTATCCAACACTTTCCCTACTGTTGCACTCTCTGGAGTGGAAATTGAAATGTTTACCCCTACGCTATCCAACACTTTCCCTACTGTTGCACTCTCTGGAGTGGGAATAGGAATTTTTACTCCTACGCTGTCCAACACTTTCCCTACTGTTGCACTCTCTGGAGTGGGAATAGTAATTTTTACCAAAACGCGATCCAACACTTTCCCTACTGTTGCACTCTGGAGTGGGAATAGTAATTTTTACCCCTATGCGATCCAACACTTTCCCTACTGTTGCACTCTCTGGAGTGGGACTACTAATTTTTACCCCTACGCTATCCAACATTTACTTACTCTTTTTTAATTTGTTTTACATTTTTATTAATTTTTAATTGTATTATTATTTTATGTGTGTACATTTATTTGTAATTTATAATATTTTTATTTATTTATAAGTTATTAAACGTATTTTTAAAAGTTAGTATCAAGGAAGTATATACTATGTAATATATTTACATTATTATTTTTTTGTAAAATTATGTATTATTTTTTAATTTTAAATATTATAACATATTTTAACTATGTTTATTACATTTATAGGTATTATTTTATTTATATTACATATTTTTTCATTAAAAAACAATATTTTTTAAGAACGATATATTTGACATCAATATTTTTTTTCGATATTTTTGAAGGTAGATATGTTTGTAATCGATATTTTGTCAGAGATTCACGCCTCCCCATGAGAGGTGTAAGGGAGGCATAATAAAGAGAAATACCTCCTGCAACACACATTGAAAGAGGAAAAAGCCTCTTGTGTTTTTTTCTGCAAGAAGGTTCACCTTCCTGCACAAAAACAATCATCCCTGTAATGCTGGCACACTTGCACAAGATGCCTGCATTGGCACATAGCAGCCCATTTTGCGCCAGCACTGGGGAAAAGGAGAGGAATGCACAATATCTGATAGAAACAGTGCATTTCTGCACTTATCTTTCGCTAAAAGGTAGTGCAGCAGGAAAGCTTGCAGTGCTGCCGTACGGCAAAATCTCATAAATAAGGCCCACAAAGTTTTGTAAAGTTGTGAATGCATCAGAAACCCACACTCCCCAGGGGTGGCGTATGAGTGGCGCAGTGAGGAGAAATGCTTGTATTTCTCCTCCTTTTTTCCTCTTTCTATGCACGCTGCATTCTGCAGCACATATAGAAAGAGGAAAATGCAATCAATTATTGTTTTTGTGCAGGAAGATGTCCCTACTAGCACAAAAATAATCATCCCTGCAATTCAGGCACCCTTGTAACATGACGCACTGGCTGATTGTGCATGGCAGCCAATTGCACACCAGTGCAGGGGAAAGCACACACATGTGTTGTATTTGTGTTCATATGACGCATCCCTGTGCTTTACAAAATACACTGCTAGGTGCAGCCAAATGGCTTGTGGCGCAGTGTGTGTCATTTTGTAGTAAATGAGGCTCTCAACTTGTGGAACATCTCCACAGATGGGATGTTTCAGAGTATTATATGCTTGACAGTGCTGCAACCATCTCATACTAAACACATAGCCAAAGTGGGTAGTAGGCACTTATTTATAGTGGATAGAAAAAAAGTGGTGTCTTTGCTTTGATATTTTCATAAGACTTTGTGTTGTTTCAAAGGTTTTCCAATTAGTAGGTATATTGGCCCCTCTTGCAGCAGAATTGGGTCGACAATTGTAGACTCTCTTAATTGCGGGTCTCTTTAGTGAGTGAGGGGATCAGTCATACATCCAGGGGCGGCTGGTTCATAGGGGCGCCGGGGCAGTGCTCCACAAAAGAAACTGCTCACTGCAGTTTGGGCAACAGGAATGTAAGCAGACGAATTGACAGCTTTCACAATTCGTCTGTTTACATTTCCGGCCGGCCGGTGCTTCAGGGGTTAAAGTGCGCATGTCTTCTGCTCTCGCCTGCGCACGCAGGTGAGAGCAGGCTTCCAGAAGATGGTCTAAATGCGCATGTGAGTATGGAGCGTTGCCCCTCACTCACATTCACACACCATTAGGATGCTGCGCATGCCCAGTATAGTGCATGCGTCTGTAGATAGGTTCCTGCCCGGGCGGTGATGCGTTTTGCGCAAAGTCGCCCCATGCCCTATCAAATGACAGGATACGAGGAAACAAGGATCCGCCGCCCGCCCCCCATCCCCGTCGCATTCGGTCTCCTAATTTGGCGCCGTTAGTATTTCCTGTTGAGCGTTGCAAAGGAGACGTGGGACCGAAAAAGATGCCTCATGCCTGGTAAGTTTAATTCATTGCATTAAAATGTAACCCACCCCTCTCCGCGCGGTTACCCCCTTTCCCCCCAGCCCCCTGATTCATGCCGGCCGTAACTGGAGTCGTTCCACCGGCCGCGACTGCCCCATATAAAAATTGTGGCCTTATATTACTGTGTAGAAAACCCGCCCGCACTTCCCAGAACACCGAGATAAGAAGCCCCAGGCAAATGACAAAAAGATTTCACTTAGAACAGAGGAAGACAGTCTGTAAAAGTATGAAAACCGAAATAAACATACATTTTCCTGTGCAGAAAAGTTTTTCACTAAACTCTTAAACACACTGAATGAAGTAACAATGCAGTCATTTGACAGGTGTAATGATAACATAAGATCCCCTCTACTAATTCTAATTCCAATATTGTCGTTTATTAAGCAATTTAATACCCACAACATATCGGTTTGCCCTCATGCATGATTGAATGATGGATGCAGGATGGATGCAGGATGGATGGGTGGGTGGATGCATGAATGTATGATGGATGCAGGATGGATGGGTGGATGGATGGATGGATGGGTGGATGCATGAATGAATGATGGATGCAGGATGGATGCAGGATGGATGGGTGGATGGATGGATGGGTGGATGGATGGATGGGTGGATGGATGGATGGGTGCATGAATGAATGATGGATGCAGGATGGATGAGTGGATGGATGGATGGGTGGATGGATGGATGGGTGGATGGATGGATGGGTGGATGCATGAATGAATGATGGATTCAGGATGGATGGGTGGATGGATGGATGGGTGGATGCATGAATGAATGATGGATGCAGGATGGATGCAGAATTGGTGGATGTATGGGTGGATGGATGGATGGATGGGTGGATGCATGAATGAATGATGGATGCAGGATGGATGCAGGATGGATGCATGAATGAATGATGGATGCAGGATGGATGCAGGATGGATGGGTAGGTGGATGCATGAATGAATGATGGATGCAGGATGGATGCAGGATGGATGGGTGGATGGATGGATGGATGGATGGAAGCATGAATGAATGATGGAAGCAGGATGGATGCAGGATGGATGGGTGGATGGATGGGTGGATGCATGAATGAATGATGGATGCAGGATGGATGCAGGATGGATGGGTGGGTGGATGGATGGATGGGTGGATGATGGATGCAGGATGGATGCATGAATGAATGATGGATGCAGGATGGATGGGTAGGTGGATGCATGAATGATGGATGCAGGATGGATGCAGGATGGATGGGTGGATGGATGGATGGATGGATGGATGGATGCATGAATGAATGATGGATGCAGGATGGATGCAGGATGGATGGGTGGATGGATGGGTGGATGCATGAATTAATGATGGATGTAGGATGGATGCAGGATGGATGGGTGGGTGGATGGATGGGTGGATGCATGAATGAATGATGGATGCAGGATGGATGCAGGATGGGTGGGTGGATGGATGGGTGGATGCATGAATGAATGATGGATGCAGGATGGATGGATGGATGGGTGGATGCATGAATGGATGCAGGATGGATGATGGATGGGTGGATGGATGGATGGATGGGTGGATGCATGAATGAATGATGTATGGATGCAGGATGGGTGGGTGGGTGGATGCATGAATGATGTATGGATGGATGCAAGGTGGTTCGGTCTCGCTGGCTCGCTGCGGTGCAATATGCAAATTAGTTTACGCCTCACCACTTTCAAATGTCACCAGCCGCCCTTGCATACATCCTCCACCATGAGTGTGATTGGGTGATAAGGCTTGGAAGGGTGGCATTATCTATGTGTAGTTGTACAAATAGCTGTTGGCTCTTTAGATCTAGAGGACGAGGACTTCTGCCTTCTTCAAGTTGATCTTCAGGCAGCTGTTGCTCATCCAGGATGTGACATTCTTCATTCCTTCCTGGAAGTTGAGTCTGGTGGTGGTAGGGTCTTTGGTGAGGGAGAGGATGAGTTGGGTGTCGTCGGCTAGGATGCTATGCTGAGACTGTGCTGTCTGACAATGGCGGCGAGGGGGGCCATGTAGACGTGAAGAGAGTGGGACTGAGCGTAGATCGCTGGGGTACTCTGCAGTTGATTTCCATGGTTTCAGAGAGTAAGGGTGGCAGTCTGATTATTTGGGTTCTCCCGGTGAAGAACGAGTGGATCCAGTCGAGGGTGGTTCCTTGTATGCTGGCGTTGTGGAGTCTAGCGGCGAGTGTGCGGCGGGAGAGTGTGTCAGAAGTTGCTGAGAGGTTGAGTAGAATCAGGGACGCGGTATGTCCTTGGTCGAGGAGGGTGCGAATGTCATCTGTGGAGGCGAGAAGGGTGGTCTTGGTGCTGTGGCTGCTGCAGAATCCAGATTGGGAGGGGTCAAGGATGAAGTTTTCTTTGATGAACCTTGTTAGTTGTGCATTGATGGTCTTCTCAGTGACTTTTGCCGCGAAGGGGATGAGGGAGATGGGCCGGTAGTTCTTGGGGTCCGTGGGATCTGCTGAGGGCTTCTTGAGTAGAGGTCTGACTTCTGCTTGTTTCCAGTCGTCGCGAAAGGTGCTCCCACGAAGGTGGTGTTAATGGTGCCTCGTAGTTCTGGAGCAATGGGGGCTCTGTGGTAGATGTCTGGCGGGCAGGGGTCTGTGGGGCCCCAGAGTGAATGCCTTTCATTGTTGAAGTGGTCTCTTTGGTCGTGGCCAGTGTCTAGGAGGAGATGGTGGGCTGGCTGGCGTTGCTGGAGAAGGGAGTGTTTGCGGAGTCAGGTGTCCGGTCATTGAAATTGTCGTAGAGGCTCTTGATTTTTAGATGGAAGTAGGATCCGAGCTCATTGCAGTGGTCCTGGGAAGGGGTGATTTCCGTGGTTTCGCTGAAGGGCTTGGTGAATTCCTGGATGAGCTGAAGAGTTCTTTGGAGTTGCTGGAGTTGGCAAGGATTTTGTTTTGAATGAAGATCCTTTTGGTGGTTCTGTTGCTTTGGTGGTATTCTGTCATGGTGTTCTTGTAGGTGGTGTGGTCTTCTGACATTTTGCTGTTTCTCCAGTTCTTCTTCAGACATCTGTAGGTGCACCTCGCTTCTTGGAGGTCGGCAGTCAACCAGGTGGGCCTCCTGGGGTGCTGTCTGTTGGGGTTGCGTAGGGGTGCAAGCTTGTTTGCGCGGATGGAGATCCATTTGTGTAATTCCTTTGGCTGCGAGATTGGCGTCCGTCGTGGTGGTGGGGGTGTCGCGGTTAAGGGTGGAGTTGAGCTGCTCCTCAGTGACTTTGCTCCAGTTCGTTTGTGGAGTGCGCAGTGCAGGTTTGGGCAGCTTGGGTCTGTCGACGTGGAAGTGTAGGCAGCAGTGGTCTGTCCATGGTGGTTGCATGGTGTGGCTGAAGTGGATGTTGTTTCTTCCTAAGAAGATTGGATCGAGGGTAGTTGCTGTTTCAGTCCAATGTAGTCCATGGAGGTGATGGCGTGAGATGCGATGAGGTCAGTGAGGTGGTGGTGATGGTGAACGGAGCACGAGGCTGGGAGGTCTGTAGGCAAGGGTGCCGCAAAGTGTGGTTCTAGGGCTGGTCTGGACCTGGAAGTGAAGCTGTTAGGCAGTGGAGAAGGAGTAGCTTGAGGTGGAGAGTCAGAGGGAGTTTTTGTGTGTGATGGCGAGTCCTCCTACTGTGTGGTTGGAGCAGTCCTTCCTCTGGAACTTGTATTCATCCAGGATGGCAATGGCGATGTCGGGGGCAGAGGAGGCGTTGGTCCAGGTTTCTATAAAGAGGTGACGTTTAGTGAGAGGGTGTAGAGGATTTTCCAGATCTCTATGGCATGCCTGTGCAGGGAGCGCACGTTGAGCAGGATGCACCTCAGGGCATTGGCGGTTTTGGCGGCGGGGTGGTGTTGAAGGTCTAGCGGCAGTAGAGGCAGGAGAACTGGCCGTTGTTGGTGTTCGGCGTGGACAGCTGGGAGTTGTTCTTCCTTCCGGGGTTGAGTGCGAGGAGGGCAGCTGACTCATAGCGGTGGATGGTTGGAGGTCCAGGGTCCCTGGTGCTGATCGCAGTCAAGTCGCGTACGGATGCAGATGGGCTTGTCTTTGGCACCCCAGTGGCATGCCAGCTGCACGGCTGTGCAGCGGCCGCCATTATATGGGATAGAGGGAGGCACAGCTAGGAGGCGGGAGCGGGAATCAGCAGGGGTGAGGGGCAACGATAGCTGCAGCAGCCGGAGGGGAAGCAAAAAAAAAGAGGCAGAGAGCGTGAACAAGAATGACACAATAAGGCAAGGTAGAGGCACAATAACAACAGTGGTACAATAAGGAAAAAGGCAAGCAGGGAGCCAGCAGTCAAGAATTAAGGTTTAAGGGGCACAGCAAGACAGCAGAGTAAAAGTAAAAAAATGCACAATAAGGCAAAATAAGGCAAGACAGGACACAATAACAACAGTGGCTCTATAAGGAAAAAGCAAGCAGAGAGGCAACAGCCAAGAGTTAAGGGGCACAGTAAGACAACAGAGTAAAGGTAAAAAACGGGCACAATATAGTCTGGAACCAAAGCTCGAACCCCCTGCCTGCACTAAACCCTGCACAGGGCAGCGGCACAGCACAGCAGCCGAGCTGCAGAGCTGCAGAGGGAGAGAGCAGGTCTCTGGACGTGAGGTCAGAGGTCTTGCATGTCCAAATTGTAAAAATATTAGTACACAAGACTAACAGTGCTGTGAAAGTTCTCTTGTTCACTGATGACTGTGAGACTGCTATCTGTTTTTCAAAGTTTGGGAGTAATTTATGAGGGTAAAGAAAAGTGGTAGCTGGTCATCTTTGAAAGTATTGAGTAAGTATTGTCGGTGAACTCTGCTCAGCTCGCGGAGGTTGCGGTGATTTCCACACTCTGTGTTATGCGGACCTCACGTTCGTCAATGTCAAGTTTGGAAGACCGAGTGCGGAGATTTCTCAACATTGGCGGTCAGATTTCTCATTGCGAGTGGTCACGTATGCTCACAGTCGCTCGTTTTGAGAAACTATCTGTTAGTGCTGAGAAAGCTGCTGCTCGAGTAAAAATGTACTCGAGCGACAAAAAGGAAGCAGCGCCCACGTCCACTGTACATGGTGTCATTCGCAATGATTGTACAGTGCAGACAAGCACCTGGCACTGAAAATCACAAAGAACAGCATTTATCCGGCGCAGAGTTTTTTTTCACTTTGCTGAGTTCCCGCATATCAAAACTCTGAGATATTTGCCCAGGCTTAGTCTTGAGGTTTAGTACTAGCCCTGAATTTCACTGAGTAAGAAAGTGAGCCACATTCCTTCTGGAGGGTTTGATGGGGGGTTTCTTCCCCTAAAACAATTTGTGGAAAAAAGTGATCAAATATAAAAAATGTAAAAATAGTTTTCACATAAACTTGCTAAAATGTCAGGGGGCACTTATGAAGCATTCCATTAGATTTGTGGTCAGTCAAGTCCAATACTAACCATGTGTTGACAAAATTATTTTTGTAAACAATCATATGCCCACAAGTGCCCGCATTTTGCCATGATTCCATTCATATTGCAAGAATTACCTCCAGCATGCCAAGGCATGCATATTGCCACAGGTGCAGTCCCTTTTACCTTTAATGTACCAGTGCGACAATGTTGTCATTAGTGCCCCCTAAGATAAGAATAATGTTGACTTTGCCTGTGGCACTTTAATCAATCAATCAATCAGAGTACTTGTAAAGCGCGCTACTTACCCGTGAGGGTCCCAAGGCGCTGAGAGGAGAGGGGGGTGCTGCTACTGCTCTAAGAGCCAGGTCTTTAGGAGCCTTCTGAAGGCGAGTAGGTCTTGGGTCTGCCATATGTGGGTAGGGAGAGTGTTCCAGGTCTTGGTGGCGAGGTAGGAGAAGGATCTGCCGCCGGAGGTTGTTTGTTAGATGCGGGGGACAGCGGCGAGGGCGAGGCTGGCGGAGCAGAGCTGGCGGGTGGGGGTATGGAAGCTGAGTCTGCTGTTCAGATAGGCTGGTCCGGCAGTGTGGAGTGCTTTGTGTGCGTGGGTGAGGTGCTTGAAGGTGATCCTCTTGTCGATGGGGAGCCAGTGTAGGTCTCTCAGGTGGGGGTTGATGTGGCTGCGGCAGGGGAGGCGGTGTTTTGGATGCGCTGTAGTCGTTGTAGGTGTTTGGCTGGGATTCCTGCGTAGAGTGCGTTGCCGTAGTCCAGTCTGCTGCTGATGAGGGCCTGTGTCACTGTTCTTCTTGTTTCGGTCAGTGTCCACTTGTAGATCCTGCGGGGCATGCGGAGGGTGTTGTAGCAGGAGGAGGAGACGACGTTGACCTGCTTAGACATGGAGGGGGAGGAGTCGAGGATGAATCCTAGATTGCGTGCATGGTCGGTGGGTGTTGGTGCTGTTCCCAGTGTGGTCGGCCACCAGGAGTCGTCCAAGGCTGAGGGGGTGGGTCCCAGGATGAGGACCTCCGTCTTGTCGGAGTTCAGCTTCAGACGGCTGCTCCTCATCCAGTTGGTGACGGCCTTCCTTCCCTCATGGAGGTTGGTTTTGGCAATGTGTGGGTCCTTGGTGAGGGAGATGATGAGCTGGGTGTTGTCAGGGTAGGAGATGATGTTGAGGTCGTGATGGCGGACCACGTGTGCGAGGGAGGCCATGTAGACATTGAACAGCGTTGGGCTGAGGGATGAGCCTTGGGGGATGCCGCAGATGATGTCGGTGGATTCGGATCGGAAGGGTGGGAGGCGGACGCTCCGGGGTCTGTCGGAGAGGAAGGACGTGGTCCAGTCAAGAGCCTTCTCTTGGATTCCACCTTCTAGGAGGCATGTCTTTAGAGTGCGATGGCAGACCGTGTCGAAGGCGGCTAACAGGTCCAGGAGGATGAGGGCTGATGTTTTGCCATTGTCTAGTTGTCGCCTGATGTCGTCTTTGGCGGCGATGAGGGCTGTCTCTGGGCTGTGGTTTCGTCTGAATCCGGACTGGGACGGGTCCAAGATGTTGTTGTTTTCCAGGTGGCGGGTCAGTTGCATATTGACGATTTTCTCAATGACCTTAGCTGGGAACGGGAGCAGGGAGATGGGCCGGACGCTTTTGAGGTCCTTGGGGTCCGCTTTGGGCATCTTGAGGAGGGCGTTGATTTTGGCGTGCTTCCAGCTTTCCAGGAATGTCGCTGTTTCAAAGGAGATGTTGATGACCTTCCGTAGTTGTGGTGCGATGGCTGCTCCTGCTTTTTTGAATACGTGGTGTGGGCACTAGTCAGACGGAGAGCCTGAGTGGATGGAGTTCATGACCTTGCGTGTCTCGTCGTCGTTGATGTTGGACCAGGAGGTCAGGCGGTTGGCTCTGGTGGTGTTCACAGTGGAGGTGGACTCTGACGTAGTCGGGCGGTCGTGGTGTTGAAGCTGTTGTGGATGTCAGCGATTTTGTGGTGGAAGAAGATGGCTAGTGAATCGCACAGTTCTTGTGATGGCGGGATGTCGTTGGCGTTGGCGCTGGGGTGGGAGAGTTCCTTTACGATGCTGAAGAGCTCTTTGCTCAATCAACACACAGTGCCCACACCACAATTACTCAATATATGTTTTTTTTTTATTTCAAAAGTTTTTATTGGAAATTTCAGGGTTTTGTAACATAAAAAAAAATAAAAAAAAATCAGAAGTAGCAATGTACATAAAACCAATACATGTGATTATACATCATTCAAAAGAGGATAAGACGTGAATTTAGCAGGGAAAGGCATTAAGTCCCATGATGGTCTACATGTTGTTCGGGACGGTCACAAAGGTAATGTGGTAATCAGCCATGAAGCCTTTCAATGCAGGGCTCCTGACAGTATAGATATCGCAAAGAGGTTGGAGAGGATCGAAGTAGGTAGGAGGAAGAAGAAAAGAATAGAAAGAGAGAGCAAAGGATAGAGGTAAGAGGTAAGATACGAGATGTGACATGTAATATGTTAGATGATATATGGGACACCACGATGCGGCATAGCAGTTCAGGCTTCAGATGATCACGGGGGTTTATGGGTTTTGAAGTAGATATCCAGTGAGTTCCAAAGTTTCCTTTGTGAGGGTCGCACTGGTGTGTTTTGTAGAGAAATGTTATCTGCACCTCGTAGGTTAATCACCCAGTTTAGGCAGCAGGAAAAGCTTGCCTTTTTTGTATCTTTTCAGTTGTTTAGAACGACTTTCACAGCCGCTGTGAGTAGGAGGTCTAGGAGGGCCTTGTCTGTTTCCGGGATTTGGGTTTCTTTAGTAAAACCGAAGACCAGTGGATGAAGTCAAATACCCTATCCCAAAACGTTGAGACGCAGTCACATTGGAGGATGAGGTGGTCCAGATCTCCCTCCACCCTCTTGCAGTTCCAGCAAAATGCGTCAGGGCTGAGTTTGTGTGCGTATCGGCGAGCCGGCGTCCAGAAGACTTTATGCATGAGCCAGAACTTGGCTTGTGATAAGGTAGGGCTTATTTTATGACTCGTGCAAGATCTCCACGCCGTGGACCATTCCAGCTCCGATAAGGGGAAGGAGGCGAATGACGACCAGAATTGTGATGTTTTGGTATTTAATGTGGATGATTGTGGGCTAAGCAATTTGTACAGCCTCGAGACCTGGTGACCAATTTTGTTTAGAGAGGAGAGGAGGGAAGGAAGAGCCGGTTGTTTGGATGTTAATCCAGCTTTAGTAAGGGCTGTTTTAATGTTAAGGAATGTGTAAAAGTCGGAACTATCTAACCCAAAGGACGATTGGACCTTTGTAAAGGGCAGAGGGTAGCCATTATCGTAGAATTGGTGGGGGAAAACAATTCCCTTCTTGATCCAAGTTGGGTTGAATAGTGGTTTACCTTTGTAAGTGATTGAGGGGTTTTTCCAGATCACTTCATACCTAGATTTTCTTATTGATGAGTCTAGCAATTTATCTTTTTTTAGCAAAGCTAATTTGGTGTTGGTAAATATGGGCTTAGAGCATGGGATCTGATGTACTTTCATTGATAGGATCGAGATGGGAGGAATGCCGTCCAAGAGCGCCTTTTCGATGTCTAGCCACACCGGTGAATAGTCCACTGGTGGGGACAGCCAGTAGGATCCCTGTTTCGCTAAAAAGGCTATTTGATATCTCTTAAAGTCTGGGAGATTGACTCCACCAATGGATTTATCCAATCTCAGTTATTGTAGGCTGATGCGTGCTTTTTTCCCTTTCCAGATGAAGTTGTTAATCATTTTATCTAATCTATTATGAAAGTCTTGGGACAGCAACAAGGGGAGCATTGTAATTAGGTAATTTACTAGCGGTGTAATCATCATCTTGATGATCTCTAGCCTGCCCCACCAAGTGATGAAGCGGGGTGACCACCCGTCTAGGTGTGTTTTTATTTTTTCTAGCGTGAGTTTCTCATTGTGCTGTAATGTCTCTATGATGGAGCTACCAAATTCTATACCTAGATATTTGATGTGATTGTTTTGCCAGACTAATCCTGATGTGCCTAAAGATTCCTTATTAGTGAAGATGTTGAGGGGTTTCACTTCAGATTTGTCGCGATTCAGTTTGTAGCCTGAATGCTTAGAGTAGGAATCAATAGAGTTCATCAGTGCGGCTATAAAGGTATCAGGATTCTCAGTGACTATCAGGATATCGTCTGCGTAAGCAGAAATTTTAATACTTTGATCGCCGAAGGTGATGCCACTAATATCAACATTCTGTTGTATGTGGCGGAGGAGAGGTTCCATCGCCAAAAGGAATAGAGCGGGAGATAAGGGGCAGCCCTGTCTAGTTCCTTGTTCAAGAAGGAATGGATCTGATAGCGAGCTGTTGATGGAAATTCTAGCCGAAGGGGAGGCGTATAATGACATGACCATATCAATAAAACTATCACCCATGTTGAATATGTGCATGCATTGGAGGAGAAAGGGCCATGACACCCTATCAAACGCCTTTTCCGCGTCTAGGGCTACTGCGGGGACGTTCGAGATTTTCGACTTCTCCAAAACATGACATAGGAGTCTTGTGGCGGTGTTTTAGGAACCCCACTTGTGAGTTGTTTATTAAGGTGGGTAGAACGGCGTTTAGTCTGCATGCTAGAGCCTTCGCGTAAATCTTGCAGTCCAAATTTATGAGAGATATCGGCCTATAATTTTTAGGGAGTAAAGGATCCTTCCCATCCTTAGGTATCACTAATATTGTTGCTTCACTCATCGTGGGGGTGATTCTGTTTGATAATGAAAAGGATTGGAATAAATGTAGGAGTCGTGGGTTCAATTGTTCCTCAAAGGTCTTATAAAAGTTGGCAGTGAAGCCGTCAGGCCCCGGAGCTTTGTTGTTCTTTAGTGTTTTAACAGCAGTAGAAATTTCTGCTATAGTTAGTGGCGCCCCAAGTTTTGCTTTGTCAGGGTCGGTTAAAGGTGGGAGTTGTATTGAGTTTAGATAGTTGCTACATTCTTCCATGTTGAATTGGTTATTGTTCTTATAAAGATCCTCGTAAAAGGACTGGAATGTGTGGAGAATGTCTTTCTGTTTGGTTTTGGTGTTATTGGATTGGTCCCTAATAGATGTTACATGGAATTGCTTCCTTTTGTGTTTAAGGTAGGAAGCAAGGAGTTTCCCTGCTTTGTTACCATCACATAGCCTTAGGGCCTTGAATTTATTAATCCATACTCCTGCCCTCTTACTGAGGATGGCATTGTCTTTATATTTCATATTAGTCAAACGGTCAATGGTAGTTTTGTTGTTCAGGTCATGAGAGTGTTGTGTTTCTAGCTGCTTGATCGTTTTCTCTAGAGAGTCTAGTTCGGAATTCAATTCTTTATTCATACGGGCCCTGATACCTATCAGCGTACCCCTTAATGTGGCCTTAAATGCGTCCCATACTAAGGCTGGATCTGTTTCTGGCTGTGAGTTTATCTGGAAGTATTCATGTATGCTTTGTTCTATGTTTTTTTGTTCTCAGGCACTGACAGTATCTCATCGTTGAAGCGCCATCGTCTGGGGGGGATAAGTGAATGTGAGCCTGCCAATTTCAAATGTATACCTGCATGGTCCGACACTAATATGGGGGCTATGTCAGTTTCGTCTATGAGGTGTGTATGTGAGACGGATATCAATAGATAGTCTATTCTTGAGTAAGAGTTGTGTGGATGGGAATAGAAAGTATAGTCACGGCCATCCGGGTGTTGGAGGCGCCATGAGTCATGCAGGTGGAATTTAGCACACATTTGCTTCAATGCCTCATGTGCGTGTGGGGGGTGGTATGTGCTCTTGGATTGCCTGTCTAACAAGGGGTCTAATGGTAGATTAAGGTCCCTCCCAACCACAAGGAGCTCATCTTGTGGGATATTTTCAAGGTCTTTCGATACATATTCCCAGAATTCAGGCAGGTCAGTATTGGGGCCATATATATTTGCCACATAGATATGGTCCTCGTCTCTTTGTAGATGTGCAATACTCAGTCTACCCTCGGAGTCTACTGAATGTGATATCAGGGCTAAGTTAGATTTTTTAGTTAGTTTCCTGCATGAGAATTATATCCCCTTTAGTTTTGGCCAGGTAATCCAAAAAAAAATTCCGCTTAACCGGGTGATTAAGCCCCTTAACGTTTAGTGAAACAATATGTAGAGAAGCTGCTAAAGACTTATCTGTAGCCATGGTTAATGTTCGATTTAATGTGATGGTGGGATGTTACGCGCATTTCCGCACATACCGGAATGCTGCATTTTAAACAAACTATAATAGACAGCGCTGCACGCCCAGACAGGACCTGGAATGCGTGGCACACATCGTGGTGGGAGAGAGTACTTAGTAAGTAAGAGGAAGAGAAAGGAAAGAGAGAAGAGCAAGGAATAGATAAGGAATAGTACATAAGGAATAGTACATAGCAACAATGTTCCTGAAATATCCGACTTATAACCCTACGGCCCCCCACCCCCCCCAACTGAGTCAGCCCCCACTTGCTCCCCCCCCAACCCCCCCGCCCCTCCCTCCCTCCCCGAAACTCGATCTGTAGAGCTGCGACGGCAGTGCTGTCGACGCTCGCACAGGGACATATGAGATAACATTCTGTTAACATTTTGTGTGAAAACATTCTGCATTAACGTTTTGTTAACATTAATAGAAGAAGCATCTATTGTTTACTGTCACTTTACAACATTTTACTTATAACATTAGCCATCTTAATTGAAGAGAATTAATTAAGTAGAACTTATTATTTAACGAACCCCCTTATATAAGCGTATGGCAAATATAACTGGTGTCAACGATTCTGGTCGTTTACAAGAACGATTTAAGCATTTAAGGAACTAGCACAAGATCAAGTCTTTTATATGCAAACAGTGTAGATTAAAATTGTATACAACAGTATAATGTTGTCGTTTGTCTATGGATAAGTGAAGCAACTATCCAGTAACTTAGCCTCACAGTCAAATAACCTCACAACAAAATTTTAATTGAAAACTTTACAAGCTAGTTTAGCACTCCAGGTAATGTGTTGGGACACACTCAGTTTACTTACAACGTATACTTTGGGCATAAAAATAGTGAGGCGTATAATTGTCTCTGACCATAATATCAAGTTCGCACACTGAGGCTAAGACCAGCCTATAAAAGTCAGTGAGAGACTTAGGTCAGGACGTTAAAGCTGGAGTAGCAGTCCGCCTGTGATCACATATCATAACTCAGCCGTTAGAAATACCTGTAGAAAGATCACAGATGATGAGATTTGGAGACAATTTTAACTGCCTTTTTCTTGGGCATCTGTTTTCCTTTTATTAGATTGACCCCCAGACGTGTCCATTTCTTGTTGTGGTTTGTCACTTAGGTAGCATGATAAGTCATGCGGATTAGTGAAGATATGAGGACGACCATGGTCTGTGATCTTGAATTTCGCCGGGCCTGCAAAAGAGAACTGAATGTCTTTCGCCCGTAGTCTTTCTCGAAGAGATAGGAAACCTTTTCGCATTTCCACCGTTTCTCTGGAGTAATCCTGCGTAAATGTGATTCTGTTACCTTCCCAGATGATGTTGTGGTTTTTTCTGGCATATCTTAGGATGTCTTCCGTGTGTTGGAACCTGAGTGGTTTGCAAATGAGAGGACGTGGGCCTCTTGCTGATCGATGCAGGAAGGTCGGCACTCTATGAGCTCTGTCGAGCTCCAATCCATGTTGGAACTGTATCCCCATAACAGATGGGATCCATGCTTCTAGAAATGAAAAACAGGAGTCAGCGTCCTTTTCTGCGTTTTCCGGGACCCCGAAGATTCGCACGTTTCCCCTCCTGTTGCGATCTTCCAATTCTGAGACTTGGCGTTTGAGATCGTTGGTGGCTGTTTGGAGACGCTGCGTGATTTTAGCGCCATTCTTGGACTTGTCTTCGATATCGCTAATTCTCTGTTCTGCTTCGTCTTAGCGGAGAGATATGGAGTTCATGTCAGCTCTGATCGCGGTTAATTCAAGTTGCATCGCGTCGGTGTTACTTTTTGTTGACTTGGCTAGGTCGTGTACGTCGGCCAACTTCTTCAGAATCATGTCTAAAGTGCCAGCAACGTCACCCCTGCTTTTAATAGGCGAGTCTGAGATGGAAGTTTCTGCCCGCACTTTCTTAGTGTTTTTGGAGTCTCTGTCCGCCATTATCGATGCTTGTAGTTACACTGCAGTCAGGAAGGTTTTGGTCTAGCTGTGAAGGCAGCAGAGTCACGTTTGGTCTCAGCTGTTGGAGATCTCTTTTTAGGCAGCCTTTGCGTTTTCGCAGTACACCGTGTTCAGTAGTGTTCAGTAGTGGTTCAGTAGTGGTTAGAAGTCAGGAGGTTCGTTCTATCGGCAGAGGTATGTAGAAGTGTGTAGAAGTATGTAGAACCTTTAGTATCCACCCTTATCGCCAAGTAGACGTAGCCACTGTTAGGTCAACGATATCGGCCGGGACACAGCGACAAGACTCCCAAGGGTAGCTGGGCTACCATCAGAATATATTACACTACTAGCCCGGGCATCTGGGCTTTATGGGACAGTCAGCGGAGCACTGTATTCCACAGTGAAACAATAGTAGGCAATGAAGCTGCTTGTGTGCTTTGCACTGTGCACTTGTGCGCTGCTTGTGGAGACTCAAACCAGTGGTGGCACAGTGGAGGGTTTAAGATGTTATCAAGCCATCTTCCCGCCTGGGACAGATCAAAACCGGTGGCAGATCGCCATCTTAACCCCAGGTAGTGGCGAAGGATAGTAGGACCTCTCTGTGTGTCTGGGACCTGATCTGTACCACCCTATGGTAGAGCTGTGAAGATGTGGAGATGAGGGCACCACCTTCGACATTTATTATTAGCTCCGGTTTATTATTTGCTCACGGTACAGTAAGTGGTGTTAAGCTGACCACATCAGTTTGTTGATCTCGTGCTCGTGTGGCAGCGCCATTTTGAGGTCAGGCAGACATAGCAAATATTGCTCGCGTCCGGAGAGCACCCACCGGCCTTGCGGTGTCTGAGCCAAGCACCGCTGCAGAGTCCCGCCCGTTTCCCGAGCTCACCTCCGCAGGACCGGCCGTCGAGGAAGAGGAAGAAGACAGTCGGCTGGATTCTCGGCTGCTCTCTCAGCCCACATCAGCACGGAGTCCGCGGGTCTAAGATGGCGGGAGTGCCGCGATTCATCTGGGCACATCAGCGATCCTGATCTGACCGTCATCAGCAGGTATTTCTTGAAAAAGATCGCAGCCACTTGTGCGCCCGTTCATGCGAACCCTAGAAACTCCTTTAGGGCATGATTTCGGGGTCTGTATCACCTTGTTTTCACTGGAAGTCTGTGTCCCTTGCAGCACGGTGACAGACTATGCAGCCATTCTCCCTGCCGTCCAAGCCACGCCCCCCCAATACATGTTTTTAAAGTGTAAGAAACCGATTTATTGTCGCTTCTCTAGACAGCGTTACTTTGTGTCCATTATTTTATATCTTTTTCATATTTTCAAAAAAATCATAGCAGAAAAAAGACAATAAATTAAAATATTTACAAGGCTAAATAGACTTTGTACATACATTAAAGACAAACATTATTTACACATTAGAAAACATTTCGACATCAAGCATTACAAAAAAATTATAATAGTTTTGTCACAAACAACAATTTTTACAAACAATTAATAAGAGAAACTAAGTTTGGGGGGAAAAATATAAAGTAACTCAATGACTTATAGACGTTTGAATACTGGACCAGCCGGTCCTAGTATCTTTAAAGTGGTGATTTATTTCTCCCAAACAGCACTGCCGACGCGTTTCAAGACCAGGCGCAAAGTCACTGGTCTGTCATCAGGGCTGTATATCTTTTGTATATGCAAGATGCAAAGACATTGTTTTACTTAACCTAGCACGTGGATTCCTTATTCACATATAGTAGCTACAAACAGTTCTAAGCTACATACCAATTTTGTTTGAAGGAGGACTTCGTGAAGGGTCTTGTGGTGGTCCTGTTGCTAAGTAATGTGGCCAAACAGAGATGCCTAAAGAGATTTTTTAAAGTGTGTTTAAGTTGCAATATTTATCCATTCATTTCGCTAGTTACGAGAACACATCAAAAGTGGAGGGGGGGAGCGTACCTTGTTCTTTAAGAACTGCCGGATTGCGGCGGAATCAATTGTGCGGCGTAACCATCGGGGTTGGATCTAAAATGTGGGGGAGATTTGCGTTATTAGCGGGGCAGCGTACAACCAGTGTGTCACGTTAGATAGAATCTGACAATCAAGGAAGGTAGCCTACCTTCGTTCGTTTTCTTATTTTCAAAGGAAAGTAGTGTCACTATCACCATCCTATTGGAAACAAAACGCGAACTTAGCGATATGTTCAAGCGTATGGAGGCGCAAGTTTGAACACTTACTAAAGCAGGACAGATGATTACCTGCTACTAAGCCACTGCTCGATATTGCTGGGGTCTGCTTTCTCTCAGTAAAGATGGCCGCCGCTATTTCCTGTTTGTTTTATGCTCAAACCTGAGCAGGTGCATTCTGGGACTTGTGGTCCTATATCTTTCAGACAGCTAGCAAATGTAACCAGAATGCACGCAAATTAGTGTCCTGGTTCTGGCACATTAACTTAATGAAATTTATGTTTAATAAAAGGCAAAATGGTGCTTACCCCCGGATATATTGGAACTGTTATAGATATTAAAGCAACATATGGCTCTAGCAGCCTGTAATTGTTTCACCATTCAAAGGACATTTCAAGGCCAAGGACCAAATCTAATGTCAATTTAATGAAATAGATCACAAAGACCAAAGGACAAACCAGGGATGTCTAACCGATGCAAGTCAGGACGGTAGGGGTCCTTGAATTTAGTTATAAATGCGCAATCTCACACAGGTTATTCAGGCCAGTCTGTGCGCTATTAAATTTTAGAATCAGATAGGCCTCTTTCTGTAGCAGAACGCGCTCGACGTCATGGCATTTGGACTTAGAATTCATGGTGTACAGTTCAGACCATTTGAACTCTTGTTTGTTGTGGCCTTTTTCGCAAAAATGCTCAACCATTGGAGCAGACATAACTTGTCTCTTGATACGTGATCGGTGCTGGCTAATTCTTTGGTTTACTTGTTGGCTAGTTTTTCCATTATAAATTGATTGGCACGGACATAATATCATATACACAACATTCTTGGTTCTACAATTAGAGAACTCTTTGTGTCTCCACTTGATGGCTTGATGGACGAACTCATCGCCTTCTATTGTGCTAGGACAAGCTACACAGTTGCCACACTTGTGGTGGCCCTCGATCGGCTTGAGGACCCCACCACGTAAAGGACCTAACCCCTGTTGTTCACAATGAGAAGAGCTCTTTGCTGTTGTGTGCGTTGGTATCCAAGCGGTGTTTGAAGGAGGATCTCTTGGCTAATCTGATGAGGTGGTGGTGTCTGAAGGTGGCGTCCTTGTGGGCTGCGTGGGTGTCCGGTGTGCGTTCGGTGAGCCATGTCTTCTCCATTTTCCGGCATGCGTCTTTAGAGGTCTGGAGCTTGACGGTGAACCAGGTGGCTCTCTTGTTCATGTGGCTGTTGGAAGGTTTCTTGAGTGGGGCAAGAGTGTTGGCGCAGTCATCTATCCACTGTCGGAGGTTTCGGGCTGCGGCGTTTGGGTTGGTGGGGTCAGTGGGTGGGTTCTTGGTGAGGGAGGTGATAAGCTGGTCTTCGGTGACTTTGCTCCAGCAGCGGCGAGGCATCTGTTGGATGGGGTGGTGCGTGGTTGGTTTCTTGAAGGTGAAATAGATGCAGAGGTGGTCGGTCCAGTGGAGTTCGGTGGTGTGGTCGAAGGCGACGTGGGAGCCAGCATGTGGCCGGCGGCATGGGTGGGAGCGGTGTGGTGCGAGGCCGAGGTTGGCGAGGTTTCGATCAGGGTGACGGAGTTGGCGTTGTTGTTCTCGAGGTGGAAGTTCAGGTCCCTGAGGAGGATGTAGTCCGTGGAGGAGAGTGCGTGGGTGCTGGCGAGGTCGGCTATGGAGTCGCTGAACTGAGCCCGGGGTCCGGGGGGTCTGTAGATGAGTGTTCTTCTAAGGGTGGTGTTGGGGTCGGTGTGGATCCGGAAGTGCAGGTGTTTGGCGGTGTTGAGGGTGTCGTCTGCATGGGTGGGCCACCTTGAGGGTGTACTTGTGGATGATGGCTATTCATCCTCCGATTCCGTTTGCGCGATCCCTGCGAGTGATCTTGTAGCCATCTGGGATGACTATGGCGATGTTGGGTGCCGAGGAGTCGTTCCACCAGGTCTCGGTCAGGAAGGCCACATCTGGGGCGGAGGTGTCGAGCAGATCCCAGAGCTCGACGGTGTGTTTGCGTGTGGAGCGGGTGTTGAGGAGTATGCAGCGGAGGTGGTTGGGTCCAGTCCTTGGAGGTTTGGTGGTTCTTTTGCAGGTTAAGCTGCAGGTGTGGCAGGAGAAGGGTCTGTGTGTCGGTTTCGGGGTGGCCTGGAACCAGGTGTGGTTTTGGCAGGCATTCAGTGCGTGGAGGGTGCTGGCATCGCGCTGGGTGCGGTCCAGGCGCGGACGGGCGCAGACGGGCTTGCCTTAGGCGTGGCTGCTTCTGGGCCTGCATAGGAGGTGGCTCGGGAGGGAGGAGCAGCTGGCAGCCGGGAGCGGGGAGGCAAATGGGTGTGCAGGGGGTCGGGGCTGCATGGAAGCAGCAGCAGGAAAGGGCCAGATTGGGAGCGGGGGGGCAGGGGGAACTGTCGCACAGGGCAGAGAGGAGGGAAAAACCCAGGAAACAAGGAGGCAGCAGGGAGGCAGGAACCAGGCAGTCAGGTGATGAGCAGCGGTGTGGGGGCGACCTGCCTGCGAGCAGGGTCAAAGGTCAGAAAAAAGTGCAGAAAGGTTAAAAAAACTGTTGGAAACGAGTGGCACAGAGGCACAAAGGTCACAAGAAAGGGCAGAAAATGTCAAAAAAACGGGGGGAAACAAGTGGCGCAGAGGCAGAAAGGTCACAAGCAAGGGCAGAAAGGTCACAAAAAATGGGGGAAAGGAGTGGCACAGAGGCAGAAAGGTCCCAAGAAAGAGCAGAAAGGTCACAAAAGATGGGGGAACGAGTGGCACAGGAGGCAGAAAGGTCCCAAGAAAGGGCAAAAAAGTCATAAAAAACGGGGGGCAACGAGTAGCACAGAGGCAGAAAGCTCACAAGAAAGGGCAGAAAGGACACAAAAAATAGGGGGAAACGAGTGGCACAGGAGGCAGAAAGGTCCCAAGAAAGGGCAGAAAGGTCACAAAAAACAGGGGGAAACGAGTGGCACAGAGGCAGAAAGCTCACAAGAAAGTCATAGTCATAGTCATAGTCATAGGCTCTTATATAGCGCATGATTCACCAAAAAGGCGAGAAGAGACGACAACCTCAAATGAGAGGGGGGTGACAAGAATTAATTGGGAAAAAGCCACTTTTTCAGGCCCTTGCGAAGCCCAAATGATTGGATAGGGACGACAGGTGGGGAGGCAGTTGTTCCAGAGTAGGGGGGCTATATAGGAAAAAGCCTGACATCCATTATTGAAATGAAAAAACAATGGTCGTCTTTTTGCCACCATGGTAATAGAAATAAAAACATATTACTGTTCTTTTAAGGAACTACATTGTTCCCGAAGAATAGGAATTGCTGGAATTCAGTTTGACAAAATAAATTGCAGATCACGGGGATGACTGTTTTTGTGCAGGAAGGGACACCTTCTTGCACAAAAACAATCACAAGAGGAGATTTCATTTTCTATGTGTGCTGCAGAAAAAAGAGGAGAAATTAAGACATTTCTCCTCCTTGTACATCCCTATGCTTCCCTTGGGGAGCCGTATCAATCTGACACATTTCCAGGTTTATGATTTCTGGTAAATCTGGAAAGGTGGCAGAAGCCATCGGTGCTGCGTGGAAACACCCACAGCAACATCCATCGCACGCCTCTTTCACACAGCGTGTTGTGTGTAGAGGGGCCAAATTTACATGGACACAAAAAGCTGTGCAGGGTGGCTTTACGTGTCCCTGTAAATATGAGGCATGTGGCTTTTAGTGTCCTTGTAATATGGTGCATAAGGTTGAGCCTTTGGTTCGTCATAAAAAGTGACACACTGGCGGCGCAAGGGGCTTGTCAACAAGCCCTATACAATTTATCCCATATTTTACCAGAATAATGAGTTGTGTATTTTATTGGCTCCGAAAATGTTACCTATGTCACAGGCCTTGATGCATGTTAACATACTATGGGGCATATTACCAACAACTAGCGATAATTATCACTATGTTGGTTTAGCGGCGATATTTTTATCGCCGAGTTGCGGGGATTTTTATCGCTTAGGAGCCTTGCTATTATCAAGGTTTATCTCCTAAGCGTTAAAATCGGCCGAAATGCATGAATATCGCTGAAAAGTCAGCGATATTCATGCATTACCGAGCTAATGCTCTTAGCCATGTTATCCACCTACCATTGGATAACATGGCTAAGAACTGCTCAGGGGCAGGTGTTAGCTTTTGGAGATATTCGCGCTTAGCGCGAATATCTCCAAAAGTTGGTAATAGGAGATAGCGATGTTAGCGACTGTTTCCAGTCGCTAACATCTTAGCACGCCCACTTTGCATGTCATTAGTGATAAATATCACTAACATGCAAAGCGGGGCCCAAGATGGTCGTTAGCGACAGCTAGGTAATAGGGAGATCATTTTATCTCCGCTTTCTTGTCTTTTAAAGCCAAAAAAGCGGAGATAAACCCCCTTGATAATATGCCCCTTTGTGTTTGAATGGATTTCAATGTATGACAAAGTTGATAGGACTAAAAATCCAGGCTCCCTTTATTGTGGCCTTCTTAATGGTAACCTATTTTTTTTAATTCAAAATGACCCGGTAGAGTAATGCCAACAAACACATAACAACATCATACAAACACCCTAAACCTCCGCTTAACTCACCACCACTACCAAGGACCAGCCAACCAAGCCAGAAGAGAAATCTATTTCTTGCAGAGGGACTTGCACAGTCTCCTCCCCTCCCCACCCCCCCCCCCCCCCCCCCTTCGGGTCCAGGTGAGTAGTCCATAATCAATATGTGAAACAACAAGGACCCCCTGATACGGATCAACTTCCTGGGTCAGGGCAAATAACATGTGTGAATAAAATACCCAGGCAAATTTCTAATACCTACTCGCACATGAAAAATGGCTATTGCCACACAAAAATAATGATAATCAACTACTGTTTTTACACATTGGGATACAATTTAATTCTTCATACAAAACCATAATATTTGGTAAAATCGATACATAGTTATACACCAATGATAAAAATTCTCAGCATTGTAGCATATGCATAATTTCATTCATACAACAATTATTAGATATAAAAACTATTGGATGGTTTCCTGTTCCTGTTTTACCAAATATTATGGTTTTGAATGAAGAATTAAATTGTATCCCAATGTGTAAAAACAGTAGTTGATTATCATTATTTTTGTGTGGCAAAAGCCATTTTTCACGTGCTAGTAGGTATTAGAAATTTGCCTGGGTATTTTATTCAGACATGAGTAGTCCATAATCTCAACACTTCCTAAACAGGCCCCATCACTGCAATATTGTCTCGTTCTCCAATTTCTGGATGGATCCCTCACCTCATGTTTCATTAGGCCTTGCGCTGGGCCCCTTTTCTTGGTGAATTTGACTGGGCACGCCCTGGCCTTCGAAATCTGTCACACAGCTTTCATACACCTGACCATGTTCACTTCCCAACTGCCCACTGTTGGCACCATGGCTGAACACCCACAATTGAACCACATCCGGCCAGGCCACAAACAAGCTGATGTTAGCAAATATAACAGTGTATGTGTCCCAGGTGTGCCCCCCCCCCGAGTCCCAACAGGACCATTCTTGGGCCCAGGACGAAAGGCTGTGTGATTGCGTATTCCACTCCATTTTTAACACCCGCTTTGGGTCTCTGTATGAAGCAATATACGTGTTTCCTGAGCCTGTTAGATACTGACATAGTGCACACATTGGACACGAAGATTCGGTCAGAATTTTCCATGAAAATGCATCGTACTTGCTAGTTTGTAGGAAAAAGGTCTGGATATGATTCGATCATCAGGTAAGTCTACGAATAGCATTAGGAAGGCATTTTTCCCTGAATCAGAATCAGTCCCTAAGAAGGGAAATGTGTCTAAATGAGGAGAAGCAGTCAGTGAGCTTCCCTACTTTATGGATTAGAACAATGTGTGCCTTTTAGAAGCCTCGGGGGGAGTTCCCCTAACAATTGGGCCTTATGAAGCACTTCCGAGATCCATTTAGTAACTTGGCGCCGGACACAGGTAACGAATTTCAGAGTCAGCCCATTTAGGTCCAGTGTCTTCCCCAATTTCAAATGGGTCAGGATGTCAACAATCTCAACCTCCTGAATGTCTCCCTCAAGGAACCAAGCCATCTCCTCTTTTAGTTGTGGGACAGGGATTTCATGGAGAAACTAGTCCAGGTCCTGCACCTAACCGATCCATTCTTGAGGTGCACGGGTCAACCAAGAGGTCAGCACAAACCTCAGCAACGTCAGTCACTGTGGTTGCTCTGTGGCCTTCCCCTGTACAGATATAATGAATCTACTGCTTCCCCTCCTCCCAATGGGACAACCATGCTGATAGTTTCCCTGCTTTCTTCCCCGCCTCATAGTATTGGTATTGTTGATCCCAGTAGAGCGCCTGCGCCTCTTATTGTAGCAGATCACAGTATTCCTCCCTTGCTATTTCTATGCGGGAAGGTAAGTGGGCATTCCGTTGCTGGGCATATTGGGTCCCCCAGTTTTCCAGTTGTGCCTCCAGCTCCACCCTCTGTCTATTCCCATGCCTCCTCTTTCCTGTTACATGGGCACTGAGACAGCCCTTTATCACTGCTTTATACGCTTCTTATAGGCAGGTCTTAGACGCCATGGTCCCCCCATTCTCCCTGAAGTAAAGTTCTGACACCTCCTGGGCAAACGTTTTGGTGGACCTGTTTGTCTGAACTCACAGGTCTAGTCGCCAATCCCCAGCTGTATGGGAATGGGTTGAACCTACGCAGACTAACCGGCTTATGGTTAGCTGGGTGGCTTATGCCACCCAGAAGCTCCAAGTCACACAAAATAGTGCGGCCCGCCTACTCTATAACCTCCCTCGCTGGCAGTCAGCGAGGAATGCCCTAAGGGAGCTTCACTGGCTCCCTATAGTGGCAAGAGTACAATTTAAGGCTATGTGTATCCTACACAAAGCCTTTCATCGCACAGGTCCCGCCATTCTGCATCCCTTGGCTACTCCCTACGTCCCGTCCCGTTCCCTCCGTTCCTGCACCCTCCGGCTGGCCACTTCCGCCAGGGTCAGGAAAGCTCGATGGGGAGGCCGCTCTTTTTCCCATACTGCGGCCAAACTCTGGAACACCCTCCCTCTATCCCTTCGAGGCAACAGTAACCACCTGTCCTTCAGGAAAGCCTTGAAAATACACTTGTATGTCAAATTCTGCTGACCTGCCCTGAGCCTGCGTTAAGCAAATTCAGTCACAAGCGCTACAAGGCCTCCGGGTAGTTTAGCGCTATACAAGTGCAATTTTCATTTCATTCATGGTCGACAAAGCCCATTTGGAGATATTTAACCTCTTCAAAATGCCCCAGGAGGTACATTAGGAGTAGAAAGTAGTCCAGGCCTCGACATCAATTGCATGGTGTTGCCTGAAAATGATTAATGGCGCATCACCTTTCTGCTTCACCCGCCAAGTGTCCACCAGGCCAATGGCTTTCGTATATACGACCAGTCAAGTGTCAACCCTAGTGGGCCCCCCTCCACTCGGCACTCTGTCCAGAGAACCATGAAGGTTCAGATTCAAATCTCTGCTCACCACCAGGACTCCCGCATTTGTGTAATCTACAGGCCCGGTGATTGAAGACTCAGGGAAAGGTACCAAGAGGTGATATATTTTAAGGCATAAATCTGGATTGGGCCACCTCTACAATCCTTCCCCTGCCAAGTGCCTCCCAGTGCAGCCATGTACCCCTGTAGATCTAGCCAAGTCAGCATCACCAGATGTGGGAGGGATTTACATGATGGGATATAGGTGACTTGAGAACATGCGGTAGAGCCTGAGTGAGCCAGTAGCATGTATCTGCCCGAAACTAGAAATTTGTATTTGTTGCCCAAGAGTTTTGTTTCCTGTAGCAGAATGAGGTCCGGATTACATCTAGCTTGGTATCTCAGCACTATTCATCTCTTCAAATTGTTCCCTAACCCATTGACATTCCATGAAAGGATAATGAGAGACATGTGAAAGTCAGTGTGCACTCTTTGTGTGAAGGCCATGTTGTTGAGGAACATAATATGCCTCATTTACTCTAAACTTCCCCACTCCAATCCCTCCCAATGTTCGAGAAGCCTGTTGTCCCCCCTTAAATATTTTGTGGTCAAGGCAACTATAAAAACCCAAAGATAAAAAGTCATAAGTAGCGGGCCATACCCGCAGGCTTGTCAGGCAACTTACATCAAGTGCTAGGGCGTAATTTGTGATCACAAGCATCCGCCATCCCAAGTCCCAGTTCATCAAATAACCTTGACCGCCCTCATTTGTGTCAATATTAGTCAAATGCTGACCCCACCTTCTTCATCCGAGTCATCATCGCTGGCCCAGGAGTCTGTGAAGACTTTAGGAGCATCAAATCTTTGGTGGCTGCCATCCATTCTGGAGGCCGAAAGAGTTATTTTACCTCGAAAATCCTGGAAGCTGGAAACTCACCAAAAGAGCTTTTTAAATCTGTGACTTTTTTAGTCGAATCCCAGCAGGGAAGCTTGTTTAAACCTCACCAGGACTTTTGTAATCAGCTGGCGTCTTTTTTCCAGCATAAAGTACAAACAATATATGATGGCCTGGCAAATTCGCCCAACGAGTTGGCAGGTATACACCTATCGTCTCGGGGGGGGGGGGGGGGGGGTTAAGGGGGAGATAGTGCCATTTAAACTAACATGTTTTAAACCCTTATCGGAGAAGTTGGTAACAGACACTTTGAAAGCCATTAAATCTGGTTCAGCAGGGGACCCCTGTCCTTCGGCCATTATGCACCTGGCTGCGGAGAGGATCAGTGAAATTCTTACTCCTCTGATTAATCAGGTTTTAGCATCAGGGGTGTATCCCGCAGCCTGGAAGACCGCGACTAGTAGGCCAATCCTGAAGAAAGCCATACTAGATCCTACCAAATTTAAAAACAATCGGCCAATTTTGGGCCTGCCATTTCTAACTAAGATCCTCGAGAAATTGATTAACAAAGCATTAACTGAATACCTGGATAGCAACAGGTTACTGGATCCCTCCCAGCATGGCTTTCGTCCAAAACACTCCACCGAATCCGTCCTGATTGCGGCATCTGAGGGGAATCGGAGAGTAGTTGATGGTGGAGGTAGGGCAATCCTTGTTCTCCTAGATCTGTCGGCTTCATTTGACACCGTGACTCACGCGGTGCTGGTGCGAGAACTACAGGAGATAGGAATTAGTGACTTGGCTTTGACCCTCCTTTCTTTGTTTCTAGAGAACAGGAAACAAAGTCTGAACTGGGATGGCCTACAATCGGACAGCCTTGATCTGCCCTGCGGTGTGCCGCAGGGTTCAGCTCTGTCCCGACACTCTTTAATATTTATGTGAAACCGCTGGCTATGCTTGTTAGGAAACACGGCTTCACTTTTGTGCCGTATGCAGACGACTCACAATTGGTGATATCTGTATCAGACATGCCGGAGCTAACCGCAGTGAGTTTTCATGCCTGTCTGAGTGATGCCATGTATTGGATGAGTCTGAGTTTTTTGAAAATCAATACGGAAAAGACAGAAGTCATTGAATTTGGGAATAGACCATCAATTTAGAACAATACTTGGTGGCCATCGGAGGCTGGGGAATGTCCTCTACCCATTAAGGTGAGGAACCTTGGGGTCAGTTTTTTAATTTTTTTAAATAATAATTTAATGGAACAAAAGACAGAGTTAATATCCAATAGTCATTTGATACATTACAGAATCAATACAATGGGCATTGTGTAATAAAAACATAGTATAACAAGGATTATTTTAACGTAAGGGTCCAGCCCTGTCCATGGCCATATCAGCTGTAGGGGAACTACAGATCTCAACCCTATATGCATTCCAATGTCCCCATTTCTTGTCCCATTTCTTGTGACACCCCCTGACTTTATACACGGTTTTCTCAGCGAGCATACATCTGTCCATCACCGCCACCCTTCCAACCAGTAGTGGTCTTTGTGGGACGCCCAATTGCATCGCCACTGCGCACTTTACCAGCAGATAACCTAAAGCCATCCATTGGAGCTCTATTTACATCAGGTCTGTGGCGCCCCATTTGTTGAGGAGCCCCCTTTTAGGTGATAGAGGGATGGGCTTCCCCAGTGCATCTTTAATTTTTTGGGTCGCTCGCTCCCATAGCTGCTGAATTACAGGACAGTCCAACAGGATATGATAAAAGGAGCCTGTGAGTCCGCACCCTCGGAGACATATATCGTCAGGACGCCTGCCTATCTTAGCCAAGAGGGGAGCAGACATATAGGCTCCATGTAAGACGTTCAGCTGGATCAATCTGAAGCGATGATTGATCGCCTTTTCCCTGGGGAACATCAGCGCCGACTGCCATTTCTCATCCTCTAGGTGTCCCATGTCCCTCTGCCACTTGTCTCGTAGGGTCTGGAAGGAGTCAGGCATGTTGTTGCATAGTTTGCGCTAGGTACACAATATCGCCTTTGTCTGAAGGGGCTCTGAAAGCAATCTGTCCTCAAGGGGTGAGGCCACCGGAAGGGCCGAAAGATCAGATATGTTTGTGAGAATAGCATGCTTAATTTGAAGGTATCGGAAGGCCTCGCCCTGGGTAAAAGCGTGTTTCTGTTGGAGGTCGGGGAAAGTCAGTAATTTCCCCTTGTGGATCAGGTCTCCTAGTGTGGATATGCCTATAGTGTCCCATTTATCAAAGCCGACCTGGTAACAAAGGGAACCGAGTTTTTGTGAGGCCCAAAGCGGTGTGGCCTTAGTAAATGTGTTGGACCACCCCCTTCTCTTATTGGCATGGTGCCATATCGCTATTGTTTGCGTAATGGGCCCTACGTGTCGACTACAGGGAACCTTACTATATAGGGCTCTTAGGTAACCTTCTCGTCCCGTTTGGTAGTGTTCTAAGTGAATGGCCGGATTTGTAGGTGGTCCATGGATCCAATGGTTAGTGGCCACTAATTGGGAAGCCCCTTTAGTAAAGGTGCATGTTTGGTAGGGTAATACCCCCATCATACCATCCTTGGGTGAGTTTATGAAGGGCTATTCGGGTTGTCTTACTGTCCCACAACAGAAGGCATATGTCTCCCTCTAGAGCGCGAAAGTCAGAATCGGCAATAGGAAAGGGGCAGTTCTGAAGGACATATAAAACCCGCGGGAGCGCCAACATTTTGAGGAGAGCTGACCTGCCAGGGAGGGACAAAGGTAGCAAGCCCCAATGGGATATATCACTATGGAGCCTTTGCAGTGGGCCTTTTAAGTTACGATCCTAGAATATTTTGGGATCTGGGGTACCGAAGATACCGAGGTACTTAAACCCATCCTGGACTATAGCAATAGAGTATCCTCGCGGGAGGGCGGGCGGAGGGCCATGCAACCCGTACAGCACTGATTTGAAGCAGTTGATTGAGAAACCAGAATATTTACTGAAATTGGTGATGACATGTAACAAACTATTAATGGAGGATCTAGGGGAGGAGATGTAGACAAGGATAACTTCAGCATATAGAGAGATTTTATCAATAGTGTCCTCATTCCACCGAAGACCCCTGATAGAAGCATCTGTTCGGATCCAGTGGGCTCCTTGGGGTCATTTTTGATGACAAACTTAACATGTCAGCTCAGGTGAATAGTTTAACATCTGCCAGTTTCTTCCTAGTGAAGACCCTGTGTAAAATCTTTCCGTTTATTGCTCTTGCACTGCAGAAGACCGTAATGGCTGCTCTTTTTCTTTCCAAATTGGATTACTGCAATGCGATGTTTCTGGGCATCGATAAGCAGCAGATTAGCAAACTCCAATCATTACAGAACGCTGCAGTCTGATTTATTCTAAAGCTTCCAAAGGGCCACCCTACGACACTGGGCAGAAGGGCAGAGAATTTAATTTAAGGTGCTCTGCCTGGTGCATATGGCACGGTATGGAGGAGGTTCAGAGGACTGTTAGGACAGGTTCAGGCTCTATATCCCCTCACAAAACCCAAGGTCGGCCAATCTTGGACTGATATGCACCCCAAGGTTTCGACTGGCTAGATGGGGCAGCAGATCCCTGTCCATTTGTGCGGCCCAATTGTGGAATAAACTGCCGGTGGCTTTGCGACTCCAGCCAAATCTTCTATCTTTTAGAAAAAGCCTGAAGTCCCAGCTGTTTAACACCGAGTAGTAACCAGCCCAGCATCCTGCCCTGCTTACACATATCAGCGCCAAGAAGCCTCTGCATTCGCGCATTTAACAAGCTGCATATAACATAAAAAGCTTCATATAACAGGTACTGCCTTCTTTCACTACTTGTAAATTGTAAAAAATTGTAAATTGATACTTGTATAGTGCACTACTGACCCGCAAGGGTCTCAAGGCGCTTGTAAGAATACCGCTGTGGAACCCATCCTGGCTTTCCCTGTGAGGTGTCCACTCCTGGGCACCTCCAAGGTGGAGGCCAGGCATCCTTTAGTGTTGTGGGGGCTTTTGTAGAGATTAAGCAAGCTATTGCCCAGAGTTGCAGAGTGGGACTCCGTGATTGGAATAAGCACCGAGGTGAGAATTATCAGGTCCGTGGAATCTTGAGCCCAAGACCCGCCGAGGCGGGGAATTGAACCCTGGTCCCGGGCCAGACCTCTGCATCAGGGTCTTCTGCTCTAACCATTGAGCCACACTTCTCCGCATGCACCACCCTTGACCGCTCACATCTTGCTGGTATTCAGTAAGGGTTGATCACTTCCTTCATTGTGCCTTTCTCTTCGAACAGTGATATTGCCAGACATCAGGGATGTCTGTTGGTTGGCTCCTGTGGCATCTGGTGACCACTCCACTCCAACCAATCTCAGACCTCCTGTGGAGTGGTGAAGAAGTAGGACCTATCAGAGTCAGTGATTCTCAGCTTGTCAGTAAATAGCCAGGTATATTTCAGGTTGAGGCTCACAGGAGTCATTTCAATTGCAGAAAGTTCTCCCTTTGCTTTTCGACTGACATTGCATAGTGGGAAAATATGATCACCAGGCCACAGTCAAGCTCCCATGGGCCATCTTACCTCACCATCTGCAGAATGTGTTTGCGGTCTCTATAGTTGGGCAGTCTTTCAATCATTGGTTGTTGGGGCCCCCTTAGGAGGGTTCTTCCCAGCACACTGTGGGCCCTTTCCAGCATGTACATTGTGGAGGCCATTCTGTCTAGCACTGTCTCTAGTTACCATTTCTCAAGGAATAATTCAGCACTTGGTATCTCATTTTTGAGGGATGCTAATAAAATGCACATTGTTCCGCCTTGAGTGGCCCTCAGCACCCTCCAAGCAAGCAGTCCCTGGCTCCAGCTGTAGTACTCTGCCGGGACCGACGGAAGCAGGCCCGATTCATAGGCCCACCCCCTCTGGTCTCCTTGCCTCACAGGCCTCAAGGCACGATCTGGCAGGCAGCTCAGACTTTTCAACTTGGCACTGCCTGCCGAGGGCACCAAGGTCCCGCTGCCAGGGATGGGGGACCCTTGCTGCACCACTCTCTCTTGGCACATGCTGCACTGGAGCTCAGGCGATTCAGAAAAGGGGGTGGTGATGAACAGAGTGTCTGAATCAAGCAGACCACTCTTACCCAGTCCAAAGATCAGGGCTTGATCCATCACCGTTATTTAGCTCACTGCACCATCCCAGCTCAGAACCAGGCTATATGCAAATCAGTCTGTCCCTGGCCCAGTGCATCATGGGAACAGGGCAGACTAAACTACCAAGCCAATTCTTCACCAGAAAGGAGACAAGCTACCGGGGACCGGTTTCTGGCATTTCAGCCGTCGTCGGCCCGGCTTGCTTGAATCCTGATGGTGCAGTGAGCAAGGGACTCATGTCTGAGTATACCCTGCCACACCTATAGTGGCCAAAAACGATTCAGAAAAGGGGGTGGTGATGAACAGAGTGTCTGAATTAAGCAGACCACTCTTACCCAGTCCAAAGATCAGGGCTTGATCCATCACCGTTATTTAGCTCACTGCACCATCCCAGCTCAGAACCTGGCTATATGCAAATCAGTCTGTCCCTGGCCCAGTGCATCATGGGAACAGGGCAGACTAAACTACCAAGCCAATTCTTCACCAGAAAGGAGACAAGCTACCGGGGACCGGTTTCTGGCATTTCAGCCGCCGTCGGCCCGGCTTGCTTGAATCCTGATGGTGCAGTGAGCAAGGGACTCATGTCTGAGTATACCCTGCCACACCTATAGTGGCCAAAAACGATTCAGAAAAGGGGGTGGTGATGAACAGAGTGTCTGAATTAAGCAGACCACTCTTACCCAGTCCAAAGATCAGGGCTTGATCCATCACCGTTATTTAACTCACTGCACCATCCCAGCTCAGAACCTGGCTATATGCAAATCAGTCTGTCCCTGGTCCAGTGCATCATGGGAACAGGGCAGACTAAACTACCAAGCCAATTCTTCACCAGAAAGGAGACAAGCTACCGGGGACCGGTTTCTGGCATTTCAGCCGTCGTCGGCCCGGCTTGCTTGAATCCTGATGGTGCAATGTCTGAGTATACCCTGCCACACCTATAGTGGAGCTCAGGGTGCCTTATACTTCCACCGCCTCCAGCCTGAGCTCCGGCCTCAGCATCCCTTTAGGGCTTGCTCCTTTAGGGATGTGAACTACAGGCCCCATTCCTAGCTCAGGGCCCCCTGGGCTTCCATGACCACTGCCACCCAAGGCTCTGTCCCCCTCTGCTGGCCTCCGCTTCAATTGGGCCTCACAGCACCACCTCCAGCACCCGTTGCTGGCACGCCAATCGTTTGTGGCCTCCAGTAGGCCCCACATGTGATGTCAGCATCATAGTGGTCTTTGCCCGCACCTATATCCACCAAAATAGAGCCTCGCCGCCAGATCAGAGGTCACTCTTGGGTTGCAGTAGGCGCCCAGCATCCACTCAGCTACTACTACACCCCAGGGCCACTCAGGATTTGGTTCCCTTGGGTCTGGCAGTCGCAAAGCTCACTGTTAAGTGACAGCTGCCAATACTGCCTTTACCACACTGCCAACAAGCTGGAGGTTTGGTTGAGAAAAGATGTGTTTTTCAGGAGATTCATTCCCCTAAAGCAGTGGAGGAGGTATCTCCACTCTTGATTGGATGTAAAGCAGCCTATTTAAAACTGTTTTCTGGTGGTGAGGACCCTTAAAGGAGTATGAAGAAGAATGATACCCTGGGTTGTGTTCTTGTGAGTAACATGATATTAATATATATGACTTTTGACTTGCAATTATAAGGTTCTCATCCTGAAATTTTCATTTTATTTTATCTCAATTTTCCTGTATTCATCTTGTATGTCTTTTATCTGCCTTTTCTACTCTATTCTTTCTTTCATTCACAGTTGTTTTACCCCAGTGTTCTTAAGCATAATATATGAATTATTTTTATGTTTGGTTGGATTGTTTGGGAGGGACATGTGTTGTGGTTATGCTGAGACGGGCTTGGAAATGATGATAGCACTCTGGAACTTTAAGAATGTTATACTATACTTAGGTCAGTGAAGAATCAAGGATGGGGAGTTAGAAGCTGAGCTGACCTGCTGAGAAGTTGGTGATTTTTTATGCTGTTTGGATTAAAATGAATTATTCAAGACTTACCATCCCCTGCACAAGTGTCATCTTTGGTACAAGTCCAAATATCATACTTCTATAGTACTCATTTAGGTATTCTCACATACCTTTGTGAATTGGCCCCAAATCATCTGATATGAGAATAAAACTGTCATTTTCAGGGACTGATCAGATACAATTAGTACAAATAGGAAGGACTGTACCTTCTTTGCACTTTCACTAATAGGTATTTTAACTTTCTGGGGCCTATTCTCGAAGGCATGTAAGCATACATAATAGATTACTCCAATAGGGCTACTTGTCTTCAACTAGTCGTCTTCATGTAGAGGCTAAACTGACAGTAGGAAGGGCTTCTTAAGTCATGCAGAGGAGATGATGGACATGCCGATGGAGCTCATGTTCCATTCTCTTCTGCAGAACTCCAAACAGGCTCTTAACCAAACAGCTGCCCTGCATGTCTTTGTGAGTGGCAGCCCTGTGGTGGTGCTGGTGTTGCACTCTGCTCCCTTCCTAGACCCACAAAAATTGCAATCACCAATTGTTAGTCCTTTCTTTTTGCCTTACTCCTCCCTTCTTGTTGATGAAATTTTTTGTTGGCTTTGACTCTGGGCACTTTACCACCGCTGACCAGTGCTAAAGTACGTGTGCCCAGGCTGTCCAATTACACTTCCTCCGAACTACCTGGATCTCCGTATCGCGCGGCGCCCTTCGCAGGGCATATTATAGTTCCCACCGCTTCAGCCAAAGATCCTTTTTCCCGAATTTGTTCAGGGGCCTATTAGAGTTCCCACCAATTCGCTGGATACACATACTGAGACCCCATACTTGGCAATGTGCTTTCGTATATGCACATAGAACTGATTGGAATCTTAACTTTGGAGATACATACTTCACAGGCCATCGCTTTTACAGTTTTCACACATAAGTCTAGCCAATGATTGTCCTGACTATGTACCTATTGGATGTGGACAAATAAAATTCCACACTGATGAGCAAAATTTAGAGGAAAGAATTTTATTCTTGGGACGTTTTGGGGGTACAGCAGCTTTACTCACAGAATTGGGAGGCAACTCATCCTCTTAATTTAAGGTTCGACAGTCCATTCGTTTTTGAGAAACTTTTTACCTGCTTTGATGTTTCCCAACTACGTGACATATAAGCCTTGAAGAAGTTACATTCCAGCAACGAAACACGTGTCGGCTGCCTGTTCCATTTACTTTGGGGTCCAAATACAGAATTTTTTTAACAACAATCTTTGTATCATGTACTATTAAAAAACACTGTTTAGACAATATTTGTGTGAAATAAGAGTAAAATGTCAAAGGAATCTCACATTTTCGATGTTCTCTTCATACGGTTAAATACTGGTGCTGTTCACAAGAGCAATTGGTAGTCCTGATTCCTTAAGCAGGTCATGACAGGGAACTAACTCCCTTAGAAGCACTTGCTTCTATGATATAAAAGCATTTGAGTGCCGAGGTACAACAGATTCCTTAATACATAATAGATTACTCCAATAGTGCTACTTGTCTTCAACTAGTCGTCTTCATGTAGAGGCTAAACTGACAGTAGGAAGGGCTTCTTAAGTCATGCAGAGGAGGTGATGGACATGCCTATGGAAGTCATGTTCCATTCTCTTTTGCAGAACTCCAAACAGGCTTTTAACCAAACAGCTGCCCTGCATGTCTTTGTGAGCGGCAGCCCTGTGGTGGTGCTGGTGTTGCACTCTGCTCCCTTCCTAGACCCACAAAAACTGCAAGCACCCATTGTTAGTCCTTTCTTTTTGCCTTACTCCTCCATTTTTGTTGATCAAATTTTTTGTTGGCTTTGACTCTGGGCACCTTACCACCGCTGACCAGGGCTAAAGTACATGTGCCCAGGGCTAGTAAATTAAATGATACTAATGGGCGTGCAGCACTTATTGTGCCACCCACTGAAGTAAGGGGATTTCTTGACCGGGAATTCCCTGTCAAGAAATCCCCTTGCTAGCAATTTTGCCTATACTATATTTCAGCCCAAGCTCGCAAGGGTTTATTGGGTCACCCACTTTCAATATACCCACTGAAGTAGCCCTTTAAGCATGTCTCAGGCCTGCCATTGCAGCCTGTGTGTGCAGATTACTCTGCCATTTCGACCTGGCAAATAAGCCTTTTGTCAGGTCAAAACCTTTTAAATGCATAAGTGTCACCCCTAGGGTAGGCCCTAAATATCCCATTGGGCAGCTTACAGTGTATTTAAAAAGTTGTGAATTCACTTTTAACACTTATATGTCCTGGTAGTGAAACATTGTTAAATTTGTTTTACACTGCTGCAAGGCTTGCCTCTTCATAAGATAACATTTGTTTAACCTATTACATTGAATAGGTGATAACTTTCAATTGGGAGTAGGTAAGAATGTTGAGTTTGGTGTCTACAGAATTATAACTTAAAAACCTCTTTAATGGTAAAGTCGGATTTTAAGTCATAACTCTGAAAATGCTACTTTTAGAAAGTTGGCATTTTCTAGTCCTGGCCTTTTGGTGCCTGCAGCCTGTATCCTGGATCACATGATTAGGTGTAATTGGCACATGCTCTCTGTGTATTTATTCCAGACAGTGAGACAATGAGGAAGTAGGTGCTGGCAGGATGAGCCATGTCTGACTTGATGAAGGGGAGGAGTTGTCACCTACCACACTTGAACATCACAAAGACTCTGCCTGAGCACACTCACAAAGGGTTTCACACTAGTCTGTTGTGCCCCAGACATGATGGGGCAGGGCACGGTGGCAGGAAATTCCAAACACCTCCAGGGGTTGAAACCTCCAGAACCTTCTCCTACTTCAAAGCTGGCACCAAGTATAAGTATAGGACTCTCACTTCCAACTTCTCAATGCCCCTCTGGACTTCTTGAAGATTCACAAGGACTGCTGTGCTGCTCTGCAACAAGGACTCTTAATCTGCAGCCCTGGTGCCCTGTTGCCTGAGTGAGAAGTACTGCACCTGCATCTTGAACGCAGGACAACCAGAGTGACTCAACGGGATAGTTGGCTGCCCTTTTGATCAGAGCTTCAGGGACAGAACCCAGCAACTGGCCTCTGCCTGCTGTGAGTCTTGCCTCCAAAATGGTGCCATCCCAATCCTGGACCCTTGAACGTGGGCCTGAAGGTGCTCTGTCAGCCCAGCCGTGGTCTCTTGAGCAGACCCAAGCAGTGCAATGCATCTCCTCTCATCTCTCTATTGGAACCCCTGCTGTGCAACACTACCCTGACACAGGATCTCGCATCACAGCTCACAGCTTCTAGGAACCGCTGTTGCATGAAGCTTCTCTGATGCAGGACTTCGCATCGCACGACTCGTCAACTGCCTCATTTGAACTGTCAGTGCAGGAAGCTTCCTAGGCACCAGACCTTGCATTGCAGCCTACAGCACATTGGAACCACCAGCACATAATATTTTTGTCTTGGAAGGCACCCCCTAATCAAACACGTTATAAGATCTGGGATAGGGGGTAGAAGTCTACAATAATGCAAAAAGCCGTCTCACTTGACCTGTATTACTTCTTATGAGGCCAAGGTAGACTCCCAAAACTGGCTATAAAACTATATGATTAATTCAGTGTTTGTTTTCATCAATGGCATTTTATTTATTTTCTAATCTTTACCAGTATCTACTATGCAAAAACAACAGTTGATGGACAGAATGCAGAACAATGGCATACATTCACCCCAGTACAGAGATCTGGGCCTAAATCAATCGTTTTTTTGCACTCCCCGCCACCGCAGTTCAGACATGGCCATATGCAAATCAGCTTTGACCCTGTTTCTCATGGGAACAATCCAGCCCGAACTGCCAAGCCATGTCTTTCCTGGACGGGAAACAAGCATCCTAGGACCGGTTTGAACCCACTACCAGAGTGACACCAAGGGCTAGTTGGCTGGCCACCTGGTCAGAGCCTTAGGCACAGAAAAGGTTCCAACCATCTTTAGCCCACTCTCAGACCCAGCCTGAGTGAGTCCTAACCCGCTCTAAGTGGTGCCCCTATAGTCTGGGACCCCTGGGAGGCGGTGCTACACATCCCTAGATAGCCAAAAGCCAAAACTTGGGGCTTAAAAGATTTTGGCTAATAACTACTCTGAAAACCGAGGAAAGACCGGAACCATGCTCTATCCATTCATGGTGCATCTCGAGTCAGCCTGACTTCCCAGTAGCTCCTGCTATTATTTTCTCCACAGCAGCAAATCCTGTTCAGTAGTCCTTTGCCCAAAACAGGTATCCGATCTCGTGGAGCTCTTGTTGGTTACATCCTCTTCCCCCGTCCAGCTGGAGATTTTAGATATCTAAAAAAGAAACTATGTCCAAATGAAGAATTCTTCACTGTGACTTAGTCTAATGGCACCCTGACAATATGCCTCCTCCTCGTCCTTCGACACTGCTTGCAGCCTTGTCCCACTGAACTTTACCTTCTCAGAAACTTTACTTCAGAATTTTTTTCAAGTCCCAACGTGACTGGGCCCAATCTACTTCTTGTATCCGACTTGCGCTCCATCGCGGTCTGCCATATTGTTTTACTTTGACCCGGCCTTGTGCAACTACTTGTCCACGGTTGGCTTTTGATCTTTTAGGTGCTTCGTTTTACCTTAACTGTCAAAAATCCATAACTCTGATTTCCTGATTGGATTTTGTTGATTTGGATTCACATCATTTATTAAAATGTACTCTTTTTTTCTAATTTAGTGTTGGATTTTTCACATTATTACTGTTTGTGTGCTGCATAAATACATCACACATTGCCTCTAAGTTAAGCCTGATTGCTTTTGTACCAAGCTACCGGAAGGTTAAGCACAGGTTAATTTGGGGTTAGCTTGTGACCTCACCATGGTAGAACTTGTGTGTTGCTTGAGTAGGATTCCACTCCTTCTCCCAACCAGTAAACTAATTTCATATACCTATCATCTCCTGCATTACTTAATGTACAGAAACGCTATAGAGAGACGATTGCACAAGATTGTATGTTATCTGAGTGAAGACTCTTAGAAAGTATATGCCCGGTTACTTAAGAATTCTTAACCTCTATCCCACCAGAGCAGATTTTGGGTGCCTATACAAGATGGATAGAAGAGGAGAAATCAATGAGTGACCTAACCCCGGAGTAAAACAATCAAAAGAAAAGTTAAAGCATATAGTCTAGCCATTATATGTTTGCTTGAGAAAGGACTTAACGCTAATGAGATAGTACAGTGATACAATGGTATCTGCAGCTTAAACTGTGGCATCTGAAAGTGACAGGTCTTAATGCGAGTTAATTCCCTCAGTTTTTCAATCCCTGGGGTTTGATGCCGTTATTAGCACAGAGTGAGTAATAAAAATAAAGCTATCAATCACAGCTCTAGGAGTAAGGGGACAGAAGGTGTAGTGAAAGCAGCGAGCAATTTTGGGTGTTCGGATGCTGCCAAAAGTTCACCCAGAAAAATCAATCTCCATTGTTAGACTCTAATATTCATTTGTACTGTTGAGCACACGGTGTTGCTTGCCGGGCTCCTCGTTTCTTTTTTCTAATTATCATGCGTTCACACATTTCGAGAAGTTCAATCTATTTTATTTCACTGCCCCTGATTATTCTTGAACTCTTCTACTGTGAATCCTCACGTCGACGCATCTTATTGAAAAAGGACATCTCTGAACGTAAAAATCAATGACATTTATTTTCTGCTTTTAAAAGACACACAAAAAAAAAACACTGCAGGTGTGAAAAAAGTGTTGTTCCATTCCTCCAAGGGGTCAATTATTTTACAACTAATGGAAAGATTGATTTTGTTCATCACTAGAAAATGCAGTACATCTCCTGTCAGTCTCCTTTAGCGTGTACCTAGGCTTCACGTGTCTCGTGTGCCCCGTCTCACACAGAACATGTGCCAACATGAAACGTTATGCTGTGACATCTAAAGGATTTCGGGGGGCCTTGGGCCAAATTAATTTTGGGGACGAATTGTTCCTAACAACTTTGAATTTATGATTCAATTTCAGCTCTTTCATGCCCTCTTTGGCCAGGTCACTGACAGTAAGTGCACAGGCGCTCTAGTTGTTCTAAATGTGTTTACATCTGATATTCAGAGATAATGGCACATTTTCTGTATTGTCACACAGCAGCAGCTCATTAATGTTACTGCAAATAATCTCTGTGACACCCTCACATTTCTCATATGTGAAGTCATATTGTCGTCTGAAATAAACTTTTTTATGAATGTTGCATGAAACAAAACACATCTCCAATAGACTTACATCAACTAATGGTCACAGACCACCTCCCTTTGCTACGCCACTGTTTTCGACCTTTCCCCCAGCTAATCAGTGGCATCATGATTGTTCTTTATCCTTTAAACAAGGTAAAATTCACCTACACCTGATCCATTTATGTGATACTGAATGTACCAGGGACTGTAAATTAAATGATACTAGTGGGCTGCAGTACTCATTGTTTACCCACTAAAGTATCATTTCTTTTCAAACATATCTCAGGCCTGCCACTGCAGCCTGTAGTGCAGATTTAAACTTTAAACTGCCATTTCAACATGGCAAATAAATCAATGCAAGAACGAAGCCTTCCTGTCCAAAATACTATGCCACCCCTAGGGCCTTATTTATGAAGGACTTGCGCCGCCGGTGAGTCACTTTTAACATGGGAAAAAGTGACGCACCGGCGGCGCAAGTCCTTCATAAATAAGGCCCCTAGAGTAAGACCTAAAGGCTCAAAGAGCAGGGGGCATGGTATTTACAAAGTAGTAGTTCTGGGTTTAAGTTTTGCATGTCGTGGTAGTGAGAAACACCTAAAGTCATTCTTCTCTGTAGTAAAGCCTACCTCTCTTTAGGCTAACACAAGGTTACCTTATTTAAATTAATAAGTGTTCTCTTCAGTTTGGGGCTATATAAAGAAGTTGTGGGATGACTTATTCATTAGGGTGACCAACTGCCCGTAATTTTCATGGTCTGTTCGTCAATTAGCCGTTAAGTCCGTTGTCCATGATGAATGTCTTAACAGACAGCATTTGTCCATAATGTTAGCTTCTCAGCTAAAGTACAAAAGTTTATTCCCACAATTTTGATTCCCCAGCTGACATGCAAGGGAGTCTCCTGTGCTGCATTCCGGAGAGAGGGGAAGAAGGCTAGAAAGAAATAAGCTCAGGGGACCTGCTTCCCCAAAGAAATACAAATGTGTGAAAGGCTGCTTGGGAGGCATTAATTGCTGTAACTGCTAGGAGATTCCTGATGACAGGATATTTTCTTTTTGGGAGGTACAGTTAGTAGACAGAGTTCAAGGACTCGGAAAACTATTGAAAGACAAAGAGACTAGGGCAGAGCAAGCCGTGGAAGAGGAGTTTGAACAACACAGAGAAGCATACAGCAAATTTGAGAAAGAAAAAGGTACAGAGATCAAACTGCTAAATACTAGTTGATGTGTAATTTATTTTCAATTGCTGCATGGCAGACCATGGGATAGCCACCTAGGAGTTTGGCAAAGACTATATGGTCCTCTAAGTGTACATTTTCTACTTTATGGAATAGTATGCACACGTGTGCAATAGTACTGTAAACTGTAAAATGACTCATTGAGTCAAATTTCCGTTGCTGGCTTCTGCATATCCTGCAGCACACAGGTCTGACTCCTGTCAGGGCTCACTCAGCTGTTCATAATTCCAAGTCTGATAAACTGTTTACAACTCAGTTGGGCAAAAAATAAACCCTGTATATAAGAAGTCATTCTTGTTATCTGTTCCTCTGTCTTCATGCACACCCCTTTGATAGAGAAACACTTGGGGCTTATTTACAGGCTTAATGGGAACCACAACGTCACGTTTAGTGACATTGTGGTGTCGATGTGAGCTTTGCCTTATTTACAAGGAAGGATTGAGCCACTAAACGTGGATTAACACTGCCTTGTAAATAAGGCCCTCTTTCACGCTGTACTGAGCATGAAAGGGGAGGGCAAAGGGTGTTGCGGTGGGCGTTCCACCTCAAAACCCATTGATTTTGACGCTGTACCCGTCTTACAAGGGCAGCGTAAATAGGAGGCCGCAGCAAACCGGCGAAATAAGGAGAAATCCTTCATTTCTCCTTATTTTTGCTGTTTCCATGTGTGCTGCATTGTGCAGCACAAATAGAAACAGCAAATTGCCATTGATTGTGAATGTCACGAAGATGATCCTTTCGGCACATAAACAATCAAAATAAAAATGACGTTTTGCAACTTCTATGTGTGCTGCATTAAGGAACACACATAAAAGTTATAAAACGTAATTTAAAGATTGGCTATGTGCAGGAAGGTGACCCTTCCTGCACATAAACAATCTTCCCTTCAACGAAGATACCCTTGCACTATGGTGCAAAGATGCCTGCATTGGAGCTAGGCTGCTAAGTTTAGCGCCAGTGCAGGGGGAAACGCAGGGCTGCACCATATTGTTTTAAATCTGGTGCAGCCTATGTTTCTGAAGTGGTGAAGTGTGGTGTTAAGCCGGGATGGCTAACGCCGCACTCTGCCACTTTATTGAAAATATGTCCCTTAGTTTGATGCTAATGCCTCTTTCATCCCAGGAAAAGACCAGAAGAAACTTTAATGGGCAGCTGCTGCTTCATGATCCATATGTGTCAAGTCTTGGTTAAGTTATGCCACAATATGTTTTGAGTTAGCCCAGCACATCATATCTTTTAAACTGTACTTCAGTATAGTTTGGAGAGTGCTTGGGGGCTATTTAGGAGGCGGTTTGGTGCATATTTACAGTAACATGGACGGCACTTGCAGAAGTAGTATTCAAATTGACTTGGAGATGATCAGTTGAGGCTAAAAGGAATTGTATTAGGACAGCCCTCTGTGTAGCTTGGAGTACGATAATAGGGTTAATGCAAAATATAAATGATGAAGGGAGGTCTTTAAGCACATCAGTGTTTGGGAGAGTCTCATGAAGGAGCATGTGAATGAACAGTTTAGAGGGTACTTAGACTCCGGCTGGCATTACAAGAATAAACTACTATCTGGGTACTGCAATACAAACTGGATTGTTAGAGGTGAGACATGATAAACCTATGTTGGTTGTCTATTTACTTACTTATATACTATTGCGCAACCACCTCTGATGTGTTTGTAAAACTTACCCTTTGCCCCAACTTTTTGTCCTGAATTTTGACTTTCTGTCCTGATTTTCTGTCCTGTATTTTGACACTTTGTCCTGAATTTTTACACTCACCATCCTGAATTTCCAACCATGCCAGTGGTCACCCTCTTAGTAATGCCTCGCACTGGCTATTCTATCCTAAGGGGAAGAATGTTGGGAAATTCTAAGAGGAGTCAGTTGAGATTTGGAGATTGATGGCTGAGGGGCATTAAATAGCCTACCTACATTTACCTTGGTGTGAGCCCTTTTTGGCATCCAAAAGGCACAACAAACTGGTGACGAGGATGGGGTACACCCATTAATGAAAGCCTGCACCTCAACATCGCGAAACACACCTTACCTGGTCACACTTAAAAAACACTGATCCTCAATGACTCTGCTTCCATGTGGTGGGAGACTTTAGAGAGAGAAAAAATGCGATGAAGAAGATGTCCCAACGTGTCTGGTGAGGTGTTGCAAGTCGTTTTTGGTATTCGTGACATTTCGGGCTGTTTAGAAATGCATTTGCACTCCAGCGTGCTTGTTGGAAACTGGTGCATCAAATCAGTTTCAGAAAAAGAAGAGTTGGTTGTGATACAACCTCAGCTTTCCTTAAAAAATGACCTGATTGCTGGAGTCAGTCGCCATCTTGTTTTTGAGCGAAACTAGGTCTATTTTCCATAGAAAAGGATACATTTGCTTGTGTGCTGATGCACAGCAACCATTATGTTTCTGGAAAACGAGGCCTATCGTCTACAGAAGAAGGCCTGATTGTCTACTTGACTTATATCTGGGTCCATTTTGATAATTTGGGAGATATCCTATACAAGTTTATTGGGAGCATGTACAAGTAAAAGTGATTGTTACAAATTGTAAAAGTGATGCAAAGAATGTAACACTGAGATGTATACAAATTTAGATGTACTGGAGTCAGAGCCTGCCTATCTCAGTGATAGGCACACCACTTTTGCCTGTGCATCGTAGTGATAGGCACATCACTGTTTTGTTCTTAAAATAAATCTGTGGTTAATTTCAATATATAGCCAAGTCTAGCATTATATATCCAAGTCTATCTGCCGTGGGATAATTTTCAAGTTAAAATTAGATAGACACTATCTGCCACCTGTAAACACAATTATGGAAAGGTATTACTTTCGCCTGAGAGAAACAAGGTGGGGAGGAATCTGTAGAGGATTTTGTAGCAGCGCTTTGCAAGCTAGCTGCAAATTGTATATTTGGGGGTCTGGCAGAAGAGAGAATATGTAACCAATTTATTCTGACAAAAAGAGGAACTGTGGTTAAAGGATGAGTCACCACTTGAAGAAATTGCAATAGCTAAACAGGGGGAACACATGGTTAACTGCGTGAACAAGCGAAGTAGTGCAAAGAATAAATCTAAATCCTAAACTGCTGACAAAGTAGAGGAAGTATTGTGTCAGGTTAAACAAAAATTAACACTTGGGACATCGAGGAAAGTTACATCTGAGTTTAGAGGCACATGTTACCGATGTGGGAGAGCAGGACACATGGCTAACCAACTCATATGTCCAGCATTACAATCCACATGTAATGCACGTGGAAGAAAAGGAAATTTTGCAAAATGTTGAACTGGGAAAATGAAAAAGTGATGAAGCAAAAGGTCAAAGGGATAGTCTTTGAGGTGAGTGTCTTCAGGGGTGATCAACTGGTAAAGTCTCAATTGAGGGAGTGGTTTTGGAGATGAAATTTAATTCTTGTTAACATCTCTTCATGATTTTGAAAAAGACGTTTGATGCACATTATATTAATTGGATCAAGATGAACAGAATGGATATATGTCCAGGTGGGACATGTAGGTGTACTTCATGGTATGCATTGAATTTGGAGCAAACGTGTTAGCTGGAAAAGTGTATATAACTTAAAATGGGAATTACATTTTGAGTTGACTACTTCAAAAATCTGTTAGGAGTGAAACTTAATTCTAATGCTGAGCCACAAGTTCAGGTACAAAAGATAAATACCAACACTGAGCAGTTTGTAAAAGAGTTTGATGGAGTCATTTACAGTTAGTTAGAATGTTTGAGAGGATACAGGCATCATATCAAATTGTGGGGGCACAACCTGTTGCAACAAAAGTGCGCAGAATAAAATTGAATGTTCAGGATGGAGTACAGAAGGAACTTGACTGCCTGATTATGTTAAGGATAATGGAACCTGTGGAAGCCACCAATTGACTATTTTCCATAGCGTTAGTGAAAAAAGCCAATGGAGAAATGTGGCTGTGTATTTACACTAGGCCACTTAATAGAGAGTTTGTAGTGGATAGATTCCTCTCCCTTATATAGATGACATTGATTCAACTCTTGCTGGTGCTAAATTATTTCACAAATTTAGATCTGAGAAATTGTGGGATGATCTAGTAATGCCTTACACTGTTGAATCTATCCAAAGGGGAAGAATTTTGAGAAGTTCTAAGAGGAGTCATTTTAGACTTAGAGATTGGTGGCTGAGGTGTATTAAAGAGTTTCCCTACATTGACCTTGGTGTGAGTCTTTCTTGGCATCCATAAAACACCACAGACATTAGGTTTGCACTCAAATTAATTATAATTTAAAATCCTCAATAATGGTAAAGTGTCCAGACAGTAAACAATGGGACCTAGATATAGTTGGGAGAGGGTCTTCCTGGCAGGCTAGCTGGGAAGGAGCTGCTCCCTGCCCTAATTACATTTGAAAGGGCCTTGCCTACAGCACACACAAAGAAACCTAACACCAGACCTGCCCTTGCCTTTGTCACCCTAGACAGTTTGGAGCCAAGACCAAGGGAAGGGGAAGAACTGACTTGAACCAGTTTTCGAAATAGGACAGAGAGTTCACCAAACACAGACGGACACCAGGTGTAATAATGGGACCTTCCAAACCACTCATCAGAACACTCCTGGACCTGTGGAAGATTCAGAAGAAGGACTGCCCAGCTGCCAGAAGAACTGCCCTGCTGCTTGAAGGATTGCCTTTCTACCTACGGAGGAATGACTGGACCTACTTGCCTTGATCTAAGGTTATTTGGTTGACCTTCTGTGTGCTTTACAGGGACACCACAAACTTCCAGATGCCTCCCTGCAGCTGCCCAACTGGACCTGCCAGGACCTGCCTGAGCCCTGCTGCTGACCTCAGTGGTGCTCCCAGGAAACCTTAGCTGGCATCATAAATAGCTCTTCCTGAAGTAAAAGGTGCAAATCCTGATGTTTGGGCTTCTTGCAACTGCAAACGGGCCTGTTTACACCAAGCCTCTGCTGCCTGTGACAACTGGTGATGAGAAGTTACAGTGAGACCTGCTCCTCGCACAGATAGCGACCCTTCGTGATGACTGGCAATGCAAGACCTGCACGTCATGCTACAGCAATGAGAGCAAGCAGAAACTGTCAACGTGCAGCGCCAGCGACGACTGACTCTTCACATTACAGCAACAACCGTCTTCAACACTCGACCTGCTTTTTGCATTGGAAGCATTTTTTTTGCAACCCCCTCCTATATGAACAAAACTTTTTGCTCCAGTCTTCAGAAAGTAACTATTCAGCTGTACTAACATAGTTCCTGTATCTGACCAGTGCATCAGCACATTCATTGAACTTGACTTTTCCCGCTGTAGCACCATAGGATAACCGCGAGTGGTGCTTTACCCATATTGACGATGTTTTCACTAAAACTTTAATGATCTTTGTTTGTTTTGCTGTCATTATATTTATTAAAATGTAAGCTATTTTAATAAATTGGTTTGTGATTTTTCTTAAATTGTGTTTTCACTTTATTACTGTTTGTGTGATGCAGAAATACTTTACAGATTGCCACTAAGTTAAGCTTGACTGCTTTTGTCCTATGATACTAACGGATTAAGCACAGGTTGAGTTAGTGACTTTTGTGGTTCACCCTGACAAGGACTGTGGCTGTTGCTTGAATAAGACTCCAACCCTTACCCCTCTAAAACAACAATCCAGTTTCTCACAATAAGCCACTAAGGACCTCATTTATGGGGTTTTGATGTAGGGCAGTGCAGCAAGTCATCTTGCTGTGCTCCCCCACATCAAATTGAAAGGGCATGAATGTCCCGTGTTTATGCAATATGGTGGATCCATGTCCTTTCCCTCTGTGCTGGTGCCATTTGGGCATCCTGGGGCCAATGCAGGCACCCTTTCTACATGGTGCAAGGATTCCTATGTTGTCAGAAGTATTATTTGTGTGCAGGAAGGGGCAGACAAGTGTACCATGCCCACTCTCTTAACTAGTAAATGTTTGTTTTCTTTTAGTTCAAAATGTTAATGTTGTACTGACACATTCACTCAACTATAATGTTAGATTAATCTTAGGTTTTTTCATTGAATTTCTAGTTTTTTAACATAAAGCAATATTTTATTATGATACGTGAAGCCAACACCCTGGCGCAGATGGTCTACGATCATGTGCAGCGGGGGCGAACCCCCACATATAGCCAACACCAACACAACCAAAAACTGCCCGACCGACCCAGCGATAGCACATTTGCTAACTACTAAAATGGAAGGGGATGGGTAAAACAGGAGGAGCTTGTAGGTTATTTGGTACCTCTGCATACTCAACAGCAATTAAAAGGGAGAACCGTGGTCTCTGCTCACAGACCAGGGGACGACAAGAAAGAACCCACTCCTCTTGGACAGTCACTACAGAAGAGATTGTACTTAATAAATCAACAATGCATTTACCTCGATCAAGGATTTCAGAATATTTTTTCTACATGAAATTGCACCGAAATCACACTGTCCAACAGCCTGGAATATGGCAGGAACACCATTGCATACTACTAACTACTAATGGAAAGGGGGATATCCCTGGGGTGATTAGCCACGCTATACAAATACTGCTTGATTGATTGATTGATTGATTGATTGATTGATTGATTGAAGGGCCGGGTTCAAATGGGTGCAGCTTGTAGGTGATTTGGTGCCTGTGCATACTCAGGAGCAGTTAAAAGGGAGAGCCGTGGACCCAGCTCTCAGACCAGGAGAAAACAGGAAAGAACCTACTCATCTTGTACAGTCACTACAGAAGAGATTGTGCTCCAATAAGCCAATGATGCATTGATCTCCATCAAGGATTTCAGAACATTTGTCAACCTGCAATTGTAAAGAAAACACCTGTTCATCATTAAAAGGGGAAAGATGTCATGCATCCCTCCTCCCCAGCCTTATTAGGCCCTGGGGACCCCATCCCCTTGGGACATGTTTTTTTTAAAGGGGAGGGGCCAATGTGTCTCACTCACTGCCTGAGCCTGTTTTGGACCTGGAGACACCATCCCTCAAGGTCTCCATCTTAAATAGTTGGGTGCCCCTGAGCACAACCATGGCACCCACAATCAACACGTTGGGGGCCACGGGGAAGCTGCAGGTTCCTGCAGCCCAAGCCACCTTCCCACATTCTCCAAGTGCTGGCATTGCTTCCTCTGCTGCTCCCTCTGGGAGGGAGCAAAATCTTGATCAGTTTCTCTGCCCACATCAGTGCAGGAAGGGAAATTGGTGCGGACCCTAGCTGGTGGAAGCAGTTTTAAAGCTTCAGCCGGATGAGAGTAGACTTCGTGTTTGCTCCCATTTAGCTGGAGTTTTGAAAACATGTTTTCATACTGGTGCGGGCAGGGAACTGCTGTGTCCTGGGGGTGGGCTCCCCTGGACATAGTATGTGAGCTTGCCTCAGGGGATGGGGTGCCCCACAGGCCATTAAAGGTTTAGGGAGGGAAGTCGCAAGGCTTTTATTTAAAGTCACCTCCCTGGGGCTTTTGGTCCCCAGGGTCTTTTAAAGGCTTGGGGAGGGATGCTCTGTGACCCCCACTTAAACAATATTAGGCCATATTTGGCAATAGGTACCCCATCCCCAAGAGCCCAATGTGATGTCATAAATGATGTCATAGAACTTGTCATGAGTGATGGCATAATTGAGGTCATAAGCAGTGCATGGTGTGAGCACAAGTTACAGTTAGCGCTGCTAACTATAACTAGTGAATTTGTTTTTTTTGTTCAAAACGTTAATGTTCACACTGACAAATTCACCAAACTATAACGTTACCTTAACCTATGTTTTTTCAGTGAATTTCTAAGTTTTATTTTTTCTAAATGAAAACAGATATTTTTATTACACCTGACTACAACATTCTTTAAACTTTTTTTTTTCTGTTAATTTCTAGGGTTTATTCCTTATTTTTGTGAATTTTTATACAGTATAATGACTATACAACATACCTTTTTCTAAGGCATTATTGTAGTAAAATAATGCTTTATTATTGTAACAAAATAGGGTATGGTTCATAGTTTGACTGGCCACATGTGCATAGTAGGCGGTAGAGTGGGGTGGTCCTGGCCACTCCTTTCTGACCACTCTCAGATGATAATGTGCATGGTAGTATGTGTGGAGGGACTGGCCTCTTTGTTGAGACCTCTCTTTATAATAATGGGTGTGCATAATAAGTTGTGGAGAGGGACTGGGCTCTACATTCAGACCTCTCTCTCTCAGAAGACAGGTATGCGGAGTAGGGTTTATGGTAGAGTGACCTCTCCTTTGAGACATCTCTCTCAAATAATGGGTGTGTGTAGTAGGGTGTAAGGTGGACCAGCCTTTCATTTGCAAGCTTTTTCTCAGATGTTGGGTGTGCATAGTAGGGCGTGTGGTGGGACTGACCTCTCCTTTCAAAACCCTCTCTCAGATGACGGGTGTGCATAGTAGGGGGTGGAGTGGGGTGGTACTGGCCACTCATTTCAGACCTCTCTCAGATGATTGATGTGCAAAGTAGAATGTGTGGAGGGACAGGCCTCTTTTTTGAGGTCTCGCTCTATAATAATGGGTACACAAAGTAGGTTGTAGAGAGGGACTGGCCTCCCCTTTCAGACTTCTCTATCAGATGATGGGTATACATAGTAGGGTGTTTGGAGAGACTGGCCTCTCTACTGAGTCATCTCCCGGTATTGACAGATGTGAAATGATAGATGCGCGTAGTAGGGTGTGGGGAGGGCCTGGACTCTCATTTCAGATCTATCTTAGATGACTAGTATGCATAGTACAAACTCGGGAGACACTGGTTTCTCTGGTGAGACCTCTTTCTGTCATAATGGGTGTGCATATTATGGTGTGGTGAGGGACTAACTTCTCCTTTCAGAACTCTCTCAGATGATGGGTTTGCATAGTAAAATGTGTGGAGGGACTGGCATCTCTTCGGCGATCTCTCTCCGTAATGATAAAAGTGTGTAGTAGGGTGTGGAGAGGGACTGGAATCTCCTTTCAGACATCTCACTTAGATGATGGGTGTGGATAGTAGGATGTGTGGCTAGACAGGCCTTTCCTTTGAGACCTCTCTCTCACATAACGGTTTTGCATAGTAGCAGCAGTGGCCAGCACAAGCAAGCGCAGTGGAGCAGGCGGCAGGAGGGGGGAGAAGTTGATAGACGATGGAATAGGTATAATTGAATAAATAAATATTACCTATACCAATGTCTGTCGGCTTCCCCCGCCACACCCTGCCCCGCCCACCTTGCTTACCTGAGCTGGACGCCGCTGCATAGTAGGGTGTACAGATGGACTAGCCTTTCCTTTGAGACCTCTTTCTCCTATTGTGCCTTGTAGAGTGTTTGGATGAGACTTAATTCTACTCACAACTCTTCTCAAACCAATGAGCATATATAATAGAGGCTGATAAATACCATCCCCAGTAAGACTCCTTTATTCTGTAACAAGTGCATAGCACATCACCTACTTTTCATGATCCTGCAAGAGTCTTGCAAGATCTTAAAAAGATGTAACTTTCTAATCATCACAGTGCTTATCTCTTACACACTTCCGCTCAAAAACAAGGACCACAATATGCCTTCCTACTAATAGAGTGCATTGAGAACTTATCTACTCCTTTTTACTATTCACGATCCCACAGAGGCCGGCAACATCAGGCAAATTTGTTAAAAACATTATAAATGTATTTTCTTCAACAGTAGTTATCCCTTAGATGCCTCATCTCTAAATCTATAGGGACAGCATGCCTTTCTGCTGCCCCCTTATATAGCTTTTTTACTTCCTCTCCACAACACCTCAAATCATTCACAGCAAACAGTAATGGTGGCCATTTCATTTCCAACATTCCAACAGCCAGCCAATCAGGGCTCTTGCTCTCATGGGAAACATAGGAGCCCCCCACTCTCCCAAGAGTGTGAAGGGTCATGGCAAAAACAGGCCCCTCAACTAATCATAGGGCTCCATATATAATTTTGCTCTCTCGCGGTGCATCCATGGGACTCTCACGAATCCAACTGCCAATATATACAATTGTTTTTACCCTTAATCTGACAAACACTACTGAACAGATTTACACCAAGTCACTTAAAGCAAAATCTGTGGACCAAGATCTAGCTTCCTGCCTAATTTGCTGTAGCCTTGTCTAAAGAATTCTATGTAAAATGCATGGAGTTTTTATGCTTTGGTACCCCCATTTTATCTCGCCCCGCTTGACAGAATGCTCTGAAACATTCCAGAAAGGTGCTGAGGTGGATGCACCTTTTTTTGAGAAAGCTGCGTGGCGGTTTGTCAATCGGGGCAACAGTTATTAGCAAATCAAAAAATTCTCAATCTATACATAAGCAGACCTAACTATAACTACCTAATGGCAACCACCAGAAGGAAATATATCTATCACCACCACCCATAGCTTCAAACATTCATCAAGAACCAGGTGCAGACACCAATTCTCTCCTTGCAAGTTGGTACATTTAGCAAAGGTCAGCCATAACACAGTGACCTTCTTCACATCACGCTGCATGTAATGGTTACAGCCTTATGGTGATCACATGCTACGCAAACAAATGATGGACGGAATTCTGAATAAATTATACATTCACCCATAGTCAAGAGATCAGGGTTAAATCCTTCATTCTTTTTCTCACCATGCCACCCCAGTTCAGACCCAGCCATATTCAAATCAGTCTTGACCCTGTGCCTCATGAGAACAGTCCAGACCGAACTGCCAAGCCAGGTCTTCCCTGGACTGGAAATAAGCATCCTGGGACCAGTTTCTAGGTATTACCCTTCATCAGCCGGGCTAGCTTGAATCCAGTGGCACAGTAATTACGTGGCATCAAATTCAATGAAAGACTATGAAAATGGTCTTTCTTTTGACAATTAAATCCACATAGAATCCCCTAGCAGGAATAAATGCATTGTGAACAATTGAGAATTCCTCCAGCATATGATATGCATATACAAGCATAATGCGTGGGAAGAGAGCAAGATAAGTTCAAAAATATTGCATGCATTTCCATGATTAATTACATGTACACATTCATGTCAGTACCAATTAACATTGCAGTCATATGTGCCAAACTGATTGCATAATTCATTTGAAATATTTTTAGCATTGAATAGCACAGATATTTTGATGATTTGTTACTCATATCTTTTCTAACATAAATGTAGAATGAAGCTTGGAATTAGCAACAGTTATTCATTGCATAACTAAACATTCATTATATTTAATGGGTCAATGAATTCCTATATATTGGTTTGGTACACATTGTAATTGACATGCAATTCTCACTTAAACCATTAAACCATTAAAATACATCTGAATTGATCCCAAGTGGGCAGACCAATGTCCCACCTTCATAACTCATAGTTGTAGGAAAATCACAAGAGCAACTTCATTTTTCCGGCAACCCATCTTCTACGCATGAATACAATAGAAACATCTAAAATCTAGACACAATCAAAACAATTGTCACCACTTTCTATCAAATTAACAAATACAATCATTGTTGCACGTGAGCACTACAGACATTTTCTTAGTCAGGGTTGGGAAGCTATATGACATGGTATAGTAAATAATACAATCCTCTTTGGAATTCAGACCTTTTGGGAATTTGGTATCCACATTTAGACTGTATCTACTCTGGAGTTGCCTTAACATATGTTCTTGATTGCCTCCCCTAGGGTGTCCTGGGACTGCATCAATGACAAAGTATGTTGAGTGTACAATATAGTTTGGTACAAACCACACAATGATGTATGTGTGTCCTGAATTCCTCGCCCCACCTCCAAAGTTGTCTCTGTTCACCCCATCCTCCCCTCAGTGAGTACTTAAGAAAGGAACACATATTATTCCGATGAATGTCATTGTTCTCCAGTGGATGGGGTTGGGTTCATTTAAATCCCCACCAGAGGAGCAGTCTGAGTCAGCATATTCCATCTGCTCTTCAATCAGCATGCCATCATCCTGAACTCCCAACCCTTGGCGTGAGCCGGCTCCCTGATGTTGATGTTTCCTGAGTTTGTCCTTTACAGGTGCCACAAGGTCCCATAGAATCCCTCACTTGGCCAGTTCTCAGGGCCCCCCATTACATCACAGCACTTTGTCCCAATGTTCCAGCCATACCCACACAGCCTCGGGCATCTCAAAGAAATGTGCTTTGCCTTTTGTGATCACACACAGCTGCGCTGAGAACGTTAACATGTAGGGCAGACCATGGCTCTCAGTTTTTTAATAACTTCTAGAAAATAATTTCTCTGTCATTGAACTTTGTGGGTGGAATCTGGGAAAATGGCAGTGCTAAGGTTCTCACATCAAAGCTATTCCACCCGCATGCAGCTCTATGGATACAGTCTCTGTCCCACTAATTGAAGACCTGTGCGTTCAGGACTCTCTGAGGGGCCCCGGGCAGGAGCCTCACAGTCAAGTCCTGGTGCCTTCTCTCCACTATAAACATATTGGACAGTCCCTTGGCTGCAGCGTATGGGTTATCCATCCCTTCAGAAACCGTTCTGTCAAGTCACCCTCTGCTCGTTCAGGGAACCACACAAGCTGCAGTTTGTTGGTCCTAGACCTGCCCTCAGCATCTTCTGTCTTGTTTTTCAGGATTTTGGTAGTTACCAGGAGACGGTGGACCTGCACCTTAAGTGTGGCCATCTCCTTACCCATATCATCATGGGAGAGCTATGTCTCAATCACAATATCTGCCACCTTGCGAGATCCATGCTAATCTTCCCCTCAAGTGCTGTTTGTGACTCCTATATCACCTCAAGTATAGCTGTTCTTTACTTTTCCTCATCTTGCTTGGGTAGCAGGAGACCCATCTCTCACATGCTCCAGAGTGGCAGGTCCTGGGATATTGCATACTGGGTAATTGTGTTGCACAGTTGGCCCCTAGCGATCTTGTCCTTCTCAGTTGCGGAATGCTCCCGAGAGAAATACAAGAGGGAGCACCACCGAAGATCAAGGGGAGAAGAGAGCAGGGGCCAGGTGCAAGGTGCGAATGCCCAAGTCACAGTCTGATCACTCGCTCCCACCTGGATTCCCACATACGTTGTCCCATTCCTCTCACTGTCTCATCATTACCACTCTACACCCAACAGAGCTGTTATAGATCTGATCAAGTACAGCCCCCTGTTTGGGCCTCTCCAGGCTAGCACAGCGTGTCCATCCTCTGACTACAGCCTTGCTCTCTATCCACACCAGCCGTGTAGAGTCACCATGCCCCCCAAAGCTATGGCCCCCTGAGCAGGAGATTCAGAGTGGGAGGCAGGTGACCTCCAGGCCAGACACAACTTCTGCTGCTATTCACCCACAACTCCTCCAAACCACCAGCAACAGGACACATCCATGTCCAATCGACCGAGGCCACCCCCTGGGTGTCGCTGCACTAGACTGGAGTCCAGAGCACTAGCGCGGGCATGTCCTCCTTGGCGGCCAATGCCACCAATCCACCAAATATAGCCAGGAGCACCAGGGGAGCACCAGGGACTCTGACAGGCCCTCACAGGTCCTTTCTCTGCCCACAGGGCTCTGCACTCTCAGCTGCACAGAGGTGCGTCCACAGTGGTATAGGATGTTCAGGACAGGAGGCGATCCCTGCACCTCCCCCACCCCGGAGCTTCCAAGGACAGTCTTGGCGTTCACTGCCACGTGTATGTAGGGTCTAGGCGAAGGCAGTGGACCACCACTCAGTTAGAAATGATCAGAGGTGAAGCAAGGTTCTCCTGTGGGAGCGTCTGTAGTCCGCAGACACCAACTCTTCATCATTGGGCTGAGCTTGGAGAAGCAGGTCACACTCCAATACCCCGCCGGGCCTCCACAGAGTCCCCATCCACCTGTACGTCTCCAATCTTCGCGCAGCTCCCACAACCTCTGCACTGCACTGCTGAATCGCCATAGCGAGCCTGCCTGGCCCATATTGCAAATCAAACTGCAGAGCCACCTTGGCACCCCGGAAGTTGTGCCTCAATGATTGTCACCAAAATCCAGGTATGACGAGGGGAGAATAGATGTAGACACTCCAAAATTGTAGCAATCAGTATCTCCTATGGGGAGCATTATTAAGGATTAGTACGTAGAAATTTGGAGCACCGGCTTAGTGCATCTGAACGGCCATCTTGCCAGCCAACCCCAATGATAATTTTTTTTTTAACATGAATGAGTGTGTACACCAGGAACTAAATTAAGTATACGTGCTTGTTTTTCTTCAACGCAAAGGCTATCTTTAAGGTTTTCACCACAGTATGAAGGGTGCAAGTGGTATGCTCTTTAGCACTTTCAGATCTTGGTTATTTTCTAGCAAATAGTGTTCTTTACAACTGTTGCAAAGAAATATAGACCGTTCCGAGTAGATTCTTTTGAATACTCTGTGGTGTATTTCTCATGAGAGTCTAACTGTTTGCAAACATTGTGGTACGGAATGAACTCTCTTCATAGAGTGAACACTGTTTACAGCACTCAGTTCTCTACTGATATTTACTAAATTTCTTAATGTCGGTTCAGTGTGTGTCAGGGGTTTGATACAGATAAAAGTTGTCCGTAGTAGGGCACTTGTTCTGGAATTGGCATTCGCTGTTTTGTCTTTCTCTGAACAATTGTATACAGATTGAACACTGCTCAATGAGGGTTTGCAATATATCTCTGGTTGGTTGTTAATGTGAACTATGCTATGTGTAAAGCCATAGGAATTTATGCAGCAAAATTTGGGAAAACCAAGCTTTGAGGATGTCATCAGTGATGTCATCAATGATGTAATTTGAGATGTCATCAGTGATTTCATAAAATATGTCAAAACATGTGGGGTCATAAGCAGTGCATTGCGGGGGTGCAAGTCATAGTTAGTGCTGCAAACTATAACTGTTGAATTTTTTAGTTAAAAAATTCACCTAGCTATAACCTTACTTTATGCTTTGTTTTTTTCTATGGATTTCTAGAGTTTTTTTTTAAATAAAAAGGGATATTTTTTATTGCATCTAACTATATTGTTACTATAACCTTTGATTTTTTCTGTGAATTTCTTAGGTTTTTTAGCTTGAAGAAATCGTTTTTTTGTAAGTCTATGTATGGTAGAATGACTTTATAATATATGTTGTGTGTAGACATTATTTTTGTATTTTACTTTTATCATCCATGTTGTTTGCATTGTTTTCCTTTTTCCCATGTATGGGGAGTGACCGGCCTCACCTTTGAGACCTCTCTCTCAAATGATGGGTTCTTCATTTGAGTGGGAAGAGACTGGCCCCTTCTTTAACATCTCTTTCTCAGAGGACGGGTGTATGTAGTAGGATCTGGAGAGTGACTAGCCTCTCCTTTTAGACCTCTCTCTCAGATGACAGGTGTACACAGTATGGCGTGTGGATGAAATGGTCTCTCCTTTTGATGGACTGACCTCTCTTTCAAGACCTCGCTCTCAGATGGTGTGTGTGCATAGTTGTGAGTGGGGATTCACTGACCTCATTTGAAAAAGGGGTGTGAAAGGAGGATGTGTGGATGGACTGCCTCTCCCTTGAGACCTCTCTCTCAGATGGCAGGTGTTCACAGTAGGTTGTGTGTGGATGGACTGACCTCTCCTTTGAGACCTCTCTTTCTCTCTCAGGTAGCAAGTGTTTGTAGTATGGTGTGTGTTGATGGACTGTCCTCTCCGCTGAGACCTCGCTCTCAGATGATGTTTGTGCGTAGTAGAGTGTATGGGAAGCAACATATCATTCCTGCCATACCTCTCTCTCAGATGATGGTTGTGCTTAGTATGGTTTGTGGATGGACTGGCCTCTCCTTCAAGACCCCTCTCTCAGATGACAGGTATGCATAGTATGATGTGTAGATGGACTTGCCTTTCCTTTCAGGCCTCTCTCTCAGACAACAGGTGTGCATAGTAGGGTGTGTGAATGGACTGGCCTTTCCCTTCAGATCTCTCTCTCAGATGACAGATTTGTTTAGTAGAGTGTATTGCAGTGACAGACCTCGCCTGTCAGACCTCTCTCTCAGATGGCTAGTGTCTGTAGTAGGGTTTGTGGATGGACTGCCCACTCAGTTAATACCTCTCTCTCAGGTGAGAGGCATGCGTAGCATAGTATGTGGAGACAAACTGGCCTCTCTGCTGAGATCTCTCTCTTGTATGACTGGTGGCATAGGATTCTGCATTCAGGGACTGGCTTACCACTAATAACCCTCTCTTTGATGATTGGTTTGCATAGTAGGGTGTGGGAAGATCCTTAACTCCACTTACAACTCTTACCACGCCAATGGGCATAATCATTAGACTCTGGTAAACACCATCTCCATGTAAGATGTATTCCTACAGCAACAAGTGTGCATACCAGAGTATTCAAACATCACCTACTTCTTCCTACTTTTAATGATCCCATGGGAGTCTTGTGAGCTGGTAACATCTAAACAAAAGCATTCACTTTCTACTCATAACAGTACTAATCTCTTACATAATTTCTCTCAAAAGCAAGGGCTACAGTATGCATTCCTACTCATAAAGTGTATTGAGAACTCAGTTACAACTTTTTACTATTCACAATCCTGCCCGGGACCCAAAAGATTGTAAAAATTTGTTTAAAACAATATGCATATTTATTTTCTTCACAGTAATTATGCCTTATACATCTCAATTTTAAACTTAGGGGGCAGCATGCCTTTCTGCTGCCACTTAAATAGTGTTTTTATTTCATTTCCACAGCACGTTCAATTTTTCACAGTAAACTGTAAAGGGGGCTATTTAATTTCAAACATTCAGTCAATCAGAGCACTTGCTCTCACAAGACTCACAGGAGCCCCTTGCTTCCTCAAGAGCGTGAAAGTTCATGGGGAAAACAGTCTTGATCAATCAAAGGGCTCCGCTTTGATTTCACACTCTCACAGGAGGCTTGTGGGCCCCTCAAAAGCCCAAGTGCCAAAATATACAATAATTTTTTACCCTTAATATCTCAAAAACTACTGAACAGATTTACACCAAATCACAAAAAGCACAGTATGTCAACCAAGATCTAGCTTCCTGTCAAATTTGGTGTATTTCTGTTCAGCAGTTTTTGCTAAAACAAGTTTTAAAGAAGTCTATGTGAAATGCTTGGGGATTTTATGTTTTGAGAACCCCCTTTTTTTGGTCTCCGCTTGACGGATCACCTCAAAAAGTTCCAGGAAAGAGTTGCAGTGGTGGAACTTTTTGGAGGAAAGTGTCATGAAGATTCATCAAACGGAGCCAAAGTTATTAGGAAATCAAAGAATGCTCTATATATGGGAAAGCAGACCTAACTATTACTACCTACTGGCAACCGCTAGTAGGTAATATATACTGGTGGTCACCAGTAGCTAGTTATTTAGGTTTGCTTTTCAATAGATAGAATGGATTTTTATTTCCTAATTACTGTAAGTAGTAGGCATTAGGTAACATATTCCTACTGGCTACATAGGGAGAGTGGATGCTCACGTAGTATATACATAGTCACAAAAGAACTTGATGAGTACTCCAGTGGATTTTGTCAAGTTGCTGGTCTATTCAGCATGTAGTAATGCCAAAACCGACGAATTTCAGCTAAAGAAACCTTGGTCAATGGGTTTGAATATGGTTTCCCTCTCACTTAACTACAATTGAGTTAAAAATATAAAAAACTAAAGCAGTTTGGAGAGGGAAGTAGAATGGATTTATTTGTATTTGTATTTGTATTGTGTATTTGTAAAGCACAACTATCGCTCCGGAAGGAGCATCCTGGCGCTGGAAACATAGTGCAATACAATTACAGGAAGAAGTTAGATGGCCGCCAATACAAAATTATCCAATAGATTGAAGATCCAGGTCTTTAATTGCTTCCTGAACAGGCTTTCCTGATCGAGGCATCTGAGGTCCTTTGGCATTGTATTCCACACTTTAGAGGACAATAAGGACAAAGACTTCCCCCCCTTTGTTTTTGTAGTTGAATCTGGGTATACTAATCAGGTTACCACCTGAAGACCTCAGCTTCATGGGAGGGTTATAGCGAGTATATCGCCTAGTAAGATACCTTGGACCAGTGTCGTTGATTGCCCGAAAGGCGACCACGAGGATTTTAAATAAGATCCTCTTGTGCAAGGGAAGCCAATGTAAGGCCTTAAGAGCTGCCGATGCAGGAGATTTTCTCGGTAATTTTAATACCAATCTGGCTGCAGCATGTTGCACACTCTGGAGTTTTTTTAGTGTGGCCTTTTTTGCACCGGCCATTAGGCCATTACAATAATCAAGACGAGAAAGTATTAGGGACACTGCCATCGCCTTTCTTGAATCTGTGGGGAGGAAGTCGAAGAATTTCTTTAAGGATTTAATAATACTAAAACAGCTTCCTGCCACACTCCTCGCGTGCTGGTTGAAAGATAGTTCGGAGTCAAACACGACCCCCAAGTTTCTAGCTGAGTTGACCGTATGAGGCGGTGCGGGCGAGTCCTCGGGCCACCATTTGCTTGAGGCATAAATGGGCATTCTTCCCCAGAGGTAGAAACTCTGTCTTGTTGGCATTGCATTTTAGATGGTTGTTTTCCAACCACCAGAAGACATCCGTCAGACAGTTCTTCAGGTTCTGTTCGGCGTTGGTGGAGTTTCGGTCAAGGTGTACAATTAATTAAGTATCACCGGCATAAGATGTTACAAGTATGCCGTATGACTCCATTAGGGAAATAAGGGGGACCATATAAATATTAAATAATAACGGACTCAAAATCGAGCCCTGTGGAACTCCTGACGACACCTTTTTTTCCTTAGAGAGAAAGGGGCCCAAAACAGTTGTTTGGGACCTATCTGAAAGGAACGAGATTAACCAAGTCAGTGCAACATCTGTAATGCCTATATCTCTTAGTCTGTTGATGAGTATTGTGTGAGAAATGGTGTTGAACGCCGCTGTAAGGTCTAGTAAAATCAAAACGGCGTTTTTTCCTTCATCTTGCAGGAATTTTATAGAATCGGTAAGCTCAATAAGCGCACTTTCCGTCGAATGCTTTGGGGGGAAACCCAATTGCTGGGGATGGAGGATATTGTGTGTTTCGCCAGTTTTTTTTAGCTCTAGATAGACCAACTTTTCAGTTATCTTGCTAAGAACTGGAAGGAGTGAAATTGGAAGCAAATTTTTTAAGATCTGTGGGGGATTTATTGGGTTTTTTCATGAGTGGTTTAACTATTGCCTTTTTCCAATCGGAAGGGAATGAGCCTGTGCTAAGAGAGGCATTGACAATCCCATTCATAATGGGGTTTACCACATTGATTATCTGGTGAAGTATTCGTGGGGGATATGAATTGGAGGGCGCCCCAGATTTACATGCCAAGATCACTTCACGGGTTTGAAGTAGAGAGACCGGTTTAAAGGCACTAATAGTATAAGCCCTGTTCCCCTCTTTGTCAGAGAGGCCTGATGCGGAGGAAGCCAAAGGGGCTAAAAAGTCCCTTTGTAGCAGTACGATTTTCTCCTCAAAGTAGTCTGCTACTTGATTACAAAAGTCTGAAGACAGTGGAATTTCAGGCTGGAGGGCTTTGGGGTGAGTGAACGCTTTGACAATAGAAAAAAAGTTTTTTGTTTTTGCTTGGCATCTTTGATGGCTTTAATGTAGTATTCCTTCTTAGCGGTTTTAATACTAGACAGGTATAATTTCCTTTGCTGTAAGTAAAGGGTTCTAGCTGTAGAGTCATAGGATTTGCACCATTTGCGTTCACTTTTCTTACATAGTAGATGTTTTTCTGCAAGATCTGGTGAAAACCTGGGGGCGTATATCTTTCCTCTTTTCTGCTTTTCCGAAGAGTGTTTAGGAGGAACCCGTTCTTTAATCACTTGCTGCATCCAAGTATGAAAGAGTTTCGAGTCAGGTGCTACTTCTCCAGACATGTTAGGGATCTGGGACGGGTGGATAGGTATAAGCTTAATACTATCCTCCACCACCCTCCAATTTACATTAGTTGTAGGGTAATGGCTTGTCTTTGCTAGTTTCTGGGATCGAGGACGCAAATGTTAAAAGGAATAAAACTATGATCTGTCCAAATTTGTGGAATAGGGGCCTGCGTCATCAAGGTGGGAAGATTGGAACATATCCCATCACGAGTATGACCTGCATAATGTGTGGGCTGGGATATTTTTTGGTGTAAATCAAAAATCTCGAGAGTCTGATGGAAATTAAGTGCAAGCACATCAGATTTAGATTCAATCTGAAGATTAAAATTAAAATGTAGTCAATAAGGCTATCTTGGTCTGGTCAAAGTGCTATGTACTTTCACTTTAATAAATATTTTCTAAAGTGCAAATGGTTTAATTTACTAATGAAATCTTTATATTTACATATACAGAGGCATTTTGGTCATCTTGATCTGGCAAAAGTTTTATGTGTTTTCACTTCAATAAATATTTTCTAAAGTGCAAAAACTTTTATTCAGTACAGCAATTCTTATATTTAAGTATACACATGCTTAAACTTTCCTACCAGTCAAGCCCCCAATAGATACGCTGTTGCAATTTCCATTCTGAGATTCTATCCCTTCACCCTAGTGGGCAAATTATTAACAATCAGAGAAAGGCTAGTCCAAGGAATAGGGAACTTTCATGTCTTTCAGCCATCTAGGTCTGATCTAAAATGCTAGGTGAGTTTATTCAACATCACATTTCATGTAGAACAAATGATTTTACAATGAAAACATAGCCAATTGTTTTGCTGTCAACTACTCACTCATGCACAAATTGCAGGGCTACCCACCTATAAAATAGAAATTGACCAAAAAGAAATATCTTACATATATTTCTTGTATACATTTCTTCTATTTTATACATTCATTTCACTCACAATCAATATATGCATGTAGACATACAATTGATCATTCCTATCAATCAAGCCCATATGGGCAAGCTATTGCAGCTTTCTTTTTTTGTGATCCCTTCCTTCCCTTACAATGTCTACTGTCCTACTCAAAATTAACTGCGTGTCGGGCCCAAATGCACAGCCAATTCCCCATCATGACTAAGCCCATCGGGAATCTTGGTCTGCAGATTTATCATGAATTTAGATTCATAACATTCGAGCCCTGTTCCCTCCTTTTCATTGGGGGCTACCCTATCCAGGCAATAAAATCTCAAAAGATTGCAACTTCTGGTATGAATAGCCTGGAAGTACCTAGCCACTGGTAGGATGTATCATCCTTTGTTATGACGTTGCATGTGTTATAATAAAATACACTCTTGTTGGGATGTATCATACTACCTATGTATTTTTTATTGTAGGTATAAACTAGGCAATACACTGTGTAATCTGAGTTACAGTTAAGTACTTTTGTGATTTTGACCTGCTTCCTTCTGCCTGATACCTTATACATTGTCACTTTCCCAGTATCAGTTATAAATCCGACCTTTGGTTACTCTCTTGGTTTAACTTTATCAGTAGGTCCTGATGTGAATGTTGCTTCACTCTCTCTTTGGCTGCCTCAAGTACCGAGACAGAGTTCCCTCTGACTTTAAATATGTGAGTCATTCCATCCTGAATTTTATTAAAATCATCAATGTCACTACAATTACGCTTAGTGTGGAGCAACACCCCATAGGAGATGTTCCACTTCACTTTTCTTGGATGATTGCTGGTGCCATGCAGACTACTATTTACTGCTGTAGGTTTCCAACATAGGGTCCTCTTGATGCTATTATCACAAATTGTTAATATCAAATTAAGAAAATGGACCTCACATTTACTAATATGGGGAGTAAAACTGTAAGTTCAAGTTATTCTGAATCAAGATAATCATATACTCTTCTGCTTCTTCCTATTCCCCTTCCAGGCAATGAAAAGGTTGTCAATGTCAGATACACATATAATGAGATGTTCCAACCATAGAGTAAGGGGGTCCATCCAGGCAACCTGTCTCTCCCACCAGCTCACAAATAAATTTGAATTACTGGGGGCGAAGCAAGTGCCCATGTTGGTCTCCTATTTTTGTCTACAGTACTGTCGACTAGTTAGAAAACAAATTCATACTGACATAATTCAATGAGTTCTACGATCATACAATTATGTTGAAAGCTTTTTAGAAGTCTATCGTCAAGACAATACTTAATGGCTTACATGCTGTCATTGTTTGATATTCTGGTTTACAAACTAGTAACATCAATAGTTATCATGATGAAGCCCTCCTCCCATCTAATGCCATCAATCTTTAAAAAAAAATCCATAGTGTCTCAACATAAGAGCTCAAATTTTTCACAAATGGGAATAGATAGTAATCAATATAAATCAATGCTTTCTCCAAAAGCCAGCTTTGGAGGACACGACTGGACATTCTAGGGAGTGGGTGGAGTGTTTGTGAATCTTGGGGATATGGTAAAAGTTAGCTACCTGAGGATGCTAAGATGTGAAGAACAGATGTTTGTCATAATAAACAATCCCCTAACCACACCAATAAGTCAGTCTTGCTCACAATTTGTTGATGATTTCTATGTATTCAGATTTGTGAATAGATTCCTAACATCTTTTATCCGCAAGTTGTTTCAGAGCCTCATATTCATAATATTCTCATGTCATGATGATGGCATTGACACCTTATCAGAAGGTTTGATTACTATACTCATGTCCTCTTTCAAATGATTTGATGATGTTTGCTGTTCCTTTATCTGATTCTATTTGCCATTTCATTTAGACACATATTTTAACTGAGTGATTAGTCCTTACTGACTAATTGTTTTAAAGTATCTATTGCATCTTGGGGTGTTTTGAGAATAGATTTTGAGGAAGATATATACTCATCAAAGTTCTGCACACTTGGCAGACAATTACAATATTTTAGTTTACTCTTGATATATTGATTTTCATGCAGATCCGTGAACTGGGTGTGAGATTATAAGGAGGGCATTTTATGGCATAAAGGCCAGTTTAGGTCTATGGCTGTTTAGGTCTAGGGCTGTTTAGAGTGTTTCCTATTTGGGATTTACCCAGGTAATCAAAATGATTTCTGCTAGTCATAATGTATGAGTGGCAGTTAATCAAATGTATTTAATATGCTGAAAGTTGGTGTATTTCTAGAGGTGTTCTTTCATGTTTTAATTGACTGAACAGACTTATATTGAAGTAAAATGGTTACTGGGGGGCACAGTAAATGGCAGAACACTGCTATATAACCCTGACCTTGAGGAGAAGGGAACATGAAGGAAGGAATCACTGACCTGGGCATGGATTCGACCAGTTGTTCAAGATGAACTTGAGGAGAAAGGTGCTCTGAGATATATTGATAGTAGGACGAAGAATATCAGGGATGCCATTTGAACCACACTTGAACATTGTGGAATAAAGGGTGACATGTCTGATTTGGAATTACCACTGCAATTGATATTATTTAAAAGTTTTAACAGCACAATCCCAAAACTACATTGATATTTTGAGGTATTGATATTTGATGCATTAGCTTTGGGGTCATTTAGGCTGCATATCTGTTTTGAATTGGGTCTCTAGTTGACAGAGGTATGCACTCTGTCCAAGTAGGGACCACGATCCTAGTCATACTAAAAGATAGCCTGTGCTCAACTTCTAGTAGCTTGGCACATAGTAGTCAGGCTTATCTAAAAAGGCAGTGTGTAAAGTATTTTTGCAACACACACACACACAGACACAGGAACACAATGAAGACCTCATAAAAATACTGCACACATGGTTATAAAAATAGAGACAAACTTTTATGAGAAAATCAGGACCAAAACACCAAAAATCCAATAAGCAGAACTGGAGTTCTTAATTTTAAAAATTAAATAGGATTAGAAGTCAATAGTGCTAAGGGGTTACTTGAGGTTGCGCAAGACCTGGGTAAATCCAAAGTTCATGCCAATCGTGATGGAGGACAGGCTGGCTACAGGACTCAGACAGGTTCCGATGATAACGTACCTTAAATGGAGCAAGCGTTGATGTTGAAGACTCGATGCAAGGAGTCAAAGAGGTGCTGCATCATCATCGATCTCGTGAATTGAGGTGAAGCGTCGGAACTGATCTGCACAGTCTATGAAGGCTTTGTCGTCGAACCTTTTTACAATGCAAGCGCTATGTCAATGTTGAGCTGCGCTGTCCATTGGAATGGAGCTGTTCAGTCCGTCAAGGTTATCTCATCAATCAGGTCCTGCATCAACATCGAAATGGAATGGGTTGGCTCCAATCGCAAAGTCGACACTGTCGATTTTGATGGCTCTGAACGGCAAATATCAAATTTTAAGGGGCCACCATTTTGAGGTTCAGGACTCACAGATGGCAGAGTCCAGGTGCTGTTGCAGAGTTGAAGTAAGTATTTGATGGCCCTGAGACTTCAGAATGGGGGACAAGGCAGCAAACCCTTGGAGTCACTCTGGAATCAAGCAATAAGGGTCTAGGACTTGTCCTCATCAGGGAAGAGATCATCAGACAGCAGAGCAGCTCAGCAAAGGAGAAAACAGTTCCTTCAGAGCAGCAGTCAGACAAAGTGGCAATCCTTAAGGCAAAGCAGTTTTTACTCCTTGTAGAGTTTTTCACAGGCCCAGTGTTATACTATCTTGGTAGGGTCCCAGCCCCAGTTCTTATGTTCAAATGTGCCTTTGAAGTGGGGATGACTTCAAAGCAAGCCCTTGAAATGCAGAGGTCTCCTTTCATCCCAGCTCTCTCTTCCAGTCTTTCCGTGGGGGATAATTGGCCCTTTGTGTGGGATAAGGGAAACTGCCTATTCAGGTGTAAGTGTCAGCACCTTCACACTCTTCCTGCCCAGGAAGAGCTATCAGAATGTAGATTGATGCAGATGAGTGCACTGTCACACCCACCCTTTCTGTGTTTGTGGTTGTCTAGAGGGGATGCACAAAGTGTAGCTGTCACCCACCCCAGACGTGTATTAGAGACTGACTGCAAGGCACAAAGAGCAGTAAGAGCAGAGAAATGTCCACCTCTTAAAAGTGGCATTTCAAAAATAGTAATATAAATCTAACTTTACCACTAAAGATGACTTATCATTACCATTCCAAAGATATAAAACATGGTACAGCTAGTCCTTTACAATCAGCAATTACAGCTTAAAGGTGTTTTAAGGAATTGCAAATTTCTATTCTATGGGAGGAGTATACACCAATGCCACCCTGTTTAGGGGAGAAGCGCATGCACTTTAGCACTGGTTGGCAGTGGTAAAGGGCTCAGAGTCCTAAGGCCAACAAAAAGATACAGCAAAAAGTGGAGGTAAACAGGCAAAATGTTTGGGGGAAGACCACCCTAAGGATGACAGGTCTAAAAATATCAACAGAAGATTTTAGTAACTCTAATTCCCCTGTATACATTCAAGTTTGCCCTACACTTAAAAGTTAAGTCGAGGCACAGCCAAATTCCTTTCCCTCCTCTCCTTGCAGGTGTTGCTTCCTACGCTCAGGACATGTCAGAAGCTTGCAGACAGCCATAATCCTAGTAGACATAGCTAATTCTGTGGAGTAAACTCCAGGTATCAAGTGCAGATTAGTACTCCTGCAAAACCAAGTGAAATTCCAAGGAGAAAACCCTCTCCAGGACTATGTTTAAGTGTTGTTGAGCCAAGCATCAATAGAGGCCATGGTACTCAGCAAGGCAAGAAGCATACAACCAGAAGCCATTGAGGGGCAATCATGGAAAAATGCAAGTATCTCCCTTCATACTAGATTCGGGAAGTTTGAACCTCTTTGAGAGGGCTGGCAGCAGCAAGGATGCATGGGCATCAGGGAGACCTAGGAGAGCACCTTGCAATGGAACAGGGGTGCTCTGTTTGGGACGCCTTGGTGAATTGTATTTTATTGGGTTCTAATTCCTCAGGAGCTGCTTTAAATCAAGACGTAGGAGCTGAGCTGATTCTCTTAGATTGGAGCACCGCCTTTGATACAGAATTTAAACTCCTGTGCCGTTTGAGTCATTAGAGTTCCAAGGCAGTGGACACAGTTAATCCCTGAGCCCTACTCACTTTAATACGTATGTCACTCATCTTGCCAAACTGCTCCATTCTTTTGCCCTCAAATTTGCTACATACCCAGATGATCATCAACTTAAATAAAGAGATCACATCCACCTCACTTAACTTACGTAGAGTGTCTACTTCCACCTAAGGAAGATAAAACAGAATTGTTCACCTTTGAATGTTCTTCTTCAGTGTGGTCATCCAGCAGGTGGCCAGGCCAACAGGATGAGCTTTGTATTCCTGTCTTGTCAACCAAAAATGGTATACTTTTTTGATCAACATATTTCTTTTACATCTCAAATCAACAAAGTTACACCTACATGTTTGTGCTACTTAGATCTACGAATTACTCCAACCTTTACCTTTGCAATGTTGAAAGTCTGTGATCCAGGTGATAATACTATCCCATGTGGACTACTGCAAATTTGCTCTAACTGGGTCTTCCTACCACCTTAATGCACAGGGTTCAGTTATTCCAGAATAGCACAAATAGTTTAATTGAACACAACCCTAAATTCAGTTCCGTCCAAGGATAACAACATTTTGTGGCTTTTTACAACCATGGCACCAATATCCCAGCTAAAGGGCCTAGTCCAGGTCCTCGTACAATGCCTAAACTACAATGCACAATTAATTACATTTGAAGCATGGTTAAGCTTTGAGCCAGCGGATAGTGAATCTCAAGGTTTATGTTGTGTACCTAATTTGTAAAGACAAATTTGTAGAAACAAGGAGCAATTTAAAAGGGATCACTGAAACAATATCGACGGACCGAATATCGACTACAAAAATTATCGACGTAATTATATCGACTACAATAATATCGACTCTCTATACTTAAACATAAAACTACAAAAATATCGACTCTAAAATATCGATACTAAAAAACCTTGAAAACAACATTATCAACCCCAAAAAAAGATCTTACTTAAAATATATCGACTTTCAATGCACATAAAGAAATAATCAAAAAATATCGAAAACTAAAATATAGACCACTAAAATTTCGAGAAAAAAAAATATCGACTGCAATATACATAATAAATATAGGAATATATCTATAAAAATACACTTTAATCATAACATAAATCCGCATACTTATATAACATATACCATACTACAATTAAACAATAAATAAACAGCAACATTTAACATATAAAACATTTTTATAATACAATAAGTTCACATTATATAATAATATAAAACATTATACAGGTCTTATTACAAAACTATATTAAATAATAAAAAATAACTATAAATGCACAACAATATAAAATCATTACCTACCATCTACAAAACGATTCACTGAACTACCAAAAAAATTCAAAATGTCTCAAACAACCTATAAAACACACCAAACAATTACATCGACCAATGAGATCAACCAACACATAATTCAAACACTATGTAAAGAAAGAAAACACACAATTAGATACCACTTGGTGCCACAAAACCTGAAGAAGGGGAAACTGCCAAATTTTCACCAGAACAGAAAACTGCTACCATCAAACAAAGGATAAAGAATACCAAAGTAAGTACCTGACATTAACTACTAGGCTTAACACTACAAACTACAAATAATAAATTAAACAATAATCTAATACATTTCTTTCATTTTTACCATTTATTGCAGATACACCACAATTAAAGTAAAAAAGGCCAACATTTACAAACCTATCAACTCTAAAAACAAAGTAAGTATACAAACTGAAATAACAGAGACAAGTTATAAAAAGAAACTTAGAAAGAAAAAGTCCAAGTGAAAAGGAATCCAATACTTGAGAACAAAACATATACAATACATTATTTTTCTTTTACCAACAGAGCCATCTACAAAAGAAACAGAGAAGAAAACCATCAAATACACAGAGAAGAGCCCTCCAAACAACTGAAAAACTGTTAAATATACTGTGCAAATGTGATAAATGTAATTATAAACGTAAAACAAACCTACATTTCTCTATGTAACATTTATTTACTGTAGAAGGAAACTAGAACGATGACAGATGAAGCTAAATTTGTAACTTCACAGAAAGGGAAAATGCTTCTTTGTTATATGGGCTACACATATACCCAAGAAAAACAACATCAATTGAAAGTGTTTTGGAAATTCAGTAAATATTACAGTAATAAATGTTATGGACGTGCTATAACTAATGAAACAACTGTAACTAACACAACAGAACATAACCACCCTCCCAACGTTACAGAAATAGAAATTAGACAAATGCTTGACTCTCTAAAAGAAGCAAGCACTAACACAGACTGCCCATCTACAACTATTCTTAAAAACCATCTAAGAACTCTTCCCCCAACATGCATCAAGTCAAGTCCCTTCTATAGACTCTCTAAAAAGGACAATAGCTAGGCAAAAAAGAATAACTACAGCTACACCACCTGCCCCAAAAACATTTAAGGAAGTCCAAATACCCCCTGAACTAACAATAACCCATAATAATGAACCTTTCATCATATATGACAATGCATGTAAAGAAAAAAGAATTATAATGTTTGCTACAGATAACAATATGGTGAAATTACACCAATGTGAAACATGGATGATGGATGGCACATTCCCAGTGTGCCCAAAACCATTCTACCATTTATACACCATCCATGGACACTATCAAAACTGCAATATCCCCTTCATATATGCCCTACTACCCAACAAACAGCAAGCAACCTATACTGAGGTACTAAATAAAATAAAAGACCTAACAAATAATTACTTCCCCAAAAAATTATCATTGACTTTGAGAAAGCAATGATAAATACTATTCTAAAAACCTACCCTCACACAGCTATCCAAGGTTGCTACTACCACTTTAACAAATGTATATGGAAACATATTCAAAAATCTGCCCTAAGCACCCAATACTGCACTGACAGCACTTTTGCCTACCAGGTAAAAAAATTGATTGCACTGGCCTACGTTCCAGTTACAGACGTAGCGGAGCATTACATCTTATTAACCACATGCGCGCTGCTCCTATTCTCCTGGAATGCTGACTTTTTAAAAAACCCATTGTTCATGACGAGCTGGGCTCGTCATCAGTGTTTGAGGAGGCTACACCATGACGAGCCCAGCTCGTCATCAGCCTCGAAGGGGTTAATAGACAGCCCCTATTATAAAAAAAATTAAACTAAACTAAGCACTCTCTTAGATTATTTCGAGGATACATGGGTAGGGAGACTACACAGATACAGAAGGCAACCCAAATTCCAAATCCCCTGGTGGAACATCTATCTAAGTACACTAAATAAACAAGCTAAAAGCAACAACGCTGTCGAAGGATGGCACAATGCTTTCCAAGCAGGGACAGGCAGAGGTTCCCTAACCCTACATAAACTCCTTCAAGCATTACAAAAAGAGCAAAGCAATCCAGAACTCAGAATGGAGCAATCTATAACACAAATAGGCCCGAAACTAACTAAAGAAACTAAAAAAATGTACAACACCTTACAAAGCCAAGTAACCCTATACCCAACTACCAGAGACCTACCATACCTATCTACCATAGCTAAAACAATTCTTTAAACATAATTTACATACCTACAATATTCAAATAGTAAACATAAAATATAGATATTAAACACATGTTAGAAACTGTAACAAAATTATTAAAAGATATTTAATATATTTATTTAAATATATCTAAATAATTTCCTTACAATTACTAACATGTACCATAAAATTACATAAAATATAACATAACAAACCCACCCAATAAAAAAATGAAAAATACTTACTCACTTTGGGGTCCATTAGGATGGCTGGCGGGCTTTGGCCGCCCGCCACCCTACCGGAGAAGTGGACCGCCTGCTAACAGTGTGGGGGTCCCGACAATGGCATTAGGATGCGCCCGCCACACAGGCGGGCGCATGCTGTATGTTTACCATTGCGGCGGGCGGAGCAGGAATCTCCGCCCGCCGCAATGGTAAAAGTGCACGTTGTATTTTGCAAAGCGTAACATGACAGGAACCGCGCGGTGCCTGCCATGTTGCACACTGAAATGCGGGGGGTACCATAGGTACCCACATGTGCACCCCCCAAGCCACGGACTCCCAGGGGGCCCGCAAGGGGCCCCCGCAGGGAGTCTCCGCATGCCTTTCCGTGGCGGCATTGCCGTCACGGAAATGCATTGTGCAAAGCCCATTGTAATATGGCGGGCGGTGTCTAAAAGACACCGCCACCATGTTACAGGTTTTCCGCCCCGACCGCTAGGTGACCGGGGCGGAAAACAGGCGAGCGGTGTTTCACACCGCCACGGTCCCCTCCGCCATCCTAATATGGCGGGGGGGAATTGGGCTGATGATGTCAGGCAGATTTCCTCCGCCAGGCTGGAGGTAGCCACCGCCAGCTTGGCGAAGGGAATCCGCCCGACATCTTAATGGACCCCTTTGTTGCTGAATGAAAACCTTTGTAACCATATAAGTCATTCCTTCGAAATAATCCACCAAAACAATCCAAAAGGGGTCATCAAAAAATAACACGAAATCCCAAAAAATATGCTCCAACACAATCCACTAGGAAACCCTTAAAAAACCCGAAAATAGTTCACAAAAATAGAAAAAATGCTCCATGGAAAAGAAATAGAAATAAAATTTAAAAAAACTGATCAATAACGATTCTTCTCCATAATGGATCCAGCGATAAGCCATTAAAGACCCAAAAATAGTGTAAAACATAAAAAACGCTCCAGGAAAAACCGAAAATGGTAGAAAGTGTGTCTCTAATATATTAAAAAATAATAGAGACCCTTCTTACGAAAAAAAACGCAATCTTCTCCCCAAAACAAAATCCTGTAAAATAGAAAAAATACATACCCACCCGCACACAATACACCCCAACATACAATATAAAACATTATTAAACAGTATACAAAACATTATGTTACATTTCTAACCCTATTTCTACCTCATCAACATACTAACCCAAAATTAGTAAACTGGAACCAAAACAAAAACCGTAACTACCTCCCAAAACACAGCGATCCTACAACTACAAAACAATAGAAAACTTACACACATTCCACAAACACTCAAACTAAACATGTTACTTATATAAAGTACTTAAAATTAAACTTACCCTTCCACACACGAAGCAGGCCCCAACCGCCAGCGCTTCCAAGTCGAAACGATCCAAAATAACATGGCACGGTTACAAAATATGCCCAAACAAACATATAGTCCCATGTCTATTAACATTAAATAACATTTAAAAATTATTTTACACATGTTACAATATACATTATGTAACTATTGTATTTTTTTCAATTAAATGAAAATGTAACATTGTTATAAATATTATTCGAATGTACTATGTTATTTTCAATGACTTTATATTAAAAACAAAAACATTTTTCTTATTACAAATTACTTACATGACTGTATGAATATACAATACTGTTATTAATATTAATATTATTTACTGTTTGTATAAAGCAATGTTTTACCTAAAAACCTTAGCAATGTATCTGTAAGAATTATCATTATTAATATTTTATATATTAATAATAAAAATGTATTTCTAAAATATATAAATGTAAAAATTATAATAATGTGAACAAAACCTACCTTTTTGTATTAATGTTTATAAATATGTGTACTACAATACATGTTTAAAAATACTACCACAATGTTAGAAAATTCTAAAAATAGTTGTTATATATAACAAGTCAAATACATTTTAATTTTTACATTAAAATCTGTGAAATAAACAAAAAGATGTACACTAAATAAATATTACTTTACTTCAAAATAATTGTAATAAATTTTGTTTGCAATAATTTTTTCAGACAAATGTACAATTTAATGAAAATATAAATATGTTTTATTGATTTGATGAAAATAAAAATGTACAGATAACATTGAAAAATGTCAATAAAATTATTTTCTGATTTCTTATTTTACAACCTACTTTTTGAAATTAATAAAATATTTTAAACATGCTGTGACTCTAATTAATGTTTTTTTAATTGCTAAAAATTACAAAAATTAATTAATATTGTAATAATAATTTTAGCATACAACATGAGTTCAACATAGTTAATATCATTATATGTACTTTCACAAAATACAAAACCTTCATATATTATAATTTACTATTCCCACACCACCAAGTACAAAGCCTGTTAAGGTGCTGGACACAAAACCCATATACTTTACTATTCCCACACCACCAAGTACAAAGTCAGGGAAGGTGCTGGATACAAAATCCATATAATTTACTATTCCCACACCACCAAGTACAAAGTCAGGGAAGGTGCTGGATACAAAACCCATATAATTTACTATTCCCACTCCACCAAGTACCTACTATAACCTCAGGGAAGGTGCTGGACGCTCAAACAATGTAATATACTATTCCCACTCCACCAAGTATTAACTCAGGGAAGGTGCTGGGTACCAAACGCATATAATTTACTATTACCACTCCACCAAGTACAAACTTAGGGAAGGTGCTGGACACAAAACCCATATACTTTACTATTCCCACACCACCAAGTACAAAGTCAGGGAAGGTCCTGGAAACAAAACCCATATAATTTACTATTCCCACACCACCAAGTACAAAGTCAGGGAAGGTGCTAGATACAAAACCCATATAACTTACTATTCCAACTCCACCAACTACTACGTCAGGGAAGGGGCTGGACACTCAATGTAATTTACTATTCCCACTCCACCAAGTAGTAACTCAGGGAAGGTGCTGGATACCGAACCCATATAATTTACTATTACCACTCCACCAAGTACAAACTCAGGGAAGGTGCTGGACACAAAACCCATATAATTTACGATTCCCACACCACCAAGTACAAAGTCAGGGAAGGTCCTGGACACAAAACCCATATAATTTACGATTCCCACGCCACCAAGTACAAAGTCAGGGAAGGTGCTGGATACAAAACCCATATAAATTACTATTCCAACTCCACCAACTATACCCTCAGGGAAGGGACTGGACACTCAATGTAATTTACTATTCCCACTCCACCAAGTAGTAACTCAGGGAAGGTGCTGGATACCAAACCCATATAATTTACTATTACCACTCCACCAAGTACAAACTCAGGGAAGGTGCTGGAGACAAAACCCATTTAATTTACTATTCCCACACCACCAAGTACAAAGTCAGGGAAGCTGCTGGACACAAAACCCATATAATTTACTATTCCCACTCCACCAAGTACAAAGTCAGGGAAGGTGCTGGATACAAAACCCATATAACTTACTATTCCAACTCCAAGAACTATAACCTCAGGGAAGGTGCTGGACACTCAAACATTGTAATTTAGTATTCCCACTCCACCAAGTAGTAACTCAGGGAAGGTGCTGGATACCAAACCAATATATTTTACTATTACCACTCCACCAAGTACAAACTCAGGGAAGGTGCTGGACACAAAACCCATATAATTTACTAATCCCACACCACCAAGTACAAAGTAAGGGAAGGTGCTGGACACAAAACCCATATAATTTACTATTCCCACTCCACCAAGTACAAAGTCACAGAAGGTGCTGGATACAAAACCCATATAACTTACTATTCCAACTCCACCAACTATAACCTCAGGGAAGGTGCTGGACACTCAAACAATGTTTTTTACTATTCCCACTCCACCAAGTAGTAACTCAGGGAAGGTGCTGGATACCAAACCCATATAATTTACTATTCCCACTCCACCAAGTACAAACTCAGGGAAGGTGCTGGACACAAAACCCATATAATTTACTATTCCCACACCACCAAGTACAAAGTCAGGGAAGGTGCTGGACACAAAACCCATATAATTTACTATTCCCACTCCACCAAGTACAAAGTCAGGGAAGGTGTGCATACAAAACCCATATAACTTACTATTCCAACTCCACCAACTATAACCTCAGGGAAGGTGCTGGACACTCAAACAATGTAATTTACTATTCCCACTCCACCAAGTAGTAACTCAGGGAAGGTGCTGGATACCAAACCCATATAATTTACTATTCCCACTCCACCAAGTACAAACTCAGGGAAGGTGCTGGACACAAAACCCATATAATTTACTATTCCCACACCACCAAGTACAAAGTCAGGGAAGGTGCTGGGCACAAAAACCATATAACTTACTATTACCACTCAACCAAGTACAAAGTCAGGGAAGGTGCTGGACACAAAACCCATATAACTTACTATTCCAACTCCACCAACTATAACCTCTGGGAAGGTGCTGGACACTCAAACAATGTAATTTACTATTCCCACTCCACCAAGTAGTAACTCAGGGTAGGTGCTGGATACCAAACCCATATAATTTATTATTCCCACTTCACCAAGTACAAACTCAAGGAAGGTGCTGGACACAAAACCAATATAATTGACTATTCCTACTCCACCAAGTACAAAATCAGGGAAGGTGCTGGACACAAAAACCATATAATTTACTATTCCCACACCACCAACTACAAACTCATGGAAGGTGCTGGACACAAACCCCATATAATTTACTATTCCCACTCCACCAAGTACAAAGTCAAGGAAGGTGCTGGACACAAAAACCATATAATTTACTATTCCCACACCACCAAGAATAAACTCAGGGAAGGTGCTGGACACAAAAATCATATAATTTACTATTCCCACACCACCAAGTACAAAATCAGGGAAGGTGCTGGACACAAAACCCATATAATTTACTATTCCTATTCCACCAAGTACAAATTCAGGGAAGGTGCTGGACACAAAAACCATATTATTTACTATTCCCAGACCACCAAGTACAAACTCAAGGAAGGTGCTGGACACAAAACCCATATAATTTACTATTCCCACACCACCAAGTACTATCTCAGGGAAGGTGCTGGACACAAAACCCATATAATTTTCTATTCCTACTCCACCAAATACAAATTCAGGGAAGGTGCTGGTCACAAAAACCATATAATTTACTATTCCAACACCACCAAGTACAAACTCAAGGAAGGTGCTGGACAAAAAACCCATATAATTTACTATTAGCACTCCACCAAGTAGTAATTCAATTTTTTAAAAAACTCCACATCCTATACCCATAAATACACACATCCCACTCTTAAATTTAAATTTAAATGTTTCACATTTTGATCAACTAATTACATTTTTAAAAATTTTAAAATACATTTTTTGAAAAATCAAAATTTTAAGGTAACTACCGTCCATATGCACATAAAACACACATCACATTTCTAAATCTATGCATACATTTAGAAAAAAATAAAAAATAAAATAAAAATGTTATCAATTATTTAAACTTTATTATTAATTTAAAATTTTACAATATTCACAACACTATTCCCCTAAAAGCCCACATGCCACTCCTAAATTAAAAAAAAAATGTAAATGTTATTTTTTATTTAAAAATTTAAAATGTATTGATGGAATTACAAATTTAAAAACAAAATACCGCCCAAATTCCTTAAAAACCCACATCCCTCTCCTAATTTATTTTTTTTAATTTAAATATTTTGCATTTTTTTTTAAAAAAAATAATTTATTTCTTAAAAAATCTAATTTTTACAACACTCCCCACCCTATTCACCTCAAAAAAACACATCCCGCTCCCAGATTTTTTTCATTTTTTTTAACATTTTTAAACATTTAAAAAAAAATTTTAAATGTAAAAATCAAATATAATTTTTAAAAACAAGCCCCATCCTATTTCCCTAAAAACCCACATCCCACGCCTAAATTTTATTATACATTTATTAAAAGATTGTTAATTATTTAGTAGAAGAAAAAAATAAAAACAATTCTAAAATCACTTATTTAAAACACTCCCCAGCCTATTCCCCTAAAAACCCACATCCCGCTCCTAAATTTTATTATACATTATTTTATAAATTTGAAATTAAATTAAAAAATTTCTTTTTTTTTAAAAATTCAATTTTAAAATAAAAAATTTTAAAACACTCCCCACCCTATTCCCCTAAAAACCCACATCCCACTCCTAAATTTTATTATACATTATTTTAAGAATTTAAACAATTTTTTTTACATTTTCTAAAATTAAAATTAAAATTACTCATTTTTAAAACACTCCCCACCCTATTCCCCTAAAAACCCACATCCCTTCCCTAAATTTTATTATACATTAATTTTAAAATTTTAAATAAAAATTTTATTTTTTAAAAAATTTAAAAAATATATAAAAATAAAAATAAAAATTTTAAAACACTCCCCACCCTATTCCCCTAAAAACCCACATCCCGCTCCTAAATTTTAATATACTTTTTATAAAATAAAATAATTATTTTAAAATCTTTATTAAAAATTATATAATAATATATATATTTTTAAATAAATTACATTTAATATTTAAATAACTAAAACAAAATTATAAATATTCCTACACTCTATATTTATAATATTGATATTTTAACTTTCTATATTTTTACATTCAATATTTTCAAACGTAATATTTTTACTTTCGATATTCTGACATTCTATATTATTGCAATTGATATTCTGACATTCTATATTTTTACAGTCAATATTCTAACACTCGATATTTTTATTTTTGATATTAATTAATTACTAACAAAAACGATATTTTACACACTCGATATTCACAACTCGATATTACTACCTTCAATATTTTTTTTCACTATTAAAATCGATATTACTTACCTCAATATTACTTACCTCGATATTATTGCAGACTCGATATTCCTGACTCGATATTATCTCCATTCGATAAAAAAACTCGATATTTAGACTACATACCACTTAAAAGTCCATTGATTTAACATGTTTCAGCATTATAGGGGATCAGTGGTCCATGTGTAAGTCTGAGAGTCACTCTTTATTGAATTTGGAGTCAAGAGAGTCATGTACAGAATGCATTTTGTTTTATCTTGATTGACTCTGAGAAATGTCAAAGGCATTCAGATTAGAAAGGTGTTATAGTATGCAAAAGGCGGCTATAATCCTTTACATTTTTATTTCGGTTAAAACAAACCATAAAAGAGTCAGACAATAATACAAAACAATATCTTATAACATCCATCAAATTCACACAATATCGGTACCTGGCAAGAAAAACAACACATGAACAAACCATGGCCTCAATACAAATTCATCTCTATGGGGAAACACAATTTTAATGGGCATTAATGATTTAAAAGCACACTATTAGAGTCTTCTTGTCCAGCAAGCACATCGCCTTCAGCCACTCCACCGGACTCCATTGGACTGACCACAGCTGTGTCCACTTCAGCTTCAGAAGAACCACGGCCCACCACCACCCGCAACAGGTACCTCAGAAGAGCTGGAGCAAGATCACCGCCGACCAGCTCACCACCTCCCTCAACCAGAATCCACCCGCCAGCACAACGGACCCCAACAAAGCAGCCCGCAACTTCACGCAGTGGCTGACCACCTGCGCAGACGACCTCGCACCACTGAAGAACCCTCCCAGCAGACCCAGAAGCAAGAAGGCCTCCTGGTTCACCGATGAACTCAAGGACTCCAAGAAGACCTGCCGCACCCTCGAGAAATCCTGGCTCCTCGACCAGACCACTGACAACATGACCGCCCTCAAACACGCCACCCGCAAGCACCACCAGCTTATCCGCACCACCAAGAAGAAATCACTGAAGGAACGACTGGACAACAACGCCCACGACAGCAAGGAACTCTTCAGCATCGTCAAGGAGTTCTCCAACCCCAGCACCAGCAACAACGACATCTCCCCTTCACAAGATCTCTGCAACTCTCTTGCCTCGTTCTTCTACCGCAAGATCGCCGACATCCACAACTGCTTTGGCGAACCATCCACACACCCAACCGTCGAACCAACACCCCCCCGCCGCCAGCCTCCGCACCTGGACCACGGTGACCACCGAAGACACAGCCCGCACGATGAACACCATCCACTCCGGATCTCTGACCGACCCTTGCCCCCACCACGTCTTCAACAAGGCCAACTCCACCATCGCACCCCAACTCCGGAACATCATCAACACCTCCTTCAACACCGCCACCTTCCCGGAGAGCTGGAAGCATGCCGAGCTCAGCGCCCTTCTGAAGAAACCAACAGCCGACCCCACCGACCTCAAGAACTTCCGCCCCATCTCGCTCCTCCCTTTTCCTGCCAAAGTCATCGAGAAGATCGTCAACAGACAGCTTGCCGCCTTCCTCGAGACGAACGGATCCCTCGACGCCTCGCAGTCCGGTTTCAGAGCCAACCACAGCACCGAGACCGCCCTCATCGTAGCCACCGACGACATCTGAGCCCTGCTCGACAACGGGGAAACAGCGGCACTCATCCTCCTGGACCTCTCTGCAGCGTTCAACACGGTCTGCCACCGCACCCTAGTTCAACGCCTCAGCAACATCGGCATCCAAGAGAAAGCACTGGAGTGGATCATCTCGTTCCTTGCCGGAAGAACACAGAGAGTCCGCCTCCCCCCGTTTCGATCCGAGGCCACCGAAGTCATCTGCGGCGTACCACAAGGATCATCACTCAGCCCCACCCTCTTCAACGTTTACATGAGACCTCTTGCAGCCATCGCACGCCAACACAACCTCAACATCATCACCTACGCCGACGACACCCAGCTGATCCTCTCCCTCACAAGAAACCCCGACACCGCCAGAACCAGCCTACACAAAGGGATGAAAGACGTCGCCGAGTGGATGAAGAACAGCTGCCTGAAACTGAACTCAGACAAGACGGAAGTCCTCATCCAGGGACCATCGCCCTCCACCTGGGACGACGCCTGGTGGCCCCCTGCCCTGGGCACCACTCCCAAGCCAACAGACCACTCACTCAACCTGGGCTTCATCCGGGACTCCTCCCTCTCGATGACCAGACAAGTCAACGCCGTGTCCTCATCATGCTTTCACACCCTTCGCATGCTTCGCAAGATCTTCCGATGGATCCCGACCGAAACAAGGAAGACGGTCACCCAGGCACTCGTCACCAGCCGACTGGACTACGGAAACACCCTATACGCCGGAACCACAGCCAAGCTACAGAAAAGACTCCAACGCATCCAGAACGCCTCCGCCCGACTCATCCTGGATATCCCCCGATGCAGCCACATCTCTGGCCACCTGAAGGACCTGCACTGGCTCCCCATCAACAAGAGGATCTTGTTCAGGCTCCTCACCCACGCACACAAGTCTCTCCACGACCTGGGCCCCAAATACCTCAACAACCGCCTGACCTTCTACACGCCCACCCGCCAGCTACGATCTACTAACCTCGCCCTCGCCGCCGTGCCACGCATCCGAAGAGCCACCGCCGGAGGCAGATCCTTCTCCTACCTGGCAGCCAAGACATGGAACTCCCTCCCCATCCACCTTCGGCTGACCCAGGACCATCTCGCCTTCAGGAGACAACTCAAGACCTGTCTGTTCGAGCAGTAACGGACCCCCTCCCCCAAGCGTCTTGAGACCCTTCCGGGTGAGTAGTGCGCTATACAAGTGTTATGATTGATTCATTGATTGATCCATCATATTTGTGCAATACAAGCATAAATGGGGGGAGGGAATACAATATTAAAATGTTGAACGATAATATAATAAATAGTATTAAAAAATACCAGGTGCTATTATTAATACTAATGGTATTATAAAACAATGCAATATTAAAATCATGTACAATTGAAAGGGTGTTACATCCATTACATATTGGAAGCTGAAGCATATGAATAGTACTTACAATAACAGATCCACCGCTCTACACTTGATTTCATTCAATTCGTTTTAATTTAATTAATGGATGTGTTATCCTTACTAGTCCAGCTATTACAACTACAATTTTAAGCCTTGTATTTTTCGGACTATTGCCACCGCAAGGAGAAAGCGACTTAAACTGAAAACGATGGTCTGTGATGTGTCGCCTTTAAACAATCTTTCCCCTTCTTTAATATGTCTGAAGCCTAAAAGGCGACAGATAGGCTTTATCCACTTTTTCCTAATCTGTAGGTATGCCGGGCATAAGAATAAAACATGAGCCTCGTCCTCCCTTGCACCAATATCACACAGATCACAAGTTTCTAGCAAAACACTCCCTGTAGAACTCTTGTTACAGGCCCATTTTGATGTGTTAGATTTGATTTGTAAAATCCCGTAGCGAAACTTTAAATACAAAGATTTTGCCATAGTAGGCAGAATTTCATCCATAAAACATTCGAATATGCTTACAGCTTTCACATCAAGGAACTTGAGGGTGAGTACTTCGATTTTTGAGTTTTCTAATGGAAGGTTTTGGACATATTCCCAGTACCTTATCCGCAGCAGTTTCTTACAAGATAGAGTTAGGGAATCAGGATCTGACCAATAATGATATAATCCCAACTTTAGGAACCAATTTTCAATGTGATTCAACCATGCCAACCGAGTCGTATTCTTTATTTCCATTAATTCTTTTAATGTTTCTCTGTAATCCACTAATTCGTCCGTTGACCACAGGCGAATCCAGTATAGCAGTGGACGTAGAGTAGCATGGTCATCGGAGCGGTGTACATTCAAGTCCCAAAAAAGAGGGATTAAAGGGGTGCAGCTGGGTACTGCTAGTAATTGTCTGAAAAAGCTATTTTTGTGTACTGAGAAAGCATTTTTGGCTGCGTGGCCCCACAGTTCCGCTCCAATAATGTGGCTGATTGAGCTTTGTATTTAAACAGCTCAATTGCGGGTGACACGGCTCTAGTATAACTATTCCTATGCCTTCTGGTTATAGGTACCAGCTTTTGTATTAAAATTAATTATAATATAATCATCAACATATTAATACATATCAACACATCCTTCTCCCTCCTCCAAGATTCATGGCAGTTTCATGTATCTGGTCCCCTATATCAATTAAAACATATAGGTTCGGCCTGCCGGGTACGTTCTATCACATTTTATGGGATTATCCACGGATCACACCCTACTGGGAGGCGGTCATTAACACGATCTCGCAGGTTGGTGGAGCCACTGTCTTGCTTGAACCAAAAAGGCTCCTTCTTAAGATCTGGGAGTCTACAGATCTGAACCTCAGGACAGAGGACTGGGCAGCGCTGGGAATGGTAATTGTGAAACGTAACATAGCCCAGCATTGGGGTACGGGGCTGACTCCCACCTACCGACAATGGGGATAGGATATGGACAGTGCAATGGTGGCGGAAAGAGCAGTTTAGATGCATAGAGGATGCCCCAAAAAATGGTCAAGGGTGTGGGGTAAATAGAATGTATTCCGGGGCAATATATGCGAACCCCGGCAGGAAGGATCGATATCTGATGTCAGTGATTAATGGGTATGTAACAATATTAAGCTATGCTTCACTGTAATGCTCTGTGATGTGCTGCTAATGACTAGATTTCTTCAATAGTGTACTAATGATAAATGTTAACATCTCGCCATGTAATGCGAGAAACTTTTCCCTCCACTGTCTACTACAGTTATATTTTATGTTGGTTTTGAATACTAAAAATGTGAAAGGCCAATAAAATGTTTTTTTTTTTCAATATATATTTTCCTCGGACACTGTAGGTGAATTGCATAGTGTAAGAGTATGTGGATGTGTAACCCATCTAGTAACTGCTTGAGATTTGCTAGAGAGAGGTAAACCAGCTTAGAACCACTCACTTGAAGCACATGTTGGTTTCAAGGACATTCTGGTGAACGGTCGTATTGAAAGCCACCAATAAATCATGGTTGACACAAGGACACAGATTTCAGCATTGTTCAAAATGCAGTGGTTGTGATCCAAAATCTTAACATTGGCAGTTTCAGTGCTGCAGGCTATGCAAGAGCCTGATTAATATCGAGCTAGCAGGCCTTTAAGTGTGAATAGAGGAGGTTTGGGATGTCATGATGTCCTTTTGTTAAGGAGGTGATTTTCTCAGTGTTATGGGATTCACGAAAACGAGGAGCTGAAATTGACACAATAATTTGTTGAAAATTTTCTTTGATATAGTGGAATGCACAGATTTAGAATTGTATGACTTTGATTAAATGTTCATCAGTTATTGGTCTGAACAATAAATAATTACAACGAGAGCAAAGAAACCAAGAAATCCCGATTAATAAAATTTAAAATTTTTGCATTTGAAATGCGAGGGGGTTGTGCTGCTTCTGCGGGGCCATGAAGAGCTAGTAATTTGAATATTCATGCACTGTTAGTACTCGAAGCTCATGTAGCTCTATTTATTCCTAACTGGTTTAACAAAATACTCAGGATTATTGTGCTTACAGTGTTGGTAGTTGTGCAGTGATTTGGTAATTTCCTAAAGGGATTTTCGAATGGCTAAGTAAGGATCTACTCCATCTTTTATCGTTGTTAGGTAATGTGTTTATTTAGAGTGGTGTTGTGTGAGTCTCGCCTATTTTCTCAAACCTTGTCACAACAAACTTCTCAGTAACGTGTAGCAGAAAGGTGTGTGAGAAATAGAATTGCATTTGCATACACTGCACATCCTTGCGTGATCGAGTTTTTATAATTGCCCAGAGACCCCACAGTAGTAGGCCTATGAGGCTAACCCAGAAACCCAAAATGTATAAGCCTAGAATCAGCAGGAAAATCGTGGTCGTGAGTCCACAGTGCTCACCCAGAAGTGAAGAAGATACAACCCAAGGATAACCAAAGAGACACCACTAGTTGGGAACATGAGGCCAACCCAGAACAGAGATGGCACAAGCAATGCACGTCTGATGCAGAAGGTCCATAAGGTCATCCCAGAGGATATTTTGAGATGACTCTAGGACAAATAGAGACGCCACAGTTGTGGAACTGAGGCAAACCCAGGAGCAAAGAACTACAACTCAAAGAGAAATAGAGATAGGTGTTCACCCAGAAATAGAGATAGCATGGCACAATGCAAAATGGTAAATGTGTGACACAAGCTTCCAATTCAGATTCATAAAACCATGCAAAGCCACTTTGTGTGCCTTTGAATGGCTTCACAAATCTGGAGTAAGGCAATGCAGGGCAAATCATGCCTTACTCGTGCAAGGGTGGTATTCTATGTGCCTTGCAATAGGTGTTCCCATGCAACTCCCATGGTTTTTTATACATTCCCAGATTTACAAGGACAGAATGTGCCAAAATCATATGCCTCCCCAAGTGAGACTAATGGGGATAAATATATTTATTTCTCCTCGTTTTTCCTCTTTCTACATGTGCTAAATTCTGCAGCACAAGTATAAAGAGGAAAAAGCCTCTCAGATTGTCTTTCTGTACAAAAACAATCCTGCATGTAACAGAGGCAAGGGGAAAGGTCAAAAAGGCACCGTATTGGATAAACACAATGTATTCCTGCCTTTTCCCAGTGATGCAGGGCAGATCAGCAAGGTGACTTGTTGTGCTGCCCTGCACCACTAATTTCATAAACATGCCCCTGTGTGTCTAATAATTATTGGGTCCAAGGTTACGAAGATTAAACCATGAGAGTGGGATCTGATGAGTAACTGAACAAGAATAAGTGAGAATATTAGCCTGTTGAAGCACATAGTAGTTAGATTTCAGAATGTAGATTGTGACACAGAGAATGTGGAGAATAGAGATAGGCGAGAGGGGCAGCAGTTCTGGGTCAAAGTCAGGGTTCAAGTCCTAAAAAAAGAAGTGGGGGATTCACCAAGTTAGGCAGAAAGGGTGTGACACTCTGCACATGACATTGCTGCAACACCACTGTGCATGACATCACAGACAGTGACATCATCATGTGTGGCATTACAGGAAGTGACATCACAGCATGTGACATCATATGTGGCATCACAGGAAGTGGCATCACAATCCATGACCTCACAGGAAGAGACATCTGATTTTAAGACCTCACACATGTTTAGCAGGACTGTCAATAGTACATTTGAGTGTATTACAATATTTAACAAATTAGATTTTGCATTGGGGTTGTGCCAAAATATTGACTCAACCCAGATGCAAAATCTGTGCCTCAACTTATACATTATTATTTTTTAAACCCTGCCACAGAGAGATGGGAAAGGAGAAACGTGGCAGTAAATCTGTTCTGATTAATTTGTTGCAATGTCTGTATTTTAAAATATCTTATGTGGTTAAGGCCCCTGTTGGAGAGATATTTGTGTCGCAGCTAAATCTCAGGGAATAATAATAATGGTAAGGTACCTCAGGAGGATAATGCATTTGCTGGCGAGATCTGTGCTTTGCCTAGTCCTAGTTTTGAATCAGAATAGCATAGAGGGTTAATATGTCTCCTGCAAAGCACAAAATGTAACATGCTGATGACAGATTTTTATTGTTTTACGTACAAGGGTTTCTACTTTTAAGACAGAGATTCTTTTGTTACTTCTATTATAGCACAGTGAGATATGAAGTATGTGTGGCTCTGGCACCTTGTATCCCTTACTGTCTTTTGTAGCACATCCCTTATATTGATGTACACACAAATGGTTTATTGCCAATGTATAATCTGTATGTGTGATGTCAAGAATTCTGGCACCCTGCATTTGGATGAGTTGTGGCAAAGCGCTATAAAAGAAATAAAAGAAAATAGAGGTAAGTAAATTGGTAGTTATGTAAATACTAAGGTGACCAACACATCTGACATTGTTATAGTGCACTTATATACAGGGTCTGAACAATGCCAAAAGCATTTCTCTCGAGTACCTGTGAAGTGATAAGATGTGAGCCTTTGTTTCTCCTCCATTGCATCAAGGTGTGAGGCTCCTGATAACTCCCAACCAGGACACTCCAACAAAAAGTGACCTAATGGCCCATCAACTCTGGCTTTTTTATGGGTGAAGTGAAATATGATAAGCACCTTCTCCACCTGCAAGTTGCTGCTCAGAACAAAAGCAGACAATATGCTGGCCTGCTAAAAGTTTCCCCGTCAGAAAATTACACTGGATGTGTTCAGCATATTTCTACGAATTCCAGAAGTGGGAAAGGAACATGGCACTCAGATGAAAGTTGCTAGCTTTGCAGCTGGGTCGAGGGCGTCTACCCTCTGAAAATAGTGGGTAGACAACATCGACCCACACCTACCCTCAAGTCAAGTGCCTAAGCTGGCCCTCCAAAAAAGGGAAAATAGCTATTGAAAGTTAGTCAAATCCCCACATAAGCAGTGGTTGAAGTGGGCGGGACCAGCAGGGCAAGACATGTCCCTACTTCTTTAATTCAATAGATTCCATTCCCATACTTTTTTATTTTAAACATGCAGCCCAGGATAGTAGTAATAACCAAGGCCTACAGATAAGGCTGGTGTTTCAGGCCGTTCAGGGACGGGCGGGTGTTCAGAGAAGGAAAAGGACTCTGTCTTTTCTTCTTGCCCAGAGAAGATAAGGACAGTGTTCACTTCGGGCAGCTGCCCCCTCCCCTCTCTCTTTCTTCCTCTTTTTCCCTCTTTGTCTCTGTCACCAGCCTCCTCACTTGCTGAAAATTGTGACTTCAAGAAATGACTCTTACTCTCCTTTTCCCTTCTGTTTATTTGTTCCCCTGTGCAATGGATGCAAAAAAGAAAAACACTTTTGCTGAAAATATTGTTTTTTTCTGACATTTTCCTATTCCAAAGTGCAGCCTCGGGGCGGAGAGAAATAAAAGGTTCAAAATATGAAAAATAACTAAATAAAGTGAGGCAAAATGGTCGCAAAGTAGCCATATTGATTTTATTCACACCCAAACACATTAGCTTCACTGTACAATGTTTCCCAGTGAAGTGCTCCTTTCCTTTTCTCGTAATTCTTTGAACAGCATTGTTTTCCCCGGTTGGGGAAGTGCGACATTCCTGGAGGTACTGCAATACCTGGTTATGGGTGGATTGGAAAACAAAATGTGTACCACAACTTTGTGTTCACGGATGTGGTCTTTTTAAGCCATACTGCTTACGTTTTGTAAGGATATAAGCAATGGCCATTGAAATGGTTCCTTTCTGGGCCCTGTAGTCATGTCCTTAACTTTTCAGGCAAAAGCACTCACTGATTTCTGAATAGTGAGTTTAAAAGTGTTAAGGTAACCATGTTGTTCGTGCTTACATTTCACATGCTTTACTTAATCTTGCATTGCCTGTGAGTGTTTGCTTTTTCCAGAATGTTGTTACTTCTTTTTTAGGTAGCATATTACTTTTGTCTAGTGCGTAATTTAAGTTAAGTCGCATCAAGGTGTTTACACTGGAGGACAATTGAGCTGTAGTTGAAGGCAGTGTGAGTTTCGCTCAGTGGGGCAGATTTGGAACCTAGAAACCAGGTTCAGTCTTTAGAACCAGTCCACCAAATCACTCTCCTCAGGAAGCACATTCCCATGCTAGACCTCAGAAGGCCCAGCAAGACCATAGAAACCCTGGTGTCTTATCACCAGCAGGTGAACCCTAGCCATGGCTTGTCGGAATGTGTTAACTTTAAAAGCCTGTCCACAACAATCCATACTGAAGTTCACCTCCATTCTTGCGGGCAGACCTATGAAGCAGTACACCCTAGAGAAACAGTGACTCTGTCACTTAGGCCACAGGACACTTGAGAAGGGCTGGCTCTGTGGCGAAACGAATGGTGTAACTGCACTGGTCTCTCACTTTGGGTGGCGGCATGGTGTTTGCCAGTATATTATGGTTTTAAAAGCAGTTGCTGCCTCCTGCCTGGCCTCCAGCAATTTTCGGCAACAATTAAAATGTCAGGATAACTCTGGTGATTAATGTTCTTCCTTGAGAGAGAGATCAGACTTTTGTCTAGTGGAAGTTTTGACTCATGGAAAGGTACTGCAGTGGGTTAATATTCTTGCTTCAAAAACATGTACCATGCAGATCACAAAGTGCACATAATGTGAATAGGTCAGTGGGTTACTGCTTTTGTCAGAGAGATCCTTTAGTAACTTGCAGTTTGTAAGTTAAAATCCTAACATAGAACAGTGAGCTACTAACTGTCATCTAAGAGCTGCATGCAGACTGCAAGGTATAACTTAGAGTGTTATGGTTTTTGATTATCCTAATGTTGCAAAAAGTGTGAATTTGGATAGAAACCAATTCTGTTTATTAGAGAGAACCGCCAACCATTGTATTACGTTATGAATCCTGAGTTTGTGTTTCTCCAAACCTACCACTATTAAACTATACTGCCTACTAGTATAGTTGTCATGTGACTACTCTGGTCCTCAGAAGTTTGTTTCCGGTCCAGGGAAAGCATGGCTTGGCAGTTCAGGCTGGACTGTTCGATGAGGCACAGGGTCAGACTGATTTGCATATAGACATGTCTGAACTAGGGTGGCAGAGTGGGCTAAAGAACAGTGATGGATCAAACCCAGATCTTTTGACTGGGTGTGAGTGTTTGGTTGGTTCAGATGCTCCGTCCATCACCACCCCCCTTTGTACCGCTTTTGGCCGCCATAAGTGTGGCAGGGTATACTCAGACGTGAGTCTCTTGCTCACTTTGCCACTGGATTCAAGCAAGCCGGGCTGAAGACGGCTGGAATGCCAGAAACCGGTTCTCGGAAGCTTGTTTCCAGTCCAGGGAAGGCATGGCTTGGCAGTTCGGGCTGGACTGTTCCCATGAGGCACAGGGTCAGACTGATTTGCATGTAGCCATGTCTGAACTGGGGTGGCAGGGTGGGCTAAAGAACGGTGATGGATCAAACCTAGATCTTTTGACTGGGTGTGAGTGTTTGATTAGTTCAGATGCTCCGTCCATCACCACCCCCTTTTGTACCGCTTTTGGCCGCCATAAGTGTGGCAGTGTATGCTCAGACATGAGTCCCTTGCTCACTTTTCCACTGGATTCAAGCAAGCCGGGCTGAAGACGGCTGGAATACCAGAAACCGGCCCTCGGAAGCTTGTTTCCGGTCCAGGGAAGGCATGGCTTGGCAGTTCGGGCTGGACTGTTCCCATGCGGCACAGGGTCAGACTGATTTGCATATAGTCATGTCTGAACTGGGGAGGCAGACTAGGCTAAAGAACGGTGATGGAGCAAACCCAGATCTGTTAACTTGCTGTGAGTGTTTGATTGATTCAGATGCTCCGTCCATCAACACCCCCTTTTGTACCGCTTTTGGCCGCCATAAGTGTGGCAGGGTATGCTCAGACATGAGTCCCTTGCTCACTTTGCCACTGGATTCAAGCAAGCCGGGCTGAAGACGGCTGGAAGGCCAGAAACCCGTCCTCGGAAGCTGGTTTCCGGTCCAAGGAAGGCATGGCTTGGCAGTTCGGGCTAGACTGTTCCCATGAGGCACAGGGTCAGACTGATTTGCATATAGCCATGTCTGAACTGGGGTGGCAGAGTGGGCTAAAGAACGGTGATGGATCAAACCCAGATCTTTTGACTGGGTGTGAGAGTTTGATTGGTTCAGATGCTCCGTCCATCACCACCCCTTTTGTACCTCCTACAAATTGTAGTCCTTTGTATGTAATATTTCCTATATAGTGATTTACACACGTATAAGTGATTGTCTTATGTGTAATGTGTGTGATGTAAAGTGCTCATAAATACTAAAAATGTGGATGTTTTGCGCATTCTGGCTACACCTTCGACTCCGCCCACTGATCTAATCCACGGGTTATTCCTACCCTCTTATTCTCTGCTCACAGTTCTCCTACTTTTCTCCCACTTCAACCACTGCCCATAAGTATCATTCAGGTATATGTGATATGGAGTTCGAGCTGGGAATATACATGAGACAGGGAGGAAAAACCTGAACAACATGGCTGACACAGAAAACAAATACAGCCAAACAGCACATTTAATCACTAATTCACCATTCATCTAGGCCCCTGGGTCAGAAGGAGGCACTTCACAGAATTGTGGCATATCAAGATTCCAAAATGGTAGTGTAACTTTTAAAGTTTACTAAATCATGTGTAAGACGCTGGGTTAACATGCATGCACTGCGGAGCTTGTATGCTCTCAGTGGGCTCCCTTGTGAATGTTGGCATCCGAAATCTCCTGCTGGTTTTACATGAAATAGTTGGTAAGTGAGTAAGACAGAGCATGATGCTGTTTGTGAGGTTTACAATTACGAGAGAGTTTTCATCAGCAGACCACATACCAATAAGGGACGATCCTTGTCGTGTGGCTGGCTTAGTGCCAGTTCTGCCAACACTCACCTATTGAACGCTTGCAATAATATTTACAATCAAGTCTATTTATATTAACTGGAGAAACATCACACAGGACCCACTGCATAAACCTTAAGCAGTGATGGTGAAGGACAATAGGACAGAGATATGGCTTGGATGCTACATTGAAATTACATGTATCAGGTTCTACTGCTAGAGAAGGATAAGGCTAATGGGGAGAAAATTAGGAAATAAATAAAGAAAATCAATTTATCCTAGTTCTCTTGGGAGTTTGGTGCAGAAATGGATTGGGCAACACTGTGATCGAATAATTTGAGAGTGAGATATGGGCCGTAAAATTGAAATAGTGGACCGAAGTAAATGGTGAACATTGACCATCAGGAGGAGATTAGAATAGGGAGGTGCCTAACACTAGCAGCCAACATTTTTGAAATCATAGAAAGTACAATATATGTCTTTGTTCAACTATTAAACTAAAATAAAAATATTTATATCTATATTGGCACTCTCTAGTTGCGTTTTAGAATACGAAAAGTGGGTTATGCTATCTATTTTCCAGCATATTCCTCACTCAGGTCAAATAGTTTTAACTATTTTAGACTAGCATTTGCTTTAGCGATATACATTTGAAATGTGACCGTATGGATTTATTGTACTATTTTGTGCAATTTTTATCTCCGACTTAAAAAAAAATGATACAAGCATAGTGCACTATAAACGTATACAGTTTTAAAGTATTATATGAAAGTATAGATGAAAGTATATTTAATACTGAACAACCATGACGGCATTGGGAGACAGAGTGCTAACTAGTGCTTAATTTGAGCCGGTGGTTTCCTGTGCTCGGCGCCAGCACTTAATTGTCAACAACAGCGCATGTGACAGTCTGCCACAAGGTGGTATTGATTGGCTAATTTAGAGATGAACACAAAAAAAGTCAATTATTAATTCCATGTATATTTAAAATAACTATTACCTGCTACCCAAGCAATTCCTATAGCTTTGGGAGCCTGGAATAGTCTGAATTGTCCCACTTATAGTAGTGTGATGGTTAGTAGTTGTGTTGTTACTATCATTGGCGGCATGGCAGGGGCATTGTGTGGTGCATGCAGCAGTAGCCTCCTGATGAGAGCCCTGGCACTTATTTGTTTTCACAAATTAAGCACTGGTGCTAACCTAACATCTGTTACCTTGTTTAAATGTAGGCAATGTACAGGGCACATACATTATGACCATCTACATCTCTCCCAAGTTTGGATATGATAATGGAAGACGAAGTGTAGTTTGTAAATGAACGAGTGCTGGTGCCCAAAGCTCTGCTCAGAAGCCTGTTGAATACCGAGGCTACATATTCTTAAATTCACCTTAGTCTTAAATCCACTGCCAGACATTCCCTGCCCCATTGTCTCACTCTTCCAGGTTCCTGCTTTCCCTCTTTGTGATGGTTTTGCTGTCTTTCTCTTCCTCAATCTTTCTACTTTGTGTGTTTTTTCTCTCTCTTGCTATAGGTAAATGTCTGATGTGGGAACATAAGTGCTGGTCCCCAACAATGAGTGTCAGTGGCCCACACTGGCAAATCCAGCTCAAATAAAGCACTCTTCCCAGGACATAAACTCATACTAGTACGTATTCACTACTCCAAGTGAGTATCTCACCTTGTTTTAATGGTATAAATAACTCCCAATTTTGCACAACTTAGTATCAAGTTTTTTTTATACATGTAGTATTTAGCCACTGCAGAGTTCAAAAGTGCTGCACAACTAAATTTTGCATAAAACCCAATGAATAGTCAGTAAGTACTGAAAAATTATTCTACGCCATGGCTTGGTTCTAGGCTCTGAGCATCATGAGGATTGGACAATGTACAACTCAGCTTGTGTCTGTCACTGGAAGAATCTATTTGATGTAATGGAACATTACTATGGTAGATGTACTTCAATGCATAAAGGTACTGATGAAATCCTTGTACCTATTATTCTTTTTCCTGCCCCCACCTTTATTATTTTTTTATTTAATTTTCCTTAAATAATTTCATTTGAAAAGCCCTGGAGCTATCTTTGCTAGGGTTGGGCAGAGCTCACAGAGTTTTACTCCACGGAATTCTGTTGAGTAGCATAAAAACTCTGCAAGATGCAGAATACAACACGTTGCACTGCTCGCATTGACTTTTAGCACCAGTAGCTTGTTCAGCGTAGTAAAATCACCATGAATGGTACTGCATAATGCACCATAAGATCCTGCTTCTTTCTGTCTCCAGAGTAGATTTTCTATTCGAGCTGCAGCTTTCACAATGCGAATTGTCGCAACCCACAACGACCGCTCAATTTGAAAAAAAACCCGCTGGGAGGCATTTTAACACCTGAAAATTGCTCTAGGGAATGCAAATTCTGAGTTGCACTCACCAACCTAAAGTTGCTGAGCCACGCATGAGAAAAAAGTCCACCACGTGGTGCTCGGCGGAATTTTGAAGGAACTCCGTGATACTCGTCTAATGCGGAGTGGGCAAAACTCCTTGAACTGCACCCGCAAAGTGGAAGTTTCCACCCATCCATAATCTTTGCAAATGAACTCTTACCAAATGCTGAATTTTTAGAAACCGTTAGCATCCATGATTTTTGCACCTGCAACCCTAAAAAAATTCAGGTTGGCAAGAATTGAAAAAAATAGGAAACATTAAACACCCATTATACACCTACAAAAAGAGTTGTAACAAATATTTTCTTTCTTTGCCTCTTTCTAAAATCAGGAAAGCTTTGCCCAACAAAAATTTGACTCATGCCATTTTCACCATAAAAGGCACACTATATTGTAACACATTTTTTAATATTAATGATATTTGGCCATATTTTGGACCTTATCTCAGATTCCTTAGCATGTGAAAATCAGAATGTAAGTTTATCCTGGATACATTCTGTGCGGAAAAGTTATGAAGACATAAGAGCAAAGACCCTGATTCCGATTTTGTGGGAATAAAGGTGTAGTTTATTGCACCTCATAAATAACAATACAGGGTTTGCTATTCATTGGATGTGATTAATAACATATATCAAGGGTTGTAGGGAAATAATGTGCACATGTTTGTGCTTAGAACTCAAAATCTGCATGATATGATAAATAATGTCTACTTTTCCTCTGTTAAATTCTGGCAGGTTTGAACTGCTAAAATTGAACAAAAGGAAATGACTGGGGGCATTAAATAACACCAAACTTGCCCTAATGCCCCTAATGATAAAAAAAAGAGCCCAGCGAGTGGGAGATGGTATTTTATTTAATTTTCTAAAGCGCAAACAAATACCTGTAGGTGTCAAGGCGCTATTGCAAAAGAGAAAGTAGACCATAAGACCAGGTCACTAACTCACGGAACAGCCATGTTTTTTGGTTCTTCCTGAACAGGGACAGGTTTGGAATGGACCTGATGGACAGAGGGAGTGCGATCCATTCCTTCGCTGTAGAGTTTACAAAAACTCTACCTCCCCAGTTTGCTAGTTTAAATCTGTTGACAATGAGTTTGTAGGTACCTAAGGAACTTAAGCATCTTCAAGGGACATGCCATTGGAATGGGTGCCTGAAAAATTCCGGGCCTGTTCCATGCACATCTTTGTGGGTAAGGCATAAGGCATTGAGTTTAATCCGGTGCCTAACAAGCTGCCAGTGAAGGAGTTTGATGGCTTGTGCCGCAGATTGGTATTTTTGGTTTCCAGTTAGCAATCTGGCTGCTGCATTTTGCAGGACTTGTACTTTATTAGGAGGTTGCAGGTGTGTTTTTAAATAGAAAGCATTACAGTAATCAATTTTAGAAAGTATAGGAACAGTGATCACAGTTTTTTGTAGGTTAAGTGAAATGAAAGGGAGACTTTTTCTTAGCATTCTTAGGACACAGAAGGTCAGGGATGTGACCGAATTAACCTGCAATCCAAAATTCAGCCTGTTATCCATAATCACTTCCAGATTTTTGGCTTTGCACACAGATATCAGAAGAGAAACCAACTCGGTTTTGACAACAAGACGGCGTCTCTGTTCTGTGGAATTGAATATTCCATTGAGCATTACACAAGTGACAAAATGGTGAAAACTTTACCTTGTATTTGCAGCAGTGTGTACCCATCATGCTCGAAGAGCCCGGCGTTTGTATTAATATGAGTGTTCTTTGACCGTATAAAAGCCACCATAAAAGCCTAAGCAGTAGGTGCGCGAAAATTCCTTTTGTACTAATCCATTAGCAGCAGAAGATTATTTATAAAGCATATTATTGAGGATCTAGTCCGCTGAAATTATGTATAATGCTTCAGAGCAAGTAAGTGTGTTGAAATATTGCAAAAATGGCATTTCACGCAATTGGACCTAAAAGTCAGCATGCCAGAGAATGTTGCTCAAGGTCAAAATGACTCTCTTTTGTGCACACTCTATTACAATTCCAACATATTGAAGGAGGAAAATGCAAACGAAATGTGCTTTAAGTAAAAGTGAATTTTGGTATCAGACGTTAACTTTCTTTGTAGGAGCGATAAGGAATTTTCATCCTGCAAACAAAAGACCCTCTCCATCTACAGCATTTGAAAGCTTGAAGGGCAAAGAGTGCTGATGTGCCTCCATCACGGCCATTAATGGCATGAACAGGTAAGCAGTGGAAGCACACCCAGATGTTTAAATCAGATTCTTGTTGGTAATGGTCAAAATATGTTACTGTTATCTTTTGTGTCCTCCTGGGCAATGGGTTTGTGATGCCAACAGTAATCGGTTATTAACCGATTACTGTTGGCTTGTAACTGTTAACTGTAACATAACACCATTAAAGTTGGTCCATTAGTTGTACTATATGGCACTGTAGTATTTATATAGCACATACTACTCTGTGTGTCACTGAAGCATTTGCCCACAGTGAAGTAAGCTAAAATGTGTGCGGTGTTTGGTTGCAGGAGTGCTGTGTATTTGTGTAAGCCTATTTGTGAAGCGTTTTAGCATTGTGTGTGAGTGAACAGAGAGGTGATGTTATCTTGTTTTGGGTTGCAATGCTTAAGACTTTGGTGGTGGGAAGAAGCACAAGACATAAAGTGGGCAAAATGTACTTAGACGCGGCACTATTTTGAGGAATTTTGAAGCTATCAATCTAGCCTTAAATGACTGAGAGGGAGAACTTATTCAGACATTAGATACCAGTGTTCCACTCAAACTCAGCGGGAACAAAAAGAAAGCAGCATCACCCTCCTTCTCAGAATCTTTAAAACGGGAAAAAAACAGCCTGCAGAAGGTTAGAATTGAAATGGAGAACTACTGCCAACACAACTATGTATAAAACTGCGTTAGATAACTGTCATAAGAACATCAAATTAGAAAGAAAGTCCTATATTGTAGACAGGATTAATAACACAGCCAATTCAATGTGAGAACTTTACAAGATTGTGTAGGAATTCACTAATCCAACATTGATAGAAATGGGGATGGGCACACTGTGGGAGAACCCAGAAACGACTCCACTACCAACAAAAAAAGAGCTCAGCTGTCTACATGGACATGGTGATGACGAAGCGCTTTTCTTCCATCACAAGGCCAACTTTGACCATGGATTTTCTGTTGATTAAACATGAGCTCAGGTTTGAACCATACTGGGACTTTATCTCAAAACCGATGGATAGGAAGCGCTACCACCAGTTTAGCGTGGGCTCTCTTCCAAATAGAGCTTTTTCCAGCAGATGGTTCAAGCCAACGACAGAACTGTGCCCGTCACGTCTAGTAGAGTCTGAATCAATCCCCCATATTCTATTTGTCTGCCCCGCTTACAGGTTAACCAGGATAAAATGGCTTAAACCCATCTGTGCCAATCTCGGCATAAGAGCTGCTAAATAGGCCCTGAGGATCCTACAGACATGCACCCAGAAAACAATTGCTATCGCCATGGCAAAATTCCTGAGCTGGTCATGGGTGATTCGGGCCAACAATACAAGGGTCCATTGACCTGACTGTTCTAACCCGCTTTCCCCTTATTTGGTGGGATGCGAGGTAGTTTGATTTTGCAACTATGCTGAATGTGGTGGTAGGGCCGACAGAATTTATGAAATATCAAGGGAGATTTTTATCTTTTTGACCGTAATGCCTGTCTGTTTTTTTTTTACATTTTTGCTTTTTAGCAAACTATTGCTGGGCGGTCATATCTCAATTTACATTGTTTTAAATAATTGTCTTTTAAGTATAATAGAGTCTGCTGATTTGTTGGATTAACATTGTATTACAAATGTTTCATTGCAACTGTTTTAGATAATGCTATTTCCAGATTCACCCATTCTAACAAAGCATTTTTAACTTGGCAAATTTCTTAACTGACTGTAATGTCTTTTATGGTTTTATAATCGAAATAAAGACTTAATGAACTGAACTGAACACTGATCCCACAATTTGTGCCCCGTCAATTCCTGCCTCTCAGGTCCTGTGTGTTGATTTTGCAACTCACTTTGGGGAAAAGATCTCCAAGATCTACAAATCTTTTCCAACCATAAAAAGCCAAAAGGGCTGACCTTATCTAATTGGTCAGATACCATTCACCCCACACTCTTGGATACTTTTAATCTAGTCACTCCTGAACAAGTTTTGGCCCTTATTATTACCATAAAATCCGGGTCTCCAGATGATCCTGTCCACCTAATATTATGGCCACTCTGGCCCAGCCCTTCTTGCCCCTGTTATCAACCTGCTTAATCTTTCCTTGAGCATGGAATCCTTCCCATTAAAATGGAATATTGCGTGTGTCAGACCAAAAAAAAAGTCACTGATTTTCCGAGAGAGTTGACAAACTATAGACCTATATCTCTGCTTTCCTTTCTTGGAAAAGTCTTGGAGAACTTCGTCAATGGTCATCTCATAACATTTCTAGAAGCCCACTCGCTGCTGGATTCCTCCCAGTCATGATTCCAGGCCTCCTATAGTATGGCAACAGCATTAATGGAGGTCCTGGATTCAATTAGACTCACCTTGGATGGAGGGAACTCAGCCATGTTGGTTTTACTAGACTTTGTTGCAGCTTTCAACACCATCTCCCATGCAACTTTTACTTCAAAGCCTGAGGGAGATTGGTGTCGGGGGTAAAGCATGAGACTTTCTGAAGGCTGATTGAACTCACTCAGTACAGCCTGATCTTTTTAATTCTAGAAGTATGGTACTGGACAAGGGGGTGCCACAGGGCTCCTGTTTGAGCCTCATTTTTTTTAATATCCATGTGGCCCCTCCATAGCCAAAGTGATAGGAACTTGTGGATTTGATGTAATCTCGTATGCAGATGACACACAACTTGTCATAACTGTGGAGCCCAACCCTGAATCCACCAAACCGAGATTCAGGGAATGTATGCCTAAGGTTGCTCTTTGGATGTCAGCCAACTACCTTCAACTGAACAAAGGTAAAGCTGAGATCTTGCTCTTTAGAAACGTTCACTCCCTCTGGTCCAATGACTGGTGGCCCAGTGAGCTGAGGCCGACTCCTATCCCAAAGAAAACAGTCAAGAACGTGGTGTTCTAATTGATGCAAATTTTTCTCAGAAAAAACATGTGAACTCATTCTCTGGAACATGTTTCACCATGATGCTTATGGTCAGGAAAGTCTTCCACTGGCTACCATTGCAAACCAGGAGATCCCTCATACAGGCACTCATTGTGAGTCACCTGGACTACAGTAACTCCTTAATGGTTGCAATGAATGAATGTCTCTTTTCTAATCTTCAGGTTATACAGAATGCGACTGACCACTTGTTCTGCAACCTCCCCTATCTCTCTCCTTCTGAAGACACATTGAGATCTTTGCACTGGCTCTCTATCAGACAACACACACTTTTTAAGTTCTTATGCTTACGCCACAAGTTTTTACATGGAAGGGGCCCATGTTACTTACAAAGTAAATTACGGCCCTACATTCCCACTCTCAATCTTAAATCTAGGGTGCAACTGTTACTATACCCCTGACATATTCATAAGGCCAGGTATGAGGCCACTCCTTTTGTTTTTTAGCCCCCAAACACTGGAATCAGCTACCCCTATATCTACAATCCTGCATCGATCTAAACTCTTTTAAAAAAAATTGAAAAACACGGCTTTTCATTCACTAAACTTTTAACTAATTCTAACCTCTGTCTATGTTGGAGCACCAAGAGATCCCTTCAGGTGTGATTCATGCGATTAATAAATGTATTTAACATACCATAACCCCAAAAAAGTACATTTAAAGTAACCAGAGAGGGACCAAGCTTACCCTCCAGGACCAAAGAATGGAGCTCAGCTGTCTTGATCGGACACCACACATTGGCATGCAGAGGAAACCAGATTCGACTTGGTTACTCATGTGGCCTCGCTACTGTGATCTGACCTGCACAAAATGGGCAGAGTCTAGAATGTGTGAGTACACTACTGCCTCCTTCAAGTTTGACACCGCGATACTAAAGACGCACATTAGCAAGCTGCAGGCCACAGCCAAGACCCTGCAGGCTAGGTTTGAAGACTATGAAGGCCTGTCGAGATGCAACAATATTCACATAATTGAAGTACCAGAAAACTCTGAGGGACTTGCGGTCGATCTGTTCTTTAAGGACCTCAGCCTAAAAATGTTGCAACCACATGGCCTCTCCAAGTACTTCACAGTGGAGCAAACCCACCATGTTCCCGACGTGCCACCACATCCAGGAGCTCACCCTCACCCTATTCTAGCCAGAATCTTCAGTTTCCGGTAACTCAAACACGCTCTGCAAAGGGTCACAGTGACCCACCACTCCCTTATGAAAATGCTTCCATTACTTTCTTTTCAGTTTTCATGCTCCACGTACAAAGGCTACATTGACAAGCTAATTTACAACTCACCTGACACCCTAGTGAGCCAACGATAACATTCAGAGTGTTACCTTGGGGGTCTGGAGGATGACAAGTGGCCAGAGGCCTTGACCTCCTCACGAGAGGTAGCCATTCAATCTAGATTCCGTCTTGTGTAATTGAAATCCTATGTTCCTACATAGGTGTTATTATGCATTTTCATACCCTTGCGAAGCTGGGCAGAGCAGCTACGTCAAATTAACTTAGAGATTGTGGGCAAATAAGCACATTCTATCATATGAAATGGAGCTCCCAGCCACATAGGGGTATTGGGGATCAGTGGTGACTTGTTTAAATAATGTTTGGGGAAGCAACGTTGACATTTCTCCAAAATGGTGTTTGTTAAATATATCGGAAGAAACTGATCACACCCGTATGGAACAGATCTGGATGACTTTAGGGTTAATGGTGGCTAAATGTAATATTGCTCGTGTTTGGAGAGCAAAACAGCTGCCAGAACTGAGTGATTGCAAGCTGGATTTGGACTATGCTTGTTTGCGTAAACGGCGTAAATGAGAGCAGGGGCTTTCTGGGTAAATGGGACAACATTTTTTAGAAATGGAACAGCCATCGAGGTGGTACTGGTGCTCCCCGAGACTTGTGGAAACTATCGTCCAATGCCAGGAAAATATGGAACCTGCTATTATCCTGTAATATGACTGCGGAGTGGGCTGTGGGGGGTCATAGAAATCTTGCGAAAAATAATATCAATTGGTTGTGTCTTGAAGCTGCACACAATTATGTTGCTGTTTTCTGTTTTCTTCTTACTTACAATAAAAAGATGTATTTTTTTAAAAAAATGCATCCCTGTGACCTTGATCGCGTGAAAGCAAGAATAAAAGACATGTGATTCCTCTGTACTTTCTTATACCTTAAAACTCTAGTGTAGTCATCTGTCAGATTGTGCCACTGGTCACAGGGACCTGTGATTGTTGACTGGAAATGTACTAAAGAAGCTAGCATCAGTAGCACAAAACTTCTATTACACTGAAACCAATTTGGCTGCAAGGAAACGACAAAGAGGATGGTGTCCGAACCATGAAAGTTTTTTTTACAAATGTAGTCACATTTACAAGATAATCAATCAGTTAATCAACTTATGAAAGAAACACATATATCAATTTGGTCATGGAATCTAAATGTGTGTATTATGAAGAAGAAGTTGCAAAATATAATAGAACACAAAACAGGAAATAGGTAGAGACCGTAAATGAACTTCCCTAAGCTAAGAAAGGCATTGAAAGTGGCAAGGGAAATTTTAAAAGGAAGGTGTCAGCATATGTGGAACCAAGTTAAGGTTCATGGACAATAGGTGCATGTGCTCACGGATGAAACTCCAGTCCACGGGTAAGTAAAATCAGAAGAGTTTGGGAAAGGTCCTCCCTTAGCAAAGTCAGGGAAAGATGTCCCAAACTATACAAAAAAACAATTATTATGAAATAGCAAGTTCTGGAAACTTCACCTCAGCACTCCTTCTGTATGGGCCAATGAGGGTACACCGCCTCCTGGGAGCAGGTAAACTATTTGCGTTCCCATTGCCGAACAAAGGAGCACACAGCTGCACGTCGTGGAAAAGTATCAACGGTCAAGTCTGCCAGGTACAGGAGGCTTTCTCCCATCCCCACCAACTGCATGTCCACAGCCAAGTTCCAATTACTGTTTCCTAATCCATCAACTCTCAGCATGAATAAAGGGCTATTTTTTAATTAAAGAAGAAGATAGGGCATCTGAAACTGAATGTTAACATGGAAAGAATTAAAGAAGAAAATGTCATTCTAATACGAGAAAGACTTTTATAAAAAGAGTCGGGTCAGGCTTACCCGCAGTCAAGCTAAGAGTTAGATATCTTTATTATGATTTCAGTTAGGTTAAAAGCAATACATGGATTATACTTCGATTATATTATACCATTTTGCTGCCACAGAGTAACGCACAATGTAACATATTAGCATACTGATCAACATATGGCAAGTAATGTGCTGGAGCCTTTAATTATTCTGCTCCACGTGAAAAGAACAAAACTGCAGTGTCCAGCATAACACTCTGCCCACTTTGTTCAAGACAGTATTCTGCTCACTTTGTCAAACTTACATTTTCAATAAGGAACTCCATTGCATGGCCTTGTAACTCACATTTTCGTGACATAAAAATAACTGATATGTCACAGTGTGCTTTGGGAATATGAGCTCCTCCACAGGCTGTTCTTTCCATAGTGATCTTCGGCTGTGCTTAATTTGTAAAAGAAAAATAGTGCTGATGACAAAATTAGTTACAGTAAGCAACAGTTCACTTGATCACTTCGCCTACTGACTCTGCCCACTTACAACTGTATGCACCACCTACCTTAAAGTTCAATGCCCAAAGTTAAATTGCGACACACAAAAGTTGATGGGAAGCTTGAAATAAATCTGACCACTAGCAATTGCTTAGGGTAGCATTCAAAGGCATCGTTATTTTGCTCTCCATGCCACCTCAGATTAGGCCTAGCCACATGCAAATCTTGACCCTGCTCCAATAGGAACAGTCCAGTCCGAACTGCCAAGTAAGGTCATCCCTGCACCGGAACACAAACAACTCAAGACTAGCTTTGCCCTATTTGGGGCTCTTCGGTTTGGTGTAGCTTAGTTCAAGTGGCACAGTGATCAGGGGACCCAAATCTGGGCATATTCTTGGCCACTTGGGGCATTATATCAAAAACACATAAGGTGATGGGAAGATGCTTTCAATGAGTCTAACCTCTGGAAATTACTCTGAGATAGAATTCCAACCCATCATTCTTTGAATTAAGCGATTGATTTGCCTTTCTCAAAGAAGCATTTGGTGGGGTTGTGAAGTTCTCCACCAAGAAAACTTGAACAAATTGTGGTAAAATAATCTGTTTTACATTCCTATGTGATCCAAATTTGCTAACAAGCCATTGGTCCTGAAAGGGTACTCTGAAAAGGTGCTTAGGAAATCTAGTACTTCATGGTTTGGCTAGGGGGAAGATGCATTGTCTCTGTATTGAAGGTTGATATTGCGTCCTCCCCAGCCCTGGAGCTTAGAAATGAATACGCCACACATGGAACTCTGTAACAAACGTCTTTATTCTTCATCATATGACTACCCTCTGCAAACATTATGTCATAACCTTTTATAACCACACCTTAACGCCTCCCATTAGATTAGATAATTCTCCCTGGAGTTCGTACAGAACCGCAATGGTCCTAGTGCACATAGTGTCGACGAGACTGCATCTTCTCCTTTATCAAATGCAAAGTACAGACAACGTGAACATTATACTTCTTTTATGAGTCTTAAAGGCACTTAGAAGCTCAAAGAAATCACCTGCAACCCTTTCCCAGGCATGCACAGGAAGTTCAGACATATTCAGTGGATGCTGTGTCACCTTGTGGGATAAGCAGTTGCAAAGATGGAACGATTTCAGCTCCCTTTTAACTTGTGCATCGAGACACAGTAACCATACTCGGTTTCTCTCTTGGTGGACACAATGGAACAATGTCCTTCAAGGGCTAGCTCAACAAATTACTGTCTCAGGTTCTTAGGTCTGATTTTTCTTGAGCTTGCGAGTGACAGATAACTCATCCTGTACTTTTTGGAACATCATTGGCAAAAGGTTGAATGCTTTTCTTCTATGATTGTGTCATGGTGAGGTCTGTGATGATGAGCATGTCATTATCTGCATTGGTGGCAGCAATGATCTGTTCAATGGATACAGCTGTTGGCATACTGGACCTAATAATGAAATTGAAATACTCTTCAGCCTCTTTGGATGTTGAACTGCAGCGATGTAGAGGCACTCGTGAAAAGTAATCTGTGGGGTTTTGATCTTTTTCCGGTTTGTGGAAAATGACATTGTCGTACTCGTGCAGTTGCAACCCCCACCTCTCAGTGTGAGGATGCATCCCACATTTTGTGTTTCCAAAGATGGTGAGCAATACTTGATGATCTGTAATAATAGTGAAACGTTTACAATATAGAAACACATGCAAATGTTCACAGGCCCACACTACAGCCAGGCTCTCCTTTTTCAGCTGAGAATAGGAACACTCAATTTTAAACAGGCTTTTGCTAGCATAAGCTACAATGTGTCTCTGAGCATCTGGATGACCATTGTGTTGAGCAAGAACCGCACCCAGCCCCACCAGGCTCGCATCAACTATGATCTCAATATATATTTTGGGGTCAAAATAACCCATTTCAGTTGAATTCTCAATTACCAATACCTGGTCATGCCTAAGAAGGATTGTAGCATGGTTAAATCTTGTGGGGGGCATGTAGGGTCAGGAGACACTCTCGGTCAGAGAATATGTGCCCAAAGAATTTGAGTTTGGTTTTGTGAAACTCATACTTTGCTTCATTCAGAGTGAGACCTGCATCAATGAGCAACTGACACACTTGTGAAAGAGTCTTGTCGTGCTCTTTTTGTGTTGTCCCAAACTCTAATGTACCCTCACTGTAATTGAAAGCATGTGTAACAGGTTGAATTACTCAGCGAATGACACTCTGATATATCTCAGCAGCCAAAGATATTCCAAAACTTAGGGCCATATTATCAAGATGGGACAATAGAATTATCGCCGCTTTATCGACAAGAAACTGCCGCTAAAGTGGCGATAATGGGCTTGATAATATGCTCTATAGAATTCCAATAGAAACCCAGGTTATACATATAGCCTGGGATTCTATGGGAATTCTCTAGGGCATATTATCAAGTCCCTTATTGCCACTTTAGCGGCAGTTTCCTGACGATAAAGCGGGGATAATTTTAACGCCACTCTTGATAATATGCCCCTTAGTCTTTTGTATATGAACAAACCTACATTGGTCAAAAAAGTAGTAATGTACAGGCAGTTCTCCTCCAGCTCGAGTTGGTGGTATCCTTTGTTCAGGTGCAGTTGGGAGAAGATCTTGGCTCCATTCAGCTGCATGATTATGTTCGCAATGTAGGGACCAGGATGTCTTTTTCTCTCAGTTGCTTTGTTTGCCTGGTGCATATCAACACAAATGCTCACTGCACCTTCACTGCCCATTTTCTGCACCCCAACTATGGGTAAAAACCATGGTATAAGACCTGTGGACCTTTCAATGTTGTTATGCTTTAACAATGTTTTTAGTTCTTTTTAAACTGCTGCTTGTAGATGAAAAGTGACTCTGCTGTTTTGTTGGGCAACAGGGTGAAATTCATCATTAATATGGAGTTGCACTTTCATTGTCTTGAGTTTCCCTAGGCCATGCAACAGTGATGGGAACTGACTTACAATTTCAGACTGAGCAAAGCTGAGTAGGCATGCACTAGATGAAGCTCATTGAAGGACATAAATCGGTTGCACAGACATCGTCTTGTGTCTCATGGTTGTTGTAGCTAACCTTTGACTTTGTAATAGTTTGGAAGTAGCCTACGTGTAAACTTTTGTGGTTGATGGAGTAAGGTGTGGCAAAGGAGATAGGATATTAAACTTTTCTACTGGCATGTTGTTAATTGACACACCACGGTCTTTAGTGAAGGTTACAGTGCAACCAATTACCTTTAATGCAATATTTGGACTTCTTCCAAATGAGTTGGTCCCTTTGTTTAGCTATTGTTCTTTGACTTTTGTTCTTCTTAGCAAGTAGCCAATCCTACATGTGCATGTTGTTTCTTAGTCGATTTCATTAATTCACATCTGTCATCTTTGCTAGCCCTTGACGATCTAATGTTCTTGGTTTCCACTTGTTGTAACTGATGTTGCCTTTGGCCTTGGGGGTGTGGCAAGAATGCTTCTGGAACCTTCTAGTGCTCATTTTGTGTTCTCGCTGTGATGCGCTTGGTTTCTCTTTTGATTTATAGACCGTTAGGAGGTGTTTTTCTTTTTCACATTCATTGCAGCTCTGTTAAGCCTAGGTGAAGCTAGCGTAGTGCCACTACTTGGAGTTCCACAAAGTTGGAAAAAAAGGCTGCTCCCTTCCACCCTCCCTAATTTAATTAATAAAAAAAGGCACTTACCTGCTTTGACGTCTTTGGGCTGCCTCCTCCTTGCCATGGTCTCTCTCTCCTCCTTGTCCTCCCGCCTCATCCACAAACCCCTACATTGTACTCCTTGCATCTGGGGTTAATCTCTGTCCTTTGGCTGGGGATTAACGGCATGGGAAAATGCAAATCCACATCAGAAACATAACTTCTTTTTCTTTGGAAATGTAGACTTGTGTGTATCTTATTTGTACTTGTGTTTGCTTTTCATGATAAATACTGTTTCATCACATGCTGTTCCTGCTTCCATATCAGCAGCTTGTTGATGTGCTCGTTCTTCAGCTCTCGCATGTGTCTTCTCAGCATGCATCTCCTGAAGAAATCTGAAATACAACCATCTCTGATCCAAAGGCGCATGGCTTCTTCATTATTAAAGTCACAGAGCTAACAGTACAGCTGGTGCTATGCCAGCTCCCCACGCCCAGGAAAGCAGGTCTCTTGACTGCCAGCTGATCACTTGCCTTTTCCTCTGTTTACTCACTGCCACCTATCTGCCCTGTTAGTGTCTTCCTGACTCTTATCCTCCGCTCCTTCAGCACCCGTGCGTAGTCAGTCTTTTCCTGTTAGCCACCATTACCTCTGGCCATTGCTGGTAACATATGAATCTCGTACTTTTTTTTCCTTATTTTATTTTGTCATTGTTATTTTACTTTAATCCTCCTTCCCGCACATTCGTCGACATTTCCCGCCTACCACCATTTCCTGTCTGCCTCCTGCTTCCCGTAACCAGGAGCCCCGCCCCTCCCAGGAGCTACTTAAAGCAGGTTGCAGTGCTGCTGCCCCACTGGGGTGCCAAAGGAAAGACTGTCTGAGCCTTGACCACTGCCAGCTCCATGACCCCTGGGCCACTCACCTTCCATCGCGACACTGACAAGGAGCTCCTTGCCCTGGACCCCAGACCCTGAACCAACAGCTGCAGTATGTCCTCCCAGTGATCAGCCAAAGGACCCTTCACATGCCATCATTGCCCATGTCCTGCAACACATGACTGCTATCTCACACCCATCTAGTACCGCCATGCCGACCTGGCAAGTGCACCCACTTGCCAGGCCCTAACCTTCCCTTTAATTACATGTAAGTCACCTCTAAGTTAGGCCCAAGGTACCCCTGTGAGCTGGGTGCAGTGTATGTGTTATGTGCAATGGCCTGATAGTGAAATACAGTGTATTTCGTTTTTCACTATTGAAAGGCTATCTATCCAATAGGATAGAATTAGAGTTTATTTACAGCATCTTATGAGTATAACTGCCAATGGGGACAAGATAGTAAAATGAAGTTTAATATACCTGTACTCAGAATATAAAGGTGCATCTTTTAGTAAGGAGGACTTTTACATGCTGGGTTTGAAAATACCACTTCTAGAAAGTGGGTATTTTATTGCTTAGCCATCCGGTGTGCCTCTGCTAGGGATGTGCATTCTGTTCAGACAGCCACTTGGGGGGGAGGAGGAGGGTGAGGTGTGTCCTGTCTTTCCAGGGTGAGTCAGGGCTGGACTGTACACTCCTGGCCTGCATTCAGAGTAGGGGAGGAGACTCCTTTCACAACTGACTGGGCCTGGTCGACCTTTGACAATGCTGTCTCCACCTCCTGCCAGGAAGCTAGGCCAAAGAGGACAGAACTGGTTTTGCTGAGCACGAACACTCTCTGCCTCCAGAGAACAAAGGATTTTGTACTATAATAAGTGGGGCCCAGACCCCTGAACTTTAGATCCAGCCATATGCAAATCAGTCTTGACCCTGCGCCCAATGGGAACAGTCCAGCCCGAACTGCCTAGCACCAGTTACAAGGTATAACTGCTCATCAGCCAACATAGCTTGATCCCAGTGACATGGCGAGCACGGGACCTACATCTGGGCATACCCTTCACACTAACTAGGGTACACTGGTCCTAGGTTGCTTTTATTCTGGTTCAGGGACGACCTGGCCTGATAGTTTGGGCTAGACTGTTCACATGAAGAGCAAGGTCAAGACTGATTTGCACATAGCTGAGTCGAAACTGAGGTGGCAGGGTGTGTAAAAACGATGGAGTTGGATGCAGCCCGAGCTATTGCCAGTGGCTGGGATTAATTCAAGCACTCCATCTATCACCGTGTTGTTTTTGCATTTGCTGCCCTAAATGTGCATGGTATGTCCAAACTTTGGTCAAAGGCTGTGCCACTGGAAAAAAACTTCATACCTAGCTATACAGCCCTAACTGGGGCGAAACCAGTCCTAGATGACTTGTGTTCTGGTTGAGGGTGGAACCGGCATGGCAGATCAGGATGAACCGTTTCCAAGAGGAGCAGGGTCAAGACTGATATGCCCATGGCTGGGTCCAAACTGAGGGGACATGGTGGGCAATAAATGATGGATTGGGAAGCAGCCCAAGCCATTACCAGTGGTGAAGATTAAAACAAGCATTCCATCTATTACCTTGTTGTTTTTTAACTTTCTAAAAGTGGCATTTTCAGAATAGTAATTTAAAATCCAACTGCACCTTAAATCGGTATTTCAAATTGTGATTCCAGAGACACCAAACATGAACTGAATATTTCTTTCCATTTGGAAATTACACTTTTATAATGTAATGTGGTACCGTCAATGTTATGTTATGGGAGAGATAGGCCTTGCAGTAGTAAAAAACAAATGTACATTTTTTTTCACTGCAAAACATAAAACTCAAAAGTACATGTTGTACTTTTTAAATGCAGTGCACACCCCCTCCCCCACCCCTGTTTGGGCTTTACAGGGCCTACCAAAGGGTGCCTAATATTATAATAAACTAGGTTTGGGCCTGTCAAAAGATGTATTTTGTCAGGTTGACATGGCAGTTTTAAACTGAACACAGGTTGTGCAATGGCAGGCCTTGGACAGGTTTACAGTGTAATTAAAGAGGGTGGCACAATCAGTACTGCAGCCCCACTAGTAGAATTTAATTTACAGGCCCTGAGCACATGAAGTGCACTTAACTAGGGACTTATAAGTAAGGTAAATATGCCAATTGGTTATAAGCCAATACTACCATGTTTTAAACAGGGAACACAAGCACTTGTGCAGTGTAAAAGTATGCAAAGTCCTAAGGCCAGCAAAAGCAGGAGGTCTGAAGGCAAAGGTTAGGGGGAAAGCACGTTAAGATGACAGGTCGAACACATGTCCCCTACAGCTGGAAGTGGGGAGAACTAACCAACCCATTGGGACTTATCTTAAATAAGGCAGAAGAACCTGGAAAGACCACCAGCATTGTTGTTTTCTGTTCCAGGGTGGTGTTCCACCCTAAAGTCCATTCCCTGCAGGGGACAGCTTGGGATTCTCACCCCTCATCTGTGTTAACCATCTGATGGCTCTGTGATCTGTCTAAACAATGGAAGTGGGCACTAAACAGGTATGGTCACATCTTCCTCAGAGCCCAGACCACTGCAAAGGCTTCCCTCTCTATTTCACTCTACCTCTGTTCCTGGGAATGTAACCTCCTACTGATGAAGGCTATAGGTTGATCCAGGGCCTTTTCACAAAGCTCTGAGAGCATGACCCCTATGCCATTCTCTGAGGCGTTTGTTTCCACAATGAATTCTTGTGAGAAGTCAGGGGCCTTGATCATGGGTGCGATGCACATGGTCTCCTTCCGGGTGCCAAAGTGTTCTGGCATGACTCTGTCCAGATCACCTGACGTGGCTGCTTCTTGCAAATCAGCTCTGTCAAGGGGGCAGCAATGCTGCCATCCCCATTGACACATCTCCTGTAGTAGCCGGTGAGGCCAAGAATGGCTCTTACCTCTGTCTGGGCTTTGATGGGGGTTCCTAATCCAGAAGGGTTTACATTTTGGCCTGGGGGGCTGCATTGTGCTGCCTCCTACTCTGTAGCCCAAGCGGGCCTAGTAACCCTGCCTTATCTGGCACTTACTGTGCTTGATGGTCAGGTCTACCCTCTGCAGAGTCTTAAGCACTTCTCTGAGGCGGCACATGTGGTCCTCCCAGCTAGAATGGAAGACGTCAATGATATCTAGATAGGTGGCACTGAAGTTCTCTAACCCAGTCAGGACCTCGTTGACCAGCCTCTGGAAGGTGGCAGAGGAGTCTTCAGCCCAAAGGGCCTCATCCAGACCTGTAAATGCCCTTCTGGGGTAGAGAATGTGGTCCTTTCTTTGGCACCCTCATGCAAGACAATATGTCAGTACCCAGACATAAAATCAAACATGCTGAGGCTACTGGGCAGTGCCCTACCGATCTATGAGCTCCACAGCCCTGGTGTTGGGGTGTCTGTCAGTCTTGGTGACTACACTGAACCCCTTGTAATCAACACAGAACCTAAGTTCTAGGGTGGCACTTGAGAGAAGCAGACTTGGGTACCAACACCTCTGGGCTTGACTGATGGCTGTTTGAGGGCTCAATAACCCCTAACTCCACCATCTCAAAGACCACCTCCTTAATGCATGCTCTCACCTTAACAGACAGCCTGTAGATTTTATTCTACACAGGCATGCTGTCCCCAGCGTCAATGCCATGGGTTCACTATATAGTGAGTCCTGGGGTAAGGGAGAAGGGAGAAGAGAGAGGCAAACTGCTCCAACAACTGGTGGCAGCCTCTCTGCTGTTCCAGGGTCAGGGTAGGGGAGAGACTGACACACTCCACTGACCCATCCTGCTACTTGTAAAAAGAAAGCCGGGAAGAGGTATACTGTCCACCTCCAATCCATCATCTGTGACAAGGAGCATGGTGACTTCAGACCCCTCAAAGTAGGATTTGAGGTGACTAACGTTTGAAACCCTAAAGGGCTACTGGGAGTCTTGAGGTCCAACTGGTAGGTGGCCTCACTCTTCAGGTCTTTTACCTTATGGGGCCCAGCCCAGCAGTCTTGCAGGGCTCTGGGCTCCACATGCTTCATCATTCACACTTTTTGGCCAGGTTGAAACTCAACCAGAATGGCCTTCCGGTCATCCCAAAATGTCATGAGCCCATGTCTGGCTTCAAGATTCTCTTTGTTTTTTTCCAGAAGTGCTTCATCTGGGTATAGAGTGCCAGCATATAGCTGACTACATCTGGGGGTCTTACTGGAAGCTTGCTCCCAGTTTCATCACCAGTCTTCGAGGTCTCTCACAGGGTGCCAACACAGAAGTTCAACAGGGCTGAAGCCAACCCCCTTCTGTGGTGCCACCCTGTAAGCAAACAAGAAGATTTGCAGGAGGATGTCCTACTTCCTCCTCAAGGGTCCTTAAAAGGCCTGGGTTGTGAAATTTGCTGCATTCACAAAATTTGCAGAATTTTTTGCACTCCACGCTCTGCGGAGCTTGCGAAGATCTGAAAATCTCTGCTCCTCGTAGCAGAGTTTTTTTTGCTGCTCGTGCTTGCCAACCAATCCAAAATCCAATGCTAGACTGATTACCCACGAGATTTCTCACATTGAGACACCTTCTTTTCATGGTGAGGAAGCTGCCGTCTGAGTAGAACTTCCACTCGAGCAACAGAAATAAGCTGCGCCCTCTAGTGATGCATATGATGCTGTTCGTGCTGATTTTACAGCATGGACAAACACTCAGTGAACGAGCGAGGTAACTCATTCAGCCACTTGCGGAGCTCCTCGTAGCTTGGCAGAACTCAGCAAACTCCACCCAGACAGAGTCCTGACAGGCTCATCAACATGCCCTTCCTGGTCTAGTTGAACCTCTCAACACGCCCATTAGTTTGGCCTGGTAAGGAGTAGAGCACTTGTAGGTTACAGTACACTCCTTGGGGAACGCCATACGGGTAAAGATTTCCATCAGTGCCCTGGACACCATGGGCACAGTCACAGATCTCAGAGTTATAGCCTCCAGATATGGGGTGGCATGTTCCACCAAGACCAGAACAAACCTGCTGCCAAAGACTGTCTTGGGTTCTAGAGCCCCAACAATGTTGATGTCCACCTGCTTAACAGGAGTTTCAACAACAGGGAATGGCTGTAGGAGAGCCTTGCTCTTCCCTTCTGACTTACCACTGGCCTGGCAGGTTGGACTGGACCTGCAGAAAGCATCTGCGGCCATTTGAATCTGAGGCCAGTAAAAGTGGATTAAGAAAAGAAAAACAACCTCTATGATACTCCCTTAAATATTTGGGTAGGTATGGATCTAATTATTCGTATATTCTACCTGCAAAAGATCTCGAGAAGGCTATGAACTCAGAACTAACATCATATCTATAGACCAATAACACCCTTGACACTACTCAAAATGGCTTTAGATAATTACACTCTACTGAGACAGCCTTGATTACGGCAGTAGAGGAAATACGTAAGGTGATGGATGGTGGAGGAAGGGCTGCATTGGTCCTGCATGATCTACCAGCATCCATTATTAATAGGAAGGCTACAGGATGTAGGTATCAGTGGTACAGCTCTTGCCCACCTCTCTTCCTTTCTATCGTCTGAGGAATTCACAATCCCCGGCAGAGTCCCACAAGGCTCGGCCTTATCCCCTACGCTCTTCAATATATATATATATAGCCCTTTGGCTAGACTAATAAAAAGTTACGGCTTCACGCTGGTGTCATACGCTGATGACACGCAGCTTATAGTGTCGGTAGCACAGCCAGTGGATGCTATGGCAGCCCAATTCTACAAATGTATTTCCGCCCTGATGACCTGGATGAACGCCAATTTCTTAAAGCTGAAGAAGCATAAAACCGAGGTGATAGAGTTTGGCAAGAAAATCTCGGTCTGGAACCAATTATGGTGGCCAGCTGCAGCATGTACCTTCCGGTTCCGGTCAATAAAGCTAGGAATCTCGGTCTTATGGTTGACAAAGACCTCACTTGGGCTCCTCAGATTAACCAAGTTTCATCAGCTTGCTTCTTTATGCTTAAAGGCCTGAGGAAGATTCTCCCATTTATCCCGCTTTCCTTGAGCAAAACAGTGGTAGCAGCCACGATTCTATCTAGAATTGACTACTGTTATGCTCTCTATCTAGGAGCAGGTGCTGCTCAATTCACCAAACTTCAGGCAATTTAGAACACAGCAGCTAGAGTACTACTCAAACTACCCAAACATCACCCTACATCGACCAGTATAAGACAACTTCATTGGCTTCCAATGCGGCAACGTGTTGATTTTAAGACTCTATGCCTGGTGCACAAAGCCTTGTTTGATGGTGGGGCCAAGGATGTGCAATCCTTGTTTTCCGATATGTACCATTACTCTTTAAGATCAGCCACCCTTGGTCTGATACAACTCCCAAAGACAAAGAGAGCAAAGTGTGGAGGTAAACGCTTTTCCTTTTTCACATCCAAACTTTGGAACTCATTGCCCACACACCTGAGACTTTTGCCAAACAGATCTGTCTTCAGGAAGGAAATTAAAAATGCCTCTTTTCCCAACCCTGAACATGTTGGCTACTGTTTTAGCATATCACCTAGCGCCAAGACGCCTCGGCAGTAGTGTGCTCTACAAATACCAGTCAGTCAGTCAGTCATCAGATTTGTTTTGGAGCCTAATGCTTGCAAAATATTTATCACTAATTTCTTTATTTTCAGAGTTATAGTTGTCATCAAATACATAGTTTTCTTTTTCTAAAGTATCAAAACAACATCTTAAAGCAATTAATAGCAACATTGTTAAAGAAAGAAGTCTATTCTCACCTACCCAGCCTCCTCTCATACATCATACACTCCACACTCTTTCATAACACAACTATGTTAAAAGCAAAAATGTGAGGGCACCATTACCTCTATATGGTAATAGGCACTTATTCATGTAATATCATATAAGTGTGATCCAGTGTCACAGTTTGTATAGGATTTTAAGGAAAACATTGCATGAAATATGTACAACAGAGATAAGTCACACATTTATTTTAGTGGATGACACGTCTTTCAAAGGTCTAGTCCTGTCCTAGCTGACCTGCCAGAGGGACATCATGAGCCAGCTTCAGAAGGAAGGCCCTGTAGCATTGGGTGACCACCAACACATGGGCTTCACTAGGCTCAGGAACCTAAGGCTCACTATACAGGAGATTGCTCTCCAAGTAAATCAGAAGATCCCCCAAAGTGTCGCCAGCCAACTGGGCCTGGGTCTGCTCCTGTGGACCCTCAAGAAAAGCACTCCATCTGTGATTTGCAGAATTCCTCCCTCATCGGACCCCCTTCCTTCTGCCATATCATCAACTCAGGTATGGCGGCAATGTACTCCCCTGTAGGTTTCCAGGGGTTACTCTCATGTCGTCCTCCTCCCTGACCATGGAATTTAAGGAGCAGGTGTACCACGCCCTTTGCTCTTTCTCTTTGTGGAAGGTACCTGGACCATTCTTCCAGCCTCCAGGTCCTTCTGACTAACCTCTCACGAGGCCATGAACCATGTTGTCAGGAACACCCATTCAAGCAACCTTGGCATCTCCCAGTGTGACCTGAGCTCCACCTCCTTCCAAATGGTGTGCTCTGGGTCATTACCAGACATGCAGTCCACAGGCATGGATGGATTCAAAGCTACCCTAAAAAAAAACACTCAAATGGAGCCATAGCCACTGGGTAGTAACTCCCATGGTTGTTGGCTGCATCAATTTGATGGAATGCATTAGGGACTAGACTCGCAACAGTTAACCAGATGATGTACCCAAACTTCTCATCAGAAAATCTAGGGGAGGAAGGGGGGGTACAGATGCACATATGTGTTAAGACAGGAACTCTTACTCACCCTAAGGTGACATGCTTCATCATTGGTTTCCCTCTTACACATTGGGGGCCCGATTCACAGAAGTAACTTAAGACAAAATCCTAAACTTATTACCATTTTGGTATTCACAGAAGGCACTTACTCATTTTGGTAGTCACAGAAGGCGCTTACTCATTTCGGTATTCACAGAAGTTAGGAGTCCTAACTTTAGGGCTCATAAATGCCTTCTGTGAATACCAAAAGTCTTAAAGTTAGGATTTTTCTCAGTTTAGGAGTAGTAAAGTTAGGACTCTTAACTTTAGGACTCATAAATGCCTTACATGAATACCAAAGTCGACCAACTCTTCACATCGCTTAACCAAAACCCTCCTGCCATATCATCGGACCCAAACTAAGCTGCCAACAAACTCACACAATGGATCACCCACAGCGCTGACGAATTAGCACCCTTGAAAAACCACTAGATCAAACAAGGTAGCAAAAAGGCCCCATGGTTCAACGATGACCTTAAGAAATCCAAGAAGTTATGTCGTACTCTCGAGAAAACCTGGAGAAAAAACCCAACCACTGACAACCTGACCACCTTCAAGGACGCCACCCGCAAACACCACCAATTGGTCTGATCCACCAAGAAATCAGCACTCAAGGACCGACTCGACAACAACGCCCACAACAGCAAGGAACTATTCAACATCGTCAAAGAATTTACCAACCCCACCGCCGGAACCAACGACATCACTCCCTCCCAAGACCTCTGCAACTCTCTATCCTCTTTCTTCCACAACAAAATCGCCGACATACATAACAGCTTCGAAAAGCAGTCTGAAGAACAGTCCACTCCACCCACCTCCGAAACAAAACATCACCCTCACCACCTTTGCGCCTGGAACCCAATCACTACTGAAGACACCATCCGCCTGATGAACTCCATCCACTCAGGATCGCCAAACGACCCATGTCCCCACCACATTTTCAACAAAGCAGACTCCATCATCGCACCCCGTCTCCGCGATGTCATCTACTGTTCCTTCAACTCCGCTACCTTCCCAGAAAACTGGAAACATGCCGAACTCAGCGCCCTCCTGAAGAAACCCACAGCGGACCCCTCTGAACTTAAGAACTACCGCCCCATCTCATTACTCCCATTCCCTGCCAAAGTCATTGAGAAAGCCGTCAACAGTCAGCTCGCCGCCTTCCTTGAATCCAACAATTCCCTCGACCCCTCACAGTCCGGCTTCCGAGCCAAACACAGCACCGAAACCGCCCTCATCGCAGCTACAGACAACATCCGAACACTACTGGACAACGGAGAAACAGTTGCCCTCATCCTACTTGATCTCTCCGCCGCCTTCGGCACAGTCTGTCATAGCACCCTCATAAAACGCCTCAGCAACGTCGGAATACAAGGAAAAGCTCTGGAATGGATCATCTCGTTCCTCACCGGGAGAACACAGATAGTCCGCCTCCCCCCATTCAAATCAGAAGCCACCAAAGTCATCTGCGGCGTACCACAAGGATCATCTCTCAGCCCCCCCCTCTTCAACATTTACATGAGTCCCCTCGCATCCATCGCGTGACATCACAACCTCAACATCATCTCCTATGCAGACGACACCCAGCTGATCCTCTTCCTCACCCAAAACCAATCTACACGAAGGTATGAAAGAAGTAGCCAAATGGATGAAGAACAGCCGTTTAAAACTCAACTCAGACAAAACGTAAGTCCTCATCTTAGGATCATCCCCCTCTGCCTGGGACGACTCATGGTGGCCACCGGCCCTGGGTACAGCACCCATACCTACAGATCACGCACGTAACCTTGGCTTCATCCTAGACTCCTCCCTCTCGATGACCAGGCAAGTCAACGCCGTCTCATCTTCATGCTTCAACATCCTTCGCATGCTCAAAAAAATCTTCAGCTGGATCCCCACCGAAACAAGAAAGACAGTCACTCACGCACTGGTCACTAGCCGACTAGATTATGGAAATACCCTCTACGCCGGAACCTCAGCCAAACTAAAGAAAAAACTCCAACGTATCCAAAACGCCTCAGCCAGACTCATATTGGATATCCCCTGTCAAGCCCACATTTCCGGTCACCTGAAAGACCTCCACTGGCTCCCCGTCGACATGAGAATAACGTTTCGTCTCCTCACCCACGCACACAAGGCCCTCTACGACCTAGAACCCGAATGCCTCGACACACGACTGACCTTCTACACACCCACCGCCAACTACGATCATCCAATATAGCCCTTGCCATAATTCCGCGCATCCACAGATCCACCATGGGAGGAAGATCCTTCTCCTACTTAGCAGCCAAAACCTGGAATTCTCTTTCCACTCACCTCCGCCTTGCACAAAACCACCTCTCCTTCAGAAAACAGCTAAAAACCTGGCTATTCGATAAATAATGCACACACCCTCCCTCAAGCGCCTTGAGCCCCTCTGGATGAGTAGTGCGTTATATAAATCCCTAACTTGAACTTGAACTTAAAGTTAGGATTTTTCTTAGTTTAGGAGTAGTAAAGTTAGGACTCCTAAAACAAATCAGGGATCCCCTTGGGTTGGTGAGGTAAAGTAGAATATAATCTGCATATAGTGAGATTTTGTCCTCCTATTCCAACGTCCAACGCAAGCCCCGAATCGATCTATCCCACTGAATCCACGACCCAAAGTCTCCAGGGCCAGAGTGAATAGAAGCAGGGAAAGGGGATATCCCTACCTCGTGCCACTTCCAAGGGGAAAGTCGGCCGACTTTCGATTGTTCACCACCACTCTAACCAGGAGACTTGAATATAAAAGGCGTACCCAATTAATAAACTCCGGTCCAAAACCCATCTTTCTCAAAACTGCGAACATGTAGGGCCACTCGACCCTATCAAAAGCCATGGTGGCGTCTAGTGACACCAGTGCTGCCAGCTCCTGTATCGTCGGTGCCCATTCCCAATATCCCATGCAACCTGCATAGATTAAGGGCTGTATTCCGACGCTGCATGAAGCCGGACTGGTCCGGGTGTACCAATGTGGTGATGACTTGAACTAACCTCGTCACTAGCAACTTCGCCTATACTTTAGGCTCAACATTCAGCAGCGAGATAGGCCTATATGATGAACAGAGCTTCTTGGGCTTCCCCGCTTTGTGGATGACCACTATGATGGCCACACGCTGATTGTAGGGGAGCTGACCCTTCTCCCTACTCTCTTCAAACATGGATCTAACAAACTGAGCTAGTCTATTGGCACTCAGTTTGTACAGCTAGATGGAAATTCTGTTCGGGCCTGTGGCCTTCCCAGAGCGCCCACCTCTAATAGCCTGCGCCACCTCGTCATTTGTAAACGGGGAGTCTAAATATTCCCGGTTGTCATCTAATAGTGTGGGCATCTGAATGTCTTTAATCATTGCACTGTTTTTCTCCTCAGTGTACACCCCAGCCGAGGTATACACCCCACCATAATATTTTGAGAATTTGTCCGCTACAGCTTGTGGGTCTTCGATGGTGTTGGAGTTTTCTCCCTGTATTTCTGGCACCAGGTGCCGCACCTCCCGAACCGTCATGGCCTGCGTTGCTGGTACCAGTGCATAATCTATTCTAGAGAGGTTGTGGTGAGCCGCGGATAAGTGTGTGTAGTGCACCCCGAGTGGATTACGTATCCTCCACGCATCCACCAACCCTGTTGTTTCAAAAAATTCGGGAAGCCACCTTTGCGCCGGCCACAGGGCTCGGGCCAGTATGTGTCCACCTCTCCGTCTACCACTGCATTAAAGTCTCCCCCTATTACAAGGAGGCCCAACGCAAAGTCAGGAAAATTGCACCCATATGCCTGAAGGTGTCGGATTGAAGGCCAGGCGGGACATATACAGAGATGAAGGTAACCGTTCTCCCTTCCCACTGCCCCGACACCCCGATATACCGGCCTCGCTGTTCAGTCCAAGTAGCTGGAATATGCAGGGTAAAGAATTCTTATTTAGTCCTTGTCAACTTATGTTAGTGAACAACAACTTGAGAATTATGATTAATCCATATTTGCAAGCCAACAATTCTTGCTCCAGCTAAATGACTGGATTTTTTGAATTGTACAGATGTAATGGCTTTAGCATAGGATTTGAAATCTTCTTGAACACCAACCAACAATTAAACTTTAAACCAAATTGTATCTGTACACCAGCAAGCTGCAACAGAGTAGAGTACACTTCTTTATGATTTTTTTAAGTCTTTGTTTGGTATTTTCATTTTATACATTTATGAAGACGTTTTAAATGTTGTATCTTATAGTACTGTTTTGAAAGCCTCTCTGTACGAAACTGGAATACTGGTTGAGGGGTGTGACTGTGAACCCTTACTCAACTAATAGTCACAGTTTATTTCAGGCTAAAAGACAAGCAAATTAGCCTGTGCTTAATCCTCTGGTTCTTTGGCACAAAACCAGCCAGGCTGGACTTAGAGGCAATGTGTAAAGTAACTATAAAATCACAAAACAAGCATAATCCCACACCAATTTTGAAAATAGAACAAAATGTAATGCACTTTAGACACCAAAAAGAGAAAATTCCAATTAGTAGAACCAGAGATATGAAATGTTTAAGATATACGTTAAAATAGCTCTTAAAAGCACAAAGTGGCAACTGTGGTTACAAGTCACATGTTCAGGCCAACAGTAGTGAATGCGGGCCAAATACAGGGACTATCTGGGCTATGGAGTTGTGGGAGTGATGGGTGAAAACAGAATCTATGAGGCCAGATGCGGTTCTCAATTTGCGCTCATTTTGTTGGACTGATATAAATTTGGACAAAACTGCAATGTTTGAAGTCTGGTTTCCTCTTCGTAACCATGATGGAAGCTTCTTCTTCTTTTTTTATAGGATGGTCGTCAGGAGATAAATGGTTCCCTAGGAGGATCAAAGAAAGGAGAAATGACAGTAAGTATCTGGAATCCTCTCCTTTATTTTAACGAAGAGACCTCCCCCACACCCAGAGGATAATGTGAACAGGACTGGCTCTTGGTGTTTGTGATCAAAGTAGGGGAGGAAAAGAAAAAGGACTCAAAAGCTAGGCTCCAGTAGTGTTTTTAGTCACCCTCCTGGGAGAAAATTAACCCATACGAATAACAGAACAAAGGAAATCAGAATCCTTTTGTTAGGCCCTTAAAGGATAGAGCATGCCAAAAGTATTGAGGGAAGCCTTTCTCTGGCAAGCTAATTTGATTTGCATAAGTTGCCAATTTAAATAAAGGTTGCGTCTTTGCCACAAAAGCAAATAAACAACAATGGTGTAACAAAGAAAAACAACGAGAATGGTGCCACTACAATATACAATAAAAGTGCTACAAAGCAAACAATATTGGTGCCTCACACTTATATGGCCGGGATGCCCGCCACCCCCTCCCAACACCAATTCCCAATGGGAGAAGACAGACACAGGTTTGAACTTTTGGAAGGCGGGGGGGAGTTACCCCCCCGGCCGTATTTATTAAAATATGAAACAAAATTTAAAACATTAAATAAAAGTTTCATTAATTATGTACAATTTTATTTATTACATTTCGATGAAGACATGTTCTTTGGCTAACCTTAACAGATCTCTAATACAAAGGTTTCCTAGCCGAGTCTAGCATCCTGAAAATGCATACATTCTAAATTAAAATTGTACATCCTAGCATTAAGGGCCAACGGCAAGGTCTTAACCGGTGTCAGATCCCTACTACCAAAATCCCGCCCTCACGGTGTGAGTGGCGCATGCGCAGAGGACTTTACCCTCATTGCCAACTGTAACTTCCCTTGTCGTGGGGGCCCCCTTTTCACTCGACGCCATCTTAAAGGTCGTCCGAGTTCCCGTGTGAGGTATCTGTAGGAAGGACAGCGTGGACTCCCCCCCATTCCCACACTCTCTATCCGCCGTTGCGGATATCCGGCCCCCTGGAAATTCGTAGGAGGGGCATCTAGCTGCCTCCCCCCTGGGAGGGGCCTATGGCCGTCTCCCCCTAGGCGACCCATCCTTAGTGGGTGCCGCCTCCTTGTGGAAGGGGCCAATGGTCGCCTCCCCCCGGGCGCTCCCATCCATTCTGGGTGGCGCCCCCTCTAGGGACCTTGAAATTACTGCTCACCGATCATGACCTTACCGCCACAGGCCGAATAGTTGACCGACTATCCGGCCCCCCCACTCCTCCTAAAGGTCATGCTTCCTCAAACCCCTTAGCCATGCTATGAAGTCTCCTATGAGTAAATCATTCCCCTCCCTGGACAGGTGAACCCCATCATTCAGATACATGTGATCACCCCGAATACACCCGTGAGGAATGCTATGCAACTCCGCGGAGCGAAACAATTTACCAATTTTATTGTTAACCCTTTTTACTGAGTGGTTCAACGCTGACACTGAAAGGCCCCCCCGCCAAATCTTCCTGGGGATCATGTGGGACCAGGCAATCGTGCACCCGGGACTTTTTTAGCCAACCAGCTAACAGCCGATAGGATGTGTTCTAATAACACTCGTCTTCCCAGTGTCACCAAGTCATTGCCCCCAAGGTGTACTATGACTACAGATGGCGGTGACCTTTGCCGCCCTAAAAGACCCTCAAAAAACTATTGGAATTGGTCAAAACAGAGCCCGCCCTTCCCATGGAAGGTCACTCTGTACCCGTATTCCCCAGATGCGTGAGTCGCGTCACCTGCCTTGAATACGTCCCCGGCGCGCCTCACATATGAGTTGCCCACGACCCATACCACTCTGTCTCCAGTCGGTGATCCTTGACCGCTGGTCTCCTGATGCTGGGTCGACTTCCAATTCCCCCCCGCATGACAGGCTCGCGAAACTGTAATTCAAACAAAAGACAAGAAGCGTGAGTGCATGTCAATTGATCTTTACAACATGTGCAATCGTACATACCTTTTGAAGCAATTTGAGGACCAACGGCCTAGCTGTTTTACTTCCTCCGCACTCTGACCCCGGGCTGTAGCCTCAGTAGCAGCCCCTATCCTAAATGAATGGGTCCCAAAATAGCACGGGTCCATGCCCGCGGCAGCGATTGTCAGTGCTAGCACCCTCTGAAACTGAAATCTCGTCAGTGGGGTGCCATCCTTGTGCCTAAGCAAACTCCCCCCCCCCAAGTAGCCGTCCTCAGTGCCAAATATTCCTCTAAACACTCTATCGGACAAGTGGGGGACCCTCGTGCGCGCTGCACGATAACACTATCTCCCCTAGCTCCCTGGTCAGTCTTGGACCTGGCTATCGAGATTACCATCGAATCACCCCTTATTTGGACGTGATCCCTGCCCAAGCCTCCCTCCATATCTTTCTTGTTCCTTGCGACAAGTTCGCTCACCCTCATAGCCCCATGGAATGCCAAGGCGAAAGCTGCCCGGAACAGAACTGCTTCGAAAAGGGAGGAGCACGTCTCATCCAGCTTTGCTAAAAGTAGAGACAATCTGTCTAAGTCAATCGGGTGCCTTGCATCCTGCTTGCGACCCTCGAGGCGTTGCCAGCCGCGGAGCGCCTTTCTAACCAAAAAGGAACCCGTCGGGTCTCTTATGCCATGCATCTGTGCCATGAATGAAATGGCCGCCCTATGTCTATTGGCCGTTGCCGCTGATCGGCCTTCTCTGTGCAGCACTACCAGGAACCCCAGGAAGGATTCCTCCTGACCCCAGCTCTGTCTCCCTGTTGGACCCAAAAATGTTCAGTAGGAACGAAACGCTCCTTCGTATGCCTTCCTTGTCCTGGGAGCTAAGCTGGCTGCCACAAGGTCTTGTAATCCGGGGCACCGATTAGCCATAGTGCTTCGGGGAATGGTGCCGCCACTAGGTCCGCTCTGGGTAGATAGCCCCTGAAAGCCTGCATGTGTGAACGAGAGAGTGCATCAGCTGCATAATTCAGTACGCCTGGCACATGTTTTGCCCTGAACTGTACATTCAATCTCATGCAACGTAATACAATTTCTTTCAACAATCTCAAGATCCACTTGCAGCGTGCTGCCTGCTGGTTAATGCACTCAACCACAGTCATATTATCAGACCAAAACACCACCGAGCGGTCCCTGAAGTCGTCTGGCCATGCCATCAGAGCAACCCAAATGGGGAATAGCTCCAAGAACCCAATGCTTCCTGTCAGACCGCTGGAGTGCCACCACGTCGGCCATACTTGTGCTGACCATCGGTTACCAAAAAGGGCGCCAAATCCCACGCTCCCAGCTGAGTCAGTCCACAAACCCAGTTCATCCGAAGACGCTGGTGGCTTGATCAACACAATTCGACCGTTGAAGTCCGCCAGAAATGCCAACCAAATGCACATATCCTGGCGAACCTCTGCCGACAGTCTTGTACGGTGGTGTCCCTCCTTGAGACCAACCATAGCTTGTGCAATAGAGCGTGAGAAGGGGCGGGCCATTGGTATCACTCTTAAGGCGAAGTTAAGCTGACTCACTGTTTGCTGTAACTGGTGCAGGGTCACTTTCTCCTTGCCCAGGCATTGTGTCAAGGAAGCCCTGAACTTGGCCACCTTTTCTATCGGTAAACGGAAACATCCTTCCACAGAATCGAGCTCAATTCCCAGAAACTCCAGTAAAGTAGATGGTCAAACCGTCTTACCTGGTGCCAATGGGACTCCGAACTCCCGCATGAGGACGCGGAAGTCCTGCAGCGCCTGCGCACATTTCGTATCGCCGGCTGCTCCCAAGAACAGGAAGTCATCCAGATAGTGCATAACATGCCTATGCCCTGTGGCCTCGGTGAATGCCCACTCTAAAAAACAGCTGAACATTTCAAAATAGGCACAAGAAATGGAGCAACCCATAAGCATGCATTTATCCATGTAATAACTCCCCTGAAACGCAAAACCTAGCAAGCGCTGATCTAGCGGGTGTACCGGGAGCAACCGGAACGCCGATTCGATGTCTGATTTCGCCATCAGCGCTCCGGGGCCCAGGTGATTTAACATGGCAACGGCATCGTCGAATGATGCGTACCGCACCGAACAAATATCTGGGTCAATGGCTTCGTTCACCGAAGAACCCTTTGGGGCAGACAAGTTGTGGATGAGTCTAAACTCCCCTGGGTCTTTCTTGGGGACCACCCCTAGTGGGGAACACACGAAATCCGTCACCGGCGGGCGATGAAAAGGCCCCGCCACCCGCCCCAAGCTGACTTCTTTGGAAATTTTTCTTGCAGCTACGCTTGGGTTATGTTGGACGGATAACTGATTTTTACAAAAGGAGTCCGCCCGAAAATCCCCCGCCGGGATGTTGAAGCCATATAGGAATCCATTCCTCAACACCCCGGCGGATACATGATCAGGGTATTTGTTCAACCAAGGAGTCAGGACCATGATATCGACAGGTGTAGGCAATCGGTTACAAAGCATCACCTCACTCTTGCTTAGACCCCCCTTTTCCTCCCGTTCCGCTGTTTTTAGATCTACAGCTACTCTCCGGGTGTGAGGAGTTCCCACAGCCCGCACACGCATGCCGGAATCTACATGTTCCCTGGGGCCTGCTACAGTTGCCTCTATTGAAGCCCCAACAAACCCCCCGCTTGCCCCCATTCCCGCCGGTCTTGGGCTGATATTCCCCACCGGCGCCCGCTCGAAAGGGCACCGCGGGCTTTTGGCGAACTGACCCCGACCCGCTCCCGCCCGGCGAGGACGTACCTGCTGCCCCAGGCAAGAGCTGCTTGTGCCATGACACCGAGTCGAGGCAATCCCAGGTCAAAGTTGCATCAAACTCTTTCGCTTTTCGGAATTTCATATCAAATCTTTTCCACTCGTCCCCCTCATACATGGTATAAAAATCCATAATCCTATTCTGATAACAGGTCAACTCAGTCATGACTTCCGGCTTTCGTTCCCCCATGACTGCCGTAAATATCGAAAAGGCCTTTACCCAATTTGATACAGTCTCATCGACCCTAAATTCCGCCATCTTGGCCCGCCATACACTGGGGTGCCATAAATCCTTCTGGGATTTTGCATATTCCATCTCGCAATGGTCAGTCAACAATGAAAACATATTCACATATTTCTCCCCCCATATCAGTTCCTTTGTGGCCGCAGGGATGTGCTGGGCCACCCTTTCGCGCCTTGAAGGTAATGACCCCTCCCCTGCCATTGGCAATGTGTGCTTACCAGGTTCGGCCGTCGTGTCTGCCGCCTTTTCCCGGCTAACCGCAGGTCCTCCCGCCGCCACCTGTGGGGGAACAAGAGGAACATTCGCCGTCGCGGCCTCTCTCGACTGCCGTAACTGCTCGATTATTAGTCTAGCCTCCTCGGGCCGGGTCCCCGTGGCCACTGCCCTCCCCGCTTTCTTCTTGAGCCAGGGCAACACTGCCGCTAACTGGATGGCCAGTTCCGGGGGCATCTCTTCGTCATTAACAGGGGTAATTACAACCGGGATTGGTAAACCTATATCTGGGTTCGGTACCGGGCTGTCCGCCGGAGTAATGGGGGAAACTGGGGGTACCTCGGGAACCGGATCTTCCCCAGAGACCGCCCTCCTCTTAACACGCTTCCCCCTACCCTCAGGGACGACTCCCGGCAAGGCTGGGCCTATTACCTTTTTAGGACGGCCTGAGCTGTTCTGGGCCACTAACTGTTTTTTAACTTCGGCCAAACCCCGACCGATCGAGTCAACTTTTCCAAGCTTTCGATCCATGCTCACCATTCGGTTCGACAAGGTGCGCAATACCTTCTCCATCTCGGAGCTCTTTCCTGCTTTCTTGCCGGCCATGGCTCCGTGTACTCTGCACTAGTTGATCAACGAGGTCCTGGGTCCTTCGTACTTCAAATAACTGAAAGAGAAACAACAAGATTACAAGTTCTCAAAATTGCCGCTTGTTCCGTCGAGGGCTCACGAGCAACGAGTTGGTGCAGCCCTCAGAGCACAGGAACAAGAGGACGCTTCTTCGGATTCCCGCTCTATTTATCTATCTGCGGGAGGGCGGGGACCCTCCTCTGGTACGCCTACTGGGCATGGTCTTCCGTGCAGGTGTCTAGGACAACCCCTCCTGGGCGGGAAAGGGCGCACCCCGGCTACGCCACTTCGGGCATACCATCCGAGCCACGCCTCCCGCCCAAAATGGTTTGCCGGGGGGATCGGGGCACCCAACCATACGTTCGGGGGGACCGAGTGGTCGCCCCTTTCCAGTAGTTTGGTGAGGACTTTCTAATGTTCCCTCCTCCCACCACTCTGTTGGTCATCCCGACTAGTGTTTCACCCCTTTGATCTCTGCAGTTTCCGGCATCCCTTTTTCCCTTCCCTATCACTCACTGTCAATGACGCAACTCTCCAGAGTTGCGGCAGCAAGCAAATGTCTCCTGGAGCATCTACCACTCTTTGCTCCAGTTCCCTGAAGCGTCATCCTCTGCATCACCGTTCTTGTCCGGGGATGCGGTTTCCGACTTCTCTTCCCTTCCACTTCTTTCAGCCACAGGGTTCCATCTCCTCACGGTGCCTTCTGGCATTTTTTTGGGCTTCCTTCTTCTTCCCCGCACTGCCTGCATCCTTCTCGCTGGCTCTCCTTTTCTTGGTCTTTTGGGGCAACTTATTGGCTCCCTCATTAGGCGGGTTCACAATTGGCCTGTACGGGAGAGTTCCTGGAGAAAGGTTTAAACCTTTGGTTGCCTTTCTTCTTCCAGCAGTGCCATTGGTTCATTTGCAAGTCGGGGAAGGCAGCATGAGGTAGGTGCTGGGGTTCGGGGCTTGACTCTCTCTCATATAAATGCTGCAAGGTCCTGCATTGAGGACGAGTCAAGCAGCGGCAGTGCTGAGGAACTTCAGGGCTGCGATGCGTCATCCTGCATCAAAGATGCGTTGCGCAGTGGCAGTGCCATGGAGTTGTGTGGCTGAAATGTTAGATCTGGCATTGGAGATGCATTGTGCACTAGTGGTTCTGAGGAACTGCGAGGACCTGTGTTATGCAGTGGCAGGTCTGATGCTGGGATGCAAGGCGATGTGTCACTCTGTGTCAGTTCTGCTAGGACCACAGTTGGGCTGACGTAGCACCTTCAATCTGATTTCAAAGTGGTCCAGGGCTGGGGTGGCACCACTTGGTAGGTTAGTACTCACAGCAGGCAAAGTCTTGGTGCAGAGGTCAAGGTGATTGTAGCCTTTTCTGTCCCTGAGGCTCTGATCGGTATGCCAGCCAACTAGCCTTTGGAGTTACTCTGTTGGTCCTAGGTTCAATCTGACAGCCCAGACCATCTCATTTTTGCAGATTCCTGCTGCTGGACAGAAGAGCAACAGAGTAGCATTCCTTCTTGCAGCAGAGCAGAACAGCATTCCTTCTTCTGAGTCTTTTAGGTCCAGATATGTACTAAAGTGCTGGATGTTAGGGTCCACTATTTACAACTTGGATCCAGCTTTGAAGTGGATGAAGCTTCTGTAGTCTTATCAGTGGCGGCACCTCAATTAGGACGGAGGAGAGCCGCCCCCGCCACCACCTGCAAATTAAACGATAATAAAACGGGGTTCAAACCCATTTTATTATCGTTTTATTTTAATCCCCTTGGACCTGCCCCAGGACTCTGACGAGTCTTGGGGGAGGGTCCAGGGGATTGACACTGTTGTGGGGGAGTGGTGGTGCACCCACTTGTCCCTTCACTACGCCTGAGGTGTTTAGCCAGCTGTTTCAGGCTGGCCAAACATCTCATGCGCAGTAAAGCTTTAAACAGCCCCAACTGCATTGCTGTGACTGGAGAAAGCAGGCACAGGCTAACCGTCTGCCTGGGAGCGCAAAGACATAGCTCTCAGGCCAATCCTGACACTGCTTTCCTCTAGCATCATAATTGACCGCAGTGCAGTCTGGGAGCCTGTCCCAGAAGCGTGAAGAGTGCAATGGAGTGGATGGCAGAGGCGGAGGCGATCAGGTAAGTAAGACCTCCGGGCCAAGGCTAGCACTCTCCCCAGCAGCTCCACCTCTCCGTTGCCATGACTGTGACCGACCCCCATGCAGGGTTCGAGCGAGCTACCAGGCACTGCACGTCAGGGTCCACCTGGCTGCCCTCTGGTAACCCCCATTGCTTTCCCTTCTATTGCTGTTGCTGACTGTATTTTGTGGTATTTATTTTTTTGCATTTTCCCCCTCATTGTATTTGCCACCTGTTGCTGACTGTATTTTCGTGGTATTACTTCCTTTGTTGCGTTGCCCTTTCCCCCTCATTGTAATGCCTTACCCTCCCGTTTCCCACTGCTGCTGCCGCTGCGGCCCCGCCCCGACCCAGCCACTCCCACCACCCTGCATCTGCTCCCTCCCCCCTCCCCTTCATTTGGTGACCGCCTCAGGGGAGCTCGCGTGAGACCTTGACCTCCGGGACAAGGCCAGCACTCTCCCCAGAAGTTCTGCCTCTCCGTTGCCAGGACTGTGACCGACCCCCTTGCAGGCTTCAAGCCAGCTATCTGGCACTGAGTATCAGGGCCCACCTGGCTGCCCTCTGGTAACCCCCATTGTTTCCCCTTCTATTGCTGTTGCTGACTGTATTTTGTGGTATTGTTTATTTTGTTGCATTTTTTCCCCCTCATTGTATTTGCCATCTGTTGCAGACTGTATTTTCGTGGTATTGCTTCCTTTGTTGCGCCCCCAACCCAGCCACTCCCACTTCCCTGCCTCAGCTCCCACCCCCCTCCCTTTCATATGGCGACCGCTATGCGGTCGGGCAGTGGGCACCAGGACCGCGCCGAATGCCAGACCCTGGCCTTTGCAAGAGCCATGACACCTGATGCCGCTACACCAACTTCCTCCACAAACTCAATACTGGACGAGCATCCAACTGCTTCCAGGCCACCCCCAAGCTCACCCATGGACCCTTCACCTGCCGTAGCTGTAGCTTCCTCAGCCACCTAACACCTACACGCCCTACCCCACCTGCCAGAGCAAAATGCAACCACCTTAGATCATACTACTCAACACCCGCTCCATCCACAAGCACGCCATTGAACTCTGGGACCGACTCAACTCAGCCTCTCCGGACGTCGCCTTCCTAACAAAGACCTGGATGAACGCCTCCTCGGCACCCGACATCGCCATAGCCATCGTAGATGGCTACAAGATCACCAGAAGGGACCGCACCAACAGACCGGGAGGAAGAATCACCATTGTCTACAGAAACACCCTCAGAGTCACGAGCAGCACAGCAGACACCTCCAGCTCCGAACACCTGCACTTCCAGATCCACACGGACCCCAACATCCCCCCTCAGAGGAACATCGCCTTCAGACCGCCCAGACCCCAGCCACAATTTTTCGATGCCATTGTCAACATCGTCAGCACGCTCTTGCTTCCACAGACTACGTCCTCCTCGGAGACCTGAATTACCACCTCGAGAACTCCAATGACAGCAACTCCATCGCTCTGCTTGATAACCTCGCCAACCTCAGACTCAAACAGCTTGTCACAACCCCCATCCACACGGCCAGACACATGCTCAACCCCATCCTCTCCGCCTGCAACCACGTCTCCTTCAGCCACACCACTGAACTGCATTGGACTGATCATTGCTGCGTCCACTTCACCTTCAAGAAACTCACCTGGCACCAGAGCCTGAAACAGATGCCCAACTGCAGCTTGAAAAAAGTCACCGAAGACCACCTCATCACCACCCTCACCAAGACCAACCAACAGACATCACCAACATCGACACAGCCGCCCGCAACCTCAGGCAATGGATCAATGACTGCGCCAACACCCTCACCCCAATAAAAAAAAAACTCAAACAGACGCACTGACAGAAATGCCAGCTGATTCACCACTGACCTCCAGGAATCCAAACGGTCCTGCCGAAGACTCAAGAAGAAGTGGTGCCACGAACGAAGCCCGGACAACTGCGCTGCCCTAAAGAACGCCAACCGCACGCACCACCAACTTATTCGAGCCACCAAAAGGACCTCCTTTAAGGAACTTATCGACAACAATGCACCCAACAGCAAAGAGCTCTTCAACATCGTGAAGGAACTCTCCAATCCCAGCTCTAGCTCCAACGACATCCTGCTGTTGCAAGACCTATGCGACTCCTTAGCCACTTTCTTTCACTGCAAGATTTCTGACATCCACAACAACTTCAATGCCCAGCCCCACCCTACAGCCGCCGACACCGCATACTCACCCCCCCCCAGATTCACCAACCACCTGCTCTCCTGGACCACGTCAACAAAGACGACACCATCAAGACCATGAACACCATCCACTCCGACTCACCATCTGACCACTGCCCTCACCACATCTTCAACAAAGCAAACCGCATCATCGCACCCCAACTCTGGAACATCATCAACAGCTCCTTCGAGACTGCCACCTTCCTGGAAAGCTGGAAACACGCCAAGATCAATGCCCTCCTCAAAAAACCCACAGCGGACCCAAAGGACCTCACAAATTTTCGGCCCATCTCCCTGCTTCTGTTCCCGGCAAAAGTCATTGAAAAGATCGTCAACAAGCAACTGACTCACTACCTCTAGGAGAACAACCTCCTAGACCCGTCCCAATCTGGATTGAGCAGCAATCACAGCACCGAAACCACCCTCATCGCCTCCACACACGACTTCAGGAACCTACTGGACAGTGGCAAAACCGTGGCCCTCATCCTCCTGGACCTCTCGGTCCCCTTCAACACCGTGCCACCACACCCTACCCACACGACGACACGGCACGGGAAAACACAACAAAGCTCCGGGCTGGACCACCTCCTTCCTCACCGACAGAACACAGAGGGTTCGCCTCCCGCATTCCGGGCTGAAGCCACCAAGTTAATCTGCAGTGGAACCCAGGGATCATCCCTCAGCCCGACCCTCTTCAACGTCTACATGGCACCGCTCGCCAACATCGCCTGCTCGCACAACCTCAACATTATCTCCTATGCTGACGACACTCAGCTGATCCTCTCTCTCACCAAGAACCCTGCCACCGCCAAAACCAACCTCCATGAAGGAATGAAGGCTGTCACACACTGGATGCAGAACAGCCGCCTGAAACTCAACTCAGAAAAGACAGAGGTCCTCATCCTGGGCTCCACCTCCTCTGCCTGGGTGGCCAGCTGCCCTGGGAATTGCTCCCACACCCACCAACAACACACTCGACCTGGGGTTCATCCTGGACTCATCGCTCTCAATGACCCAAGTCAACGCAATCTCCAACTCCTGCTTGAACACCCTCTTGCTGCTCCGCAAGATCTATAGGTTTATCTGCACCAGAACCAGAAGGACGGACACTCAGGCCCTCGTCAGCAGCAGACTGAACTATGGCAACCCCCTCTATGCAGGAACCCTGGCCAAACTCCAGAAAAGGCTCTAGCGCATACAGAACGCCTCCGCGTTGCCTCATCCTCAACATCCCCCACCACACTCACATCAACGCCCACCTGAAGGACCTGCCCTGACTCCCAGTCACAAAAGGATCACCTTCAAGCTCCTCACCCACGCTCACAAAGCTCTCCACAATGCCGGACCAGCATACCTCAACAAACGGCTCACCTTCTACACCCCGAAACGCCGGTTTCATTCTGCCAAACTCGCGGCCATCCCACGCATCCACAGGACCTCCACAGGCGGCAGAGCCTTCTCCCTAAGTTGGCAGGGTATGCCCAGACGTGGGTCCCTTGCTCACTTTGCTACTGGATTCAAGCTAGCCTGGCTGATGACAGCTGATTAGCCGGAAACCGGTCCCAGGATGTTTTGTTCCGGTCCAGGGAAGACATGGCTTGGCAGATCAGGCTGCACTGTTCCCATGAGGCACAGGTTCAGACTGATTTGCATATGGCCATGTCTGAACTAGGGTGGCGGACTGAGCTAAAGAATGATGATGGATTAAACCCAGATTACATGCCTGGGGGTGAGTGCTTGCAATGTTTAACACTCTGTCCATCATCCCCCTTGGTTTTGCTTTGTTCGCCCTAAGTTGGCAGGGTATGCCCAGACGTGGGTCCCTTGCTCACTTTGCCACTGCGGTCAAGCTAGCCTGGCTGATGACGGCTGATTAGCCAGTAACCGGTCTCAGTATGCTTGTTTCCAGTCCAGGGAAGACATTGTTTGACAGTTCGGGCTGGAGTGTTCCCATGAGGCACAGGGTCAGTCTGATTTGCATATGTCCATGTCTGAACTGGGGTGGCGGAGTAAGCTAAAGAATGAAGATGGATTAAACCCAGATCAGTTGACTGGGGGTAAGTGCTTGCAATGTTTAACACTACATCCATCACCCCCTTTGGTTTTGCTTTGTTCGCCCTAAATTAGCAGGGTATGCCCAGACGTGGGTCCCTTGCTCACTTTGCCACTGGATTAAAGCTAGCCTGGCTGATGACAGCTGATTAGCCGGAAACCATCCCAGGATGCTTTTTTCCAGTCCAGGGAAGACATGGCTTGGCAGTTCAGGATGGACTGTTCCCATGAGGCACAGGTTCATACTGATTTGCATATGGCCATGTCTGAATTAGGGTGGCAGGGTGAGCTAAAGAATGATGATGGATTAAACCCGGATCAATTGAGTGGGGGTAAGTGCTTGCAATGTTTAGCACTACGTCCATCATCCCCTTTGGTTTTGCTTTGTTTACCCTAAGTTGGCAGGGTATGCCCAGACGTGGGTCCCTTGCTCACTTTGCCACTGGAGTCATGCTAGCCTGGCTGATGACAGCTGACTAGCCAGAAACCAGTCTCAGGATGCTTGTTTCGGGCCCAGGGAAGACATGGTTTGACAGTTCGGGCTGGACTGTTCCCATGAGGCACAGGGTCAGTCTGATTTGCATATGGTCATGTCTGAACTGGGGTGGCGGAGTGAGCTAAAGAATGATGATGGATTAAACCCGGATCAGTTGACTGGGGGTAAGTGCTTGCAATGTTTAGCACTACGTCCATCATCCCCTTTGGTTTTGCTTTGTGCGCCCTAAATTGGCAGGGTATGCCCAGACGTGGGTCCCTTGCTCACTTTGCCACTTGATTCAAGCTAGCCTGGCTGATGGCATCTGATTATCCAGAAACCGGTCCCAGGTTGCTTGTTTCCGGTCCAGGGAAGACATGGCTTGGCAGTTCGGGCTGGACTGTTCCCATGAGGCACAGGGCCAGACTGATTTGCATGGCCATGTCTCAACTGGGGTGGCGGAGTGAGCTAAAGAATGATGATGGGTTAAACCCAGATCCGTTGAGCGCTAGCTTGGCGATGAATTCCAGCGATAGCCGGCGATAGGGAAACTCACTCTAGGCACGCCCAGCGATAATTATTGCTGCTGCATGTTAATATGCCCCTTTATAGACTCTTGCATCCCACCGTCGAACCACCCAGACACCATTGACGCCCTAGATGCACCAATTAAATCAGGTAATCAAGACTTCTTACTAAATTCGGAATCTCCCCATCTGATTCATTGGATGGGTCGAAATATCTAAATCTTATGAAAAATGTGTAACTGGTTAAAAATACGATTAAGTCCAGCTCTAGCGGCCACAAGAAGGGATCCACTCTTCTCCCCGCCAACTACAGGCCTATTAGCCTAATAGATGTACCCCAAAAGCTTTTTGTCGCGCCTCATTCTAAACCATCTCCTGGACTGGGTGGAGTACAATGACATCATGAGCCCCCTCCAGGCTGGCTTCAGAAAGAACACGTCGACCATGGACCAGATTCTCCGCCTTCTTCTTCTATATTGGAAGACGGTAACGTTAGAGGGAGGAAGACTGTACATGGTCTTCGTGGATCTGAGGTCAGCCTTTGATCTAGTCCCTAGAGGTAAACTATGGGAGGTTCTGCAAAAGCTAGGAGTACCCCCCCACCTCCTTAGTATTATCATCAGGTTGCATGAGAACAACTATGCACAAGTGAGGTGTGGGAGGGATGGTAAGCTCTCGGGCAAATTCCCGGTTCGCCGAGGAGTCAGACAGGGCTGTGTCCTGGCGCCGACCCTGTTCTGTCTTTTCATTAACAGCGTCATCCAACACCTTGACACTGTTAAGGACAATGATGCCCCGCTTTTGGCAGGCAGGAGGGTCCCGGCAATTATGTTTGCTGACGATACCCTCCTGCTTTCCAAATCCCCCATGGGGATTCAGAGGATTGTGAATGGTTTTGGCCTTTTTTGTCGTGAACATGGGTTGGAGGTGAACACGGAAAAAACTAAGTTCATGATCTTCAACCCCCCTACCAAGACTAGACCCAATCCTAAACTGGGGGAAGTTAGTCTTGAGAGGGTCTCGACCTTTATATATTTGGGGGTAACACTACAAGAAAACTTAGCATGGGACTGCCAGATAGCGAGATCCAGGCTGAAACTATCCCAGCTATCGGGCGCACTCCTGAAGGTGGCTAATAAGTCCACCTTTAAGCCTGTAAGCCCGGCCCTGGAAACATATAGATCCCAAGCGAAGGCAGCAGCCATGTATGGTAGTGAACTGTGGGGTCACAAAGCTGGGAAGGTTCTGGCAATTGTGGAAAATAGTTTTTTAAGACGCTTACTTGCTCTCCCGCAAGGTACGCCACTCCTTCCCTTAAGATTAGACTTGGGCCTCCCCTCCATTGCTGAAGATCTCCTGTCAAAACCCGTGAAGTTTTGGCATCGGATATGGACCACCGAGGAACTGTATCATTATAGACAGGACCTTATTCATGTATTGAGGCTGAATGCTAGCAGCAAAATTCCCTGGTTGGCTTTTATCAAGTCGGAACTGCTTAGTTTGAACTTGCCAGACTTATGGGATGATCCAGCTCAGGGCTGTCAAAGGATTACGCGCAAAACTCTCACCCAGCTGTATAAAAACAAAAATCTTGCCGACATGGATAACGCTCATAATAGTGGCACCCTGACGGGACGTTTTATGGAGTCCAAAAATTCTTATGCTTTTGAACCTTTTATGGATTTTATTTTTCCTCTTTTGGTGAGGAAATTGTTCCTGCAATGGAGGTTTGGTACACTCCCCACCAAAGTATTCACTCATAAATGGTCCACAGGGGGTGACAAACTTTGCCCCTGCTGCAAAACCCAGGATGAAGATGAGCTACACATAATGTTTGTTTGCCATGCTTATCAGAGCCCCAGGAAGCGTTGGATAGCACTGTTGTGTCGGAACCTGGGCTTCAGGAAATATTTACAGGCCTACCGGGTCATGAAAACTAACACCCTGGGCCATATTGTCTTTGCTGTCTCAAAATTCCTAATGGCAGCATGGATAATAAGGAAGAAAATGTCCCCCTGAACTGGTATTACCATGTATTCCCTACCTCATGCGGGCCCAATAGAACTATTTATATGTAAATATTGTGTTTTAAATATATGTACTGTATTTTATTGTATCTTTTATGGCCCATGTGGCCGAAATAAAGAATTTTTGGAATTGGAATTGGAATTGGTAATCAAGACTTCTTACTAAATTCGGAATCTCCCCATCTGATTCATTGGATGGGTCGAAATATCTAAATCTTACGAAAAATGTGTAACTGGTTAAAAATACGATTAAGTCCAGCTCTAGCGGACACAAATAAAACCCGACTCTTCATTTACTGACACTGAACGTCTCAGCCATTACAGTGGAATTTATTTCCACATTTATAATATGAATTTCGACCGCAGACATATTACAAGACAGCAAACGCCGTTCCCTTCTCACCCCTTGTTTGATCTGCTGAAGGCATGCAACATTAAGATCCTATGGGGGAGGCACTATCACATGGGCCTGACAGGTGTCAAATGAAAGAACATTTGTTTCTAAGGAAACTGTGCTGAGTTCATTTGGACTATCATCGTAATTAAAGAGGTGGCTTAACTTAGAAACTATCCTTTCTGCTTGGTTTAATAAACTTTAATTAGGTTATGAATTTATATACAAGACATGTATGATGATCCCACAGCGTTATGTGATGTTGTGAATGTAATTGTAAAATAACGAATGGAACAGAAGATTATTATCATTCAATAATACCCGGCAATGAAACAATTAAAATAGTAAAAAAGACAAATGTGGCTAAAGTTGTCCAGTGCCACACTAGAAGCACTCTAAATGTATTACTGCAATAACATATAATAAATCCCCAAATAAATGCCTGCCTCGTGAAAGCAAAAAAATCAACGGCTGTAAAAGCAAAACATAAGACCAGGGTCGGCTGGCCTACATGGCAATCCCACAGTGTCCGAAGGGCTGGTCTGTCAGGTCAGTGTTAAGCTGTTTGTGCCTCTGGTGTATGGTCTGGTGGTCTGGTTTTTACCGGTGATTTGCTTGATATTACCCCCACAGCAAGCACAAGTGCATTCAGTCTTCCATATTTTGCAAAACACCACTAGAGCTATAGAGCTGTCTTTTTTTTATTTGAAAATGGGGGTGACGTGTCTTATTGCCTGGCCCTGTTTCCTGTTCCAATCCAACCTTGCATAAGACACAAAGCCAATAGCATTGTTGGAAAGTAGAAAGCTATTATGCTTTTGCTTTCGTTAGATTTATCGCTAACAAAACAAGGAGGAATATATGGAAAAAACATTTCTTCCCTGATTCTATGCAGCATTCAAGCACCATTTCAAATGTTTATTCTTGAAGACCCAGCTGGGGATTTGAAAATACAAAGTTAGCATTCGTTTGGTTTTCTCACACCGAACATCTTTTTGCAAAACGGTCTCCGTAAATTCTGTTATGCTGCTTTTGGGAACTGGTACCCTAGTGTTACATAGCTAAATAAAAGTAGGCGAAACAATTTTGAAGAACGCAAAAGAGAAATATATTTGAAGAAATCTGCAGAGCAAAACTGGATAAAAAACACCCACACATTTTCTTCACCGGCAAACCCGAAAAACAGATGCATTGCATGTTATGGACAGTTGCTGTGGTTCTTTCAGGCAAAAGGAGGTTGAAGGAGACCCTCAAGAACTGATGGAACTGCCGATAAACCGGGCAGTTTGCTTTGTTCATGTGGTTCTCACGGAAGCTCAGTTAGATGGTGTTAAACCACATGAATTGTCCAAAAATTTGGCAAACTGGTCAGTATTCCGTGCGTGGGCCTTTTTCTTCTGTGGTAGGTGAAGCAAATTTCACAAACTTCAATGTAATACAGAACTATTCCAATTTCAAAAAGTGCATTGTTAAATAAAGCATTACACATTTCCCCAGTTTAGTTCGTAAAATCATTACACACATTATTCAAAACAGGTAATAAAAACGCAAAACTGATTTTCAATCATGCCTACCAAATACACGCTGCCCAACAAGCATTCGGACACAAGTAATAATACTAAAATTGGTGAACATAACAATATGATCACTTTACTGTCCGACCAATGAAACTAAACTGCTAGTTAGTACTAAAGGGACAGGGCGTGCCTATAAAAGTATTATCCAGCAAACGATCCAGGCGCGCAGACATGGTTGTTATCAGGATAAGCATGTTGATAAATCTGATTGCTGTGATAGTAGTGGGGCTAAAGTGACAGTGCCTATTTATACAATGTCACTTAATTTACCCACTGGGTTTTGCCTTTGCACTGAAACGTGCAAGAAATGTGGCAAATTACGTGTTTAGCTGTGTGCTCAGGGTTAAGTGGGGCGATGAGAGTTTGTCTGAATGATCCTATCTGTGTTTGGTCAAATATCCCTCCTATTACCTCTCAGTGTTCAGGCATCAGATCAGGGCTGATGCAAAGGATGTGAATCATGGTTTCTTTTCTGGAGTCACACAATATGAAGGATTCACTATCGACATTTTTTGTCCAAGAGGATTTTGCATCCAGAGTTGGAGCAACCCAAAGGCGCATAAACTGGAGCTTTATGGGGAACGAGTACCCTTGATCAAAACAGGGCTGTGGCTTGAGACGACTGCAGGAGTTATTCACCTGCCACCCATCGGTGATCTTTACTAAAGCTCCTTTGTCCTTTTGCAGAGAGTGAATTTTTGTACTGATGTTAAGTTATTTCTTGTTTGACCTGGATAGATAAAAACCTGAGGTTCAACTTGATGACGCTGGGATTCTTATACAGACTTTTTCTTACCAATCCTTAGAATCCCTGGCTGACTGAATCTCTTTAGTCTGCAAAGAAGTGTAAAGGGAAGTTCTCTATTTTCATACTTATAACAATTTTCCAAAGACCAAATACATTCAATCCAAAGGACCACTGACTACGAAATAAAGTTTAAAGATTTATTTCGAAGCCAAAAATAACTGAACATACAAGCACCTCAGCAAGAGGTTCAAGAAATAAACTGGCACTAATACAAACATAATCCTACACAAGAGTCTCAGACGATTCAGAATAAAAAGCAACGTAAGTTCAAGAAGCATTAGGCAAGCAATAACAGTTCCCGCTGAAAGTCTTGACTGCACCTGCTCCAAAGGGAAAGAAAAGGTTAGGCTATCCCTAAGGTGACATCCCTACTTAGCATATCTCCCAAGCAAGAGAAAAAGGTGTCAGTTGTGAAGGCCCCCAAAGAAGCACATTCAACTTATCCAGGCAAGTAGCCCAAGCTACCGAGCTCGTTCTAAGATGCTCCTTAATTTCTCCTGCCTAGTTCCCACTGAGACCCCTGTTTAACTGCATTTCCAATTGGACTGCCTTAGACAGGACCCAGTCTGACTCCAACTGACTCTAACCCTAACTCCAATTACAACTGACTCTCCTCCCTCGGGGCACTTTCCCTAATACAAAATCACAAAACAGTAGGCACGCCCATGGCACTCCTCCTTCAGGCAGGTGCAGCCCCTTGTACTTTTCCAGCACAGAGGCATCTTCTTCCAAAAACTGTTGCTATGTCCTTGGGTCCCAGGCACCTTCTCCGCCAAATGTTTCAGTAGACTCCCTCCGTTCTTACTCCTACCAACCTAACTCCTAAACAATGGATTATTCTACCTAACCAACTACATGGCCTTGCACCTGCAAGAGAAATGCATGAGAAACAACATTTTAAAGTCACACAATAACATGGCCCTCTAAATATGTGGGTGCTGACTACTTGGGATTATGGTGCACCCCTACAATTTTGAAAACAACATGGCGCACTATCAAACTTCTTTATTGCAATGTTTGGGGTGCTAATGAGTGTTTATCTGCAAACCTTAATTTATAGCACATCTTGAAAAAGGAGCAGCTGACCGCCCAAGATTGCTTGGTCAGTCCAAATTTCAAGTGGAGCTGAGACTATGATGTGTAATTTGTAGTCGATATACAGTTCTGTGTGCTTTTGTCAGTAGAATATCTAATTACCTGCAGCTCTATCCAGAATAATTTCACAGCCATATGTGATCGATGGAAGGAATTTGGCATACTTCGCCTTCTGTAGTGGCCTAATAAGTGACGTATTGAGTTTCCTTGAAAGGGTCATAAATCCTGCAGTCAGGGCAGCAGCCTTGTGGTTCATTGCTTCGAGGTGCGGCTTAAAGGAGTCCCTTCTGTCAAATGTGACCCCTAAGTATTCATATTGTGTCTCACAAGAAGTCATGCACCATTGAAGAAGCAAGAACCAGTTGTTCTATTTTAATTTGGGAAGAGCACACATTTGGGATTCATAAGATTGATTTCTAGTCTGTACCCTGACATAAAGGCTGGAAGTTCTTCTAAAAGACGTCGCCGGGTCATGGGTGTCTTGCTCATTAAAAGTAGATCCTCGCGGTATAGAATGTGAGTTAGTAGGTGAGCCCCAAGTTTTGGTGGGTGTGACTTTATTAAATCAAGATCTCTGGAGAGGCACCAGATATAAATGTTGAACAGCAGGTGCACACAAACGCACCCCTGCTTCAGTCCAACTGTGATATAAATCTTGTGAGACATTATTGTGCCATCCCCAATTTTGACTCCTAGTCAAGTCTTAGTCTGTAAAAGTTGAATTGCCTTGAGGAATGCTGACCGAATGCCAGCTGTTGATAGTTTTGCCAGAAAAGACCACAAGATACCCTGCCAAATGTGGCCTTAAAGTCTATAAAACTGGCAAGTAAAGTAGATTTGCTACCAAGTGCTTTGTTCACACAGAACACAGGGCAGCTACATTGGTTAAGGTACCCTGCCCTGCCCAGAATCCAGTTTGATTCCAGGGTATGAGCTTCTGGTTGTCTGTCTAGGCAGACCAGTCTTGAACTGCCAGACTGACAAAGCACTTGGATTCCAGGTCAAGCAGTGTGATCAGATGGTAATTTGAGGCCTCGCTCCTGTCCCCTCCTTCACAAATTGGATGGATTATGCTTCCATACCAGAAGTCAGTTTTGGTCTGCTGCAAAATCACTGCACTATAAAGGGTTAGCCGTTTTTTTGCCCACAATTCAGTATTGAACAGGTAAAGGCAAAAGGGCAGGCAGAAACCCGTTGATGCCCTGGGCGTGGTTGGCTTTGCTCTTCTTTATTATAATTTGTAAGGAACATGTGTTTTGTTCTGGTGAACCCTGGTGAACAGCCTGTTTCAGGAGCCCATTGAAGTACTGTAACTCTGGCAGATATTCAAGTGGTTTACCATTCACACAATCGTCATTGCATTCCAGCATTTCAAGCTTATGACACTAAGGTGATTTGGCAGTTCGCCCAAGGCCTCAGCAGGTATATTAGCGTTAAAGGCAGTGGTGCTGTCCTTATCCACACCATTTTCCAGAATGCTCAAAAGCAATCTGTTTTACAAATATGGAGCAGTCCTGCCCAAAACTTGTCATTGTGTGCACTTTTGGCATGCTATGCAGATTCTTTGTAGGATGTTTGAAGTTTCCATTCCTTGGCTGACTTATTGGAGTAGTTGTTTTTTAATTGACAGTACTCTCTGTTCAGCTCTTTCTTCAATAAGTGTAATTGTTTGGACAACCAAGGGTGGTCTTTCCGATTAGCCATGATGTGGTATGCAGCTATCTTCTTTCTGCCACACTGATCCAGAAGCACATAGCAGTATTGCTACCAAGTCGATATGGCATTGGTCCTAATGAGTAAGCCCTCCTCCAACTGGGTTGTGCATTTCTCCAGGATTTCTTCCTATGACCAGATTTTCCATAGCAATCATTTAAGATTTTCTGTATTGGAGCTGGAAATAAAGATATTAGCTGAGTCATGTATTGTACTCAAAGTTCATGGACATGGATTTTGAGGGCTTTGATCACTCTCCTCCCGGTCTTCAATCTTGTAGTCTCTAATAAATGTAAACAGGAAATTTTTATGGTCAGGTATGTCCCCTAACGAGTACCCCATCGTCTCCATGTACAATATTAAGGTGCATGTAACTTCCCTCCGCAACCGAATTTGAAGACGCAAATACATTTGCGTCCAACGTTAACATGTCCTCTATCAGATCCACCATGAATGGATTGATAATTCCATTCCTAACTATGTCTTGCCAACGTCTTTACATGGTGCACTTTCACGTTTTTCCTGGCTCTGCAGAGCTAGGCCCTGATTTTTGCCATTGAACCACTTTCTGTCTCTGTCTCCGAAAGCTGCAACGTGGAAATGCATCCCTGACCTCTGCCTTACTTGCTGCCAAGCGAAGCGGTGCCTGGCTCGGCTGGCTCGGCCTGGCCTGCCTGCCAAACAGTATTTTGCCTTCAAGTTATCAGTATAGCCGGCTCAGCCTCCTCGAAAACACATTCCTGTCTAGTGAAATAGGTAAACAGCTCCTCGGCTGCAGAGCAAAGGGCCAAGCCTCCCTGTCTCCCTCATGTAATTCATAGCTCCCGTTACCATGGTAGGCCCCGCACATTGCACTTAGACATATGTGCATCCCGTATAGAATAGCCTCTGCCCGAGAGACCTTTTACTTTAGATTACGCCTACCCCAAATACCAGATATCAGACATGTTATAGGAACAGGTCGGTCTGACATGCCAGACTTCTGTCTCTTCTACTAGTACTAAAAGTCAGACCCTTAGCTTTCTCCAGATACACGTCAATCACACGTCATACCAGCTGCGCGCGCACCCAAGTTACAGTTTTCAGCTGACTCTGCAGAATTTACTATGTATCCACCCACTTATGGCACTTTTCTGTGACGTTTCCAGCACACACCTTCGTGCACGCCTTTGTACACGCCTTTTTGCTACGCACATTCACTTGTCACGCCTACTGTATTCACTGCTATTACATCGTTATACTATATATGTCATGTACTGTTAATAAATCGTTGACATCTTTTTGCCATCATTGCATATACCCCCGAACCCTTGTATTGATGGAATTGATTTCCATGACTCGAGTCATTCTGAATTAAAGCCCTTAAGACTCAGACACCCCGGACTCTGCCTCTCATTTACTTGAGCTATTCTTTTACTTATCATTATACGGAAAAATAGTATACGGTAAATTATATTTACCACATAGTGGTGAACTTTTGGGTGATATATGTCCGAGCAGGAGGCGAGCCCCCTGGAAATCTTCCTACAACACTCGCAATCCCAATGCAGTTAGAAAGATAGCTAGGCAAGAGCTTTGCATACGTTTGCACCCTAAGGTCGGACCTACCTATGGTGAAATGTTCCATACTTTGGGGCTCATTAGGATGGCAGTCGGAAAATCATCCCGACCACCATTGAAGTGGAAAACAACCACCCCCCGGGACCATGGAAAAACCGACGGTCAAATTAGGATCATCCGCCAAAAAAGACTGACCGCAGCGGAACTGGCCCAAGAAAAACTGCCCGTAGTGTTCCCGTCCAGTCAAGTTTCCGAGCCCTTCTGTTCCGTGCTTCCCGGTGAGTACCGTTGCTGGGGACGCATCAAGACGGGTGCATTAATTTGTATCCGGTCAAGACGGGTTTGGGTACACAGATCCGGTCTGCACTGTTTTAGCAGTGTATCTGTGCTGTTTAGCAGTACATCGAGTAATTCAATCATTCAACGATTCAGTTTTGTTTTCGTTATAGAACTTATGGGTAGTCAATATCTGTTCGAAATGTTTCAATGTGTGTAATGTCGTGGTATGAGTGATTGTTTGCATATTTTACTGTGTTCATTTTGTTTGCGTTCAACATAGAGGTAGCAATGGCTTTGTTCTCGAAATTACGACAGATAGGAACTAGGAAAGGGATACTTGAAGAAGCAGTTCCCATCCCACCTAGGGACACTCCTGGACATTTTATGTACCACAAACATGGCTTAGATGCCATACTGTACTTAGACTTATGGGTAGATTATACTAAAGACCTGGCAGAGAATCAGAGATGGCCCGTTACAGGGACATGGGATGCCGAGTGCATCATGAGAGTAGAAGAAGCGTTATGGAAAAAGAAAGCCAGACAATCACAGAAAGATGCCATTGAATTATGGCGCAAAGAATCACATAGACGGACAGAGAAAGCACTCAGAAAAGCAGAAAAGAGTAGAGAAGATTCCGAAAAAGCTAAAGAAAAAGACCTACTAGAAGAAGGACAGCGAGTCAAAATCGAACAACATGAAAGACTAAGTAATGCTCTTATAACAGGACTGTATCCAGTTCTGGCCGAGGGCCGGGGGCCCAAAGCAACTCCGGAAATACCGAATGATCTGCCCCCTCCATTGGTTCCAACCCAAGTACGTCATAAACAGACCGCAGCAGATAGTTTCCTTTCTTCCTATTTAGATGGTGAAGCTCCCGCATACGCCAATGTACCCCGACAATTGCCTCTGCTGATTCCTGCTGATCAATCCACTACCCCTCCACGTCATCAACTTCCCACATCTGGTATCACTTCCCCTACTGGTCCCCGTACTCTTGGTCCTAATAACCCTTTTGGTACAGATGTGACTCGGAGTCAGTCATCCCCGATAAACATACCTTACCCACATCCACTGACATCAAGTCAAGCTCATGGTTCTGCCTCAGGAGGTGCTTCAGGAAGTTCCCATCACACTGCGCCACCCTTACACCGAGTGACAATGAGAGAAATAGCCATGTCGCGTACACCTAAAGCAAGCCCAGCTGAAAAACTTAAGGAGTACCTGACAGACTGCAGGTACGATCCAGTACCTGGCAAGTCAAAACCCATGATGTTAGCCTCACTACGTCTACGCCGTGTTACAGACTATCTACTGTTATTACCAGACATGCCAGAACATCTAGACAACATATACCATTTTGTTAGAACAGGAGAAGGGCCAAAATGTGTTCGCGAAGCTATGGCACACGAGAAAGTTGAGACAAAGGGTATGATAATGCGATTTCTGATTAATAGTTTGATAAGGGTACTGGACAAGCCCGGCTTTTCACAGGAAGAGATGGAGGGTTTGTCGAGGTGGAGTCAGAATATTGCCGAATGTAAGCATGATAAAGAGAAATGTATAGTGGCCATGACTAGAAAGATCCGTAAGGAAATCGTAGCAATACATGCCAGACGAGAGACTGACAAGCCTCTCGAGTCAGACGATAAAGACTCCACAGAGGAGGAAGAACCAGAAGATTCAGCAGCGACCCAAGTGCCTCCAGGCACGATAGCTTACATAGGTAGGGCGAAACTCCCTAAACAGTATTCTCTTGATAGGCCCTTTGACAGACCCATCCGTCATCTTTCCCCGATTCCAGAGAAATGTTCTCTTGAACATGTTTTTCAAGTTACTGATAGAATACTGAAAGAAAGAGTAGGTTATCATGAACTCACCACCTTGCGTGATCAGGAACTAGCCCGGTCCGCAGTCCAATGGGCCGGGGATGACAGTATATATAAAGATGATTTAGTAGTACAAACGTTTTTAAGTCTAACCCCAGAAGAACAGCGACTAGCTGGTATATACATGACCCAACATCTTATCGTACAGTATGAAAACCAACAATCTGATCCAGGTCCGTTGTATAATCTATTACAAGACTTACTCCTGTATAGATGGAGAGGCCTAGGTACTGATTTGATTAATGTAATCCTCGAACAACGCCATAAATACAGAACATTCTTGACCCCACGTTTTGTGCCTGTTCCACCCCCAGTAAACAATCCTTTTCACCTAGACAAACAGAACCCTTTACGAGAAGTACATCCCATCTGGAAACCAGATAATACATTTGAACGCGTGTATGTATATACGCCCATAACTAAAATGGAATTATTGGAAATGAAGAAAATAGTGCCTAGTCATGATAAGGATCCAGCAGGTTTTCACCGTGAAATAAAAGACATGCTACTCATGGGAGATTACACATATTCTGATATTATGAAAATACTGAAAGTGTTATTGCCTGCCGGTATTTACGAGAAACTCAAGGAAAAAGAGTGGGAGGTGGGAGACAAAAAGATTATTTGGGCTGATTTGGAAGACGAAGACAGGGATCGGACCCCAGGTTTAGGTCTTGGGGATAAAACTAAAGCGTTACCAGGATTATTAGTACAGATTTTGCCAAGATTGTTGACAACTAAAAAGGAGGACTGGGATGCAATCTCAGCCTGTAAACAGAAACACGATGAAGACACTAGTGACTTTTATTCCAGATTCGAGAAATGTTTTATCATTAATAGTGGCCTGAAAACAAGTAGCGAGTCATACCCACACCTATTTGTAACCAAATTGGTTGAGAATTCATTGCCCCAGGTTAAGAACCGTGTATTGAAAGTCGAGAGCACATGGCAAGCAAATACGCCATCCCAAATGTTACAAATGTTACAGTACCATCAGAACAGAATCAGGGAGGAACATGATCACGAACAAAGACGAATGAAAGACACGAAAATGAAAATGCTAGTTGCTCAGTCAGTTCCAGCTGATGGTCAGAAAAAGGGTACGACACAGTCCCATAATTCGGCGGCTCCCGTTAAAGGGACATGCAACTATTGTAAACAGCCAGGTCACTATGTAAATGAGTGTACAGTTCTGAAACACAATATCGCCACAGGTAAAACTAAAGAGAGACCACGTCCGCCCAGACAGGACCAGGTCCAACACCAGGTCCAACAACATGTTCCACAGAATGTACAACCTATGCATGTTCCACAACAGACTGTAGCGGTACCACAGCCCCAACCTATTGCCGCAACCCAGCATGTCACACAGCAGATGTACCAGTATGCACAATCCGATTTCCCCGATTATCAGCAATATACATGAAACAGCCTAGAGAGGGAGGTTGGCTTGCCTCTTATTGAAGTTCCTGTAGATCAAGAGGGTCCTTATGTACATAGTCAGGTATTAGGAAAGGATAGAAAGTTTTTTATTGACACAGGGGCAAGCAGAACTACCATTAGTCATGACGAGGTCCCAGGGGCACCCCTCTCAGGCTCACAGAATGTTTCCCTTGGATTTTCAGGAAAGCCCATTGTTAACGAAGTATCGAAACCTGTTCCCCTTGCAGTTGGTCCATTATCCCGTACTACTGATTTATTGCTTACGAAATCATGCCCAGAAAACTTGCTTGGTATAAAAACTCTGAAAGCTCTAGGAGCTGTAATTTGTTGTTCTCCGGAAGGAGTAAGGCTGTTTCTTCGTGATTTCAAGGGCCATTATGTGTTGAGAGATTTTGATCCCAGGTTACAGAATGTTCCTGCACATTTATGGGCACAAGGCCCCACTGATGTAGGTTGTATGCACATTACACCATACCGTGTTACACTCAAGCCAGGAGTTGTACTGCCCCGAATCCGACAATACAAGTTACCACCTGATGCTGTAGTGGCTTTACTAAAAATCATTGACGAGCTCATTGCACAAGGAGTGGTTGTAGAAACCGACTCCAATGTTTGTAATTCCCCTATCATTCCGATTCTTAAACGCACTGATCCAAATGCACCTCCAGTTTATCGACTGGTGATTGATTTACGAGAATTGAATAAATGCATTGTACCACAGTATCCAGTGGTCCCAGACATCTCTTCATTATTGACAGCTATTGATTCAGAGGCGACGTTCTTTACTGTAATCGATCTCAAGAACGCCTTCTTTAGTGTCCCCATTGATCCGGAAAGCCAGTACCTTTTCGGATTCTGTTTAAATGGCCGTAGCTTCAAATTTGCACGCTCCCCTCAAGGATTCACAGAAAGCCCCAGCATCTACAGCCAAGCATTGAAACGACAACTTGACAATATTCACATGCCTCCTAATACTGCCCTGCTTCAATACGTCGATGATCTATTAATCACCGCCCGAAGTGAACCAGAATGTGAACAAGCATCACTGACAGTTTTGTTTTTCCTGGCGGACAAGGGACACAAGGTGTCTCCTTCGAAGCTACAATTCTGTGCCCAGCAAGTGGTGTACCTTGGGCACTTGCTATCCAAAGAGGGGAGACAGTTGACACCAGATCGTATACAGTTAATAACACATCTTACACAACCCAAGACACAGAAAGAAGTACGAGCCTTTATTGGACTCACTTCTTATTGCAGACAGTGGATTCCCCAATATGCATTTCTAGCTAAACCTCTTATACAGTTGACAACACAAGAGGCAGCGTCTTCGGCTGTCCTCCCATGGACTCAGGAACATACACAAGCTTTTGACGAATTAAAGAAAGCCTTATGTCAAGCACCTGTTTTAGCGACACCATGTTACAGCAAACCTTTTACACTTTTTGTCACAGAACGCGATGGCACAGCATTGTCAGTCCTCACTCAGGTTCAAGCAGACAAATATAGACCGTGTGCTTATTTTTCGAGCACATTAGATCCAGTAGCCCAGGCCTTGCCTGCGTGCTTAAAATCAGTTGCAGCAACAGCACTAGCAATCAGACAAAGTGATTCCATTGTATTGGGACATCAATTGACAGTACAGGTTCCACACTCTGTGGAAGTCCTCCTAAACAGAACACAGACTCAGCACTTGACTATAGCACGACTGACCGGTTATGAATTGACATTATTCCAACCACACATAGAAATCAGACGTTGCAATACACTGAATACTGCTACACTTTTACCATCGAGCAGTACAGATCCTACTCCACATGACTGCGTGGAGGTCATTGATACTATCACGAAGCCCAGACAAGACTTGACAGATGTGGCCTTACCCGATCCAGACCTGACACTTTATGTGGATGGTTCATGTATAAGAACAAGTACAGGAGAACTAGTGGCCGCATATGCAGTGACCACTGAAACTGAAGTCTTAGAAACACATCGCATTGACACCCTGTCAGCCCAAGCAGCAGAGCTTATTGCTTTGACCCAAGCCTGCATACGAGCCAAGAACCTTAAAGTAAACATATACACAGATTCACGTTATGCATTTGGAGTCGTACACGACTTCGGTGTCCTCTGGCAAGAAAGAGGTTTTCTGACCTCTCACGGAGCCAAAATCCAGCATGATCCCCTCATTCAAGCTCTGTTGGAGGCAATATATCTGCCTACAGCCATAGCCATCATGAAGTGTAAGGCACATACAAAAGTCACAGACACAATTTCCCAGGGTAACGACTCTGCAGATCGAACAGCGAAACATACAGCACAGACTCATACTCATACGACTGATATGACAAAGACTGACGTATCATCACTGACACTTTACGAATTGCCGAAGCATTCTGCTGTGAGTATACGATTTGTTCAGTAACACTTAACAAAATTCAAACACCAATTCTGACAGAAGTAACAAGAGATCCAAAAGATGAGTGAATCTTGGAGTCTTTAATGGAGATTACAGCCAGCCGACACGTGTTTCATCGCCTTCGCGATTCATCAGGGCTGAAACAAACAAATAAGTAGCGCCAAGCATGTTCTTTGAACAGATGGATATACATACAAGACCATAGTGTATGGCCGTTATAAAACATGCAATACAGCTTCCTCCTGCAGTGAGCATACAGTGATTGTTTCATTTTTGTTTCGCTCGTGCAACCACAACACATCCATGTCGGAGTGAAGGTGTATATTACCGATTATCTATAATGACGTGAGTATATGTGATAGTGATTGTGATGGATATGTGCACGGACGAGATAACCATAGTCTATCTCAAAGGCAAGCAATGACACATGCTCTATATCTTGGCGAAAGTGTCCTAATTGTGTGCGGCTCTTTCATCCTACATGCTAGTCCTTTAGTGAAAATAGTGAGAAACAAGTGTCATTGTGAGAGCATACCTAGACGGCCGTATCAACGTCAGAAGGTCTATATATTAATGAGAAAAGGAAGACAAAATCGAAAAAATCTCATCACTAACTGAATTTTAGTGATATTCAGGCAATATGTCACTGAATGAGACTGTTCGCCATTAATTATATGACAGCTTACCGCTCAGCTGGTGATAATTCCGACCCAGCCGGGCCCGTGACCAGTTATGCCGGTTCGAGTGCGTCAAGCAGCGGTCAATATCTTTATTTCTATGACAAAGTAAAATAATATATGTTGTCTTAATATGTGCAATTCCAGACATTATCAAGGTGAATAGGGTAGTTCTTATTTGTATATTCTAATGTCACAGGGATAATCTCACTGGTGCTCTGTTATTTAAAAAAACCAAAATTAATATATCTGTTGGGGATTTCCTGTCTTATATTCCAATATTGATATCTGATCCAACTCATCACCACTTTCTGGCATGTCACGCAATACCCAAGGCACTGCTTATCCACTTACATGAGTATAGAGTAAAGACGTATTGTAATGGGCTCGGAGGTAACCCGATACAGTTCTTCGCGTTTATGGTTTTCGTTATTACAAAATTACTGTTAAGAGAAATGACAGTTGTGTTACATATTGCCATGGTTAGAACAGGTCATTATTGCGCACGTCATAAGTACACGTCATAAGTATAAAGTGGTTATCCAGGTTTTACCTATTCCTTTGTTCAATGCGTGAATGACAGTTTCGGTTCCAAAATACGGTGTACTCGAAGCTGAAGGGGAACGAGTAACAGTAGTTATTAAACTATGTTGGTGTGCGGAGAGTCCTAAGATACAAGTTGTACCCCCGCGCTTGAAGAAGAGCGCATAAATAACTCACCCGTGTTTAGGCTTCTCCAGCGCGTAAGGCGGGTGCACCTCCTCCGAGCTTGCTTCCTGTTTGGACACGTGGTTGTGTCCAAACAGATGTATATGCGTGCTAGGACGTAACGCGTTCTAAAGACTAGAACGCGTGTGATGCTCATGTTACCGACCATGTTGAATGGTCTCTCATGTTGCAGTTTACCCGTGTGGTGGCGATAAACGTCAATTACAAGAAATTTTCACACCGTGTGCGATGTGAGATTTGCATAAAATAAACACATTATATTTATTTATATTTAGAGCGACAAGAAATGCGATGAGTAGATCGCAGTTTGAGTGATTGAAAAAGTGCCCATCGGGTATTAATAGAAACGTATACGCTCCAATGTGAGAATGGGTGTGATATCTGGGAAATTTAAGGGTGTCTAGGATTGTTGATCCGTGCTGAAATATAGCGTGACATTAGTTTCAAAGAAGGTTTCTCATGGTGAAGTGCGCACCGTGAATGATTATGACTTCCTAAATATGTGAAAAGCCCAATCATACTGTGACTGTTCAGCATCTACATTTTGTACAATATTATAAGTTGTTGCTTGAAGGTCTCCTAATAGTATACATATGTGCAGGAGAATCATCCCAGCATTAGAAGAGATCTAAGTGTCGACGAGTACACATGCACAGGTCTGCAGTATATTACAATTTTCATAAAATTATTATCTTCATAACAATTATTCAGACAATGTAGTACAAACAGTACCTCGTATTCTAGTCACCCAAAAAATATTGCATTTCTTGGTCGTAATTTAAACCTGACTCTACAGATTTCAAACGCATAATCCAAATCGCTTCAGTGCGTCTCAATTTTAATTCTCGATTCCCACCTCTTACTGCCAATGGTATGGTTTCAATTCCAAAAAACTGCACATTTTTGTTCATATGATCTTTCTGGCAGGAGGCTACATGCAACGCCACTGGATATTTAGGATCACAATTTACAATAGCTCTTATATGTTCCATTATTCTTTCTTTCAGTGGTCTTATTGTACTTCCTACGTAATACTTGCCACATTCACATTCAATAATGTAAATGACAAATTTGGTTGTGCAATTGATGTTGCTCTTGATGGTATAACATATGTCATCTGGGCCTGTGAAGTTTGTTGTGCCATGTTTGGCCCATTTACACATACTGCAGAACCCACACTTGTGAAAACCCAAACCCCGTTGTGTCAGCCAGTTAGTACTCCTAGTGTCACGGGGTACTGTAGGACTCAACTTATTTCGTAGTGTATTCCCTCTTCTAAACGAGATTTGAGGTCGTTCTGTAATGCACTCGGTCAATGCTTTTTCGGATTTCAGTAAACTCCAATGTTTTGTTAAACTTTTTCTTAAGTCCAGATGGAGTGAATTGAAATCTGTGACCATTCTTATGCATTCTTTGTTATCTGAGTTGAGTTTATGTCTGGTGGTTAGGGTGTCTATTCTCCTAACTCTTTTAATTCTTTTTTCAGCTTTTTTAATGGTGTTATTAGCATAACCCCTTGTGTGAAATCTTTCCTTTATGCTGGCAATACATCTCCCGAATTCACAGTCCTCACTACAGTTTCTTCTTGCCCGAATAAATTCGCCAAAAGGTATGGCGTTAATCTGGTGTGAGGGGTGTGAGCTCGATGCATGCAAGATTGCGTTGCATGCTGTTGACTTTCTGAAAAGTCTACTATGCAGACATGTGGAAGAAATATAGAACTCAATATCCAAGAATTCTATACTCGTTTTACTCCACTTCATGGTGAAGTTGATCTTCCACGTATTGTCATTTAGATATTTGAAGAAATTTTGTAATTGCTCCTCTGAGCCTGACCAAATGAGGATGCAGTCATCAATATATCGACCCCAAAATATTATGGAGTCGATATATTGAGCACCCTTTGTTCCCCAAATTAAGTCTGCTTCCAGTGCCCCCATAAACAGGTTCGCAAACGAGGGTGATATTTTAGAGCCCATGGCTACACCTTGTTTTTGTCGGTACCAGTTCTTGTCACACATAAAATAGTTATTTCTAAAGACCAATTCTATCATTGTTGAAAGCATCTCAGTGTGTTTCCATAATGTAGCTGGTCTGTTGAACAGGATTTTGTTAATGGCCTGAATACATGTGTGTGACAAGAACTGGTACCGACAAAAACAAGGTGTAGCCATGGGCTCTAAAATATCACCCTCGTTTGCAAACCTGTTTATGGGGGCACTGGAAGCAGACTTAATTTGGGGAACAAAGGGTGCTCAATATATCAACTCCATAATATTTTGGGGTCGATATATTGATGACTGCGTTCTCATTTGGTCAGGCTCAGAGGAGCAATTACAAAAGTTCTTCAAATATCTAAATGACAATACGTGGAAGATCAACTTCACCATGAAGTGGAGTAAAACGAGTATAGAATTCTTGGATATTGAGTTCTATATTTCTTCCACATGTCTGCATAGTAGACTGTTCAGAAAGTCAACAGCATGCAACGCAATCTTGCATGCATCGAGCTCACACCCCTCACACCAGATTAACGCCATACCTTTTGGCGAATTTATTCGGGCAAGAAGAAACTGTAGTGAGGACTGTGAATTCGGGAGATGTATTGCCAGCATGAAGGAAAGATTTCACACAAGGGGTTATGCTAATAACACCATTAAAAAAGCTGAAAAAAGAATTAAAAGAGTTAGGAGAATAGACACCCTAACCACCAGACATAAACTCAACTCAGATAACAAAGAATGCATAAGAATGGTCACAGATTTCAATTCACTCCATCTGGACTTAAGAAAAAGTTTAACAAAACATTGGAGTTTACTGAAATCCGAAAAAGCATTGACCGAGTGCATTACAGAACGACCTCAAATCTCGTTTAGAAGAGGGAATACACTACGAAATAAGTTGAGTCCTACAGTACCCCGTGACACTAGGAGTACTAACTGGCTGACACAACGGGGTTTGGGTTTTCACAAGTGTGGGTTCTGCAGTATGTGTAAATGGGCCAAACATGGCACAACAAACTTCACAGGCCCAGATGACATATGTTATACCATCAAGAGCAACATCAATTGCACAACCAAATTTGTCATTTACATTATTGAATGTGAATGTAGCAAGTATTACGTAGGAAGTACAATAAGACCACTGAAAGAAAGAATAATGGAACATATAAGAGCGATTGTAAATTGTGATCCTAAATATCCAGTGGCGTTGCATGTAGCCTCCTGCCAGAAAGATCATATGAACAAAAATGTGCAGTTTTTTGGAATTGAAACCATACCATTGGCAGTAAGAGGTGGGAATCGAGAATTAAAATTGAGACGCACTGAAGCGATTTGGATTATGCGTTTGAAATCTGTAGAGTCAGGTTTAAATTACGACCAAGAAATGCAATATTTTTTGGGTGACTAGAATACGAGGTACTGTTTGTACTACATTGTCTGAATAATTGTTATGAAGATAATAATTTTATGAAAATTGTAATATACTGCAGACCTGTGCATGTGTACTCGTCGACACTTAGATCTCTTCTAATGCTGGGATGATTCTCCTGCACATATGTATACTATTAGGAGACCTTCAAGCAACAACTTATAATATTGTACAAAATGTAGATGCTGAACAGTCACAGTATGATTGGGCTTTTCACATATTTAGGAAGTCATAATCATTCACGGTGCGCACTTCACCATGAGAAACCTTCTTTGAAACTAATGTCACGCTATATTTCAGCACGGATCAACAATCCTAGACACCCTTAAATTTCCCAGATATCACACCCATTCTCACATTGGAGCGTATACGTTTCTATTAATACCCGATGGGCACTTTTTCAATCACTCAAACTGCGATCTACTCATCGCATTTCTTGTCGCTCTAAATATAAATAAATATAATGTGTTTATTTTATGCAAATCTCACATCGCACACGGTGTGAAAATTTCTTGTAATTGACGTTTATCGCCACCACACGGGTAAACTGCAACATGAGAGACCATTCAACATGGTCGGTAACATGAGCATCACACGCGTTCTAGTCTTTAGAACGCGTTACGTCCTAGCACGCATATACGTCTGTTTGGACACAACCACGTGTCCAAACAGGAAGCAAGCTCGGAGGAGGTGCACCCGCCTTACGCGCTGGAGAAGCCTAAACACGGGTGAGTTATTTATGCGCTCTTCTTCAAGCGCGGGGGTACAACTTGTATCTTAGGACTCTCCGCACACCAACATAGTTTAATAACTACTGTTACTCGTTCCCCTTCAGCTTCGAGTACACCGTATTTTGGAACCGAAACTGTCATTCACGCATTGAACAAAGGAATAGGTAAAACCTGGATAACCACTTTATACTTATGACGTGTACTTATGACGTGCGCAATAATGACCTGTTCTAACCATGGCAATATGTAACACAACTGTCATTTCTCTTAACAGTAATTTTGTAATAACGAAAACCATAAACGCGAAGAACTGTATCGGGTTACCTCCGAGCCCATTACAATACGTCTTTACTCTATACTCATGTAAGTGGATAAGCAGTACCTTGTGTATTGCGTGACATGCCAGAAAGTGGTGATGAGTTGGATCAGATATCAATATTGGAATATAAGACAGGAAATCCCCAACAGATATATTAATTTTGGTTTTTTTAAATAACAGAGCACCAGTGAGATTATCCCTGTGACATTAGAATATACAAATAAGAACTACCCTATTCACCTTGATAATGTCTGGAATTGCACATATTAAGACAACATATATTATTTTACTTTGTCATAGAAATAAAGATATTGACCGCTGCTTGACGCACTCGAACCGGCATAACTGGTCACGGGCCCGGCTGGGTCGGAATTATCACCAGCTGAGCGGTAAGCTGTCATATAATTAATGGCGAACAGTCTCATTCAGTGACATATTGCCTGAATATCACTAAAATTCGGTTAGTGATGAGATTTTTTCGATTTTGTCTTCCTTTTCTCATTAATATATAGACCTTCTGACGTTGATACGGCCGTCTAGGTATGCTCTCACAATGACACTTGTTTCTCACTATTTTCACTAAAGGACTAGCATGTAGGATGAAAGAGCCGCACACAATTAGGACACTTTCGCCAAGATATAGAGCATGTGTCATTGCTTGCCTTTGAGATAGACTATGGTTATCTCGTCCGTGCACATATCCATCACAATCACTATCACATATACTCACGTCATTATAGATAATCGGTAATATACACCTTCACTCCGACATGGATGTGTTGTGGTTGCACGAGCGAAACAAAAATGAAACAATCACTGTATGCTCACTGCAGGAGGAAGCTGTATTGTATGTTTTATAACGGCCATACACTATGGTCTTGTATGTATATCCATCTGTTCAAAGAACATGCTAGACGCTACTTATTTGTTTGTTTCAGCCCTGATGAATCGCGAAGGCGATGAAACACGTGTCGGCTGGCTGTAATCTCTATTAAAGACTCCAAGATTCACTCATCTTTTGGATCTCTTGTTACTTCTGTCAGAATTGGTGTTTGAATTTTGTTAAGTGTTACTGAACAAATCGTATACTCACAGCAGAGTGCTTCGGCAATTCGTAAAGTAATTAGCAGTAGTTTCCTCTACTCTAGGGAGTGGTTTAGGTTTGTCCACTCGCCGAATAGCACCTAGGATACCCACAATAATCAGAATTGAATGCGTATAAACTGGCAGTGCACCCATTCACAACTGAATTAAAAACCTTCCTTTCTTTATCATCACTGACACATTGCATGACAGTCAGGGACCCCACACAAGATGTCATTGACATACAGACACATGCTACTCCAGACGAAATCAAGAAATGGGCTGAACAAGGAGGGGTCCAGACTGAACAGGGATGGATGACGAAGGGAAAGACCACATGGTTTCTCCCCGACTCTATGGTTCAAGTAATTATCAACACTGCACACAGTCCAGCACATTTAGGTGAAAGAGCCATGTTAGACAGTTTACAGAACCTCTGGTTTAACAAACATTTACGAGCAGCAGCTAAACAGAAAGTGCGTACCTGCATGATCTGTTGTCAGTTTAACCCAGCAAAAGGTATTCCCGTGGAACGAGGTGGATTTCATCCTCCCGACCATCCTTTTGAAGTCCTCCAGATGGATTATATCCAGATGGACAGATGCAGAGGTTTTAAATATGTCCTTGTAGTTGTATGTGCCCTATCCCGATGGACAGAAGCATATCCCGTCCCAGATTACACTGCTCCGACCACTGCCAAGCAGTTGGTTCGTGAATTCTTCCCGCGGTACGGTTTGCCCCGTGTCGTGTACTCGGACAATGGTCAGCCATTCTCGTCCGAACTCATGAAGCACGTCTCCCTTCTTTTGGGATATCAGTGGAAATTCCACTGTGTCCGACATCCCGAGGCAGCAGGTCTCGTGGAGCGTCATAATCAGACTCTGAAAACACGTCTTGCTAAAGTGTGTAAAGAGAAAGGCGTAGATTGGATAGTAGCTTTACCTGTTGCTCTTTTTTCTATGCGAATGGTAGCCCATTCTAGGACAGGGCTATCCCCGTATGAGGTGGTCTTCGGTAGACCTCCTAATATGTGGGGGACGCCTCTGCCGCGCAAAATCACTGATGTTGACAGTAATATGCTGACAGATTACCTTGCTTCCTTGATGTCTGCACTACAATCATGTCGTTCACAGGTTGCGGCAGCCTTCCCAGACAACACCGAGGTGAAGCCACATGAACTGGTCCCGGGGGACGTTGTTGTAGTCCGAAATTTCGACAGGTCAAGCCCTCTGGAGCCCCGCTGGAAGGAGCCGAAGATCGTTTTGTTAACAACCAGGACTGCAGTTAAATTAGATGGGAGAAAGGGCTGGGTCCACTCCAACCACGTGAAACGTTTTCATGGACTCCCGCCAAAGACTGATTCTCAGCCCTGCCACATTTCAGAGACTGATACTAAACTTCCCCTGGTAGAGAAAACTCCTCAGCAGGAGTTCCGCATGAAGTTGAGGTCTAATAAGTCAGACAGTTTAATTGTTTAAGTCCCCCTCGGGTGAAGCGGTTAGACAGTATCTTGACATGTACAAGTTAGACCCCAATAGAGAGAGAGATAGACAGGAGATCCTGAAAAGAAATCATTATTGTAAAAATCTCCGTAGTCGGTGCATCTGCACCCTGATTATTATGTTTTTTCTGAGTCTTACGTTAACTTGCATCAGTTGGATGTTATATATGTATTTTCCGATTGTACATTCTTCTAATGATACTGCAGAGCACACGTTTAGTGAACTACCCCCACACGAATTGTCTTATCGACTTGCGCTGCGCAACAATACATTCATTCGTATGTTACACCATTCACACCAGATCAACAATGCTACTAACTGTTGGATATGTGGCCGACTCCCTCCCTATCAGAACTACAAGGGAGCTCTGCCCCACTTTCCTTATCCGTTTACACATAATGGTTCCTGTGGTGCATGGTTTAGTTTGATATATTCTTTAGACACTGAATCAAGGGTTTCCCAAGGCAAATGGATATGGGGGAACCTGAACACAGTCATGAACAAAGCATGTTTCCCAGATGAAGAAGGTCTTCCACAAATGACAGGGACCGATCTAGAAAATGAAGTGTATGGATTAGGCAACTTTACACTCAACCTCATGATTCTAAATGGTCAGTCAGAAACTAGTCCAGACTTGCCATCTATATCAGTTTTACCAGCAAAGGGTGTATTATGCGTCAGAAAGAATGGTTCAGTACATCTAGGCCATAGTGACTGTACTACTGTGGTCGAATTTAGTGATGAAGGCAAGTCTACTTTCAAAGCTTCTCGGCATTCTTATTTCATTTGTGGCCATGCAGCTTATGTACGTTTACCTCTAGACTGGGATGGTACTTGTTTCATTGCATTCCTATTGCCACCAGTTTTTCTAGCCCCATCTGACTATCACAGGAATTCCCGCCTCAATCTTGTTAGGCACAAGAGAGATCTCCCATTAGTAGATCAGACTGAAACCGCATGGGAACAATATACAGATTTCAATAAAGGATTCTTTCCTTATTTAGGCACTGTCTCCAATAGTAAACTGATACGCAAATTAACCAGAATTCTCGAAGCAGTAGTGAATGAGACTACTTCAGCTTTGGGCAACTTAACAGAGGAGCAGTCTGCTATGAGACTTGTTGTTCTTCAGAACCGCCTTGTCCTTGACGTCATCCTGGCCGATAGGGGCGGAGCTTGTAGAGTCATCGGATCCAGTTGTTGCGTGTTTATTCCTAATAACGCGCCATCAGTCTATAAGGCCATCACCAGACTTCACGAAATCGCTCATCAGATACACCAGAATCCAGGCTCCTGGACTTGGTCTGGTTGGCTCTGGAGTGTAATAACAGCCTGGGGATGGAAGCTATTGTCATTCCTAGGGATTATATTGGCCATAGTATTCAGTTGTTGTTTATGTCTCCAATGTGGGCCAGCGATTTGCGGCTTGTGCGCCACAGCTTGTATTCCCCGCTCAAGTTCACGTTCCCATTCCCAAAGAAAGAAAGAAGAACAGATGATGTTATATGAACAGATAGATGATCTCATGAAAATAGATATATCCTAATGGGTCCGTAGGGGACAAGGAGGGAATGAGGTAATAGAAATTTTTATGGTCAGGTATGTCCCCTAACGAGTACCCCATCGTCTCCATGTACAAGATTAAGGTGCATGTAACTTCCCTCCGCAACCGAATTTGAAGACGCAAATACATTTGCGTCCAACGTTAACATGTCCTCTATCAGATCCACCATGAATGGATTGATAATTCCGTTCCTAACTATGTCTTGCCAACGTCTTTACATGGTGCACTTTCACGTTTTTCCTGGCTCTGCAGAGCTAGGCCCTGATTTTTGCCATTGAACCACTTTCTGTCTCTGTCTCCGAAAGCTGCAACGTGGAAATGCATCCCTGACCTCTGCCTTACTTCCTGCCAAGCGAAGCGGTGCCTGGCTCGGCTGGCTCGGCCTGGCCTGCCTGCCAAACAGTATTTTGCCTTCAAGTTATCAGTATAGCCGGCTCAGCCTCCTCGAAAACACATTCCTGTCTAGTGAAATAGGTAAACAGCTCCTCGGCTGCAGAGCAAAGGGCCAAGCCTCCCTGTCTCCCTCATGTAATTCATAGCTCCCTTTACCATGGTAGGCCCATGGCCCCGCACATTGCACTTAGACATATATGCATCCCGTATAGAATAGCCTCTGCCCGAGAGACCTTTTACTTTAGATTACGCCTACCCCAAATACCAGATATCAGACATGTTATAGGAACAGGTCGGTCTGACATGCCAGACTTCTGTCTCTTCTACTAGTACTAAAAGTCAGACCCTTAGCTTTCTCCAGATACACGTCAATCACACGTCATACCAGCTGCGCGCGCACCCAAGTTACAGTTTTCAGCTGACTCTGCAGAATTTACTATGTATCCACCCACTTATGGCACTTTTCTGTGACGTTTCCAGCACACACCTTCGTGCACGCCTTTGTACACGCCTTTTTGCTACGCACATTCACTTGTCACGCCTACTGTATTCACTGCTATTACATCGTTATACTATATATGTCATGTACTGTTAATAAATCGTTGACATCTTTTTGCCATCATTGCATATACCCCCGAACCCTTGTATTGATGGAATTGATTTCCATGACTCGAGTCATTCTGAATTAAAGCCCTTAAGACTCAGACACCCCGGACTCTGCCTCTCATTTACTTGAGCTATTCTTTTACTTATCATTATACGGAAAAATAGTATACTGTAAATTATATTTACCACATAGTGGTGAACTTTTGGGTGATATATGTCCGAGCAGGAGGCGAGCCCCCTGGAAATCTTCCTACAACACTCGCAATCCCAATGCAGTTAGAAAGATAGCTAGGCAAGAGCTTTGCATACGTTTGCACCCTAAGGTCGGACCTACCTATGGTGAAATGTTCCATACTTTGGGGCTCATTAGGATGGCAGTCGGAAAATCATCCCGACCACCATTGAAGTGGAAAACAACCACCCCCCGGGACCATGGAAAAACGGACGGTCAAATTAGGATCATCCGCCAAAAAAGACTGACCGCAGCGGAACTGGCCCAAGAAAAACTGCCCGTAGCGGGCGGTGATGTCCAAAATCCGACCGCGGAGGTCAGAAACGCAGTGGAAAAACAACAACCCGCCTCAAGCATAGCAAAGACACTGCACGAAAAATGAGGATACCCCCGATGGTCCAGCAGTACATTCTGCTGTTTCCAACTGCCACGGTCCCACACTGGAATGAATGGTAGAACCAGCGAAGAGCTGCAGCATAGCCACTGCTGCGGACGATCCGTGGAAAACATGGAGGACGATGCAAAAATCCCACAATAAGGCCAAACATTGCACAAACCAAAGTAGCCATGCCCCTCAAATATACAAAAACACATCCCAATGACACAAAAACATGCCAAAAAGAAAAGTATAATTCCCAGGACAACACATACAACACACCTGACAGGAATACCCCATTTGGACACACCCACATAGCTGAGTATAAAACCAGCCCCTTCCCTGACCGCAATTCTTTGCAACACTCCAGATGAGAAGGGCATACACCAGATCTGAGAGGAGAGGCAAAGGAACACAGCACACACACATCGCCACCACAACCACCATCACCATCACACCAGCACCACCAACCCCCCAGCATATAACACACCACACACACCACTCACACCCCTGCACCCACAAACACTTTGCACACCACACACCATGTCCACACATAAAATGCCCATATTCACAGAGAGTGAGTTGACAGTCATGGTAAAGGAGATAGTCAGAGTGGAACAACAACTGTTTGGTTGCCTGGTCCGATAGACACCATTAGCCATAAGGACACAAATGTGGCAAAGGATAGTCCAAAGCGTCAATGCAGTAGGGACCACACCGCCATCCAAAAAGGAGATCATGAAGCAGTGGCATGATCTGAAGAGGGTTGTCAAAGAGAGGAGAAGCAAGAACCGGAGCTGGCTGACAGGACTGGTGGTCGCCCTCCCATAACACCAGAACCATTCACACCATGGGAGGAGAAGGTGCTTCCCATGCTGCATCCAGAGAGTCTCACAGGAGTACCGGGGGAGTGGAAGCAGGTAAGTACAAACAAATTACTACCACCACACTGATACGTACTGCCTTGCACAACAACAAAGCTACACCACCTAGGGCAAACACCATTCATCTGCACCACACACTCACAAAAACATGTCTCACAGATCCAACATTTACCCACTCCCATTCACCCCAAACGTAGCCCCCAACATCACCATGGGGGCATGTGTACAGGCAGCCAGCACTACAACTCCCACCAGTCACCCTGGTCCCACAGCATCGGCAAGATGGAGCCCTCCCCCACCCCACTCAGAAGCATGTGTCAGCCAGTACACTACCCTCAACAAAGTAACAGGTAGGTAGCCATCTTACCTAGGAGGGTGTCTGTGGGTGGGAGGCCTGCACTACTACTCCCACCATGTACACTTGTTCCCCAAATACAGTAAGATGGAGCACTCCAGACCACACAGATGCATGTTGCATATTATGGACCACCTCAAGCAAATTACTAGGTAGGTAGACATATCATTCTGTCTCATGCCACCATTGAGCAGAATGTAATCATCCTCCAGGCACACACAGATGTGGCATGTTACAAAGCCAAATGTGAGCACGTAACAGATAAGTAGCCAGTATGTGCAGCCACACATATGCCACACAAGAAATGGTGCCATATGGAAAGCCCAGCCCTCTCATTGCACAAATATGTACACTGACCCCACTTGCCACGCACAGTGTGCACACAGGTAAGCAAAGGGAACTGTCACAGCAACCAAAGTGTGACACAACAAAGCACATGTACAAGAAAGACTGGGCACAATCATGCTCAGCACTCACTGATCAGTGCATTCCCATGGGGTCCAAACAACAAGGGCCATTTCAAGAATGACAAAAACGTGTGTGGTTATAAATCAAGATATGCACATGACAGGACAAATGTATGCAGGAGAATACAATATTCAGTACATGGCCAAATGTGATGTCTGCCAGGTCAGACAAATCAACAAGGAGTCAACAATGAAAACATGTTATGCTGGTCCCTACATGGCAACAGATCTCTGTGAACATGATTTTTGCATGAGTTGCATGGTATGCATTGATACCTCACACCATGTACAAGTAATGGATGTTCCACTGATTCATGCCATGAGGCACTGTAGTGCACATAGCAAGCAATGTGATGATCAGTCAATTGTGTACTGTACTAATAGTGGATGACACACAGCTAACAAAAAGCTTGCGGAGTGTACTACAATGACCATTTCCTATCTAATCCACAGGTGACCAAGAACTTACTGCAGAGGACAACACCACCACCACCACCACCAGTGCCACCTGCAACACCCTCCCTGTCCCAGAGGATGACCACCCAACACCACCAACTGAGGATGGCAGGGAGAGTGTGCGGGGACCCACAGTGGCGAGTAAACAGGTATGTGGCAGCAGGGTAGGTGGGAGGGCCAGAGTCACCCCCAGACACTAGGAGGCTGGGACCCCATCCCTGGAACACATCACCAGAGTCCTTGGGGCATACCAACAGGCCCAGGGACAAAGTGGCCAGTCGGACGACCTCTTACGTGAGCTCATCCTGCTGATGAGGTCCATCGATACCCGCATTAGACAAATGGTGGACCTCATGGGCCAGCAAGTGGCAATACTGAGGGACAGGCCTCCACAACAACCAACACCTCCACCTCCCTCTGATGGGCCACAGGATGACACTTCACCACCCTCCCTAGCAGACACAGAGGGGGTGACCCCTCAGATGCCACTGGTACCACAGCATGGCCCACTCCTGCCAAGCGACCAAGGGGCCGTCCTAAGAAGAGCCTGGGAGTATCTGGAGGCAAAGCACCTGCCAAAAGCCAGTCATGGAGCCAGCCCTGATGGCAACCCTATTCACCACTGCATTGACTGTTTGGACTGTCATTCACCACACTGCCTTGTGAATGGCATCTGTCTGTTGGACTGGGTCACCACAGCAATGTGGTAACTACTCTTTCAACTCATTTAGCATGACTGTCAACTCACTGCTCCAACACCACTTCAATGTAAATGTGCACCCCCTCACATGTCAACCTTGTAAATAAAATACCTTACACACATTTTTTTGTGTCAGCGCTGTCTTTAGTGCAGGACGTACAGTCACCAACATGTCCATAATATATCAGGAGTATGTACTGTATGTAGACAAGGATAAGTTTAAGGCACCTAGGTAAACACAACAGAACAACAATCACTGGTCTCAGTGTGGCATCACAGGCATTACACCTACCATCTACATAAGCCAACATGCATACGTCCGAATGGGCAACAAGTGTTAACATATACGTCCCGTATACGGTCACAAATGACCTGTCCCAGTAACATAGCCACCCACTTCTGAGTTAAAAACTGGCTGTTGTTACAATTCGCACGTGCCCCTTCACAACAAAAGCAATATAACTAGACAATGGGTATGTTGTACATTGTCAACCATCTTCAAGTGAAGTAGCGGGTTATGAGCTGTTGACACATGTCACCACCGTCCTCCTCTCCACTGTCCTCATCACTGGACTCTGGTTGGTGTGCAGGCGGGGGCCTTTGGACCTCATCTTCATCCAAGAGCAGGGGAATCTCCTTGCGAATAGCCAGGTTGTGGAGCATGCAGCATGCCACTACGATCTGACACACCTTCCTGGGCGAGTATGCCAGTGCACCTCCTGTTTTGGCAAGGCAGCAGAAACGTCACTTCAGCAGACCAAAAATACGCTCCACCCTATGACAGGTCCTCCCATGGGCCTCAGCCGGGGTCCTGGGATTCCGCAGTAGGCTCAGCAGCCATGGACGGTTGGGATATGCAGAGTCACCTAGGTATGACAAATAGACATTGCAATGTTGTACAGGCAGATGGCAGCAGGTCATACACCCAGCTCACCATACGACTAGGCATACTCACCCACAATCCATGCATGCTTGGGAAGCAGATTAGCCATCAGATGGAGCGCAACAATGTTACGCAGGATGTAGGAGTCATGTGCCGAGCCAGGGAATCTAGCACACACATGCGAGATGATCATATCTGCCAGGCACACCACTTGCACATTAATGAAGTGCGATTCCTGAATATGTGCTCACTTCATATGGTAGTACAACATCAACATGTGTGCAATCAATGGCACCAACAACATTGGGGATTTGCCCAAGGGGATAGAAGTCTCCCTTCACAGCTGGCAATTCAGCACCCCTGGGAAAATGGATGTATCTGTCCTTGTATATCATCATGGCAGACAGAACATCACGCAGCACCATGCTGAACATCGATTGAGACATCCCACCACCACTGGCCAATGTCTCCTGGAACGATCCTGTTGCAAAAAAATGCAGGGCTGCCATCACTTTATAAGTTGGGGTGAAAGCTGTTGGATATGTCCGGCTAGGCTGCAGGTGGGGCTCCAACATATCACAAAGGGTTTTCAGGGTGGCTCTATTAAGACAGACTTTGCGGATGATCGCAACATACTCCATATCCTCCAGCACTGTCAAGTGATGAAGCAGATTTGGCCTCCCCCTAGTTGAGATGAAAGTGGACATATGTCAATGCAATCCATTAGGAGATATGCACAGCATATCAGGTTCGGGGTGGCACAGCGGAAACAAAGAGCAACTCAACACTTGAGTGACACACCACCTTACATGTGTGTACGTTTGAGCTACACAAAGGGCACACCTCTCTAATTACAGTACACAAGTACCTCAAACACCACATAGGTCAATGTGAATGCACATTGTGATATGGCCACATTTCACATGTGCACGCCTGGGAGCATGGCATCCAGCCAATGTGTAACAACTAAACAACACTGGCTCATACTTCGCTGCTGTACCTGTCCCACCTCAATGCATCATTTCAACCCAATGACCACAGTTGGCACTGAAATGACAACTGCGTGTATGGGCAGACAGAAGAGCCATGCTAGTAATCACATCATACAGTGAGACGAGCATTGCCTTGATTATCACTGCACCTCAACACATTGACATGTGTACACATTGTAAAGTCCACTACAACACTGTCCTGCCTCGTCAACCATCTAATTCATAAGTGACATGTGAGAGAGTACAGGCCAATCTACGATAGACATACACAAACATGGCATGTGTGGCCACCAGTGGAGTCAATGGGATATTGGATTTGTGTGCACGATGGTGTGCCCTTGACCATGTGGCCACTGTGCACTGTAGAAGTGTGCCTGATGGCCATTGCCATTGTATGGCACCCAAATCACAGTAGCTACAGCCTGGCCCAGGCGGTGTGTCACCGGCACCCCCAATCACACAGGTGCGGTAGTCATTGGCATGGAGACATGCCCAAATTGCGGTTGGCATGCTCCGCCATACATATTGCGGTGCCTCATGTCATTGTATGGCACCCAAATAGTGGTAGCTACCGCCTGGCCCTGGGTGTGTGTCACCTGCACCCCCCAATCACACAGGTGCGGTAGTCATTGGCATGGAGACATGCCCAAATGGCAGTTGGCATGCTCTGCCACACATATCGCGGTCCCTCATGTCATTGTATGGCACCCAAATCGTGGTAGCTACCGCCTGGCCCCGGCGGTGTGTCACCGGCACCCCCCAATCACACAGGTGCAGTAGTCATTGGCATGGAGACATGCCCAAATGGCGGTTGACATGCTCCGCCTGGCCCCAGCGGTGTGTCACCACCATGGAGCATGCCCTAGTGGCAATAGGAACAATGATTGGGGTGGCATGATGTAATTTTAAAAAGTGCGGTAGGCGTGCTCTGGCACTGCGGAGTTGGTCATTGGATGCTTTTGAATGAGGCAGACCTGGGCCACCAATTGCCGCAGCTTGGCATCTTTGAAACGACGCCAGGGGGCTATATATGTGTGGTAGGGGGGCCTCACATTTCCACAGCTCACAGAGCCTGCTGCCACAGACCTCTGACCTGCTGCTGCTGCCTCCAGGGACTGCTGCCTGAGACCCCTCATCTGCTGCTGTCTCCAGGACTGCTACCTGAGACCCCTCCCTCATCTGCTGCTGCCTCCAGGGACTGCTGCCTGAGACCCCTGACCACCCAATCCCACCACAGTTGTTCCATGACCACAGTTACGGCAAGGACTGAGAAGACCTGTGTCAGTCCATTTACAAGCGAGGAGCCTGAGGTGCTGGTGGACGAGGTGCTCACACAGTACCCAAGGCTGCGTGGTGCCCCAAATGTCATGGTAAGTCATGAATAGCAGAGGTGTAGGACAAGGTGGGCACACATGTAGTTGTACTGATGCAGTATATGCCTGAGGGTGTGGGGTTGTGTCATGCACTGCATAACATGCAGACTCCGGGTGAAATGTAAGGGTCTCAATGTGACAGGTTTACCTGCCCGCTGTTGTGGGTATGTGTCTTGATTTGCGATGTCAGCCTTACAGTGACGCAGTTTGTTGGTCATGCAGGAGCCAGGACAGCGATTGTTTGGCATAATGGATGTGTGTCCCTGCTGTCCACCTCAGTGTGAGCCCAGATGGACTGCACAGTGCCCGCTCACCAAAACAGGGACACATCACTTCACTTACTGTGTTATTCATAAGTTTATTTGCATTGCACTCCAGCTATGCACCATCTCAGCCCATTAGTTTGCACACGACCAGACTTGTGTTGAGGTATTGCTATTTGTGAGCTCTTGTCCCTCAGTGCCACACACATGACATACTCATCGGATCACATGGCAGGGACATTGAGTGCTGCACAGTCTTCCACAAGGTGAGTCCACCCTCAGACACAAATTGATATGTGATGTATGTGTTGCTCAACCATGCTGAGGAATGGAGATGTGTGCAGGCCACATAGGGGTTTCAGTGTTGGCATCCTGCATGTGTGTGAGATGTGCAGGGACAAGTTTGCCCCTCACACCTGCCTGAAATCACATCAGCTTATCCCATGCAGAGTACCCATGTGAGATGCACCCTAGTCTCTGATGGACATATCGTAGAATCTGTGACGAGTTTGTGTCTTGCTACTATACTGATATATGTTGGGAATAGTTTGCTTTCATTTGGGATTTTAGTTGGCCAGGTGAAGCCCAGGATACCATTCGTTCCTTTGTGAAGCCTTTTACATTCCCACTTAATCAATGTCCCGTTTATAAGGTCAAGATTAGGCAGCGCATGCACTGCCTCTTTGAGACATGCTATATTTACTTTGTGGGCTTACAGCCCGCCTATTAGTGTTTTATTTGTGCCTTTGATTGTCATTCAAAATGTCTGCTTGCTAGTTGTTAATCCTTCGTCTTTGTTGCTCCTTTTTGCGGTTGGTTGCCTTCCACACAGCACCGCCAAATTACTGTAAACATTATGCTTCTGTGTTTATGTCTTGATTTGGGTGCTATGTTTTTTCAAGGTTCCTGCTTTGTGTCATTGTTTGCCCACCTTCAGCTTCTGCACTCCTCACTTAATCTCCCTGTTCGGTTCAAATATTGAAATGAAATGTCTGACGCTTCAGACGCTGTTTCCGAAATCACCTCTTCAATTTTCTCTGACTTCAAAATGAAACAATTTCCCCCAAACCCCTCCCGCTTTGCGGCTTGTTGCTTTAGTGAACCTCAGTCACTGGACTTTCAATAGCCCAACCTTGCAGCACACTTAAGGGCAAGTCTTGGGCAACTTGTGACAAATTTATTCTGATGCTTGTTTATATATTGTGAACTCAAGGGACGTGAAGGTGTTGGAATGCTTTACTTGAGCGCTAGATACATTACATATTACCAGATGGATTTTTTGGGGCATTTTTATACATTGCAAGCTGGACTGGCCCAAATGTATTTAAATGCTTTGCAAAAGCGCTAGTTATAATACACATAGTTAGTTATTTTTTTTATTTTTAGGTGCACAGAGATTAAGTGATGCTGAAGCCCCCCTGTTTATTCACTATTTCCTCTCTACCTGAAAAATGGGAGCAGCATTCGTCCATCCCACATCGCTGCATGCCCACGCTTTTGCCTTATCCTGTTGTCCTCCTCCTCTCAGAGTTCTAATGTCAAAGCACTTTCACGGCTGCTCCCCAGAGACTGTGAGACAATTTCTATACGATAATGTGAACTTGAACGACCTAAAGGTGTTAAAACTCTTTACAAAAGCAATAGTTGCATTACACAAGGTCTGGGAAATTCTTTTGTGTTTAAGTGTGCGGAGATTAAGTGACGCCGATGCCGTCCCTGTTTATTCTCTATGTCCACTCTACCTGACAAGTGGGAGCATGTTGTTGTACATGCTGCTAAACCCAGGAGAACGGGACAGAGGGCGGGTTGGGGGTTGGGGCTTGCTGGTAAATGGATGGTGAGAGCAGTGTTTTCAATGGAAAACTCTGGAGAACGGTACTTGGTGAATAGAGGCCTCGGGGGCAGGCGGTGATATGAGGTCTCCATCATTGAAAAGTATTTTTATGCTTTTTGTTAAAGGCTGTACTATACTTAAGTGATGCAGCCGCACACAAAATGTTATACTGCTGTTGAATTGCATCGAGACAACTTGTCTTTCTGTCTGCGCACTAAAGAGCCTTGGAATGTGTTCATAATAATGAATTTTTCCGGAGGCAAGCATGCATTCCTGAATCACATTGTGTGACGCAGTGTGTAGTAATTGTATATCACTTCAATCCTTGGTGGCAGAGCACCCAGGATAAGGTGTTGCATGGTTAAACACCTATAAGCTTCCAAAGGCGAGACCTATTGACTAGTCAAATGCTTGTTCTTTTTGATGTAACTGTTGTGATGTGCACTCCCTTTTTGTCCTGTGTTGACTCTCCCAGACCTTGAGGCGTTTGGTCTTGTGTGGTTACAAGCATGGTTTCGTACATCTCACAGGGTGCGGGTGCACACTCCAAACAGTTTGAGTGTAGGCATCTTCAAGATTCCTTTCACATGGTGCTGTAAGAGAGAAGGAGCTAGTTGAGTTATCTGAGGCTTGATCTCTCTTGTCTAGAGCCTATAGGTGAGAAGGTTTGTTGAGAGATACTTATGATTAAGACCTAGGTTAGGTATGGGTTGACTTACTGGAGGGGGTAGCACCAGTGGCGGCTGGTGATATTTGAAAGTGGTGTGCCGGAAACTGATAATCAAACTGCAACGTAGCGAGCGAGCTTAGCAAGCGAGCCCGAACCCCCTAAGGACGGTTCGGGGGGATTTCCCCCCAAGAAAATTTTGAAAGAATAGTGGAAAAATGGTGCATTTTCAAGCAAATTTGAGAAAGCAGGAATGTTATTAAAGCAATTGTGAAAGTGCAGGTATTACATTATTAAAGAGCTGTCATATAACATAGGTAGCTGCTTATTCAGTATAACCACAGAACTTCATAACAGACTTCAAGATACAATGCTGAGAACCTCACAGATTGTTTTTATTTAAACTGCAAACAACAAAACAAACACATTTTTTGATTTAAACTGCAAACAACAAAAGAACCAACTAAACAGGTCACAAACTATCACCATTCAACATATTTACTTTTTGTATCTAAATTCAGCACGTCTGTCTTTAAGCGCAGCAAATTTTTCAATTACTTGAACGTTAAAGTCAGCAATATTTTGAACAAGCTTGCTCTCTATAGAGAGCATTGCCAATGTATTGAGTCTGTCCTGAAGCATGGTGTTCCTCAGGAATGTCTTAATCATCTTTAAGACGGAAAAAGATTGTTCTGCCTATGAGGTTGTCATAGGAGTGGTAATGACAATTTTAGTTAAAGCTGCTGTCTCTGTAAATGTCTTTTCCATATTAAGTTCATGAATTTAAGACAGCAAAGACCTGGCATCTTTGGCCTTCTGGTACACAGGCATTGAGTACATTACTGTCAACTCACTTTTCAGGTCCTCTTGGTTGAGCATCGGATAAGCTTCCACAGCCTCATGCAGAGCATGCTCAGCGAAGGATTCATTATATTTATCAAAGTATTTACTTTCCAATAATGCGGCACTCTCCAAATGTTTTGTGAAAGCAAAACACTCTTTTGCATGCACAATTACAATGTCACATATCTCTTTTTGCACTGAAAAATTAAATCTACGTAAACTGAAATGGGGAGGTAAGGATATAAAACCAACAATAGATAAATTAAAAAATGAACTGCTCAGACTAACATCGGAAGAAAAAGAAAACGTGGTAAAAACATGGGAACATCTATGTGAAGCAGTAACAAGAAATCCCCCAAATATAAATCAGAATTCGAGAAGACTCACTAATGGGAAACAGCCTTGGTATAACATCACCTTGAGAGAGGTAAAAAGAAAAATCGCACGAGAAGTCCGCAAGCAGGTATTATTGATAAAAAGTGGACTAAAACCATATAAGTCAAAATTGAAAGTCATGCGGAAAAAATATAAGACCATGCTGAGTAGCGCAAAAACATCGTACCAAGAAGAAATGTGGACAAAATTACTAATTGCCGGGAAACACAATAATGCCAGAACATTTTGGGGTATTATTAATAAACTGACAAAGGGGAATACCCTAACACAGGAGGCTGGCATAGGAGAAAGCAAGTGGACTCAGCATGTAAAAAACATGTTTTTCGACAGGATGGATGGTCAAAAATGGCCCTGTAAACCAGAATGCAAATCCTGCATTAGAAATTCCGAACATGCGGAAACTATCTTAGGAACAGGACATAATCCACCAGAAGTAAGTCTGAAGCTAACTTTGGGTTGTGGAATTGGGAACAAAGGGAAACTTGAAAATATACTTGTTGGTAAATCAGAAAAATTTGTAAACATCGTGCCTGATACCCTTGTAACAACAGATCAGCTGAAAGCTAAAATAAACCGCCTGAAAAAAGAGGGTGCAGTGGGTCCTAACGGGCTTCCAAACTCTATCTTCAAACATTCACCTGAATTCTGGGCAGAATACTTGACACCATTCTTTAATTCAATTTTCAACCAGAATAAACTGCCAAGATCCTGGAACAGGAGTATAATCCACCCCATTTTCAAACAAGGTGACCATAATGAGCCAGGAAACTATAGGCTAATTTCGCTGATGGATGTTGAGGCAAAATTATATGGGTCATGTTTACTATCACTTCTCCAAGACTGGATGGAAGACACAAATATAATACCCATGTTTCAAACTGGCTTCCTGCAAAGGACCGGCACACTAACAAACTTGATATCCCTGGCTCTTCTAAAGGAAAAAGCTGAAAAAAGGAAGACGAGACTGTACCTTGCTTCATAGACCTGCGAGCAGCCTTTGATAGATTGAACAGAACCCGCCTATGGGAAAAATTAAGATCATGGGGTATCCCGAAGAAGCTACTGGAGGCTATTATAGCCTTGTATAGTAACACCTGGGCCAGAGTAAAATTGGGAGACGGTAGCAGCGTAACGGCTGAAATTAGAACACAACAAGGCTTAAAACAAGGCTGTGTATGGGCCCCAAGTTTATTCAACCTCTACATGGGAGACATTGTCAGTCACATGGAGGTCGGAGAATGCCATCCACCCTATTTGTCAAACATTCCTATCCCCTTCCTGCAGTATGCAGATGACATTGTCGTTCTGAGTCAAACGCCAATAGCCTTGCAAAGGTCGATTAACAACTTGGTAACCTATTTGGAACACGAATGTTTGGAACTGAATAAAGACAAAACCAAAGTGGTCCGCATCGTGGATCCAAAAAAGCCAACATTCAAATGGTATGCAAATAGTACCCCAATAAAGGAGGAAACATCATACAAGTACCTAGGTCTGAAGTTGGGGCGAGGACAAACTAACAAAGAACACAAAATCGATCTAAAAGCTAAAGCACAGTCCCTGATCTACGCATATCGGCAACTACAAAAAAAAATAAGCTGTCCAAATTATACACACCTGCTGAAAGTGCTAAAAGCACAAACCCTACCCACTTTATCATACGCATTGGCCACCTGGTGTGGCAAAGAAGCAGGGCTGTTAAACAGCTTACAAACAAAGGTATACAAGACAGTCCTAAACCTCCCAAAATCGTCAGCACCGGCGCAGGTTCGTCTAGAATTTGGTCTTCTGAATCAGAAGTTTCGCAGTATGGGAACCTTTGAAAAACTCTGTCACCAAACACGAATGTCAGAAGACGGCTCATTGGACAACCTGTGCTGGAAAGAAATCGATACCCAGCAGAAACAGCACGTGCCGAACAGTTGGGGAGGTTTCCTGACCCAATCTCTAAACTGTATAGGAATTGAAGACATTTGGGACACGAGGCCAGATAGATATACTTTTGGCAAAATAGTAAACAAAGCGGTCAAATGGGAATCTTATCTGGAAGACAAAACAAGTACCGCAAAACGACGACACGGGTGGACTGTGATAAACTCATATTGCGGGATAAAGCCACAGACCTATCTGGAAAGCCACTTCAATAGTTCCCTAAAACAAAGATATATAAAACATCGACTAGGCTTATAGTTTTCAAAGGATTTGTTACCATCCTGGAAAAATTGTCACACTGACCCTCATTGTCGTCTATGTGGATATCAGAATGTAACATTAATTCATTTACTATGTGTGTGCCCGGTGCTTAAGGATTTGAGGAGACGGCTTTTAAAGAACCTTTTGTAATAAATTGAACATTCGAACATGGAGGCAAGCTGTAATTCGATGGCTAGATGGATCATCTCCTATGTTGGCCTGCAGGGGGGTTAAATACATGATGAAAGCCCAATCCCTCTTACAGCAAGCTGAACAGGGAATCATAGTATCAAATTGAAATACATGATATTTATTTTTCATATGGCTAACAGTCTCTAAAAGTTAACATTATATAAGTGTTTTATGTTCTATGATGATCAAAATGCATTTTGTAATAATTATTAATAATTTTATACAATAAAAATTGACTTGACTTGACTCTTTTGCACTTCGGACCAGAGTGGTGATGTTTTTCCTGTGGTTTGAAAAAGTTGAAGCCGCTGGCAGTTGGCTGTCTAAATTGTCAACTTCATCTCTCTCTTTGTTTATGCTTGCGACAAACTCCGTGGTATATCTTTTCACAGAGACAGTATCTATGTCTCGTCCTTGTAACTGATTGTATAAAGTCTCGACCTTTGTCATTATCTTTTCAAATAAAAACGGAAAGAACTGAAACTCTCTACTTTTTAGTGTTCTAGCAAAGCCACAGGCTTCACTGTGACATTTGAAATCAAAGGTTTCATTGGCTTCTATGGCTTCAAAACATTGCACAAGGTCCTCCCTATATTGAAATATTAGTTGGACTGTACGCATGTTATAGTTCCAGCGAGTTGAGGCTCCCCTCGGAACCCTTTTGTCCACAATCTCCTGAAGTGCATCCATTCTTTTTGGGGAACGTGAGAAGAATGCTGCCATGCCTCCTACATCCTGAAAGAAAATTTGTGTCTCGGAGATCTTTGATACTGCCTGTTGCATAATAAGATTAAGTTGGTGGGCGTGACAGTGCACATAATGAGCATACGGGTAGACATCTCTAATTCTTTTCTGAACGCCACCATGGATTCCACTCATTACGGACGCACCATCATAGCTTTGGGCAATACGTTTTTTTCTTTGATGCACCTCTGGAAAAATGAAGTTGAGTTGACGCAGTATAGCTGCAGTAATGGTTTCTGCAGTGGAGTTTTTTAAATGAGTGAAACCATAGAACCTCTCCACAACATTATAGCCATTGTCCAGGTACCGAAAGACTAATAGGGACTGTGTTTGTGTGGCCACATCAGTGGTGTCATCAGCCTGAATAGTCACAAAATCTGTGTTTTGCAACTCTTGGACAATATGGCTTCTCATAATTTCTAACATACACTCCAGGAGTTCATTTTGTAACGTTTTAGAGGTGCCCTTAAAGACTGTAGCACTTGCTAAATGTGCTTCCATTTCCTTGTCTATGCTTGCTACTAAATCTACAAGACCCATGAATATTCCAGGATTTGTGGAACCTTCCGATTCATCATGGCCTCGCAATGCCAGTTCAAAAGCACCACAGAAACTAATGCAATCAATTATTTTTGATAGTATGTGTCTATTCCTATCAACTGTTTCATTGTGTTTCTGTATTGTTTGGCGATATGCATCGCTTATGTGCTGCTCAATCGGTGCGTCTCCTAACATTCCCAGTCTTGTCACGTTTTCCATATGCTTTCTTGTGTGTGCATGCTTCTTTATTTTTTCAGACAGATGCTTCAAGTCTATCACTCCTTCTCTTGTCCAAGGAAAGTCACCATTAAACAGCAAGCAGGGGAAGCAGAACCGTCTGTTTTTGGAAGGGCACCCTGTAAGCCAATCAGCTTTTGTGTACCAGTTGTTTGAGAATATACAATTGTAAGATTTTCCTCTGTCCTGGGTAACTTGTTGGAGTTGTAGGTCAGGCCGATCAGGTCCTAACCTCTTTATCTCTAGTTTATCTTCCAGTGGGCGTGCATGGAATGACCGTGTAATTAATTGTTGTACCATATTCATCTTGCCGATGCTGTCCTTACCAATATGAAAGAAGCCTGTCAATAGTCAAAGTGCAACGTATAAGATTTGGTGCAATAATATCAAATTTCAGCACAAATACATATATCTTGTGCATGACAGCAATATAGCTGCAAGAGCTCATTTGAATGGCCAGGCAGGGGTGGCATAATACATGCTGCTGCCCCTGGTAGGCCTTGGGTGCACCTATGCCCTGGGTACCTATGGTACACTACACAGGGACTCACAAGAGTGACCCAATACCCAATTGGCAATGCACCTAAAGTACATTGTGTGAATTTAGAGAGAGAGTGAGGGTACAATGTTCAGAATGTGCACCCACCCCAACCACCATGTAGAATGAGTGACCACAAACATAGCTAGCCCTAACTCCAAGCTACAAAAAATATCATCAGTTTCCTTACCTTGAACACGGTTGTTTGCTGGGTCGTAGCCGGGATGAAAGAGCGGCAAAGAGGTTGGGGCCTCTTGTTCTTTCTCCAAAAATTGCCCAAAAAGTTAGGTAAAGGTTCAGGTTGTCCAGCTTTACCAGGTGCTGGAAATAAAAATATAACAATTTATTTTTGAAACATTGGGGTTATCAAACAAACACTAGGTGGGGGCAAGGGGGGGTGGGAACATAACGGTACAATTTTTACCTTGCAGTTCACTGTTGTATGTTAGGATTTTTACTTACGAACTGCAAGTGACAACATGATTTCTCTGACAAATGCAGTGACTCACTGACCTATTTACAGCATTTTGTGATCTGCCTCAGGTACATGTTCCTTGCAGCAGGCATATCAACCTTCTCTGCTACCTTTCCATGAGTCAAAATCTCCATTAGAGAAAACTCTGATCTCTCTCTAGGATAAACATGACCTGGGGCCACAATTTATGGCAGAGCAATGTGGGGAGTGTTTTAGGGTGTCCCATGGCAATGAGGAGTCATGGGCTCCAACTGAGTTATTTCTATTCAGTTCTTCACCTCTATAGTTCAGCCCCCCTTACCATGAGCCCAGCACCACCAAATATACCTCAGTAGAGCCTGTCCTTTTAGGGGCGCCCGGGCAGTCAGCGACTACTGTCCTCTGACAACCAGACCCCTTTTTGCTGTTGATGTCCAGAGGCTCAACCCTAAGTGTTGGACCCAAAGCAGATCGCCAAGTAACCCTACAGCAGCAGTGGCCCTGTGGGCAGTGAAGTCCCTTCGTCACACACCATAAAAAGCTAGAGTCGATCCACCTAACCCCGCCAGCAATGTTTGCCTGCCTGCCTTAAAATCCCACAAGCCCCCTCTATGCAAACAACCCTCACACTTAATACTGTTTCTGTTCAGAAAAGCACCTAGAAGCAGTTCAATTATGTTGTGTGCGCCTTACAAACAATATTGACATGGATTATAACAGAGGGTCGGTCTGTCTCACTACTCACACATCATGAAAAGCTAGAGTTGAGCTAATGCCTGCCTGCAATGAATGCAGCATACAATCACAAGCGCTGAGTGCAAACCTCTCTCACACGTCACCACATACTGGTGCTGCTCTCAAAAGCACCTCCTAGAAGCAATTTAACTATTAGTAACAGTGTGCGCTTTACAAACAAAATTAACTTGGTTGGATGTACCAACTGCCAGCCGCCATGGTGCTGAGTGTATTAATTAATGATTATACACTTTAGGAATCTGAGGCTGAGCTCGACCTCATTTCGCCTGGAAGGACGGTTCGAATCCAAGTGGGTCGACTCGTGAGCCTTTTGTGTCAGTGAATGTCTGCTTTTGTGTGAGAGAGCGTAAGCAACAGAGAGAGCATTGTAAGCAACAGAGAGCGAATTGGGACATTATGTGGAGGTATTTTAACCGAAAATGAGAGGAATGTTTTGTGTGTGCATGTCTGCTTGTTCTTGGGCCTGTGTGTGAGTGCATACTCATGGGCAAGAGAATGTATAAATGCTGTATGTAATACAACAAATAAGAACTGAACCTGCAAATACAAACATTTGCAATGCAATAGGTCTCGCATTAGGAAAGTGTGAGCTATTGGTATTGTACATTACAATTTTTTTAATGTGTTGGCTTTGAAAGAACTGAACCTGCAAATATAAAAAAAAACACAGAAACTAAAGCATAACACATTGTTTGGCCTTGATGTAATTTTTTGTGAGGAAATACCCACTTTTTGTCCATATAAGGAGACAGGTTATCAATTGTCTACACATGCCATGCCCACATGTGCAGAGGTAATTTGCACATGCAGGCAGTTTGAGACTGTTGATAAGCGTAATTTAAGGGCAAAATGATTACTTGAAAGATGGCGGTAGTGTCTTTATATAATTATGCCCCACCCTCAGCTCCGCCCTTGCCCCGCCCCCTAGCTCAATTTGATGAGTACCTTCACTTATTTTTCCACATTTAAAGCCCTGGGTGTAGGTGGATTCAACAGGAAGGAACTCAGATTAGCTGTCAACTTTTTAAAGACGTGGGAAGGTATTGTAAAGCAGTAATTTCGCAGTGTGTAGAAGATTTGAGGGAGTGAGATTGTTTCCTGCAGGGCTCCACTACCTGTAATAAGATGATCCTTCTGAGACACTTCACTCAAGAGCGATGTATACAAACCTGCTCAGTGGAAATAAATGCATTACCTATAAAGGAATCATTAAATCCTCCAGAAGGGAACACCTAATGGATAGTCTTTCTATCCATTCGGATATATATACCATATTTGCTGTCCCACAATGTTAGCACCCTAGCCATATGATGATTCTCTGAAGGTAGAACAACAAAAGTATTTTGGGAACATTCAAACCCAATGGGAAATGAGAACTCGAAACCAAAACCAGTTTTAAGTTCGTACTATCTCTCCCTGCAAGAAAAAACAGAGAACTACAAAGAACGGTAAAGGGTATCTTAAACCATACATGGCTTTTTTGTCCCCATGTATGAGGAAAAGGCACTGGCCACTGTGTACAGTATACAATTATACTGGATTTGTTTTGGGTTCTTGCCCCGCGCAGAAAACACAGCCTGAGGTCCTTCCCTCCCCAGGCAGTCTTGACCTCTTTCCATGTCCGAGTCTAACAAGATGACCAGTCCTCTCTCTAGCCATTACAATGCTCTTGCTAAGACTTCCAGTGGCTGGATGAAAACTAAAAGCAAATGTTTGGGAACTAAACGGAAAAGGTGTTTTCAGGCATCTGCTTTTAAAACTGAAGGGCCACCAAAAAGAGAAGCCCTGTGAGAGCGCAAGCATTCATTGAAAGTCGGGATGCACGTTGCCATGCCAGCTGCAAAAATATATGGAATGTGTGCACGGCAGAAGGACTGCAAGAAAGACAGGAGGGGAATAATAATTATAGAAAACAACACCACAAAAGAAACATAATTGGAGGAAAGGGTGTTTACAAAGCAACACTGTAAAAACGAAAAGGAAAACATTAATTGCTGATAATTTCATGAGACGGACTCTGGACTGATGTTAAAAACGGGAGCCGAGGGTTTGGTGCTAATTATGGACAAGGTCTCCCAGAGCTTCAGAACGGGCTGCATGGCTAATCTCCATCCCAGTTTGTCACCTTCTCGCCCGGGCAGGACCGATGAAAAGGAAACCCTATATTCACCTCATCACCGTCAGTTATTCCCAGGCTCACTGTACAGCAGCAGACGCAGATGCCAAGCCAGCTGAACACATTCGAACAGTGAGCAGACGACTCCGCCTTTTGTCCTTTCCTTCAGGTGCTGCTGCTGGCCTGCAGCACTGGCTTCTCTTCCGAGCTGCAGGCCAGCAGCAGCACCTGAAGGAATGCATGCTCCCGGCCTCTAGTCTACACTACACTACAGATGTGTTCATGCAGCCTGTGTGCTCAGCAGCGTGTGAGCAGTGCTCACTGCTCACACACTGCTCACCTGCCCCCTTCACCATACTCGAAGCCTCTATATGTGTATGCGGCCTGTGTGCTTACACGCTGCTTACCGGCTGCCCTCTTCACCACATGCACATGTGTGTGCAGCCTGTGTGCTCACTCACACGCTGCTTTTACATGCCCCCTTCACCGAATGCTCCCGGCCTCTATATGACTATGCGGCCTATGGGAGCTCACAATCACACGCTGCTTAACTGCCCCCTTGCCCTTCACCAGCATACTCGAGGCCCCTGGCCTCTACATGTGTATGCACTGCAGCCCGTGTGCTCACACGCTGCTTACCTGCCCCCTTCACCGAGTGCTCCCGGCCTCTAGTCTAGACTATATGTGTGTGCGGCCTAATGGCAGAGCTTCTTTACCATTACCAATTGGAACCACCAGACCAGACAGAGGGTTTGGACAATCGAAAAGGAGCGCGTGATAAAATCGGTGACACAAGGACGAGATGGAGCGCTGAGCAGAGTTTAGAAAGCAGTGCAAAGGTCAGGAAGCTACTAATCCAAGTCGGGTCAGGGGCCGCTGAGAACACACAACTCCTCACTGACAACCAGTTTAACTTACGTGGGTGGACGTTGGACCGGACGACTGGACCGGACGACTGGACTGGACGTGTTGGCACTCACTCAGGCTGCACAGTGCACACTACTACTAACTGCTGCACACAAAGCAAAGGTCGTCCATGCAGGCGTTACTCCTAGGCTGCACTCTGCAGCACGCCACTCGCCACACACACAACACAACAATGGCTTCACTGCTGGCTGGTCACGACAAGAGGAGTCTCACGACGAAGATGAGTAGTCACGAGTCACGACCAGTCGACTGATCACTATGACTCATCCTCGACTACTTAATTTAGACTAGTTTTACTTTCAGTTTCACTTACTGTAGTCTGTTGTTGACTGTGGTGGCCAGCAGAGCAGCAATGGTGTGCCACGCGCTGTGACGTCCCCACTGCGTAGGCAAATGGCCAATCACAAACGACATGGCTGGATATAGCCATATATGATTGGCCATAGTGTGCAGCCCTCAGTATAGCAGCCCACCACCCACGGGCGGCACTTTCCTGCTGCAGCAGCCAATCCTGGCGCAGCGTTAACAGCGCCACTGTGCCAGGATTGGCTATGAGCAGGACAGTATTTGCCCTAAATGAGACCGGGGGCCCAGGTCCTCATAATGGCTCTGAGTGCTAGAGGGGGGTGGGGGAGGGAAGGGCTACAATCTACGCATGCGCGGACCAGGCAAAATATTAAAGATTCCGGGATTTTATATGCGCAGTCAGCGAGCTGTCTGTATTATTGTAGCTGTGTGCTTCCTGCCTCTGCCTATCACTCTCTGCCTCAGCCCCGCCCCCGGCCCACTTCGTTATGGATGCCCGATTCAGTCGGGCTTGTCCCGGGCCGGTAGCGCGCAGTGCTCGGGTGCCTGGGCGCTCGGCTCACACATTTATTTTTTAAAAAGTTATTACACTCATTTTGGCAGTTCGGTCGTCCATGGCTAGTGGGGCAACGCCCCAACGCCCCCCATGAACAATCCGCCACTGCATAAGACTCAATGATTGTGTGTGTGACTGTATGGATATCTGTATACTTGTAATAATTATTTTATTCTACACTAAATTTGACTTAGTATCTAAATAAATAGATGAAGTGGTGTTTGTATAAGTGTGTAGCTAAGTAAGTATGTAAGTATGATCCATTGTTTGCATAAGTGAGTAGGATAACTTTATATGTGAATAGGTTGTGTTTTGGTGTGTAATGTCGATATAGGTGTATAAGTATTTTTGATAGTGTTCTATTAATCATTGACAGCATGTATGAGTGAATCTACAGGTAAGTGATTAGATGTGTGTATACATCTAGGAATCAATGAGTGGGTTTTTAGATACTTGTATTGCTGTGTCAATGGATTCAAATATGATACTCTGTATTTTACAAAGAGTGATGAAAGATTTTACTAGTGTATGAAAAAGTGTATGTGATTGTCACGTGGATGATGTCATCAGTGATGCTATCATTGATGTCATTTGAGATGTCATCAGTGATGTCACTGACCATGTCATGAATAATGTAATATGTGACATCATCAGCAGTGGATTGCGGGTGCGCAAAATATAATTAGTACAACTAACTATATAGGAGCAATTTCAATGGTTTTTTAAATGCTAATTCCTAACTATATAAGGCCTGAAACCTATGGTTTTTTCAGTGAATTTCAAAGGTTTTTAAAATGCTAACTCCTAACTATATATGACCTGAAACCGATGGTTTTTTAAGTGAATTTGCAAGGTTTTTTAAATGCTAATTCCTAACTATATATGACCTGAAACCTATGTTTTTTTAAGCGAATTTGCAAGGTTTTTTAAATGCTTATTCTATTAGCGGATAACGTTTAAATATGTTAATATCCTTCTGGGACCACTTTTTAAATGCTAATTCCTAACTCTGTCAGGCGTGAAACCTATAGTTTTTTTCAATAAATTTCAAAGGTTTTCTAAATGCTATTTCTATTAGCGGATAACGTTTAAATGTGTAAATATCCTTCTGGGACCACCTGAGCAGCCCTAGGGGGTTTCTACCCTGCCCCCTTTTTGCGTTCTACACGTTTGTTTTTCTGCTTCTTTTGTGCCTCGGTCTACCTAGCACAAGATGAATGCCAACACTTCCTGGTTAGAAGTGTTGACAGCCAATGAGCATGCTGCTTTCCGGTGAAAGGCATGCTGATTGGCTGCCACTGTCTGTCAACACTCCAAACCAGGAAGTGTTGGCAGCCATCTTGTGACTCGGTAGAACCAAGGCACAAGAAAGCAGTGAAATAAAGGCGCAAAACACGCAAAGGGGGCAGGGTAGAAGCACCCTGACCCCTTAGGCCTGCTCAGGGGGTCCCACAAGGACCCCCCAGGCCCCCTCACAAATTATTATTATTTTTTTTTTAAATCGCGGGCACCGTGCGCAATCATTGATGTCATTTGAGATGTCATCAGTGATGTCACTGACCATGTCATGAATGATGCAATATGTGACATCATCAGCAGTAGATTGCAGGGGCGCGAGTTATAGTTTTTACAACTAACTATAAAGGAGGAATTTCTATGGTTTTGTACGTGTGAAATGTCCAGCTAACTATAACACCCCTGAAACCTATGTTATTTTCAGTGAACATATATATATATATATATATATCAACACACAGTATCTCAATTGAGCTGCACTCCAGACAGGGTGAAGGTTACCAGGCACTACAACTCCCATAAACCACGTTGACGTGAATAAGGGGCGTGACATTTTATATAAGGAAGTTGTTGCCTACCCGCAGCGCAAACTTTTCTCCTATGCCTCTGAAGAAGGGATGGTCCTGAAATGTGTCAGGCAAGGAAAAGCTGTTTACTGCACTGGCCCGCACATCCATCTGTACCTGTATTAAAGGCTACTTCCACTGAATTTGCAGAGAGTGCTGTTCCCTTCGTGTCCTCTCTTCTCTGGCTGTCAAGCAACGCCTCGCGGCCCCCGCTCCGCGGGAGCCACTCGCAGGCTAAAGACCTTGCTCTGAAATCCGTCCCTGGGCTTTCCCAAGTGCATAGGAGCACCAACGCGACCTCAGTGAGCCTACACCTGGACGCCAAGGCTTGAGGCGGGACTGCGAGGACCAGCGTGCAGAGCGGCGCTGATCGGCCGCAGCTGGTCCTCTTCCCGCCCCTTCCACCCGTCAAAACCATCGCGGTGTGTGAGCAGCCTGGGTACTTCCACTGAATTTGCAGAGAGTGCTGTTCCCTTCGTGTCGTCTCTTCTCTGGCTGTCAAGCAACGCCTCGTGGCCCCCGCTCCGCGGGTGCCGCTCGCAGGCTAAAGACCTTGCTCTGAAATCCGTCCCTGGGCTTTCCCAAGTGCATAGGAGCACCAACGCGACCTCAGGGAGCCTACACCTGGACGCCAATGCTTGAGGCGGGACTGCGAGGACCAGCGTGCAGAGCGGCGCTGATCGGCCGCAGCTGGTCCTCTTCCCGCCCCCTTCACCTGACCTTCCTAGATAATCTGTGGCAGTAACGCGCACGCGGGACGCGCGCGGGGCTAAGGCCGGGGCGAAGACCGGGCAAAGAGCGGGCCCTTTAAGGCCGTTCAAGGACGGCAGAGGACGGCCCTGGCCCTGAACCCCTGTTTCTTCGCCTTCAATCCATTTACAAGGTAGGCGGCACTGTGATTTCCATCTCTTTCTCAAATACATAGTGGCCGCCTCCCAGTCCTAACACTTACCGTTCTTGTGAGGTCAACTTTGCTGCATCTGGGCCAGCTCCACAGATGTCAACTATGCGCAATAGAACCAGAAGCTGTACTAAAAAAGCCATGGCCGTAGCACAAGTGACTGGACCTATAGATCTTTTTATCTCACGGGTGAATGAAACTATCGATAAAAGTATTATATTGCTGGAAAAAAAGAGTTTCCTTGGATCTCATGAACGCCAAGCGCTCATCCTTGGGCTCTCTTGCAAACGTAAATTCGCCCTCCCAGCAAGCTTTGAACAATTGTTCCTTACCCCTACCCTTGACCACCGCTGGCGCATTCACAGTACCGAATGCTGTCGATTTGTCAGTCACCCAATCTGACTCCGATCCGTCTTATGTTGATCTTGAGGCTACCCCAGATCTAGAAGCCTGCCAGCCATCTGACAAGACGGAACCGAGTTTAGATGGGCAACTTGATAAAGGAACAGCTGCAGTATCTATTGACTCCGGGGGAAGGGTTACTATTCCTGCAAAGGTTGCGCCCAAGACTAAGACTAAGGAAAAACCCAAAGCTAAAGCCAGGAACCATAACCTGATATCGCCTACCCCGCATTCGGCATCAGGCATACCATGCTGGGTTGAAAATATGGTAATAGATCTCAAATTGGACCTTGAGGCCACAATAGCAGCGCAAATTAAGCCCTTAATTTCCAAACTTGACAGACTTGCGTCGCTATTGAACTCGAAATGGCCTAATAAGATGAATGGGTCTGGGTCTACCCAGTCGCAAGGGATTAAAGAAACACTTCCCAAGCCTTCACCTTGCACCAAGCTCCCTAAAGACACATCCAACAAGGCCAAAACACTATTAGCTACTAAGGACTCAGCCACACTACACCTGACCCAAACAGGGAATAACTCTGCTCAACCCCCACTCTTATCTACCCCGAAGGCGGTGGGTCCTACTCCGGCTTTGCAACCATCTGCTGATGGAAATAAAACTACCATCTCACAAGCAAAAGATCTTAAAGGAAAGTCCACCAACCCAACAGCTCCTCCCTCTACAAACAAGCCCGAAGGCTCTAAGTCAAAACAGGCACGTTTTAAGTCAATCAGCCTGCCACCGGAAGTCTCTCCTTTTGTGGTTGTGCTGACAGCTGTTCCCCCACTGAAGGAGGGAGTAAAAGAAACCTTTGTAGAGTTAAGAAATAAATGTGCCCAGTGGCTCCAGTTAAACAAACCTTTACCTAGCCATATGAGCGGGGTAATTCTTACTGTGCGTAGAGGGGACTGGGTGGGCAGGAGTAAGAAAACAATAGCAGGGGATGTAATTACAGTTAACTTTAGGGACATAGGGGCAGCCAGTTACATATGCAATACACCCAACAGTGGACCTGCTACCCAAATTAATCCACTCCCTTTGTCTTACTTTCTTCCCATGCTGCCAAGACTAAATCCTCAGCGGCCTACTTTTCCAATTAACAGAGGGTCTGTGTATCCCCCGCAACACACTACCAAACACTGGCAGCAACCATCACATTTCTCATCTTTATTTCCACACCATACTAGTCTTCAGTGGCAACAACCTTTCCAACACCCACCACCCCTCTATCAGCCTGCTCAGCAGTGGCAGCAACCCCTTCAGCCCCCACAACCCGCTAACCATCAGTGGCAACAGCCATGGCAAGACTTGCCCCCTCCTTTCGACCCCTTGTACTCACAGTTCGCTCACCCCAATAGATTTTGTGTGCTAGATGAGGTAGACTGACTCAACCTCATGGAAGCTCCAGATCCAAACTTTACTATCACTAATAATGATATGGAGGATGTTCCCCTAGCCATCCCTCTCCCCATCTGTCCCGAATCCCCAACAGTGGCACCTGCTATACCACTTTCCCACATGTTAACTAGGGACAGTGTAGACCCACCTAACCCCAAAACCATTACCATTCCTGACGGTGATCCAATACATGGCGAGATAAAAATTCTTAGCTGGAACCTTGCGGGGATCTCTAGGAAACTAGGCCTCCCGGAGTGGAACGTCCTGATTGACGCCCACAAGATCTGTGCATTTCAGGAGACCTAGAGCACTGAGCCACTGTATCGTGTTGGGTTTGTCACCTTCTTTACACCAGCTGTAAAACCTAAGATAGGGAAGGGGCGGCCATCAGGGGGGCTTATCATCTGGGTAAGCATCTCGCTCAACTGCCGGATAACCATAAAGAAGAAAGGAAACCCAGATATCCTTGGTATCTCTCTATCGGGTCAACGTGGGGGACTACCTGTAGATCTCTACGATGTCTACGCTAGAGGCTCCAAAAATGGGTGTATCTCACCAACAGTATCGGAGCTTGAGGTCCAACTAGGGGACCATAGTGAACCTGGCCACATCATAATTGCAGGAGATTTTAACTGCACATATGAGCCACTCCCCCTAGAAGGAATACCTGATCTAGGAGAAGAGGACAGTAGGTGGGGTATTCCCATGCTCTCTATTCCTCCCATAAAGCGCTGGACTCGCAGTGCAATACAGCTTAATGCACTTACTTTAGAGTTTGGACTAAGAGCAGCCAATGGCCGCACACCTTCTGATCAGATGGGTGCCCCAACGTTCAACAGAGTTGGCCACTCCACGAGGATACACTATATTCTGTTGGACCGGGGGCTTTGGAGCTCGGTCATCGATATGGTTGTTATCCCTACCATAGAGAGTGACCATAATTCACTTTCCCTAACCCTAATGAATTCTTGGTCCCCCGGAGCGCCGTTAGTACCACCGAACTGTCCACAGGAGATCACTGTCTCCTCTTGTGGAAGACGCCTTAAGTGGAATAAAATCTTGTGTAATGTTAATAAACTGTCCACTATTGAAGAGGTGATCAAAGGCTCACAAGATAAAATCAGCTCCATAGACCTACTTATGGCAGCAGATAAGGTAACACCAATCTATGAAGTAGCCATAAAATCTATAGGGGGCCTTTTTTGGGTAAAAGGGAATATAGGGAAAACCATACCTCTAACCAAACCCAAAGGTAGACATGACTGGTATTCTGCATCGTGCAGGAAGGCCAAGACACGTCTAATTGAGGCAGTCAAAGGGAAGTCCCAACTATCAATACAAATAGCTAGGAGGGAACACAAAAGGGTTTTGCGGTTAGCCAAAAGGGAGTGGGAAGACGCCTACTGGTCAACCCTTAAAGAAGCCAGCCTGAAAAAAGATTCTAAATGGTTTTGGGACACTATAAGGGCACGCAATAGACCAGACAGTGATCTGCTAACCTGCAATATCCCAAGCCAGGCGTGGGTGGATCACTTCTCCAAACTCTATTCCTGCCATGACGTTTTGGACGAGGGAGGGCTTGCCACATCTTCGCCTACCACAAATTATGCATTTTGCCCCACTGACTTTGATTTTACGCTAAAGGAAGTGGAATACGCAATAAGCACTATCATTCCACAAAAAGCGGCCGGACCTGATGGGATTCCCGGAGACCTGCTAAAATCCGACAGCGCTAAATGGGGTAGATTGATTCATTCCCTCCTTGTTGCCATTTGTAAAGGTGCCCCTATTCCCTCATCGTGGAAAGGGGCTGAGGTGGTCCCTATCCACAAGAAAGGTTCGAGGGATGACCCATCTAACTACAGGCCGATCAGCTTGCTAGACACCAGCCAAAAAGTTGTCGGCAAAGTCCTGTTAGTTAGAATTCTTAATTGGGTAGAAGAAAACAAAATCCTTTCTGACTTCCAGGCAGGCTTTAGAGTGGGTACTGGAACGATTGAGCAAGCATTCAGGCTCATGATGGTATATTGGAAGGTAGTGGTTATAGGCAAGGGCAGTCTTTATCTCGCGTTTATCGATTTAAAGACTGCCTTTGACCTTGTACCTAGGGACTTATTATGGAAAGTACTTGCTGACATGGGGCTGCCCCATTATTTGCTATCCCTATTAGTCAGATTGCACCAGGACAGATTTGCCCAAGTCAGGTGGGGTCCTGGAGGGGAGAAAACGGGTAGTATTCCAGTTGAGAGAGGAGTCCGCCAGGGATGTGTTCTGGCTCCCACCCTTTTCTCTCTTTACATCAATGGGGTGGTTGAGCATCTCCTCAAACATCCATCTGACGAGCCATCCCTGGCTGGTGAACGCATACCGACCCTCCTCTTCGCGGATGATACGCTTTTAATCTCCAAAACCCCAATGGGACTCCAGAGACTTTTGGACAATTTCCAATCCTTTTTTACCAAACGAGGTCTCGTAATAAATACAAACAAAACGAAGTACCTTGTCCTCAATCCACCAAAGCAACATGTGCGTTCCCCCACCCTAAAAGCTGAGCTCCTGGAAAGGGTAAAGGTCTTCGATTACCTTGGGATACGTCTATCGGACAAAATGGACTGGACGCCACACCTAGATAAAATGCTGTTGAGCCACAAAAGGATTACAGGTGCCCTTTTGAGAGAGCAACGTTCCAGTTCAACAAGGCCTATAGGCACAGTCCTTGAGATCTACACAGCTAAAGGTGTTAGCTCTGCCCTCTACGGGGCCGAACTTTGGGGCTCTTCGTCCACTGATGCTCTGCAGAGATCCGAGAACAAATTCTGCAGAGAAATAATGTCCCTTCCACAAGGCACCCCGACACTTCCTTTATTTATGGACCTTGGCTGCACCCAGATTGGCGAAATTGCAAAATTTCGCCCATTATTACTATGGGCCCGCATCTGGCGGGTAGAAGAACTAAGCGGATATGCCAGAGGCCTTAAGGAAATCATGTCATCGCCAAGCTGGCATAAAATCAAATGGCTAAAAGACATGAAGAGCTTATTAACTAAGTTGGGACAACTTGAATCATGGCTGAATAGAACTTCACCCCCAAAGCAAACACTTAAAAAGCTCTATTGGGACTGGATTTGCTCACAAAGAAACTCTAGTGCCTCCCTGGGCAGGCTCACAGAGGACTTTTTGAGGTTTAAAGACTGCCCTAGACGGGAATTGTACCTGGATGCAATTGGAAAACCCTTTGATAGGGCCTTGTATTTCAGATTCAGAATGGGAACTCTACCACTTAACACTTTTACCAAAAGTTGGAAATCCTGTATGGAAATGTCCGAGCTATGCCCAGCATGTCTTCTTAAACCGGCCAAATTTCTATCTTGGGCTTGGGCTATTCGAGCCAAAAAGCTAAAACAATCTGTTTAATTCTTCTTTTTAGAATAACTTCTTAAATTGAAAATACTGCCATACTTGCTTAATCTGTAAAATTTAATCAATTAGTTGGCTAGTTCAACATTGTACCAGCATTCTTATTGAAACCATTGTCTTTTTTAAATGTTTGGTACAGAGATACAAAATCTTTTAAATTTATTACTGTTGTTCTTATCTGTAACTTTTTATACACTGAGCTGCTTTTATGATAATCACTTTTATCGAAATAAAGCTTTTTGACTTTGACTTTGTATTAAAGGCTGGCAACCTTCACCTTGTCTGGAGTGCGGCTCAATTGAGATATTGTCTGTTTAGAAATTTGTAGGCGCTTGCTCAGCGCCAAGCCTGCACCACCCCATGATGTCCAAGGGATCACTGGAACAGATTCACCGTTTCTAATGTGGAACCAAGTGCCAGCATTTCAGATGGACTCCACAGCTGGGGCACATGTCGGGTCTTATCTGTGGTAGGTATCAGCGCGCCAACATTGAGGAAGGATTTGCAGGCACTACAACTCCCATAAACCACATTGACATGAATAGGGGGCGTGACATTTTATATAAGGAAGTTGTTGCCTAGCAGCAGCGCAAACTTTTCCTGTATGCCTCTGAAGAAGGGATGGTCCAGAAATGCATCAGGCACAGGAAAATCTGTATACTGCACTGGCTCCGCGCATCCATCTGTACCTGTCATAAAGGCTGGTAACCTTCACCTTGTCTGTAGTGCCTCTCAGTTGAGATACTGCAGACAAGTGTTTTCCTATGTGTGGTGAGTGTTAACAGGCACCCTTTCAGGTGGGGAGGTTGCGGACAGGCATTAGAAAGACACTTTTTAAAGATTTGGAAAAAAATAAAAAATTAGAAATAACAAAATGGTGGGAGCACAGATCGTTAAGTCAATATGCAGAAGTGGGCAGAGTTCCTCGTGGACTTCGTATTCTTTTGGCCCCAAGTTTTGACAAACCAAATCCTGCAATGTAAAAGAAATGGGGTGAAAGCAATTTGGCTGCGTCTATGAACCTAGTTCACATTTTGATCAAATATGCAGCCGTTGATCGTGACATGATATTGGAACTAATTGATAATTTGAATAAAGAAATAGATGAACGAGGAGAAACTGATAAAACAAAGAGATTAACCGATACTATGAATGATCGCCTGAAAAGACATGAAGAAAAAATAAAATTTAGAAAGGCACATAAATTTGCATGTGACCAGGCTGATTATAATAATGGTCATATGTTTACCTCTGCACGCAAATATAAGGCTATGAAAAGACAAGAGTACAGCAGAAAAAACAAAAGTCTCACATCTTTTCAAGCTGCATCTACAAGTGCTAGTGCTAGTGCAAGTGCAACTACAAAACCTAATGAAAATGATGAACTTTCCAGTTTTGATACAGTTTCTCTCACTGGTGAATCTAGCTATGATTCGAAGTCCTCCAAACAGCAAGCACCACCTAAATTAAATCTGGAACAAGACATTTTTTAGTGGAGGAAAGACTTTAAACACTGAGACCAAGACAACCAAGGCAACAAACAGACAAAGAAGACGCAAAAGATGCCATTGATTCTGAAATAAATACAAACAAAGACAAACATGAAACATCAGATAAAAACAAATTACTATGCTCAGATGTCCACACTTTACTGACCATGCACGATCCTAAAGATGCCACAGGATCTCAACCACTAGAACATGATCATGATCTAGCTACCCAAGCAAGACTAAGTAAAATTGATATAAATCAGAAAGGTGCGGGACTAAATCCTTTTAAAACTAAATCAAGTTTTATGCTACTTATGCCGAAGGACTCTGTTGACACTTTCCATGACTGCGTAATTAAAGACATCAAGAAGTTGTATCAATTCACAAAAGGGAGGAAAAGAAAGAAAATTCTACACACTAAACGTGAATATGCGAAACTTATGAAAAAATTAGGAGACAATAATGAAATCATGATTAAAAACTCTGACAAAGGTGACAACTTAGTTATTTGGCCCAAAAAGGACAATATACAAGAGGCCAATAGACAATTAAATGATACCAGCTGCTACGAAAAAAACACCCAAATAGAATATGTGAAAGCTAAAGAGACTCTACAGAAAAAGTTGGGACAATGGCACAGGGAAGGTTTGATTTCCTTTGAGGAATTTAAATGTAAGAATGTTGAATTTCCTGTTTTGCCTACCTTTTATCTAATTCCTAAAGTTCATAAGGGGTAATCCCCATCCCCAGTAGACCGATTATATCTGCTCTCAAAAGCATGGGTGAACAAGTGGGTGAATATATTGATTATTTCCTATAGGATATGGTGAAAGCCTTACCCAGTTATGTTAGAGACACCAGCAATTTTCTAGAAAAAATCAAAAATTTGAAATGGAATTCTGATATGCTTTTATTAACTTTAGACGTTGAGTCTCTTTACACTAGCATCAATCACACACAGGGGCTAGCAGCAGTTAAGCATTTTTTAGCCAATAGACCTGTCGAGTATCATGAACATAATAAGATTGTTGTCGACCTGATTAATTGGTGTCTCAATAATAATTTCTTTTTGTTTGACAAGGATTTATTTAAACAATGCAGATGAGTGCCGATGGGATCCTGTGTCTCCCCCAGCTAAGCTTGTTTACACGTCGACTGGTGGGAGGAACAGGTCCTAGAATTTGAGCACAAAACTTGGGTCAAAGAAAATATATGCTGCTATCTCAGATACATAGATGATATTTTTATTCTATGCAAGGATATGAGCAAGAAGTACTCAAGTTTGTAGAAGCTGTCAACAAAAATTCTCTCAATTTACATTTTACTTCTCACATAAACACATTGCAAATTGAGTTTTTAGAGGTTCAGATGTACATCAAAAAAGAAACCATTAAGACAACCTTACATAGAAAGTCCACCGCCGGAAATGCAACGCTTCATGTGACAAGTATGCATCCGAAGCATTTAATATCTAGCATCCTGTACGGTGAGATATTTAGACTAAAAAGGATTTGTTGTTCCACTGTAGTTTTTGATCTCTACCTTAATGAAATGATTTTAAGATTAAAGGCACAAGGATACACAAATAAAGTTTTGCAACAAGCAGTTGATAAAGCCAAACTTATATCACAGGAAAGCCTTTTTAAAACTATCAACTGTACGGAGACTGAAGCAGAAGCACAGGAAGCAGTAGGTGTATCCATCACTACTAATGAATGTCCACAACAATTTACTACTGTTAGTAGTGAAGAAAGAAAATTTACGGCCTTTTTAAAGAAAAATTGGCCTATCGTACTAACGGATACAGTACTTAATCCTAGGCTTCCTGACAATCCCACAATTGCATTTAAACGACCCAAAAATATGAGAACCATTTTGGATAAGGCAGCACCAGAAATGAGACAAAATACATCTTGGCCCCAACCTATGAATGGGTTTCGCTAATTTACAAGCTGTAGAACCTGCAAATTTGGTGTAAATACGACTCATTTTTCGACTCCATTTTGTACACATGAAATACCTATCAAGGGCAGTTTGAACTGTAAGACTGAATATGCTGTGTACGTCCTGACATGCACCTGTGGCTGAACTATATTGGTAGCACCAAGCTACAGGTGCACGCAGGATACTACAGCATCTAAGGGCTATCTTACACAATGATCCTACATATCCGGTGGCCCGACATTTTAAAAGCATTCATGATAATGATGTGGCCTGCCTAAAATCTTATGTAGTTGGTGCCGTCCAAAATATGCGTAGAGGAGGGAATAGAGAATGTCTTTTAAGACAACTAGAAACCAAAATGATTTTGGAGTTCGATAGCAAGTGGCCCAATGGATTAAACACTACGGAAGAAATGCACAACTTTCTTTAAATATCCTTCTTCCATACTTCTGATTATTTAAACTTCAATCCTTCTATGTCTGGCTTTCTAAATAGTCTGATTTATAGGTGATCTTAATATATAGGTTCCCTAATATTAAGGAAAATATGTTTATTCACCTACTATCTAAAAACATACATTTTTTCTGAATATTCTCCATCGTGCCATTTTATGATATTGTATTTATACTTATTTATCAATATATATATTTTTTGTATATCTTCATATTTATTCTTATTTTATGTCTCCTTGTTAGCACTATTTATACTGTTATGATGAATTTTAGAAGGTTATATATATATATATATATATATATATATATATATATATATATATATATATATATATATATATATATATATATATATATATATATATATATATATATATATATATATATATATATATATGAATTTAACAATGTTATCCCAGGGATCTGGAATATTTTATTGTTATAAATATTGATACACTTCTTAAATCATGCAGTTTGCACTTTATATAAATGCTTCTATTTTGCACATGGTTTGCACAATATTTTTGCACCTCGGAAACTAATTGCTGCTTTGCTATTTGCACCATCAGTGTTATATATAATAGAAAAGATTTTGAATAAATCATTGTAGCTTCTTTTGTAATATGACCTATGAAAAAGATAGAAGAAAAGCTATTATATTTAAGTAATTGTTTGGGTCCATGTATTTTCACAGTGAGTGCCACACAATATTAAACAAAACATTGTTTGGCTGTATAATGTTTAACCAAATCTTTAGAAATACTGATCTTATAAAATAAATAAGCTACATTGAATACTTATATTTAGAAACTAATGTTGGTGCAACTAAAATATGAATTATTCAGCAAGAAAAATAACATGTATGTTTTCACTTTATATAATCACGTGGCTAGTTATGTAATGAAGGAGGGTGTGTATCACTAGCATTTAAAAAGCAACAAGAGCCATGACAACTGCGGTGTGAACAAGGGCTTTTCAAGCCTGAAACGCGTAGCTGCTCTCTGTTTTTGGGTTAAATAAAAACAACGTTCCTGAGCCCTGTGGTCCGTCTCCATATATATATATATATATCAACTACTACTTATCGAGCAGTTCCATGCCATTCTCCCTCAAACTCGGCCAATTCACCACCTCATTAAAAAAAAAACAGTCACTGACCAGAATGACCTTAACAATTACAGACCTTTTACTGACCTCCCTCTCCTAGACAAAATCATTAAAAAATGCACACTGGCACAAATCAACAACCACATTGAAAAATTCAACCTGCATGACACCTTCCGATCTGGATACAGGAAAGACTGCAGCACAGAGGCTACTATACTGAACGTCATTGACGACCTGCACAGATCTCTGGAAGAAGGACAAGCCTGCCTCCTGGTTCTCCTGGACCTCTTGGCTGCCTTTGATACTGTCAACCATGACATCCTCCACTACACACTCTCCCGCCGATCAGGTATCAATGGAACTGTCCTTCAATGATTTGCTTCTTTCCTCAACAAATGATAACAGTTAATCAAATTAAATACTCCACCTCAAAAGCAACAACAGCCTCCCAAGGAGTCCCCCAAGGGTCAATCCTGTCTCCTGCCCTATTCAACCTCTATATGGAAACCCTTACAGTGATCTGGAAATACCTCAGAATTGCATATCAACTCTACGCTGATGACACCCAACTGTACATGGAAATATCATCAATTAGAAATATCCAGCACCTAATTAGTACCCTTTACATGGTCAAATCGTGGCTGCCTAATAATAATATTAAGCCTAACCCAAGCAAAACTGAACTGCTACTCATCCAACCAAAAAATAAATCCTTTCCAGTAGACACTTGGCTTGACATCTATATAGCATTAAACTGCAAATTATCTATCTCCAACTCTTTAAAATCTCATGGGAATTAGAACTGATAAAAACTTGTCGATGAAAGGCCACATTAATGCGTCAGCTAAACGTGCCCTCTCATTGTTAAAAATGAAACCCTTCATCCCCAGTGAAGACCTAAAGAATGTGGTACGATCCCTAATCCTCCTCAAACTGGTCAATGGTAATGCAATAATCAAGGGCACCCCAAGAACACACTCAGCTCCTTTGAAAGACACACTCCATGCTGCAGCCAGTCTTCTATCGGGGGAATGTCACTTCGACCACCTCACTCCCACTCTTATGAAACTCAACTGGCTACCAATCGAGGCAAGATGTAAATTCAAAACTGCTTGCATAACCCACAAAGCTCTCTACTTGGAAAAAACAGTTTACCTTGCAAGCATACTATCGAAAGCAGGACAAAGAGACCCCTCCGAAGCTCTAGGAGTTTGTTCCTGATTTTGCCCAAATTCAAGAAAGAAAAATCACGCACATACTCCTTCTCCAGGAGTGCTCCCGGAATTTGGGACTTCTTACCTTAGGATCTATTAGACAATTCACTCATTCCCTTATCTAAAGAAGAAACTTAATCTTCTTCTACTCAATAAATACCTAACCCCCCCTTAAACGATCCACCTGGCCTGGCACTTCCTCCCCGCACCCTCCTTCTAAACTGGAGCACCAGTGCAGTGGAAAAACTGTGACTCCACTCTCACACCTGTGCAACTCCATCCAGATCCACCCCAGAACTATATTGTTTGCATATCCTACTGTCTATAGGTATACCTCTTTGTATATGGTCACTATGTATCCCTATGATCTCTCATTGTCACTTAAGTAATTGCCGCTCTACAGTACACATATCACATTGTCTATCGTATACCGCTTTTATATTATTACTAATTACTGTTACTTGCTTTTCATGTAATTACTGCTACAGTACATATATCCTACTGTTTATCGTGTACTCCTTGATATTACTAGGTACTGTTGTTTGCACTGATGTAGCTCTTGTAACTGCTGCTGCTGCTGTGATTCCTCTGTGAAGTTCTCTGATGCCTCCCGGTCAAGTACATGCTATACAAAACTCAACAATAAACAACTAGAAATAGATAAAAGTATGTACTTGAAAGTTACCTCTACTTCCAATGCTTCATACACACACTTGGCTCAATTATATGAATTTTATTGTCTGTGAACACCAACTTTCAATAAACATCTAGCCACTTCAATTCAACTTGGCCACCAACCTCGCTCTCAAGGAAAACCGTGCCAAAAAACATAGACAGCATGGTACTAGCACTCTCCTTTAAAGAATGTAAAACCATTTCTTCCAGAAAGTGAAACTTTGTTTAAGCCTCCATACTCTCACATCTGCATGGTGATAACACCCTCATCCACAGCATCGCATACTGCACATTGGTATCCATTAAGAACATGCTACACACCACAACACATCACATCTATGATCTGAAGAAATATGACTACATCACCCCATCCTAATGGATCTGCATTGGTTCCCCCTGCACACTCATACATCTTCAAAACCAGCTGCATAATTTACAAAGCTGTTACAGCAAACAAATAATGGACAAAATGCTGACAATGCAAACATTCTCCCCCAGTCAAAAGATCTGGGTTAAATGCATCGTTCTTTTACCCACTATGCCACCCCAATTTAGGCCCAGCCATTTGCAAATCAGTAATGACCCTGTGCCCAATGGGAACAGTCCAGACCGAACTGCCAGGCCAGGTCCTCCCTGGACCGGAAACAAGCATCCTGGGACCGGTTTCATGGTATGTCACCGTTCTTCAACCAGGCTAGCTTGAACCCAGTGGCACTGTGAGCAAGGGACCCACGTCTGGGCATACCCATCACACTTAAGGTGAAAAGTGTTACATCAAACTGATGATGGACGGAATGCTGACAATGCAAACATTCTACCCCAGTAAAAAGATTTGGGTTAAATCCATCATTCTTTTGCCCACTATGCCACCCCAGATCTGGAATAGGGTCAAGACTGAATTCCATATGGCTGGGTCCAAACTGGGATGGTGTGGTGAGCAAAAGCATGATGGATTTAACCCAGTTCCTTGTGACTGGGGGTGAATGTTTGCATTGTCCAGAATACATCCATTAAATTGTTGCTTTTGCATAGGTCGCCCTAAGTGGGAAGGGTATGCCCAGATGTGGGTCCCATGCTCATTACACCACTGGATTCAAGCTAGCCTGGCTGATGAAGGGTGATGTCCTGAAACTGGTCCCAGGATGCTTGTTTCCAGTCCAGGGAGGACCTGGCTTTGCTGTTCGGGCTAGACTGTTCCCACAAGGAACAGGGTCAAGGCTGATTGCATATAGCTGGGTCCAAACTGGGGTGGTGTGGTGAGCAAAATAATGATGGATTTAACCCAGATCCTTGTGAACTTTTCCATCTAGACACCCAGGATCTGGTACAACATCTTCATATTTAGCAGGATCGATCGAACTCTCCTCCAATTTAAGAAATAGCTGCTGATGCACTTTTGTAAAGAACAATACATCAATATGCACTAACAGTCCAAAAAGAAGCTACCTATCCTATCACACATTGACTTTATGCTTGTTTTTGATCCTGTGCAGAATTCTGCTGCCTTTTTGCCAGGTTCGCACTTTAGAAACACAACATACATACATACATACATAAATGTTGACTTCCCTACACAAAGATGAGTGACATAACTTAAAAAACAATTTTTTAACACTAACAGAAAGCCTTGATGATAGCATCCTTTTTTGAATGGCAGTCAAAAAGATCAATAGATATTTGTTTTTCTTCCCAAGTGTCAGTCCTTTTTTGGCCATTGCTCTGTGAAGTGGTGTTTCAGCTTAACTACGATGCACACCTCAATTCCAAAACACATATTATGATAGAGAAAGGAAAGTGTCCCTTCCATATTACGTAGCTGCTAGACCACTTAGTGTCACAAGAACATAACACTCCCTTGCTGCTTCCAAAGTGATAACTATAGAAAGTGGACCAAACTCTGCAATCTGGAGAAAACATGGACTGCATCAACATTCCCCACCAATAAACATGGTGTCAAATTCCATAGGAACCAATTAGGTCCACAGGGCATTCGGGGAATATGTGACATAGTACCCTAATTTAGCGATGGATGAACCTTATCTTTTCCATTGATGGAGCCCGTTTCACCAGCGCTTCCTCATCAAGCAACAGGAATCCACGGCACCATGAAGAAAGTAGATCCAGGCAAGTGCTGCTTTTTTTCAAAGTTTATTTCAAATCACCATCAGTGCAGATACATGGACGGTCTACGTGTTTCGGCACTACGCCTTCGACTGGACCATAGAGTCCAGGTGTCTAGATTGCCATTTTAAAGTGGCAGGTGCTTATCACAGTCCCTTGTTTATTTTTACCTTTGTGCTGATTCTAGACTGCTACCCACTACATTTTATGGTGGTATTCCGTGTCCACCATTTTTACTTTTCACTCGTTGAAAAGTGCATTAGTGATCTTCTACCAGGTTTTCTAAAACATGATATGCTAAATATGTACAACTACAATATTTCCAAAACAAAGCAATTTTGTTAAGAATAACGTATGTAAACATTTTCATTGTGGGAAAGGGGGCATTGGGATAGCAGCATTGGTACAAAAGAAATTTCTAAAATTCATGCAAAGATAATCTTATAGTTCTATCCGTAAAAACTCATAGTTCTATCCATAAAATCATTGAAAGTTTAAGTATGAAAAGTACATAATGCATATACCTTAAAAGTTAATGCCCCAATGATAAAAATATGTATGTAATGTGCAAAAAGACCAGTGTGACTAAAACGGATAAAACATTTAAAACATTCCAGAGATCAAGGGGGAATTCACCATTCGTTGTAACTTCTTCTATAGAGATATACTTCAAGTATGGTCTATCATCATTTATGGATAGACAATTGGGAGGGGAATAACCTGATGTGTCTACTGTTGTTTCATAAAAATAAGATTAATAAATATAATCCTCATTTAAACACATATATCTCAACCCTTATTACTGATGTCTATCTCAAAAAAAAATTCAGAAGTGAAGCGAGATATTAAAATAATATTTCCAATCCCCTAAGAATGTTAAATCTTCATGTCAATTGTTAAAGAGATCATGTGCATGAATAACTAGAAAAACTACCCCTTATGGACAGGGGCGACCACTCGGTCCCCCCGAACGTATGGCTGGGTGCCCCGATCCCTACGGGAAACCATTTTGGGCGGGAGGCGTTGCTCGGCTGGTATGCCCGAAGTGGCGTAGCCGGGCCGCGCTCTTTCCCGCCCAGGAGGGGTTGTCCTAGACACCCGCACGGAAGACCACGCCCCAGTAGGCGTCCCGGAGGAGGGTCCCCGCCCTCCCGCAGATGGATAAATAGAGCGGGAATCCGAAGAAGCGTCCTCTTGTTCCTGTGCTCCGAAGGCTGCACCAACTCGTTGCTCGTGAGCCCTCGACGGAACAAGCGGCAATTTTGAGAACTTGTAATCTTGTTGTTTCTCTTTCAGTTATTTGGCGTACGAAAGATCCAGGACCTCGTTGATCAACCGACGCGGCGTACACAAAGCTATGGCCGGCAAGAAAGCAGGGAAGAGCTCCGAGTTGGAGAAGGTACTGCGCACCTTGTCGAACCGAATGGCGAATATGGACCGAAAATTCGGTAAAGTTGAGTCGATCGGCCGAGGTTTGGCCGATGTTAAAAAACAGTTGGCGGCCCTGAACAGCTCAGGCCGTCCTAAGAAGGTAATAGGCCCGGCCTTGCCGGGAGTCGTCCCTGAGGGTAGGGGAAAGCGTGTTAAGAGGAGGGCGGTTTCTGGGGAAGATCCGGTTCCTGAGGTACCCCCAGTCACCCCCATCACACCGGTGGACAGCCCGGTACCTAACGCGGATATAGGTTTACCAATCCCCGTTGTAATTACTCCTGTTAATGATGAGGAGATGCCCCCGGAACTGGCCATCCAGTTAGCGGCAGTGTTGCCATGGCTCAAGAAGAAAGCGGGGGGGGCAGTGGCCGCAGAGGACCCGGCCGAGGAGGCTAGACTAATAATCGAGCAGTTACGGCAGTCGAGAGAGGCCGCGACGGCGAATTTTCCTCTTGTTCCCCCACAGGTGGCGCCAAGAGGACATGCGGTTAGCCGTGAAAAGGCGGTAGACACGACTGTCGAACCTGGTAAGCACGCATTGCCAATGGCAGGGGAGGGTTCGTTACCTTCAAGGCGCGAAAGGGTGGCCCAGCACATCCCTGCGGCCACAAAAGAACTGATATGGGGGAGAAATATGTGAATATGTTTTCATTGTTGACTGACCATCGTGAGATGGAATATGCGAGGATTTATGGCACCCCAGTGTATGGCGGGCCAAGATGGCGGAATTTAGGGTCGATGAGACGGTAGCGAATTGGGTAAAGGCCTTTTCGATATTTACGGCAGTCATGGGGGAACGAAAGCCTGAAATCATGACTGAGTTGACCTGTTATCAGAATAGGATTATGGATTTCTATACCATGTATGAGGGGGATGAGTGGAAAGGTTACGATATGAAATTCCGAAAAGCGAAAGAGTTTGATGCGACTTTGACCTGGGATTGCCTCGACTCGGTGTCATGGCACAAGCAGCTCTTGTCTGGGGCGGCAGGTACGTCCTCGCCGGGCGGGAGCGGGTCGGGGCCAGCTCGCCAAAAGCCCACGGTGCCCTTTCGAGCGGGCGCCGTTGGGGACTATCAGCCCAAGACCGGCGGGAATGGCGGCAAGCGGGGGGTTTGTTGGCTTCAATAGAGGCACCTGTAGCAGGCCCCAGGGAACATGTAGGTTCAGGCATGCGTGTGCGGGCTGTGGGAACTCCTCACACCCGGAGAGTAGTTGTAGATCTAAAAACAGCGGAACAGGAGGAAAAGGGGGGGTCTAAGCAAGAGTGAGGTGGTGTTTCATAACAGATTGTCTTCAGCTGTCGATATCATGGCTCTGACTCCTTGGTTGAACAAATACCCTGATCATGTATCCGCCGGGGTGTTGAGGAATGGATTCCTATATGGCTTCAACATCCCGGCGGGGGATTTTCGGGGGGACTCATTTTGTAAGAATCAGTTATCTGTACAACATAACCCAGACGTAGCTGGGAGAAAAATTTCCAAAGAAGTCAGCTTGGGGCGGGTGGCGGGGCCTTTCCACCGCCCGCCGGTGGCGGATTTCGTGTGTTCCCCGCTAGGGGTGGTCCCGAAGAAAGACCCAGGGGAGTTTAGACTCATTCACAACTTGTCTGCCCCAAGGGGTTCGTCGGTGAACGAAGCCATTGACCCAGATATTTGTTCGGTGCGGTACGCATCGTTCGATGATGCCGTGGCCATGTTAAATCACCTGGGCCCCGGAGCGCTGATGGCGAAATCAGACATCGAATCGGCATTCCGGTTGCTCCCGGTACACCCGCGAGATCAGCGCTTGCTAGGTTTTGCATTTCAGGGGAGTTATTAGATGGATAAATGCATGCCGATGGGTTGTTCCATTTCTTGTGCCTATTTTGAAATGTTCAGCTGTTTTTTAGAGTGGGCATTCACTGAGGCCACAGGGCATAGGCATGTTATGCACTATCTGGATGACTTCTTGTTTCTGGGGGCGACCGGCGACACGACATGTGCGCAGGCGCTGCGGGACTTCTGCATTCTCATGCGGGAGTTCGGAGTCCCATTGGCACCAGGTAAGACGGTTGGACCATCTACTTCGCTGGAGTTTCTAGGAATTGAGCTCGATTCTGTGGAGGGATGTTTCCGTTTACCGATGGAAAAGGTGGCCAAGTTTAGGGCTTCCTTGACACAATGCCTGGGTAAGGAGAAAGTGACCTTGCACCAGTTACAGCAAACAGTAGGTCAGCTTAACTTTGCCCTAAGGGTGATTCCAGTGGCCCACCCCTTCTCACGCTCTATTGCACAAGCTATGGTTGGCCTCAAGGAGGGACACCACCGTACAAGACTGTCGGCAGAGGTTCGCCAGGATATGCGCATTTTGTTGGCATTTCTGGCTGACTTCAACGGTCGAGTTGTGTGGAACACGCCGCCAGCATCTTCGGATGAACTAGGTTTGTGGACTGACTCAGCTGGGAGCGTGGGATTCGGCGCCATCTTTGGTAACCGATGGTCGGCGCAAGTATGGCCGACGTGGTGGCACTCCAGCGGTCTGACAGGTAACATTGGGTTCTTGGAGCTATTCCCCATTTGGGTTGCGCTGATGGCATGGCCAGACGACTTCAGGGACCGCTCGGTGGTGTTTTGGTCTGATAATATGACTGTGGTTGAGTGCATTAACCAGCAGGCAGCCCGCTGCAAGTGGATCTTGAGGTTATTGAAGGAAATTGTATTACGTTGCATGAGATTGAATGTACAGTTCAGGGCAAAACATGTGCCAGGCATAATAAATTATGCAGCTGATGCACTCTCTCGTTCACACATGCAGGCTTTCAGGGGCTATCTACCCACAGCGGACCTAGTAGCGGCACCGTTCCCCGAAGCACTATGGCTAATCGGTGCCCCGGATTACAAGACCTTATGGCAGCCAGCTTAGCTCCCAGGACAAGGAAGGCATACGAAGGAGCGTTTCGTTCCTATTGCACATTTTTGGGTCCATCAGGGAGACAGAGCTGGGGTCAGGAGGAATCCTTCCTGGGGTTCCTGGTTGCGCTGCACAGAGAAGGCCGGTCAGCGGCAACGGCCAGTAGGCATAGGGCGGCCATTTCATTCATGGCACAGGTGCATGGCATAAGAGATCCAACGGATTCCTTTTTGGTCAGGAAGGCACTCCGTGGCTGGCAGAGCCTCGAAGGTCGCAAGCAGGATACGAGGCGCCCGATTGGTTTAGACAGATTGTCTCTACTTTTTGCGAAGCTAGATGAGACGTGCTCCTCCCTTTTCGAAGCAGTTCTGTTCCAGGCAGCTTTCGCCTTGGCATTCCTTGGGGCTATGCGGGGGAGCGAACTCGTCGCAAGGAACAAGAAGGATGTAGAGGGAGGCCTGGGCAGGGATCACGTCCAAATAAGGGGTGATTCGATGGTAATCTCTATAGCCAGGTCCAAGACCGACCAGGGAGCTATGGGGGATAGTGTTATTGTGCAGCGCGCACGAGGGTCCCCCACGTGTCCGATAAAGTGTGTAGAGGAATACTTGGCACTAAGGACTGTTGCATGGGGGGGGAGTTTGCTTAGGCACAGGGATGGCACCCCACTGACGAGATTTCAGTTTCAGAGGGTGCTGGCACTGCCAATCGCGGCCGCGGGCATGGACCCGTGCGATGTTGGGACCCACTCATTCAGGATAGGGGCTGCTACTGAGGCTACAGCCCGGGGTCAGAGTGCAGAGGAAGTAAAGCAGTTAGGCCGTTGGTCCTCGAATTGCTTTAAGAGATATGTGCGATTGCACATGTTGTAAGGATCAATTGACATGCACTCACGCTTCTTGTCTTTTGTTTACATTGCAGTTTCGCGAGCCTGTCACACGGGGCGGAATTGGAAGTCGACCCAGGACCGGGAGACCAGCGGTCGAGGATCACCGACTGGAGAGAGAGTGGTATGGGTCGTGGGCCACTCATAAGTGAGGCACGCCGGGGACGTATTCAAGGCAGGTGACGCGACTCCCGCATCTGGGGAATACGGGTATAGAGTGACCTTCCATGGGAAGGGCGGGCTCTGTTTTGACCAATTTCAGTCGTTTTTTGAGGGTCTGTTAGCGCGGCAAAGGTCACCGCCATCTGTAGTCATAGTACACCTGGGGGGCAATGACTTGGTGACACTGGGAAGATGAGTGTTATTAGAACACCTCCTGTCGGCAGTTAGATGGTTTGCTAAAAAAGTCCCGGGGTGCACGATTGCCTGGTCCCACATGATCCCCAGGAAGAGTTGGCGGGGGGGCATTTCAGTGTCAGCATTGAACCACTCTGTGAAAAGGGTTAACAATAAAGTTGGGAAATTGTTTCGCTCCGCGCAGTTGCATAGCATTCCTCACGGGTGTATTCGGGGAGACCACATGTATCTGAATGATGAGGTTCACCTGTCCAGGGAGGGAAATGATTTACTCATAGGAGACTTCATAGCATGTTAAGGAGTTTGAGTAAGCATGACGTTTAGGAGGAGTGGGGGGGCCGGATAGTCGGTCAACTATCCGGCCTGTGGCGGTAAGGTCATGATCGGTGAGCAGTAATTTCAAGGTCCCTAGAGGGGGGCGCCACCCAGAATGGTGGGAGCACCCGGGGGGAGGCGGCCATTGGCCCCTTCCACGGGGAGGCGGCACCCACTAAGGATGGGTCACCTAGGGGGAGACGGCCATAGGCCCCTCCCAGGGGGGGAGGCAGCTAGATGCCCCTCCTACGAATGTCCCGGGGGCCGGATATCCGCGACGGCGGATAGAGAGTGTGGGGATGGGGGGGAGTCCACGCTGTCCTTCCTACAGATACCTCACACAGGAATTTGGACGACCTTTAAAATGGCGTAGAGTGAAAAGGGGGCCCCCACGCCAAGGAAAGTTACAGTTGGCAATGAGGGTAAAGTCCTCTGCGCATGCGCCACTCACACCGTGAGGGCGGGATTTTGGTAGTAGGGATCTGACACCGGTTAAGACCTTGCCGTTGGCCCTTAATGCTAGGATGTACAATTTTAATTTAGAACGTATGCATTTACAGGATGCTAGACTCGGCTAGGAAACCTTTGTATTAGAGATCTGTTAAGGTTAGCCAAAGAACATGTCTTCATCGAAATGTAATAAATGTAAAATTGTACATAATTCATGAAACTTTTATTTAATGTTTTAAATTTTGTTTAATATTTTAATAAATACGGCCGAGGGGGTAACTCCCCCCCGCCTTCCAAAAGCTCAAACCTGTGTCTGTCTACTCCCATTGGGAATTGGTGTTGGGAGGGGGTGGCGAGCATCCCGGCCATATGGAAAGGGGCGACCACTCGGTCCCCCCGAACGTATGGCTGGGTGCCCCGATCCCCCCGGGAAACCATTTTGGGCGGGAGGCGTGGCTCGGCTGGTATGCCCGAAGTGGCGTAGCCGGGGCGCGCCCTTTCCCGCCCAGGAGGGGTTGTCCTAGACACCCGCACGGAAGACCACGCCCCAGTAGGCGTCCCAGAGGAGGGTCCCCGCCCTCCCGCAGATGGATAAATAGAGCGGGAATCCGAAGAAGCGTCCTCTTGTTCCTGTGCTCTGAAGGCTGCACCAACTCGTTGCTCGTGAGCCCTCGACGGAAGAAGCGGCAATTTTGACCCACCCACCAGCCCCTTATGGCAATGTTTGTTGTAATAAAGCTCGATTAGATAGAAATGTATAGGCCTTTTTTCCTTTGTAGAGAAGTGAGGGAATGTTCACATAATGATGTGGCTTCTGTTTTAGGATAATGTTTCCCTTTGTAGGAAAATAAAGTGGATGACTCATCAAGGCTATGTCAGGATTTTTTCTTCCCTTAGTAGGTAAAACAACTGTCGTATTTATTTTTTGGTCGGGCGGTAAGGTCATGATCGGTGAGCAGTAATTTCAAGGTCCCTAGAGGGGGGCGCCACCCAGAATGGTGGGAGCGCCTGGGGGGAGGCGGCCATTGGCCCCTTCCACGGGGAGGCGGCACCCACTAAGGATGGGTCGCCTAGGGGGAGACGGCCGTAGGCCCCTCCCAGGGGGGGAGGCGGCTAGATGCCCCTCCTACGAATGTCCCGGGGGCCGGATATCCGCGACGGCGGATAGAGAGTGTGGGGATGGGGGGGGAGTCCACGCTGTCCTTCCTACAGATACCTCACACGGGAATTTGGACGACCTTTAAAATGGTGTAGAGTGAAAAGGGGGCCCCCACGACAAGGAAAGTTACAGTTGGCAATGAGGGTAAAGTCCTCTGCGCATGCGCCTCTCACACCGTGAGGGCGGGATTTTGGTAGTAGGGATCTGACACCGGTTAAGACCTTGCCGTTGGCCCTTAATGCTAGGATGTACAATTTTAATTTAGAACGTATGCATTTACAGGATGCTAGACTCGGCTAGGAAACCTTTGTATTAGAGATCTGATGCAAAAAGACCAGTGTGACTAAAACGGATAAAACATTCATTCCAGAGATCAAGGGGGAATTCACCATTTGTTGTAACTTCTTCTATAGAGATATACTTCAAGTATGGTCTATCATCATTTATGGATAGACAATTGGGAGGGGAATAACCTGATGTGTCTACTGTTGTTTCATAAAATTAAGATTAATAAATATAATCCTCATTTAAACACATATATCTCAACCCTTATTACTTCACCAGCGCTTCCTCATCAAGCAACAGGAATCCACGGCACCATGAAGAAAGTAGATCCAGGCAAGTGCTGCTTTTTTTCAAAGTTTATTTCAAATCACCATCAGTGCCGATACATGGACGGTCTACGAGTTTCGGCACTAAGCCTTCGACTGGACCATAGAGTCCAGGTGTCTAGATTGCCATTTTAAAGTGGCAGGTGCTTATCACAGTCCCTTGTTTATTTTTACCTTTGTGCTCATTCTAGACTGCTACCCACTACATTTTATGGTGGTATTCCGTGTCCACCATTTTTACTTTTCACTCCTTGAAAAGTACATTAGTGATCTTCTACCAGGTTTTCTAAAACATGATATGCCAAATATTTACAACTACAATATTTCCAAAACAAAGCAATTTTGTTAAGAATAACGTATGTAAACATTTTCATTGTGGGGAAGGGGGCATTGGGATAGCAGCATTGGTACAAAATAAATTTCTAAAATTCATGCAAAGATAATCTTATAGTTCTATCCGTAAAAACTCATAGTTCTATCCATAAAATCATTGAAAGTTTAAGTATGAAAAGTACATAATGCATATACCTTAAAAGTTAATGCCCCAATGATAAAAATATGTATGTAAAGTGCAAAAAGACCAGTGTGACTAAAACGGATAAAACATTTAAAACATTCCAGAGATCAAGGGGGAATTCACCATTCGTTGTAACTTCTTCTATAGAGATATACTTCAAGTATGGTCTATCATCATTTATGGATAGACAATTGGGAGGGGACTAACCTGATGTGTCTACTGTTGTTTCATAAAAATAAGATTAATAAATATAATCCTCATTTAAACACATATATCTCAACCCTTATTACTGATGTCTATCTCAAAAAAAATTTGAGAAGAGAAGCGAGATATTAAAATAATATTTCCAATCCCCTAAGAATGTTAAATCTTCATGTCAATTGTTAAAAGAGATCATGTGCATGAATAACTAGAAAAACTACCCCTTATACCCTTTCTACATCTTAACTATTGCAATTGGTTCTCTATGGTAGTGAAATGGGGTTACTCATTATGATATTTCTCAGATTGCCCCTTTGTTCTGAAATTGCAGGAGTTCAATTCAATACTTCAGAGCCATCATTGTAAATGTATATGGAGCTCCGCATCCAGATAGTGGCGGAAAGGATTCTCTGTTCCTGTTGCTAAGATGTACCTGGACTCCGTATTTTTAAAATCCATTGTTCTATCACCACCTCTGTTTCCTGGAGGTACGATCTTAATACTGAAGTACTTCAACTAACTGTTGTTGTTGGAATGATGTTAAAAAAAAATTGAGATGGGATTAGAGAAATCTTTATTTTTGATGGCTCTCAAATGTTGAAGTATTCTTAATTTCAGTTTATTAAACGTACTCGCAACATATTTTTTTTTGCAGGGACATTCCAATATGTAGAGCACAGATTTGGACTTGCATGTTATGTGATCCATGATCTGCTCTATTTTACCTTCCTGCAACGTAAATGTTGATGTATTTCAGCCATATTCACATGCCCTAAATTTGGGACATTTCCAGAATCCCTGAGTAGTTAGTCAAGTTGTTTTCTTGAGGGCCTTGACGTCAATATGTCCCCTAAGGATGCTGTTTTTCCATACATAATGCTGGGACATGATGTTATTTTCCTATTTAATGTTTCATTCAACATTAGTATGTTCCCATTCTTTTTTACAATCTTTTTCAGTTCCTTGTTCTCATTATTACAATCTACGATCAGTTGTGTTATTCTCACCTCCTCATCTTCTACTGCCAGGTCTTTCTGTTGGCAGCCGCTGCTTGTGGAGGGAGTTGGGGTGGGGCAGAGAGGTGGGGCGGGGGAGGGGCAGGGAGGGGGGTGCTAAAAACCGGCATATGGATAATTGGAGGTAAGTAAACAATTTAATTATTGTAACGAATTTCGTAGCGCACGCTGCATCGGATTTTGCGATGCAGGGCACGCTACACAATTTGTTTTATTAATTAAATTGTTTACTTACCTCCCATTATCCATATGCCGGTTTTTAACACCCCCACCCCACCTCTCTGCCCCATCGCAACTCCCTCCACGGGCCGCGGCTGCCTGTTTGGACATGAGCAAAGATTCCCGTGATTTTTGGTTGACCTTTATTCTGCCAGTCTTGATTACCTCCAATTGGTATCCTCTCTCCAGGAAACGTGCAGTCAGCTCATCAAGTTGTAGTTCCACATAAGTAATTTCTGAACAGTTTCTCTTAACCTGCAACATTTTTCTACATGGTATACTCCACTTTAGATGTCGTGGATGCCCACTCTTTGCGTGGAGTATACTGTTGCAGGCAGTGGGTTTTTGGTGTATTTTACTGCAGATTTTATTGTTCTTGATGAATACTTCAACATCTAAAAATATCACATTGTTTTTGCTGGTGGTGGATGGGAAAGTTAAATTGAAATTATTCATGTTCAGTGATTCAATGAAATTTTCCAATTCATTCTGTACACCCTCCCAAATCATAAACAGGTCATCAATGTACCTAATCAAGATTTTAATATTAAACTTATGCTTGCCAGTTAGTACACCCTTCTCCCATGCTTCCATGATTAAATGTGCGTACCTGGGAGTGAATTATCTACCCTTTGCTGTTCCCTGTTTTTGTAGAAAGAGTTCACCATTGAAGAGAAAGATGTCATGAGTAAGGCAGTAGGATAACATTTCTAAGAGCATTGCTGAGTGCTCAAAAAAACTCCCTGATCTGTTTTTGAGGAACTCTTGTACAGGCGCAATACCGTCAGAATACAAACATGATGTGTATAGAGGGCACACCTCTATTGTAGCTATAATGAGTCCATCACCCCATTGGACACTTTGGATAATTTTGAGGAAGTCTGTTGTGTATTTTAAATAAAGTGGCAATGATGTTACATTGTCCATGAGAAAAGTGTCAATGAAGCATGATGTTTTTTCTAAGAGTGGTCCAATTGAGCTCACAATTTGTCTCCCTGGTGGTTTGTTGACCGACTTATGTACTTTGGGTAAGAAGTATATGGTTGCAACAATAGGATGGTTCCCTTTTAAATACATATACTCCTCCATGTCGATCAGCCCCAACTCATTCCATTGTTGTAATTTGTTGTGGTATTCTTGTGTCCATACTTCCATTGGATTTTGTCTACGCGCTCATAATAATCATTATTTGAGATTTGTCTAGTGGCTTCCTCTATATAATCATTGATTTCCTGGACGACAATATTTGCGCCCTTGTCAGAAGGTTTTATTATGATTTGTGGGTCATCTCTCAATTCTTTTAAGGCTTTATATTCCCCTGATGTTAAGTTCAATTTTCTCATTTGGATTTGTGTTGATTTTGATCTGGGAGATAGTAATTTGTTAATATCCTCCACCATAGGTTCTTGAAAAATGTCAATGGTATTCCCGGATGGAAGTTGTGGACAAAATGTAGATTGTGGTTTCAGTCCACTGTTTCTCCCTTTCCCAGTGGGTATGCCGAGGTTCTGACAGAATTGTATGTCATTCTGATCATGATGGTTTGTTGAGGAGATCAGTGGTTCCAAGCTTTTTTCCAAGCTATTCAATGTTATCAATGTTATAAGGTCTCTACGGTCAAGTGGGGAGATCTCTATTGCAGAAGGAGCTCTCGAATTTTGATTAGATGTTCTCTCCTCATAACATTTTTGGAGTTTTAGTTTGCAACAAAATTTGTATAGGTCAATACGGATATTTGGTAGATCCATATCCTGACTGAGACAGTAGGATAGGCCTCTATTTAGCAGATTGATTTGATCTGGGCTCATCGTTCTATTGGATAGATTTATAACCAGATGTTTTTGGTTATTGTTTTCATAAATTTTGCAGTTTCTTTCCTCTTCCTTTTTTGCTCTTTGTTCTGCTTTCTAATTCTTCTTGTGGTTGGGGGTTGATTTCGTCCCCTTCCCAAAGTTGTTCCTCTTCCTCTCCCCCTTTGTCATGTGACTATCTGCATTAGTCTCATCCCCCCGCAAATATCCTAATTTGAGGAGCTCTGTTCCCCATCAGCCGAGCTAATGTCCGAGCTGTCCACTGTGCCTGTTGTTTCATATCTGGTACATTTGTCCATTAAAAGTCTGTTTCTCAGTGTGTCAATCTTTTTGGCGAATGCATATATGCGACCACTGGCATAATTATTGTGGTCTCGGTTGAATTTGTTTGCTTTTCGTTTTTGTATTTCTGCCTCATGTTTATCTATTTTCTTTTCCAGGGACAACAACAGATCTTTTTTCTCCTCATTCTCTGGACATTTATCTAACTCTTCCTCTAGTTTTTTTTCAATTGTTGCTTCAGGTTTCCTCTCGGCATGAATAATCAGAGTTCTCATTCATTTAAATGAGCATTCGTTGGTGTCAGTCTGACATTGTTTGATAAGATCCATGTCCAGGTCATTAGGTGTTGGCATTATCAAAATTCTGAGGCCTCATGGTACTCTTTTACATTCAATATACTTTTCCAAGGTGTTCTTTTCCCACCATTTATTTATTTCCAGAATCTTAAATTGTTGTAGCTCCTTAATGATTCCCTGGATTGTTTTCCTCCTTCTATCCAATTGTGTGTCCCGGGTGTGCCGGGTGTTTGTATTCCCCATTGTTACCATATCATCATCAAGCAGTTCTTTTGCTTTTTGTGCTTTATTTCTGCTTCTTTCAGCCATTTTTATATGCGTGTACTTTGTGTACATATTTTAGGTTTGTTAGTTTTTCTTGTCGGTGCTATATTTCTTTTTCTATGTGTACTGGATCCTTCCATCACTCCTGGGTTGTGTTTAAAACTATTCCAGTATTTGGTGAAATGTCACTTGTATCCCTGCTTTATTGGTCTGGAGACGTTTTCACAATTTCTGCAGTCGCCAGGCAGCAGTAAACAGCAAACTCCTATGAGTCTTACCCCCTATCCCTGGCGTGGGACTACAGCGGCTTTCCGTGACGCGGGCTTCAGCAAAGAAGCGGCACCCTCATGCCACCACTGTGACCCGACAGGCTGCTGCCCACTAAGCTTCCCTCCATGTCCCGTACACACTGCTGTGTCTTTCTCGCTGTGGCTCGCGTCTCCGTGATGTTGGTGATTCACCCGGATACCGAGCAGTCGTGCCTCCCAGTTATGCATGACAGAGGTTACGATCGGTGACTATTTTCACTTCAATCCAGCTGAACGAAGTGAGTCCACCATTTCACCGCAGCTCCAGAGTGCTCGTGGTATGTGTTTCAGCCTCCACACGAATTTTGTCGAAATTCTCCAAGGCTTCCTCATCAGTGACAGATGCTTATTACAGTCCCTTATTTATTTTTACCTTAGTGATCATTCTAGACTGTAACCCATTAAATTTTATGGTGGTATTCTGTGTCCACCATTTTTACTTTTCACTACAACTACAACTATAACGTCCTTGAAACCTTTGTTTTTTTCAGTGAATTTCTAAGGTTTTTTAAACGCTAATTTCTAACTATAAGGTACCTGAAACCTGTGTTTTTTTCAGTGAATTTCTAAGGTTTTTGAAATGCTAATTTCTAACTATAACGTCCCTGAAACCTATGGTTTTTTCAGTGAATTTCAGAGATTTTTTAAATGCTAAATTTTAACTCTACCGTACCTGAAACCTATAGTTTTTTCAGTGAATTTCAAAGGTGTTTTAAATGCTAATTTCTAACTATTCCTACAGAGGTAGGACATGTGCAGAAAGAGGAAGAAAAGTACAGAAAGAAGCAAGAGAAATGCAGAAAGAACCAACGGAGGTGTAGAAAGAGGCCTTTTTGCAAAGTCATCCTGTGCCCCCAACATTTTGCTGACCTGGTACCAGTGGTAACTGACTCTGACAAACCAGGTCTGGAGCCAGTGCTATCCTGAAAGACACTTAGAATACAGTGAAAACACCTACATACCATACACTAGAGTACACTAAGGGTTGGGGTACCCCTGTGGTTGGCATGACCTCCCCCATTGACAGCCCGTCCCCTGTTAATTTTCGTGCTCTTCCTATCAGCGGAGGCTTTTCTTGTTGTGATTCCGGCAATCTTTAATACTCGGGCTAGCGATTCTCATACTAGTCCTGCAGTGCCCTTAGTACGGGCAAAAAGTTTATTGTGACCTTTTTAATATAGAAAGAAGGCATATATTTGATGTCCTGAAGATGAACCTTTAATATGTCATAGGTTCGAAACGTCGTCGACCGTGTCACACTATATGTGTATGAACTGTGCTATTTGATGCTAGCAATAGTGTGCAATTAATATTGTCTGACTGTGAATTGTACTACACAGACTGTTCATATTGCCTCTAAACTCTTTGTTTGTCCCCTTCCTAAGTGTGTTAGTCGGACATCGGCTGGTGTCCTGCTGTCATTACAGTAGATTTTTTGTGAAATTGCTTATTACTTAAATAAAAACTGTCAGGCTGGACAAAGAATATAGTGCCTATTTAGTCTATATTTATCTTTTTAAAATTCCACTTGTCTAGGGACCACTGTCCTGTATATAAATATAGCAAACTTGAGGGCATATTAACAAGGGCTATTTTGTTGGTTTTTTTTTAAAGGCAAAAATTGGGTGAAAATGTGTAAAGTAATATCGCCTTGTTTACTGATTAAACGTATATACAAGGTTGGCGACCGTGGGTGCAGCACCAATGTCCCTGTGGTCCTAGCCAGCTCCCTGCATCCTTGTGAAGCCGCCATTACATTTCCACACAGGGACCTGCTAATATGCAGCTCCCCTTGGGGAAAAGCAATCTGCTTTGCATTTTGAAAGAGTTAGCAGGTTTCCCTGTTCTTTCTTTCAAAATCCAAACCAAGGGGCACATTAGTAAAAACCTCGTTAAAATTTCCATAGGGACCGTTAATCATAGCTACAGCCTCGGGTAAAGAGCTGGCAAAAAGGTAGCCCCAGTATTACACTTCTAGTTATAAACATCATTATGTTCTTAGTAAAACTTTGAGCCCCGTCAGTTATTCTTTTACAAATTAAGGAGGAAAATGTTACTGGCTTCTTCGTAAATATGCCCCCAAGTATTGTGTTAAAGTCACATGTGAATTGGTTGTGGAAGGGTACAGAGAAGTTTTTGTAGTCTAGGGGATGGGCACTATCCCGAGAATTATTTATGAATTGTTTGAGGAATTTGAGGCAATTTAAGTCCAAGAATTGTCATACCTAGGATCTTTATTTTAATATGCAGAGTGTGCGTCGGCAGTCTCTGAAGCCTTGGTGGTGCTAGTCAAATGTTGTCAGAAGAAGAAGACGTATACACTCAGGTATTGTTTTATTATCCTTTATTAAAACAAAAATAGATGAATAGAAACATTACTTTAATAGAACAATATTAAAAACAAAACGTGAGATGGACTTCAGTAGTAGCAGCGTATGTAACCTGCAAAACAAAATTTAAATATAAGTATGTTTGGTATGTCAAAGAGGTAAAAAAGCTAGTTCCGATTAAAGGATCACAGTGAAAATGGAAGGAAGGGTAGTGGGTGAAAGTGAGAAGGAGAGGGAGAGTTAAAAGTATAGAGAGGCAGGAGGAGATGGAGCGTCGGCATATTGCACTCAGTATTTAGTGTTTACTGTTCGTCATTCGTTTGTCTAGGACGCAGGGATCTGCGAGATAGAGTGTGGTTTAAGAAGCCCTTAAAATTAAATACATGAAGCCAGAGATCGCCGTTTTTTGATAATATACTCCTACGTTATTACTTACTGGAAAATCGCTTGTATGGACCTGTGCACCCAGAGTGCTGAACTCCAGTCACTACCCCGCAATGTGCTCAATTGTAGGTCTTACACACTGAGGCTTCACAGCTCACCTGCTACCACTGGTGTGTCCCATGAGCATGGTGTCTTGATACTGCCATGGAAGTTGGGCATCATTGCAGGTGAGACTTCCCGCTCAGCCCCTCTCAGCCAATTAATGTATCTCTGTAAAGAGAGAAGTAATTTAATGGTGGAAATGTTTGCAGGTAAATTAATGTTTATTTTAAGCTTGATAGAAAATAGGAGTTGAGTGCATCCTTAGTTTTTGAATTGCGATTAATCATTAGTTATAATCATGGTTCAAAAAGGAGTTGGAATCCACGAGAAAACACAAGGTTAAATTATAATATATCATGTTAATGATAATATACATAGGAGTAGAGCGTATGCTAGAAGCTTAATGTTCGTGTGTAATGCAGTGGCGGGAGCCTGTGTGCATGTACACTCAGTAAGGAAGTAACTAAAGTGTCCTAAAAGCTAACGTCACATGTCTGTAGAGCAGCGGTTGTTGCTGGCTGATGTCTATAGTACGGTCCAGTAGGTCCTTAAAATTACATTGATGTGATTGAATGAGGTGAGGTGAGAGATTACATCATTATGGAAGGCAAGATCGCTTTTTCTCACATGCACACTCAGGGTAGTGCACCCCACCCCTCCCGCAGAATCACCCTCAACAGGAGTCTGTAAAGCAGCACCGCTCATAGGCTTAGGCCTATCTTATGGTATAGATGGTATTTAAAATGAGACAGAGATGTGACTGAATGAGGTCAAAGATCACAGATTAACATAACACTTGGCAATTTTGCTTATTCGCACATGTGCCGTGTGCTTGATACATCCCACCCCTCTTCTAGGCCAGCGCTGAAGAGGTGTCTGTAGGGAAGTGCCTGCTGGCTCATATCTACAGTGTGGTCCAGCAGGTCTTTGCAATGATTCAGAGATGAAACAGAATGAGGTGAGAGATCAAGTCATTATGCAGGACAATATTGTTTGTTCGCAGCGCATTTAATTGGAGGCATTGTGTTCTAGGCCGCTATGCTTACCTTTTGCAAACACTGCTTTTAGCAGAGCTCACAACTTGAATTCTGCTTTGGATATACACTGCAGACAATGTTAAATTCAGCCTTCATTTATTTATCTATAGTGTGGACAGCAGCGTTCATAACTTGAAAAGAGAAACAGAAACAGTGTGAGAGAGAGAAAGAGAGAAAGAAAGACATTGAAAGTGTGAGAGAGAGAAATAACATATGAAGCAGGAGAGGTAGTGTTTATACTGGAGAACATCTTCACAGCTCACCTTTTTGCCTTGGGTGTGTGTCCAACCACGTGCCGGCTCATAGTGCACCCTCAAGTTTAGTGATCTGAAAGATAGTATAGAATTTGTAATTGCAGAGTGCATACAACTGCACATGTATATTTCTGCATTACACCTTTGCATACCCAGGGTACTGTATTAAATCAACTCCCACTGCAAGGAGGTGTCTGTGTACTCTTTTCCTCCCAGGATGATATACCCCATGCACTCCCACTGCAGAGGGGTGAGTTCTCATTACTGTGCACCTAGACTGCTGCACCCCATTGACTCCAAGTGTCTGGAGGTGAGTGCCCTTTCCTGCAGACCCAGACTGTTGCAACCTATCCACTCCCACTGCCCGGAGGTGATTATACATTCCTACGCACTCAAGTTGATGCAAACTATCCACTCTCTCCCCTCACAGGTGCTTCAAAAACAAGGTTCTCTGCTCACCTTGTGCCATTGGTGTGTTTCAAAGAGGGTCCACCACGTGTCAAAGCAACCTTACTACGCGTGGTTATGATGGCCATGCATCATCGCAGAATCCTCAAAGGTTGAGCTTTGGAGGTGTTTGGGGGGATGCCAATTTGGGAAACACAGCCTGTTAGATAAAAGGAAGATATGATTGTGTGTCATTTGTTCATTAAAGGAGAGAGGAAGTGAGAGCGTGACTGAAAAGAATATTCGCAGCTCACCTTTCTGTCACCGGTGTGTCTTTTACCAGTGGCTGGGACATAGTGCATAGTGCACCCTGAAGCTCCACATCTAAAATATAGTAAAAGAAAGATGATATGATTAGTAATTGCCGCTATGCTATCCTAATGTGGGGTAGAATAACATCACCCTTTCACACACCTTCCCTCCCCCATTAAAAATACAACCATTTGTACGGTTCCAACTTGTTTAATGGGCTTTGATTTATGAACAATTAGTAGAGTAGTAATGTTTTCCATCCGGTTATTGAAAACAAGTTGTGCGAAGTCATACACGTGGTTTCAGTCATCACGCCCATATCTGGGCACGATAATTGAAACCTCATGTGCTATTGGAGTCTATTACGCTCAGCAAGTCCGTAATAGATATCAATAGGCCACGGACGGAGCAATTTGCCCGCCGCTGGCCAATTGCGTGCACAAAGTATGAAAAAATAAATACTGATCTACTTCGCTACGCATGTGGGAGCAACAAACATTTGATTGACTATAAAAGCGTTCCTGCTATGGGAAAAAACATACAAATGCAATAAGATAGGGTATGTAGGACTGCGTACGCCTAAAATGCTGCGTCACTTTTTTGTATCCAGTCTGCTGTATTGCATCTAACCCCTCCGGTGCACACCCAGGCCTCACTGCTCACCTTTTTGCGGACAGACCACCTTCTAAATCATGCAGTCCCGCACTGCCACCAAGAAGTCTCACATTTGTTGCTGAGTCTTGATATCGCTATGGCAAAGGATATACTCGTGCACCCATCATCATCGCAGGTTCTTCACCTGTTCAGTCCTTTCGGTACCACTAACTCAGTGACCAAAGAGGCCACGCACGTCGTAGTGGGCCCCCATGTTCGGCAGTTCTAGCCTACATGAGGCGTCCGAACCACCAGGTCGGGCCATCACAGCGCTTGTGATGGGAGTAACTCTAAAATGGCATAGAGCAAGTGCGCCCGGTCTTTTTTATTGGTAGGGTCACGTGTGTTGTGACGCATGTGCTGGATGGGCGTGGTGTGGGTGTATACCAGTTATGAGGGAGTGCGTGTGTGTGCCGTTCTGACAACTAGACCTGGGACTAAGAAATCACTACAATGTAAATCTGGGCCATGTAGCATTGTTGTGTTCTCCTGGGAGCGTACCGGAGTGGACTGGCCTGACGTATGCCAGTGCTGCACGAGGCTGTGAACAATGACTCCAGAGCTATGGGCGTGGTTTCGTCGTGAGCTATATGAGAAATCAACTTATTTGTGTGTCTGTGTTGTAGTGCTGCTGTCACCCGGGTCTTAAATGCAAATGTGAAGTTTCACAACATGGCCAACATGGAAGGTACGGGGAATCACTGATCCTACATTCCACACATAAAAGTTGGTGGACATGACGCATTTCTGCGAATATGAATGTTTGTTGTACATTCAGTGGAGTGTTGTAGCTGTAGTAATACAGGGATATGAAAGCTTTACATTGCAGTTTTTGGCACATGAAGGGCAGCTAATATATATACGTATGTGGTCATTCAGGTATACTGTCGAACTTGGGGCTGGAAATCAGTGTTCTAGCTTTGGAGTCACGTCCACATCCTGGTGTTGTAGACAAATGACATAATACACGCGTGCCTGAAAATGTACTATAAATTCAGTGCTCATGTAAATCGCTGACATCGTTTTTGGTCGACTTCACGCTATATAAATATGCTAAAAAACATTTTTAAACTCGAGTAATAGCACACACTTATAAATTTACTATACACTTTGCTTGCAGTATTTTAATGATCCAGTTCCTACGTTCGTATTTGTAGAATGAGCGAGAGAAAGTTATATAACCAAAGTTTTTGTTACTGCCAGAGGTAAGATGGTTGCATAGGCTGTTTACAGCACAATATAATGTAGTAGGGCCCAGGAGCAGCATTTTACAAACATAATAAATACACAGACACAGATAGATAGTTGGAGTGGGTATGGGCACATGCGCTCGACTCCATTTTATTACGTTGCTGTTGGCAACAAGTACAATAGTAATTATCATATCATACACGGATATTCCATCATAAATGGATTATGACTTCTGCTGTACAAAGGTAGGAGCACTACATGTGAAATAATACACAGAAGATTCTATCGTAAAGGGTTCATGAGTTGTGATGTACTGAAGTAGGGGCGGTTTGTGTGCCAAGTCGCAATGGTAGCAATGTCTTTTGCCTACCGAATTCTGCCTTAATAAGGCTACTCAGCGATTATTTAAGGTGCACTGAATTAGTAGTACATTTGGCGCTTAGCGTGCACGTACCCTTTGATGATGTTCGCACAGTAATTGCGCTAATGTCTTTTGTCTATTGAATTCTGCATCAATTTGATTTAAAAGTGCTAGTATGCCTCATTGCTGACATAAAACTGCTCACTCTTCTTCAGATGTTTTATGGTGCACTGAGTTAGTAGTATCTTTGGCGCTGAGCTTGTACATACCCTGCGATAATGCGTGGTCCAGGAGGGCCGCATTCGGACCAATGTCTTTCGTCTGTTGAATTCTGCCTGAATATGGGTACATGGCGATGACTTATGGTCCACTGAGTTAGTAGTACCTTTGGCACTGAGCGTGTACGGAACCCGCGATGATGCATGGTCCGGGAGGCCGAACTAATAGCAATGTTTTTTTGCTTTGTGAGTTCTGCCTTAAAAAGGCCACGTGAAGAAGACTTGTGGTGCAGTGAGTTAGTGGTACCTGAAGAACTCAGCATGTGCATACCCTGCGATGATTCGTGGTTCAGGTGGGTCACACAGGTGCAATGTCTCTTGCTTACTGGAATGAGTCATGTACAATCGCCATTCCACCTGAATCGTGACCCCTCACAATGTAGATCGAAGGCAGTAGTCAGTACAGACATTGAGGAATGCTTTTTGTCATATCCTTTAACAAAATCCGAGGACATAGAGTACAATTATCTCTGCCTTAAAGAAAGCTAGGCTGAATTTCATACTGTCCATAGTGTAGATCCAAAGCTGAATTCAAGTTGTGAACCCTGCTGTCCGCAGTGTAGATTGAAGGCAGTAGTCGACACAGACACCGAGGAATGCTTTTTGTCACATCCTTTAACAAAATCTGAAGACATATAGTACAATTGTCTCGGCACTAAATAAAGAAAGACTTAATTCAATGTTGTGTGAAGTGTAGATCCAAATCTGAATTCAAGTTGTGAACCCTGCTGTCCGCAGTGTAGATCGAAGTCAGTAGTCGATACAGACATAAGTCTGCAGTGCTGTGGCGCTGACTTCGCAATGGGCCTGTATCAAAGAGGAACGTGGTCATGGCGGCAGCCACGTAGCAGTTTGAGGACCTGTGGCAGAGTCTTTTGTTTTCGCACAAGTGACCCACGCCCAAGGTTTAGCCTATGTATTTATACTCTTACTCTGGAATTGCGTACGTTGGACCAGCCCACTCGGCTTCTGCTTCAAGGGGGGGAACAACACAGCTACATGACCGAGATATTCCCCAGTGTCTGAGATAATTTGGTTGCTTCCTCTGTGCAGTACACTACACGTATCAATACTATATCTACACACGAAAAGGTTTTTGGTTTGTATAGTGAATTGTGTATAGCATATCACCGGTAGTCTTGGCATTTTGTAAATTATTTTTGATGTGCAAGTTCCCTCCCTTATACATAGTTGGTTGCCACACCTCTGAACATTCACTTAGTGTGCTGTTGAGGGGATATATTATTTTGGGAAGGTTCATTGTCCTGTTTTGAGCTGCCTCTGAGGTAATAGAGGGGGAGGGGTCAGGAGGGGTGGTTGTAGTGGTGATGGTGCTGGGTGTTGTGATTTTGTAGGGTGTCGGAGGCGCACAATTAGTACCTCTAGCACATGTTCGTTTTTAAATATGGGTGTGAGTTGGATGTAATTCACGCAGTACATAGTCGACCTTCTTACACTAGTTAAATGTTGATGTTAATTTGTTAGTGGTAAGTGGAACTATCACCTTTTTGTTTAGGTAGCATTGCAGATTTGGCTTGTTGAAAATATGGGGAAGTGGTGTTTTTTGTTTTTTTTTCTACGGGAACACCTAGTTTGTATATTATTAATCTTAGTTGTGGTTCTGGTTTCTGGCGATTTTGTTGGTGGAAGGTATAAATGAAAGAGTGGTGATATTTGCAGTTTTTACTAGGTTGAGAATGGGATGATAATTGAAAAAGACAGAAAAAAACAGATATGCTTAATGAATATTATAATTAGAAATTAGTATTTAAAAAACCTTTGAAATTCACTGAAAAAACCATAGTTTTCAGGTATGTTATACTTATGAGTTATCGTTTTAAAAACCTTAGAAATTCACTGAAAAAACCATAGGTTTCAGGGGTGTTATAGTTAGCCGGACGTTTCACTCATACAAAACCAATGAAATTCCTCTGTTATAGTTAGTTGTACTAACTGTAACTCGCGCGCCCGCAATCCACTGCTAATGATGTCACATATTACATCCTTACATCATTCATGACATGGTCAGTGACATCACTGATGAAATCTCAAATGACATCACTATATGTGATTTTATTAGGACTAGACCGGCTTTATTCTAGCTCAGGATGTGGAAGAACAACTTGGCCGCCTTAACGCAGGATATTATAACTGATTGCCTTGGTTGCGAAAAAGGTTTAGTAATCCCCTGGCTCGTGGGAGTCCTTACGACTTTGTGTTCCGTGGGCAGGGGTGACCTCTTTTCTGACCCATCCAGAATAGGGCCTAAAGACAAACTTGAGTTAAAATACGCACTATACGCACTTTACAACTCTGAAAGAATGGAAAAGGAAACACTTAAAACATCAGTTGTGACTTATATGGGCAATGAATTGATTAGGCAACCATTTCCATTATATCTTACCCTCCCTATGACCAACTGGGAAAGATCGTTGCTGTTTCGCCTAAGGGCTGTTACTGTAAACTTTTTGCTGTGTTTTCCCATGGGTGTTCATCAAACATCACATCTTAAACTTTGCCCTTGCGATGGAATAAGCACACAAAATGACTTGCATTTCCTATTTTTCTATAAATTTTATTTAAAATATATTAAATGGCTTTTATCATCATATTTTAGAAAACGAATACCACTTTCCTTAAAGGATTCTTATCTAATGTTACTTTCCCTGGACACTGATGAATTGGTTTTTCGCACCAGCACTTTTCTGAAACTGATAACGCGTGCCTGCAAAATGATGGAAAATCCGTGAAAACTAAATGTACGAGAGCTGTAATAATTCTAAATTCTGTGTATTGTAAATAGATTTTTTAAAAGATTGTGCAACTGTTTTTTGTATATGTTGCTTTCATTAATTTTATGAAATTCAAATAAAGGTCTTTTGAATTGAATTGAATTGAAATGACATCACTAATTACATCATCCACGCGACAATCAAATACACCTCATCATACTCTACTACAACCTTTCATCACTCACTGTAAAATACAGAGTACCATATTTGAATCCATTGACACACCAATACAAGTTTCTAAAAATCCACTCAGTGATTCCTAAATCTACACACACATCTAATCACGTACCTATAGATTCACTCATACATGCTGTCAATGATCAATAGAACAATATCAAATATACTTATACACCTATATTGACATTTCACACAAGCACACATCCTATCACTTATGCAGTCATCCTACTCAGTTATGCAAACAATGGATCATACTTACATTTACTCAGCTACAAACTTATACAAACACCACTTAATTTATTCATATAGATAGTAACTCATACTTAGTGTGTTATAAAATCACTATTACAAGTATACAAATATATTCACTCACCCAAACAACTGTTATAACACGTAATCTTAACCTCATTTACCTACTGAATCAACTATTTACACATCTTTGGGAATTCACACCCCCCCCACTGAACCACACACACATTCACTCTCCCATACAAATACTCAGTTAACTAATCAAGAACTAATATAGACTTTCACATAGCTAGTAACTGGTACAGCAGTTTACACAACAACTGACAAAGTGATACAGATATTTGCACAGTTTAGTAACTATCCAATATATTTAGTGGGACACTATAAATTAGTCAAGTAAACAGTCATTCACACTGCTACTAAATCCTTCATCCAGATATTTATAAATCCACTCATTCATCAATGCAGATTGCTATATATATAATACATATTTAAATAACGAACCAATCCACATTCACTGTATGATGTCATCAGTGATGTCATCAGTGATGTCATTTGAGATGTCATCAGTGATTTCATCAGTGATGTCACTGACCATGTCATGAATGATGTAATATGTGACATCATCAGCAGTGGATTGCGGGTGCGCGAGTTACAGTTAGTACAACTAACTATAATGGAAGAATTTCAATGGTTTTGTATGAGTGAAATGTCCAGCTAACGATAACACCCCTGAAACCTATGTTTTTTCAGTGAACATACATTATAAACAAGCAAAATAATTGGTGATTATTGGTGATCAACATCCATCTCCCTTCATTTTCCCTCTTCAGATACTTACATATAAAATACCTTCTCTCCTGCTATCAGCCTGACCTTCGTCTATCTCTCTATGGCTTAATATCTCTCCCTCTGTGACCTTCTACCTCCTGCACTTAGATTCACCTCCTCTGACACATCTTTTTACTATGTCCACTTGTCAAATCACAGAACAACGTGTACCACCACCTAGCTGTCCTGCTCGACCACCTACCTTCAAGAAAGTCACAAAACAGTGAAGTGGGATTAAACATCTTGTATCATTATTTTATTCCTGCTTGTTTTTGCTGACAATCGATTCCTTGTGATCTAGTGCTATGGATATATATGACCAATATTTCAATAACAGAAGCGTGCATCCCGATAGAAGGGGCCATGCCAGATATAAAGTCTAAAATCCTTTGAAAAAATGTATGGGAGCTCAGAAAGAAAGCGAGGCACCATCATGTTATTTTTTAGGCTTGTATTTATTTGTTAAACCATCTCTAATCCTATTTCCCTGTTCTGCTGCTCCGCAGAACTGGCATCGCTCCTTTCAGCAAAAGGTGAGCTTTTTAGATCTCACTGAGGTGATTAGGGATGACAGGTTTAATAAACCCAATATACCAATAATGATATGTTAAACAACAACAAAAATGCGAAGGTAATGTTACACTCCTTTCCTTTTTTAGCAACGTTTTCAAAAGTATTGAGAAAAAGCAACCAACTTCCTATGATGCAATATTTTTGACATTTTTATATGGGAAATGTTTTGACGAAACAAAATAAATGCATGTAAATCTATTTCTTTGTGTGTGTTTAACCTGCACTTAAATCAACGGGCTGTATAACCCTGAATTTGATGCTTGACGGTTTTTCATCCTTGAGCAGATTATTATGTTTAAGGTCGCTACTGTAACTCCTTTTGCTGTCACATTTATACCAGGGCTTTTCAGAGTTCAACAAGATAAATACCATATTTTACTGTAGGCACCGTACGAGTAAGCCAGCTCTCATTCAGCCTGCAGTGCGCCCTGTCTCTCAAGCATGAAATTGTCGATGGTTCCCAAATTTCCCTCTTTATCCGCACCATATGCTAATTCGAATCAGGTAATTTTCAGCCAAGCACTCGGATTGGCAGAAAAAACAATCCTATTGCAAGTTAGAATGCACCAGCTATTTTTGTTATGCGGCCGCCTGTTGACTTTCTCTAATTCAGTGGCAATTCAGCCTAATGCCCACTGACAGCCTTATGTTCTTGCATCTGCTGAGAAGGGTAAACACAATTTTCTCCTTAAAATACCAGCATCCGAGCCAACAGCTTTAGTTTCTCCGTTTCAGCCGGTGTACACCAAAGCACAAGAGTGGCGTGGAGGAGAGGGTTATACCATTGTCTTCCTAAGGGCCCCTTTTTTCCCCGCCTCTCTCTATTAAGGCCAGGCATCCTCAGCTTCACTGATTTCCCCATCTCTCCATGAAACTGCATTCTGTGTTCATAAAGCAGAGCGTCAATAGTGTACTGATGCACCAGATTGGGAGTACAAAGGGAAAGGGTTATGTAGTGGAGCATGGAATTGAATATTCTGTGGAGACTTCTGGTCACAAAAGGTGCCTCCAGTGGATACTTACAGTAGACTTTGAAAGTAACCTAACAACATTCTTTAGGCGAGGGATTAATTTTGGATTGAAGCCAATCTTTCCTCTCCCTCAAATTTGATTCAGCAAGGTTTGTAAACATTAAGTAGACATGAAACCTCTTCCCATATACACCATACTTTCAGTCCATTAATGCCCCTGTTTTTCTATGTTTGTCTGTCTAACCATATTTGTGTTGTTAGACCTGGGGGTCTCCAGTTGGCAGAGGTAGGTACCACTGTCCAAATAGGGACACCTGCTTCTAGTCAGGGTAAGGAGGATACACTCTTTAGATAACCCCTGCTCACCCCCTTGGTTGCTTGGCACGAGCAGTCAGGCTTATTAAAGACAATGTGTAAAGTATTTGTACCAAGACTCACAGTAACACAGTGAAAACACCACAAACTGACTCCACAACAGTTTAGAAAAATAAAGGTATTTAATCTAAACTACACAAGACCAAAACAACAAAAATCGAACATACACAGTTCAAGAATATGGTTTCAAATGAGTTCTTAAGGTTGCGTTAAAATAATCCGGTTGTGTCACGTTTTAGACAACAGGACCTTTAGATGCGACAAAAGTTCCAAATGAAAGCTGTAGCGTTGAAAAGCAAGTGATGTGTCCCTCCTGAGACCCTAGGGAGGCGATGCGACAACCCCGCTGGAAGTAGCAGGCGTGTTGCGGTGACTCCGGTCTGTATGAGAAGGGATGCAATACCTTGCGTGGATTCCGGTGAGGAGGTTTCGATGGAAGCGGCTCGCCAAAGGTACGATGTGACGATCTCCGAGGCGGCGACGATCTCCCGTGCAGCGACGATGCGCAGCTCAGCGTCGATCTTCTCTTCTTTCGGTCCCTCGATGCGATGACTCTGCGACGACTCTCGCAGCGATGTGATGTGGTCCGCAAGCAAGCGGTGCGACGATCTCACCCGGTGACGACAGGCTCTGCGATGATATTTGCAGCTATAGTATTCTTCCCGCACTGGTCTGGTGTGTCCCGCAAACAAAGGATGCAAAGGGCGCTGCGACGATCTCGGCCTTCGTAGAGGCAGGAATTTCCTCGCACTGATGGGGATGCGCTCTGCAAGCGAGCGATGCGTTAGAACTTGCAGAAAGTCTTTAAAATCTTGGTTTCCAGCTTTGCACCACAGGTACAACTTTTAGAGGCACCACAACTGGCCCAAGCACTCTGGGAAGGAAAGAACTCTCTCAGCAGAGTTCAGGGAAGGTGGGGGTGAAGATATTTTGTTCCTGGGAGTTCTTAACAGGGAGCCAACTCTTCTTCAGGCCCTTGGAGATTCCTTCATGCCAGAGCACACAGCACAACGCAAAGTCCTTCCCCTCTCCTTGACAGCAAAGCAACTGTAGGTCAGTCCAGAAAATCAACAGCAGGACAGTCTTCCTTCTTCAGTCTTCCAGCTTTCTCCTTGGCAGAGGCTCTTCTTGATTCCAGAATGTTCTAAAGTTCAGTGGTCTGGGGTCCTGTACTTATACCCCAAAAAGGCTTTGTTCCCTTTGTGCAGGAGGGCTCTGAGCCTGGAGCAAACCAATTCTAGAGTAATCTGTTTACATGACTCCTTCTTTCCTTTCAAACAGTGCAGAACATAAACATCAGACGCCCCACAGGAGGTGGAGCCAGCATTGTGGAGGGAAAGCAAAGCCCTGAAGCACTTTGTTGACATGATTCCTTCTCTTCTTTCACAGTGCAGGGCAGAGACATCAGACGTACCACAGGGGGTGGAACCAGCACTGTGGGGGGCAGGTATAGTCCTATTCAGGTCCCAGGTGCAACTCCTCCCTCCCATCTAGATGCAGATCTCTCTATTCACCACTGGATGGACTCATTCTGTCTCCTGAAATCCCCCAGCCCTGTCACTCACAAACCAGACAGTCAATTCACAAACAGGCCAAGGCACACAGAAAGGTCAGACAAGAGAACAGCCACTTTCTAAAAGTGCTGTTCTCAAACACAGGATTTAAAAAACACCTTTCCTAAAAGATGTGTTTTTAAATTCTGAGTTCAGGGATACCATACTTTTATGTCCAACCTTGCTCCTATGGGAAGATATGCTGGTAGCCACTGTAGCCAGCATTCCCCATGATAGCCCATGGGCAAGGTAGCCTTACAATAGTGAAAAACAAAAATGGCTGTAATTTACTACCAGTGCATGTCACCTGCACTAGTATATGCTCTACCTTTAACATACACTGCACCCTGCCCAAGGGGGTACCTTTGGCCTTCCATAGGGGTGACCAATGTGCACAGAAAGGGAAGGGTTAGGCCTGCTCAGTGGGGACACTGACCAGGAAGTTATGGCAGTTCACAGACTGCACAGAGGCACTGCGGTGGCAGGAGTGAGACACCATTTTAGGGCTACTCAATTGGGTGGCACAATCAGTGCTGCAGGCCCACTAGTAGTATTTGTATCACCAGCCCTGGCACACTCAATGCACTTTACTAGGGCCTTCTTGGTGATATGAATACGCCAATCATGGATAACCAATTACAATACCAATTTACAAAGAGAGCATATGCACTTTAGCACTGGTCAGCAGTGATAAAGTGCCCAGAGTCCTATTGCCAACAACGACAGGTCAGGAAAAAAAAGGTAGGAAGAAGAAAAATGTTTGGGGATAACACTGCAAAAAGGGCCATTTCCAACATGTGTTGTTTGGGACTGTATGTGTACCTGAATGCTTGTTGTTTACTGTGATTCAGCTGCATACCTGTTAGTTTGCAGACATGTTTACCTGGCTCTCCCTAGCTAGTCTGTCATCCAATTTCCCATCCCTAACTCTCTGTCAGACCCGACATCCTCGCACTGTTTCACCCCACCCCTTTACTTATGTCTCCTACCCTCTTCCATTCTGTCCTTCTGACTACTGCAACATACATTTTGCTTCCTCTCTGAAAAGCAGATGACTACGGTCAACCGCCACTCGATTTTGATGAATATGAATGTTTAAAAAAAAATCCTCTCTTATTCTGGTACATATATCCCATAGATTTTAGCAATCATCTGGCTCTTTATTATGGTTTTAGACCAGCAATGTGCTTTACATTCAACGTTAATTACATAACTTGTTGTGTTATCTTAATATGTATGCATATGTACTTCTTTGCAGTGCTGAACATGATCAGCAGAACATCTGAAAGAATCATTATTATTGTTAAATAAAATGTAAATCACCAATTGACCAAAGACCTTCTGAATATGAGAAGAAATGTTTAATATCAAAGGAAGAGGATTCCAGTCCTTGTCATTGGCATAAGAAAAATGTATCACATGTTCCTTGGTCTGTATTTATGGGCAGCATGTATCAGGTGGCCTATGCGTAGGCGTGCCTGTAGTTCTGTGTGCATAAGTGTGTGTTTGACTGAAAGCAGTGATGCTGTAGGTGAGTTGATCTTTTGTGGATAGATGTATATAGGTATATTGTTCTATCTATATACTGACAGCATCAATGCCAATGTGTGTGTGAATGTAGCATTCCTGCATGTGTGCATGCACTGTGCAAAAGACAAACCTATTGGCTTTGTCATTGCATGTTTTCTTCCCAAAATAACAATGGTTTGGGATGCAGCTAAAGCAATTACCGGTGGCTATGATTAATTGAAGCAATACATTCATTACCTTTCATATACTTCAGTGTGTCGTCCCACGTGGGACGGGAATGCCCAGATGTGGATCCCGTGCACATTGTGTCACTAGAACCAAACTATACCTGGATGAGAGCCCTACTTAGAGTGAAAGCAGTCCTGGGTTGCTTGTCTTCTGGTTCAGGGTAAACCTGGATTGGTAATTCAGATTCGACTGTTGCCATTTGAGCAGGGTCGGGACTGATTTGCATATTTCTGTGTCCAAACTGAGGTGTCAGGGTGTGCAAAATAAGAATGAATTGGGATGGAGCCCAGGTAATTACTAATGGCTGAGATTAATTCAAGCATTCCCTCTACCACTTTTTCATATTGTTTAATGTAGCTTATAGCTCAGAACAACATTTCCCAATTCTGTCAAGGATACTATCCTGGTTCATAGTATATGCCCCTGGTTGTCCTTAATGAATACTGCTGTTTTATTCTACGTTTCTCTGTTTGCCAGCCAGGCCAGTAAGTGGTCTGCTTTGTCCCTAACTGATGTTCTAACTCAATATACGCTTTATAATCATGTTTACCAAATCATTCTTGTGGTTGTTACAGGTGTTCAAGTATTATGCACCTAGCCTTCCTTCCATTACAGTTTGCCTGTCTATGTATACAGCCTGCCCTCCTGTAATTGTATCTAAAAGTGACTTCCTCACTCCATAGTTTCATACCAGGCATTTACCCCAATAGTCACTTTAAACACCTCCCACTGTAGCAGGGTTTCCGTTCTCCCACAGAACTGTGCACAGAGATCTAGAACCTGGGTGAGTTAGGATGATCCAAAACTCACCTTTGTTTCAGAAATCCCCTTACCAAGCTAGCTACAGTGTCTCATCGGTAGTAATAACTTACCAATGATTTAGACAATCCAGAACATGAACTTAGAGTACCTCAGGTATCGTGGAACACATGAACACTCTTTCGTTATATTATCATTCCAAACTGAAACTGGGAGGCAAAGAATACACGTGCAAGTTTGAAATGTTTATTTTTCAATGCAGCATTCTCAAACGCAGTATCTTGTATAATATCAACATACATATTATAAAAATCAGAGTCAGCAGCATAGTCACTAATCCATAGTAAGCAAAAGGTGACAGCATGTTATGATGCAAAAATCTATAGAATTCTGTATCACCTATATTTCGCGCACCCTAATTAGCATATTATATTATATCTAAGAAGGTCTCATCTGGGTTTTAGCAGGGCGGACCCATACCTCTAATTCTCAGTAGGAGGAGATCACATCAACAGCTACCAGCTCTCTTCATGCGAAGTATCAAATGTGTTGATTCATTCCCTGTAACTGTATCTTAAACTCGCGTAGAGCCCAATGTTGGCAGCAACATTATTTGTGTTATGTCTAACGTGGTGCGAGGATCAGGCCTTCAGTAACCTTGTGTTAGGTTATTCTTAGAGTGTGCAGTTCTCGGTGTACAGACAGTTGTACCAAGTGTACCAAGCACGACTGATACTGGCTCAATAACATATTATTCTCAAATAAATCACATCTTTCGTCTAGGTTGAAAGCTACAATAACAATTAGGTGTCGTGTGCAAACTCAAGCTGGAAGAAAATATTGCGTTTAAACATTTAATAAGCTCATGCTAACTTAACACAATATATAGAAACGTAGTAACCATATGACACCACAACATCCCAGCTGATTGTACTGTACCAGTTTCGAAAGTAAAGAATTCCTGAATTACAGCTCCTACATCTTTCCTATAGGATCAATCCTTTAGTTCCCACACCACTGCTGTACTGGAGTCACATATTCCCTACCCATGAATGCCACCAGAGCGGAAGCATGAGCAGGTGTAGTATGATCCATGTATTGCAACTTCTCAACATCCACTCTCTGCTCAGAATGGACTGGAGTGAAGTCAATTACGAAAAATGTATTATGTGGCAGAGAGTAAAAAGAATACAGGCTTTTGTCCCTATTCTGAGTTCACAATTTCCATAACATTGTGTAGTGTTTGAAATTATCTGCCAAAATCTCTAACAATGGTCCTTGAACAATCAAGATACCTGTCCAATAAGTTCTCTCTTCTATGATATTTTCTAATGAGCACGTGGTATAAATAATTGTTCCATACCAAAAAGACTGAGGAAGCGGTATTTTGCACTTAGGTATTAAGTGATTGTGTAGGTTCTACACTTACAGCCCGATTCATCAGGCGAAATTGCGCTCGCAAAGGGCCAGATTCTGAGAATCTGGCCCTTTGCGAGTGCAGCGAGTGCAATTTTTGCATTTGGGATTTATCATCCCAAATGCAAAAATCGCTATTAGTGAAATCGCATATTTGTGAGGAATTGGATTTAAGGAATCTCTAATAGAGATTCCTTAAATGCAATTCATCAACCAATTTGAAATTGCGAATTCGCAATATTTGGTCGCAATTTACCACAAAGTCTGACTTCGTGGTAAATTGCGAAAAAAGAGAAAAAAGCACTTTAGTGCATTTTTTCTTTTGCATGTTACACACACACATGTCCTTTGGACATGTGTGTGCGCAACACCTGCTTAAATTTGCATTTAACGGGTGCTACAGGGTGTCCTTTGGACACCCCTGGCACCCTTGAAATCGCTATCTTATTTGCGATTAACAAATTGCTAATCGCAAATAAGGAATACTCCCCATTCATTCCTATGGGCCTTTTGGCCCATAGGAATGAATGGGGAGTATTCCTTATTTGCGATTAGCAATTTGCTAATCGCAAATAAGGAATGTGTAGGAATCGCATTTTATTTTGAGATTCCTACGTGAATCCCATTTTGCGAGCCTGTAATAGCGATTCCTTATGAATCGCTATTAAAGACTCGCAAAACAGGTCTTTGATGAATCTGGCTGTTAGTTCTTCAGTAACTTCTACATACCTCCCATTCATGACCTTGAATGTGGTGTCTGCTTTAAATGCAATTAAAGGAGCTACTCATATCACCACACGTCGTGCGGATGATGTGAAACCAGAATGCCATAGGGTTCCTCCCCATTTTTACCGCCAATTTTGCATGCTCCGTAAGCATCAGATGCATTTCTCAAATATGACCATATTCTCACCCTCTTGACAACATACTGACTCCCTTTAAGATTCCAAGATACAGGTGTTACCAATGAAAGTCCTGGGCATACATTAATGATACATAGTAGGTACAATCAGTAGATTATATGGAGGTCGACACCGGTAGTTCCAAGAAGGTTGTTTATGTAAGTGGTGTTCATAAAAAACAACAACGCTGCCAACAAGTGTTTCGTCAACAGGTCACTGCCTGTGACTCTTCAGTGCTGATAAGTGCGCTTTACGATTATCGATGAACCACTGATACTTCCAACCTGGTCTAAGGGTACTGTTGGGAGCCGGGGATATGACGGACAATAAATGCGAAATAAATCACTGGCGAATGCCTCAGTGAATTGGAGGGCCTGAAAATGCAGGATCCAGCCTGTGCTCATCTCACCGGGGAGAATGGTAGCTCTTACCTCCATCTTAAATTTAGGAGTTCATGATTTGACTGCCCATTGATCATGTAAAGTGACCCATAGGATTGCTATTTATTCCACCCTCTGCCCCTTTTACCCATCAGGAATTTCATGTGGCATACCCCAACGTGGCCTACACAAGTTGTACATCCAATACCTATCCCTCCATCAACTTTTCTTATTTATCCTCCTATTTGTGACTCCAGTTGCTCCCTAGTAAAGGGTCGCCTAAATTGCTACAATCACATATGTTTAGCGATAAGCAGTAACCGGTAATTTTAGTCTTGATTGAGCTTCATGTAGGTGTGCCATACGAATTTGTACATGTTATTCCTGTATATGCCCCTCATCCTTGGCCCAGCCTACTGTTTCCCACCATGTTTTGATAATTCAGTCAGGTCTGGTAACTGTTCTGTTACACTGATCACTAAACATTTTAGATTTAATCACAGACCTTCAATAAATTGCAAAGCTTCTTCAGCATTTAAAAAAATATATGTTTTCTCTCGTACATCTATGCATAGATGTGCTGGGGAAGTAATGTATAAGGCATATTTAGTTCTCTCAGTTTCTTCTTTACTTCTTCTACTTTTTTTCTGTGTCTAGCTGTGCCATAAACTGGGTAAAAAGATATTATGTTCCCACTGTAGTCAATAGTTCCTTCTTGTCATGCAGCCATTAGTATCTGGACTTTGTCACAATCTTGCTGCACCTTCGCCAAGATCATCGAGGGGGTGCTCCCAAACGTGGCTTACAGCTGAATGTTCTAGGCACCCATTCTATTTCTAGGTCATCCATCCCTCCCAATGATATCAAAAGAGTTGGAAACAAGGTTTTCATCAACATTTTCATCTGGTGTGTGTCTGTTCCTTCTTGCAGTCCAATAAAACGTGTTATTACTGACTAGATCAGTCTTCCAAATCTGCCAATTTATCCTCATGCCACTTCAACCATACCTCTAGATCAGCCAGTTGCCAATGTGACTATCAACTGTGTCTTCAAGTGTATCAATCCTTTCCTCTTTAATTCTGTACTTGAGAGTGCCTCCGGCGCAGTATCCTGCACCTGCTCTTGCACATTGCTCTGCACCATCTTTGCAAGGCCTTCCTCAATGGTGTGTTTACTACTCGTATAGTGGCCAGTGCTTCCCTTATTTTTCTGTGGCATTTGGGATTGCGATCTCAATGAGGAATTTCTCCTCTAGCTGTCTCCCTTCTATTCTGTTGCCCAGATGCAGCTTCTAGTCTGTGCTCGTGGGCTCCTTCTCTAGTGCCACACACAAACTTCAACATCTGGGTCACAATTGTAGGGAATCCCCCTGGGTGTCCTGCATTTTTGGCTCTTCCACCTGTCCTGCCAGTCTTTCTGCTGCTATTTAGTGATGGCAAACTTCTTCAGTGTATACCACACCCTTGAGTAGCAAGTGCAAACTGGCCTATTTCCCCCACAATTCCAATCTCACTCCTAAATTGATGGCTAAATCAATCTTATAGTTCAATCTGTGCCAGCTCCATTGTACGACTCTGCGTAACCTGGACCTTCATTCTACCCCTGGTAGCATCTCAGTTCACTTGGCAGTCTTGCCCAACCAGACAGTAACAATCCTATATCACACAGCTCTTACTCTTGGCTTGCCCCATACAGCATTCCTTTGGGGAGTCAATCCATCCCAACTGAAACCTGCCGGAGTGACGCCACACAAGCCAGCGGGCCTACGAATGTCTGATGCCTCTCATGCTGACTCAGAGGTTAGTGAGCTCAAGACCTGCGCTCCTCACTGGATTGCTGACACCAGCCACACAGGCCTCATCTCGATCAGTTTAGCCTAGACCCTCTGCTTGCTGGCAAAACCCTGCTTGTTTCCTAACCTCTGTGGCCCTGGCTGAGAGTAAATGCTTCTTTCTTGCAGCCAATATGTCCCTGAAATGTTGACTCACCTTTTTGAGTGTTGCAGACCTGTAATTACTTGACAAGGGGATTTTTTGGGGATAGTTTTATTGAGAGATATACAGAAGTGGGTTCTTTTGAGCATCCCTCCCTCCCAAACCAATACAAAAATCAAACATACAAGTTCCAGAACATAAAATAAACTAGAACTGGATGGCTGCCTAATATCTGAAATGGGGCAACATGACAATTGTGAAACTGCTGCTGAAGCAGGACTTGGGGTAGAGGTGCATCAACTGACATAATGATTTAGCTTATTGCTAGCCCTCTAACTCCCACCCTCATCAATCTGATGGTGTCGAATTTCGATGAGCAAAGATTGTTCTTTGCATCCTTTCTTGTTATACTTTTAGATAATAGGCCAATCCTTGTTCTTCTCCTTCATCATGTACAATTCTTACCTTCTTGGCCAGCAAAAGCAACCATACACAGGGTTCGCCATTCCACACCAAATTTTCCATTCATCCCCAACTTTGTCTTTTCACCAGATATTACACAGCTATTGAATACTGTATTGAATAGATGGATGTCCTAAAGAAACAAAGAGTTCTGAACTATCAAGTGAAAATTACTAGTATCCTTTGTATGCCCCACCGATCTTTCATTGCTATATATCCCATTCTTCATATCTTGTTTGCACGTTTCAACTTTGGACAATCATTCCCCATCCTTTTCATTCCTACAACTCAAATGCTATCTTCCACATTACATACAATGTCCTTTTTCTTTCTCCACTCCCTCATTCTACCACATAAAATACCATTACTCTGCTTGCGATAACTCAATATTCACTTTCCATTATCCTTCTCTCTTCCTGCCCACTTTGTCTCACACTATCTTTCACTTTTCATGACTTTAGTCTCTGAATTTCCAAATGAAAATCACTTGTATCATTTTTATGCCCCACCCTTTCGTCCCTGAAATGTCAGATTTATCATATCTTTGACTGGTAACAGGTGTGGTGTCGGGAAGATGTTGAACAGGTGTGTGTATGTGTTACTGCAAGAGTCGTGAATAACAATGGATGATGTGTTCAGTACGATGGGGCCTGCTTCTCGCAATGGTTTAGCATGAGGGGGTGTAGGGAAAGGCTGTCGAGTATTATTTCCGACAGGCAAAATAGTAACAGTTTAGTGTTTGGTATCGATGACTTTGTAATGGCGAATCCTCTCCGCTAGTGGAAGTGGGTTCGAAATTACGGTGATGAAAGTGTCACTTTGAGAAAGTGAGCATTTTGATGTGCATGGCTCTGCGTGCCTGGTGGCTTGTCTCCTAGTTCACAAGTGGCCTCTAGGGGGATAGCCACATCTGTGCAGTCCTGATAGAGGGACATAAACTAGTGGTTTATGGAAAACTGCAGACCTCTCACTCTGAGGGGCCTTTCTGAGATGGTTACGTGGGGGTGGAATTCGGCACCTGAATACCAAGGGGCAGGGCCTTGTCCCCACTAAATCATGTGATCAAACCTCCCAGGGAAAGATGGCAGGCAGGACAAAATTCTGAGAGGGCATGTGCATTTCAAAGGTGACCTTTTGAACTGATCGTATCTTCAAAGGACATAGTGGGTATAACTGCTGTTACTTTAGCCTCCGAAAGTAGAGACACTTTTGGATTTGGAACCATATTATGCTTGTTCCATACTGAGACATTGTCAGGAAAAATCATTAGGGCAGGAGAAGCTGCAATTGGACTATCCACAGATTTATGGCGGCCTGGAGCTTGTCGTGCTCCAGGAAGGGGTCTATTTCTAAGTGGATTTTGCATGGACGTTGCTGGCCTCTAGCTAGTGCCAACAGTTGTGGCCTGGATTTCGAAGTACTCCCCAAGGGCTGGTGACATGGCCTCCTGTCCACGAGTTTCCAGGAACACAAAAGATCTCACGATCTCCACAAGACCTTAAGAACCGCAATGGGTGCAGCGGAGACAAGTTGTAGTGATCAGGGTTAGAGCAAGGACCGTCCTGACATACACCATTATCTTGCTGTGCAAGAGGAGTGTGTGTGCAGAGATCAGCAGCCATCCGAGGGGCCGGGACATGAGGTGTTCAAGGATTGTGGGGGAAGCTTGCAGAGTCGGAGGATCCTGAGCTTGCAACCAGGGGACCTGTGTTCACTATCGCTTCATAGCATGTAGTGTCTGTAGAGTGTTGGGGGAACCTTGGCCAGGAGCTGAGGTTGTCTTTGGCCTCCAGATCTGGAAGACAACAGTGCCTGACATTGCGGTCTCTGTCTGAAGTCATTGGCTCCCTCTCTCCGGACTCATGTCACAGAGTGCTTTGTTGTGGAAAGCATCGTAAATAGACTTGAGGGTTCACGTGTGCCTTGTGGGCATCTGCAGCTAACGGTTGGGGTCTACAGCAGGTCACTCCTTTGCTTGTGGGGAAAACATTTCTTCAGACAGGGAAGCATGTCAGTTCCTTGGGTCACAACCTTTTGTCTATGAGGGGGGGGATAGTGATCCCATACTCGTGCAGGTGCCGTCGGGTAGCTAGAGGTCTAATCCGGATGGCCACAGCTAAGCAACTGTTTCTTTCTGTGTTAAGTGGTTCCGACTGTCTAGTCAACAGGGCCCCAGCGGGAGCAACGTGAATCATTAGCTGGTGGGGCTGTGGGACTGAGGGGCTGGGTCATGAGGTGTAGTCAGAGACTGGCGACTGTTTGACCTTTCTGCAATGGGAAAGTCTGATAATTGCATATAACTTTAAAGTGTATATACAATGTGTGATTTGTTTTGCTTTCAATAGATAAATTTGACAATTGTGTATAACTGTAGAGTGTATATACAATGTGTATCTCCTTTAGATTTCAGTGTGTGTGTGCAATGCAAAGAAAAGTGTTTTAAAACCTATTGGGCCCGATGTAGGTGGCCCATTACCGGTCGGTAAACCCTAAATTCGGTAAATTTCAGGCTTACTGGCCGGTATTGAGCCATTTCTGATGTAGGGGATGATACGGTAAATACCGAATCAGTATTTACCGATTTGGTATTTACCGAATCATTATTTACCAATTCTAAATGGCATGTAGGAAGCACTTTTAAGAGTGCTTATGTGCTGTAAGGATTCGTTATTTACCACCAACTATTAGTTGGTGGTAAATACTGAATACCTTTGAAAATGCAAATCTGTGCATTTTCAACAGTGCCATGTGGCAGACATACATGCCCTTAGGGCATGTATGTGTGCCACATGTGCACACAAGCACTATTCAGGGGTGCAACAGGGTGTCAATGTGACACCCTGCCACCCTTGAATGTTTCCCTATTTTACCGAATCAGTATTTACCGATTCGGTAATTCACTTTCATTCCTATGGGCCTCTAGGCCCATAGGAATGAATGGGAATTGCCAAATTGGTAAATACTGATTCAGTAAATACCGAATCGTACTGATTCAGTAATACCTACTGATTTTTTATCTACATAGCATTTACGAATTCTAAAATACCGAATCTGTAATATTCGGTATTTTAGAATCGGTAAATTTTCATTTCCTACATCTAGCCCATAGTGTGGAGCCTTTTTGTGGCTAATGCAGTGTGTTGCCAGGGGGGCTGTTGTGCCAATACTTTACACTCGGTCCCTGAGGATGAGCCTGACTGCTCAGTGCCAAGCAGCCAGAGGGTAAGCATAGATTATCGGGAAAGTGTATCATTCTCATCCTATTTGGAATAGTGTATTCTGACTGGCTTTGACGCTTATATGCCAGCCCGAAACTGCTGGGTTTAACAACTTCTATTTAATCAGTTTGAGTTTTTTGAATTGCTATATTTCCTGCTGGGCATGGAGTCTTTGAAATGGGATTTAGTAGATACCAACACACTCTCCAAATGGATAGTACTTTGGATATTGCAAAAGAAGAGAAAATCAAATAATCGAATAAGTGAGGCTTTGGAGGTGGCACTCACAATAAAGAAGGTTGGGGATAGCAAAAAGGACAAAATTGAGAGGTTGCTATCACTTGGAAGCACTGCAGAAAGAAATTAAGAAAATGCGAAGGTTCTGCATCTCACACCACCTTGAGAGAGGCAGATGAGAAGAATGTGGCGAGAGAAAGTGTAGAAAGCTGCAAATAAATTGAGGAGAAGGAGAGAGGATATTCCTCCTTTTTCCGTTGTCAAATGTAGTTAGCTATGCTACAGTATCCTTTTGTGCCTGCAATTTACGAAGCAGTATAATGAAGTGCCCTGTTTTTTGCTTGAGTGACATTGGCCCATATTCTGCCACCAATTCCCCCACGTCATCAATAGCACAGAATCTCTGTGCACGCTTAGCACAACATGTTTGGGGACCTTCTTTTCTTCATATATTGGAGCTTATCAACATAGAATAACAGGGGTTTATGCAATTTGGACTCCCTTCTGAATGTCACCTGTAGTTCACTCTCATTATATGCACCTCCTCTGACAAACAGCTCAAGGCTGCCTCCAGACACACCACCTTATCCTGATGAAACAGGGCCTCTTCAGGGAGAGGTAACAGCAATTACAATCAGATCTGGAGCTGGCAGCAGACGGATCAAAAATTAAAAACGCTAACTGTCTGGCACTTTGATTGCTGCACGGCACCCCAAACCCTGCCGAGGACTCCACTTAAATCTGCCATGCCTCCAAGAGGCTCATTGTCAATCAAATCCTAATTGTTCGAAGATAGCTAGCATAGCAGTAGGCAATTTGCCTCTCCTTTTCGTAGGCGGTGATTTGATTAAGAACAGATGAGTTGTATGAATAATAGTCTGCTTTCTCGAAAAAACGGAACCTGATAAGTAGACCTTGAAAGAAATACCAAAGCGAGACTTCTTCAGTATTTGCTACTTTACACTTTCTCAGCTGTGCTTGGGGCGTTTCTCTTTTCCTCATCATGCGCCATATGGCCCAAGAGCAAAAGGGGTTGTTAACCTTGCTCTAGTGGTGTCTTGGCTGCAATTTAAATCACAATCATAGAATTAAGCTTATGTGTCTGCTAGTCAGAGCGAAAATAAGTCGTGGAATGGTCTACGTCAGTGTGGATGTGCTAACAAATCACCAATAAACCGTGGCAGCAAATATGCAATAAGGGTATTGCCTACCAATAAAATAGACAAGCAAGAATATACTGTAATTAGCCACACATAAAAAGCTGGAGTCTATTTTACCCTATCCTTTTGGCTGTTGTAGCAATGCAATCTTTTAAAAGCGGTCTAGAAGGGCAAAATGAAGTGCATCGTTTAAACTGTTTGGGGACAGCCTTTCTGCTCTGTTAAGGGGTTCGGGGATAATGGAATGCGGCACCTGTGTCTCCTGAAAGCAAGAAGAAACTGTGATGAGATGTCTAGAGCAGCCCCCCCACCGCCAGTTACATAGATGCAGCTAGCCATCGTGAGCTTTTGAATATTTTTTTTCCTCCATCTTTGTATTCTGTGTATGCCTTGAACCTGTGGTAAGTGCGTGACTGCCCTTAGGTTTCGATAAACACTTTTCATGCAAACATTGACTGAACTATTTTAATTTTACAGCCATGCCTCGAGAACGTCATGCATCTCTAGGCCTTGTTTGTCAGTGAGTGTTGGCGTTGGCTCAGTCTGGGCCTGTAGTCACGGCTTTTTGGAATCCTAGACCTACTTGCATATGCCAGTACCAGTAGCTTGTTTTTGATCTTCGAAATCTGGTCTTACCACATATACACTCATTCATCCTTCCACTCACGCATCCGTTGACCCATTCGAAAAATCAGCCTCTCTGAATTCACAAAACGATATTCAAACATGTCTAGCAATAAAGAGTTTGTTGTCGCGACCTAAGAAACGATCCTGATGGTGAAGGTGTTAAAGATCGAGATGTTGTCGTTAATATGCCAAGTCCCATCCTTCTCTTTCCTCATCTTTTTAGACTGTGTTTTCCAGTCTATTTTATGTTATGTCTATTTAAATAGCGCACTAATCACTGGTGAGGTTATCCGGGCGCTAATTCTATAACTGCTGGTTCAGAGTATGCATGTTTTCAGCCACTAGCACCCAGGAAAGACCACAATTAATAGTGAGGCATTTTGTTTCCCATTTTGTTTTCACTCCGTGTCGTTTACAGCAAGAGATGGCCAACATATTGATCAGACTGCCCTGTCATCAAATGTCCTGCATTCCAAACGACAACTGGCAGGTCTGATGAGGATAAGCAGTCAAATGCCCGGCATCTCTAATATGTGACTCCACAGTCACACTGGACACAGGACCCTCTCTCAGAGACCCCGGCGTGTTTTATGTTGTCAGGATGGCCACGACAGACCCCCCTCCTCCGTGGCTGAGGCGGAGATTACAGAGGCTCAGCCTGACTTCTGTCACTGCCTGCTCTTGACGAGCCATTAGGGATTTGTAGCACATGGGAAATTCAATTTACGCCCTCTCCCCATTAAAATGCATATTTGATTGAGTCTCAGAGCTGCTCGCTCATTTATATTCATCACTGCGGTTTATATGGCGGTCTTCACAACCCTTCCTTTGGTGAAGATCGCGGTAATATTTTACAACAGATGATAATAAAACAGCTCAAGCTGCCGAAACAGGCCTGCCGTCTCCTATGTGTTGTCCCAGAAGCATGGCGAACCCGCTTTTTAAATGCATGTTACACGAGCCAGCAATGAAACATTACCCCGTGCTGGTTCCCTAACTGCTTTGAGCGCAAAAACAATTTAGAAATGCAAATATCAATCCATCTCCAACTCGCGCACAGAAAGCGGGAGAGCAGAGCGTTTTGTCTTGTCTTGTGAAAACGAAAGCACTTCCGAAACATTCCGAAGTGTTCCTGGCATTTCAAGGGTGTCATGGACCCTGATATAAGCACGGAGACCGTGTCCCCTCCCTGGTTCTACAGAAGAAGTCAGTGAGCCCTTCAAACACTCCCCTGTTCCGGTGCCACTGAACCTGCTGCCCCAATGACAGCTTAGGGTATAAATCTATCCATACTAGGAATTATTATTCGCGTTATCTCACCTTCACATACAGATTCTCTCTCACTGATACTAATAATTACCTAGCTCCTCTAGCTTTAAGATAAAAGGCACGTTTCCCTCGTGTGCCTCTTATTCCTTTTCTCTTGTGTCTCTTACACTTCGCTATTCTGTGCTCATCTTAACGTATCGTGTTGTACTTAGATTTACTGCTGCTCAGCCAGTTTGCATGAGTGTGTGTGTGGAATTTTGGAGTGCCTTATGACTGAGTTAAATGTTGGTGTGTTTGGTGTACTGGAGGAATGACAGAAAGAGTGGGACGAGCAGCAAAAATGCTGCTCCTGGTGGGGCCATGAATCAGCTTGTGACAATTTATCTACTTGTAACTACCATCCTGTAACTTGCCTAATAAACCTCTACTTTGGTTTACCTCGTGACTATAATCTATCATTTCAACATCTCCTTTTTTACTCCGAACTCATCTTTTTCCAGACCCTCTTTGCTTCCTATCTTCGGTCTCCCCACCTTTCAATTCCTCTCAGTATGTTTCTCACCCCTGATTTTACTCTTCATGTCTTCCCACTGTGACACATATTTCTTCTGTACACTACGGCCTCATTCTTCTACTGTTTACTTACCCCTCTGCACTCATTTTATTTGTCTCTCACACTAGAAGTTAGATATCTCCGGTCTTGTTTTTCATCTTTTTCCTTTCCCTGTCTAATTCACTGTTTTCTCTCGTCTCATCTTGCCATTCTGCCATCACCTCTTTTCTCATGCTATCACTAGGTACAGTTACTCTCCCTCTTGTTCCTAAACTACTCCTTCTATCCATCACTCTATTCTCCTCTTTCTAATCCTTTAAATCAATGTTTTTCACCACGTTGACTCAATCAGTTTCCCTCCTGTTGGACTTGGCCCTCTCAGAAGCGTCAGCCTCAAAATTTTAGCCTTCACCTCTCCTATTTTTGCTGAATTCATTTTTTTGGGCATTTGGACTATGTGCACTTTACCACCAATAAGCAGTGCTAAAGTACTCGTGTTTATAGTACAAGCACAACGTACTACTCACCCCCCCCATTTCTGACACCTTTCCGCCCCTGCTGGGGCCAAGAACTTTCAGTATCAGGTTTTATTGTCCAAGACGTAGACTTTTTATTCACATCAAATCAGTTGATTAACCACAAACCATTCCGAGAGTAAAAATATTCCACATGGATATATATAATTATTCACAGCAACAGACTTTAGCAGCATCCACATGTCAAAGGCAGTAAGGAAAGTAGGCACAACATTACATTTGAACTTCAGCTTGGCTTTACACTTAAATTAGAATTTGGCCGACTTGGCCAATCCACTCAGCTGCGAGAGTAAAAGTATTCTGCTTGGATATATCATAATTCACAGCATCAGACTATAGCGACATCCACATGTCAAAGGCTGTAAGAAAATTAGGCACAACATTACACTTGAAGTTCGGCTTGGCCTGACACTTTAATTTGAATTTATCCGACTTGGCCTAGCCACACAGCTGCGCCCATTGTGCCAGCAGGCCCCAACGCGCTACAACAAATAGTTGCATTCCTTTAAATCCAGGGCCCCGCATAGCGCACCAGCCCACCGGGGTATCTGAACACAGGCAGCCTCCCCAAAAATCTACTCAGTTCTATACATTGCAGGTTCGGGCAGAAGAGTCCAGGACCACCAGCAGGTCAGTGCCCTCCCCGCCTACACTCTGCACCCTTCATGCTACCCACTCCTGGGGTCCATATAGTCGCTGAACCTCCATTGCTGTGCATGCCCCTTTTCTGTTAACTGTCAACTGAAGAACTGGGATTTAAACCCAGCGGCGCCAGGGGCACGCCCAAAGTCTTCGGATTCTCCTGTCTTGGCAAACAGAGACACTGGATACTTCTTGGTGACGTCAAAGATCAAATTTATTGGCTGCAGCCAGTAAAAGAGGTCCTAGAAGTACAACACGGTGTAAGTTCTCAGGAGACTGCTCAATTTTACAAAGCAGGCCGTCCCTTTTTATGCCATAAATTGTGCTTCAGGCAAACATTCCTTATTTACAGTTGACCAATCCCATGTATACATGATCAAAGCATTGCATGATGACAAACCCACATTTCAGTTTGTCCAGCCCATAATTAATCATCAAACAAACCCAAGATAAACATTCTTCTTTAGACAAGCTGGACAAAACCCATAATAAAAAGGCCCGCAGCCCACATCATAAATAGACCATAAAGATGGAAACAGAAACAGATAGGAGTAGGATAAGGCATGTTTGTGTGCAGTAAAACTTTGCAATGTCCTGTGCTCTGATCCTTAATCTTGATCAGCTAAAGGGCAAGAACTGGTTTGGCAAGGTCAGCTTCAGGCAGCAGGGTCAGTTCACTCAGGTCAAACAGGAGTCAGCACAAACTCAAGCTAAGGTGCATGTGTCCTAGAGACTTGTTCAGCCACAGTCATAGGCCTATGTGAGGGCAATCCACAAAATGGCTGCCATGCACAAAATGAAACCCAATGGTTTCAGAACGAAAACGTCAAATACACAGTGAATCCATCGGTGTAACATGACGAAAACACTCATGCTTGCTGAACTCACTGTTTATGGTTCGCTGTTACCAAAATCGTAACGGGACCATAACCTTTATGACCCAGGTTCAGAATTCACGGAACCTCAGACCCTCCTTTTGCCCTTACATAGGCAATAACCTAAACTCACGTCAATCTGAATCCAGGTCTATATTCATCAGATCATCAAGATGTTGCTGTAGCATCATCCTAGTACTTAGTAACTCTCTCTGGACAGGTCTCCTCGAACACGAAGTAGCACAAAGGCCACATATAACAGGAGCACACTGTACGCAAAGACAGAACAGGAAAATGATAGCTAATACCATCCCACTGACCATCAGAATCTTCCATCCCCAAGTGGATAACAATCCCCAAAACCATCCCATCGACCAATCTCCTTCGTCCACATGCCCATACTCGGAGATCTTATGTAACTTGGAGATGGCTTGGTACACTGTCGGAGCGTTGTCTGGAATGAAAACGCAGCAGCTCGATTGAATCAATTTACATACCCCTCCTCTATCTGCAAGTATGACATCTAACGCAACTCTGTTCTGAAGAGTCATAAGGCGATCCGACTGGAGCTCAGCAGTCAAGTTACTAAGGGCACCCGCAGTTTCAACTATGGTGGACTCAACCACTCTCGTCAATCGCCGTATGTTCCTGCTGTTAACCATAGGTCCCCAAAAAGGCCGAAAACCCTTCAGAAAATCTCCCAATTCTTGTCCTGCAGTATCTTCCTTACTGAAGACACCTCTAACAACTCTCGTCTTGTGGTAATCTGCCGCAGCTGTATACGTAGGAGGCAACAGGAACGAGACAAAACATGTGCCCGAGAAATCAAGGGGCAACCATGTATACACTCTATCGTACCAGACAAAATAGGTACCCTTAGCTGCTAGAAACAATGGGGAAGTCTGGGACGCAAAAACATATGTCTCAGTGCAAACACTCTACCCTAACTGAGCTCTCGGATTCTTGCCATTACCTTGCAGACAGTAATGACCCTGATGGGGTACAATCCAAATCGGAGAGGATCTTTTCGCTCGCTGGTTCTCACTCAGACTAACTCCATATCCAGTAACGTTCCATCCAATATATGCTAGCGTCTCATCTCTCGGGATAGTCTCATAAGAATCCATTCCTCTAATCATATCTACTATTCCCTTAACTAGAGCACTATTCTTTGGACTATCCTTCACAGAACGTAGGGGGTAGACTTCACGAGCATAGATGAACATGGTTCTGTATGCCCACACAGAACCATTGTAGCTAAAAGGCAGAACCAGGTAAGGAATACCTTTATCAGTAGTATGGGGCATAAGGCCACACACCCAACAATTAGTCGTGTTTACTACTAGCTGGTGTTGGTGCAGAAGCAGAACAAAGGAGTTATTAACAAATTCCAATCTCCTAATGGACTCATGTTCAGGCAGAGGGTGGAAAGAATGCGAAGAAACAGTAGGAGGAGGCATAGGTTGTGCAGTGGGTGCAAACGTCACTTTGAAAGCGAATTTAATATATCCCATCAGAAACATCATTAAGCTAAGTAACATAAAAAGACATAATATTAAAAAACACTTTCTGCTCAGTACTTTACACATTTTGCTCTTAAAGCTCATTCTTTCAACAGGTCTCTCCATCTCGAAAAACTCCATCCTCTAATCGTGCTGTTTGCGGCGGTCGGGTGTTCCATGCTAAGGAATGCGTCTGTCAGTCCAGGGGACGCCCTTAGACCAACCAGAACCGTCAACCTCACGTCTTCGGCTTGCTCTCCAAAGTCTTTGCACCGCGACCTTACAGCTGAACCCGGATGCCGGTTCGAAAAACAAAAAATAAAATAGTTCCTCGGAGGACAGCTTAACCTTAAACTCAGAAAAGAAAAAAAATAATTTTTTATTAGTCCAGCGACTCTTGGTCGCAAATTATAACGCTCCTTGCCAGGCAATGTCTGTTCTCAAAACAAAAGCTCAGGTTCAGAAGTATCCAAATGATTCGATGGAGGCACAGCTTCTTGCAGAAGATCGTCGCTTTCTCGTTCAGAGTTCGCTCCAATCAAACGTGCATCGCTAAAAGGCAGAAGACGAGGCACGGTTTCAGTCTTAGAGTCAGGAAGTCCGTTCTGGACCCACCGGTCGTACGGCAGAGGCAAAGGAGCCCTCTTACAATGTACGCCGTGGATCCAGTTCTTTTTACCGCGCACTCGCACTGCTGAACGTGTGGACAAAAGCACCAAGTAGGGTCCGTTCCAGCGGGCTGATCGTTCTTGGTCCGCTGGAAATTTCTCACGAAGACCCAAGATCCAGGTTCGATGGCATGTCCTGGATCTTCAGATGCTTGTGGCAGAGTATCATGAACCTGTTGGTGCAAAACACGCAATTTAGCCGTCAATTCGTACAGATAATCAAGCAGTACAGGATACTCTATTTCACTGAATTTGGTCGGCCTCGGCACTCCCCATATGTTTGCCGGGCGACCAAAAACAATCTCATAAGGACTAAGTCCCACTCGTGAATGTACAGTCATCCTAGTTGACAAAAGTGCTAATGGCAAAGCATCAGGCCATTGAAGACCAGAGCTCGCCTGTATCTTGGCCAATTTTAACTTAAGGGTGCCATTGTAGCATTCTACTAGACCAGCTGATTGGGGGTGATTTACAGCGTGAAATTTTTGGCGGATTCCTAAACCATCACACACTCTCTTCATCACTTGACCCACAAATTCACTCCCATTGTCACTCCACACTATTCTCGGCAAACCGAACCTAGGGAAGAATTCCTTAACAAGGGCTTTAGCTGTAGATAAGGCAGTATTATCTTTCAGGGGGTATGCTTCTACCCATCACGAAAAGGCACAAACAACAACGAGCACACACTTTAAGTTGTTGCACCTCTCCATGTGGATGAAATCCAGCTGCAGAGCCTCAAACGGATACGTCAGAGGCGCAAAATGACCAGCTGGAGTTGGAGTTCCCTTACCAGCATTGTACATTAAACAAACCATACAGTTCTTGACCAAATTCTCTGCACACTTAGGAATTCCAGCATTTTGCCATACTGGAGCCAACAACGTACAAATCCCTTTCACACTGATATGAGCCATTCCATGCGCCATCGTAACACTGGAAGCACATACGCATCGGGTAACAACCATCGTTGATGCTCTGACAACTCAACCCAACAACCATTCGAATCCAATTTACCCTTACTTTCTCTCCATTCATTCAACACTTTCTCTGTAGCTTCAGCTTGAATAGACTTCACGCTCTCTATCGTATCTTCACACATACTTCTATCCGGAACCCATCTCGCCGGACCCGCAACATACATTCGACTCATCACATCTCTCGCCGTTTCTTTCGCAACTTCATCTGCAATCGCATTACCACGACCAACTTCATCAGTAACTTTCTTATGTGCACTGCATTTCACAATCGCAACCTGTAACGGCAAAGTAAGTGACTCAAGGAGCTCATTCACCAACTGACCATGCTGAATCTTAGTTCCATGCGAAGTCAGGAACCCACGCTCTTTCCTCAATCGTCCAAAACTATGAGCCACACCAAATGCATACTGGCTATCGGTATACACAGTCACTCGTTTGCCTTTTGACAACACACACGCTCTTGTCAATGCAATCAACTCTGCTGCTTGAGCTGAATTATGTGGGATACGTGCAGCTTCAACAATCGTATGCAAAGTCGTAACAGCATATGCAGCAGTCGTATCACCATTCGGAAGCTTGAAGCACGAACCATCAACCCATAAAGTACCATCACATTCTGCAAGAGGAGTATCCCTAAGGTCTATCCTCCCTTTCGTTTATTCCTCTGTCCTAAGGAAGCAATCATGCTGTTCACAAACATCTGTCTCAACTGAAATCGGCACAACGCAGCTGGATTCAACGTGTTGCATCTCTTTATATGCACATGACTCGCTAAAAGTGTCAATTCGTAACCTGACAACTGAGCACTAGTTAAGTGCTGTGTCTTGGTTCGATTCAATAAGGTATCCACTGCATGTGGAACCATCACAATCAATGTATTGTCCATCACCAAACCAGCAGACTGTCGAATAGAGACAGCCGCTGCTGCTGTAGCTCTCAAACAACTCGGCAACGCTCTAGCTACCGGATCCAAAGTCGATGAAAAATACGCACATGGACGTTGCTTATCGCCAAACTGTTGAGTCAAAACTGACAATGCACATCTTTCTCTCTCGTGGACATAGAGTGTAAAAGGCTTACTGTAGTCGGGAGTACCCAACACAGGAGCCGAACACAACGCATCGCGCAATTCTGAAAAACTCTTGTGACATTCGTCAGTCCAAGGAATAGGATTCGGAGTATCCTTAACAGTAAGAGCTATCAAAGGTTTCGCAAGAAGCGAAAAATTCGGAATCCACTGTCTACAGTACGACGTAATACCCAAGAAAGCACGCACTTCTCTCTGTGTAGTTGGCACACTCATGTTCGCAATGGCTTGAATTCTTTCTGGGGTCAACCTTCTTCCCTCCTTCGATAAGAGGTGACCTAAGTAGGTTACTTCTTGTCGACAATATTGCAACTTCGAAAGAGACACCTTATGATAGAAATCAGACAAATGACACAACAACGACAAAGTAGCCTCTTTACAAATCCCTTCATTGTCAGCAGCAACTAACAAATCGTCGACATACCGAATAAGGGCAGAACCATCAGGTAAAACAATTGTTTCAAGTTGTGTTTTCAAAGCCTGACTATAGATGGATGGACTCTCACAATAACCTTGAGGAGCGCGCTTGAACCGGAAACTTCGGCCTCCTAAAGAGAAGCCAAAAATATTTCTACTCTCCTCAGCAATCGGGATGCTGAAGAAAGCATTCTTCAAGTCAATCACCGAAAACCAGGTAGCAGAAGCTGTAATCAGAGTCAATAAAGCAGTGATATCTGGCACAGCTGGAAATTGCGGAACTACAATCTTATTCACCTCTCGAAGATCGATCACAAACCTGTACACAGGTGGCAGAGAAGAATCAGTACGTTTCAAAACAGGCAAAACCGGACTATTGCACACATTACCTCTCGTTTCCTCAATCACACCTTTCTCAATCAGATCATAGATGATCGCCAAAAGTGCTCTTTCACCATCACTGGAAATCCGATATTGGGAAATACGTGGCAATCTAGCATTCGCTTTCAGCGTCACAACATATGGTGGAATCTCCAAAAGACCCACATCATTAGGACCAGTAGCCCAAAGAGAATCAGGGAGAGAAGACAATTCAGCTGGAAGTTGATCTTTAGACAACTACATCGGAGAGATCACTCTCTTACCCAATGTAAGCTGTACTCCTGAAGGAGAACAATATAGTGTTGCATACAATCTTTTCAACAAGTCCAATCCCAACAAGTTCTCACCACAACCCGTCGTCAGAATGAGGGGTGCTTCAAATTCACAAGGTCCAACAGAAAGAGACAAAGGACTAGAAATCGGATTACTAACTGGGGCGCCAGAAAAACCTACTGAAACATTTGTTAAGCCAGACAAAGGTGCGCCAGGGAGTTTAGAGTGCATGATAGAACTCTTCGCAGCACCAGTATCCAACAGAAAAGGCTCCGACACACCTGATGTAATCACTTCAAAATAAGGTCCACTCTGATCTACTGGAACTGCAACCACTCCCTCTCTTTGTCTATGGCTGTCCTAGCAATCATTACCATCCATATTCTCACCTTCGATGTAGTAGTCATCAGCATAGAACTGAGTCGTCCTACCAGACGCACCATTCTGCTGATCAAAACAATTCATCGAATTCTGTGGAAGCAAGGAACGCGCATTCTGGGGGAACACACCACGTCCCCTACCTCTAGGAGCTTGCTGAACACCTCGACCTCTCACACCAGAAACACCATTTTTGCGCTGTAACAAAACCGGACAACTATTCTTGAAATTACCCTCTTCTTTGCAATATGCACACTGATTAGGGCCTACAGGAAAACGCTGTTGAGAAGATTCGAACCTTTGCGAGTTTCTCTGATATTGCTGAGGTTGCTGATAATCACGCTGATTATTACGGGGCGGATACGCTTGCTGCAAAAGAACTTTTGTCTTTAATTCTTTAGTCTTTTTGACGGCTCTATCTTTCTCGTCCTTATCTCTATTCTCGTAGTACTGGGCAGTAGCTAATATCTGCGCTGACGAAGAAACAGCCCAAGAACTCTCAGAATCCTTCAACTTAGTGCACAACTCTGGAAGCAGATTATGCACAAACTTATCAACAACCGTTGACCACCTTCCGTACTCATGTCCTGACCACTATGGTCGATAAACGTCTCTTCAAACCTAGTGAAGAAGTCAGACACACTTTCGTCTTTCTTCTGCTTACATGCAGACAATTTGTCCCAGTTCACTCGCATTGCAGGCATCAACGTCTTCATATAATTAATAATCCTACCAGGGAGATCTGCAACTAAAGGCTCAGGTTTGGCACCACCAACTTGTCGGCCATCTGAGGCACCAATATTAGCCCATGTATCACCTAACTCTTGCGCATGATCCGTATGACGAATCAGTCCCCATAAAGGCTGTGGAACTACATTTCCAAACAACATGTCTATATCAGCTAAATTCATAGTACATGAGTCTGCAGTCTGTGATAATTCCTTATAATACCCTGCAGGATTTTTACGTGGATCAGGCAAAGTCTGCTTAAGGGCCAAGACTTCAGCTCGCTTCCACGGAACATGTACCCAGACACGCTGAAAATGAGCCAGCGCAGCTACAATACCTGCCTGAGCATTGGCCTGAACGGCCTATTTCCATACCGGAGGAACCTCTCTCATCGGATACTGTTGCACTTTTCCCCTAACAGAAGGATCAGGCTCGAACAACGGCTGAGATGGAGACTCACTCCTAAACGACAACAATGTTGCAACTGCTCTCTCAACGTCGAGACCCACTATAGTTCCCTTCGCAAACTCGGACTGTACACGGAACAACTCAGACGGAGTCTGTCCCAAATCACCATCTTCCCATTCTTCACGAAGGGAAGTACACATCTTGTCAAAAACATATCTCTGCTTCGGTGCTTCCCATTGACGGAAGACATCCATAACAGACTCTAAATCATATCTTAAAGAATTAGTAACCCATTTACGCGCTTTTATGATCCAGCACTTTCCGCTCATCAGGGACCAGGCAATTGACTACGCAATTGCTTACGCTCTGAAACAGGGGTCATACCCAATGACCCAAAGAAAGGAGACAAGAGACTAGTAACAGTATCGGTCATTCTCTGTCGAACAGAAGGAGAAGTTGACAGAAGGACAGGAGACAAAGCAGACTGAGAGGAAACCAATGTAGGAGCAATAGCAGAAGAAGCAGCAAGAACAGGAGAAAAAGTCGTAGAAATTGGAGACGGAGCAGGTAGCAAAATCGGCGGCCCTTGAAAAGGCTGCACCAGAGGAATAGAAGCCAACTGAAGAGGAGCTGGCGGCTGTGCAATAACAAGAGGTAAAGCAACCGGAGGTTGCGGAGGTGCTGTAGCACTCTGCACATAAGGGGGTGGCGAACTCAACAGATGAGAAATCAAAGGATCTTTTTCCTGCTGAGGAGGCAAAGCTGGATAACATTTATCAATTGCCAGTTTACGTTGCCTTGGCAACTGCTCACTTGCTTGTTCTTCTTCGTTATCTCTAAACTGTATAGCAGCTTGTACCATTGACATACCTCTCTCTCTTTTCGCTCTCTTCGCTAACTTTATTTCTTTCTGTTTGGCTTCCTTTCGCCATAGGCAGAAAGAGTCAAACATCGCCGGCCGGGCTCTCTTCTTGAAGAGTTTAACTTCTAAATTATCTAAAATCTCTGCATCATAGCTACCATATTGGGGCCATTTCAGGACACTGTCCTTCCTAGTATACCTAATCCACACTTCATTATACGTGATGGGGCCCACGCCATGTTTCAAATAGAGCTCATAGGTTGGAGTTCTAATTGGAGGTACCGGACATGAGTCCTCCAATCGGGAATCCCTATTACAACCACAACAAACTATCTTTCCAAGTCTGCTAAGACCAGGCATCTTCGCTCACTAGTCTAGATTCAAACTTCAAGGGAATATCAAACACGATAGCCTCGTGAATACACGAGCCCCTCGGCTTTGGAGCTTGCAAGTCCCAAATCAAAGATCCCAAGGGATACCCAAAAAATAAGGACTAGGAGACGCTCCACTCATACTTAACTGAAGTATCGATGACGTCGCCAGAAGACCCGTCTATCGTCTCGCTCTACAAATCATCAAAGGGCTCCAAGACAGGACGACAGTCAGGGCAGCAGTCCTTCGTAGCCGTCGGAAAGTGGGGAACCTCGCAGCAAAGACTTTCGAACCACGACGACATACAGGGGCCGATAAAGTGGTAGGCCTTCCTCCAAAATTTTCACACGAAGCTCCTCACGATCTTCAGGCTTGAACCGGTACCGCTGAAGTCGCCCCAAGTTGGGCGCCAACTGAAGAACCGGGATTTAAACCCAGCGGCACCAGGGGCACGGCCAAAGTCTTCGGATTCTCCTGTCTTGGCAAACAGAGACACGGGATACTTCTTGGTGACGTCAAATATCAAATTTATTGGCTGCAGCCAGTAAAAGAGGTCCTAGAAGTACAACACGGTGTAAGTTCTCAGGAGACTGCTCAATTTTACAAAGCAGGTCGTCCCTTTTTATGGCAAAAATTGTGCTTCAGGCAAACATTCCTTATTTACAGTTGACCAATCCCATGTATACATGATCAAAGCATTGCATGATGACAAACCCACATTTCAGTTTGTCCAGCCCATAATTAATCATCAAACAAACCCAGGATAAACATTCTTCATTAGACAAGCTGGACAAAACCCATAATAAAAAGGCCCGCAGCCCACATCATAAATAGACCATAAAGATGGAAACAGAAACAGATAGGAGTAGGATAAGGCATGTTTGTGTGCAGTAAAACTTTACAATGTCCTGTGCTCTGATCCTTAATCTTGATCAGATAAAGGGCAAGAACTGGTTTGGCAAGGTCAGCTTTAGGCAGCAGGGTCAGTTCACTCAGGTCAAACAGGAGTCAGCACAAACTCAAGCTATGGTGCATGTGTCCTAGAGACTTGTTCAGCCACATTCATAGGCCTATGTGAGGGCAATCCACAAAATGGCTGCCATGCACAAAATGGAACCCAATGGTTTCAGAACAAAAACGTCAAATACACAGTGAATCCATCGGTGTAACATGACGAAAACACTCATGCTTGCTGAGCTCACTGTTTATGGTTCGCTGTTACCAAAATCGTAACAGAACCATAACCTTTATGACCCAGGTTCAGAATTCACGGAACCTCACAGCGCTCCGCCTTGCTCTTCTGCCGGGTGGGTGGGTGGTTTACAACACTCCTGGGCTTCCCTGAGGTCCAAGAAGACAAAGAGGACGAGACCCCTGGGACGCCGCCTTTAAATAGCTTGCTGTTAAGTTTCTGTTTCATTTACGTAACATAGACGTCACCAATAATTTCCCTTCTGCACCAGCCCCCCGGAGGAGTTTTGGCTCCGTAGCGCGACTGAGGGCGTCCCTACCCTAGGCTTGGGTGAGCCTAGTCATAGTACGCGCACAACGTAACACTCACTTCTCCCCTCGTTTTGACACCTTTCTGCCCCTGCTGGGCTCAAGAACTTTCAGAATCAGGTTATATTGTCCAAGGCGTAGACTTTTTTTTCACATAAAATCAGTTGATTAACCACAAACCATTACGAGAGTAAAAATATTCCACATGATATATATCATTACTCACAGCAACAGACTATAGCAACATCCACTTGTCAAAGGCAGTAAAGAAATTAGGCATAACATTACATTTGAAATTCAGCTTGGCTTTACACTTTAATTAGAATTTGGCTGACTCGGCCAATCCACTCAACTGCGCACATTGTGCCAGCAGGCCCCAACGCGATACAGCAAACAGTTGTATATTATGAGAGTAAAAGTATTCTACTTGGATATATCATAATTCACAGCATCAGATTTTAGCGACATACAATGTCAAAGGCTGTAAGGAAATTAGGCACAACATTACACTTGAAGTTCAGCTTGGCCTGACACTGTAATTTGATTTTGGCCGACTCGGCCGATCCACACAGCTGCGCCCATTTTGCCATAAGGCCCCAATGCGCTACAACAAACAGTTGCATTCCTTGAAATCCAGGGTACCGCAGAGCGCACCGGCCCACGGGGTACCTGAAAACAGGCAGCCTTCCCAAAATTCTACTCACTTCATACGTCGCGGGTTCACTCATAGAACCACCAACAGATCAGTCCCCTCCCAGCCTACCCTCGGCACACTTCATCCTACCCCCTCTTGGAGTCCACAAAGCCACTGAACCTTCATTGCTGTTCATGCCCCTTTTCTGTTATCTGTCAGCGCTCCGCCACAGGGTGGGAAGCTCCCTGGCGCACTCACCCCCCCCCCTCCCCTGGCGCTGACTGGGCTCCATAATAGCCCCAGTATAATCTGGATAAAGATCAAACAGACAAGATCCCTGGATCACGTAATAAGCCTTTTTATGTGAATGCTTCTGTTGGCCCGATTGACTTTTTACTAAGGATGATGCTATTCCACGGACGCTTTCCCTTTCCATGGTTGGAGATGAAGCAATGCCATCATAAAACCATAAAATTGGGATTTCTTAGTAGGTGCCTTTGTTCCAGCAACTAATTGGTGTAGGATAGTCCATCAACAGCTCTCCGCCATAATCCATAGTACCCAATCAGGCAGGACTATGTTGGATATGTCCTTGATCTACAGCTTCCCTGACTGATGTTGCTCCATCAATGGGGGTTGGTGCTTGTCCTTCTACAGTTAAGACCCATGGCTGTATGTCCCATTAGGGTATAAATGGCTGATTAACTTAAGATAATATAACTTATTTATTATTATTTGTATTTATTTATTTATATTTTTATTTTATTTTTGGTGACTAGCCAGATGAAGTAACCGACTTAAAAAGTAGTTGCTGGTCCCACTAAACAATCTAGTACCCTGATGTTTATCATGCCCTCAGTAATTATTCCTGCTATTGTGCTTATGTACAGCTACTGTTCCTATAAAGGTGTCACTGAAAGTTGTTTTAATCACCCTTATGGAAAGGAATATATTCTGTTCACCATGGTCACAGACTGATTGTCCCAACTTTGGGTAGAAAGCGGTCCTCTTGCGACGATCGCCTCCAGAAGGATCTAGCAATGGCTCTTTAGACTCATTCATAGGCCCATGAGAACTCAATGAGAGACTACCCATTTAATGGCAGGAATTAGTTCACCCCTGTTGCTATCACCCCGGCCATGTGGTTAGATGTAAGCATAGGTATGTGGGCTGGTACTAAACTCACCAAGACAACTTTAACCGGGCCTTCTTACCCTGGAGAAATTTAACCACCCTTGCCCCTGGTAGTAGTATTGGGACAGAACATACTGAAAAAATCTGTGACACGTGGCTGATCTTAGTACTGCTAGGGCGCTCAGCCCTGCAATCATATTAAATCTGTAAACAAGTCTGCGCTGGATCTACCTCTAAAGCATTGTCCGATTGCGTGTTATTTGAAGTGGCAGACCATACACCCTAATCCTGTCCCTGCCCATGTGAACAGGAAGTTAGAATGAATGCCTGTTGTGTTTCTGCCTCCTTAGTGTGCCAGGAGAGGGACTGCATGGCTCTGCACAGGCCAAGCATGATAACACGTTCCATGCTAAAACCAAGCAGACTGATAGTGCATATACATGCCCAGGACAGCCTCCATGAAAGCTCTCACTGAGCTCCACACCGTGGCTGAGCCCAAACCCTCCGATATGTTGTTGTTCTTCAAACGACTCAAGGGCCACCATCACCGCATGGTACCTCTCCGTTACCAGCGTACTTGCTACCCTAAGATGGTGAGCCAACACTTAGACTTGACTCGCTTTCCTCGCTTCCAAAGAGGCAGTTCTTGCCTTTACTCCACCACCCTTCTCTACATTATGACCCAACCGTACAATCCACAAAACCAACCCTGCTAGGGCGTTCACAGCATTGCGAGGGAGGTTCTGCATTGCATTTGGGCTATGCTACTTCACAGCAAAGCTGGCTATAACTCCCCTGAGCCCTTTTGCATTTACCATACCAAACAGTTACTATATAGGGACACAGAATCCTTCCCATGTCTGATGGTACCGATATGTTGGCCATCCTGCAGTTCCTGCTAGTCGCCGTCTTGAGAGAATGTTGCTTCCATGACTGCGCAGTGCGCCTCCCACGATCATACAAGGGAAAAGAAAACAAGCCATCAATGTTTGGCGTGCTTCTACCTTTATTACAGAAACTTAGATGCATTTTTATTTACCCACGACTGAGGAGGCTCGCCCCTAACACTGTACACATACAATACACACAGCAAGCCTTGGAATTGTGGCTTGGATCCAGCGCCGAGACTCGAACCCTGAACTCCCATATTCCAACCTGGCCAGTCTAGCTGTCACGCCACCTATTAATTGTTGTGTCCATTTAACTTCAAAATTTGCTTGTTTGCAAAATATTTTCTGACAGAGTTCAAGTCTCCTATGCCCAATGAGTCAACTCATTTTGCATCCTTCTGCATGCATTAGGTTTTCACTGTATGCTTCTATATAATCATCCACCCTATCTCAGCCTATGGCATTACTTTTGCGCATACAATATATATAAAAATGCGAACTAAGAAAGGAGTTGTACCGTGTGTAAAGTAACTCACTCCTGGGCTACGTTACCAATGATCACACCAACCTGAACATCGCTCCTATGCTCCCCCACATGCGGACACTGGCATCTGAAATTCACTCCTGTGCCCCCTTATCTGTGATCATTTCCATCTCACATTTGCTCCTGTGCTACCTCCCTTGTGACCAAAGGGATCCCTCTGGGGCTTTAAGCAGCAGGTCCATAAAAGAGACGTGGCCAAATAATCGTTCAAGAGGCATGGTCTATGCAATTAAGGTATGGCTAAACATGTAAACAAAAATTCTGGGCTTCTCACATTAGGACCCTGACTGGTAATTGATTGCGTGAGTGAGATTTATTGTATGAAAGAGACATCACACCTCTGCAGACATACCCTAGAGCAAGCCTGACCCCCTGTCTTTGCCCATGCCTCTTGTTTACATCAGATAAATGAGTAACAAAGGTATAGTTGTAAAAAAAATTATATATGTGATCAAGGGTAGTCCATACCCGAACACGCCATGCCAGAGGGAGAACTAGGGCGATAATAAACTGACCTGTGGTACTGGATGAACTGTGTGGTGGTCTTTGTGTCCTGCGTGCCGTGCCTGGAGAAGCAGGAAGGAGAGGAATATATATATATATATATATATATATATATATATATATATATATATATATTCACTGAAAAAAACATAGGTTTCAGGGGCGTTATCGCTAGTTGGATATTTCACTTGAACAAAACCATTGAAATTCCCCCATTATAGTTAGTTCAGCTAACTATAACTCGCGCACCCGCAATGCACTGCTGATGACGTTACACATTACATCGCTCATGACATGGTCAGTGACATCACTCATGACATCACTGTTGATATCACAAATGACATCACTGATGACATCATCCAGTGAATGTGTGTTTTTCTGAAAATTAAATATGTTTTATATATGTATATCTCAAGATCGATGGAAGACTAAATGGGTATATAAGTGTCTAAAAGGATAATTTTTGTTTGTAAAATTGATTGTATAACTTACTGACTAAGTGTATCTTAGTGAATACATGGGTTAGTGAGTAATGTTTAAATAAGTAAATATCTGTATCAGTCTCTCACTTTGTGTATAAGTGGCTGCATGGGTTGGTGAGTAGCTACATGAGTGTCTATATGGGTTATTAGTTGGTTTTTTGAGTATCAGTATGAGTGTAGGAGCATCTGTATGGTTCGGTAAGGGGTTTTATATAGTGCATAGATGCATGAATGAGTGACTCACTGTTTGTATGTCTTGAAAACAACATGTGTGCGGGACAATATAGGTGGATGAGTGTGTGTATGGGTGTGCTAGTGAGTGAATGACTGTCTCAATAGTGTCTTTATGAGTAACTACATATGTTTTAAACTGGTTCCTGTACAAATAAGTAGGTGTTTACTATAAGTGATTGTTTAAGAGAGTAAGTATGTTTAAGTTTCTGTAGAAAAAAAGTGTGGTAGTGTATCTTTAACTGTATATGGATGTTTGATACTTTGCATGTGTGACTATGTGTGTGAGTAACTCTATGGATGAGTGGCGGTGTGTTACAGGATGTATAGGTGTATGAGTACATATGATGAGTGAGTACATGTATGAGTGAGTATAGGGACTGTTGGTAAATGGGTGGATGTATGTGTAGATCTTGGAATTACTAAATAGGAGTGTTGTAAGTGGTATTGATATGTCCATTGATTTGAAAATGTTAGTTTCTATTTTTGAGTATGTGTATCAATGGTTATATTAGGGTGAGATGAGGTCTGCCACTCTATCACAAGGATAATGTCATCAGTGATGTCATCAGTGATGTCATTGACCATGTCATGAGTGATGTAATATGTGACGCTATCAGCAGTGCATTGCGGGCGCGCAAGTTATAGTTAGCTGAACTAACTATAACAGGGGAATTTCAATGGTTTTGTACGAGTGAAATGTCCAACTAACTAATGTCCAACTAACTATAACACCCTTGAAACCTATGGTTTTTTAGTGAATTTCTAAGGTTTTTTAAATGCTTCTTCCAAACTATAACATGCCTTAAACCTATGGTTTTTTCAGTGAATTTCAATGTTTTTTTAAATGCTAATTTGTAACTATAACGTGCCTGAAACCTATGGTTTTTTCAGTTAATTTCTGAGGTGTTTTAAATGCTAGTTTCTAACAATGCTTATAGAGGTATGACATGTGAAGAAAGAAGAAAAAACACACAGAAAGAACAAAAGGAAATGCAGAAAGAAGCAATAGAGGTCCTCAAAGGCGAAGAAAAGTGAAGGAAGAAGGAAGACATACAGAAAGAACTAACAGAGGAGCAGGAAGAGGCCTTGTTGCTAAATCATCTTGTACCCTCAACTTTTTCAGATGGGTACTGGTGGTAACTGACACTGACTAACCAGTCCTAGAGCCAGTGCTATGCTTAAAGACACTTAGAATACAGTGAAAAAACCCTACATACAATAGGGAACACTATGCGTTGGGGTCACCGCTCCTCTAGGGCATGCGCGCGCGCACCGCTCCTTACCTCAGCGCGCACCACCTCTTGTGGAGCGCGCACTCAGTCAGGACGTCGCGCCGCCAGCCGCTTTGAAAGAAGCGAGCAGTGCGAATGCGGCGGACCGGTCGTGAGGAGTGCAGGTAAGGAGGCGGGAGAAGGCTTGTGGCGCTTGCGTCTATGTGGGAGCGTGGGGCAGACTCTGGCCTTTTGTTGAAGTATTGCTGTTAATCAGAGCCCCTTACGGGCTCCAATTAACAGCAATACTTAAACAAAACGCCACAGTCTTCCCCGCGCTTTACTAACAAAAGCGTAGCCACTTTCCAAACACAGCGTGTGCTAAAGTACGCGCTGTGTTTGGAAAGTGTCTACTCTTTTGTTAGTAAAGCGCGGGGCAGACTGTGGCGTTTTGTTTAAGTATTGCTGTTAATCGGAGCCCTTGAAGGGGCTCTGATTAACAGCAATACTTAAACAAAAGGCCAGAGTCTGCCCTGCGTCCTCACAGCACACAAGAACTGTGACACAGAAGGCAGAAGGACACAAAAAAGAAGGGGAAAACAAGTGAAACAGAGGGCAGAAGGGCACAAGAAAGAAGGGGAAAACGAGTGAAACAGAGGGCAGAAGGGCACAAAAAAGAAGGGGAAAACAAGTGAAACAGAGGGCAGAAAGGCACAAAAAAGAAGGGGAAAACGAGGGAAACAGAGGGCAGAAGGGTACAGAAAAGGGGAAAACAAGTGAAACAGAGGGCAGAAGGGCACAAAAAAGGGGGAAATGAATGAAATAGAGCGCAGAAGGGCACAAAAAAGGGGAAAACGAGTGAAACAGAGGACAGAAGGGCACAAAAAAGAAGGGGAAAATGAGTGAAACAGAGGGCAGAAGGGCACAAAAAAAAGGGGGAAACGAGTGAAACAGAGGGCAGAAGGGCACAAAAAAAGGGGAAAACGAATGAAACAGAGCGCAGAAGGGCACAAAAAATGGGAAAATTAGTGAAACAGAGGGCAGAAGGGCACAATAAAAAGAGTGGAACAGAGGGCAGAAGGGCACAAAACAGAAGGGGAAACGAGTGAAACAGAGGACAGAGGGGCACAAAAAAAGGGGAAAACGAGTGAAATAGGGCAGAAGGGCACAAAAAAGAAGGGGAATACAAGTAAAATAGAGGGCAGAAGGGCACAAAAAAGGGGCAAACGAGTGAAACAGAGGGCAGAAGGGCACACAAAAAGGGGAAAATGCGTGAAACAGAGGGCAGAAGGGCAAAAAAAGGGGGAAAACGAGTAAACAGAGGACAGACGGGCACAAAAAAGGGGGAAACGAGTAAACAGAGGACAGAAGGGCACAAAAAAGGGGGAAACGAGTGAAACAGAGGGCAGAAAGGCACAAAAAAGGGGAAAACGAATGAAACAGAGTGCAGAAGGGCACAAAAAAAGGGTAAAACGAGTGAAACAGAGGGCAGAAGGGCACAAAAAAGAAGGGGAAAACGAGTGAAACAGAGGGCAGAAGGGCGCAAACAAAAAAGGGGGGAATCGAGTGAAACAGAGGGCAGAAGGGCACAAAAAATGGGAAAACGAGTGAAACAAAGGGCAGAAGGGCACAAAAAAAGGGGAAAACGAATGAAACAGAGCGCAGAAGAGCACAAAAAAGGGGAAAACAAGTGAAACAGAGGACAGAAGGGCACAGAAAACGAATGGAACAGAGGACTGAAGGGCACAAAAAAAGGGGAAAACAAGTGAAACAGAGGGCAGAAGGGCACAAAAAACTGAATGGAACAGAGGGCAGAAGGGCACAAAATAAGGGGAAAATGAGTGAAACAGAGGGCAGAAGGGCATAAAAAAGGGGAAAACGAGTAAAACGGAGGGCAGAAAGGCACAAAAAACGAGTAGAACAGAGGGCAGAAGAGCACAAAAAACGAGTGGAACAGAAGGCAGAAAGGCACAAAAAACTATTGGAAAAGAGGACAGAAGGGCACTAAAAACGAGGGGAAACGAGTGGAACAAAAGGCAGAAAGGCACAAAAAAAGAGTGGAACAGAGTGGAACAGAAACGAGGGAAAAACAAGTGGAACAGAGGGCAGAACGGGCCAGTTTAACCAATTAATGTCATGGCTTGCTTATCCTATTTGCAAACTGCCCTTAAGACCCTTATTGTGGCGCTGTATGTGTGAAAATGCACCATCTTTTCACTTTGTAAAGTAAACGTTTTGAGTGCCATTTTGCGCCGCAGACACGTGCAGTTTGGTTCCTGGCGCACATAGCCAAGGTTGCAGCGCACAGAGACCCTCCACTGCCGCACAAGAGGAAAAAAATGTGAGGGAACTGTGGTAAATAAATATTTACCGTCTGAATTTCTATGCAGTAAAGTTCAATAAAATAACTCAGTCGAAAATAAGAGGCAAAATCCGTGATATCTGAGTTTCAAAATGGGTTTTATTCCATAAAATGGAATGGTTCGAACCAGGGTATCATGTTCCTTTCACCATAAAGGATCAGGAAGGGATAGAGCATACTTTATTGACAGAATACAACTTTTATAGTTAATGCATATAATGGTGATGAATACAGAAGGCGTAACAGCTGAGAGAAACGAGATAAGAACACATGTGCGTAACAGAAAGGCGTGCACGAAGGCGTACACAGAGGTGTGTGCTAGGAACGTCACATGAAAGTGTCACAAGTGGGTGGATACATAGTGGAATCTTGCAGTGTCAGCAGAAATCTGTAGCAAGGATGCGCGCGCAGCAGCATGACGTGTAACTGACGTGAGGCTGGAGGGTGCAGGGGACTTGACATTTAGCACTAGAGGAAAGAGACAGAAGTCTGACATGTCAGATCGACTCGTTCCTAAATCATATCTGATATCTTGTGTTTGCGGAACCATATTATCTAGAAGGAAAAGGTCTCTCGGGCAGAGGCTACTCTATACTGACTGTTAATGCGTGCATATGTGACTACGTGTCTGCGTGTAATGCGAGGGGCCATGGGCCTACCATGGTAACAGGAGCAATGAATTACTTGCATGGAGACAGAGAGGCCGGGCCCTTTGCTCTGCAGCCGGGGAAATGTTTATCTATTCTGCTAGACTGGAATGTGTTTTCGAGGAGCTGAGCTCGGCTATACTGATAACTTGAAGGCAAAATACGGTCTTTGGCAGGCAAGCAGGCCGAGCCGGGCACCGCTCGCCACGCAGGGAGTAGGACAGAGGTCAGGGAGGCATCCCACGTTGCAGCTTTCAGGAGACAGAGAACAGAAAGGGCTCGATGGCAGAAATCAGGGCCTAGCTCTGCAGGGCTAGGAAAAACGTGAAAGTGTACCATGAAAAGACGTTGGCAAGGCATACTTAGGAACTGAATTATCGATCCGTTCATGGTGGATCTGAAAGAGGACATGTTAATGTTGGACGCAAATGTATTTGCGTCTTCATAGCAGGTCGAGGAGGGAAGTTACATGCACTTTAAGCTTGTACATGGAGACGGTGGGGTTCACGTTAGGGGACACAATTGACTATAAAAATTTATATTACCTCATTCCCTCCTTGTCCCCTACGGACCCTTCATGATATATCAATCCTCATTAGTCCATCTATTTGTTCATATAACATCATTTGCTCTTCCTTTTTCAGGCGGGATTTAGAACGTGGACTGGGATGAGGAAAACATGATGTGGCGCACAAGCCGCAAATCGCCGGCCCACATTGTATACATAGGCAACAACTGAATACTATGAGAAGGGCTATTCCGAGGAAGGATAGGACTTTCCAACCCCAGGCTGATAACACGCTCCAGAACCAACCGGACCAAGTCCAGGTACCTGGATTCTGATGTATCTGACTTGCAATCTTATGGAGACGTGTGATGGCTTTATATACTGACGGTGCGTTTTCTGGAATGAAAACACAGCAGCTCGATCCGATGACTCTACAGGCTCCGCCCCTATCGGCCAGGATGACGTCAAGGACAAGACGATTTTGAAGGACAACAATTCTCATAGCAGACTGTTCCTCTGTTAAGTTGCCTAGGGCGGAAGTAGTTTCATTCACTACTGCTTCGAGGGTTCTGGTCAAGTGACGTATTGCTTTGCTATTGAAGATAGCTCCTAAATAGGGAAAGAAACCTTTATTGAAATCTGTATATTGTTCTAATGCCGTTTCAGTATAGTCGACAATCGGGAGATCTCTCTTGTGTCTGTTAGGTACTAGCCGGGAGTTCTTATGATAATCAGGTGGAGCTAGGAAAACGGGTGGCAGAAGGAATGCAATGTAACATGTCCCATCCCAATCTAGTGGCAAACGTATATAGGCTGTATGACCACAAATGAAATAGGAATGTCGGGTAGCTTTGAATGTAGACTTGCCTTTATCACTGAATTCGATCACAGTAGTACATTTACTATGACCTAGAGGTACTGAACCATTCTTTCTGACACATAATTCACCTTTGACGGGTAATACTGACATAGAGGGTAAGTCTGGTCCTGTATCAGACTGGACATTCAGAATCATGAGGTTAAGTGTATAATTACCTAATCCATATACTTCATTTTCTAGATCGGTCCCTGTCCTTTGTGGAAGACCCTCCTTGTTAGGGTAACATGCTTTATGCAGAACCGTGTTCAGATTTCCCCATACCCAACTGCCTTTGTAGACTATGGACTCAGAGTCTAAAGAATTTATTAAACTAAACCATGCACCACAGGAACCATTATGTGTGAACGGATACGGGAAGAGGGGCAAGACTCCCTTGTATTTCTGATAAGGAGGAAGTCGGCCACATATCCAACAATTGGTAGCATTGCTGGTCTGATGAGAATGATGTAACATACTGATGAAAGTATTGTTGCGCAGCGCAAGCCGGTAAGACAACTCATGCGGGGGTAGTTCGCTGAAAGTATGCTCGACAGTGCTGTTTGAAAAGAAATGTGCATGTATGGAAAGAGGGAAATACATGTGTAGCAGAAAACTTGCAGCAATAATCGTAAGACTCAGAAAAAACATAATCAATAATGTCACAATACAATGACTACGAAGAGATTTACAATATTCTCGTTTCTTGAGCTGTTTCTGTCTATCTCTCTCTCTATTGGGATCTAGCTTGTACATGTCAGGAACCTGTCTAACCGCTTCACCTAGGGGAGGACTTAAACAATTAAACTGTCTGACTTGCTAGACCTCAACTTTGAACGATACTCCTGTTGAGGAGTTTTCTCTGCCAGTGGGAGTGTTGACTCAGTCTTTAGGATGGGGCCGGGCTGGGAGTCTAAATCTGGCTGCAGTCCATTATATTTTTTTATATGACTCGAGTGGAGCCAGCCTTTGCGGCCGTCCACCTTAACGGCTGTCCTTGTAGTCAGTAAAACAAGCTTCGGTTCTTGCCAGCGAGGCTCCAGCGAACTCTTCCTGTCGAAATTTCTTACAAAAACGAGGTCCCCCGGTGTAATCTCGTGCGGCTTCACCTCGGTATTGTCGGGAAAGGGTGCAGCTACCTGTGAACGACAAGATTGTAGTGCAGACATCAAGGAGGCAAGGTAATCTGTCAACATGTTACTATAAACATCTGTTATTTTTCGAGGCAGAGGCGTCCCCCACATATTCGGTGGCCTACCAAAGACCACCTCATACGGGGATAACCCTGTTCTAGAGTGTGCAACCATTCTCATGTAAAACAATGCAACTGGCAAGGCGACTATCCAGTCTACCCCTTTCTCGGCACAGATCTTGGCAAGGCGTGTTTTCAGTGTCTGATTGTGGCGTTCTACGAGACCTGCTGCCTCGGGATGTCGGACGCAGTGGAACTTCCACTGATATCCTAGCAGGAGTGAAACCTGCTTCATTAATTCGGACGAGAATGGTTGGCCGTTATCTGAATACACGACACGAGGCAAACCGTACCGTGGGAAGAATTCACGAACCAACTGTTTGGCAGTGGTCGGAGCAGTGTAATCTGGGACTGGATATGCTTCTGTCCAACGGGAAAGTGCGCATACAATTACGAGGACATATTTGAATCCTCGACATCGTTCCATCTGGATATAATCCATCTGGAGGACTTCAAAAGGGTAATCGGGAGGATTGAATCCACCTTGCTCTACAGGGATGCTTTTACCTGGGTTGAACTGACAACAGATCATGCAAGTACGCACTTTCTGTTTTGCTGCTGCTCATAAATGTTTATTGTACCAGAGATTCTGTAAACTGTCTAACATGGCTTTTTCTCCCAGATGTGCTGGACTGTGTGCAGTGTTGATCATAACTTGAACCATAGAGTCGGGGAGAAACCATGTGGCTTTTCCCTTCGTCATCCATCCCTGATCTGTCTGGATCCCTCCTAGTTCAGTCCATTTCTTTATTTCGTCTGGAGTAGCATGTGTCTGTATGTCAATTACATCTAGTGCGGGATCCTTAACTGTCATGCAATGTGTCGGTGTCGGAACTATTGTCTTTGTCATATCAGCTGCATGTGTATGAGTCAGAGCTGTGTGTTTCGCGGTTCGATCGGCCAGATCGTTACCCTGGGAAATGGTATCTGTAACTTTTGTATGTGCCTTGCACTTCATGATAGCTATGGCTGATGGCAAATGTATTGCTTCCAATAATTCCTGAATGAGGGGACCATGTTGGATTTTGGCTCCGTGAGAGGTCAAGAAACCTCTTTCCTGCCAGAGTACACCGAAGTCGTGTACGACTCCAAATGCATAACGTGAATCTGTGTATATGTTAACATTCCTGTTTTTGGCTATTATACAGGCTCGGGTCAGAGCAATAAGCTCTGCAGCTTGAGCAGACAGTGTATCAATGCGGTGTGTTTCTTTAACTTCAGTTTCAGTGGTCACTGCATATGCGGCCACTAATTCTCCTGTGCTTGTTCTCATACATGAACCATCCACGTAAAGTGTCAGGTCTGGGTTAGTCAGTGCAACATCTGTCAAGTCTCGTCGGGGCTTTGTTACTGCATTAATGATCTCTATACAGTCATGTGGAGCTGGATCTGTAATGTTCGAGGGTAACAATGTGGCAGGATTGAGTATGTTACAGCGTCTGATTTCTATGTGTGGCTGGAACAATGTCAATTCATAACCTGTCAGTCGTGCTATAGTCAAGTGTTGAGTCTGTGTTCTGTTTAAAAGAACCTCCACAGAGTGTGGAACTTGTACTGTCAGGGGATGTCCTAACACTATGGAATCACTTTGTCGGATTGCTAAGGCTGTTGCTGCAACTGATTTTAAGCACGCAGGCAGAGCCTGGGCTACTGGGTCTAATGTACTCGAAAAATAAGCACACGGCTTATGTGAACCTGCTTGGTCTTGTGTGAGGACAGATAGAGCTGTGCCATCACGTTCGGTAACAAAAAGTGTAAAAGGTTTGCTGTAACAAGGTGTTGCTAAAACTGGTGCTTGACATAATGCTTTCTTTAATTCATCAAAAGCCTGTGTGTGTTCCTGAGTCCAAGGGAGGACAGTCGAAGTCGCTGCCTCCTGTGTTGTCAACTGTATAAGTGGCTTGGCTAGAAATGCGTACTGGGGAATCCATTGCCTACAGTAAGAGGTGAGGCCAATGAAGGCCCGCACTTCCTTTTGTGTCGTGGGTTGCGGTAAGTGTGCAATTAACTCGATGCGGTCAGGTGTTAGCTGTCTCCCCCTCTTGGACAGCAAGTGCCCAAGGTACACCACTTGCTGAACACAGAATTGTAACTTTGAAGGGGACACCTTGTGTCCTTTGTCAGCTAAGAAATGCAAAACCGTCAGTGATGCATGTTCACATTCAGGTTCGCTACGAGCGGTGATCAGCAGATCATCGACGTACTGCAGTAGGGCAGTGTTAACTGGCATCTGAATACTGTCAAGTTGTCTTTTCAATACTTGGCTGTAGATGCTGGAGCTTTCTGTGAATCCTTGAGGTGCGCGTGCAAATTTGCAGCTTCGGCCATTTAAACAGAATCCGAAAAGGTATTGGCTCTCCGGATCAATGGGGACACTGAAGAAGGCGTTCTTGAGGTCAATTACAGTAAAGAACGTCGCCTCTGAATCAATGGCAGTCAATAAGGATGAGATGTCGGGACCACAGGGTACTGTGGCACAATGCATTTATTTAATTCTCGCAGATCAATCACCAACCGATAAACTGGTGGTGCATTTGGGTCAGTACGTTTAAGAATTGGAATGATAGGGGAATTACATAGATTGGAGTCGGTTTCTACAACCACTCCCTGTGCAATGAGCTCTTCAATGATTTCCAGTAAAGCCACTACAGCATCGGGTGGTAACTTGTATTGTCGGATTCGGGGCAGTACAACTCCTGGCTTGAGTGTCACTCGGTATGGTGTAATGTGCATACAACCTACATCAGTTGGGCCTTTTGCCCACAAATGTTCTGGTACATTTTTCAATCTGTCATCAAAATCTCGTAACACATAGTGACCCTTGAAGTCACGTCAAAACAGTCTAACTCCTTCCGGAGAACAACATATTACAGCTCCTAGAGCTTTCAGTGTCTTGATACCTAACAAGTTTTCTGGACATGACTTTGTGAGTAGTAAGTCTGTAGTGCGTGACAATGGACCAACTGCTAGGGGAACAGGTTTCGATACTTCATTAACAATAGGTTGTCCTGAAAAACCAAGGGAAACATTCTGTGAGCCTGAGAGGGGTGCCCCTGGAACCTCATCGTGACTTATTGTTGTTCGACTTGCCCCTGTGTCAATCAAAAACTTTCTATCCTTTCCTAATACTTGACTATGTACATAAGGACCCTCTTGATCTACAGGAACCTCAATGAGAGGCAAGCCAACCTCCCTCTCTAGGCTGTTTCATGAGAATCGCTGATAATCGGGATAATCAGATTGTGCATACTGGTACATCTGTTGTGAAACTTGCTGTGTCGCGGCAATGGGCTGTGGACGTGGTACCGCTACTGTCTGTCCTGTCTGTTGTGGAGCAGGCATTGGTTGGACGTTCTGTGTCTGCTGAACTTGGTGTTGGACCTGGTCCTGTCTAGGCTGACGGGGTCTCTCTTTAGTTTTACCTGTGGCTATGTTGTGTTTCAGGACTGTACATTCATTTACATAGTGACCTGGCTGTTTACAGTAGTTGCATGTCCCTTTAACGGGAGCCGCCGAATTATTAGACTGTGTCATACCCCTTTTCTGACCGTCAGCTGGGACTGACTGAGCGACTAGCATTTTCATTTTCGTATCTTTCATACGTCTCTGTTCGTGGTCTTGTTCTTCTCTAATTCTATTCTGGTGGTACTGTAACATTTGTAACATTTGGGATGGCGTATTTGCTTGCCATGTGCTTTCGACTTTATATACACGGTTCTTAACCTGTGGCAGGGAATTCTCGACTAATTTGGTTACAAAAAGGTGCGGGTATGACTCGCTACTTGGTTTCAGGCCACTATTAATAATAAAACATTTCTCGAATCTAGAATAAAAATCACTAGTGTCTTCATCGTGTTTCTGTTTACAGGCTGAGATTGCGTCCCAGTCTTCCTTTTTCGTTGTCAATAATCTTGGCAAAACCTGTACAATTAATCCTGGTAATGCTTTAACTTTCGGCCCAAGGCCTAACCCTGGAGTACGTCCATTTTCCTCGTCTTCTATTTCGGTCCAATTAATCTTTTTATCTCCCACCTCCCATTCTTTCTCTTTGAGTTTCTCGTAAATGCCAGCAGGCAACAGTACTTTTAACATTTTCATAATATCTGAGTACGTGTAGTCACCCATGAGTAGCATATCTTTAATTTCTCGGTGAAAACCTGCAGGGTCTTTATCGTGACAGGGTACTAGTTTCTTCATTTCTAGCAATTCTATTTTAGTGAGGGGTGTATATACAAATACACGTTCTAATGTGTTATCGTCTTTTCTGACCGGATGTACTTCCCGTAAGGGATTCTGTCTATCAAAGTAAAACATTTTTCTTTCTGAGGGTGGTGGAGCTGACATAAACTGTGGTTTCAGAAAAGTACTATACTTGTGTCTCTGTTCTAGAATTTCTTTAATTAAATCAGTACCTAGGCCTCTCCATCTATTAGAGAGCAGTTCTACCAATATGTCCGGAAAGGGACCTGGATCAGAATGTTGGCTTTTAAACAACGTAATGAGATGCTGAATCATGTATACACTAGCTAATTTTTGTTCATCAGGGGAAAGGTTCAAAAACGTCTGAGCTACTGCATCATCATTATATGTACTAGAATTGTCAGCCCATTGTACGGCGGACCGGGCTAGTTCTTGTTCATCCATGGAATCGAGTACATGGTACCCCATTCGTTCTTGAAGTATTTTATCGGTAGCCTGAAACAAATGTTCAGGAGTCCTCGGATTTGACATGGCAGCGTGAAAAAGTCTCTTGCTTTCTGGACGTATCGGACGTATTGTATTATTAAAGGGTCTTCCCTTACCTACATATGCTATCATTTCTCTAGCTGGTAATTGCAATGTTTCTGCTGTGGTCTCTGGTTGTTCGTCCTCCTCCGAGGATTTATTTGCATCTAATTCTGCTTCCCTTTCAGCTTTCTCTTTTGCATGGAATATTACTATTTCTTTACGAATTTTCCTGTACATGCTCTCTATACTATTTTGTTTATCATGTTTTCCGTCTGAAATATTCTGACTCCATGTAGTTAGTACCTTCATCTCTTCTTTATTTACACCAGGCCGATCTCGTTCTCTTATGAAACAGTTTATGAGGAATCTTAATAGTAGACTTTGAATGTCTACTTTCTGATGCGCCATGGCCTCCTGAATACATTCCTGACCCTCCCCCGTCTGAACAAAATGATATATCCTGTCTAGATTATCTGTCATTCCTGGAAACAGAACTAAAAAGTCTGCAGCACGTCTTATACGTATTGAAGGTAATAACATGCAACCATCTTTGCCTGGTATGGGGTCGTATCTACAGGTTACGATAAGTTCTCTAAGCTTTTCAGTTGTAATCGGTTTTGGAGTACGTTGCATTGCTAGTTCTCTAGTATTTATTCGATGTACTGGTGGCGGGGTATGGTAACCTCCTGATGCACCTCCTGAAGCGGAGGCTTGAGCATGATCTGTCGGTAGGGCCGTGTCAGGCCCAAAAGGATTAAGCGGATTAATAGGGGGTGCAGGAAGTGGTGGAGGATTATCAGGGGGTTGACGATCAGCGGGTGGTATACGTGCAGGCGGAACATTAGTATATTCGGGAGCTACGTCGTCTAAATAGGAAGAAAGGAATATGTCTTTTGCGGTCTTGTGACGTAATTTAGTCGGAACCAATGGAGGGGGCAGATCTTTTGGTATTTCCGGAGTGGCCTTAGGTAAACCCTCGGCCAAAAGAGGATACATACCATTCACAAGGGTGTTTCGTTGTCTGTCTACTTGCTCTGCTTTAACTCGTATTCCTTCTTCAACTAGCGCGTTTTCTCGGGCTTTATCTGAATCTTCTCTATGTTTCTCTGCTTTTCTGAGTTCTTTCTCTGTACGTCTATGAGATTCTTTACGCCACAATTCTATAGCGTCTTTCTGAGATTGTCTGGCCTTCTTTTTCCATAACGCTTCTTCCACTCTAATGATGCAATCTGCATCCCATGTCCCTGTAACGGGCCATCTGTATCTCTCGTCTAGGTTCTTAGTATAACGGCCCATAAATCTAGATATAAGATGGCATCTAAGCCATGCTTATGGTACATAAAATTTCCGGGAGTATCCCTAGGTGGGACAGGAATCGCTTCCTCTAATATCCCTTTCCTAGTTCCTATCTGTCTTAATTTGGAAAACAGTGGCATCTTGATATTCGGTACTTGATACTTACTTGAACCTGAACACACTTTTGACACAGAAACACAGTAACGTATATCAAACAGTCACTCCTACCACGACATTAATCACATAGAAACATTTTGAACACATTTTAACTAAGCTTGAATTCTATAACGAAAACAAAAATTGAACTATTGAAAACACTAGTTACTTGATATACTGCTAAACAGTACAGATACACCGCTAAAACAGTGCAGACCGGGTCTGTGTACCCAAACCCGTCTTGACCGGATGCATAGTAATGCACCCGTCTAGATGCGTCCCCAGCAACGGTACTCACCGGGAAGCACGGAACGGAAGGCCTCGGAAAACTCGTCTGGACTGGACCGGCCTGGACTCGACTCGACTCGTGACGTCACAGGCACGTCGGAACTGGTGGGCCTCTAAACACCTCGGATCTTGCTCTCTTGGCTAGGCTCTGGTCGGGATCCTCCGCACTCCTTACCGCCTCGTCTGGGTGTCGATCGCAGTCTCAGTCACCTCCGTTGGCCAGAGGGAGATACAGGAAATCCTGCGGGTACGCGTAATTGTCCGTCTTGGCTGTGGCAGGGGGCTAGGTTTGCAACGCACCGCCGGCGCGTAAGGTGGGGGAGGGGTCCCTGTTCGGGCACCAAATTAATGTGGTAAATAAATATTTACCGTCTGAATTTCTATGCAGTAAAGTTCAATAAAATAACTCAGTCGAAAATAAGAGGCAAAATCCGTGATATCTGAGTTTCAAAATGGGTTTTATTCCATAAAATGGAATGGTTCGAACCAGGGTATCATGTTCCTTTCACCATAAAGGATCAGGAAGGGATAGAGCATACTTTATTGACAGAATACAACTTTTATAGTTAATGCATATAATGGTGATGAATACAGAAGGCGTAACAGCCGAGAGAAACGAGATAAGAACACATGTGCGTAACAGAAAGGCGTACACAGAGGTGTGTGCTAGGAACGTCACATGAAAGTGTCACAAGTGGGTGGATACATAGTGGAATCTTGCAGTGTCAGCAGAAATCTGTAGCAAGGATGCGCGCGCAACAGCATGACGTGTAACTGACGTGAGGCTGGAGGGTGCAGGGGACTTGACATTTAGCACTAGAGGAAAGAGACAGAAGTCTGACATGTCAGATCGACTCGTTCCTAAATCATATCTGATATCTTGTGTTTGCGGAACCATATTATCTAGAAGGAAAAGGTCTCTCGGGCAGAGGCTACTCTATACTGACTGTTAATGCGTGCATATGTGACTACGTGTCTGCGTGTAATGCGAGGGGCCATGGGCCTACCATGGTAACAGGAGCAATGAATTACTTGCATGGAGACAGAGAGGCCGGGCCCTTTGCTCTGCAGCCGGGGAAATGTTTATCTATTCTGCTAGACTGGAATGTGTTTTCGAGGAGCTGAGCTCGGCTATACTGATAACTTGAAGGCAAAATACTGTCTTTGGCAGGCAAGCAGGCCGAGCCGGGCACCGCTCGCCACGCAGGGAGTAGGACAGAGGTCAGGGAGGCATCCCACGTTGCAGCTTTCAGGAGACAGAGAACAGAAAGGGCTCGATGGCAGAAATCAGGGCCTAGCTCTGCAGGGCTAGGAAAAACGTGAAAGTGTACCATGAAAAGACGTTGGCAAGGCATACTTAGGAACTGAATTATCGATCTGTTCATGGTGGATCTGAAAGAGGACATGTTAACGTTGGACGCAAATGTATTTGCGTCTTCATAGCAGGTGGAGGAGGGAAGTTACATGCACTTTAAGCTTGGATATGGAGACGGTGGGGTTCACGTTAGGGGACACAATTGACTATAAAAATTTATATTACCTCAGAACATTGGTTGGGGTACCCCTGTAATTAGCATGACCTCCTCTGTAAGCCCCTAGTATATACTAGGGCAAGGGGATTAAAACTACCTCTTAAAACGCACCACAGTGCGCGTTTGCACACTGGTGAAGGGAGGCGGGGGGCATGAGCTGACGTGTGCAAACACGTCCTGTGGCCATTTTAATTTGGTGGATAATTCTGAGTGTCCCTTGGGTACAACTAGCCCATCACGTATCTCCAGTTAGCGCCACAGAGCTGCGTTGCAGAGAGGTGTAAAAATGGGCACGCCCTGGCCCACTTCTGTGCAACGCAGTGCAGTGGCACTTGCTGGAAGCACCTGGTGGGCTAGTTAGCCCCCAAGGGCCCTCAGGATTGAAGAGGAATTATTTCCCCAACTTAAAACGTGAAATAGGGCGTGTTTGCACACGTCACCTCAGGCCCCGTCCCCTCCCTTCCCCACTGTGTAAACACGCCCTGTGGTTTTTTTAAGTTTGTAGATTAAGTCCCCTTGAAACCTGAGGGTCCCTAGGGGCAAATTAGCCCACTAGGTACCTCCAGTAAGCGCCGTTGCAGAGAGGTGTAAAAAGGGGCATGGCCTGCACCACCTCTCTGCAACGCAGTGCAGTGGCACTTGCTGGAAGCACCTGGTGGGCTAGTTAGCTCCCAGGGGCCCTCAGGATTGAAGAGGAATTATTTCCCCAACTTAAAACGTGCTTTAGGGCGTGTTTGCACACGTCACCTCAGGCCCAGTCCTCTCTCCTCACCACTGTGTAAATGCACCCTGTGGACGTTCTAAGATGAGAGATTAAGTCCCCTTGAATCCTAAGGGTCCCTAGGCTCAAACCAGCCCACTAGGTACCTCCAGTAAGCTCCACAGAGCTACGTTGCAGAGAGGTGTAAAAAGTGGCGTGGCCTCTGAACACCTGTCTGCAATGCAGCTCCCATGCGCATACTGGGGATACCTGTTGGGCTAGTTGGCCTTCAGGGACCCTCAGTATTGAAAGAGAATTAATTCCGCAAAAGGGGCATGGCCTCAGAACACCTCTCTGCAACCCAGCCCCCTGGCGCATACTAGAGGTTTCTGGTGGGCTGGTTGGCCCCCAGGGACCTCCAGTATTCAAAGGGAATTCGCCCCCAGGCATGTTTGTAGAGTGCTGCAATGAGGGGGGGTGGCACCTGGCGCGATGCCGGTCTTTTATTATTATTATTTTTTAAGAAGGGGGGCTGTGTGGCCCCCCTTCTTTTTTTCATTTATTGGCCCTGGGGACCCATCCCCCAGGGCCTCCCCCCTAATTGTTTTATTGATTAAAACATCTGGAAGGGGGCCACGTGGCCCCCCTCCTGAGGGCTTTATTGGCCCCGGGGACCACATCACATGGGGCATGCCTTTTTTTTATTATAATTTTTGGGGAGGAGGGCTGAGCTGCCCCCCTCCTCATTCCACTTATGGCCCCCGGGACCCCATCCCCTGGGGCCGGCCTTTGTTTTTTTTTAACCAACATTTTGGGGAGGGGTGCCTGTGGCCCCCCACCTGGGCCCCTTGTAGCCTTAGGGACCCCATCCCCTGGGGCTGGCCCTCTCCGTTGGGGACTGTGGGAGGGTCCCTAATCCTCCCACGGTTCCACCGAGCTGCTAAGATGCAGCTCCCCTTGTGGAAAAGCAATTTGGTTTGCATTTTGAAAGAGAGAGCAGGTTTCCCTGCTCTCTCTTTCAAATATAGTTAGGACCTATTTCCCATAGGAAATCCGCAACATTCTATTTGGAATAACGTTGGCGCTGGTTGACGAGTTTTCGCAACATTTTCAAAACTAATGCCCAGGTCCGCTCCTATCCTGAAAGTCTCGGGGTGATTCGTGAAGCAGGGGCCAAGAAAAAAGGGGGGCCACAAAACATGTTTTCCCCATGCAATTTTCCATAGGGACCTTTAGCCGCAGCTACAGCCAGAACTGCTGAACAGAATTACACCAAATTTGGCAAAGAGGTAGTCCTCAGTTCAGACGCGTGCCTTTTGCTTAAATGGTGTCAATATGTTCAGTAGCTTTTTAGATATTAAAGAAAAAAGTACATATATATCTGGGCGGAGCCTAACAACACATCTCATAGTGAGATCTGATTGGCTGTCAGCACTTCATCCAAGAAGTATTGGCAGCCACCTTGGGACCAATATACATGATAACACCTAATTAAAAAGCATTGCAGGTAATAGAGGGTTTTAAGACTTTAGTTACATAAAAAATCATTTGTTGATGGTACCATACTCATTTTAGGAATTGTGGTGTGTTCGAAGGTGATTTTACCATGTGAAAAAGCCTTCTGCTGGGATATCATGAATCATGTTTGAGAGAAAGCTATTTTTTCATGCTTGTCCCATACAAGTTTGGAATGTGCTCCAGAAGCTAAAATGAGAGCATATTTTCTGTAAATTCACATTATCTTTCTCAGTCATGTGAGAATTAAGTCTGACATTCTCAGTAAAACATATACATTTAACAAGGGCAGAGACTGTCAGTTGATTCCTTTGTGTTCTACTGCAGCTTCCCAGAGTGTTCTAAAGAACAACTAGAGCGCTAACAGCCTGACTAATGACAAAAGTATAGCACTCCTGAAGCCATCTTAATTGGAATAAACTGGTAACACTTAAAACATTTAATTTAAAAATGAACAAAATAAGGGGTTTTATTTTGTCATAGAAATTATGGTTAGTGCTGTAGAATGAAAAATTAGGACATGTTTTAATTGAGATCTCAAATATCTTCCTGTTATATTTCAACAGGAGCAGCCTGTCAGTTGATTGCTTTGTATTCAACTGCTGCTTCCCAGAGAGTTCTAGAAAACTAATAGAGCACTAACAGCCTTACTGATGACAAAAGTATGGCACACCTGAAGCCATCTTGATTGGAATAAACTGGTAACACTTAAAACATTTAATTTAAAAAGGAATAACATGAGGGGGTTCATTTTATCCTAGAAATTATGGTTAGTGTTGTAGAAAGAAAAATTAGGGCGTGTTTTAAGAGAGATCTCAAAACCTCTTCTATTTAATTTGAAAATTCTGAAATGCGGACTGAACAATCGCTTTCAATACCAGTAGTAGACTTCCAGTTAACTCCCTGGTGAGCTCTACCCCCTACACTACTCAAACACCACTGCACTACCCTAAACCCTAAAACTCTACCCCAGCATGAGCCCCTACACTACACAAACACCACTGCGCTTCCCTGAACACTAAAACACTACCCCCAGCATGACCCCCTATACTACCCAAACACCATTGTACTACCCAAAACCCAAATTCTACCCCCAGCACTACCCCCTACACTACCCAAACATCACTGCGCTACACTAAACCCTAAAACACTACCCCATCATTACACAAACACCACTGCACTCCCCTTAACCCTAAAACACTACCCCCAGAACGACCCCCTACACTACAAAAACACAACTGCACTACCCTAAACCCCCTTCATGACCCCCTATACTACCCAAACACCATTGCACTACCCAAAACCCAAATTCTACTCTCAGCACTACCCCCTACACTACCCAAACACCACTGCGCTACACTAAACCCTAATTTGAGATGTCATCAGTGATGTCACTGACCATGTCATGAATGATGTAATATGTGACATCATCAGCAGTGGATTGCGGGTGCGCGAAATATAGTTAGTACAACTAACTATATAGGAGCAATTTCAATGGTTTTGTATGAGTGAAATGTCCAGCTAACTATAACACCCCTAAAACTTATAGTTTTTTGAGTGAATTTTAAAGGTTTTTTAAATGCTAATTCCTAACTATATAAGGCCTGAAACCTATGGTTTTTTCAGTGAATTTCAAAGGTTTTTTAAATGCTAATTCCTAACTATATAAGGGCTGAAACCTATTGTTTTTTCAGTGAATTTGCAAGGTTTTTTAAATGCTAATTCCTAACTATATAAGGCCTGAAACCTATGTTTTGTTCAGTGAATTTCAAAGGTTTTTTTAATGCTAATTCCTAACTATATAAGACCTGAAAGCCCACCAGGAATCTCCGGTATGCGACAGGGAACTGCATTGCAGAGAGGTGTAATGAAGCCACGCCCCTTTTTACACCTCTCTGCAACGCAGCCCCCTTGCATGTTTGAAGAGGGGGAACTAATTCCCTTTGCATACTGGGGGCCCCTGGGGGCCAACTAGCCTACCTGGAACCTCCAGTATGTGCCAGGGGCTGCATTGCAGAGGTGTAATGAGGCTATGCCCCTTGTTACACCTCTCTGCAACGCAGCCCCCTGCCGCATTTGCAGAGGGGGAATTAATTCCCCTTACATACTGGGGGTCCCTGGGGCCAACTAGCCCACCAGGAGCCTCCAGTATGCGCCAGGGGGCTGCATTGCAGAGAAGTGTAATGAGGCCACACCCTTTTATACACCTGTGTGCAACGCAGCCCCCGTGCATGTTTGAAGAGGGGGAACTAATTCCCCTTGCATACTAGGGGTCCCTGGGGCCCAGCTAGCCCACCTGGAACCTCCAGTATGCGCCAGGGGGCTACATTGCACAGAGGTGTAATGAGGCTATGCCCCTTTTTATACCTCTCTGGAACGCAGGCCACTGGCGCATTTGCAGAGGGGGGTCTAAGTCTCCTTGCATACTGGGGGTCCCTGGGTCATATCTGCCCAAATGCCGATATTCCGAACGATTGAAAATTACTTTTCTTGAGAAACATTTGGATTTGGATTATCATGTCCCTTTCTTTGGAAGTTTTGAATGACTGACTTTGAGGATGCTATAAATTACTCAAGTCTGCCCAAATTGTGTGGGTAAAATTGATACCTAGTCACTTTGAATAAGAATGTACTTACGTCTCGTCTAACATTTGGAAGAAATATCTAGTTATATGACAACAGGATACCGACATAACTTGAAGGAAATAAGAACGCCCTGAAGAAGTTCTGTTGTACAGAATGAAACAAGTCGGCTGGCTGTGGTACATAAACTTAAGGAAAATAAAAGCATTTGAATATACACCAAGATTCAGCGCTTCAATAAGGACTCTAAGTGATATGATTTGATTGGACCTATTGTGCAAGTGGTGCTGTGCCAAACTTTGGAATATTCTCCACTATTCTCTACTACTTACTCTCTACTACTCCACTACTCTCTAATACTCATTCTCTACTACTCTACTACTCTCTACTACTCTCTCTCTACTACTCACTCCCTACTACTCACTAACTACTACTCCCTACTACTCATTCTCTACTACTCTCTACTACTCACTCTCTACTACTCTCTCTCTACTACTCACTCTTTACTACTCACTCTTTACTACTCACTCTCTACTACTCTCTACTACTCACTCTCTACTTCGCACTCTCTACTACTCTACTACTCACTCTCTACTGCTCACTCTACTACTCACTCTCTACTACGCTCTACTACTCACTCTCTACTACTCTCTCTACTACTCTCTACTACTCACTATACTACTCACTCTCTACTACTCTCTACTATTCTCTCTCTCTGCTACTCACCCTCTACTACTCACTCTCTACTACTCACTCTCTACTACTCTCTACCACTCACTCTTTACTACTCTCTACTACTCACTCTCTACTGCTCTCTACTACTCACTCTCTACTGCTCTCTACTACTCACTCTACTACATACTCTCTACTACTCTCTACCACTCACTCTCTACTACTCACTCTCTACTACTCTCTACTACTCACTCTACTATTCACTCTACTACTCTCTACTACTCACTCTCTGCTACTCTCTCAACTGTTCTCTACTAATCTCTACTACTCACTCTCTACTCTCTATTACTCACTCTCTACTCTCTACCTCTCTACCTCTCTCTACTTTTCTCTCTACTAGTCTCTACCTCTCTACCTCTACCTCTCTACCTCTACCTCTCTACCTCTACACCTCTACCTCTCTCTACACGCACACATATACACATATATATGCATATGCATATATATATGTATGTGTATATATATATATATATATCTGCATCCAAAGTGATCCATCAGCCATATGGACGCGCTCCGCAGTGTGTGCTCTGCCTAGGGGTCGGATCCTGACCCAGGCAATTTTTCAAAACAAAAGAGGCGGCACAAGATGGCTTCAGGTGTGCCATACCTTTGAAATAAGTAGGACTGTTAGCGCTCTAGTTGTTCTTTCGAACACTCTGGGGCATTCTGTCATTGGGCTATACTTGGGCTACATCTGGGTGATATTTGTGCTACATTTGGGCTCTTTTGTCTCTGGTGGCCATCTTGGGAGACTGCATGTCAGAATTTTTTAATGAAATAGAAGAGGAATTGAGAAGTCACTCAAAATGTGCCCTCATTTTTCTTTCTGCAGCACTAATCATACTTTCTATGGCAAAATATACCACCTCATTTTGTTCCTTTTTAAATTAAATGTTTTAAGAGTTACCACTTTATTCCAATCAAGATGGCTTCAGGTGTGCCATACCTTTGTAATAGGTAGGACTGTTAGCGCCTTAGTTGTTCTTTAGAACACTCTAGGAGGCTGCAGTAGAACACAAGACTTCAGACTGTCTTCAGACTGACTGGAAACAGTTGCTAACATCGCTATCTCCTATTACCAACTTTTGGAGATATTCGCGCTAAGCGCGAATATCTCCAAAATCTAACACCTGCCCCTGAGCAGTTCTTACAAAAAACAATTTGATGGACAGAATGTAGATCAATGTCTTACATTCACCCCAGTACAAGGATCTGGGCCTAAATCCATCGTTTTTTGCACTCCACACCACCCTGGGTTAGATAATGGCTTTATGCAAATCAGCTCTGACCCTGTGCCCCATGGGAACAGTCCAGTCCGAACTACACAGCCATATCTTTCCCAGACCGGAATCAAGCATCCGAGGACGGGACCGGTTTCGAGGTAACACCTCTCATCAGCCCGGCTAGCTTGACTCCAGTGGTGTGGAGGCTCTGGGACCCACGTCTGAGCTACCCCAGTACACTCAGGGAGAAAATTACAAAAAACAATTTGATGGACAGAATGTAGATCAATGTCTTACATTCACCTCAGTACAAGGATCTGGGCCTAAATCCATCGTTTTTTGCACTCCACACCACCCTGGGTTAGATAATGGCTTTATGGAAATCAGCTCTGACCCTGTGCCCCATGGGAACAGTCCAGTCCGAACTACACAGCCATATCTTTCCCAGACCGGAATCAAGCATCCGAGGACCGGACCGGTTTCGAGGTAACACCTCTCATCAGCCCGGCTAGCTTGAGCAGTTCTTAGCCATGTTATCCAATGGTAGGTGGATAACATGGCTAAGAGCATTTGCTCGGTAATGCATGAATATGGCTGACTTTTCAACGATATTCATGCATTTGTGCCGATTTTTATCGCTTAGGAGATAAACCTTGATAATAGCAAGGTTCCTAAGCGATAAAAATCGCCGCAGCTCGGCGATAAAAATATCGCCGCTAAACTAACATAGCGATAATTATCGCTAGTTGTTGGTAATATGCCCCCGTGACTTTTACTGAACCGCCGGACAAACACACGCACTGTGCCTGAGTGAACATTCATCAAGGGCAGAGTTCTAAGGATAGTAAACACTATATAAATACAATGTACGCTAGCATGCATTTTTCTGCCGCATGTACATGTTCTGTGCTGTTATGTGATATGATTTGTAACGCTTTGACACCCAAATTCAGAAATAAGCAATAGTTAAGTGCCCAGTAAACCTATGGGGAGGGCCTTCACACTGCGGCCTCATGTGTCGCTGCATTTTTATTAACTTTTGACCTGTATAAGGTAGCAACATGTTCTCCACTAAAATCTGCGGATGAAACAGCAGATGATGGATCAGTGCCTTGCTTTGGGTGAATAAACCAATCTCTTTATTCGGCAGACGGAGAGAACATGCTACAGGACATACAATAAGCAGCGATGAGCCGAGTGATGGTAAAACAATCACAGGAGAGAGAACAGTTGGGCACGCTATGTAAAATACGGGAAGCGGCACACCGCATGCGACCGGAAAAATTCAGGGAAAATGAAGCACAGGAGAAAGCACCCAGTGCGCCACACAAAACACAGCAAGCCACATAAGGGCTTTCCCTCAACAACACGGCAGCCTCCCAAACCGCTCTACTTCCCGTTGCGGCCCCGGCCACCACAGCGCCTGACACAACTTGCAAAAAATATAACAAATTTATTGCGCACTGTTCCCAAACTTAAAATTGAAACTAAACCATATGAAAATCAAGAATAGTGACCAACGTGGCTTATACAGAATCAAACCCATGAAGTTGGGTTTTGTGCACCACAAGATCACTTAAATGAGCCAACAGCTCAGTGGTCCTAAACGCTACCCAGGCCTCCTTGAACACATGTGGCAGCCCACATCGCTTACAACGCTCCTGCGGCTTCCCTGGGGTCCAAGAAGACAAAGAGGACAAGACCCCAGGGACGCCGCCTTAAATAGCTTGCTGTTAAGTTTCTGTTTCATTCACATAACATAGACGTCACTAATCATTTCCCTTCTGCACCAGCGCCCCCCCCCGGAGGAGGTTCGGCTCCGTGGCGCGACTAAGGGTGCCCCTCTCATAAGCGTGGGCATCTCGTCACTCTCTAAATCTTGATAAATTTGGCCTACTGTCGTATTTATTTTACTTATAAGTCCCTAGTAAAGTGGTATACCACATGCCCATGACCAGTAAATTAAATGCTGGCAGTTGGCTTGAAGCACTTATAGTGCAACACATTTACATAGCCACTTTGACAACATGTAAGAGGCTTGCCATTGCAGCCTGAATGCAGTTTTAAACTGCCAATTCGACTTGGCAACATAAATGCCTTGCCAAGTCTTAAACTTCTTTTTTATTGCATATTTCACCTCTAAGGTAGGCCCTAGTTAGCCCATTGGACAGGGAACATTTTAATTTTAAGCTTGGACCTGTACTTTTAAGTTTAACAAATGCTGCTGGTGGTAAACTCCTAAATTTATTTTTTGCTACTGTGAGGGCTACCTCTTCTAATGGATAACATTTAGTTGCCTTGTTAGATCTAATAACTGCTAACTTTTGATTGGGAACAGATAAACATTCCACGTTTGGTGTCTCAGAAATTGTAATTTAATAACCTCTTTAATGGTAAAATCCGATTTTAAGTTACAGTTTTGAAAATGCCACTTTTAGGAAGTTAAAGACACAAAATTGATGAATGGAATGCAAAACAAATCAAAACATTCACGCCCAGTCAAGAGATTTGGGTTAAATCCATCATTCGTTTGCTCACCATGCCACCCCAGTTTAGACCTGGCCATATGCAAATCAGTCTTTGTTCTGTGCCTCAAGAGAACAGTCCAGACCAAGCTGCCAAGCCAGGTCCTCCGTTGACCAGAAACAAGCATCCTAGGGCAGGTTTCGGGGTTTCACCCCTCATAAGCCAGGATAGCTTGAATCCAGTGGCCCAGTGAGCCCGGGACTCACGTCTGGTCATACTTAGGGTGAGGAAGCAAAAGACACGCAATTGCAAAAAGTTGGCATTTTCTGGCCCTCACTGTATGGTGCCTGCAGCCTTTTCCTGGATCAAAGGACTGGTGTAGTTGGCAGCTGGACGTTGTTTATGCCTTCCAGACAGCCACACAATAGAGGAATTAGATTTGCCTGGATGGGTAATTACTGGCAAGGTGGGGGAGCGGAACTGAGCATGGCCCCACTTGCATCTGAAAAGGGTGTGCTCTAAGCATGGGCGGAAAATCCGTTCCGCTTGCGGATTTTGTGGATTTTCGGTAAATTCGCAATCCGCGAGATTTGCGAATTTCCTGCAAAATCCGCAAATTCGCACGCAGCGGATTTTTTTTTCTTGGTGATACAATTTTGCGGCACGCGGCGTTTACTTACCGTCATTCATCGTTTGCCGAGTTATTTTTCTTGATATTTTGCGAGTGCTGCGCCATTTTGGATCTTGCTGCGGGATCCCGCGGGAATTTGGCAAGCGCGATTACGTAATCGCGGCTTGCCAACTTGTACAGCGAGAGTTTGTCAACGCGAGTACGCCGTGATCACGTATCGCGGTACTTCGCAATTGCGAGCTTGGAGATGCGGCGAGCAGCAATAATCTCGCGAAAATACAAAATTTGCAATTCTGCACAAGAAATCCACCAGCAAGCAGCATAAACTTTCTGGAAAAGATGATTTTTATCTGAATAACTCCTCAGGTTGACATTTGCCTGCACTTTTTTTGCGAGGAGTCCATTTGGGGAGGGGGGGGTGGGAGGAAGGAAGTGCCCCACAGTCTTCAACTTCCTGTTCCTGTCCAGCAGGCTCCTCCCAGTGCTTTGTCCATCTCCTGGTCACTTTTCATTTGGATCTGGAGCTGGAAGGATTACTTTTTGTGGATGCTGCTGGATATTTGGATTTGAGGCCTTTTTGACTTTCTTTGGATCACTTTTGGATTAGAAATTTCACAAGTAAGTTTGTTTGGGACATTACAGTTGCTGCAACTACAATTTTGGAATTTTCGATTTTTGGGCTGTTTTGGGGTCTTTTGCCCAGGGGTACTCAGTGGTGGGTGGACTGAGTCTTTCTGTGGGGTGTCTTGAACTTAAACATCATGGAGGGCATGGATGGAATGGGATTGTGCTGATTTTTCTGTGATTTTCGTTTTTTTGGGCTGTACTTGTGGCCTTTTCACCAGGGGTAGTGAGTCTTGCATGGGTCTAGTCATTCTGTGGGGTGTCTTGAACTTAAACATCATGGAGGGCATGGATGGCATGGGATTGTGCTGATTTTTCTGAGTCTTTCGATTTTTGGGGGTGTTCATGGGGAGGGACAGGCCATGTGGCTGGGGGCCATTTTGAGTGCTGCTACATGCCCTGGCCATGTGCTGGGAGGCAAGTGGCCATTTTGAATGCAGGCAGTGTTGTTAGGCCTGCAACCATTTTGCCTAGTTTTCAACCTTTATGCCCAGGGGTAGTGAGTCTTGCATGGGCCTAGTCTTTCTGTGGGGTGTCTTGAATTTAAACATCATGGAGGGCATGGATGGAATGGGATTGTGATGATTTTTCAGTGATTTTCATTTTTTTGGGCTGTACTTGTGGCCTTTTCACCAGGGGTAGTGAGTCTTGCATGGACCTAGTCTTTCTGTGGGGTGTCTTGAACTTAAACATCACGGAGGGCATGGATGGCATGGGATTGTGCTGATTTTTCTGTGTTTTTCGATTTTTGGGGGTGTTCATGGGGAGGGACAGGCCATGTGGCTGGGGGCCATTTTGAGTGCTGCTACATGCCCTGGCCATGTGCTGGGAGGCAAGTGGCCATTTTGAATGCAGGCAGTGTTGTTAGGCCTGCAACTATTTAGCCTAGTTTTCAACCTTTATGCCCAGGGGTAGTGAGTCTTGCATGGGCCTATTCTTTCTGTGGGGTGTCTTGAACTTAAACATCATGGAGGGCATGGATGGAATGGGATTGTGCTGATTTTTCAGTGATTTTCGTTTTTTTGGGCTGTACTTGTGGCCTTTTCACCAGGGGTAGTGAGTCTTGCTTGGGCCTAGTCTTTCTGTGGGGTGTCTTGAACTTAAACATCATGGAGGGCATGGATGGAATGGGATTGTGCTGATTTTTCAGTGATTTTCGTTTTTTTGGGCTGTACTTGTGGCCTTTTCACCAGGGGTAGTGAGTCTTGCATGGACCTAGTCTTTCTGTGGGGTGTCTTGAAGTTAAACATCATGGAGGGCATGGATGGCATGGGATTGTGCTGATTTTTCTGTGTTTTTCGATTTTTGGGGGTGTTCATGGGGAGGGACAGGCCATGTGGCTGGGGGCCATTTTGAGTGCTGCCACAGGCCCTGGCCATGTGCTAGGAGGCAAGTGGCCATTTTGAATGCAGGCAGTGTTGTTAGGCCTGCAACCATTTTGCCTAGTTTTCAACCTTTATGCCCAGGGGTAGTGAGTCTTGCATGGGCCTAGTCTTTCTGTGGGGTGTCTTGAATTTAAACATCATGGAGGGCATGGATTGAATGGGATTGTGCTGATTTTTCAGTGATTTTCGTTTTTTGGGGCTGTACTTGTGGCCTTTTCACCAGGGGTAGTAAGTCTTGCATGGGCCTAGTCTTTCTGTGGGGTGTCTTGAACTTAAACATCATGGAGGGCATGGATGGCATGGGATTGTGCTGATTTTTCTGTGTTTTTCGATTTTTGCGGGTGTTCATGGGGAGGGACAGGCCATGTGGCTGGGGGCCATTTTGAGTGCTGCTACAGGCCCTGGCGATGTGCTGGGAGGCAAGTGGCCATTTTGAATGTAGGCAGTGTTGTTAGGCCTGCAACCATTTTGCCTAGTTTTCAACCTTCATGCCCAGGGGTAGTGAGTCTTGCATGGGCCTAGTCTTTCTGTGCGGTGTCTTGAATTTAAACATCACGGAGGGCATGGATGGAATGGGATTGTGCTGATTTTTCAGTGATTTTCGTTTTTTTGGGCTGTACTTGTGGCCTTTTCACCAGGGGTAGTGAGCCTTGCATGGGCCTAGTCTTTCTGTGGGGTGTCTTGAACTTAAACATCATGGAGGGCATGGATGGCATGGGATTGTGCTGATTTTTCTGTGTTTTTCGATTTTTGGGGGTGTTCATGGGGAGGGACAGGCCATGTGGCTGGGGGCCATTTTGAGTGCTGCTACAGGCCCTGGCGATGTGCTGGGAGGCAAGTGGCCATTTTGAATGCAGGCAGTGTTGTTAGGCCTGCAGCCATTTTGCCTAGTTTTCAACCTTTATGCCCAGGGGTAGTGAGTCTTGCATGGGCCTAGTCTTTCTGTGGGGTGTCTTGAATTTAAACATCACGGAGGGCATGGATGGAATGGGATTGTGCTGATTTTTCAGTGATTTTCGTTTTTTTGGGCTGTACTTGTGGCCTTTTCACCAGGGGTACTGAGTCTTGCATGGGCCTAGTCTTTCTGTGGGGTGTCTTGAACTTAAGCATCATGGAGGGCATGGATGGCATGGGATTGTGCTGATTTTTCTGTGTTTTTCGATTTTTGGGGGTGTTCATGGGGAGGGATAGGCCATGTGGCTGGGGGCCATTTTGAATGCTGCTACAGGCCCTGGCCATGTACTGGGAGGCAAGTGGCCATTTTGAATGCAGGCAGTGTTGTTAGGCCTGCAACTATTTTGCCTAGTTTTCAACCTTTGTGCCCAGGGGTAGTGAGTCTTGCATGGGCCTATTCTTTCTGTGGGGTGTCTTGAACTTAAACATCATGGAGGGCATGGATGGAATGGGATTGTGCTGATTTTTCAGTGATTTTCGATTTTTGGGGGTGTTCATGGGGAGGGACAGGCCATGTGGCTGGGGGCCATTTTGAGTGCTGCTACAGGCCCTGGCCATGTGCTGGGAGGCAAGTGGCCATTTTGAATGCAGGCAGTGTTGTTAGGCCTGCATCCATTTTGCCTAGTTTTCAACCTTTATGCCCAGGGGTAGTGAGTCTTGCTTGGGCCTAGTCTTTCAGTGGGGTGTCTTGAATTTAAACATCATGGAAGGGATGGATGGAATGGGATTGTGCTGATTTTTCAGTGATTTTTGTTTTTTTGGGCTGTACTTGTGGCCTTTTCACCAGGGGTAGTGAGTCTTGCATGGGCCTAGTCTTTCTGTGGGGTGTCTTGAATTTAAACATCATGGAGGGCATGGATGGAATGGGATTGTGCTGATTTTTCAGTGATTTTCGTTTTTTTGGGATGTACTTGTGGCCTTTTCACCAGGGGTAGTGAGTCTTGCATGGGCCTATTCTTTCTGTGGGGTGTCTTGAATTTAAACATCATGGAGGGGCTGGATGGCTTGGGATTGTGCTGATTTTTCTGTGATTTTCTTTTTTTTGGCCTGTTGTTGTGGCCTTTTCACCAGGGGTAGTGACTAGTGAGTGTTGCATGGGCCTAGTCTTTCTGTGGGGTGTCTTGAATGTAAGCATCATGGAGGGCATGAGATTGTGCTGATTTTTCTGGTTTTTTTCGATTTTTTTTGGGGTGTATAACTGAACTGATGTTCCTCTGTCTTCCATTGCTTTTAGGTGCACAAGACTCAAGAGAACCACCAGTGCCAGGAAGAAGTCCTGCAGCGGTGTGTGTGCAGCATACCGTCACGCGACGTCACGTCTGGCCTCAGACAACTCTGCAACTCGTGCAACTGCGGCCTGCTGTTCTGACCTGCTCTGAAGAAGAGGGCCCCAAAAAAAGGTCTCCGTAGCTCCTCTAGCAAGAAAGTTGCTAGTAAGGAGCAGAAGAAGCAAGTTACCAAGGAGGCTGGTGTGCCGGCCGCCAAGTTTTTTGGGAGTAAAAAAAAAAGTACGCCTGCAGCAGCAGCGGGATCTGCTGGGGACCAAGCTGGGAGCAGCACCCCCGGTCCATTGGGCTCATTGCCTCCACCACCACGCCAACTTAAGTCAAAGCCCTTGAGTGCTTCAGAGGCAGTCAGTGTACTTCTTCAATCACCATCGACCAGTGATGTTGGCTCATCGCAAGAAAGTAGCAGCAATGTCCCTGAATCAACACAGGTTGTTGTAACTCATCTGACAAGTGTTGAACAACCACAGCCGCAACAACAACATGTGCAAGTACAAGCCCAAGTACATGTGGAAGGAGAGGCAGCGCAAGGAGATGCGCAAGCAGAGGTGCATGGAGGGTCACAAGTGCCCACAATAGTTGTTCCTCCCGAAGTAGGGGCACATCAGGAAATTGACAATCAAACCGAGGTATCATTTGAGGAAGCCACTCCTCCTGATGATCATTCATTGTCTTCCACATCCCTAGCAAGGAAAAGATCAAGGGGGGTGTCTACATCTTCTTCAAGCCCACCTCCTTCTGATGATCCCATTCTGGATGAAGATTGGGAACCATCATCACGGCAGTCTGTGAGTGAGGCACACCATGATCTGACAAAGATACCTAAGCGTAAAAGGAAGGTCATCGAAAAACTCATAGCTATGGAGTGTGATGAGGCTCAACAAGAAGTGACAGATACTGCTGCTGATGAAGCCTCTCACGACGACGAGCCAGTCATCATAAAGGTCACTGCAGCCCCAGCGGGCATGCAGCAAAGAGACATTTTGACCCTATCCGGAGAAGCTGCTGAGCGTGATGATGATGTTGACGAGGAGGCAATGGAAACACAACAATCATTGGATTTGGAGTTACCTAGTACACCAACACCTACCGCTTCCATATTTCTTCCTCGCAAGAAGGGACCTCCATCTACCTCGACCTCAATTAGTGGTGGTGAAAGTGCAAAACGTACTGAAGTTCGGCAATCCACATCCTCCACTTCATCTGGCATTAGCAGCAGGACCACCACCACCAGTATCGCCGCCTCCTCCGGCCCCCAAAGACATTTCAAGTCTGCAGTTTGGGACTTCTTTAGTGTTTGCCCAAAAAAGGAAAACGTAGCCATTTGTAGCATTTGTAAGCTTTGAGTTAGTCGTGGTAAGTTTGGTACCAACTATGGTACCGGAGGCCAGAGAGGTCATCTTAGGAGAACGCACGCTGTCCAATGGTTTGCGCACCTAGAGGTGATCAAGGAAGCCCGAATTGCACGTAATGAAAACGTTGATGTTTCATCTGATGATGACGAGGAGGAAGAAGACATGTCAAACACTTCACTTACACCCAGTACCCCTGTCAGCAGCACACCCCATGTGAGCCACACTAAGAGTGTGGGAGAGAGTGAGACACCAATGCGAAAAAGTTCATCAGCGAGCGTAACTGGGTCGAAGATATCATCATCATCATCCCGTAAATCCTTGGTCCAGGGCAACATTAAAAAGATGTTGTTTACAGAAGCGCAATATGAACGCAACCACCCACTGACGCGTCTGTATAACACTAAGCTGGCTAAAATGCTAGCTCTGGACCTTCTCCCTTTTTCTTTTGTAGAAGGGGTTGGTTTTCCAGAATTAGTGGCAGCGCTCTGCCCTAAATGGAAGGTTCCTAGCCGGTTCTATTTTGCCCGAGTTGCGGTTCCAGCACTACATGAAGATGTTCTGGAGGTGATTGGGGCAGCTTTGCAGAAGAGTGCTGTTCACACTATACATCTGACAACAGACATGTGGACCAGTGGCACAGGCGCTGATTACATGTGCATCACTGCACACTGGGTCTCTTTTTCAGGGGTTAAAGCAAAGCTAACCGCAGGTGTTGACCCGGACAAAGTTTTTAAAGCTGCTCGGAAACATGCAACACTAGCCATGTTTGGTTTGGAGAAACGTCACACAGCAGAAAACATTTTGGATGTGTTTAACACAAAGGTCCTTGACTGGCTGTCCCCTAAAAAACGCCAGGTTGGTTATGTTTCCACGGATAATGGCGCCAATATAGTTAAGGCCATGCAGCTGGGTGACTATTTCAGAGTGCCGTGTTTGGCGCACTGTATAAACCTGGTTGTCAAAAAATTCTTGAGTGATAAAGGCAGTGCAGCGTACAGGGTAGTGGACACCTGCCGAAAAATGTGCAATCATTTCAGCCATTCTTTTAAGGCCCGGAAGCATCTGAGGAGCCTGCTATATGAACGTCAAATGCCAGTGAAAGCACTCATCCAGGAGGTGGCAACACGTTGGAACTCAACCTTCTACATGCTTGAGCGTCTGTATGAGCAGTATACGGTACTCGATCACTATTTCTTAACACAGGGTACAGCTCAGAAGGAGGACCTGAGGATGGGTGCGGCGCAATGGGTCATAGTTAAAAGCCTGACACGCATGCTTCATCCTTTTGAGTTCTTCACGCGTGCAGTCAGCAAGGAGGACTGTAATTTGGGAAAAGCTATCCCATTGTTGTACATGCTGGAGCACCAACTGAAGGAGGTGTGTTCTGTGTTTCAATAAGATGAAGAAAACCAAGACCCTTTTGTTCTGGCGGAGAAATTATTAGAGCACCTACAAGGTGATGAACGTCTTAAAATTATCCACTCAAACCAGCATTACATTTGTGCTACTATTCTGGATCCACGCTACAAAAAGGCGCTGGCAGGCCAAGCATTCTTTCCTTTTGCTGATGAAGATGTTACAAAGTACAAACAGTGGCTAGCCTCCTCAGCCAAGAGGTTTGAAAGAGAACGGCAGCAAATTGAAGGAAAAGGCAGTACATCAGCATCAGCAGGCCATCCCCAGTCACAACAATCCTCTTCTGCACCTGTGGCTGTGGCACAAGTGACCTCTCAGCCGTTAAAGAGACCGGCAACCGGATCATCTGCACCACCAGACACAACAGTAACATTGGAGGCTGAAGAGGATTGGCTAGCTCGGCTTGGGTTTGGTTCTCAAAAGGTCACAGCAACAGCTAAGCAAAGTGGAGGAACCTTGGAGGAGAACCTTGAGTCGATGGTGAAGGACTATCTGAATGACTCAACAGAGGTCTATTTTAATGCTGACCCATTGGCGTATTGGCATGGGAAAAAAGAATTGTGGCCACAGCTCTCCAACCTGGCTTTAAACTACTTGTCTTGCCCACTCGCAAGCGTGTCTTCTGGACGTGTTTTCAGTGCTGCTGGTGGCATTGTAACTTCCAAACGGAGCCGCCTCTCGCCCAAAAATGTGGAGAGGTTAACAATGATCAAGATGAATCAGCACCTCATACCACCAGATTACAGAGTACGAGAAAGCACGCCGGATGAAGACGAGGTAGACAGCAACATAGATGAGGGAATTTCTTCTCTGTCAGGTGACACTGAGCTCACCCTGCCTGAATTCGCAGAGTATGATGACGAAGCCTTATTCTTATTCGTGGACCGTGACACCGAGCCCTGAAAATGAGACAATGAATCAATAACTTTCTTTTTCGTCCTTATTCACTTTTATTCCTGTGTGTCTGTCTTTCTTTGTTGTGCACAGTTAATATAATTCAAACTTTAATCACCTAATCTCAAAAACAAGCCCATCAGCAGAACTGTCTTCACTTGTTTGCTTATTGATTTGAAGGTGCCGCAGTCTGCATTCCTCAAGTTCACAAGTTCAGAAGAACATGCTCCTCTATCCTCCTCCTCCAAACTCCTATTTCCATCAAAGCAGAGGGCTGGTTTACGCCCAATGAAGAAAGACGCAGCACTTGTGGGGGTGTTGTTCTACCTCTTTGTGGGTGAGTTGACGGCTCTGGGGCCATTGCTGGGAAGCTCTAATACCGGATAAAAGTTGTTTGGACCAAATCCGAGGCGGAATTTTTTTTGTGTTTTTGCTGACTTGCTTGCCTTTGAGGTGCTCTTGGGGGGGGTTCCGTCTGTTTGTGGGTGAGTTTCGGGGTCTGTGAGCACTGCTGGGACACTCTAATCTTGATTGCATTTGCTTTTCAGGAAATCCGTGGTGGTAAACCGGTCTTATGGCCTAGCTACACAGCGCGTTTGGACCGAAGGCCGAGAAATATTGTAAGTATGAGAGTTTGCTTTTGGCCTGTTTGGGGGTGTTATGCTTTTTGGCGGGTGGGTTGGCGGGTCTTGGGGCATTCCTGGGAAGTTCTAATACCGGATAGAAGTGGTTGGGACAAAATCCACGCTGATTTTTTTGTTGCTATTTCTGACATTTTGCTCAATGTAGCGTTTTCGGGGGCCTGTTTGGGGGGGCTTCCTGGTGTTTGTGGGTGGGTTTCGGGGTCTGGGAGCACTGCTGGCTATGGATACTTTACTTTGCAAGAGGTTTGAAGCAAATCCATGGTGGTAGAGGGGAGTTAGGGCCTAGCTGTAGAGCGCGCGCGGAGTGATTTGGGAAATTTGCAAAAAAATGACTAAGTCCCCATTTTTGTACTTTTGCTCTTTGGCTGTTTGGGGGTCTTCTACTCGGTTTCTCCTGGGTTGACGGCTCTGGGGCCATTGCTGGGAAGCTCTAATACCGGATAAAAGTGGTTTGAACAAAAACCACGCTGATTTTTTTTGTTGCTATTTCTGACATTTTGCTCAATGTAGCGTTTTCGGGGGCTTCCTGGTGTTTGTGGGTGGGTTTCGGGGTCTGGGAGCACTGCTGGGACACTCTAATCTTGATTTCATTTGCTTTTCAGGAAATCCGTGGTGGTAAACCGGACTTATGGCCTAGCTACACAGCACGTTTGGACCGAAGGCCGAGAAATATTGTAAGTATGAGAGTTTGCTTTTGGCCTGTTTGGGGGTGTTATGCTTTTTGGCGGTGGGTTGGCAGGTCTTGGGGCATTCCTGGGAAGGTCTAATACCGGATAGACGTGGTTGGGACAAAATCCACGCTGATTTTTTTGTTGTTGCTATTTCTGACATTTTGCTCAATGTAGCGTTTTCGGGGGCCTGTTTGGGGGGCTTCCTGGTGTTTGTGGGTGGGTTTTGGGATCTGGGAGCACTGCTGGGACACTCTAATCTTGATTGCATTTGCTTTTCAGGAAATCCGTGGTGGTAAACCGGACTTATGGCCTAGCTACACAGCGCGTTTGGACCGAAGGCCGAGAAATATTGTAAGTATGAGAGTTTGCTTTTGGCCTGTTTGGGGGTGTTATGCTTTTTGGCGGGTGGGTTGGCGGGTCTTGGGGCATTCCTGGGAAGGTCTAATACCGGATAGAAGTGGTTGGGACAAAATCCACGCGGAAAAGCCTTTTGGCACTTTTTGTAACTTAGGGTTCGTTAGGGTTAGCCCTAGCAGCAGGATTGCATGTGTTTCGGGGTGTTCTAGATTTTTGCAACTGAGTTCTGGGGTCTTAGAGCACTCGTGAGAATATGTAATTTTGGTTGCAAGTCATTTGAAGAAAATCCATGGTGGGAAAGGGGGGATTTGGCATAGTTAAAGAAAGCCTTTGCCACTATTCTTAACTTAGGGTTCGTTAGGGTTAGCAGTATTTCTATTGCATGTGTTTGGGTGGGGGGGGGGTTGAGTCTTGGAGCGATGCTGGCTATGGATACTTTTGCTTGGTTGCTTGCAAGTGGTTTGAATGCAATCCACGGTGGGTAAGGGGGTATTTGGGCCTACTTTTACTTTCAAAGTACGTTTTGTCACCAGTTTTCTGCTAGGCCTCGTTTTTTGAGATTTGATTGGGGGTCTTCTACATTTTTGCGACTGGCTTTAGTAAGGGTCTGGGTGGGAGCACTGCTGGGAAGATCTAATTTTCTTCTAAAACACAGTTTACAGTACACCTAGCTTGAGGGGAAAGATCCTCTACATTAATTTGCCCATACTTATTTATCCTTCAAAAGGTGACTCAGACAGAGTACGCACTTTCAAAAATATTGTACTGTCTACTAGGAAAATCAAAGTGTGACTTTTTGCACTCCACAGCCTACGTACCTTATATTTATTTATCAGTGGTGTTGTAACATTATATCACTTCCTGTTTTTCGTTGAATAATTACAGGCCGGGTTTCAGTCTGTGCAATGGGGAAAAAAGGATGGAGTCAGGCTTCACATTAGCGAGCCGCAATTCAGCATCCGCCAGGCAGGCAGTGGAAAGGGTGTCTTCTGGTCACCAACATTGATGGACGAAGCGTCAGATGGAATGGAGGAGTGCCGCTAATAAGAGGAGTTTTTTTCTGCATGCAACTTACTTACCAAATTCAACAGGACAACTACAACAACATACAGATACAGTATCCATTGTGTTTTTCTATGACTGTGACTGCATTTCTTGGATCTCTCTCTGCTTCTAAATTGATCCCTTAACACATCACTTAGTCCACTCCACTATCACATCTGCACCACACATAGTCATTTGTAAGTGCTCCTACGTAATTCGCAAGTCGCAGCACGCCCCAGCCCGTAGAGGACTGGGGTGGCCCCAATGATGAAGCATGTCACCAAGGGGCAACCCTGGTGAGTGAGGGGACACCTAGAAAAAGAGCAATTTCTCCGTTTCTATCTACTATACCTTCCAGACCAACCCCATTGAGTGTTGTGAATGGATTTATAGTGACCAGCAAGGCTCTCAGGTATCTGGCAACAGAGACCTTATGTTGAATATAGTTATCAATAATTCCACACACGCCCTGTACTGTCGCATTCTTTCTTCCACAGTTGTCGAAAGTACTACTTACTTTTCACTGACATGCATGCACTTTCAAAGATTGATGGATAGGTTTGTACCCAAAGATTTGTTTATGTTCAATTGTTTGTCCATGCTGTGCTTTTTTTACAGGGTGTCTTCTGGTCACCAACATTGATGGACGAAGCGTCAGCTGCAATGGAGGAGTGCCGCTAATGAGAGGAAGTTTTTTTCTGCATGCAACTTACTTACCAAATTCAACAGGACAACTACAACAACATACAGATACAGTATCCATTGTGTTTTTCTATGACTGTGTCTGCATTTCTTGGATCTCTCTCTGCTTCTAAATTGATCCCTTAACACATCACTTAGTCCACTCCACTATCACATCTGCACCACACATAGTCATTTGTAAGTGCTCCTACGTAATTCGCAAGTCGCAGCACGCCCCAGCCCGTAGAGGACTGGGATGGCCCCAATGATGAAGCATGTCACCAAGGGGCAACCCTGGTGAGTGAGGGGACACCTAGAAAAAGAGCACTTTCTCAGTTTCTATCTACTATACCTTCCAGACCAACCCCATTGAGTGTTGTGAATGGATTTATAGTGACCAGCAAGGCTCTCAGGTATCTGGCAACAGAGACCTTATGTTGAATATAGTTATCAATATTTCCACACACGCCCTGTACTGTCGCATTCTTTCTTCCACAGACTACTTACTTTTCACTGACATGCATGCAGTAGTGCATGCACTTTTAAAGATTGATGGATAGGTTTGTACCAAAAGATTTGTTTATGTTCACAAGTGTTTGTCCATGCTGTGCTATTTTTTTCTTGTCTCCCAAAACCTTCCCCAAAACCCCCCGTACCCATCCATTTTTCAAACCCTAACCCTCTTCCCCCGGGCTGTGTGGTTTTGATTGATGTGTGACTAAATTACAGCAATACATCCACACACTTGCTGGGGAGGATAAGGTGATAGCAACAGGCTGGTGAAGAAATCCGAGGATATATTCTTACTCTGCTTGACAAAGACCCATGGCTAATGTCAAAGAACTTCAACTGAATCAGTAGTTATACCATTTGTTAGGCTACAATGTGGCACTGTTTCTAGTGTACTGTCACCTGCTATATTCTCTATTGTACCGCTGTATTGCTCAGGGCAAACAATCCAGATTTCATTTTCTTTTTTTTCATAGGCATGCAACTGCCACTGTGTCACACCACTAGTACCACCGCTATGAGGAAATTTCATCCGCCCAGGATTGCCAACCTTAATCGCCATTTCCCGTGGAGCCAGCCCTGTGCCTAGCCCTACTTTGAAACACAAATTACAGGTAAGATAAGTTTTTGGTGGGAGGGAGTATAATGGAGTATTAGGAGAGACGAGAGATTGACAGTAGTACTACTAACGTCCTAGGACTCTTGTTTGGGCATTTACACTTAAAGGAATAAAATGGAACTAAACTTTCAGGAAAACAAAGTTACTGTTAAACCCCCACCCACCAGGCAAGCAGTAAAAACAGGTATGGTCAGATAAAGTTTCAAAAAGTATATTTTTATAGCCCTAACAAAATAATCTCCCGCAAGACCCTCCCTAACCCCAACGGTTGTCCTTTAAAAGTCCCAAACCCAACTCCCGATTCCCACCCCTCAAAAGTCTCTAAAAAAGGGGCAAGGGACACTATGGGTGGATGCTGTTTACTTTTTGGGCCAGGGCATCATGCTCCTGGCGGAGCAAGGCGTGCTCTAAGCGGAGCCCCTCCAACACGTTGGTAACGTGGTGGAGCTCCTGCTGAAGGCGGGACACCCTCAGGGTACTGCGGCGCTGGCGTGCCTTGCAGTGGCTGTGAGAGGCAGCTGTTGTCCTTGCTGCTCGGCGTTGGCATTTGGCTTTGGCAGCCCGGCTCAGTCTGGCTGGAGCACTGTGCTGGGTGGCAGCCCGTGGGGGCACGGAGGACGATGCAGCCGACGTTGTTGTCGGGGTCGACTGCACACTTTCGTCGTCCTCCAGGGCCACCAGCCGCCGATATTCTGCAACAGTGGCATCGATCCTCCGTTGCCGGGCCGCTCTAGCCAGCTCCTTCCTCCTTGTTCGTTTGGAAGGAGCATCTATATGAAGAAAGAAAGACATAGTCTGTAACCAATGCTCTTTAAGATTAACTCAATCATTCAGCAGAAATTTGTGTTGCAGTACAACTAGCAACTTGCAAGCGCATTACATAACTATTGAGGCCAGTATCTATCTAACCTCCCACTTCTTCATCCTTGCTCTAACATTAGTGGGAGTTTAAGGAACAAATTCTACGAGCACTATGGACTTCCATTGGAGTCGACTATGAAAGTACACCAGTCTTATTCTTCTTCTTGTCTCTTGTTTAGGAAAATTGGTACGTTATCTTCTGCAAGCCGGCATAATGCCAGCGCAGTGAACTTGCACCCGAGAAAAAGAGACGCACGCCATGATGAGTGACCTAGACTTGCGTTACTGTACCGGTCCAGTACATGCAGGTGGTGAAGCTCTTACTTTTCTATTACGGGTGGCACTGAGAATACTGTGTTACAAGGGCTACTTCTTAATTAATTTAACTTTCACCCTACAGTGCAAATGAGTACTAGAAATGGAAAATGAAGAAGATAAATAATCTGATTATCTATCACTTCACATGGGATGTTTTTGCTTACATATGGGATGACTTTAGGTGCTTTGCTTTTTATTGAGTGACCAGTGATACATCCACACATGAATGACTGAGTACTACTAAACTTAGGTAGGGAGTGGCCACCGTAATAACCGGATCTATGCTGTGCTTGCAATACAAACTACTGCTACTATTGATGGTAGTATTTGGACAAAATTACAACTTCTTTTCCTTGCCTTTCCTACACTGGAACGGACGTGCGGGTGCAGTGTTACATGCTCTTCAAAGTTACACTTAGTTCATCCACTGACTGTCTACTCTCTCTAGATCATGGGTACTCACAAACTTTCTCTCAGGGGCTAAATTTACAGTGTAGTTTGTGGCCGAGGGCTGCACTGGTGGGGGCGGAGTCAGAGGGGGCGGGGCTAAAGCAAAACGAAAACTTTTGACCATGAGGTTGCACACAGGTCCCTGCAGCAGATGCCTTCATCCACTGAGCCACCAGACCCAGCATTTACATACATCTCTCTCCCTCCTGCTCTCCCTCCTGCCCTCCCTCTCCATCTCTCTCTCCCTCCTGCCCTCCCTCTCCCTCCCCCTCTGTCATCTCACTGTGTGTGTGTATGTCTGTGTCAGCCTTCAGCCCGGGCTGAGACAGCTTCCTCAACGCGCACACACAGACAGCCACACCAAAGTACTTAACAGGTCTTTAAAAGACCATTAACATATTATTGAGGCTTTGTTTGTTGTAGCGCCCCTGCATCTCCACCCTGACAATCACTGCTTGCCCGGCCCCACAGAGCAGAGGCTTTGTTCTATTTCACCTCTTTGTGGCCCTGCATCTCCACTCTGCTCTGTGGGGGCCGGGGGAGCAGGGATTGTCTGCAAGGTCTGCGCACCGCCAAGGAAGGCTTGCCGGGCCGCCACCGGCCCGCGGGCCCTACTCTGAGTACCCCTGCTCTAGATACACATATGCTATCTAAGAGTCAGATAGTAGCATGATCCAGGTATATGGACACATACAGTTTCTGTGTCACCCACCCAGGCTGTTGTCCTTCCACCAATCATTGCTTCATCATTCACCCAGCCATGCATCTCATATTCTTTCCTTCCCAGCCACGTCTTCAATCTCAATAAGTAAGGAATATATAAGAGCTTACCTCTGCCCGCCACCACCACCGTCTCAACTCTCACAGCCGGCACTGGAGCCGCCGCCTCCTCCCCTGAAGAATTGCCCTCCGCATCCGTGTCGAGCACCACCACCTCCACGCTGGCCCCGCCACCAGATGTTCCACCTACAAAGTACATTTAAGAATGTTAGAATAAACCACTCACTAGTATTTGGTCTAGGAATGAAGACATGTAAAAACAATGTAATTTGTGACTGTCTACTCTAAAGTAAAAAAAATGTCCCTTTTTCCAGGGAAGGGTGTTGTCTTGCTGCACTTTTTGGCACAACTGATGAAGGCTGGCTTTTTAACACGCACCATTTTTCTCCACACAGACAGAAGATGGACTTCTAACAACAAGATCAAGTTGAAACCAGGTGAGAGCTCGGCTCGACCACAAGAAATGTCTTCAATTAATCGTCAGCACTAACCACTTTTCCATTCTCAGTTAAATGTTTAGTTTTTTTATTATGACTTCATTTTAATAAATGTGTTTACTTTTAATAAAGCTTTTAAACTTAAATAGACTCTGTGTTTTTTGGTCCAGACTAGAGTGACTGAGTGAAAGGTTTTGCAATTTTTGCAAGCATGAGTCCGTGCCTCTGACACTTCTTGACTCTGACTCCGTACTCTTGAGCTACGTTGGATAATCATCATTGGGGATCAATCATCGATGAATTCGGGAGGTAAATGACTGTGCCACACTATGTAGTCAGTCAGTAAGGACATTGGGGTTCAAAGTCTGTTATCACAGAGGTATGTGGAAACTCTAACAGCGCCTATTATAATTGATAAGCAATGCACTATTTATTGTCCATAGTTCTGTTTCTGCAGAAGAATTGTCCCTGCAACAGTAGTGGTATGGATTGTCCTCCTATCCAAACCAAAAGGTAGTATCTTATTCTTTCTCGGTGGTCATTCACATTTTATAGTTGGGAATTTTCAAAGCAGATAGAACACTTCAAAAGACATTATGGACAATCCCAGAGGACTGCACTAAGTTGATAGAGCTATTGCTGACTAGAATGGGAGTTTCGCCAACCGTGCAATCTTAGTTAGCTACACAGACAGACTAATAAGAATAATCTAGTAATACCACAGGGAGTCATAGTAGAAGCAGGATAAGAATTTAGATACAGTCTACAAGAAGATCAAAGACGATTTTGAAAAAATCAAATGAGGAACGCAAGGAAAAATAGGTACTAGTCTAAAATGAAAACTTACTGGGGCCAGCAAAGGAGCCCTCGCCTGCCCGATCCTGGCCCTGTTCAACACCATCCGCCTGCTGCTCCTGTGTCCTCCCCTCGCCCCTGGGGGGAGCTGACGTACAACATGAAAGAAAGAACAGAAAACATGGATGATTGTTGCTTGTCAATGTCAACCAAATCAAACATTTCAAAACAACAATAATAAAATATTTCTGCGAAATTATATTGATTAGGGTTAGTTTTCATTGATTTGCGGACCTGCGACTTCGAAAGTCACGTAACTCACTAAACAAAGTACTGAAAGGTTCACCTAGGACTGGCAGGCAGCAGTCCGCAGGCAAGACGCAAAGTGACAGACAAACTCCATTGTGATTTCAGTCAGATCAGTGACAACACTAACAGTTGCCTGCTACATAACCAGTCATTTAAATAGTCAAACTATCAATCCACCGCCACTATTTTTCTTATTGTCAGGGGTACAAAGGAAGGGGCAGATTTAAGCCCCTTGCGGCTCTTTTGCTCCGTTCTTGCGTGACTTTTGTGACGCAGCAGCTAAACAAAAGAGGCGCCATGGTGCGGCGTATAATATTATAACAACGTGACACATTTGGGAGATGCATCCCGTTATAAAGCCCTGCGCCATCAGGGGGCGTTCCGGCGCAAGGGAGGGCATTCCTGCGCTGGAATACATCCTAAAAGTGGCTGAGGGAAATCTACAAAATTTCAATCAGTCACCTTTAGGACAATGATGCGTCACACAAACCCTGCACCTGCTTGAAGCAGACATTCGGCTTGACCCAGCATTGGGGAGATAGGGTACCCCAGAGCATTGCTGGAGCTGCGCCATCGTTGCGACGCAACTCCAGCAGTAAAGCTTCGGTGACGTTTTGGGCCCATGGTGCGCCGCATTGCAAATACGGCGCACCATGTTTGGTGGTGGTAGCGGGCTGCACAATTAATGGGGCATCCCTGCTACTTTGCAGGGATGCAACGGTAATTGCAATTCTGCCCCTTAGGGGCATACTTACTTACGCGTTCTGGCGCATCTCCAGAGATGCGCCAGATCAAATGCGTCACGCAAAACTACCCTTGCGACACGGCAGATGCGCCTCATTTACAATGCGGCGCGCCCTGGCGCAAGGGTAGCCACCTGCGTGACGCATCTCGTCACGTAAGAGCGGCGCATCGCTGGAGTCACGTCGCCAACGCAATGCAACTCCAGTAATGCTCAGGGCCACCCAATACTTAACATTTTGTGTCAGTCCTTACGCCTGCTCCAAGCAGGCATAAGGAATTGAATTGACGTAGCAGCGTCGCAGAAGTGCCTGCGTTAATTCTTGTAGATTTCACACAGGCACTTTTGCGAGGCGCACAGCCGCCGGACCGCCCACCCTGCGTACTAGGAACGCACCCATTTTGGTGCAGGCCCATGGCTTTATAACGTGACGCATCTCCCTAGATGCGTCACGCTGTAAATGACTCGCAGGGATGCACCACGTTTACGCCGCTGTTGCGTCACGCAAGGCAACGTAAACGTGGCGCAAGGGACTTGTAAATGTAATCTGCCCCCTAGTGTCTAGCATTACGCAGTTCTGTAAAGTACACTCATACATAATAGTTACTCAGGCCAATGAGACCACAAAATAGAAAACAAATAAGCATAGTAGCAACGCCTCTGAGAAGGAGAGCAGTGTACCTGAAATGCACAGAAGATTTTGAAATATAATTTAACTACAATGTAATCGTCATCAGCGGCATTATTGGCTTGCTCCATGTAAAAAACAAATATTTGCAATACAACAACACAGAGCAGGAGAAAACATAGTAGTGAGTGATGAAATAGCTACTACTACTCACCAAGCCCGGGGATCTCCAAGCCAAGCTGGGCCAGCAGGTCGCGCTCCCGGTCCAGGAGGTCCGTCCAGCGGTGGGTGGTCTGGCTGTAGGTGCGCTGGACCCCGTAGAGTTGGGACATGGCCCAGCACACCTTCTCCCACTGCTTCCGGCGCTCCCGGATGTTGTAGCCACCGGCCGCGATCCTGCCGCCTCCCGCGATGGTCCTGGGCAGGCGGCGCTGGACGAAGTAGACCAGCGCGCCCACTTCCTCCGGGCTGAAGATCTCCCGTCGCGTCACCTGCTCCCCCCTCAATCGCCCGCATGCTGTCCTGGCACGGGGTCCAGGACTCCTCCTCCCCGCCGCCGCTGCGGCCTTCAAGTGCCTGGGCAGCTTCACGGCGCCTGGCTTCACCATGGTCTGGGCAGGTAAGGTAGGAAGTAGAAAATTAAGAAGGAATAGGATAGGGAAGAAGAAAAGAAAAGAGTTTAAAAAAGTAGTTTAAAAGTAAACAAAAATAGCAGAAAAGACAAAAATATACAGCTAGGAAAAGAGAGGGATAGATAAGAAGCAAAATCGTTCGAAAAAAACTGAAAACAAGCAAAGGATGGCAAAGATAGCAAGAGGATAAACACCATGCCCAGACACAGGAAAATGAATGAAAAACAAGATGGCCGCCCGTTCACGAGCGCGAAAGTAAGTTCTCACGAGATTTTCCTCGCGATCTCGTGCGAACTTGTACTCACAATGCGCTTACTTCGCGAGATTATACATAGCGGGCGGAAACGGAAATACGTCACGCAAACAAAATGGCCGCGCCCGTACTCGACCTTGGGGTAAATTTGCGCGTTGCGCTGCAAGCGGCTCGCGAATACTGCAAAAAAACTCGCGAAATAACACGCCGCAAAAAAATATAAAGTTCATTCGCACGAATTGGCGGCTTCCGCGGTCGGTTTCGCACAACGCCGAGCCTCGCAAATAGCGCGAAATTACTGAAAAACGATTTTTGCAAAAGCAAAACAAATGAGCAGGTGCAAAAGGTCAATCTCATGATTTGTAACGATTCCCTGTTGTGCTTCCTGAGGGGGCCCTCCAGAATTCGGTTGCCTGCTAGCAACTATTGTGTGACCCTGCTCTGACCTTAACTGTATGCCACAAAGGTCCTGATTTACAGCTAAGGGAGCAGACAAGCAGGTGCCAGGCTGGAACTTCAAATTCAGTGACACATTAATTAGCCCCTAATTCATTATTGTCAGTTGGGGCAGGGCAGGTGTTGTTAATAAACTAACCCCAAATTAATTCATGTCAGTTGAAGCAGGGCAGGTGTGCTTGCTTTCCCCCCCCATCTTCTACAGTGATGATGAACCAGAGGGTGGCATTGATGTCACAGAGGGTGGCATGGGTCAAAGAGAGGGTGGCAGTGGTGAAACAGAGGGTGCTGGGAGGCTGTGATGATGAACCAGACGTAGAAACAACATAGTCGCGACCGTTGCGAGCCGACAAGTAAGTTCGCAATTGCGAACTAGTACCAAATCCTCGCGAACTGGCAGAAACACTTGCGAACACACAAAAAAAAATCCGCAAATTTGCGGGAATTCGCAGATTTTGCGGATTGCGAGTTCGCAAATTCGCTAAATTCGCGAACGCCAGATTCGCAAGATTCGCCCATGCTTAGTGTGCTCAGCCTTCACACAAAAACTTGTCACCTCTGCATTGTTCATTCAGATAGTCAGGAGCCAGGGCAAGGGATGCCGGAAACTTCACGCACTTCAAAGTGAATTCTTTTTAAACGTCTCATACTTACAAGAAAGCACCAGGTATAAAAATAGGCAACTCAGACCCACTCTTCAGTTCACTTTCTGGACTAGTGAAGGACTACTAGAGGACTGCCTGCTGCTTTGGCCTCCTGTGTAGTTCAGAGGACTGCTTTGCTGCACCTGTAAGAACTGTTTTACTGCCTGATTCCTGTCATGAACCCTCAGATATATGTATGGCTGTTTGACCCCTATTCCACTTCTGGAAGCCAGGATAACCAGAGTGAATCCAAGGGCTAGTCGGCTGGCCTCCTGAACAGAGCCTCAGAAAAAGAAAAGGCTCCAACCATCTTGAACCCACACCTAGACCCAGGCTGAGTGAGTCCTAATATCCCAAGTGATGCACTTCCAGTTTTGGACCATTGGTAGTTATGTTAAAGGTGCCAAGATAACTAAAATCAAAATCTTGGGATATGGAATTGTTTGGTTAAAAACTGTTTAGGAACTGAGTGAAGACCGAGGCCAATGTGCTCATCTATTAACCCAAGGTACATTGCAGGTCTGTCTGACTTTGCTACAGCTCCCACTATGTTCTTCTCCGCGGCAGAAAATCCTGTTCAGCAGTCATTCGCCAAAGGGTTATCTGGCCTTTTGGAACTCTTGTCAGCTACAGCCTCCAGCCTTGTCCCGCTGAAGAGTTTCAACTCTAAAAAAAGAGACTAAGTCCAAATTTAGACATTTTCGCAGTGACTTCGTCCAGCAGCTCACAGATGAAGACCCATCTCCTTGAACATCACCTGCAGCCTTACGTTGCTGAACTTCTCCTTCTCCAAGACTTTTTTTCCAAACTTTTTCTTAGCCCGAAGGTAAGCGCTGACCAGGCCGAATCCACTTTTTGCATGCCACTCATGCTCCATCGCCGTCGCCTATATTTTTCTATTTTGACCCAGTCTTGCACAACAAGATGACTGTGACTGGCGCTTTGATCTTTTAGGTGATAGTTTTTACCTTTAACTGTAACAAATCATAATTCTGGTTCAGCTGATTTGATTTTTGTCATTTTGGTGTCATAATTTATTAAACTGTGCTCTAATTTTCGAAATTGGTGTGAGATATTTCTTGTGTCATGTTTTCACTTTATTAGTGCTTGTGTGCTGCCGAAATACTTTACATATTGGTTCAGACTTAGGCCTATTAGTATGCAAAAACAATTGGTTCTGTGAGGAGTTGTATTTCTTTAGCACAAACTTTAATTCATTCACAAATATTTTATATAGGCCTAGTAACTCAATAACGACTTGATACTGACCACAAATTATAAGACACCAACACACAAGATTTTGAAAATACGGTATATTATAAATCATATATCGTAAATTGGTAGACTGAACAATAAATCATATTGAATTGCATAATGCCACAGGACTGTTAAGAGACATAATTATTGATAAACATGGACTGGAAACATATACCAAAATAGAAGTACATAAAAATTGTGGACTTAAAACACAGTTGACATATACACAAATACAGTGGTTACGCAAACAGTTTTTTTAAGGGTATCCCAAAGCAACAGATACCTGTCCAAGCAGATGTCCTTTCTATATTTACAAGTAGAAATAGCAAGGCAAACCACGGGAATACCAAAGATTATCGTCAAAGTAGTTCACAATCATCACAATCGGTCTTCACCAGTGCAGGGCCAGAAAAATGTGTAAGAGAATATGTGTTGGTGTCAAGTAGTAGAAAAACTAATCTAAACAAGGAGACTATCAATTATTGCCTCACCTGTAGTGATAGTAAGTAATAGCCTCTACAGTTCTTATATGTATTGCACCTTAGATAAGGTGTCAGATAGGAACCAATAATTCTCACCTGAATGTGCATGGAAAGGACATCTGATTGGACAGGCATCTGTTGCTTTGGGATACCTTTAAAAAGAACTGTTTTTGTAACCACTGTATTCGTGTATATGTTAACTTTGTTTTAAGTCCACAATTTTTATTTACTTCTATTTTGGTATATGTTTCCAGTTCGTGTTTATCAATGTTTATGTCTCACTACAGTCCTGTGGCATTATGCAATTCAATATGATTTATTACTCAGTCAACCAATTTACAATATAAGATTTATAATATACCGTATTTCCATTCTCTTGTGTGTTGGTGTCCTATAATTTGTGGTCAGTACCAAGACGTGATTGCAAAGGTCCACATTTTATTGTATGCTTAGTTAACAAATAATAATATAATAATAATAAAACCATTTATAAAGCGCCTAGTTACCCAAAAAACAGTGTGTCCCTGCGCTAAGCACTGCAAAATAGCTCAAAGGAAAGAACAGGGGTGAGCCAGAGAGGGGCTGGGGAAAGAGTAGGGATTATGCACGTGGAAAGAGAAACGTTTTAAGTTTTCCCCGGAACCTGATTTCAGAGGGTTCCATCCGGAGCTCGAGCGGGAGTTCGTTCCAACACTTGGCAGCCAGGTATCTGAACGAGCACCCTCCCATCCTAGCTCTGGTAATTTTGGGGAGCTTGAATATCATCATTCGAGAAGATCTCAGGTTCCTAGTGGGGCGATGTATTGTGAGAAGGCTTTGTAAATAGCCTGGACTAGTGCCAAGGGCGATTCGATGAGCAAAGCAGAGGGACTTAAATTTAATTCGCTCCTTGATAGGGAGCCAGTGGAGTTTGGACAGAGCGGATTTCCCTGAAGCTCTGCGAGGAAGTTTGAGTACAAGGTGCGCTGCGGCATTCTGAGCACACTGGAGTTGGTGAAGTCCATTTTTGCTCAGACCCAAAAGCAGAGCATTCCCATAGTCAAGATGGGGGGTTACTAAAGCATGGACAATGGTCTTCCTGGAATCAATGGGAAGGAGGTCTAAGACCTTCCGGAGAACTTTCAGTACGCTGAAGCACCTAGCTGTTACTTTCCTGACATGAGACTTGTATGAAAGGTCTGAGTCAAGTGTTATGCCCAGATTACGCACCGAACCCACAGGACAGGGCGGACTGCCTAGTTCCGCAGGCCACCACATGTGTGACCATGCTGAAGATGATTTCCCTACCACCAGTAGCTCAGTTTTATCGCCATTAAGGCGTAGGCAGTTGCTGTTCATCCAAGCTGCCACAGATGAAAGACAGTTGGAGAAATTGGTGGCATCTTCTCTGTGGTCGGGCGTGAGCTTGAACATCAATTGGGTGTCATCAGCGTAGCTGACAATGCACACCCCAAAAGTCTCAACTATGCGGGCCAGGGGTTCCATATAGATATCGAACAGAGTAGGGCTCAAACTCGAGCCCTGAGGAACCCCATGGCTTGCCTTCCTGAGAGAGGATTTAAAGGGGGGGCAGTGCATCTGAAAGCTCCTGTTGACCAAGAAGGACTTTATCCAAGCAAGGGCTTGTCCCTTTACTCCCATATCAGACAACCGATACAGCAGCGTTGAGTGCAGCACTGTGTCAAAAGCTGCACTTAGATCTAAAAGAACCAACGCTGCTGTCTCTCCTTCGTCCACTATGCGCCATAGGCCCTCGGTGGAAAAGACTAGGGCTGACTCTGTAGAGTAACCAGCTCTAAAACCCGATTGTGTGGGGTTCAGGAGAGAATGTTCCTCCAGATAACTCATGAGCTGCCTATTCACTACTTTTTCCACAATCTTTGCACAAACGGGAAGAAGGAAAATAGGACGAAGGTTTTGAAATTGGGAGATGTGGATGTTGGCCTTCTTTTCAAGGGGGATTACCTGGGCAGTTTTCCAAGCATCCAATACGTGATATTCTTGAAAAGAGAGCGACACAATAAGGCTGATCTGGTCGATTATTGTGGTCTCCATGACTCCTTTACAGTGAACCGGCGGGCAAACATCGCTCGGTGAGCCAGATTGTATGCTGTTGGCGATGCTTAATAACTCTTGCTTCTCAGGTGTGATAAAACAAGTGAGACCAGAATTCCCCGTATAGATGTTTTTGGCTACTGCATGTTTACTTGGATGGGTCTCATCCTTTGTAAAAGTGGCATGGATTTTATCGATCTTGCTTACGAACAAATCGGCAATAGAGTCGCACAGTTCTTTCGAGTAAGTGTCTTGAGCTTCCAGTCTGGTTGGGAAAGTGAGCTCTCTATAGATAGTGAAAAGTTCTCTAGTAGGGTTATTCACTGAATCAATTCTGCTTTTAAGGTGGCAACTTTTTTCGGATCTCACCAATTTAAGGTATTTATTCAATTCACTTTTGTACAATAATTTATCCTCAAGATTATAGTGTTTTCTCCAGCTGCGCTCTAGAGTTTTGCATCTGGCTCTGGCAAGTTTAAGTTTTTCCGAAAACCAGGGAGCGGTTTTAGATTGCCTAGCAGGGGGCTTGGATGTCCAAGGAGCTATCTCGTCCAGCGCAATGGACATCCATTTTTCATAGTTCTTACAAGCCTCCTGAAGAGAGTTACTTTGCGGAGGAGGGTTTTTTTGTAGTGCACATCTAAGTGCTTCTTGATTAAAGGTTTTCCAGTTTCTCCGTTTCAGGGAAGGGGGTTTAAAAAGTCTGTTTTCTAAAGGGGTATTATCTACAAAGAACGGGATGATGAAGTGATCTGACTAAATTATTCTAACCGGAGGGGAGACTATAATGCACTCCCAGTTAACAAAGATGGGATCCAGAAGGTGGCCAAGTTGGTGTGAGGGGGCAGTGGATTGTAGATTAAGCCCCAACGATGCCAGTGCTGCCGCCACATCCTGTGCCTCCCTGCATTCCCTATCATCAAAATGGAGGTTTAAATCACCTAAAATGATGAATTTTTTGTATCGGAGAGCTGGCTGAGTAATGTAGTCTAAAAGCTGATTACCAAACTGACCAGCTACTCCAGGTGGGCGGTACACCAGCAGACCATTAATGACGTTTCTCGGCCCTATTTTAATAGTGAATAGGCCGCTCTCACTGTGAGGTAAAGTGGCTTTCACTAAGGTGCATTCCAACTCAGACTTATGAATAAGGGCTAGCCCCCCCTCTTTGTTTATGTCTATCTAATCGAAGTCGACAGTAACCAGGAGGAGTGGCCTCGAGCGCTTCAGGAGACGAATCTTCGTCCATCCACGTCTCGGTGAGAAAAAGCACGTCGGGACTATTTATAGTTAATAAATCATGTATTTCAAATTTATGTTTTTTCATCGACCTGCAATTTAATAATAGCATGTTCGGTTTGGATATTATATGTATGTTGTTCTTCGAGAGTTGAAAGGACTGATCACAGAAGCCGCATGACAGAGGTAGTAAATCAGCTTGAAAGACATGGCCACATCTATTTGCCACACCTGGGCGTAGCGACAGAAGCTCCTGTTTAGTATATTGTGTGTAGTACCTGACCGGTCCCAACATGTCGGATGGCATCGGAGGAATAGGAGGACTCGCCCCGCGCCCCGGTCTGTCGCGGACGGGCGCAGACGGGCTGGACTCTGGCTTGAGTCCGGCACGAATACGGCGCACCCGCTGAACGCGTCCGCTGCGCGGAGCCATAGCCATTTGTTTTTATACTGGTGACTCTCGCCCCAAGGGAGGATAGCCCTACCCAAGATGGCTGCCGCAGTAACTCCACCCGTGCCCCAGGTACAACAAAAACACTTGCATAAAATCACTTATTGAAGATACAGCGTATTGAGAAACATGAAATTAATTTGTTACTGTCTTATACATGTGTAATACTAGGACCACCATTACAAAATCATCTGTGCGGGCATATCTAGGGAAAGTTCCATTTAGCACTTCTAGATTCTCCTGCATAAAATCATTAAAGCTTTTTTTTCTCATTAGCATAAAATGTTTAAAACCATTTTCCAAATAAAATTGTTAAATTGTTGAACTGCTTTTACTCATAGACATGAGAAATAAAAAACATGTTTATGCTTTTGCCATAAAAGTTAGAGCATAAACCCATAATTTGACTTTAAATAAAAAGGAGAGACGCTGAGTTGTCAAAACAGTAATTATAAAGTGTCTAAAGTCTTTAGGAGCGCACCAAAGTTTGCAGATCGCTGACTTAAATGATTGTTTTATAAGCGGAGCTATAATGGCCTAGTTCCCTATCAAGGGCAGTTTGGCTAGAGGCTGATCATTGGCTTTGTTCCTGCTCCGCCGTCCTTAGCTTTATTCCTGCTGCGCCCAAGTAACGAACCAAGCAGCAGGTCAGCCGGGTGTCCCCCTCCTTCAAAGTAGGCCTTAACTGCCTGTCTACATGTTCCTATCTATGTCCTTCTCAGGGCAGGCTTTAGCATAGATCTTCGTTCCCTGTCTAGGTTCTTACATATACACAGGAGGTGTAAAATGTCTTCCTTTGCATTTCCGCATAATCTGCATGATGTTGTTAACTAAGTCCATTTCCATGGGGGTAGATGCAGCATTGTTGGTAAAATGCCCATCCTCAGTTGCAGATATTTTTCCTTTTTTGCCCTGGTAAAGCCGTCACCTAGGTAAGGTTGAGGAGAGCAGTTGTTATAGCTCTGTATAACAAACCATCCATGTGCCCTTTTTGAGAGTGCCGCTTTGTCCACTACAAGGGACAGTGTCTTTACTGTTTTATTGACAAGCTCCTTGAAACTTTTATGGGCCCCAATGGTATCCCAGTGGTCCTTCAAGGCCTAGCAGTCAATTAAATCTTTTAAATAAGTCATAGCTGCACTATCTTTTTTCCAATTAGGCTCATTCCATAAATGTGCATTTAATGTCCCTGGCTCTGCTCCCTTTATTCTGTGCCAGCATTTTGCATAGCCTCCCTTACGTGCTGTTTGCTGTTTTGTTAGACCAAACTCTAGTCTTATTTGGGCCGGTGATGTATACCGTGGGAGGTTAAATATTATTGTCATTTCCTTTGACACCATCCTATCTAGGATATTGGCATCTCTTCCTCTAAGGCCCTCTCTTCCATAGCAAATGGTATAGAGAAGTTTTTCTCAAAGTTCCTGTAGTAAGGGAGTAAAGCTTGGGCCGCTTATTTTTTGTTTAATTTTTTTTAATGCGACTGCTATTGAGGTTCCTTTATTTATTGAGTTTTATATAGTGCTGGCTAGACCCGGAGGTATCAGAGCGCTTTACATGAGGAACATGGTTACAAAGTACATCAGTTTCGGGAGCTTAGTTACAGGAATTACATGAGTACAAAAGCATAGCATACACATGAGGAAAAAATAGGCAACGGGATAGAAGAATAGGGGAGAGAGGGAAGGAATAGGGGAGGTAGGGGAGAATAATGAAGGGAAGAGGTGGGGGAGGGTATAGGAGGCACAACGGGAAGACGAGGAAAACAGTGTATATACGTCCGGCTGGGTAGGTGGCGGCCGAGTGGTGAACCAGAACCAAACTCCTCTATAGCTGCATGACACAGCTCTACTGGTCATCGGCCATCCTTTACCTCTATTGTTGCTTTTCGTGGGAGGAATGCACATGTTGTCTAAAGTTATGCACAGGTATTTAAAATCTTCTACGATGTTGAGTTTCAGACCTTCCAGCTCCCATCGGAAGCAATGTAATTTCTTTTTCTGATTTATAGCCAGCACTTTACTGTTGCCCAAATTTATGTGTATTCCATTCTTGCTGAAAAAGTTACTTGTGATGTTTATCAGACATTGTAAGCCAATTGGAGTACGACTAATAAGGGCAAAATCATCTGCATAGAGCAAGTTTGAGAGGGAGGGGCCTCCGAGATTTCGGGCCAAGAGGGGCCCAATACTGGGCAAATCGGCTGTGGATCGGCTGCCTCCACAGGCAGCGGGAGTCTCAGCTGCAGCTCCCCCCATTTCCTGACTATGGGAGCCCGGCACCCTCAGAGGCATCACCAGTCTAGGGACCCCTGTGCATCATCGCTGTGACCCTGTGCCGGCCGGCAGTACCTACTGGGGGCCTGCTGTCACCGGAGCTCGCTGACATGTGGCACTGTCTTGGTTCCAGCCCCCTGCCCCTTGGTGAAGGGCAAACATCCAATTGATTCCTTGAATGGCTTCGGCTGGGGGCATACACCTGATGGGTGGGAACAGCTGAGCTAGGGGGTTCGACTGCCATTTCGGGTAGAGTGGGACTCGCAGGTTGGGTCTCCCCCCTTTGCTGATCCTGTACGTAGGGTGGCCCAGTGAGACCTGTGGTCCCTAGATCCCACGGAGAACATCTGGTCCCTAGACCTCTTGTGGTCTGACAGGTGTGCGTGGTGGCAGCATGTGGGGGCAACCCACTGACCCAGCCCCATTTGAGCATACTGGGGCAGTAATATTTGGCTGCTTACCTGCGGATTAGTCAACTGTGGCATCGCGCAGTGGTGAGAGCAGAGCCACCGGGGCCACAAGTGAACTGCCGGGCCCAGGCAAATATACACTATACTGCATCCTCCTGTCGCTTGCTGTCACAAGTAGAATGTCCACCAGTTTAGCAGCCCGCTGTACTCTCCTCATCTATGATTACGCTGGGAACAACTGGGGACAAAGGTCTCCAGAGGAGGTCTCTAGAATACTACTGACCATGTGGAGGGATCGGGGGCTGAAGCCCCCAACAACACAGACTAAAATGGACCAATATACGACCATGGAGAATGGGGCAGCGAGCAGTCCTACCGAAAAGAATGCCCCCATCATCACCAACCTCAGGACCATCCTTCAAGCAAATAGCACCTGACAGACCTCGATGGAGAGTAAAATTGGAGAAGTACATTTTGACATGGCTCCCATCTGGCAGGATCTCCGTAAGACAACGGCCCAGATCAAAGAAGCTGAATACAGCATTTCCACAGTGGAGGACGATGTCTACCAGTTGAAAGACCGAATCGCACGCCTACAGATCCACACTAAAGAGCAAACAAATGAGCAGAGGATGCCAAAAAGAGGTTGAGACACAACAACCTCCGCCTGGTGTGATGTCCAGAGGGTTCTGAGCAGGGGCAAATGAGCAACTTCATCGAGCACTGAATAAACTCATGGAAGCCCAAGGACTCCCTCTCCCTTGTGATCGAGCGGGATCACTGCTCCCTGGCTCCGAAACCTCTGCTGGGGGGGGCTACACCAGCTGATATCAGCCCGGATCCTCAATTTTAAGGATTGAGACTCCATCCTGGCCGAAGAACACAGAAAAAATCCCACAAATACCAGGGCCAACCAATAATGATCTTCCCCAACTACATATGGAAGGTCCAGGTCAAAGGCATTCGTTCATGGAGGTTAAGCAGAAGCTCCGTGCCCTGGAACTCCAATACAATCTTCTTCTCCCTGCCCGCATCCGAGTTGTGTTTTAGAATAAAACCCTTTTCTTCGACTCCCCCGAGGAGACCTGGACATGGCTGATGGAAGAGCGCCCTCTGAGAGTAAACACCCTGGACGGCTCCTCAAAGATCCGCACCTGGGATGCGAGAGTAGGGTCACCCAAGCCACACGGAAAACGCACCCGCTCCTGCAAGGGACGAGGATCACGACAAGCCAGATCAGAATCACCCTAAGGTCCTGGGCTGCACTCACAAGCTCGAGAGCCCCTGAGCAACTACCACCTCTCAAGACAGGCTGGCTACATGGGCCACTCAGATCCTGGGGACACTTCACCCGCACCTGTCCAATGGACTCAGCAGACACAGACCTTTCTCAGAGTCTTGCCATCCTATAAAGCTAACTTGGTTCTGCGGCGGACTGCCTGAAACAAAGATGTGGCTTGCCTTTGATAGCCATGTCTATCACAACTCTAGTTCTTATGATTGCATCAATAGGAATATCCTTAAGTGAGGAGGGGTCCTCCATGAATCTCTAAACCCAAATGTTTCAGTTTGGTATCTAACCTTGTTGCTAGGGTCAACAGATGCTTCCGTTCCTGAAGTATAGGGTGGGGGGTAGGGAAGGGAGGGGGGAACGTTATCACCATTTTTCATTACTACATCTTGTTTGTCACACCAGCACTCGCCTTCAGCAAAATGACACTTGTACACGAAACCCAAGCTGCAGCGACGCACCTATAATCCTACAGTATGCAGACAGAGCACCACACCTGAGCCCGGTGCCCATTTCATGGACCCTCTTCTACACTTCTGCCCACTATGTCAGACACCTGTAATAGTAGGGAACTACTCTGTATAATATCATGGAAAGTCAACGGCTGTTGTATTGAGTCAAGAGGACGGCGATCCTACGATATGCACAACGCCAAGCGACTGACATACTAATACTCCAAGAAACCCACCTTATAGGCCATAACTGCCCCTTCCTGGTGCGATACGGCTATGACAGGGTCTGGCACTCAGGATTAAACTGGGGTCAAGAGGCATGGCAATCCTTATGTGGCGCAATCTCCCATTTGTACTGACTAAAGCCACTAGTGATCCCCTGGGTTGCTTCATAGCCCTGGGAGGCACCATATGAGACACTGCTATTTACTTAATGTCCATATACCCTCCGCCATCACTGCTTGCTCTCACCTTCAAATGCACTGCAGACCACATCACATCTCTGCCCTCCGGGATGATGATAATTGGAGGTGACTTTAACGCAGTTATGCACCCGGTTCTGGACATTGCAAACACACTGTCTGCCACCAGAACCACCCACACCAAACTCTTGACAAATTGGGCAAGCGCCCTGGGAGTCTGTGATGGCTGGAGGGTCTGTCACCCCCAGACCAAAATTTCACGTACACTTCTGCTGCACACCAAATGGATGCACAACTTGACTTCATCTTCATGTCTGCCCTCGACTGTCAGAAAAATAGAGACATTACCATCCTTCTTAGGGGTATATCTGATCACTCACCCTTGTTGCTGGGAGAGGGAGACACCCCAGACACATTGTGCCCAATCTAGAGACTGAACGCATGGTTCCTCCAAGACAAAGACTTTAGGAAATGGGTAGGAAAATAAATCAAACAGTACTTTTTCACTAATCAAAACTCTGTCTCCTTCCCAGGCACCTTATGGGAAGCTATCAAGGCCACCGTACACGGCTTAGCCAAAGGCCAGCTTGAGCGCAAACTGCTCGACCAAGACTCCCAGATAATCCTCTTGGAGGCCCAAGTAACCCTCCTTGAGAACCGAATGTTGGACTTGCTTGCACTTCTAAGGGATGAGATCAGGCAGGCTTCCTTAGAGGCCGCCAGGTTACTGTGGAGGTCCTCTATAGCTAGGGTGCATGGGTGGAGGGACAAAAATGGGAAGATCCTCCACGACTGGCCACATACCCTATTGCCAACCGCATATTTCCAGAAATTATAGACCCAGATGGCATCATCCAGCGCTCCCTCGCGGCTATGGCCCGGTGTTTTGCCACCTACTACCCTAAGCATTATGCCGCACAGCACCCCAGCCTCTCACTTCCAGAGTTGCTTCGCCAAGAACTCATCTCTCTCCATTGCCTATTTGCAGACAAAGCGGTGGACCTGGACCTCCCCATTACTCAGGAGGAAATTAATGGCGCCATATCCTGTACTGCGTCTGTCAAAACCACAGGCCCAGATGGACTCCCGCAGGAGTACTGCGTGGCCTACCAGGAAACACTTGTCCTCCTGAACGTGTACACCAAAGCCATTGAGAGTGGCTCGTTTTGATCAGAAACAGACACCGCCACTATAGTAGTGATTTCCAAATCCTAGCCTCCCTCTGGGTGCTGCTCCGACTATCGCTCTATTTCTCTCATTAACAAGGATGTTAAAATATTTGTGTAGGTCCTAGCCAATCGACTAGGCCTCACATAGCTAAGCTGGTCCACAACGACCAATGTTTCTTTATGCCATCCAGAGGCACAAGGCACTGCCTTAGACGCCTCCACATGGCTTTAGCGAACCGCCAGTCATTGACCTCTTAATTAGCGCTTCTTCTCATTGACTTTGAAAAAGCTTTTGATTTCGTAGACTGGCAGTACCTGGAGGATGTTATGACTGAGTTTGGATTGGGGCAGCACTTTTGTAATCTAGTTATGGCACTATACGCCAGACTGCAGACACTTGTACTTGTCAACGGGACATTGCCCATTGGGAGAGGGTGAGACAGGGATGTCCCCTCTCACTGCTCCTATTTGCCTTAGCAATGCAGCCCTTGGTTTGCCTCATACGATCTGATGACCGGATTATGGGATGGAAATGGATCAGACGAGGATAAAATCGCTCTCTGTGCAGATGATGTCCTGCTCTTTCTGGCCGAGCCAGTCCAATCTGGACCCCGTTGTCTTCAGGCATTGCACCTCTTTGGGCAAGCCTCCGTCCTGTGCTTAAATTCTACCAAGTCCATCCTAGTTCCCCTCCACATCTTGAGAGACCGCTTTAACTAGCAATACACAATACCGATTAGGAGGCAGTCTTTTAAGTACCTCGAAATTTGGGTTGCCTTGCTACCTGACCTTGCATGGTCGCTTAACGTGATCCCACTGGTGAAAAGTGCCCACGTTGACCCCCCAAATGGAAGACGCTACCGATAAACCCCCTGGGAAGAATAGCCCTGTTCAAAATGATACTACTGCCCACGTTTTTATACATAATTCAAAATACACCCTTCCTTTTTCCATGAACCTGGTTTAGAGAGTTAGACAGCCTGACTACCAAATTCCTTTGGGGGGTCGGAGACCTCGACTGGCCCTGCTCCAATGCCTGATCCCACCCATCGATGGGGTAATGGGCATGACCAACTTATACCTGTACTACTTAGCCACCCGACTGCTCATCATACACAATTGGTTCAACAGCGGCTGGTCGGATCCACCATACAGGGTGGAACTGAGTACTCTCGTCCTACCTCGGATCCAAGAGATGATGTACGGGGGAGCTATCTCTACAGCTTTGCCCTTGGTGACACATGGGGTTCTCCTGGTCTGGCTCGCTTCTCTGCGTCATACTCAGTGGTCAAATACTCTGTACCAATACACGCCGCTCTGGCAGGGCTCATGGCTCCAGGAGGTAAGCAGCTTAGAAGGATTCAGGACCTGGGATCTTATTGGCATCTCACAACTTGGGGACATATAGGGAAGTGAACACATGCGCACCTTTCAAGACCTACAAACCAGGTACTCCCTACACCCCTCCCAGTTTTAAAGGTACCTCCAGTTGTGCCATGCCCTCCACAGGCACATACCAGCTGGCACTTCACTGTTGAATTCAGTACACCCAAGGCACAAATCATGACAGGCAACTTGGGGAAAAGAGGGGTCTCCCGAATCTACCGATCCTTAATAAACAATACTCCCAATTCGTTAAACTGACTTAGGGACCAGTGGGAGGGATGGATCAGTCCTCTGGAAAAGGAGGACTGGAGAGACGCACTGATGGCACCCAAAACAATCACCACTTCTGCTAGACTACATCTGGTCCAACTTTACTACCTACATGCCCCATACCTAACACTGAAACGCCTTCACAGCGCAGGACTAAAACCAGATGCATTGGGTGCATGCTGCAACCACCACCAAGCAGATTCCTTCCATTTGTTATGGCTCTTCCCCGTCATTACACAATATTGGGACTCCATAGAGAGGGAGTTCACAGAGGTTCTGGGATGGGAGGTCCGACATAATCCATTCAATTTCCTTCTGGGAATTATGGATGGGTTGGGCGGGTCTAGAGCCAACAAATTATTCCTGAACACAGCCATGATGGTGGCCAAGAGGGACATTGTGGCTAACTGGTTGAACCCTGCTACACCTACCTTATCAAATAGTGCAGAGGTGGACTGGTGCACGGCACAAGATTATGATGTAATGATGTGTTGTCTTGTAAAGCGCATGAATCAGCCACATGGGGTAAATGTAAGAAATGAAGCCACAAACTTGTAGAAGAAAGTTCAGGTTTTATTCAGAAGTAAGATCCCATCCACAGGTGGACATCCAGCCAGCATCAATGTAAGATAGCAACTGCTTAGTGATCAAAGGATAACATTCCATATGAGAATCCAGTGCCTCATGACATCAGCGCAGCTATGTCATGAGGCACAGACACACAGAGCTAGGATGCCACACATCTCCCTTCTAACAATAAGAAGAAAATCATAAGGGAAAAGTAAACAAAACTGAAACATAAATCAAGAGAAAACTAAACAATACTAAAGCATAGATCACACAGTGACATAGTCTTTCAAATACTTAGGAGAATGAGGAACCCTTGCAGACTTGCGAAGAAGTGGAGAAGACTCAACTCCAGGAGTTTGAGAATGACGATTGCAAGAAGCCTCCACAAGATCATTGCTAACCACCACCACCCTGTTCAAATTCCAAACACGATGATCAGCAGTTTTGATGGCGTTCTTAAAAACTTTGATAACACGAATAGGCTTCTTAAAGGTAGCAGAAAGAGCCTTATTGTTTTTGCAGGGATTCTTAATAAGTACCCAATCTCCCACTTTAACAGGTGTGACCTTAACAGAATGTCTCGCATCAAACATCCTTTTTCTAGACTCAATTCTAGAAAGTTCACGCGACATCCACTCATCAGAGTCGTCACGAGGAGGTGGTTGCAAATCATTGACCCATGCAGGTACCACAAGGGTATTAGGAGTGCGTGATCTAAAAAGTTCAAAAGGGGTCTTCCCAGTAACAGCATGGGGAGATAACCTGTAAACCTTAATCTTCTTAAAGACATCTGTCCGCCAATCCGTGCCAGCAGACTTAGCCATTCTGATAGTTTCTTTAAGAACACGGTTAAATCTCTCAACCATACCGTTGGTTTCTGGGTGGTAAAGGGAAGACTTTTTGTGTTTAATACCTTGCTCTAACAGAAAATTTTCCATCTCCTTAGAGACAAATTGGGGACCATTATCTGTGAGGATGGTGTTAGGGATGCCCTCTCTAGCAAAAAGTTTGGTCAAAAAATTCACCACATGCCTAGTCTCGATACCACGAGTTATGGCAATTTCTGGCCATCTAGAAAAGAAATCAACAAGAACAAGAACATACCACTCACAACCAGCTGATGTAATAGGCCCCAAAATATCCAAACCCACTTCTTTCCAAGGCGCATCCGGTCTGTCCCTAATCACCATGGGTTGGACTTTAGGTTTTGCTACCTTCTCACTAAGAGCACAGTCAATGCAATCCCTAACTTTGCGCTCTACTTCCAAATCCATATTTGGCCACCAATATGAGCTCCTTAAAATCTCCTTAGTTTTAGAGATTCCTAAATGGCCAATATGTGCTAAAGACATAAGCTCATCCCGAAGAGCTAGGGGTGGAACTAATCTAGTCCCTCTAAAAAGTAAGCCATCTTGTTCAGAAAGCTGATCTTTGACATGCCAAAATTTCTCAAGACCTTCATTACATTTAGGTTTAATCTTCCATCCTGCCATTAGGAGTTTAAGTACTTCTACAAGAGTCGAATCCTCCTGAACCATCTTCAACCACCTCTCTTTATCAATGGCAGCCTCTTCTACAACACAAACCATCTCATCATCAACATCACAATCTTCCTCATCCTCAACCTCAGAACTGGGAACAAGGCGAGACAAGGCATCTGCCACTTTGTTTTCTACTCCAGGTAGGTACTTCACACTAAAATCATAATCTTGTAAACCAACAACCCATTTTGTGATCCTACCAGACACCGCATCTATACCTTTTTTCTTTAAAATTTCACAAAGCGGTTTGTGATCTGTCCTGACCTCAAAGTTGGTTCCCCACAATAAGTTTTTAAGCTTCTTGACTGACCAGTAAACAGCAAGAGCTTCACGCTCAATCACTGAGTATCGAGTTTCAGCTCCCTTTAAACTCCTTGACAAGAAAAGAATGACCCTCTCAATGCCCTCAAATTTCTGTACAAGTACCGCACCTAAACCTTTCAAGCTTGCATCAGTAATCAAAATGGATTTCTCAGAAGGATCAAAACTGCTCAATTTCGGAGCAGAAGCTAGCCTCTCCTTGACGACCTCAAACTCACGCTGACATTTCGCTTCCCAAATGAAACGTTTCTCCTTATTTTTTTTAAAAAAAATATTAGAGGTAGGTGTTGAGATCTTTTCTTCTTCCAATGAATCCCACCCTCGTCGCCAAATGTAAGAAATGAAGCCACAAACTTGTAGAAGAAAGTTCAGGTTTTATTCAGAAGTAAGATCCCATCCACAGGTGGACATCCAGCCAGCATCAATGTAAGATAGCAACTGCTTAGTGATCAAAGGATAACATTCCATATGAGAATCCAGTGCCTCATGACATCAGCGCAGCTATGTCATGAGGCACAGACACACAGAGCTAGGATGCCACAGTATCTCCGTGCTGTAGACTGCTGGGGAACCTGTCCTGGCTTTCCCTGTGAGATGGTCCCTACTGGGTATCTCCAAGGTGAAACCAGGCATCCCCGGCGTATGTGGGGGGCCGTTGTGGAGATGAGGCAAGCTAATGTTGTCCAGAGTTGCCGAGTGTGATCCCTGGTTAGAGTAGGCTGACCCTGGTCCACGACCCTGCCGCGTCGGGAATTGAACCCTGGTCCTGGGCCGTCCTCTGCTTCCGGGTCTGCCACCTCTAACCAGTGAGCCACACCACTCCACTGAGAGACATATGTACAAATCCAGGTGGTGCCCAGCGAAATATTGTAGAGTCTGGGGTAAATGGCTGGGGGTACTAGACGAATAGCACACACCTGCGTACCTGTGAGCTTGGTGCAAGACTTTACTCTGCTCTCCTCTTCAGAAATTATGCTTCCCAGATTCATTCACTGTATGGTAATACGATGATGTCATATAATTGCTGTATGCTACTGCCTTTGATTATAGCTGTTTTTTGCCTCTTAAAAAAGTCAATAAAGTTGATTATCAAAAAATAAAATCCTATGTAATGCTAAAGCTTGATTTTAGGTTACAATTCTGTAAATGTCACTTTTAGAAAGTTGACATTTTCTTGTCCCAACCATTTTTGTACCTGCAGCCTGTATCCTGGGTCACATGACTAGGTGTAGCTGGCAGTTAGTCTTTGTATATTATTCCCAGACAGTGAGACAAAGGGGAAATGGATGTTGGCAGGATGGGCCATCTCTGACTTGATAGAGGGAAGGAGCTGTCACATACCACACTTATACATCACAAAGGCTCTGCTTAATCACACTAATAAAGGGTTTGCCAATAGTCTTTTGTGTCCCCATGCAAGCTGGGGCCGGGAGGAAGGAAATTCCAGACTCGTCTGGGGGTGTCAACCTTGAGAATTTTCTCCTACTTCAAAGCTGGCACCAAATATAAATATTGGGCCCTCAGACCCAACTCTTTGGTACACTTCTGCCCCTGTCGAAGAATCAGAGCCTCATGGACAGAAAAGGCTCCAACCTCCCTAAACCCAGCACCTAAACTCTGTTTGCTATGAGTCTTGCCCCCCCCAAAAAAAACAGTGTTGCAACTCGAGTCCTAGACCCTTGGAAATGGGCCTAAAGGGGCTCTATCAGCCCAGATGTTGTCTTTTTGGCAGAACCACTGCCTTGAAGCTACGTATCAGAACAGCCACTGCGCGATGCATCTCCAACACAGGAACTTGCATCATAGCCTGCAGCTTCTCAGAACTTCTGTTGTGTGACGCGTTCTCAACGCAGGACTTAGCATCTCTAGCCTCTGTTGACAGCTTCATCTGACCCACAGCTATGCTCCGATGCTGGACCTCCCATTGCAGCTTCTTCGGGACCACAGCTATGTGATCCATCCTCGACGGGGGATCTTGCAATGTTGCACATTACAGATTTAAGATATAAGGTACTTTTTTTTTAGTGGGCCTACCTAACTTTGTCCCTGTACCCGGCCAGTGCTCCACTGTGACTGGCCTGAACTTGTAACTGTATTTTTGTCCGGCGTGACCAGATAACCACAATTAGCACTTTGTGCTTTCAGGCATTATGCTCACCTACATCTTTATTTATTTATTTTATTTTGACATTTATTAAGCGCAAACAAATGCCCGTGGGCGTCTCGGCGCTAGAGATTCAGAACAAGATTCGGGCCGATTACTGGTTGAACAGCCATGTCTTCAACAGTTTACAAAACTGCAAAAGAGTTTGGCTTAGCCGAATCTGGAGAGGGAGAGCATTCCAGAGTCTGGCTGCTGTGACCATAAATCCTCTGTCTCCCCAGGAGACTGTCTTGGTGCGTGGCATCACTAATTGACAAGCTGCCGCAGATCTAACTTGTCTTGAGGGTCAGTAGGCAGTAAGCTGTTCCGCAAGAAACTGAGGGCCCTGTTTGTGTAACGCCTTATAAGAAAGGCATAAGGTTTTAAATTTAATGCGATTCTTTATAGTCAACCAGTGATAATTGTGGATGGTATGCAAGATTGGTTTAAATTTGGGCGTCCTGGAGAGCAATCTTGCGGCGGCATTTTGTACTGTCTGCATTTTATTGATGACCCTAATTTGTGCTTTTGCAAATAAACCATTGCAATAATCCAATGAGGAAAGTACCAGAGTGCTGACAAGTGTTCTACCAGCACTTTCAGGTAGATAAGGAATGATTTTTTTTATCAGTTTTAGTTTATAAAAGGCAGTGGATGCCACCTGGTTGGCATGGGAGAGGAAATGTAGGTTGTCATCAAGGATGATTCCCAAGTTCCTATCCTTTGGGACCGGGATAGGCAAAGATCCCATCGATGCTGGCCACCAGGAGGGAGACCAACCTGGGGAAAGTTTTCCAAAGATGACGACCTCCCTCTTCTCCGAATTTAATTTAAGGCAGTTACTGGCCATCCACTCCTTGATGGCCAGCATGCCTTCTTGGAATCGTTCTGCCACTTCTTCCCCATCATTGTTTATGGCCAGCACCAGCTGGGTGTCATCCGCGTAAGAGGTAAGGTTCATCCCATAAGATTTTATAACTCTAGCCAGGTCCGACACATAGATGGTGAAAAGTGTCGGACTTAGGGACTTAGGGATGAGCCTTGAGGAACCACACACGGTAGAGACAATTCAGCTGACTGAAAGGGTCCCAAAGTAACTGCCTGTGTTCTTCCAGGCAGGAAAGAGGCTAGCAGGTGTTTAGCTCTACCTCGAATACCCATTTTTTGACACGGTCGATCAGAATGGAATGATCGACTGTGTTGAAAGCCGCAGATAGATCCAGAAGTACCGCTGTCCCACCTTGATCTCTGATAAGTCTGATATCCTCAGTGGCTTTTATTAGGGCGGTTTCCGTGCTGCGAAGTTACGGAACCCGAACTGGGTATCGTCCAACAGGTGGTGTTCTTCGATATATTTATAGAGCTGAAGATTCATTGCTCTCTCTACTATCTTGGCCATAAAAGGTAAACTTGCTATTGGTCGATAGTTCTTTAATTCATCCTTGTCCAGCCGTGGTTTTTTTAGAAGTGGTTTGAGAAGGGTATTCTTTAGCACATTAGGATATATCCCTGATATAAAGATAGCGTTACATATTTGCGTGATCACCGGTGTTATTGAATCGATTACAGGAAATAGCACTTTAGAAGGACAGGGGTCTAGAGCAAAGCCAGTTTTTATCTGTTTGATGATATCAGTTATATGTGACTCATTGATTTCTTTGAAGTACTCTAGACTGTGGAGAACAGGGGTGTTGCTAACCGACATAATGACTGGATTGACCTTAGATGAGAAGTCGGAATATATATCATTCTTTTTTACATAAAAGTAGTTGGCCAAGACATCACATAAGGCTTGTGAGGGAGTGGGAGCAATGTCTGGCGCTTGCCCTGCTAACTGCTTCACTACTTCGTATAACTGTTTATTGGAGTTCTTTGCAGTTTCTATTTGATCACTATAGAACTTCCTTTTAGCCTCGACAATCATTTTTTTATATTGTGCGAGTTCTTCCTTGTAACGCGTTTTATTTTCCAAGCTATAAGTCTTGCGCCAGTGCCTTTCGTGGTTCCTACATTTTTGTTTTTGTTCTTTGAGAGTTTCAGTATACCAGGTCGCAGATGGCGAAGACCTGGTTTTTGAAATTGATTTTGTAGGTACCGCTAAATTGGTCGCGTTGCTTATCCATTTCATGTATTGATCCATTGCTGAGTTTGGATCAGTGGAGATCTCTGGGCATGTAGTGTTCAAAAGCGTTCTCAATTGAGTATTATCAGTGTCTTTCCAGACCTTAAATGGTCCTAGACCGGCTACAGCCACCTTCTTTGCAGGGGGATGATTGATTAATATTGTGCAGAGAATAGCATGATGGTCGGACCATGTGAGCGGGAGAATGTCTTGTATATAAACCTCTTTTAAATTGGAGAAAATCCCAATCAATATATGGCCAGCATCATGCGTGGGTGAAGTGACCAACTGAGATAGACCTAATGTTTCCATGTCTGTTAATAAGGCTTGTGTATCGTTGTTGCTGGTTTTTTCTAAATGAAAATTTAGATTGCCTAAGACCATGAAGGAGTCCTCAATCACTAGGGACTCTAATATGGTGTTCAGGTTTGAAAGAAACTCTGAGCGCGACCCCGGAGGTCTACATAAGAGTACTCCTTTTAGATTGTAGGAAGGAGTCAGCATGATGGAGAATTGAAGAGCTTCACAAGTCGGGGAGGCACCAAGGAGGTCCGTACTTTAAATAGATTACGAGAGATTATGGCCAGACTACCACCCTTCTTTCCCTATCTATCCTGTCGATGAACCCTGTAACCTTTGGGTACTGCGACCACTAGGTCGGGATCGGACGCCATATCCATCCAGGTCTTGGTAACAAAGAGCATATCTACGTTCCTGTCGGTAATCAGATCCGCTATATCTTGTCTGTGTTTACCCAGGGAGCGTGCATTAACCAGTGCAATAGATATATTCGTATGTTTAATGCCGTTTGCAAGCCCGCAGTAATCAACAAAGGGTAATTGAGACTTACAATAAGGGCAGCTTGTTATTGGGTTCTTTAAAATGTTCTCCGGCTCTAGCCTTATACAGTTGTCACATAAAGCTGGTCTGAGCTGAAGTAAAAAGCTTTAAGAGTAGGGCATCTGGGAGTCTATTCTGCCTGGACCAGGGGTGGTAGCCCTAGGCACGGTACCAGCACGGACGGGCACAGACGGGCTTGCCTTTGGCGCGCCTTCGCCTGCCCGCTGCGACTGCCCGCTGTGCAGACGGGATGTGATGACCATAATATAGAAGACTGAGGAGGACGTGAGGCAGCCAGCAGCTGCACTGCAACAGTTCCCTCACCCAATATGGCGGCTAAACCCAGTCTCCCACCGCGTCAGCACCTAATCATCTGCGCGGGGAGCTGGGTTAAAGATGCGGCGTGTAAGGTATATGCAGCGAGATCAGCTTTGTTCCTTAAAATTATGAAAGTAAAATATTAAACCACAAAGTAAAATACAAATGAATAATTGAATAAATGTTACTCGATTTTTCTGTATTGGTGTGGTGTTTTTCTTGTGTCGGTCTTTCACTTAATCACTACTTGAAGTACTGCATAAATACTTTTCACATTGCCTCTAAGTTAAGCCTGACTGATTTGTGCCAAGCTAAGAGAGGGCTGAGTAAAGGTTAATTTTGGTTTTTTTTGTGACTTCACCTTGACAGGAATTGTGGTTGCTGCTTGAGTAGGATTTCACTCCCCTCAACTAGTAACCCAATTTCCAAGAAGCAGTACCTCCATTGTCCTCTCCTCAACCGCCCTCATCTCACACGATCAGCAGATGTATCTGACTGAATCTGTGGAGTCATGAGGAACAGCGCTCTCCAGTGCATAGTTTGTAATAGGTAGCAGGAACTATAAGTGGGTTAATAATTAGGGGTGTGCAAAATTTGGGTAATTTGCTTTTGCGTAATTACTTAAAATGTCAACAAAATTACTCGCAATTAGGAAAAATACAACACTGGCATTTGATTCTGTATTTTATCTCTATTCATTTTTGGTTCGTAAATATTTGTCAGAAACGGCATTTAATTACATGGTGTGACGTAATAGTGTATTTTTGGAAAATTTGGGGCATATTAACAAGGGCTTTAGCTCTGCTTTTTTGGCTTTAAAAGCCAAAGAAGCGGTGATAAAAATATCGCCCTATCAACAACAGGGCGCTAACATGCAAAATCGCATGTTAGAACCCTTTTTCACTACGCTTCCCTTTGCATCTCTAATGAGATGCAAAGTGGGCGTTCCAGAACAAAATAATAGGAGAAATGTCGCTAAGCAACATTTCTCCAATTATCAAGCTTCACGCTAAGCCTGTTAGAGGCAAAAAAAGCAGCGCTAACGACCGTTAATGCTGCTTTTTTAAGTCTGCTAATTTTCAGACTTAGCCATGTAATCCAATGGGAGGTGAATTACATGGTTAAGTCCACCATGGGCTATCAACAACGATACCCCTATCCTTGTAGTTTATAGCGCTGCATTACCAGCGATAACCTCCCAAAATGCTGCTATCGCTGTTTTTTTTATTGCCTAGGTGGTTATCGTTGTTAATAACGCGATAACCAGATGATATTATCCAGCAATAGCAGGCATTAATAAAAATTTACGCCAAGCGCCCTTAGCGTTAATTTTCCCTGTTCCTTGTTAATATGTCCCTTTATGTAACAAGAATAACGCAATTGATGACAGGCTAGATGTGAATGCACACGATTGCACCTGTCGGGCATTTCAAGAATTAGCTCATGCCCCCATTGATTGGGTAAATGTGTGGCTTAAGGCACTTTTAATTCTAATGACTGAAGCAATACAGATTGGAAACAAACAGACAGCAACACTTGTGGATATGTAAGACTGCTAACAGTTGTATTTTTTTAAGTTACGTTTCAAGCCATAATTGTGGTCTTGTATGATCAGTCATCAGTAATACATTATTATAAATGTATTTTGAACTGATCATGCATCTGAATATATATATATATATATATATATATATATATATATATATATATATATATATATATATATAGCCACAAGCCAAACCTCTGTTACTAGTACGATAAAGTTTGAAAGAAATGTACACGGCTCCACCTCACTCACACATGACCCTGAATGCTGCCAGGGGCCTAGCCTGAAGGCCATTCCGACTCAACGGGTAACACGGGTATTGAGCTGCACCCAGCCGCTCCAGCTTTCTCTCACTCTAGCAGCACGCCCAACTCGGCTTCCTGCTGCATAAGCTGACAGCTACCTGCTCTCTTTTCTCCTCGCATCCCATCGCACCACACGCAGACAGGCTCTTGTATAATTGGAGCGGTGTCTGCCTTGAGAGTGTCGAGTCGGTGAGCCGCATTGTCAATGTTGGAAATGCTCCACCTGCACCAACTCACTCGTGGCCGGAGACTGAGCTTTGTAATTGGTTGACTGACGCTGCACTCGCCCGATTAATAAAACAGCTCAGCTCAAAGGAAGCATTAGCAGGCCACCCAGCTGCTGAAATACAGCTGCTGTGAATCTGAAAGGAAATCTGCTGCTTTCCAGTGTTCATGGAAATCAAAACCCCCTCGGGTAAACTGAGGCAGCCAGGCCAAAGGAAGTCGCTTGCCGAAAAGGAATTAAGCGGATGGCTTGCTAAATAACGGTATGCAGCTGGTATAGGGCAGGATGGACCCTTCTACCTCCGCACCCTGATATCACTGCACCGGCTCCACCACTGATAGCTATGCTCAGTTCTTGGATGTTTCACACACTTCACACTTCACACCTGATTCACTAAATTTCTTTTGAACTTTACATTTTGTTTCCAGAGATATTATCCTGTTAGTTAAAACATTTTCTTGGTCCCAACTCTATGTAGTTTTAGCTAAGCAACTTCATTTGCAGCATGATTCAGGTACCTTAATTTTCAGCATCTTAAAACGTATAATTATTATTCTGAACTACCCCTGCTAAAGCTAACCACATCACCGCCTTTTGCTGGCCTGTGCGGCTTGCGTCACCCATCCATTTAGGAATCCCTGCGTTACACCAATGAAAAATGACCTATTAATGCAAGTTTCATTGTTCCAGCATCACAGAAGTAGGGGATGCCTGCTCTAATGTTCAGGAAGCATCTTGAAACTTTTTGGAATGTGCAGTAGACCTACCTCTAAGTGACAGTTGCCAGGCACAGACTGACACATTATGATGCCACTTGTGATACCTAACTGGATTTGTCATCTGTTTACTTCACTGGTGAACTTATTTATGGGTTTGCATTTTTATTTAATTTTGTCTGGTTTGTCACTTTCACTAACACGCTTTATGGGTATTTGCAAGGACATATATTGTTGAAACAGTATACAGTCAAAGACAATTGCTGGATGAAAGAAGAGGAGATGCAGTTATTTTGATCACAAGAGATGACAAGGGATACAGTAAGTGATGCCACAACGTCGATAGGTGTACGTGAAAAATAAATAACTATGCACAAGAAGAGAAATGGAAGTAAATGGAAGATACATTTGCTGAGAAAAACTAAGAAAGGAAACGATATCCCTCGTGTGTGGGTGGGCCTCAACCCTGGGACAGGAAAGGCCCCAAAATGCAGCATGTGAGATCAAATTTTCCCAATCAAAATCAACAATTTTTTGCGATATAGGGAAAGTGGATTTTGGGCTTGGGCTTGGACTGGACAGCCATTAAGGGAAATCTAACAAACCCAGACAGTTTTTAAAACTGCACACCCAGGTGAGTCCAGGGTCTTCTGACATGTGTGGCCTTCACTACCTTTTCTTACCCATAATGCTATGTAAACCTCAATCTTCGGTTAAAAAAACATATTTTCCTCATATTTCTGTGAGAGAAAGTCCTGTAATCTGCCGTGATCCACAATTTTTTTTACAAGTCAGCATTCTCACACTTTTCCTGATACAAACAGTGCCCCATTTGTGTGGTTTGGCCTACCTCCAATGACAGGAAAGGCCCCAAAGTGCAACATGGAGATCACATTTTCCCAATCAAAAAAAAAAAAAATCGTGATGTTGGTGCAGCCTCCTACCCCAGCCCGGGTACTTGTAAATGATCACGCCACAAATGGAGCTTGGTATTACACCTCTTTATTCCTCAGTGGGTAACTGTTAACTGAAAATTCTGTATAATGCATTCTGGAGTTATCAAACGTCAAGACAGGCAAAGAATCTCGTGTAATGTACTTTACAGGACGGTGAGCAGTCACCATGTGTCCTTTACTGGTTACAACCCTCATTGGGCCAGCATCAAAAGGACCATCAGACTTGCATTTCCATTTCTGCCTGGCAATGTCTTGGTCTCCTCGATTAAACCCAGTCCTTCAAGTACAGTGACGTCTGCCCACATAGGTCTTCATTTAGCATTTGTAAGACAAATCATTGGTTTGAAGTTTATCAACATCAATAGATCTCGCATTGGTCCATTGTGGCAAGTTGTTTCCCATGGCTCTCATAAACAGTAAGGGGAAAGGGCTCTCAAAGGTAGTAGAATGTGGAGTTGATCTGTATGCACGAGAGTCCAAGCTTTTCCTGTGCAGCGCTCTGAACAGTCTTCTTGAGGCTATTCATAAATCTCTGGAGCACACAATTTGCCTGTGGCCAGAGAGATGTGCTTTTCAGATGCTTGATATTTAAATGAGTGAGAATGCATTAAAATGCCCGATTGTTGAAAGGTGGGCCATTGTCAGATTTTAAAATCATCAATACACCCCAAGTTGCAAAAATACTTCCTAGTTTCTCAATGACCCTGTCATGAATAATTGCCGACATATCTTTCACTAGAGGAAAACGGAAATATATGCAAACAATTACTACTAGATGATGTCCATTGTCAAGGGGTCCAAAGAAATCAACTGCAATCTTCTCCCATGCATACTTTGGGAAATCACACCTATTTAACGGATGCAGGGTTGTCTTAGATGACAAACAGTTGCACAAATAACAAGATCACCCGCAAGGACCGCACCCACAGAGCGGGATAGTCAAGTCAAGTCAAAGAATTTATATAGCGCGCTACATACCCGGAGGGTCTCAAGGCGCTTGAAGAAGGGTGGGGAGTTACTTGTCGAATATCCAAGTTTTAAGTTGCTTTCTGAATGCTAGGTGGTTCTTAGTGAGACGAAGGTGAGTGGGGAGTGAGTTCCAGGTTTTAGCTGCGAGGTAGGAGAAGGATCTACCTCCCATGGTGGTTTTATTGATGCGAGGTACGGTAGCAAAGGCTTGGTTGGAGGATCGTAGCTGGCGGGAGGGGGTGTAGAAGGAAAGTCGTGTGTTGAGGCATTCGGGTCCAAGTTCGTAGAGTGCTTTGTGTGCGTGGGTTAAGAGGCGAAAAGTAATCCTCTTATTGACGGGGAGCCAGTGGAGGTTTTTCAGGTGGTTAGAGATGTGGTCTTTACGCAGGATGTCTAGTATGATTCTAGCTGATGCGTTCTGGATGCGTTGGAGTTTTTTCTGGAGTTTTGCGGTGATACCGGCGTATAGGGTGTTTCCGTAGTCCAGGCGGCTGGTAACCAGAGCATGGGTGACCGTTTTTCTGGTGTCGGTGGGGATCCAGCGAAATGTTTTTTTGAGCATGCGAAGAATGTTGAAGCAAGATGATGAAACGGCGTTGACTTGTCTGTTCATAGAGAGTGAGGAGTCCAGGATGACGCCCAGGTTCCGTGCGTGGTCCGTCGGGATGGGTGCTTTTCCAAGGGCCTCTGGCCACCAAGAGTCGTCCCATGCGGAGGGGGAGGTACCTAAGATAAGGACTTCTGTTTTGTCTGAGTTCAGTTTAAGACGGCTGTGCTTCATCCACTCGGCTACTTCTTTCATTCCTTCATGTAGGTTGGTTTTGGCGGTGTTAGGGTCTTTGGTGAGTGATAGGATCAGTTGAGTGTCATCCGCGTAGGAGATGATGTTGAGGTTGTGTAGGCGAGCGATGGCCGCGAGGGGGCTCATGTATACGTTGAAGAGGGTGGGACTGAGTGAGGACCCTTGGGGTACGTCGCAGATGACTTCAGTGGCCTCTGACTTGAATGGTGGGAGGCGGACTCTCTGGGTTCTTCCGGTGAGAAACGAGGTGATCCATTCCAGTGCTTTTCCTTGGATTCCGATGTTACTGAGGCGCTGTAGAAGGGTGCTATGGCAGACTGTGTCGAAGGCCGCGGAGAGGTCGAGGAGGATGAGGGCGACTGTGTCTCCATTGTCCAGTAGAGTTCGAATGTCGTCTGTTGCAGCGATGAGGGCGGTTTCGGTGCTGTGTTTGGCTCGGAAGCCGGACTGTGAGGAGTCGAGGGATTTGTTGGTTTCGAGGAAGGCGGCGAGCTGGTTGTTGACGGCTTTCTCGATGACTTTGGCCGGGAATGGAAGGAGTGAGATGGGGCGGTAGTTTTTGAGTTCGGTGGGGTCAGCTGTGGGTTTTTTCAGAAGGGCGCTGAGTTCGGCGTGTTTCCAGCTATCCGGGAAGGAGGCGGAGTTGAGGGAGCAGTTGATGACGTCTCGGAGGTGATCGCCATCGTCCACAGGAACACTCTCAGAGTCTTGACCAACACCGACGACACCCTCAGCACCGCCGAACACCTGCACTTCCAGATCCACACTGACCCCAACACCACACTCAGAGGAACCCTCATCTACAGACCGCCCGGACCCCGACCACAGTTTAGCGACTCCATCGCCGACTTCGTCAGCACACACGCCCTCGCCTCCACGGACTACATCCTCCTCGGGGACCTGAACTTCCACCTCGAGAACAATGACAACACCAACTCCACCACCCTGATCAACAACCTAGCCAACCTCGGACTCAGACAACACGTCACAACACCCACCCACTCCGCCGGTCACTCGCTTGACCCCATCTTCTCTGCAAGCCCCCATGTCTCCTTCAACCATAAAACCGAACGCCACTGGACCGACCAACGCTGCATCCACTTCACCTTCAAGAAACCCACCACGCACCACCGCACCCAACAGATGCATGCATCCCCGCTGCTGGAGCAAAGTCACCGAAGACCAGCTAACCACCACCCTCGCTCAGAGTCCACCCGCCGACCATACCGACCCTGACACCGCCGCCCGCAACCTCAGACAGTGGATCAACGACTGCACCAACACACTTGCCCCGATCAAGAAACCCTCCAACAATCATACCAACAAGAAAGCCAGCTGGTTCACTAAAGACCTTCGGGCCTCTAAGCAAACCTGCCAAAAGCTGGAGAAGATCTGGCTCTGTGAAAGAACACCGGACAGCCACGCCACCCACAAGAATGCCACCCGCAGACACCATCACCTCATTAGATCCGCCAAAAGGGCCTACTTCAAAGACCGCCTAGACAACAACGCGCACAGCAGCAAAGAGCTCTTCAACATCATGAAGGAACTCTCCAGCTCCAACACCAACGACGTCCCACCCTCGCAATACCTGTGTGACTCGCTGGCCACCTTCTTCCACCACAAGATCACAGACATTCACAACAGTTTCAACGCCAGGACCGCCCCGACAACCACTGAGACCTCTGCCCCCACGACCACCATCCGCACCCCCGCCTGCTCTACTGGACCAAATCAACAACGATGACACCATCAAAATCATGAACACCATCCACTCCGGATCTCCGTCATATCCATGCCCACACCACATCTTCAACAAAGCCAGCACATCCATCGCACCCCATCTCCGGAAAGTCATCAACACCTCCTTTGAGACAGCAACCTTCCCGGAGAGCTGGAAGCACGCCGAGATCAACGCCTTACTCAGGAAACCCAAGGCGGACCACAAGGACCTCAAGAACTTCCGGCCCATCTCTCTGCTCCCGTTCCCGGCAAAGGTCATCGAGAAGACCGTCAACGAACAACTGACCCGCTACCTCAAGGAGAACAACATTCTGGACCCTTCCCAGTCAGGGTTTCGCAGCAACCACAACACCGAGACTGCCCTCATCGCCGCCACCGATGACATCAAGTCCCTGCTGGACAACGGAGAAACGGTGGCCCTCATCCTCCTGGACCTGTCAGCCGCCTTCAACACGGTCTGTCACCACACACTACGAACACGCCTCCACAACGCTGGGATCCAAGAGAAGGCCCTGGACTGGACCAGCTCCTTCCTCTCCAGCAGAACACAGAGCGTCCGCCTTCCCCCCTTCTGCTCCAAAGCCACAGAGATCATCTGCGGCATACCCCAGGGCTCATCCCTCAGCCCAACTCTGTTTAATATCTACATGGAACCACTCGCCCATGTTGCTCATCGGCATGACCTCAACATCCTCTCCTATGCCGATGACACCCAGCTGATACTCTCCCTCACCAAGGACCCCCACACCGCCAAAACCAACCTTCACGAAGGAATGAAGGCCGTTGCTGAATGGATGAGGAACAGCCAACTGAAGCTGAACTCAGACAAGACGGAGGTACTCATCCTCGGATCCAAACCTTTGGCCTGGGATGACTCCTGGTGGCAGACCGCATTGGGATTCGCTCCAACACCCACCAACCACGCACGCAACCTAGGGGTATTCCTCGACTCCACCCTCTCCATGACTAAACAGGTCAACGCCGTCTCCTACTCCTGCTTCAACATTCTCTGCATGCTCCGTAGGATCTACAAGTGGATCCCCAATGAAACGAGAAGAACAGTCACCCAGGCCCTTGTCAGCAGTGACTATGGAAACGCCCTCTACGCAGGAGCCTTGGCCAAACTCATGAGACGGCTCCAATGCATCCAGAACGCCTCTGCACGCCTGATCCTCGACATTCCTCGCCGCAGCCACATCACACCCCACCTGAGAGACCTGCACTGGCTCCCGGTCAAAAAGAGGATAACCTTCTAGCTCCTCACCCACGCACACAAGGCACTCCACAACACCGGACCAATGTACCTCAACAGACGACTCAGCTTCTACACCCCCACCCGCTAGCTCTGCACCGCCGACCTCGCTACAGTCCCCAGCTTCTGAAGAGCAACCTCAGGTGGCAGATTGTTCTCCCACCTCGCCGCAAAGTCCTGGAACACCCTCCCCATCCAGCTACGGCAGACCCAAGACCTGCTGACCTTCAGAAAACTCCTCAAGACCTGGGTTTTCGAGCAGTAGCAGCATTCCCCACCCCAGCGCCTTGAGACCCTCAAGGGTGAGTAGTGCGCTTTACAAATGATATGATTGATTGATTGATTGAAGGACATGCCTTTAACTCTTTTTCAACTCTTTCATCAAGATGGGGGAACCACACCTCTTCGGTAAAGCTCGTTTCGTAGCATCAACCCACGGTGTCCTTCATGAGCTAGTTTATAAACATGTTTTCAAAGACTCTTGGTATGACAATTCTTGACCCTTGTATTTTGATACCTCTGGCGAAACTGAAAGTCCTACTTGCACATTTTTACATTTCTGATATTCAAGGTCGCCATGAAGAGGTCTAGAATGCGTTTGCCATGATTCGTATGTAATAATGTCTGTGAGTATTAGCAAATCCTTGCCAGTACTCATTGCAGCAATGATTTGTTGTACTGATATGTCAGCATTCATACTGGAATTCACGGTGAAGTTAACATAGGCATCAGTCCTTTCAGAAGTAGTGCCATGACACTGTATTGGAGCACGTGAGAAGTAGTCAGCAGGGTGTTGATCTTTTCCTGGACGATGATCAATTGTGTAATTATACTGGTGCAATTGTAACGCCCACCACTGAATGCGAGGGAGCATCTTGGCTTTTGGATTGTTGAAAACGGTGAGCAATGCTTGGGAGTCAGTAACAACTGTAAAATGTTTTCCATACAGGAGCATATGAACATTTTCAAATCCACACTCCAGCTAGGTTTTTTTTTTGGGTTGTGAATAAGCATGTTCTGTTATTGACAAACTTCAGGTCTTGCACAAACAAAATTTATGGTCTTGCACAAACTGAGACACATAAGAGGGAAGGTCATCATGGACGGGGTTCAACTAGAACAGACCCATGTTTTCAATTACCTGGGCATTACCCTGTCCTATAAATTAGGCTGGAAGCAACACACTAACCAGCTAGCTACAAGGCATGCTAAATTGACAGGTGCCCTAACCAAGGAATTATTTTCTTCACATACCAGACCTATTAGTCCGGTCTTAAAAATCTATAATGCAAAGGTTGGAGCGGCAGTCCTTTATGGGGCCGAACTCTGGGGGCCAAGTAATCTTACAAAGTTGACGGTAGCCCAAAATAAATTTCTCCGCAACATTACTGGCTTACCAATATCAACCCCTTTGCTACCTCTACATTATGATCTGGGATTCCATAGCTTTGAGGATATGGCCAGGTACAGATCAGTAGCCTACTGGAGGAGGTTATGGGTCACCCCAGAACTCTCCCAGTACGCCCAAGGCTTCCTTGAGGTCAGAACCTTGGACAAAAAGCATAAAATAACTTGGATGAGAGAGGTAAAAACAATTTAAAGGGCTATGGGCTTATCTCAATTATGGGATGACCCGGTAAGGAATGTTTTCCCACCTAAGAAAATATTGCGAGATCTGTATTGGAACATGGTTGAGGCTAAGTGTTTTGGTAGCCGTATCGACCGTTCCTTTACTAATGACTTCTTAGAACTTAAGCATGCACCGGCCCTAGAACCTTACTGGGATTGGATTACCGTCCCAGGGGACCGGAAGAAGTATCATCAACTGAGGGTGGGGACTTTACCACTAAATGCTTTAACTGAAAAATGCTATAAGAATCAAACTTGGAGGTGCCCCTTTTGCCCTGACCACAAGGAAAATATCAGACATGTGTTGTTTGCCGGCCCTGAATATAACGCCCCCAGGCGATCATGGCTAAAACCGATTTGCGCTCAGTTGGGCTTAAAATCTGCTAAGGAGGGTGTTAGGATCTTAAGATCTGACACCTCTCAGCTTGTTGTTATTGCCATGTCGAAATTTCTACACTGGATGTGGATAATTCGGGCTCGTAAAACAAGCCTGGAATAATCCTAGGGCTAGCTATTATACGCTGCTACATTTTAGTAAGTAACTGATATATCATGCATCGATGGATTTCGCTTTCTTTTTTATAACCGTTTTTAATCTTTTATACTCAAAAACTATGTAAATAAGGATGAGCTAGGTCGTTATGGATTTCGTTTCTCTTTTTTTCTTATAACTGTTTTTAATCTTTTATACTTAAAAACTATGTAAATAAGGATGAGCTAGGTTGATATATATTTTCTTTTAGACTGCATTGAAATGACTTACTGTGGATCTTGTTTTCATGTGGGGTAAAAAAACAACTTTTTTTAAAATGTAAATGTCTTTTTATGATTGAAAAATATCGAATAAAGACTATTTTGAATTGAATTGACAAACTTCAGGTAGCATAAGCCACAATGTGTCATGAGACATTGGGATGTCCAGTGTGATGGGCAAGAATGACACTCAACTCCCCTGGTGTCACATCAACAACCACCTTACGCTGCAATTTCAGTTCAAATGATGCTGTTTCAGTTGTTTTCTCAATTGCACGCTTGATTTTCTTGAAGCTTTTCCACATTCACTTGACCACTTGAAATGGGACATTTAGTTTCTTTAAGTCTCTCAATGGGGCATTTACAGTGACAAAGTCACATATATATTTTGAACAGTATCTTGCCATACCTACCAAGGAAGGATCTAAGCATAGTTATAACCTGTGGGGGAGAAGTGGATGATAACGCTTGTACTTTGTTTGGGTCTGGAGTCATTCCTCCACCAGAAAAGACATGGCCAAAGAACTTGAGTTTGGTTTGATGAAACTCACACTTTGCCACATTTAAAGTGGGACCGGCGTCAACAAGTATACAACTCATTTGTAAAAGAGCTTTATCGTATTCCTTTTGTGTGGCACCAAAAACCAGTATGTTATCACTGTAATTGAAAGTATTTGTGACTGTCTGTATTATGTAAGGAATGATATCCTGAAAAAGTTTGTCAGCTGACGACACTCTGAAAAGTAGCCTTTTATATCAAAACAAACCAACATGAGGTGAAAAGGTAGTAGTGTACCTGCAATTCTCTTCCAGGTTCAGATGGTGATATCTTTTGTTTAAATCAAGGTGGGAAAAGTCTTTTGCACCATTCAGCTGTGTAGTTATATTGCAATGAGCTTGCCTGGATCTCATTCTCTTTTATTCACCTTGTTTGCTTGGAGCATATCAACACAGATGTGCACAGCTCCTCCACTATCCTTTTTCGGGACTTCCAATATGGGTGTACCCATGGCATCAGACCAGTGGATCGCTCAACGATGTCATGCTTTAATAAGGTATCAAGTTCTTTCTCAACAGCCACTTGTAAATGAAATTGTAGAGAGTGGTATTTCATTGTTCTATGGTGTGTACCTTTAAATGTGGTAATAAGAATGTAATAGTTCACAGCATTCTGCAATCTAGAATTCTGGTAATGCATTTTTCATTCTGTACCTGATTCGAACTGGATCTGTCGTGGGTCTCTGCATTGGTATAAAAGCTTTCTGTTCTTTATTACAAAACTTGATGTCTAAGCTTCATTATTTCTCTGAGACCCTTCCTACAGGAATTTAATTTGGCAATGTCATTGAGCAACAGGATGAATGTCCTCAATTATGTGAGGCTACATTTTCATGGTCTTAAGTCCTCCTAATCCATAAAACAATGACAGAAACTGATTGACTATATCACAATAGGCATTGACATTGTAGTTTATAGAAATCAGCCCCATGTCAGCAGCAGTACTAAAACTGAGTAAACATGTACTCGATGAGGTACCAGGCAAGACATCAATTGACACTTGTACTTTCATATTTTTCTGCTTCATAGTGTCTATGAATGAACATTGACTTTGCAGTGGCGTCGAAGCAACCTGCATATATGAGTTAAACATGGCACTGAAGACAGTTCATTCTACTTTTCCACTGCCGTAATGTTTATTGATGAACCTCGGTCTATGGTAAAAGGTATAGGGCATCCATTCAATTTCAGTGTGATCTTGGGACAGTGTCTAAGGTAATTTTAACACTTTCACTTGTTGGCCTAGCTTTTACCAGCATTTTTCCTTGCAAGAAGCTAATCCTACATGTGCATGTCGTCCAGCAGTTAACACTGACACCGCACACCCATATTCTTCCTTGTCGCTGGACAATAATGGTGACAAACTTTTAGACAAAGAATTTGACAAAAGTCATCATCATTCAGTTTCTACTTGCCTCAACTAATGTTGCCGCTCGGCCTTGTGGGTGTGCGTAGAATGTTTCATCTGGAACTTTCTGGCATCCAGTTTGTTTTCTTGACATGATGCACTTGATCTTTCTCTCACCTTGCAGACTGTTACAAGCTATTTCTCTTTCTCACAATCTTTTCATACCTGCCAGTGGTGGGACAGCTACCCTCATGTGGAAAGGTTAATCCACATAGGAAATGCAGCTTCTTTTTCTTTGGAGACATTACTTTATGGCCTTCTGCCTTGTCTTTCGACGTACTTTTCACACTCAGCACTGAATCATTTTGGGCCGGTCTGGCTTTCATGTTATCTGCCTGTTCATCAGCTCTCTCCTCCGCTCTCGCAGCCATGAGTATTTGCGTCAAGCTGAGTGTTTCTTTCATCATTTGTCATCCGAAGGAATTTGAGAGGCAGCCATCTATTACTCTGAGATGCATACCCTCTTCAGTATTAAACTCATTGCACTTGCAATGCTTTATGGGCAAATCAAGCCTTTCTACAAACTCATCCATCATTTCGCCAGTTCTCTGCCATTCCTGTCTGAAACCTGTACCTTTCGTAGTTGACATTTGGCATTGGATTGAACTTGGTGTTTAGCGCTTCTTTGATTTGACGGTATGTCACTTCATCACCTTGTGGTATTTTCTTTATCCCTTCCTTTACTCCATCAACTGCCAAATTCTTAGATATTTAAAGAACTTTTCATCATTTGATTCTTCAAGCGCATCAACATAATCATCAGCATTTTTGATCCAGGCAATTCATCTGTCACCAATATCTTGCCTTTTGGCGGTGTCAAAGAGAAGCAGTGGTTTTAGGAATTCAGCAGTATCATAACATGTGGACCTTTCTGCTACCCAGAGCAGATCATGGTCAAGTAGTGTCTGCTACCCGCTTGTACCGGCACCCTTGTCACGCGCTAACCGCGTACTGACATTTGAGTCTTTGCACCCGCTCCACGACTGTTAGGCCCTGTTTTTTTTTTTTTGCTGTTAGTAGCGGCTTTATTTCTTGCATGGGTTCTTCACTCTTCTCACCTCTTTGCATTGTATCAGTTTCTATTGCCTTTAGCATTTTTTAGTTCACCTGCTTCTGCTGACAGTGTTTGTTTTCACCTGGCTGTCGCCACTCGCTGCAGTTTCCACACCTAGTTGTCACTGCCTTTAGCGTTTCTTCATGTTAGAATTATCTCTGCTTTTAGTGCTTCCTTGCACTCAGCTGCAAAACATGGGAAGACATGGCTTGGCAGTTCGGGCTGGACTGTTCCCATGAGGCACAGAGTCAAGACTGATTTGCATATGGCCATGTCTGAACTGGGGTGGTGTGGTGAGCAAAATAACAATGGATTAAACTCAGATCTGTGGCTGGGATGAATATTTTGCCTTTGTGCAACATTCCGTCCATCAATTGTTGTTTTTGTCCTTGCCCTTAGCTAGCATGGCCTCTAGTGCTTCTCTGTACCTGGTTGTTGCTACCTGTAGCATTATTGTACTGTATGAATGATGGCTATGTGGTATGTTGTGGTGCAGTCTCTCGACTTTATAGGCACATTACAAGCCGACAACAAACAAACTTTCTGTTAAGCAGTCACTTTCTTCACAGACCTTGCACCGGCTGGAGCGTCACTTTGACTCCACATATACCAACCGTTTGCTGGACCATGGCAAACTTTCCAGGAGAGCACTCTCAGTTCTTTGGGATGCTGGGTTTACATAATCTCCTATCTTGTCACCAGCTGCAGCGTCCTACCCCAGCCCGGATACTTGTAAATGATCATGCCACACACGGAGCTTGGCACTACACAGCGTTATTCCTCAGCGTGAACAATTAACTAAACATTCTACATCATGAATTCGATCAACCACAACCACACTTTTTATGTCACTGTTCTACAGAGTCCGTCATGAACCAGAAGGGTCTCGTCATTTCCAACTTACAAGACACTACAGAGGGTTGTTGCAGAATTTGGTCCGGGGCTTGACAGTCACCCTGGGAATTTTAAAAACCCAGCCGTTTCTGGATACTAGGCACCATGGAACCCAGGTGAGTTTGGCTTGCATGCCACCGACTACCTGTTCTTACCCACAATTACCTGCAACCTCAAACTTTGGCTATAAACACACATTTCCATACATTACTGTAAGAGAAAGTTCCAGAATATGCATGAATCAATAACATTACTGCAACTAAGCATTCTCACACTTCTACCTGAAAAAATGGTGCCCACTTCGGTAGCTCAGGTTGGCGCCAGTGACCATTGAATGTCAACATGTTTTTCGCATGGTCCTTTTGTTTGATTTGTTCTTGTTGCAAGCACTAACCAGGCTCATAAGTGGGGCCCATTTCTATCAGAATCATCTGGGGAAGCAGAAATACTGCATTGCCCCTTATGGAATGGGGGTATGGTCAGAAGCCAGGGTGGGCCACCCCCCACGCCCCCCCCTCGTTTTTGCCCAAAGAAAAATCCCTAATGTCTAGTATGCTTTCTATCCCGAGGGGCAGATTGGGCCGCACCTCAACTGAGGCAAACTCCCTATCTGCCACCTATTGGAAATTCACAAACTTGTTTGTTACATGGTGTGTTTTCTAAGGCACTCTTTTGTAGAAGGTCAGAGACTCATACCTGTTGCATTTATGACTTGGTAAAAAAAAAGCTCCAACCTCTTTTGATCTTCTGTCACATTGGAAATGAATAATGATGGTGCAAATTAATATTAGGCATAAGAGCTGTATTATTGAAAGCCTTTCCTATGAAGTAGACCAGCCACGGCCCGTGGAGGGAGTTCCGTGGGCCGGGGAGGCAGGGCGGGGGAGGGAAAGGGTGGGGGTAGTAAACACCGGAATGTGGATGAATGAATTTTGTTGCACGCGCTGCATCGCAAAATGCAATGCAGCGCGCACAACAAAATTCCTTTTATTTATTTACATGTTTACTTACCTCTGTACCCTCCCTGCTCCCTGTCCCTCCCCCGCCTCACCGCCCCACGGAACTCCCTCCATGGGTCGCAGCTGAAGTAGACTGCATATATTGAACAACATGATAGGTTTAAATTTGCAGAGGAAATTCTGGGTATCACTCCAGGGGCCATATTATGCAAAGTTCCCAGGGTTTGGGGAGGGGGGTATTGCAACAGAGGTGTCCACTCACTTTTGTCACCTCTGATGCCCATTACTATTGCTGAAAGTGCTTCAAAGTGTTACACAACTATAAATTCACAAATATGTTGCTCATTCATGTGAAGACAATGTCTGACTCTGGAGTAAAGTGTGTACAACAGAAATGGCAGCCTAGTAGCAATCCACTGTTCTACTGTAGCTTCACTTGAACAACTAGTGTGTTAACACTCTATACGCATGACAAATGAGATGCACTCCTAGATGCCAGGATGCTGGGTTAGAAACTGTTAAATTCAAATCGTTTTGTATTGAGTTGACTGAAGAAAATGATCGTTTTGGTGTTAATGGAGATTTTAAACCAGATGTTTCAAAAAGAATGTGCAGGCTAGAATGGGTTTTAGCTATGTAAAGCAAAGCATATTTTAAAGGGCAAAGCACAGTTAATAAAAGAGATCTCTGCCTACGTCCAGCACCTCTTCCCCCTGGTGTTTCGTCAGAGCATCGATCCTCTCTGTTGCATAATAGTCTTTCATTTTAAAATACACATTTTGCTATTCAAAGGTGTAGGGACATATTTCCAGATAGCCCTAATGTTTAAAATAAATAGACTGTGCTATTTGTTGTAATGAAACTCTAATCAGTTAGTGTTTGAACATTTTACTTTCCTTTTTCACTCCCCCACTTCTTTTTATGAGTAGTTGCAACTCCCTGCAGGGTACATCTACAGATTTTAAAATCATTCCTATTGCAGCTATATATAAGGAAATTATAAAATATGTTTAACCATGACGTTTTATTGTTTAAAAAAGAAGTCTAAATAACTACATTAAAAGGTAATTCATTAACATGTAGTTTACAATAAGTAACACTGTAAATCTGTTTGAGCAACAAGGGAACGATAGCTACAATTGTCGGAGACTAGACAATTTCCACGGACTTAGAACCCTTTAGATACATAATACAAGCATCATGGAAGGGAATATTTTCGTGGGCTCATTTATTTCAGGAACTTGTAGGAGCAGATATGAGAAAAAATTTTATGTACTTCTTTAGCCTTCTGCACAGAAAAGCTAAGAATTCTAAAGATTTTCACTTCGGCCTGTCTCTCAGTGCAGGCTCATTTTCTAAGTTAGGTAAACCCTCTAGTTCTTGACTAGAACTTTGTGATCTTCACGGGTAGCTGTTAGGAGAAGTGAGCATAGTGATATGTGGCTTGATACTGTATGAGGTTTGTTTTGTGTGATATCTAAGAATGTTCTGAGTTTATAGCAACTGGCTAAGAGTCAATCAAAATGCAGCATTTTGGTAGTGTACAGCTGACTGATTTGCAATTAAATGCCATGTATTTTAAATGATTAGATAGAAGATGCTAACATGGAATCTTGATGAAAAAGACTGATTTGGCACCCTTAAAGGCCTAGATCAAGACAAGAATGTAGCGTGAACCTTGCCTTGTCCTCTGGGTGCAGCCACAGCAGGAGAGCAGACTTAGCCTGTGGCTCATGTACAAAAGTCTGTTTTGCTGAGAGGCAATAAGGAGCCACTGCACATAGATATTTAATGATGATAGGCATTATTTAAAAAACTGTCAGCTATATTCCTATGTAGGAAAAAGGGAAACTGCACTTCCCAACTTGCTTAGTTCTGTTGTTTGAAAAAAACAGGACTAGCTTCACTTCAATCTTTTGACATGAGCCAGGTTGAAAAATATATAATTAATTGAACAAATTGAAGTCGCCAATATGGACCAGAGCGAAGCTCATCTGGTATCATCAGAATGTCAATACAGCACCAATAACAAAACATGGGGCCAAATGTACGATGCTGGCATTTTGCGACTCACAAGTTGCGTCGCTTTATGACTCCCGATTTTTTAGTCACAAAATAAAATGTACAACAGTGTCACAGGCACTGTTAGTCATGCATTTAAAAAGAGAAATGAAACTTTTCAGTTTTAAGTTTTATGGGCAGGCAGTGGTCCCTGGGACACTGCCAGATCTTCAAAAATATTTTTGCACCCATTCACAAATGAGACCCCATCCCATTTGCGAATAGTTTACCATCTACTTGAAGTAGGTGGTAAACTGTGAGTGTTTTCTGTTCGCAAATGCTGTTGCAAAACAATAGTACATACCATTTGGACTCACTATTAGGAAGGGAAACTCCTGGCACGCCCCTTACTGATAGCGAGTCGCAAACGCTATTTTGTGAGTCTGTGACTCGCAAAATAGCGTTGGTGCATACCACCACTGTCTTTTGTGGTCGCCAAAGGGTTGAATACCCTTTTGCAACCACAAACCGTTGTACATCTGGCCATGAATGCCTTTTTAATACTTGAAAAATGTGGTGGCATGTTCACTGGGATTTTAGTTTTGTTCCAGATGGCTCACTACTCCTGATACGAAGATTGTCACTTCCGGGCAGGAAAAATAACTTTGCCTGTCATAAGAGAAAAAATCACCTCAAGTGCATGAGAAATCCCAACTGGCCCATAGCCACAGGGGGAGCATTTAAGGGACGGACCAGCCCATGTCTAGTCATTGGCCCCTCCAAATGACAGTGGCACCAGGCTCAATATTTATGAAAAACTCAGTTTAAATTCAGTTTACCCAAAGAAACTGCATTCATATTTGAATGCATACAGCCTGATTTGAAAGAAACATGTTGCAGTTCGGAAGGTGAATGTACAATAGAAAGGCCTTTTTTTATTCTTGTAAGGGTTATTTTTCATCTTGTTAGATGTTAAATGTCAGGCTGTGTATTCAGAAATATTGCTGCTTATTCTTTAAGTAGGTATGCCTTTTACTTCTCTTTTTCTTTCTGCAAAGTGGGAGGATTTTGTAAAGTTAACTATGTTACTAAGGTACAAGTAGGGCCACTGGAATTATGCAGCAGGGAGGCTCAAATTCAGCCGAAAAGTTTACTAAATCAGGCTGCAACAAATACATATTCTGAAGCTAAATGCAGCACAATTTTTGAGGGCATTACTTCATTGTTTGTACTTTTTGTACATGTTAACAATGTCTGGGCAATGTTTTCACTTCATTAGTGCCAGTTGCACACACAAGTATAGGTATAAAAAACAGAAGGATGACCAGCCAACCTTTGCTAATGACCTTCCACTGCTTGACAGCACCTGTTTCAGTGTTTTTAGTAACTTTTGATCAGTTTGAGCTAGAAAATTTTTTTGTGTTACAACCTGCAGATTATGCAGCAGACGATAATTATGTGGAAAACACTGTAGAATCGCATAATTCCAGTAGCCCTATTTACAGGGAGTGTAAAACGTAAGACTGTAGGATGCCAATTTCATACACACACACAAACAAGTAAATACCTGTAAATTTATTGTACAGACATTTTAACATGTATCAGCAGATATGAAAAAGGGCAAAGGAATCACATTTTGTTTTGTAATTCTAAAGTGTGATGGAAATAAAAGATTTAATTGGAACAAAACAAACCTTGGTGAAGCACAACTGATATTGTTTTGTATTGCAAGGCAGGATTTGTATAGAGCTTACTACTCCAGTGTGTGGCACTGAGGTGCTTATGTACATGGACAACAAGCTATGCCATATTGTTATATTTCATATTAGTACCCAGATATAGGTCTAGGGAACATCGTACACTTTTGCTACATCATCTCCCCGTCATTTCATATGAAAGAGCGTTATTAGGACATAACTCAAAATATGGACAGATTGCCTTATATGGACAAAACGCATTATAAGGACTGTTGCCTTTTATGGACTAAACCTTTCACCTAGTTCCATGCCGAGGGTGGTTTTTTCCCAATCGATATTGCTAAGACGTCATCCTTAGCACATATGAATCATTTATGAGTACAATCTACAGGAAGTCCAATTCACCTCTCCCATCGACACACAAGGTTTAATCCCCAATGTCATCCTCATACTGAACAATGGGGAACATACGCACATAGACTGTATAAATACAGCACCTCTTGCAATCAATAAGCAGGAGGGAACCAAGACTTCAAGGCCAACACACTGACCAGAGACCCTGTAGCTCTGAAATGCCACCGCTCCAGCTGCCAGTGGTCAGATGATCCCTTGTGGGGTGTCCAACTCAAGTCCAGGAAGAGGTCCCCCACTCTCACTATCCAGGTATGGGGGTTTAACTAAGTTGTAGTGGGATTCTTGGCGCTTAGATTTAGGCTCTTAGACTTAGGTTCTTTCGCACCGACTCACATACTGGGTACACTTAGGTACATCTAGACAGGCATCTTAGGAGTACACGCTTTATTTTATAAATGCGTTTTATTTTCATGTATGTGTTCATGACTATTGCAAAATGGTAAAACAATACTATTTCTTTCTATTCACTGTACTGCTGGTTCTATATCTCTGCTATTGTGTTTCAGTAGTAGCAGCACACTTATTTTACATGAGAAGAACAATGGTACAATACATTTTTATTGTAAACACGCTTGACTGTTTCTTCTTTGTATCTCTCAGAGAGTAAAACAAGCAAGCATGAGTGACTGGGTGAAAAGTAGTATATTGTTTCTACGAGTCTGAGGTGATTATGTTCTGAAGTTGCACAAACTAATCTCTCTGATAACAGGAGATTCTAGTGGCACTGCGAGCTAGTTATTGCGAAAACATAGGCTGACATATTTGGTGGGGGTGTACAGAGTCAGTTTGCCACCAAACCCACGGTATATGTTATCCGTAAACAGCGTAGGTCCTGCATAAAAGGGTACTATCGAAACTACACTACATGGTGCCCAACGTGGTCTAATGGCGCCCAAAGTGTCAAACATGTTTTGTCCAACGTGGTAGATACATGGCACACTTACTCAACAGTATAATCTGAGTAGCTCAGTCGTGCTTTTTCTCACAGACCCTACTTACAAAACCCAGAGACGTCTGGAGTAGGTGGGAAAACACTCCACCACAGCTGAGTAGGCGAGATATCCTATGTATTAGCTGTTGATTAATCAAGCTTGAAGGAATATTCCCAAAATTGTGCCTAAAACCTTTGCATAAAACATTTTATAAACTTTCTTGGAAAGTTATCCTGCATTATGTAAATGTGCAGGAATTTAGATAGCGCAAATCACCAACCGGTTTCTAAGCGCTTGCTTAGGGTACCCGTCCTGGTATTCCCCTGTGAGATAACCCCGGCAGGGTATCCGCAAGGTGAAAGTCAGGCATCCTGCCGCGAGGGGCCGTTGTGGAGATTAAGAAAGCTGTTGCCCAGAGTCGCAGAGTGTGAACCCGTGAATCGAGTAGGCACCGGAGTGAGAATTGTCGAGTCCATGGACATTTTAGGACTCAAGACCCCGCCGAGCCGGGAATTGAACCCTGGTCCCGGGTCCCGGGCTGACCTCTGTTTCCAGGTCTGCTTCCTCTAACCAGTGAGCCACACTTCTCCACAAAAAGAGGAACATTTAAACCATCTAGCCCAGGGACGTAATCGGTCTGGTGAGGAAGATGCAGATGCAATACATATTGCACCCAAAGTAAGACAAACTCTTACATTCAAACTGCTCAACTATTCGGGGTAGAGGCACACGAAGATTTAAAAACAGAGTAATCTACTCATGGTTTACATTCCCTGAAGCAGCTGATGTAACAAAACTTTTTCATTATTACACACATGAAGAAGTTACAGCGGCCTATACTCCATTTGAGGAAATAGAGATTCAGCTTACTCTCCAGGAACATATTTTTTGGTTTGATGGTTACCTACCCCATATAAGAACAAGTGCAAGGCTTGGTCCTTTAGGAAGACCAGGAGCAACATGGCCGATATTAGTGACCTATCCACCACATCCAGACATTGACACAATGGCAGGTGATACACTACTTGTTCAACTCTACTGCAGCTCTTACACAGAGCATTAGTACTAAAATGACTCCACAATCATTACACGCAGTGATGGGCAAAGTGCCCACCAAACATGAACAAATTCCTTTCTGGGTAGCTCAGAAAATAACTCAGTTACAAGCAGTATTCCAGAATACAACATCATTTGAAAAACACAGAATGTTAAAAATCTGTTTGCCCAAGGGGATTATACCACCGTTAGAGGATTGCACCTCTTGGGTACAATCTTTGCTGCCATATATACCAGAGCTCATAGTATTCCTCCATTAGCAGTAATACCAGATGTATTAAGACAAATACAAAATGACTATGGAGCAAAACCTGCCCTAAACTTAGGGATGAAGTTATTAAATAACTACGACCAGGTATCAGCCATAATACTAGCTAATATTAAGAGGGAAGCAGAATCAGTGGCAATCCGCCAACGCCTAAGGGAGGTCGGCCTGTTAATTCCGGAGGCTGACCTACCCAAAATAATTGAAACTGTGTATGCAGAATTAGGCAGAGAGTTTGGGGGAAAGAGCTTTAAAACCTTAACTACAGGGCAGTCCTCAAAAGGACATTTCTAAGCAGACACCTACTTCTTCTAAAAAGAAGTGGGATAACAAAAAAGAAAATTCTAAAGACAAGAAATCTCAATCCTGAGGTAGGTCTCCTCCACAGGAGCCTTCTGAAAGGAGGTATAAGCTTAGGAATACGGATAACATTAGGAAACCTGACAGGTATCAGGATACTGATACACGTTCCTCTTGTTCCTTTCAGGGCTCGAAGAAAAACCTTCGAAAGACAGGACAACCAGAAAATAGAGAAGAGCGCACACAGTCCAGAGACAAGCAGCGCGCTCAAAACTTAACTTCTAAAAATGAAGATAAGCAAAATCCAGAATCTCAATTTAAGAAAAAGAAAGTTGCTTGTACGAAAATCAGACACGCCCAGAATTCTGAGGACACAACCTCTGAACGAGGAATGTTCTCTGATGATGCCAGACAGTGCAGTAGACGTAACAATAGCTTGCCTTAACCTGAAGAAAATTCTGGTGACAGCGTAGTTGAATGATTACATCATGGTGGAAACACCAGACACCAGGGTGAGTGTCCCACACAAGTTATACAAATTAACACTCCGGTTGGAAGGGGACAAGCCTAGGAAAGTAAAAGGTTTTTTGGGGAAAAACTTATCATCTGGTTATGACATCCTGTTAGCAGAACAAGATTGGCTGCATTTATTTGTAATGTATTGCCCCAGGGGAGAAAGTATAATTTTTCCTGCATTTTCCAACTTTGTTCCTATTCACCTTAAACATACATATGCGCAGGAGTGGCAGTATCCCAAGCTCCGGCATTGTACAAAAATCACGCAGGGTGGGATGAGAACTCAACCTACCACGTGACCTGTTAAAAGTTTCACCTAATGCTCAATGGCAATATCCAATAAACCAAGAAGCTAAAAAACAGGTCAGGTAGATCTTAGATCAATTTTAGTATCAGGGGAGTCATTGAAAAATGTACCTCTCCAATGGACAATCCTTTGTTTCTTGTCACTAAACAAGACAATATATATTGTCTAGTTTTAGATGACAGACATTGAAACTCATGCACAAAGACATTTGCTGTCCAAAATGCACATAGTGTCACATTATTGAATAACATTGTGAGAAAAAAATAAAAAGACACACTTGATATCTCAAATGTATTTTTCCGCCAAAATATAGCTCCTGAAAGCAGGTATCTGACCAAATTCAGTAGTTTGTGGTCCCAACGACAAATCTGTTTAGCACAAGGGTATAAAAACAACCCGGGTATATTTTCAGCAAGAGTAAGAGAGTTACTTCAAAAACTTTATGAAGAAGCATTATCCTATGTGGATGATATTTATCTGACAGACAACGACTTAGAGAGGCACTTGACCAGGGTAAGCACCATTATTATGGGATTTGCCACAGAGGGCTACAAATTCAACTTTAAAAAAACAAATATAGCCTCCTCAATGTCCTATTCTTGGGATATGAGCTGTCAAGTGAAGGCAAAAGTCTGGCAGCTAACTTTTTAGAGAAATGTGAGTTGCTCCAGCCTCCAAAATCTTTAAAAAAAAATCATTTTCACTACTAGGATTCCTAAATTTCGGCAGGACATACATTTTAGATTACGCACAAAGGATAAAACCTTTCTATGACTTGAAAAACTTGACTTTTCAGCCAGAGATTGGACACAAGAATATATTAACATTCTTTCTTTAATCCACTTAGTGATCAGAATAATTGTGGGTCAATGCAAGTACACTTATTTGACCTTTAATCAAGGAGAAACTGTACCAATCGCTTACAAATCACACCTGTACACAAATGCAGAAATGCAGAAATGCCTTTCACTTCAACAGAAAAAATCCCGACAGCAGTTCAGACTGCTGTAGCAAGAGAAAGAGCACTGGCTCAGGGGAAACACATTATTGTCGTAACTCCGTTACTGGCTTTTGGAGCAGTTACAAAGGCCATCATCCCAAATGCGAAAGCTGTTACATCCAAGATGGATACAATGGGCTAATTCTCTTACTGCAACAGATGTTAATTACAGATTTGATCCAAGTTTGAATATATTATCTATACTGACAGATCTGCGCAACCGGCTATAGGAAGTAAGCAGCAATTTTTTCTGCGTGTGTGATCGTTAAAGGTCACATGCGTGATGGCAAGCTCCATCCTAGTTTCACAAAAACGCAATCTGTAGGAGACTGCACGGCTCAGTTGGCAGAATTAAAAGCACTTATACTGGCACTTGTAAATACGGATCGAGAATTCCCCACACTAAACGTGTGTGATTCTTTTAACTGTGTACAGATGTACACTGATTATTTACAGCATTGGGAGCAAAACGGGTTTCAAGACGCAAAAGGTGGCACAATTAAACACAAAATGTTATGGGAACAGGTAGCGGATTTAAAATCTGAGCTACCGAGGACTTGTGATCCATACACTGAGTCATCAACCTGATGAAGTTCACGTTGAAGGGAATTCATTGGCAGATGAAGCCGCAAAGGGGGCTGTTCACACCGCTTCCATAGCTACGCTGATTTGTTGAAAAACGAGAATAGACAGAGATATAATGGTAGCTGTCATCACATCACGCAAAGGCAGCACAGCAGTACCTAAAAAATGTCAACTGAAATACTTCTACAAGTTAGATGCACAAAACATTCCACATGCTCAGATTCCAGGAGTGGGGGATAGAGTAATACCAAATATGGATCGTAGGCAAGGGTTAATATTAGCTGCACACAAGGGTTTGGGCTCTGCGCACACGGGCGTTACATCGACTATTTCTTTACTGAAACAGTGCTATTGGTGGCCAGGGGTAACTAAGCAAACTAAAAATTATGTCTTGAAATGCGACATCTGCCAGCAGATGAAAGGCTCCACTGTTGCACCCCTGGCGCGGACGCCATTACTGAAGTCAGACAAACCACTCGCATGTGTGTACTTGTACCACTGCGGCCCCTTACAAACGGATGGGGCTTACAGGTATATCATTCTAGCAATGGATTCATGCTCAAGATTCCTATTGGTATGGCCTCAGCGTTCTGCTGACACTGAAACTGTTATAAAAGATTTGTGAATCTTTATCGGTACATACGCAGTTAGCACGTTATACTCTGACCGCGGCCCTGCGTTTGGCTGTCGGGCTTACAAAGAGGCCATCAAAGGAATAGGCGTAACATTGAGGTTCCCATATCCGTACCATCCCAGGGAAATTCGGTTGTGGAGAGAAAACAACAGCACATAAAGCAATCTTTAACAGCTAGGGTATTAGGCAAGGACAGTAGTTGGGTCACACACCTATATGAGGTACAGCGGGCATTAAACAACCAGCCAAGAAGCTCTCTCTGGGGTGTCACTCCATATGAGGTCGTCTTTGGGACACAATTGTGGGTACCTGATCTTGATTGTGAAGGTGTAGTGGTGAATGAAAAACCATTTGATATCCATGATTGTTTGGCTGTTTTACAGGATCTAATTGAATCCAGGGAAAAATAAAGCAATATCCATCTAAAGCAGACCACCACTGAGGAAGCCAAGGTAGTCATGGCAAGACCTGTCTGCATCCCAAAAGTCGGGGATCTGGTCAGAGAGAAAATTGTGGACAAAAAGGGATTTGAACCTTCTTACAGTAAACATGTACCAGTCCTTGCAGTACACAGAACAAGAACTGTGTTACTTCCACCTCTTGCCAGAAAAAATTAGAAAAGAGTTGTCTCAATCGACTTACTCAAACCACACTATGTGGCCGATACTAAACAGAAGACCTATTGGACTCCGCTGTAGCAGATGCCCTCCTCTAGCTACAATCCAAGAAGTTCAAACAGAGAGACTTATCACGTTTGAAGAGCAACGTGTAAGGAATAAAGGACTAAGCAACAATGCTATGGAACTAGTTTGACTTGAACCAGACATTTAAATTCCAATTGAAAACCAGAATTCTTCACAAGTTGCAATCAGACCGAATACAGACGTCTACAACAACATGCCTCGTCGAGAGGAAAATACAATTTCAACTAATCCCGATGCAATTCCAACAATTGATCGAACAGCTTCTGGCTATTTCATTAGCTTTGATATGTTTTCCCTGCATCCAAGTGAGCCGGAATTGACACCAGCCAAAACACCATTCAAGCAAGAATTAAAGAATTAATTTCTCTTTCTTCAAAAGACATACCTGGTATCACCTTGGACTGAACTCTGGGTAATTTCTGGGATATTGGTTTTTCTTTTCTGGCTAGGCTTAGTATTGACTTTTAGTATGCTTATCAATGGAAACTTTCTTCAACAAGGTTCAACAGACCAAAAGGTCAACATCCTACTGAAGCCACATCCATCATCACATTGTGAACAAAGAGACATCATCAGTGAACATTACAGCTGTTCCTAAACCCAGTGGTATAGTATGGGACAAGGTTAATTTCAACATATTCGGATCGACCGAACGTTAAAAAAATTAATCATGTATTTAAAATCTCATTAAGTGATTTCATTACCTCCAATACATTTTCTGATGATTGGGACACTGAAACAGTAACTAAAATGTTGTCTTATGTAGATAAAACTGTTGCATTTTCTAATAATGAAATGTTAGAGGCTTCTTCAGACTAAGACAAATTGTACTGTTATCAACATTTTGGTCATCATTTCCTGCACAAATCCATTTCACTCAGGAGTGTATTTGATTACCCTCAGTGGGAACATTGCCCAACACCACCAAAAAGTAGTTCCCAAATGTTTGCACAGAAATTTGCATACTTTTCAGAGGTTAACACCAAAGACCCAGCCTCATTTTATTATTAGGTTGCACCAAAAACAGCACTGAAAATTATGTTCACAAATACCAAACAGATTTACTCTGCTTCCTTTTTGGCCCAATTTTCTGAAAAGGGTTTTAACCTATAGAAAGATGAAATTGACTCAAAATCGATTTGGGGTTCAAGGAACTGGCAAGTCCAGAGTACAGAGGAACTATTTGGAGCATGCCTCATTCCCCAGCAGATGATCTTTTTAAATGATACTTTGAAACAGACATCTTGTCATGGAACAGCCAAGATAAAGGACCTGAACACTCCAAAGTTTCCTACACCATCACAGGGAGGCAGAATTTTTCCTTAAAGGAGGGGCAACAATTGATGACATACTAAAGTACAATAGATCAGACCCAAATCGGAAGTAGTGGTGGTTTGAACCTTAGACACAAACACATGTCATAAACTGTTCCTACATATCACCAAGGGACTTAGTATGTATAGGCCGGATCCATGATATGTACAGAGAGAACATCCAGGGGTAGCGACATCCTATAGTGTTGGAAGTTGTGCAGAAGTGAAACAACACTTATCTTTACTCGCACCAGTCATGGATCCTAGGGACTTTTTACTAGGACCTAGGAAACAACGTCAAAAGCGTTTCATATATGTTGGCATTTATGCTGCCTATAATGAAATCTGGAAGATTTCTCAACAAGAAGCCGCAGAGAGAGCACAGGAAATAGATCGTATTAACTTAGGGAAAGCTTTAGCTGTGGTGGATAATGTGTTAACAAGTTTGACCTCCGGAGTATATTCATTGGGCAACATTGTATCTTCTGCTATTGACACACTAGAAGAGGATTTAGCCATATTACAACACGGCCAATCTCAGTTACGTTCTAATATGTTATGAAGCTGGAAGCTACAATCTTTGCATGCAGGCTTTGTGTCTTGGCGTTTTATAAACAGTATGTCTCTGTTTTCAGAATACAATCTAACTGATACAATGCTGCAAATTGAAAAACTAGACAGGCTTCCATTCTCAGTGGCTGGATTACCGCCCACAGAGTGGCTAATTCATGGCCAAATCACTTTCCCGGTCACGACCTTTCAGTTTTACTATTGCCTTGAACATAGTCAACAAGAAAAATGCAATACTGATCCATTATTTAGATTAATTCAACCATAGGTGCATGAACCACAAAATAATACACCCGAAAGCTCATTAGTAGCTTTTATTTCAATAGCACAAAAGATCCATTCACGATATGTTAAACTCATGGATTACTCCCCCTTTCTCTTTTTTCTCCCTTTACCCTCCTTGTTCTACCACAGTGACTTTCGATATCTTCATTTCCTTGAAAATTGACCTTGTGGCCTTTTCAGAATAGGTAAGGAGGCATTGAGGCAGAATACAAGATATGAGCGCTCTTTTGATTTTGAATAGGCAATTGTCATATATTTTCTTTTTTTGTTTTACAGTGGTTTTTGGTCCTGAAGAGAATCCCAAGAATAAAGAGATTTGAAACGCGTAGACCACATCTTTTTTGCCAAACAGTGGTTTCGTAAATTAGGCTTGTTTGTGTTATGCCCAATTAATGTAAATATTCCATTGGTTGTACATTAGTGTAAATATTGTATAGAGTGTACATATAGAAAAAATCTTTTTGTAAGTCAACCACAGCTTTGTTTGGCATTTTAGGTGCTTTCTAGGTGGTTTATTTTTTTTAACCTTTTTTGCACCAAGTAGGTTGAATGTGTATGGTATTACATCGAGTGAATGTGCTTTGTTAGAGTGAATGTGTTTTGGGAATATGCGATTGTAAGTGGATTTATCACTAGTTCTTATGTCGAAATTTACTCACAATTTATTTTTGTCCATCACATGTAGTTATGTGTTCTCTTTAGGAGAGAATAATTGAAAAAAACTTTTGTGCTATTGAAATAAAAGCTACTAATGAGCTTTTGGATGTATTGCTTTGTGGTTTATGCACCTATGGTTGAATTAATCTAAATAATGGCTCAGTATTGGCATTTTTCTTGTTGTTTGTTGAAAAGTGCTCAGCCTTACTGATTGAGAGCCATACTCTCTATTGTTAACAGTTGAACAGAGGCAGGCAGGCAAATATGAAAAATTGGGTAAAGAATACATTAAGAAATCCTGGCACTTACCACATGGATTTCAATGACGGAGTGGGGATCAAGAAGTGTTTCTTAATGGTACAAATTGGCAAGAGCCCTTTAAGCGGTTCTCTCATGTGCCAAGATATCGTTTTATAAGGGGCCTGTAAAGGTTTAGTTTCGAATCTGTCTTGCCACATGAAAGGACCTCCAGCTGCAGTAATCACAGCTGTATTTAAGTTACTTTCCAATGGGAGTTACTTGATGCTGAACGATCAAGGTTGTTGTTTGATGCTCCTGGGCATTGCCTATCTGGTCACCGTGAACACCAGGGTTACTTGCTGTATCCAAGTATTGTTCCCTGTTAGACCTGACATCATTGGCTTGAGTCTCTCCTCCATTTTTTTCTGTTTGCCTCCTCTGTTTACGATGTTTTTGCTGGTATATTGCTTTGGGCACTGTGCCACTGCTGATCATTGCCATCGTGCAAGTGCTCCCTATGTAAAATTGCAGTATTGATTGAATTCCATGTTTGGCTTATTTGGTTTACTGTCAGTCCCTAGTCTAGTGCACCAGGAGTGCCAGGACTTGTAAATACAAATGCTGCTCGTGGGCTTGCAGCACATGTTGTGCCACCCACAAGAGCGGCCTAGAAAAAGTATGTCTGGAGGTCTGCCATTGCTAGACCTACGTGCAGTCTGGTACTGTCACGCTGACTGCACAAGTACACCTACTTGCCAGTCCCTAAAACCTTCCCTTAACTTCATGTTAGTCACCCCTATGGTAGGCCCACGGGCAGGGTGCATTGTAAGTGTAAGGTAGGACAAGCCTGACCAAGTTGGCATGTCCTAATAGTGAATTACAGCCATATTCGTTTTTCACTATTGTGAGGTAACCTGCTCTCCATTAGTTAGAATGGGCTGCCAGAGTTATTAATGCTATAATCCTAGCAGGCTTGGGGAGCATGGTGCAATGTCGAGTTTGGTATCCCTGAACTCGGGGTTTAATAACGCATCCGTTTGTGTGGATGGTTTTTGGACTCTGGGTTTGGAAATAGCACTTTTAGAAAGCGGCTATTTTCTTGTCTATCTATTTCTGGTTTCTGCTGGTTTGGTGTGTGTGTGACAGGAGCTGGGTGGCTCCAGAGGTCTGAATGAGTCAGTGTGGGGTGAGTGGTGCATTTGCATTGAGAGTAGGGGGAGAGTAGTTCCTGATAGCCTGCCCTGCCTGATACAATGCTGGCTCTACCTCCTGCCAGGCGACTGTGAACTCTGTGCCTGCCATGGACGATCCTGGCCCCACCTCCTACCAGGAGGCCGATAGCTCTGCTCCTGCCAGTGACAATACTGGCTCCACCTCCTGCTGGGCATCTGAGGACCCAGCCCTGCACAGTGAATAGGCCAGGTGCCTCTGCCTGGCTACACCCACAACAGACCCAGGATGTAGGGAAATTCCCCTGCATGGACACAGGGATCAAAGCCAAAAAGGGTTATAAGAGAAGGACCCCTGAACCAAGAATTTAGATCACTTCTGACAAGGAACCATGAACCAAGGACAAGAAGCCTGCTGATCCAAGGACTTGCCTACCCCTTCTGCCAGTGTGCTGTTTTCTGGGGGGAATCCTGCAGTTGCTTCTTTATTTTTGCCAAGGAACCAGGAGAGAGGAACTGTGTGTGTACTCTCAAGCTTTGCTAAAGAAAATCTCCAAGGGCTGGAAGAGTGCCAGCCTCCTGTTGAAGTCACAGGGTTAAAGGACTTCATCTGCTAAAAGTACTTGTTGCTGGAACACGAGAATCCAGCACCTCTGAAAGAATCCAGCAATCTCGACGCCGACGGACGCCGCCGAATCCAGCTCGACATCGTGAGTAACGGCTCCAGTGTCCCGCTTCCTCGACGCCGGCCGCCGGGCCCGATCGACGCCAGCAGCAACGCCAGTGAGTAGCAAGTTCGGCTCCAGCTCCAAGTGACCCCGTGTCTGCACCGCTGCTGATCGCATCGACTTCGAGCCCTCTCGACGCCGTGAGCGCTGCTCACTCTTGCAACATCATCATCAACATCGACGACGACGCCGTATCCTGCTTTGCCCCGTGAGCGCTGCTCCTGCCTGACATCTGTCGACGCCGCTGTAGGTCGGCCAGACTCCGAGGCCGGATCAACGCCGAAGACGCGACGCCGGACATCTCGACGCCGCTGACCATCGTGTGCTTCGCTTTTCCAAGGTACTGTGTTGTGGGGGTCTGTGCGACTCCGGGCTCGACGTAGCGCTCCTCGCGGTCGATGCCGAACCCTTTGGATTAACTTTGCCTCGACGTTGTGTGACTCCCGTGTGGGTTACATTGTTGCCAAGAACTGTGATTTAAAGAAAAAGAGTTGCTTTTGTTGCTAAAGACTTTGTGCTAGGAAGAAACTACACTTGAACTATTATTTTTCCTTCCAAGAGTATTTATTAAGATTGTGGTATACTTTTGTCGTTATTTGGTCTTGTGCTAAGCCTTATATAAAAATCCTTATTTTTATAATACTACTGTGTGGTGTCCATTTGTAGTGTATTCACTTTATTACTGTATGTGGTCATAAATGCTTAACACACTGCCTCTGAGATAAGCCTGTCTGCTTTGCCAAGCTACCAAGGGGGTGAACAGGGGTTATCTAAGTGTGTGATCCCCTTGCCCTGACTAGAGGAGGTGAGTCCCTATGTGTCAGAAGTGTATACCTCTGCCAACTAGAGACAGCCAAGTCTAACAATCTCTCCGACAAATACAGTCAAGGAGGCGCCGCTATGGCCTTCACTGAATATTTCTTTTATACAGTTTGATGCTTTGAGCAGAATGAAAGCCATGCTTTTACAGCAAACCGTGCCATTGACCTCTGCATGAGAAACCTTTGAACTTCAAGTTGCCTGGACCGCGACAGAGATACAGGTGCTAATCCGTACAAACTGCCCCTGACATTCCGCAGAAATGGTGGGTCGTATCATAATTATGTCAGACACGAGCGGTATTGCACACCTATTTAAAACCTTAGGGTCGGGATTCCTAAACACCTTCCATACCATTCTCGGAGTTGTTCTAACTTTATACACTCCGTATTCGGAAGCATTTTTGGGAGTCTACCTCTGATCCTGCTTGCTATTGCTGGAATCCTGATTGTCGTTTACCTGCTTCGCAATGGATGGACCATCCGCCAGCCAGATCGTGAAAGCTCTCCTGGTAAGATATTACTGTGAGCGCATTGTACAACATCTGGGTGCACCTCCCCTTCCAGAACTAAGTGCTTCTTGGTGACTGTCAGTAAGACCAGTCTATGAAGATTGCATCCTACCTGTTTTCCGATGCCTGTTTTGCAGAGTAGAATCCGAGTTAGACATCTGTCTGACACTTCTAACAGAGACGCCAGCAAACTTAGACTCCAGGCTGGAAACACTACGGTCCCATTCTCGACTCTGTCCCCAGCGTATTGCCATCTTAACATATGCATTCCTTGACAATCTGCAGGTGCCCTTGACCGAGTTGGATTTCAGCTCCACCCTTGGCACCGGGGTATCGAATACAGCACCAGCTGCCTCACCAACAACTGTTGCCAACACTGAGGAGTTTCATCTATGCACACTTGACGTGCTATGCGAGGTACTACAATGTTTGTCCCATACGACAGCAGGCACGACAATAATATGTCTCCCAGCCAAGACATATAATCTGAATCTGGCTCATCGTGTGCTGGGAACGAATTACGTTTTTTTCTTTCCCCTTCTTTTTACTCGAAAGAACTTTTTTCAAATTGACACTTTCTATACCAAAACATGGCCTTCTAAGTGCGCTTACAGTAGTTCAACTTGTGTGATTGAACTCATTTAGAACTGTGATTCGCGTAACTTTACTACAAATGTCATATTTTCACACAGAACACTTTTCCTCCTTTATTAAAATGTTTTTAAAGGAAATTTTTACAATTTTAGAAACATTTTAAATGACTGTTTGATAATTGTATGCACTGACACCGTTATAGATGTGTATCTCAAATGTGTATTATCATTGTTAAGTATAAGGTGGAGTGGGTGTTATATTTCATATCGGTCTTAGGAACATCATACACTTTCCCTACATCGTCCCCCCGTCATTTCATTTGAACGAGCTTTATAAGGCCATAACTCCAAATATGGACAGACTGCCTTATATGGGTGAATGGCTTATAAGGACTGTTGCCTTTTATGGACTAAACCTTTCACCTATTTCCATGCAGAGGGTGGGTTTTTCCCAATCGATATTGCTAAGACGTCATCCTTAGCAAATATGAATAAATTATGAGTACACTCTACAGAAGGTCCACTTCACCTCTCCCATCGACGCACAAGGTTTAATCCCCAATGTCGGGGGGGCGCTAGAGGGCGCACGAGCTGAATGGCCGCACTCTAGTGTGGCTCCGGCCACCTGGCATTCCTATCCTGCTTTAATCCTTTAAATCTGCGACCACCTGCCTGAAAAACGACTGGGGGGTAGATATACCTCTGCTGCACATTCTGTCCGAGTTTGGTGATCCTACGACCTGCGGTGACGGAGTTAGACCGAGGTGAATCTGGAGCGGCGGAGGCCCCGGGCTGGGTCCTCGCTGGCGGCGGCACTAGAATTCACGCGACGCCTAGGACTGACACGTGGCGTGTAGGCCGCGAAACGCCGTGCACGCCAAACTCACACGAGCCCGTACCCGGTGGCCCCGGCAGTGGGTTTCTGCCTACCCAGGTGGATTTCTATGCCGGCTACAAACCCTGTGGCGCATTTGGAACTGAGACAAACGCCGCTTGACTACTGAACGCCGGGTCTCGACCGCCTCTGGGTGCTGCCCGCCTGCGGAACCCCTAACAGTGCGGCTCGGACCCGCGGTACGCTTCCTGCTGTCCCGGCATGGGGAAACCGGACACCCGGCAGCCCAAGCTGCAATTTGAACCAGCAACGCAAAAGAAAGGGACTAAGCAGACGGGGGATAGCACTCAACCGAGGAGCCCGACAGCGGAGGTGGCCCCCATGGTCCCCGAGATAGCCACGATGCTACAAGAGATGCGACAGGGATTTGCCACGGTGGTGGACAAGGTGGACAGGCTCTCCGCTCGGATGGACGGCATCGTCCAAAAAATGGATGTACATGAAGAGCGATTCACGGAGGCCGAGCGCCGAATATCCGAAACCGAAGATGCCACGACATCGCTGGCCACGAGGCTCTCTCGCATGGACAATGTGCTAAGGGTGATAGCCGCCAAGAACGAAGAATTGGAGGCTAGGAGCAGGCGGAACAACGTACGAATCACGGGTGTTCCGGAGTCCACAAACACGGGGCGGATGGAGCTCTACGTTGAACGACTGTTAATGGCCACGGTGGGGGAGGAGGCCCTCTCCAAACAGTTTATAGTGGAACGTGCCCATCGCTCCCTTGGACCCCAACCTCAACCAGGTGCCCCACCAAGGCCCATTATTGCACGGCTGCCAAATTATCGTGACCGGGATGCGGCGTTGAAAGCGGCCAGAGCGGACCGGAATCTTGCCTATGAGGGAGTGTCCTTTTCCATCTACCCGGACTTTACCCCGGTAGTCCAGGAACAACGCAAAAAAATTCTGGCTGTAAAAAGGAAACTGAGAGGGCTGAATATTGACTATGCATTACTTTATCCCGCCAAGCTGCGTGTGACCCACCAGGGCACGCAACACTTTTTCTTGAATCCACAGCAAGTCGAAGACTACATTAAAACCCTGTCTAAACGAGACAAGAGAGCTGCACAGGCGGAAGGCGGACACGACTCTGGAGCGGAATGAATAGGATTTGAAACTCTCCACATTTGCTGGTTAATGTCGACTACTGCATTGGATTATGGCTCTTGCGATGACCCCCAGGAGGCTAGGGCTGGGTGGTCCCGCAGGTCCAGTTGCATGCCAGGCCCCCACCCCCCCATGCTCTCTCACTCGCCCGGACAGAGACGGTAAGAATGGAGGAAACTGCGGAGAGGAGAGGTGGGGGTGGACGACGGTGCACCTCTAGAACCCCGAGCGGGTGTACCCCACAGGACTTGCTAAATGCACTTTTGCTGTTGTGTTGTTGTGGGTTTGCTAAGGGAGGGGGGTGGGCACCGGGTACTGGCGAGTTGGGGGCGCTTCAGTGGGAGGGGGGGGGGAAGTTCTGCAGGTGGTACGCTTGGGCTTGTCTGGACCATGAATCTCACTTTCAACAAGTTGGGCCTGTGCCCCCGGATAATTGCGAGGATGCTGACTGCTCCTTTTCATGTGTTTTTGTGCACAGGAGGGGAGGGATTGTTTATCTAATGGCCTGCCAGTCACAGGGGCTTGCTTGTTGAACTATCTACTTTGCGATTTCTTGAATTGGACACCTGGGTTTGCACTGGGTTTAAGGTTTTGTTTTGTTGTCTAGCATGTGCACTTCTAACTCTTCGACCGTCTGCCTACTGCGGGGTGGGATGGTACACTGGTATTGCTATGAAGGGGGGGACCGTAGACCGCTCGGTGTGGCTGTTATGTGACGCAAATACTGATGGCTGTATGGACTGTCGGTTCGTATCGATTTTACTGTTATGTGGTAGACTCTCAGGATGGGGGACACCTGTCTGAATGTTCTTACTTGGAATGTGCGGGGATTGGGGGACCATCGGAAGAGGAGGCACGTTCTGGGCTACTTGGACCGGCATAATGTGCATATAGCCTTTCTACAGGAAACACACTTTGCACCTCACAGGACACACGCCTTCGGTAATAGATGGGCTTCATGTACTGCGTTCTCATCGTATTCCTCCTATGCCCGAGGTACTGTAATATTGGTGAAGAAATCTACTCCCTTTCATATGGCTGGCTCAAAGGCGGATACACAGGGGAGATATTGTCTGGTGTGGGGTAGATTAGGGCGTGTGACAGTGACCCTTGTATGTTGTTATGGGCCTAATGTGGACGACCCGCAATACTTTGAAACCCTTTGGGCTGCCATTTTGGAAACGGGGTCGCAACACATAATGTGGGGGGGAGATTTCAATGTTGCTGTTAACCCGACCCTAGATCGCTCACACCAAGCTCCGCATCACTACACGAAAGGGCGGGAAGTACTGCGCGCCATTTTGGAAGAGAACCACCTTGTAGATGCCTGGCGCCCACACTGCGGGCCGAAGAGGGAGGGTACGCATTTTACGGCACAGGCTAAATCCTGGGCTAGGCTTGATTATTTTTTTCTGACTACACGCCTCTATGCCTCACTAACTTGTGCACGACACCTCCCCAGAACAAATTCTGATCATGCCCCAGTTCATATTGCCCTGCGAGGGGCGGAGTTAGGCCCCCCTGTTACAGCGTGGCGCATGCAGACTGCAATGCTTTTAGATGAGGAGTTTAAGGAGGCACTTCGTGAGGAATGCTTGGATTTTTTTAAAAGAAATAAGGGCTCTGTGAAAGATGTCGAGACTATCTGGGATGCCTTTAAGGTCACACTGCGAGGTTTCTGTATTGCAAAGGGCTCTGGGGTGCTTAAAGCTATCCTGAATCGATTGAAGGCTTTGGAGGCAAGGCTGGGACGGGCGGAGGAAGCCCTCCACACACGCCCTACTGGCGACACGCTTGCGGAGATAAGGGACTTAGTTACTGAATATTCGGATGAAGCTGCACGCGAGGCGAAGTTTAGGCATAAGTATTGGGTGGCGCAGAGATACGGGGAAGGTGAGAGGCCCGGGAAGGCGTTGGCCGCCACAGTCAGGCTTATGCGGACGCCTACTGCCATTCTGGAATTGGAAACTGCCGAGGGGCTTCTGCTCCGGGACTACACGCAGATACTTAATGAATTTGTCAACCATTATAGTACTTTATACACCTCCAGGGGGTCGGGCGGGCCGTCTCTAGACGACTATCTCACAGATGTCGCACTTGGGTGGCTGAGCGACGCTCAGCGGGCCTTTTTGAGCACCCCGTTTGAGCTTGATGAGGTCAAAGAGGCGATCATGAGTATGCAGTCAGGCAAGGCCACGGGACTCGATGGCATCCCTGTCGAATTTTACAAAACCTACATTGACTTCATGGCCCCGGTACTGTGGGAAGTGTATGAGGATGCCCTGGAAGTGGGTCATCTCCCTGCATCCATGAGGACTGCGCTGATCATCTCACTACTTAAGCCTGGAAAGCCTGCTTCGCACTGTGACTCATACAGGCCCCTCTCGTTGCTAACGTGCGATGTAAAGATACTGGCTAAGCTTATTGCCACACAAATTAGTCTGTTGCTGCCAAACCTTATCCTTCCAGATCAAGCGGGCTTCGTCCCAGGGAGCGCTACGTCCCACAACCTATGCACCTTCTTCTCAGTGTATGACTCCGTACATGAGGATTTGCCCATGGCGGCCATCTTTCTAGATGCCACCAAGGCATTTGACTCGCTGGAGTGGGATATGTCTTTAGGGTGCTGGGTCGCATGGGGTTTCCGGCCATCTTCATTTCCTGGATAAAGCTACTGTATACATGTCCCGCAGCCAGGGTCCTTATTAATGGGCAGCTCTCCCCAGAATTCGAGGTCTCCAGAGGGACCAGGCAGGGGTGCCCCCTATCCCCCCTCCTTTTTGCCATCGCCATGGAACCCCTAGCTGCTAAACTGCGGCAACACTACAAGAACAGCGCGCTAAGATGCTTCCAGAGACAGATACTCATATCCATGTACGCAGACGACATCACACTGTATGTTCGACATCCACGGGATAACCTACACCCATTACTTAGGGAATTCATTAGGTTCGGGGCCCTCTCAGGAGTGCAGATAAACTGGGCCAAATCTTGTATCTTCCCCCTCACTGCGTCCACGCATGCATTCCCACTGGAATACCCGCTTACATGGACTGAGGGTGACTTTAAGTACCTGGGTATTCACATCGAGAAGGATAGGGAGGCACTCATGAGGGCGAACTATGGTACGGCCATCAGCAAGGTCGGCGACCAGATTTCGCGGTGGATAACGCTTCCCCTTTCGATGGCGGGAAGAGCCTCTCTGGTTAAGATGATTGTGCTTCCAAAATTGCTTTATCTGTTCCTCAACATACCCTTTCACCCTGGTGCATACTTCTTTAAAAGGCTTCGATCAGAAATGCTTAAACTGGTGCTTAAACTGGTGTGGGGTGGGAGAAAACCCAGGCTCAAGTGGGAGGTACTCACTAGGCCTTATGTGCGGGGTGGATTCGGAGTGCCTGATTTCGAACTATACTTTCGGGCGGCCAGGGCGCATTACGCCTATTTCTGGGTGAGACAGCCTAGGTACATGCCGCAACTGGCTGCGGAGCATTGGCTAGCGCACCCCACGCCTATAGAGGGTACACTGTACACCATTGTGGAAGGTAGGGATAAGACCCCTAACACTCTGTCTAGCACTGTCACGGCCTGGGTGCGCATTTGTGACATGCTGGGACTGCAATTCCTTTATGCCCCACTTATGCCCCTAACATACCACCCACAACTGCCACTGCTGCAGGAAACTGGCTTCCGAAAACTGCTGTCCAAAATTCATGTACACACGTGGGGGGATTTGTATAACAATGGCAAGTTCCGCACCAGAGACCACCTATTTGGAGGCATACACCCTACTTCTCTGGAGATCTTTTACTACCTGCGCCTGCGGCATGGGCTACAAGCCCTCACACCCGACTTTACGCATGAGCCACCTGTCCTACTACCCTTGCAGCACATACTACAATTTGAGAACCCACGCAAACTGGTGTCTACGCTATATAGATCCATTCGGGCCCACATTGAGTACAATACGCTTCCTGCCAAGGCAAAATGGGATCGGGAACTGCCTACCCCCCTCACTGATAAACAATGGGAGTTCTGCTTGCAACAGACGGAACGTATATCATCCAGCAGCAGGTATAGGATCATCCACAAAAAATTTGTGCACAGATTATATTACACCCCGGCTCGCTTACACAGATTTGGTCTGCGGGATGATGATACCTGCGACAGGTGTGGGGCCCCTGGGGCTGATTTTCTGCATCTTGCTTGGGGGTGTGCCCGAATACATCAGTACTGGGACCAGGTGTCTCAGGCCCTTTCTACAATGATAAACACTGAGGTAACGCCGACTCCTGTGATGGCTCTGTTGGGGTATGTGGAACCTCTGCAGGCTGCTCACCGCAAATATGTAGCGTTAGCCTTGTTATTGGCCAAACGTAGGGTGGCCTGTCGATGGGGCAGGGGAAGGGCGCCCAAATTTAAGGAGTGGGTGAGTGACCTGGTATATTGTCAGGAACAACTTCACACATATGCAGAGTTACTGCCGCTCTCATCCAGGCCCACTGATATCTGGGCCCCGCTGCAATGCTACCTGATAACGGAATCTTCACATAGTGATGACTTGTGAGCTGCGGTTGTTGTTCTAGGAATGGGGAGGCGGAATTGATAGGATGTTGCGGGATGGGCCACAGCTCACTGTGCCTCGTGATTGCAAAATGCACTTTATTCCCTTTGTGTTGTCCCTTTACCCCCCCCCCACAGCTTCCCCCTCGGATGTCTCCATTCTACCATGAACTGTAACTGTCCTTAGACCACATGGTCACCACGCGGTGCCGCCCCAATGTGTTTTTCTGTGGTGCACATGCTTAGAGTTTGTTCTGTTCTCTTTCTTTACTGTTTTCAAAACTACAAAAGTGAGACGAATTTATATGCTTTACTTCTGCCTGTACTGTTACTTCAATATTGTGCTGGTATGCAGATCTGCAACGACTGATTGTTATTTGACCATTTTCCTTTCCCTGATTGGCGACTTATGTTATGGCAGCCGGCCTCCGGGTTGTGGCAGTATGCTGTGTATACTTAACAGTACTTAATAAACGTCTTGCACCAAAAAAAAAAAAAAAAAAAAAAGGTTTAATCCCCAATGTCATCCTCATACTGAACAATGGAGAACATACACACAAAGACTGCATAAATGCAGCACCTCTTTCTATCAGTAAACAGGAGGGAACCAAGACTTCAAGGCCGACACACTGGCCAGAGACGCTGTAGTTCCGACATGCTATCGCTCCAGCTGACAGTGGTCTGATGGTCCCTTGCGGGGTGTACAACTCAAGTCCAGGATGAGATCCCACACTCTCACTATTCAGGTATGGGGGCTCGACTAAATTCTAGTGGGATTCTTGGCTCTTAGTCTCAGGATCTTAGACTTAGGCCCTTAGACTTAGGTTCTTTCACACCTACTCACATGCTCACATGCTGGGTACACTTAGGTACATCTAGACAGACATCTTAGGAGTACAAAGTTTGTTTTATAAATGCGTTTTATATTCATGTATGTGTTCATGACTATTGCAAAATGGTAGAAAAATACTATTTCTTTCTATTCACTGTACTGCTGGTTCTATATCTCTGCTACTATATTACAGTAGTAGCAGCACACTTATTTTACATGAGAAGAACAATGGTACAATACATTTTTATTGTAAACACGCTTGACTGTTTCTTCTTTGTATCTCTCTGTGAGCAAAACAAGCAAGCACGAGTGACTGGGTGAAAAGAAGTATATTGTTTCCACAAGTCCTAGGTTATTATGTTCTGAAGTTGCACAAACTAATCTCTCTGATAACAGGAGATTCTAGTGGCTCTGGGAGCTTGCTAATGTGAAAACATAGGCTGACATATTCAGTGGGGGTGTACAGAGTCAGTTTGCCATCAAGCCCACAGTATATGTTATCCGAAAACAGTGTAGGTCCTGCATGAAAGGGTACTATAGAACTACACTAAAAAATAGGGTGGTGTGTGTTTGGAATGGTGTTGTCTTTGTTTTTTTATCCTATGTCGGAAATTCTTCCATGTTGTGCATGATGACCACAAATGTGCAGTTATTCTGCATGTTATAGAATGTAGCACATACCAGGGAGGTGAATTATGTTGTGTAAGATACACAAACGCCCAATTTAGGGGTTTTGAGTATGCTTGCAGATTTGACCACATCTGCATGTCCCTTTATGGTAGGTATGTCTTAGGATTACAGTTTGCTTAGCTGGTTACTCCTCTATATTGTACTATCAGTAATTTGTCTATGATGTGGGAATGAGCTACCATTGTTGGAGAGAGAGAAGGGGAGAGAGAGAGAGAGAGAGAGAGAGAGAGAGAGAGAGAGAGAGAGAGAGAGAGAGAGAGAGAGAGAGAGAGAAATAGAGAAAGAGAGAAGAGGCGAGATCTGCTGGGATGTACATTATTACTATCATCCCACATCTGAGTGTCATTGTGAGATGCAAAGAAGCAGCCATAGAGTATGGATATTTGGAATTTGCAGTTGTGGATAGATTAAAGCCCTCTGATTGACCTGAATTGTGACAGATTTTTTCAGTTACTCCATGGCAGTTACTTTAGTGATTTTTGATGTACTAGTTGCACATTATTGGAGATGGACAACCCTTGTATCACATTTGTCCTAAGTCGAATTCAGAGGAGTAAGTTAAAGTTGGCTACCGACTGCTGAGTATTACGATATTAGTATTAGTGCGAGCCAGAAATGTTATATTTGAAATTACATAACTTTATGAATTCTTGGTGAACTATAGGTTATCCCTCCTTAACTTACCTGTCTATTGAAAGTAGAGTGCTGGTTGGGTTGTTTCCAATGTATACATCGTAAGTTGAAGATTGAACTTAAGAGTGTGACTGTCTTTCTGGGTTATGTAGCCGGAATGTGTAGTGGTACAGTTGTCTTGGAAATCGCCAATGTTTCAACTGTCTTTTCCTGGTACACAAGTGGTTGTCACTGCCTAATAGCCATTCGGAAGCAATGCTGAGTCAGGAGGAAACTCTAGATTCCAAAATGGCATAGTGCTTTGATTAGTCTTTTGTACAGGGGCAGGGTCATCACAAATTAGGTGCGACTTACATTTTTGACTAACATTGTTCCAACCTACACTTGCGTGCACTTAAATGCAGCATAATGAGTTAATGTATCTGCTGCACTTAAATGCAACATAATAAGATAATGTATCTGCTGTATAGATCTTTTTTTTGTTTGCAGGACCCAGACAGTTTGTTAGGTTAATGTGCCTGCCACAGAGGACTGATAATAATAAAACTAGCAGCATTGTGAATCAGAAATGACCCAATATAGCCTGCTATGTCACAAAGGGATGCTATAACAGATTATTGATTTTTCAAAAATAGTTTAATATCTACATAATCCTGCTAGGGTCAACATGCTGAGTATTCATCTCTTCGAACCTCATATTATGGAAACCATAATCAGGGCATGTAAGGCTGAAAGCATTTGTTTTGCATGTGCCCTTCCACTCCTCTTCTCATTTGTTACTATATCCTCTTGATGGGAGTGACATACTGACAGCTTCTCTTTTAATGCACATCAGCCATGTCTACATTTGCTTGTATAGTTGCTGGAAAGTACAACCTACTTGCTGAGAAGTCTAAGTCCTATAAAGGAGGTGATTTGGTTTTCTAGAGTAGATTGAAATAAGGTAGCCTCTTAACTGTTTCATAACATGAACCTTAACTTTTATCTGTACTTATAGCATTGCAAAACAATCCCTCTGGAGGCAAATATTTTCAATTGCTAGTACACATGGCAGGCTTCCTTGCTATGTAGATTCACTACTTAGAAAAGTGTATGACTGTCTAATGTTAGCCACGTAGAAGATACCACCTTGAGGATTATATGCAAGGAGTCTACAGCATGTCAAAGAGTAGAAAATGTCCATAATTATGGAAGTGGAGGACTCTGTGGCATTCAAATGGGAGTTACCATGAAGGCAGCTTCAAACAGAGATGTTATCACAGAGCATGATTTAAGATGCAAACCATGAAACCACCACTCAGACCCTTGGAGCCAGTGCTGCTGCTGTCCGTCTACGGCTCCTCTTACTGGAGATGGAACTAGTGTACTTAGCTAGGTCATAGGCCTCAAATGGAGCCATTGTGGGCTCACACAATCGTCTATCCTTTAGCATGTCTTCCTGTTTTGCTGGTCGATGTCTAACAAAGCCCTCCTTTGGTACAACACATTTTGAACAACCTGCCTGTAAATATGAGGGGTGTATTCCAATGTTGGAGTCTGCTTCAAGTCCATGCAGTTTTCACTGTTGCTTTTGATCAAATGTAATTGAATGATCCATCGTTGGCACAACCTTATAGCGAATTTGATTGTGAGGCCTTCTCTACTACCCATGTAAACTGATATCTAAATTATTTTCACAATTGTTGCAACCCTAAAATCTTTAAAACACCATTTGTAATTTCCCAAAATGTTGGTAATGGAAATGTTCCAAGCTTTCTATAAAAGTATTTCAAATTAGTGCTGAGTTAAATTAAAAACTCACTTACAAAGGTGGGTGGAATTAAAAACACCACAATTTATGAATCATATAACGTTTCCTACCTCTACGTAAGGTAAGGTTCATCCTTTCAGACCTTCCAGGTGTCATAATTTCCTGATTCATAATAGGTAGGACATCCTCCAGAGAACAAATATTGAGTGTGAAAGCTGGACATCTTCCACCTGAGGTTAGTGGCACGGGAGGGAGGGCTCTGAGATGAGGCCAGCTTATGTTTTTTTCAAAGAAAAGAACCTCATAAGCTTTGCATTTCACAAAGCTTGAAAAGTTTAGAAAATACACAAAGCTGCAAGCCAGCCTCCCTTACAAGTTTACACCCCTCCACTTAATTCCCATCTAGTTGATGGGATTTGAAGTTAGATTGCAGAAAGTTAATTGTGTCTGCAATTAATATGTAAAAAATCTACATATTCCTTCACATAGAATAATACGTGCACTATGAATATCGAAACCTGAATATCAATAGTAGAGAATATTGAATCCAAAATATCAACAGGTAAAAAAGTACAGATTTTCAATACCTTTCTCCACATACATGTACCTATTGGATATATACATATATTCATGGTATGTAGATGTTGAGTGAGAAATAGACAATAGTAAATCTGTACTTGCCTAAATGCACTTACCTTTCGATGCTCTGTCCTCGATATTCTAGTAATACAAAATTCTGGGTGTTGATATTTAGTAGTACAACCAGTATTTGGGAAAGAATGCACTTATTGGGCACAATTTTAATGTTCGGTCATAGCTGAGGGCCATGCCCCCCCCTAAAAATATACATCTGCGAGGTGGACTGGAGTCCTAACGGTGATGAAAAGCACGGTATGTTTCATCAGACTGCATCACCAAACACCGACTCTGCTATCTACGTTTGCACCACTAGGACACCAAACATGGACCACTTAATCAACGTTTGTCTTACTGTTTTATCAAAAACACTCCACACATGACTAGACTGGCTGTGTCCAACACTTGCAGGACTGGCCCTATAACAAGAACCATGGATGTACGATAAAGGGCAAATATCATTCTTATTCCAAATGTTATTGTAAGCAGAAAACACACGTGTTCGTTATTGACAGTACACTGTGTAGTACAAGTGCATTTCCTGGTCATTTTGATTAATAATACGTGCCCCGCTTCTAACATGCAGGTATGCAGGCGAACAGAGGTAACGCACATTTTAATCACTGCACATACAGCAGCATGCAGCACGGAGGAAATGAAAAACTGTCAATCAATATCAATACTTTTGGTATGCTCATGTTTCTACTAAGTCATCTTGGTTACAAAACAAAATTGATTCAAAATTTACCCTGTAGCGCTTGAAAATAAACTGCTGCCTAAGTTACCATGGCAGAAAATTAATTGAAGGTAGGGCCTCAAATGATATTTATTAAGTAACGAACAGAGGTCTATTAAGAATTGATTTCCCTGTCAAAGATCATCATTTCTGATGATGCATGAAGGCTCTGAAATGTATCGAACAAGCCAGTCAAAAGGAATTTAATGCACCAACTGAAAAATACTAAGACGAACAAATCACAAGTCACGGGTTAAAATAGCTATAGACATGACTCAGTTAATGCTTTCGTGTAGGACTCAGAAGCACCCGGTATCAAGGTACCAAGAAGCACCCGGTATCAAGATACCAAGAAGCACCCGGTATCAAGGGACCAAGTCAAGAGCCCTGCCCTTTAAGTGGTTGTGCTATATTATTTGTAGATTAGTGTATGGTTAGTATGTTTTGTGTTAGTGCTTATATGGGTTTTTGGGGGTATATGTGACTGAATGAATGCGTGGATGCTGTAATAAATGGAGGGGCATATTATCAAGAAAGGGCGTTATATTATCGCCGATTGAATCGGCAGGAAACTGCTGATAAAGCAGCGATAATGGGCTTGATAATATGCTCTATAAATTCCAATCGAAGCCCATGTTAGATGTCAAGACAATATATGTCTTGACAATATATATATTGACAATATATGTCTTGAGATAATATGCTCTATTGAATTCCAATCGAAGCCCATGTTAAATGTCTTGACATCTAACATGGGCTTCGATTGGAATTCATAGAGCATATTATCAAGCCCATCATCGCGGCTTTATCTGCAGTTTCCTGTCGATAAAAGCGGCGATAATGTAACGCCCTTTGTTGATAATATGCCCCGGAGTGTTATATAAGGATTGGTAATGATGAGGTGCAGGAATGGTGTCACACCCCAAGGTAGAACCATCATGCGGCGAATTCTTCATCCACATGGCAGTTACAGGTATAACACCCTCTGAATCCCAGGAGCTTTGGGCAGCACAGAGTGCGCTACAACAGCTGCAAGTAAAATTAATAATAAAAAACATCTATGTAGAAATACTACCATATATGCACATTTTGAGACGACAGCCCCGGTAGTATGTCCCCACCAAGAAACAGTAGCAGAAGGTAAAAATTCTGACCAGGAATAGGTATAATCAAGTTTGCTTCATCGCTGTCCATAATCACAAGGTAGCGTGTGAGTAACTCAGTGTGTGTCACTTATGGTGTTATGGCTACCACCAACTCCCCACCAGGTAAAGCACTAAGTGCAACTGGAAAAAACAACGCCGGGTACAGGAAGCTGCTCTGTTTTAGGTTTTGCCTGCACAGCGCTTGCGCTGTGCTTGCGAAACCTCTTCTATTAAATATATCTTTAAAGGGGATCAGTTCCCAAAGCTGAAATACTGTGTTGATTCGGTTTTGTGTGGAACTTCGTTTTGTTAACTTCCCCTGGCTGCTGATGGTGGCATTTCCTATTCATGCCTCAGTACCTTTCTTTGCACTTGGTAGGCATTATTGGATGAATTTTTTCAATTTAATGTATTTGGTCATTGTAATAAAATTCTAAATATTGTAATCAACATTGTACATTAAAAATAAAGTTCATATATACAAGAGCTTTGCTGTATTTTACTACGAAACAGGTAGCCACAAGTGCAGGTACCTTGCAGCCAACAGGATTGTGATTTGAATGGTGCAGCAGGTGCAGTAGCACGAGGCCCAACATTTTTCAGAACTCCTCTAAACCCATAATATTTCTATATTTGACTACTAAATATGGAGTCGCAAGGGTAGTTACCTTGCAGTTATAAAGAACTTGATTAGAATGGTGCGGCTGGTGCAGTGGCACCAGGGCCAAAAGCTCGAGGGAACCCACTAAACCCAGATTATTGCTAAAATTGAGCTATGCCGCATTTTACTACAAAACAGGCAGCAACAAGTGCAGTTACCTTGCAGACAACAGCAGGGCCGGACTGGCTACCGGGCAGTTTGGAATGCTGCTAAGCTGGGGGCTGATTTCGTTCATGGAGACCTGCGTGTTTTATACGAAATTCCTTTTGCTTTAGGCACACGCAGGTCTCCATGAACAAAATCAGCCCCCACCGCGGTGGAATCGACCCCCATCTGAGCAGCATTCCAAACTGCCCCGTAGTCAGTCCGGCCCGACAACAAGGTCATGATTTAAATGGTGCAGCAGGTGCAGTAGCACCGGTCCCAACATTTTTTCAGAGCTCCTCTAAACACTTAATATTACTATATTTGACAACTAAATAGGCAGTCACAAGTGCAGTTACCTTGCAGACAACAGGATCATGATTTCAATGGTGCAGGAGGTGCAGTGAGACCAGGAATAAAAGCTCTAGGCACCTCACTAAAACACCTAGAATTGCCAAATGTTTTACTATCAAACAGGCAGTAACAAGTGCAGTTACCTTGCAGACAACAGGGTCATGATTTGCATGGTGCAGCAGGTGCAGTGGCACCAGACCCAAACGTGGTCGGAACTCCTCTAAACACCTAATATTGCTATATTTTACAACTAATCAGGCAGCCATAAGTGCAGTTATCTAGCGAGCACGAGGGTCATGATTTCACTAGTGCAGGGGCACAGGGACCAAAAGCTCCAGGCACCCCACTAAACACCAAATATTGCTATATATTACTATAGAGGCATCCACAAGTGCAATTACCTTGCAGACAACAGGGTCATGATTTGAATGGTGCAGCAGGTGCAGTAGCACCAGGGACAAACGTTGTCATACCTCCTCTAAACATCAAATATTGCTAGATTTTTACTACTAAACAGGCAGTCACAAATGCAGTTATCTTGGAGGCACCAGGGGCATGGTTTGAATGGTGCAGCAGGTGCAGTGGCACCGGGCCCAAAAGTTGGCTGATCTCCTCTTGACACATAATATTGCTATTACATCAATTAATTCTATTATTTCCCTCTTTAATTTAATTTTTTTAAATGTTGCTATTACTTCCTCACACTATCCACTAGTAACAGCACAATATGTTGCATTTGTGTACATAAACAAGTCATAACACTTTAACAGATTTTCTGTAACTTATAATATACAACTACCCAGCAAGCTACAACTTACAACAAAAAACAGCTTATTATTAATCACATTGGTGAACCTAATGCGTTTGCCAATGCTTGTTTCCCCAGCTTGTGGCCACAACCAGCAAGAGTCTGAAGATACATTGCCATCCAGGTATAACAGCACGTGACCAGGCAACTCTAACACAGCAAAGCACCACTCCTGTGCAGTTACCATCAAACATAAGACACTGATCTGCAGCACAAACTATGAGTCCGACAGAAGCTCTTTTACTTTTTTGTACATTAGGGTTTTGTACAGCACCTAACAAGAGCCTAATTGTAAAACAACAAATAATAATCAAATGCTAACTAGTTACTTCATAGCACGAAGAATTAAATCTGTAAAGTAACTGAAAATGTCATGATCCACACTTGACTTATGCATGCAAAAGTAGGCACTGGCCTCAATGATGGTTCCCTTTGAAAAAAGAGGATCTGCCAATTTGTGTGGTGGGTGGGAATGTGGCTTCACCTGTAATATATCCTCCTTAGGTCTAAGACGGGGCCTTGCCTGGGTGTAGTTTTGCATGCAACTGCGTACACCAATGCACACCAGTGAGGATTCACAAGCTTCTTCTGCTCCAGTAAATAAAAGTCTAATATCAGCACCTGCCAAAATGGCGCGCAGCCTGTAGCTCCTCCAATTCGTGCCTGTCAATCTAAGAGAGAGCCTCCTACACTAAAAGGTCAGTTTGTTGTTTCGTGAGCTGTCCCTGAAAAAACTCTTGTGTCTATTCATTTTTAGGTCTCGCAGAGGCGTGGGCGGATCAGCGAAGCTGCTGCCACGCCCTGCGAGAGATATTGTTCTAAAAAGGGTACTGTAAGCCCCGCTCCTCTTTTCCATTGGGTAGCGTCAGTGTTGATGGTACATGCTGGCTTCCCATTGGAAAAGAGGGGTTTTGGGTGCCACCCTGTCCGCTTTTTGTACTGCCCCTCCTGACAAGGTAGCCTGATAAGAACATTCTTCACGTCAGCTGCAAAGGAGGCACCGAGCACAGAAGCGCACGGGGTCACGGAGACAGGGGGATCCCGACAGATGCTTTGTTTTGCACAGGCAGTCTCTCCTCGTTTGAGCCTCTCACCCCCCTCAGAGCACACGTCAGCTCAGGAAGCCGCTCCTCGCCCCCACCCCCACCCCCTTCCTGCTCAGAGCATACAAGCTGCTGGCCCTTGCAGGAGAAAGGAACGGTGCCCCCGGCCTCATTCACGAGTCTGGAGGTGTCCTTCGAGTCAGCACTGCTCTGTGGTGAAATTGCGTGGCTCGTGGTACAACGCGGGTGTCAGCGCTAGACTGGGAACAAACTGCACTGGAAAAAACAGCCGAGCCCACGCGGGTGCAAGTGCGTGCACAGTGCGTGAGCTCCAGCAGTTCGCAGACAGAGGGAGGCTAGCAGGCTTGCACAGTAATGACAGTGTGATTGTTGTGCTGCTGTGACGATGGGAGCTATCTTTATCCAGAGTGCTGGCGGGGGGCTCACGTTTAAAGGAAGCCATGCACAGCGTTTGGGTGTATCATGACCTCCCACGCCGGGTTCAGGCAGACAGAGCACTCTATTTGACAGCTGCAGCCAAGATGCTGTCTGTCACTCCACACCAGGACGAAGATAGGTCAAATCCATAATCTGTCGGCACCAGATAGCCAATTTCTGAGAGAAATCTCGGCGCATGAGAGCTCAGCTGTAAAGGCTCTGCAGTGAAAAAGTTAGAACGCTGTCTCCCATGCAGCCGAAGCACCTTGACAACCCCTGGGACCTGCAGTTTCCGTGCCGCGGACCTCGCACTGCAGCGGTTCTAGGGCGCTAATGAACCCAGAAGCAGCCATGCGAAGAAGAAATAACCGAGAAGTTCAGACAGTGCACTTTCGTATGTGCCTGAGATGCACCAGCACGGACTATACAGTGCGGTACAGGCAACAGGAAGCGAGCAGGCACAGCGCCTGCTCCTGACATGCATGTACAGTGAGTGCAACATGGAAAGGACAAGTCCATGTGTTTCTGACACTCAGCACACAAGTCCCTGCGACCAGCTTAGAGGTTAATCACTATATCTAAACCTTCCACAGGAGGAAAGAATTCACCTGCCTAGATCGACTGAACACAGTTTGATTAGCACGAGTAAATATTAAACAGATAGAAAAGCAGTGAGCAGAGCAAGTGCAAGTATTGATTAATGGTGATGATGTTAAATATGTAAATTCATTTGCACCTAAAGTTTGGGGTCATGATCTGACCACGTTTACAGTGGTCTGATGCCATTTTACCTTTGCTAGACTCGTGCAGCTACTATTAGCTGTGTCATCAGTCTGACACATTAAACGTTTAAAATAGGCGAATAAGTAAGTTATTTTTTTCGATCAATTTATGATCATTTAATCACCAAGTAAAATGATACTAGGAAGCAGCTCCTTTTACAAGAGCTCGTTACTGGCCCCGCCAGAGTGCTGACTCCACACTTCTCATTGTCTGTGAGCCCCTTCCAGCGCCTATCGAGTGGACGGGGAGCTGGCATAAAGCGCTTTCTGCTCTCCAGCATAGTCTACGGAGAGCATTTGAGTAAAACACTTCTGCTCCATAGGACTTGGTCTGGGTTTCATTAGAGGGTGAGAGAGAGCCAGTGAAGCTATATTTCCAATTTCAGTGAAATAAAAAATACTTTCTTGGTTTTCTTCCCGATGCTGAGCTCCCCCCGAAGCCTTGGGACTTAGAGGCTGCTCTTCAACGAGGAAGCCAATTTTATTGACTCCGCCCCCACTCTACGAACATAACAATCGGCTGCTCCCGGCATGGCCCTGGGTACTGCAAGAACTACTGAAGCAGAAGCAGTCTGCCCACTGCCTCCCTGGGTTCCGCTGGTGCCAGCTGGAGAGGCTCGGGCTCCGGCCGCACTGCCGGGTAACTCTCAGCGGTACAAAAGGGGGTGTTGATGGACGGAGCATCTGAATCAATCAAACACTCACACCCAGTCAAAAGATCTGGGTTTAATCCATCACCGTTCTTTAGCCCACTCTGCCACCCCAGTTCAGACATGGCAATATGCAAATCAGTCTGACCCTGTGCCTCATGGGAACAGTCCAGCCCGAACTGCCAAGCCATGTCTTCCCTGGACCGGAAACAAGTTTCCGAGGACCGGTTTCTGGCATTCCAGCCGTTTTCAGCCCGGCTTGCTTGAATCCAGTGGCAAAGTGAGCAAGGGACTCACATCTGAGCACACCCTGCCACACTTATGGTGGCCAAAAGCGGTACAAAAGGGGGCGGTGATGGACGGAGCATCTGAATCAATCAAACACTCACACCCAGTCAAAAGATCTGGGTTTAATCCATCATCGTTCTTTAGCCCACTCTGCTACCCTAGTTCAAACATGGCTATATGCAAATCAGTCTGACCCTGTGCCTCATGGGAACAGTCCAGCCCGAACTGCCAAGCAATGTCTTCCCTGGACCGGAAACAAGCTTCCGAGGACCGGTTTCTGGCATTCCAGCCGTTTTCAGCCCGGCTGGCTTGAATCCAGTGGCAAAGTGAGCAAGGGACTCACGTCTGAGCATACCCTGCCACACTTATGGTGGCCAAAAGCGGTACAAAAGGGGCTGGTGATGGACGGAGCATCTGAATCAATCAAACACTCACACCCAGTCAAAAGATCTGGGTTTAATCCATCACTGTTCTTTAGCCCACTCTGCCACCCCAGTTCAGACATGGCTATATGCAAATCAGTCTGACCCTGTGCCTCATGGGAACAGTCCAGCCCGAACTGCCAAGCCATGTCTTCCCTGGACCGGAAACAAGCTTCTGAGGACCGGTTTCTGACATTCCAGCCGTTTTCAGCCCGGCTTGCTTGAATCCAGTGGCAAAGTGAGCAAGGGACTCACGTCTGAGCATACCCTGCCACACCTATGGCGGCCAAAAGCGGTACAAAAGGGGGTGGTGATGGACGGAGCATCTGAATCAATCAAACACTCACACCCTGTCAAAAGATCTGGGTTTAATCCATCACCGTTATTTAGCCCACTCTGCCACCCCAGTTCAGACATGGCTATATGCAAATCAGTCTGACCCTGTGCCTCATGGGAACAGTCCAGCCCAAACTGCCAAGCCATGTCTTCCTTGGACCGGAAACAAGCTTCCGAGGACCGGTGTCTGGCATTCCAGCCATTTTCAGCCCGGCTTGCTTGAATCCAGTGGCAAAGTGAGCAAGGGACTCACGTCTGAGCATACCCTGCCACACTCATGGCGGCCGAAAGCGGTACCTCTCAGTAGCACGATGCAGAATGATGGCAGGAGCAGTGCTTAATTTGAGTCGGGGGTTCCCAGTGCTCAGGCCCACTAGTAAATAAAGACGAATATTGAAATGGGTCCCAATCGGAACTTAGATTGATGTCCTTAACTCTAATGTCTAACAACATTGATCAGTTTATATAAAATGTTAAGGTTTCTCCTGTCAGTGATTCAGTTACTGATTTTGTTGTTGATGCAGTTTTATATAGCGCGTACTCGAGACGAAGGCATTTGAGCACATTACATGAGCGCCAGTTACATTACACAAGAACAAATTCATTTCTGGTTTAGGACTTATGCCCTGTATTTCCCCACAATTCACGGGAAGGGACGATTGCACGTGCTGTTTAGTTAAGTTGTCCCCTGTCATCTGTGTGCGTCACCATCGGACATTTCTATCTTTTTAGCCGACAGACACATTTCAGGGGACCTTGGGGGGAGGACAATGAGGAAGAGGAGCAGCGGCTGCTGCAGGCACTTGTGATCTGCTGGAAATACCGGGTATGGGAGGGTTCGCTCAGTGTGAGGAGATATTCCACCAGATACAGGTGAATCCCGGCAGCATTTCACACCAGGAGTCCAGGATGGCACCACAAGGGCTCACAATCCTGAGTGGTTAATCCTAGAACAAAGGGGGCATGCCTACTCCCCAGCATTCATCAAGCAACGGATAGAGCACCCCTTTCAGATGTAAATAAGTGTTCGCACCTAATGTGTGACCTGGTGCACTAAGCCCTCGGGTGCCCCCAGCCTCCCTCAAATCTCATGAATATTTATATTACTACTTGACGGTTTGAGGATTTCCTCAGATTTCCTGAAGTGATTCATTTGCCATCTCAGATAGCAGTCTACAGGCACAGCGTCTCAGATTATCACCAGACCGTCCCGTTCTTCAGCCTTCATCAACACCCTATGCTGAGACTTGCAGACACAAACCACAACAAGCATTTGCAATGCAATAGGTCTCGCAATTGTGAGAGTTTGAGCTATTGGCATTGTAAATGACAATGCCTTTTATTTACGTGTTGATTTTTAAAACATAAATAAATGTCATTGCCATTTACAATGCCAATAGCTTAAACTCTCACAAATGCGAGACCTATTGCAATGCAAATGCTTGTTTAAGTTCCAAAAGGTGAAAAAACATTAGTCATTGCATGCACATTTTGTGCTATTGGAGGAATGCAGTTTTTAAAGGTTTACAGGAAGAAGGCAGAGGTAACATGGGGTTTGGATGGAAAAGGTTGTTATTTATAGTGACACTAAACAATCAGTAGTGCTTCCTTTGTTGTGCTTAAAGTGCCAACATGTTTGCACTAATTGCCTGTTTTTCACACTTCGGGGCAGATTTACAATAACTGGCGCATCCCCAGGGATGCGCCAGTTATTGTGCGCCGCAGCTCCGCCACCCATGGTGCGCCGCACAATGCGGCGCACCATGGGGCAAAAATGGCACAGATGCGTGACGCATCTGTGCCGTAAAGGTGACACATTGCTGGAGTTGCGTCGCAAGCGCGACGCAGCTCCAGCAAGGCTCGGGGGTGCCCTATCTGTACAATGCTGCGTCAAGCCTTACGCCTGCTTCAAGCAGGCGCAGGGTTTTGACGCAGCATTGCCCTAAAAGTGACTGAGTGACATCTTGTAGATGTCACTCAGCCACTTTTGCGAGGCGCATCTGCCCCGGAACGCCCACCCTGCGTCGGAACGCCTACATGTGGCGCAGGGCTTTACAACGTGACGCATCTGCCTAGATGCGTCACTTTGTAAATAGGTCTCAGGGATGCGCCACGTTCACGCCGCCATTGCGTGACGCAAACGTGGCGCAAGTCCAACATAAATCTGCCCCTTCATATTTTTTTTGTAGGATTTTGCTGATCATCTTAACTTTCACTGAGGGATGTGATCACCTAAAAACCTTACGTAACTCTCCCTTTGATATACTCGTCAGTTCCCACAAAGAAATGCAGAGGGAAGAAAAGTTAGAAAGATAAGTGTCTTAGTGTAAGGTATTAGGTCGGTGAACACTCACTACTGGGCAGACCTAGCAGATGATGGGTGCAGTGACAGGAGACGGGCTGTTTCAGAAAGATGGTGACACGCACTGGAGCTGGATGACTTCTTGTAAATGGTTAAAGAGCAAAACTATTACATTCAGAGGAGCGCTGTGTTAGTGAACAGGCAAACAAGTTAACTAACAAAAATGGGACATATTTGAGTCTTTTATGGTATATTACAAGGTATACAGAGTGTATGGTATGGCACAGCCAATCAGTATGCATACAATTTGCACAGAACAGTTTGGACTGCCACAGTGATAGGACAGCCACACACATTTGCAGTCTTACAGTTAAAATCACTATTATTGAAAGAAAAGCACTGAACTGTGACCAATGAAGTGACACTAGCCACTTCTTCTGCGATCATACCTAAGCATATCTGCCACCTACTAAGTTGTGGACTATTCCACCTTGGAAATACACACTAAGGATGCCTACTGAAGGCAGTATCGCTCATTCTGGGTAAGCATTAATATGTATTGGCCCCTAGTCCATGTGCTGTCGCAGAGCCTATTGCCTTTTATCTTTTACGATCAAAACTGTACTGGACAATGCATGATTTCACCTCATTTCATTTTTTTTTTAAGAAAAAGATTGCCGGGGTATTCGAACCACTGCACTACTCTGGAGGATGTTGATGGAATTCAGGCCAGGTAATACGCCTCACCCCTTTCAAAGATCACCAGCCACCACTGAATCCTCACAAATGGAGAAAGCAACTGAAGAATGTCAGACCGAGGCCCTTTGCCAATTGGACTCAAACTCCAACCATAGACTCAGTATTCAGACTCTTGCTCAGCTCAGAGCTTGGAAGAATCTGAAAGATAAATGCAGGTATGTTAGACCTGGGATCCCTGGTTGGCTGAAGTAGGTACCTTAGGCCAAGTAAGGACCCGCGTTCCAACGTCAGGAAAAAGGAAGGTCACCTTTTTAGATATCTCCAATCACCCGGTAGCTTGGCACGAGCAGCCAGGCTTATCTTCTAGGCAAATGTGTTAAGTATTTGCAACCACACTCACAACAACCCAATGTTGACCCCACAAATAGACTCCACACAAATTTTATAAAAACGAGTATAAACTTTATATAAAAAATATACAAGAAGACCAAATGATATAGATCCAACATATGAGGTTGTGTACTATTTCTCCTGGCCGGTTGTTAGGCCAGCCAGCCCTTGTAAGTTCTGGTGGTATTAGTGAGCACTTCTAAACATTCTTCTGTAATCCTAATATAATTTCATACAGTTCTTAATGTTAGAATCAGGCACTTTTGCAATGTAAAAATACAGTAAGGCGTAACACAGCAATCAGACACTCTGCAATGTAAAACAAATGCAATGCGTAACGCAACAATCAGGCACTTTGCAAGGTAAAATAAAGCAATGCGTAATACAACCACCAGGTATGTCATTATGCAGAAATTAGGCAATGTGTTATACACTAATCAGGTAATTTGTTATGCAGGAATAATGCAAGGAGCAAAACGCTAATCAGGTAGTTCATTATGCAGATAAAATGCCATGCATCATACACTAATCAGGCAGTTCTTTATGCAGGAATAATGCAATGCGTAATTCTCTAGGTACTCCATTATGCAGAAATGATGCAATGTGTAATATGACAGTCAGGTACTCCATTATGCAGAAATGGTATAATGCGTAATACACTCAGGCACCGATCACTGTGCCTTAGGCGATCTCTCCACCTCTCCTTCTGACTTGCAGTCAGGCCCTCAACAGTTGCCCCCAACACGAGTACGATGTAATCAAAAAGTGTAGCTCTGCAGTTCGGCCCCTTTACTGCCACTCCCTTGGCAATACGGGCCGCAATACGAGACAAAGCAGAGGCTTGCGCTGCTGACACGAGAGAGAGGCCAGGAGGGTCTCCCTACGAACCCGCGCCCCACGAGTCGGCACACGTTACCTGGGAGGCAGGAACTCACCCTCCTCTCCTCGTCCAGCGGCTCGGCCTCCATTGCAACTTTGTGAATTGGCAACGGCAGACTCGGACCGGCAACTCAGCTCCTCCTGGGCTGCCGGTCCGGGCCGCTATAGTTACAAAGATCTCAGGCTGCCTCAGGGCACATGCACACAGCTTTGCTGAGTCTTCCTTAAGCTTCGGTTGCACGATCACTGGGCACTCCACACACAGGTCTCAGGCTGCACGAAGATCACACGCACAGAGTCAATGAGATTCACTTAAACTCTGGTGCACACAATAACAAGGGAAATCCTCATGAAGGTCTCAGGATGCACAACGCACATGCACACAGCATCGATGAGACTCACTTGGATTCCGGTGCACACGATAACAAGGCAAATCCTCACAAAGGTCTCTCGATGCACAACACACACGCACACTGGGTCGATGACACTCACTTGGATTCCAGTGCACACGATCACTGGACAATCCTCACAAAGGTGTTCAGGCTGCACAAAGCACATGCACACCGCGTTGCTGATCCTTGCTTGGACTCCAGATGCCCACGATCACAGGGCACGCCTTACAGTTCACCTCGGGCCTTTTGGGATAAGTTACTTCAGGACACAGCATACAGCACACAGCAAAGTACTTTCAAGCAGGGGGACACAACACAGAGCAAAGTCCCTTTAGCCTTTCCTTGGTTAAAACAGCAAATTGCATGCCAGCCCCAGAACACATACCAAGGGTCAGTCCTATTCTTCAGTCTCTTCAGTTGTTTCTTCCTTGGCAAAGTTCCTCTTGACCACGAAGTAGCTCTAGTCTTGTTCACACTTGATCAAGCCATTCTCCAAAGTCCAGGGACTTCAGCTCTCATAGTTATACCCCTCATTGGCTTTGAAGTCTTTGTGTTACAGGGGGCACTGACCCCTGTTCAAACAAGTTCTGGGTGCCTCCCTGACAGTGACACCTTCTTCCTTTGATTAGTGGGAGTCTGAATTCTCAATCCCTCATCAGGATATTGGACAATTGTTTTACAGCAGCAACCCAGGCCTCTTCACACGTAGGGGCTTCTCTTCCCAGTACGCTCCAGATACAGGTCAGCCTTTTGCTGTCTCACCTCTTCCCCTGGGTCAAGACATTCCCCAGATTCTATCGCTTTCAAATCCAGACAGTCAATCCACAGCCAGGCAGAGACACACTGAAATGTTAGAGCACAAAAACCCAGCCACTTCTAAAAAATATGGCTTATAAACACACAGTGCAAAACCACCTTCATAAAAAGATGTTTTATTACATTGCGAGCTCAGGCATTCTAAACTTCACCTTTCCATCTTAAGCTCTTAGGAAGATAGGCTGGAAAACATATTACACGGCCTTCCCATTCTATCCTACAGGCAAGATGTCATTTCCACAGTGAAAAACAAAATGGAGATTATTTCACTGTCAGGACATGGCACACACTTTAATACATGTCCTACCTTTCACGCGCACTGCACCCTGTCCAGGAGGTACCCTAGACCTACCATAGGGGAGTCTGAGGTGCATAGAAAGGAAGGGTAAGGTCTGGCAAGTGAGAGCACTTGTCTGAACAACATGGCAGTTTAACAAACTGCGCACAGGCCCTGCAATGGCAGGCCTGAGTTCCCTTTTTAAGGCTACTTGTGTGGGTGGCCCAAATAGTACTGCAGGCCCACTAGTAGCATTTGCATTACCAGCCCCGGCACACATAGTGCCTTTTACTAGGGACTTTACTAGTAAGGCAAACATACCAATCATGGACAACCAATTACCATTATACTTTATACAGGGAGCACTTGCACTTTGACACAGTTTAGCAGAGGCAAAGTGTCCAAAGCATCTAAGTTAGTCAAAAATAGAGACGGTAGAGGTATAAGTCAGGGGTAATCACGCCAAAAAATGCCCGGTCTCACAATGTACTTTATAAACCCCCCAAATCAATAAAACAAATGCATTTGAAGGTAGCTGCAGATTTTTCACTGTCAGGTACAGAGCCTATCAACTACATGTTGGTTCCCTGTTCGAAGTAGCTTGACATGAGGTATGGTTCTGGGTATAAAAAATCCTGTGATCAAAAGGAACCAATCAGAGATGATTATATAGGGGCTTAACTTAGTGATAATCATCCTGACAAAACCTGCAATAGGTGCAGGGGGACTTCAACATATCTTTGCCACATGAACTCCCTGTTAAGCTGAGATTGTACATTATAAGCATCAAAGGCCTCACCTGCATTACACTGAATCCTAGCACAAATGACAAACCAAGGGTTTTCAATACTCTTCTCAATTCCCTTGAGTGTAATCCTTTGAACTACTCTGAATTGTCACAGTGTATTATTAACTATTCTTACTTTGAAACAACAAATACTACCACGCAGGCTCAATCACACCTTCCACCAGTGAAAAATGTGAGAAAAGAGAGAGAGTACCTCACGGTAGAACCACCAACGGGGTTGCTGACTAACATTTGACAGTTTACCCACTTCTCCTCATCGGCAACTCTCTCTCTAAGTGTAAAAGAAAAAGAAGACAGTGTTTGTTCTCCTTTTAGAGAACCAAAGCATAAAACGTGGTGAAAAAAGTGATAGTAAGACAGAATAACCGTGCTTACTATGTCATGTGCATGCCCATTGAACCCCTATGAGAATTAGTAAACATAATTCTCACCGTTAAAAACGGGTAAGGCTTGCTGTGCAACCAACTTTTATTCCAAGCTGAAAGCCTTCCAAATTAAAAATGGTTGCCATCAAACCAAATTCAATTCAACATTGCCAACATGTTTCGTTGCTACACCATCTCGCAACTTCATCAGGGCTAATAGGGGTTCAAGTTCTCAATCTTCACTTCATATTCGCTTAAAACCTGTGATGGTAGAAAACAACACACAACAAAGAGCCAGTTGTAGAGTTCCATCTGCCTTCTGCAAGGACATAATGAATTCCAAAATTATAGCAGCACACAGTTCCCTTAAAACATTGTAACTATTCATTACCTGCAGGTTGCGGAATTACAGCACACCTGCAACCCTCCTCACTTGGACCAGCGTCAGACGAAGACATCGCTGATGTGTTTCATCAATATTACCAATCTCTATATACCGATGATACACACCCTTCTGAGATTACCTTATCCTCCTTTTTTGACAACCTTCCCTCACCCCCTTCCCTTACTGATGAATTTGCGCTACTTGAGAGGGAGATTACTATCCAGGAAGTTACTCGGGCCATCACTTCACAAAAATCAAAAGCGCCAGGTCCTGATGGACTACCTGTTGAATTTTATTCTGCCTTTCATGCTTTTTTTGATCCAAAACTTCTGCAATTGTTTAATTCCTTTATTGCAGATGCTGAAGCTTCTGGCTCTTTTCTCGATGCCTTCATCATCATAATACCTAAACCTGATAAAGACCATTCACAATGCAAAAATTTCCGCCCTATTTCATTAATTAATTATGACTGCAAAATCTTTGCTAAAATTCTGGCTACACGCCTCGATTCCGTTATTCCCTGTCTAATCAAAACGGACCAGGTTGGGTTTGTGAAGGGTAGACTTGCTGCTGACAATGCCCGTATGTTTTCCAATGCTATTGCTCATAGTAAAAATCTTAAAACCCCAATGGCAGCTTTGTCCTTAGACGTGGAAAAAGCGTTTGATCACATTAATTGGCAATTCATGTTCCACACCCTCAAATGGCTTGGCTTTGGTCCCTCTTTCATTTCCCTGGTTAAGCTTCTATATTCATCTCCCTGGGCCAGCATTTTTGTTAATAATCAGTTTTCTAAGTTCTTCTCTCTATCTAGGGGTACTCGGCAAGTATGCCCTCTCTCCCCTTTATTATTTATTTTATGTCTGGAACCCTTTTTAGAACGTATTTGTTCCAATCCCAATATTGTTGGCCTTAAGCTACCTTCTACGGAGATTAAATTGTCTGCGTATGCGGATGATGTACTGGTGTATATGGCTGACCCTACTTCTTCCCTTCCCCCATTTTTTGGATGAAGTGCGTTTGTATTCCTCCATATCGGGCTAGTAGCTCAATTTATCCAAAACAGAAGTCTTGCCTCTGAATGCAGCCTGCTATCAGTACATGTTTAGTGACACTGAATTTGCATGGTGTCCCCCCTACCTTGGTATATGGTTCTCATCATCTTTAGTAGATATACTTAAATTTACCTTTGATTCCCTGTTAAAAAAACTCCAATCTCTCCTTCAAATTTGGTCCCCCTTATTCCTTTCTTGGTGGGGTAGGCTGGACACTATTAAAATGATGATTACTCCCCATGTTCTTTATACGGTCTCTATGCTCCCTTTCAAAATCCCTAATTCATATTTTTCCCGCATTAACTCGATCTGTACAAAATTTTTGGGGAATGACAAACACCCTCGTATTGCTTTACATAAACTAACCCGCCCTAAAAATGAGGGTGGTGTTCGTTTTCCCAATTTTAAATCATATCATTCTGCCTTCTTGATTAAACAGCCCTTTTCCTTAGCTTATGATTTCATGGATAATCCTGTGCCTAAATGGGTTCTCTTTTAAAAGGTTTTTCATTCCAGCATATTGTATTTATGACAAACTGCTCTTTTCTAACTAAATTCCCTATTTTAAAATACTCACAAACACTGCTTTATAGTGCATTCTCTTCTAACCTCTCACCTCTCCAACGCTTCTTATCCTCCATTGTGTGGTATAACAAATTCATTAAATACAAAGGCAAATCGTTTTATTTTAAATATTGGAAAGGGAAGGATATTTTGTTTGTCCATCAGTTCTTTGATGGTAATGCTATTATTCCTTTCCATGTACTGCAAAATGTATCACCTTCCTGTTTCGTCTCTTAATGAATACTCTATTATAACATCTGCCATTCAATCACAATTAGCTTCTCTTTCGCTTCTTGATACCTTTCCCATTTACACACCCACCACTCAAATGTACCCATTATTTTCAACTCAACAGCCTAAGGCTGCTCTAGTTTATACCATTTTGTTATCAAATGTTACGGAGCGCCTTAAATCAAAGGTAGAGACTGCTTGGGAACATGATCTTGCCATCTCCCTTCCTGTCTCGTTGTGGGATCGTTTATGGTCCAAACTGTTTAAAGTATCAATTTCTGCTCGTATTACCGAATCTTTGTTCTTCATTTATCATAGAATTGTTATTACCCCTGTGAGTATTAATAAGTTCTCCCCTACTTTCTCTCCGTTATGTTGGTCATGCTCTAAAGAGTTAGGTTCACTTAAACATCAGTTATATGAATGCCTCCCAGTTATGTCATTTCGGAATGATGTTTGGAATATTTGCATGCCAATGTTTCGCTGTTCTGCCTCATTATCATTATTGAATGTTTTTCTAGGTTCATTATCAGATGATGTTGATATTGTATCTTCTTCTGCTAGGCTGTTGGACCTGTTTATTGCTCTCGCATTTAAAGTTATTTTGTCGTGTTGGAAGGATAACTCCAAACTTTCTGTACATACATGGTGGAATTTCATTTGTGAGGAACATAGGATTGCTATTGCTTCCTCCTCTTCTATTCCCCTAAAAATCAAATCTGATCTTCTCTGGCTCCCCTTTACTACGTATCTTTCTTCCAACTTCCCTATATGATTGCTCCACCTTTAATCCCACATATGTTTTAGTCCTACGGCTTTTCACTTTTCCTTTTCTCCCTTCTTTTCTCTTTTCTTCTGCCCTTTTCTTTTTTTCTTTTCCCCTTCTGTCTTTTCTCTCTTCTCTCTCTCCTTTTCTATACTTACCTCTTTGTTATACATATGTGTTAGACTCCATGTTCTTTTGTGTTTTATACCAATCTGTATGACATATGTATAATTTTCTCTTTAAAAACTTACCAATAAAAATTTCTTAAGCAAAAAAAAAGTAAGAATAGTTAGTGATACACTGTGGCAAATCAGAGTAGTTGAAAGGATTACACTCAAGGGAATTGAGAAGAGCATTGAAAACCCTTGGTTTGTCATTTATGCTAGGATTCAGTGTAATGCGGGTGAGGGCTTTGTTGCTTATAAAGCTGAGATTGTAGCTAAGCCAAGACTGGTTAACTAGCAGCTGTCCACAGCCAAAAATAGTGCCTGCACCAGGTCAGCTTCAAGCAGAGCCCAATGTATTGATTCACCTGCGCTGGGATTTGGGTCCACCATGATCCTCGGCCACTCTGTGGTTCAACACGTCAATAAACAGCCTCTAAACAGAGTCACTAAGTAACGTCAAACCAGACATTTGACAATTTCAGATCACCTTTGCTCAGGGTTCCCCCAGTGACCGATCCCTCCAAATCAGCCTTTTGATATTTTTGAGGTAGAGATTCAACACTGCATCCAAAGTCTGTGAGCTTTCAGACATGTTCAAAGGAATTTCTCATCTCTGGCGAGCATGATCCAGTTTGGTAAACCCACTGCATGAAGCACAATATAAAACAAGCTCTTATTATTTATTTAGCATTCAAGGTGTTGTGATGAAACAATTTAGATGGAACTGGGCTCCCATGTCTCACAGTTTGACACACCATCACACCTGTGGTTTCACCTCCCCTTCACTTAGAAGTGAACGAGGAGGTAGCTACTGTCAGTAGAGCCTCTACTGGCTCTATGATGGTAATCTCTTACCAAGCAATCTGTCTGCTACATGGCTGCAGAGTGATAGTGATGGTTGGTCTGATCTACTGAGAAGGGGCAACTCTCACTGATCTTTTAAGCCCTTGTCTTCCATGCCGGGGAAGGAAAAATGAGGATGGTTCCCTTGTTCAGGTAGAAAACACCCTCCACATTAGGCCATTTGTTCATTAAAAAAGAAGAATATGAACCGCAAATTTGAGTGATTGTATTCTTGAAACAAATACGTTAACAAAATGGGGCTTTAAACATGGCTTTCATTCTGCAAACCTACACAGCTGTAAGGGAACCACTGCATCCAGGGCCAGCTCTCAGACAGTGCAACTGGCGCAGCTGCACCTGGCACTGACCTGGGGGTTCAGTGTTTCGAAATAAGTAACACAGTTTAAAGAGCACCTGCTGCAGAATTTCTTGTGTGTCCATCAGTTTCAGGCAACAATAAATAGGTCAGGATAACTCTGGTGATTAATTATCCTGCTGGAGAGAGTTTTAAGTTCTGTCAAATGGCGGTTTTGACTCATTAAACCGAAGAGGGTTAATATGCCTGTTGCAAAGAACAGGTACCATGCAAATCACTGAACTGTATCTTATGTGGATCAGTTACTTGTTTTTCATAAGTTACAACCCTATTAAAGCACAGTGAGCTATGAACGGTCATCAAAGATCTGCATGCAAACTGAAAGTATTGGTAAGAACATTATGTTTTTCCCTAGTTTTGCTAAAATGTGTTAATTGAGGTAGAAATGCATTGCCATTAGTAAAGCCAACCAGTGTGGTACATTTCAAATCCAGAGCTTGTGCTACTCTAGACAAATCACTCTTTTAAAATATACTGCCTGTTAGTATTGATGATATGTGACTCCTACACCTTGTAATCCTCTTTTTCTCATGTAACATTTCTAAAGGTTGATTTACAATTGTATGATTCATTATGATAAATGCAGTTCATTTTAACCACTTGGACGCTAAGGGAATTCAGCTCCTTTAATGAGATGTCCATTGAAATGAATGGGCAGTGCATGACAAGTTACCCTTGTCATTAGCATCCAAGTGGTTAAATGTTTATTTGAGTTGTTGCTGAAGTGTTTCACCACAGTTGGTGTAGGTTACTGCTGTCAATTTCTAGACACATGTGTTTCTGGATATTATCCTTCATCAGTAGAGCAGTGCACTCCAATATCCCTTATGTTTGAAAGAATATATGATGCTACAACGCATGCAATTTCAACCTCTGCTTTTACAACGCAGTCTTTACATCGCAACTACCATTACATTGCATGATTTTACAATGCATGCTATTACAACACATTTTTTTAAAACTACCATTACAACGCATTCCAAGACAACGTATACCATTACATCTCATACCTTACCATTACAACACAATACTTTTAGGGCAACAGTAGGGTAAGTGATAAATAGTTTAGGGGTCAAAATTACTATTCCCACTCCAGTGAGTGCAACAGTAGGGTAAGTGCTGGATAGTTTAGGGGTATCAATTACTATTCTCACTCCAGTGAGTGCAAACAGTAGGGAAAGTGTTGGATATTGTAGGGGTAAAAATGACTATTCCCATGTACCCCAAAACCCATACCCACCCTGATACGAAAAAGGTCTCCATTACTTACCTTATAATGCATTATAATGGCATGGGTTGTAATGGTATGCGTTGTAATTGCATGCATTGTAGTGACATGCATTATAATGGCATGCATTGTAATGGCATGTGATGTAACAGCAGTTCCGTTGTAACATTTGTGTTGTAAAGGTAGGTTGTTGTAATGACTGCGTTGTAATGGATGTTTCCCGGTACATGCAGTTCATTTTAAATCCTTACTTGAGTTTTTGCTGAAGTGTTTCACCAAAGTTGGTGCAGGTTAGTACCAGGGCCGGACCGGGAACCAAAACCGGCCCCGGCAAAGTGCTCAGATGGCCCCTGGGGGGAAGGTCTGAGCTCTTTGCTGGGGCCGGTTTTCGGCCGATTTTGTTGCAGGCCGATTTTGCAGCTATGCTGCATAAACGGCCCTGTAACATAAACGGCCCCCTGTGGCCCAAAACCGGCCCCCACCCTTGCGGCGCACCGGGGATTGCCTGTGAGAGGTACTGAGACCCTAATGGCATATGTTTTCTGGAAATGGACTTTAACGTCTTAGCTGCGGCTGTCATTTCGGTGCTGGGCGTTCAAAAGAGTGAGCGGGGCCGTGTCAGCCGTTGAATGTTCGCAGCACCAGCCAGGTAGTGCTCCGAACGTTCAGCAGCCGATGGCAGCAGCTATTTATTTATTTATTTAGGATTTTGTAGAGCGCACAGCTACCTCCGACGGAGGTGTCCCGGCGCTGAAGACATGATCTCAAATGGGTCGAGAAGGAGGTAAGTAGTAACATTAGATCTGGGAGAATAACCAGGTCTTTAGTTTTTTCCGGAATTGGGGTTCGGATGTCAGGAATCTTAATTCTGTGGGTAGCTGATTCCACAGTTTGGAAGTGGCTACTGCCAGGGCCCTTCCACCTGTACGTGTAAGGCAAAAGCGGGGGCAGACCATGAGGCGGAGATGATTGGATCTTAGGTTTCATGGCGCTTGTGAAAACCTCATTCTCCTACGTAGGTAGGTAGGGCCTCGATCATTTAGCGCTCTGAAGGGCAGTGTTAAGGCCTTGAATTGAATGCGAAGTTTTATTGGGAGCCAGTGGAGTTTGATCAGGTGGGGTGAGATGGAATGACAGTAGGGGATGTTGCAGACTAGCCTAGCCGCAGCTTTCTGGACTTTTTGAAGTTGGTTAATGAGGTAAGTAGGGGCGCCTACATATAAGCTGTTGGCGTAGTCCAGGTGAGCGGTGATGAGGGCATGAACTACGGTCTTTCGGGACTCAAGTGGTAGGTAGGGGATGATTTTTTTTATCATTCGAAGTTTCCCAAAACAGGCTGAGGTGACTTTGTTGATTTGAGTCTTACAAGAGAGGGAGGTGTTAAATTGAAAGCCAAGGTTTCGGGCGGTTTGAACTGGTTCCGGGGGGGGGTCGAGTTCAGACGGCCACCAGAGATTGGAGGGTACAGGTGATTTTTGGTTAAAAAACAGGACCTCGGTCTTGTCTGTATTGAGCTTCAGGTTATTGGCAGACATCCAGGCGGCGATGTTAAGCATACAGAGGCGAAAGTTGTTAAAAGATTTTTCAGTGTGGTCTTTAAAGGAGAACACCAGTTGGGTGTCGTCAGCGTAGAAGGTTACTTTGACGCCACAGGATTCAACCACTTTTGCCAGAGGTTTGAGGTATAGATTAAAGAGGAGCGGACTAAGGGCAGAGCCCTGTGGGACGCCCCAGATCAGCTGTTTTTTGGAGGAGAGAAATGGTCCCAACATCACTTGCTGTATTCTATTTGTGAGAAAAGATTTTATCCATGCGAGAGGGGGCCCGCCGATACCAACTTCTTGCAGGCGCGTCAGAAGTTTGTCGTGGGAGATGGTATCAATTGCAACGGATAGGTCGAGGAGGACCAGCATGGCCTCCTCTCCCCTGTCCGTGCATTCGCGGATCGATTCGGATACCTCGAGTAGCGCTGACTCAGTACTATAGTCTGGTCTGAAGCCTGATTGGGTGTCGTGGAATAAGGAGTTGGATTCCAGGTAGTGGGACAGTTGTTTTTGGACGGCTTTTTCAAGAACTTTTGCTGGCTTGGGTAGAAGTGAGATCGGTCGGTTGTTGTTTAGACAGGAGGGATCCACACCGTTTTTTTTTTTTAAGTGGAATTAGCATGGCGTGTTTCCAGGCGGAAGGAACAACCCCAGTGAGTAGAGAGGAATTCCAAATGTCGAGTAGAGGGTTAATGATGATGGGGGCAATTTCGTTCATGATAAGGGCTGGGGCTGGGTCCAGAGGTGAACCAGATTTACATTCCTGAAATAGTTTTAGAGCCAGTTCTTTGGTGAGCAGTTGGAATGCAGTGAATGCATGAGTGTTGTTGGAGGTTGGGTCTTTGGAAATCTCAGAATCTTTCTGAGGAATCGCTGACGCTATGTTGGCAATTTTTTCTTCGAAGAAGTTGGATAGGTTTTCACACTGTGTCTGGGACATGGGCACTGGAGTGGAAAGTGCGCTGGGGTGGGTGAATTTTTTCACTATATTGAAAAGGGCCTTGGTTGAATTTTTTGCTTTGGCAATTGTTTCGGAAAAATAGGTGGTCATGGATTGACGTTTGAGTTTGCGAAACTTTTTAAGGCTTTGCCGATAAAGGGCCTTGGCTCCTAGGTCATAGTTCTGTCTCCATCGTCGTTCCATCTTTTTGCACATGCTTCTATGTGCCCGTAGTTCTTCAGTAAACCATGGGGCCGATGGTTGTTGTCTACGGGAGGTGAGGCTTTGAAGAGGGGCGACATTCTCGATAGCGGTTGTTAGGTCGCTATTAAATGTACGAACCGCTTCGTTGAGGTTGTCCGGGAGAGGGTTTAAACTGTTATGGTAGTTTTGCTCTAGGGCAGTAAGTGTAAGTTTGTGCCATTTTCTGCCCTGAGATCTGATGGAGGATTCCTGCTTTGTGGTACGAGTTAAGGGTAACTCGAAGGGAATAAGAAAATGGTCGGACCATGACAGAGGTTGGGGGGGGGGGGGGATTTTGAGTTTCTCGCTGTTCGAGAAAATAAGGTCGAGGGTATGATCTGCTGTATGAGTGGGGCCTGTTACTTTTTGCGTCAGGTTAATGTTTTGCATAGATTCAAGGAATAGAGATACGCGATTACAGCTACTTACATCGACGTGGTGGTTAAAGTCTCCTAGTACCATGAAATTAGGGTGTTTAAGGGAGAGATCTGCCGCAACGGCCAATAGCTCTAGAACAGCGGGTTGTGGGGTGTGCGGGGGGTTATAGACCAAAATCCCTGAACAAATAGCTGTTGTGGAGTCGGTGATTGAGAAGTATAAGGCTTCAATAGGATTAATGTTTAAGATTTTTCTTGAGGTGATTTTCAGGTGATTCTTTAGGATCACTGCAATTCCTCCTCCTGTTTTGGGGCCTTCACGGCTGAGTTCCCGTGAATCTGTAATCAGTGGGTAGAGCTAGGGCGATGTCAGGTTTGGAGGAGTCTTTGATCCAAGTCTCTGTTAGGAATAATGCGTCCCAGGATGAGGTGGCCAGTAACAGCCAAATGTCATTAGTGTGGCTGGGTAGAGAGCGGCAATTCACCAGACCCATGGAGTAGGTGTTGGTGGCGGGGAGCTGCTTGGTTGCTGGTATACTGTTCTTGGTACGGGTCCAGTCGGGACAGAGGGAGAAGGGACAGATTGGACATTTTTGTCGGAAGGGGCTAGGTAGAGGGAGGCTGCAGGTGATGGGAGACGAGCAGGATGTCTTACCTAGGTCTAGTAGCTGTGTGCTGGTCCACGTAAGTCTCGGTGCCGGTGATGGACTGACGGCATGGCTGGCCCTAGGCCCGGAGCTGGCGCGGACGGGCGCAGACGGGCTTGCCTTAGGCGCGCAAACGTCGCGCGATCGGTATATACACATATTTTATAGAGAGGAGAAGTCTTGGTAGTAGGGCGTGGCCTCGTAAAAAGGGGCGTGGCCTCAGAGTGCGGCGGGAAATGGCAGCAATGTTTGTTTTCCCTGCGAGCCCTCGGCAGCGCTAAGATCCGCTGTGAGGCTGTGGGCGGTGAGATGGAGATGTGAGACGGTGAGGTTTTTCAAATCAACACACACGCATTCACACAGGTCTGTCATATCATAATTTTACAAAGAACAAGTTATCGTGACTCTCAAAGTTTAGTTTTTAAAAGAGCGAGTGCTCGTGCCTGTAGCTCCCGGCTTCCGCCTCAGGAGAAAAGGTCTTCTGACCAGATGCTTGAATTCTGCGCCTTAAGTACTCAGGGCGCGTGGCCTCGTAAAAAGGGGCGTGGCCTCAGAGTGCAGCGGGAAATGGCGGCAACGTTTGTTTTCCCTGCGAGCCCTCGGCAGCGCTAAGATCCGCTGTGAGGCTGTGGGATGGAGCTATGAGGTTAAGAAGGGGAGTTTGAGACCCTAAAAATTGTCAACTGATAAACAGCCAATAGTGGAGTACGAGGAGGAGAAATTCTGTAAGATCTCTACGTGTGACCAGGACTGGGGGTCAAGACCTGCTGGGTGGGAGGACAACAGCCAGGGAATCCAAGGCTACTTGCTCTGGGTGTTGCTGTGGGTGTCGCCAAGCAGTCCCATGGAACAAGACACATTTCCAGATTTACGAGGAATTGTAAATTTGGAAATGTGTGTGAATGCTACACCTCCGAGGCGTAGGGAGGCACAACAAGGAGAAATGTTTTCATTTCTCCTCGTCTTTTCCTCTTTTAATGCGTGCTGCATTCTACAGCATGCATTGACAGAGGAAAATGCATGCAGTGATTGTTTTTGTGCCGGAAGGCGCCCCTTCCTGCAAAAAAACAATCTCTTCATGACGCAGGCATCCTTGCACCATGGTGCAAGGGTGCCTGTACCGGTGCATGGCAGTTGTTCGTGTGGCAGCGCAGGGTAGAGCACATGAATGCGGCATATTATTGTAAATAGGACGCAATCCTGTGCTTTAGAAGTGCCGCAGCGTGGGGCAGCCAGAGGTGCTTGCGTTGCCACGATGCAGCACTTCCTCGTAAATCTGCCCCTACATTTTTGAGTGTTTCATGATAACAGATCAATCTGTGTGATTTTTCACTCTGCGTGACCACTGAGGACTGCTGAGATGATATGTCACGGTTTAAAGGTCTGGAAATGGTAACTTCTCCATGTCAACTTTGGCATCCCAGTCCCTGCATCTGCATCTGCATCTGCAGATCCTCCTACTACTACTGTTTTGGAAGCTTGCATAGAAAAACATAATTTTAAGAACTTTGGCTAAATGAAAGACCCTGATTCCTCAAATCTGCAAGCCAAATTCGGCAAATTACAAACTAATTCATAACTTTGATTTTTTCGTGAAGTGTGGCTAAGCATCTAAGTTCTTGCATGATTACACCTTAATCAAATGTTGTGGATAAAATGTCCTCACTTTTTTGGGGGTAAAACCATTTTTTATTAAGTTTCATAAGATATACAGGGCTTCGTAACACATATTTAGTTCATATCAGCCATTGTCACATCTCCTCTTGTTATCACACATTCAGGAGTAATGTGGCGCAGTATGATGAAGATGAGTCTATGGGAAGAAACATATATGTAGCATCGGGATTTAGAACCAGGAAAAACAACCTGGTTTGGGATGGCATAGAGGAGGGGATGGATGGGCGGGGAAGAATGTGGGTCTATAGTTTCATCTGCGAATAGGTTCGAGTAAAGTGTTTGTGGATGGGTGGTCAGTACTGTGCGCTGTGGGGTGGGTCAGATCTGTCGTTTATAGATCTTGTCCTGTTATCAGTGCCCCTCCTGGGAAGGAAATGAAGGGGCCCAAACTAAAGCAGGATTCAATGAGAGAGCACGAACAAAGAACCAATGAAGGCAAAGAGGGGTAAGGGAAAGGCCTCTGTGGGGGATCTGCCATGGAAACGCACGGGCGTGGGGTACCCTTTCACGGCGTTAGGTCATCATACATTTCATCATCTTAACAGTAACAATGTTCACCTTCTTGTACAGCTCAAAACACAAAACAAACAGTTTTTTGCATTCAGTTGTTCTATTTAATTCTTAATATAAAGGCCATTTTCCGGCCTTTGAAAAATAAGAGCTCGATTTGGTTGCACTACAATAATAGCCTGCAATTTGGAAATAATGCCCAAATGTGCAGTGCGTGCTTTGCCCACTGAGCTATTCTGTAGGCTCTTATCTGCCTCTGAGGGACTGCAGAAATGAAAACATGACCACCCATCGCCAGGTGCTGCTTTGTTATACCTTTGATGATTTTATGTGTCCTTAGTTATTTAACTTCTAATAGCTTTCAATAGTGCTTCTATTGGTAAACTCGAACACAATATCCTCCTAGACTGCCCCTTCCTTTTTATTCCCTCTATAAAAGCCAATAATGTTGCGTTGCAGGAATCAGAACAGTCCTCTCTCGTTATTGACTTGTCCTTTACTTTGACATAATTGAACAATTGGCGCTAGTTTATGTTATAATCTATTAATGGTAGCAAGAGCTGCAATTACAATCAATCCCACGACTGGCAGAGGAAGGACAATAATGAAATACTGCAAACTGCTAATAAAGGCGTTTATTCATTTTGAAACATCTTGCACGCAGGCCAGCTCTGGTCTTATCGATTAACTCGTAAAACACTTGTGAGATATTTCTAAACCCCTTACTAGTCCAAAGTATTTCAGAACAAAGGCAGAAAGAGCAGTGTCTGGATCGGGAGTCCTCAATCTCGAACAGGTGCGGTGCAGTGCCTAAAATTCGACTTGGTAGCCTGGGTTGGTAGCCAGAACTTTCCCAATCAGCCAGGATTCAAACCCAGGGTTCGAATCCTGGCTGACTGTAAGAGTTCAGGACAAATGACTTCAGGGCATATTTATGAGGGTTTGCGTCATGCTTGCAACTCACAACATGGTACATGCATGACGCAAAGGCTCAAGTCATATTTATGAAGCCACGCAAAGCCACTGTGCGTGATTTTGATTTGCTTCACAAATAGGGAGTGATGCAACACAGCGTGAATCGCAGCATTGCCTTACTCTACGCAGGAAAGGCGTTTCATGGGAGTTGCTGTGGATGTTCCCACGCAACTCCCATGGCTCTTGATGCATTCCCAGATTTACAAGGACTTGTAATTCTGGGAATGCTACAAAATGTCACGCCTCCCCAGGTGAGGCATGACCAGGGGAAATAACTGTATTTCTCCTCATGTTTTCGCCTTTCTATGTGTGCTGCAAGAATGCAGCGCACATAGTAAAAGGAAAAAAGGCTCTATGGATTGTTTTTATGCAGGAAGGTGTCTCTTCCTGCACAAAAACAATTCTGCCTGTAATCCCAACGCAGGCACCCTTGCACCATGGTGCAGGCAGCCTTGCACCTTGGTGCAAGGGTGTCTGCGTTGGTGCTAGGCTGCCGAAACGGCACCAACCTAGCTCGCTACCCTGCTCCACAATTCCTGTAAATATGCCCCTTAATCTCCCTCACCCGCAAATAAAGTAAATATATGAAACATAATTAAAAAAAGAAAAATCCCTTCACATCGGTCGTGCAATTATCACTGGATGGTGCAAAAGCTCTTAAATTACAAAACTGAAAGACTGTCAGCCTGATTCATCATTCTCCCGTTTTGCGAGGCCCTAATAGCGATTCATAGCGAATAGCTATTAAGGACTCGCAAAACGGGATTCATGTAGAAATTGCATGAAGATATGCGATTCCTACATATTCCTTATTTGCAATTAGCAAATTGCTAATCGCAAATAAGGAATAACTCGCCATTCATTCCTATGGGCCAAAAGGCCCATAGGAATGAATGGGGAGTATTCCTTATTTGTGATTAGCAATTTGCTAATCGCAAATAAGATAGCGATTTGAAGGGTGCCAGGGGTGTCCAAAGGACACCCTGTAGCACCCCTCAAATGAAATTTTACACAGGTGTTGCACACACACATGTCCAAAGGACATGTGTGTGTGTAACATGCAACTCAGGAAAATGCATTTAAATGCATTTTTCTGAGTTTTCGCAATTTACCACGAGGTCTGACCTCGCGGTAAATTGCGGCAAGAAATTGCGAATTCGCAAAATTAAATTGGATGATGAATTGCATTTAAGGAATCTCAAATAGAGATTCCTTAAATGAAATTCCTCGCAAAATTGCGAGATCGCAATTAGCGATTTTTACATTTGGGATGCTGAATCCCAAATGCAAAAATCGCTCTCGCAAAGGGCCAGATTTTCAGAATCTGGCCCTTTGCGAGCGCTATTTTCTTTGATTAATCGGGCGGTGTGTGTTTGTATTTTGTCCTCACTCTGTACATTGTATCCTCATTTAACATAGTTGTTAGATATAATTTTAGTATACTTTCATGACCTGAAAGTAGCATATCCTTTGTCATCCATAGGCATTACTGCGTGAGGACAAGATAAAAACAAAGGACCTCTTTTATGAAAAGTGACGCATCGCTGCATGAAAACAGCGATGCGTCACTTTTGATTGTGCCCTCCTTGCAACACCAATGATGCGTCATATTTACAGTATGACGCATCATTGCGCTAGGAGTTACAGATACGTCAGTATTTCTGACGTATTTGTATGGCGCAAAAGTGACGCATTGCTGGAGTGTGTCACAAAAGGGATGCAACTCCAGCAATGTGTCCTTTCACATGGAGCAAGCCCCATGTGAAAGGGCGTGCACCAGACTTACGCCTGCTGTGAGGCAGGCGTAATAAATTGACGCATTTGCGTCCTAAAAGTGGCGCAGTGAAATCTGATAGATTTCACTGCATCACTTCTATGACCTTTTTCTGCATCAGAACGCCCCCCTGCATACATTATACCTGGTGCCGGTATAATGTAGCGCAGGGGTTTACAAAGTGACGCATCTACCTAGATGTGTCACTTTGTAAATGTGGTGCAACAAGGCACATTTTTTACGCTGCTGGTGCGTCACAAAAAATGACGCACTGGCATCGTAAAAGTGACGTACGGCCTCATAAATGAGGCCCAAAGTTTCTCAGTGTTGCCATTCAACAGTTTTCGCAGCATTCAGAAAAAATGGATTCCGAAAACTGACACATAGAGCAACAATTCACCCATGTGAAATGGGCAGTGCCATAAAATTATTATACCACGTGTTGCTTGTGCTAACTGAGGTTCTGTATTGCTGCACATGGTTGTTAATGCTTAAAAATGCCTGGTGCAAACATCTGTATTGACTCTGGTCTTTTGGAATGGTCTAGTGGCCTGGAAATGCAGTTTAGCAAATACCTTGACAGGGATGGCTTGGGAATAGAATTTTTATTAATTTAGCTCCTGTTCCCATTCTACTGTATCTAGCATCACTTGTGGTGTAAAGTGGTATCTCAATATCACTAATTATTCAGCTACAACAAAGAGCGTGATCTTTTACCTGAACAGCCTATGTATGGGTTATATATAATGATGACCTTGGTATGATTGGTAACTGAGGTGAAGTATTGCAGCAGTTGGGGGGTTTAGCACAGATATATGTACTAGGCTCCGGGCTCCTTGCTGGATTTAGAATTCAGTTTTTATGTGTTGTCAGACATGTTTTATTTGTCACTGGATTTTGGTATGCATTTTGAGAGGATTTTATTTATGTATGTCAATGCATTGTTTTGTGTGGGAATGCTGCTGCTGATATCACAAGGTTGCGTGCCATATGGAGTTGCTTATCAGATTTCACTTTCCTCATCTTTACTTTGTTATTGTGATGTGTAGCACTGAATCCGTTGATCGTTCCACAGTTCCACTGCAGATCATGTCGTGGCCTGCATTTAATGTGTGACATACTTCCATGTAACTTGGACCAAGCTTTGAACCTACTTGGCTTGTAGTACTACCTAATTAGGTTGGGGGGTTCTATTGCTGTATGAGGCAAGTTATAGGATGACTTATACTTTTTAGGTGGAGCCTAGCGACAGCGCCAATGCTCTGGTCGCTCTGCAAGACTGCTGTATGGGAGAGAAGCCAGCACCCACACTCAGGCCATTGTTTTTCGGAAATGCAGCTTTTGGATTCGTTAATAGGCTTGTTAGTCCCTCCTTAGTATGACCTTGTCGTCATTTGTAACCTCCCATGGCTACTGGCCCGTTACTTCGGTTGTTACACAAGACCGGTTATTTAGTCAGCACTATTTGCTTTATTGAGTTTCTCTTACTACAGGCCGGACATGCACAGATTCATCTGAAACTGCTTGTAATTTTTAAGCAGCATGCCTGTAGCACATGCGCCTGCTTTCAATCACTTTAACCCGCCATTATCTTGTATCGGTTTCAACCCCCCCCAAGTAAAATGGATTTAGAAATGATTCGCAAATTGTCATGTGAATTCGAGGTAGCACATGATCGTATGGTAATGGGCTGAAGCTGACAACAGCACATCTATGTTACATGTCATCTGCACTAAAGCCACCTGACAGAGTTGTTTTCAAAAGCTTACTTTATTAACAACAATAACATCACCACCAATACCACCACCTCCACCACCACCAATACCAGCGCCATCAATACCACCACCACCACCAATACCTCCACCACCAATACCACAACCACCAATAGCATCACCAAGACCAATACCACCACTTCCAATAATAACACCACTACCAATGTCAATACCACCACCAATACCAATACCACCATCAATACCACCACAGATACCACTACCAAAATACCACCACCACCAACACCACCACCACCAATACCACCACCACCACCAATACCACCACCAACACCACCACCAATACCAACACCACCACCACCAATACATCCCCAATACCACCACCATCAATACCACCAAAAACCACCATCAATACCACCACCACAACCAATACCAACACCAATACCACCACCACCAATTCCACCATCACCAATACCACCACCACCACCAATACCACCACCAATTCCACCACCACTATCAAAACCGTCACCACCAATACCACCACAACCAACAATACCACAACCAATACCACCACCACCACCAAGACCACCACCACCAATCCAATACCGCCACCAATATCAATACCATTGCCACCAGTACCACCACCAATATCAATACCACCACCACCAATACCAGCACTACCAATAACACCAACAACATCACCAATACCACCGCAACCACCACCAATACCACCACCACCAATAACACTACCACCAACAATATCACCACTAATACCACCACCACCAATTCCATTACCACCAATACCACCACCACCAATATCACCACAACCAATACCACCTCTACCAATACCACCACCACCAATACCACTACCACCAACACCCCCGAAATACCACCAATACCACCACCACCAATACCACCACCACCAACCACCATCAGTTCCACCACCACCAATACCACCACCACCACCACCAATTCCACCACCACCAATACCACCTCCAAAACCAATACCACAACCACAATACCACCAACAACAATAACACCACCACCACCAATACCATCACCACTACCAATACAATCACCACTAATACCACCACCAATACCACCAGCACCAATACGATCACCAATACCACCTCTACCAATACCACCACCACCATCAATACCACCACCACCAATACCACCACCAATACCACCACCACCAACCACCATCAATACCACCACCACTACCAATACCACCACCACCAATTTCACCACCACCAATACCACCTCCAAAACCAATACCTCAACCACAATACCACCACCAATAATACCACCACCACCACCACCACCACCAATAACACCACCACCAATACACCCCCCAATACCTCCAAAATAATACAACTACCACCCCAAATACCACCACCAATACCACCACCACCATCAATACCACCACCAATACCACCACCATCAATACCACCACCTCCAATACCTCCACCACCAATAGCACCACCAGAACCAATACCACCAATACCACCACCACCAATAGCACCACCACCAATAACACCACCACCACCAATACCACCACCACCAATAGCATCACCAAGACCAATACCACCACCGCCTATACCACCACCATCAATGTCAATACCACCACCAATACCACCACCAAAACCACCAGCCCCAATACCAACACAACCAATACCTCCACCACCAATACCACCACCAACACAAATACCACCACCACCAATATCACCACCATCACCAATACCACCACCACCAATACACCCCCCAATACCACCAATACACCTCCCAATACCACCAAAATAATACAACTACCACCCCAAATACCACCATGAATACCACCACCACCACCAATACCACTACCATCACCACCACCATCAATACTACCACAACCACCTATACCTCCACCACCAATACCGCCACCATCAATACCACCACCAATACCACTACCATCAATACCACCACCAATACCTCCACCACCAACACCAATATCACCACTACCAATACGACTACCACCAATACCACCACTACCACCACCACCACCAATATCACCACCAACAATACACCCCAAATATCACCACCACCACCAATACCACCACCACCCATTCACACCCAATACCACTACCACCAATTCCACCAATACCACCAACACCATCAACTACCATCAATACCACCACCACCACCAATACCACTACCACCATACCACCACCAACAATACCAAGACTCCCAATACCACTACCAATACCACCCCCACTACCCATACCACCACCATTAATACCACCACCACCACCAATACCACCACCACCTCCAATCCAATACCACCACCAACATTACCAAGACCACTGCCACCAGTACCACCCCCAATATCAATACCACCACTACCAATACCATTACTACCAATACCACCAATACCCCAACCAGTACAACCACCACCAGCAATACCACTACCAATAGCACTAATACCACCACCAATACCATCACCGCCAATTCCACCACCATCATCACCAATATCACCACAATCAATACAACCTCTACCAATACCACCACCACCAATACCCCCAATACCACCGATACCAACACCACCAATACCACCACCTCCACCAATACTACCACCAATTCCACCACTACCAATACCACCACCACCAATTCCACCACCACCAAAACCACCACTGCAATACCACCAGCACCAATAATACCACCACCACCACCACCAATACCACCTCCACAACCAATACCTCCATCACAATACCACCACCAATATGATCATCAATACCACCACCATCAATACCACCATCAATACCACCACCATCAATACCATACCTCCAATACCTCCACCACCAATACCACCACCAGAACCAATACCACCAATACCACCACCACCACCTCCAATAGCACCACCACCAATAACACCACAACCACCAATCCCACCACCACCAATAGCATCACCAAGACCAATACGGCTACCGCCAATACCACCACCATCAATATCAATACCACCACCAATACCACCACCAAAAACACCATCCCCAATACCAACACCACCAATACCTCCACCACCAATACCACCACCAACACAAATACCACCACCACCAATACCACCACCACCACCAATACCACCACCACCAATACACCTCCCAATACCACCAAAATAATACAACTACCACCCCAAATACCACCACCAATACCACCACCACCACCAATACCACTACCATCACCACCACCATCAATACCACCACAACCATCTATACCTCCACCACCAATACCACCACCACCATCAATACCACCACCAATACCACTACCATCAATATCATCACCAATACCTCCATCACCAACACCAATACCACCACTACCATTACCACTACCACCAATACCACCACCACCACCACCAATATCACCACCACCAATACCACCACCACCCATACACACCCAATACCACGACCACCAATTCCACCTATACCACCAACATCATCAATTACCATCAATACCACCACCACCACTGCCAATACCACCACCACCATACCACCACCAAAAATACCACCACTCCTAATACCAACACCAATACCACCCCCACTACCCATACCACCACCATTAATACCACCACCACAAACCCCACCACCACCACCAATACCACCACCACCACCACCTCCAATCTAATACCACCACCACCATTACCAAGCCCACTGCCACCAGTACCACCCCCAATATCAATACCACCACTACCAATACCATTACTACCAATAACACCAATACCACAACCAGTACAACCACCACCACCAATACCACTACCAATAGCACTAATACCACCACCACTACCATCAGCGCCAATTCCACCACCATCACCACCAATATCACCACATCCAATACAACCTCTACCACCACCACCAACAACCCCCAATACCACCAATACCAACACCACCAATACCACCACTACCAATACCACCACCACCAATTCCACCACCACCAACACCACCACTGCAATACCACCAGCGCCAATAATACCACCACCACCACCAATACCACCTCCACAACCAATACCTCCACCACAATACCACCACCACCAATAATACCACCACTACCAATACAGTCACCACTACCAATACTATCACCACTAACACCATCACCAATACCACCACCATTACCACCAGCACCAAAGAAATTACCAATACCACCACTACCAATACTACCACCACCATCAATACCACCACCACCACAAATTCCACCATCACCAATACCACCTCCACCACCAATACCACTACCACAATACCGCCACCACCAATAATACCACCACTACCAATACCATCACCACTACCAATAGCATTACCACTAATACCACCACCAATACCACCACCACCAATACGATCACCAATACCACCTCTGCCAATACCACCACCACCATCAATACCACCATCAAGAACACCACCAATACCACCACCATCAATAACACCAATTCCTCCACCACCAACACCACCACGATAACCAATACCACCAATACCGCCACCACCACTACCACCAATATCATCACCACCACCAACACCACCACCACCAATACCACCAATAGCATCACCAAGACCAAAACCACCACCTCCAATACCACCACCAATGCCAATACCACCACCAACACCACCACCGATACCACCACCCCCAATACCACCACCCCAATACCACCAATACCTCCACCACCAATACCACTACCAAAAGAAATACCACCACCACCAATACAACCACCACCACCACCAATACCACCAATACCACCAATACCACCACCACCAATACACCCTCCCAATACCTCCACCACCAATACCACCACCATCAATACACCCCCAATACCACCACAATAATACCATCACCACCCCCAATACAACCACCAATTCCACTACCATCACCAATACCACCACCACTAATACCACCATCAATACCACCACCACCACCGCCAATATCACTACCATCACCACCACCATTAATACCACCACAACCACCTACACCTCCACCACAAATACCACCACCACCAGCAATAACTCCACCACCAAGACCACCACCACCACCACCACCAATGCCAAAACCACCACCAATACCACCATCAAAACCACCACCAATACCAATACCATCAATACCAATACCATCAATACCACCACCAATATCTCCACCACCAATACCACCGCCAATACAAGTACCACCAATACCACCACCACTACTACCACCACCACCGCCACCAATATCACCACCACCAGTACACCCCCAAGAACACCACCACCAGTACCACCACCACCAATACACCACCAATACCACTACCACCAACACCACAAATTCCACCACCACCATCAGCTACCATCAATACTATCACCACCACCAATACCACGACCATTACCATCAAAACCACCACCACCACCAATACCACCACCACCACCAATACCACCACCACCAATACCACCATACCACCAACAACAATACCACCACTCTCAATACCACCAACATTACCAATACCACCACCACTAATACCACCAGCAATACCACCACCACCACCACCACCACCAATACCACCACCACCAAGTCCACCACCACCACCAATCTAATACCACCACCACCATTACCAATATCACTGCCACCAGTACCACCCCCAATATCAATACCACCACCACCAATACCATTACTACCAATAACACCAATACCACCACCAGTACCATCACCACCACCAATACCACTACCAATAGCACTACCACCAACAATATCACCACTAATACCACCAACAATACCACCACCACCAATTCCACCACCAATATCACCACTACCAATACAACCTCTACCAATACCACCACCACCAACACCCTCAATACCACCAATACCACCACCAATACTACCACTACCAATACCACCACCACCAATACCAATAATACCACCACCACCAATACCACCACCACTACTAATACCATCACCACTAATACCACCACCTATAACACTACCAACACGATTACCAATACCACCACTACCAATACCACCACGACAAATACCATCATCACAACCACCACCAATACCACCACCATCAATACCACCACCATCACCAATACCCGCAACACCAATACTACCACCAGCACCAATAATACCAACACCACCAACACCAATACCACCACCAATAGCATCACCAAGACCATTACCACCACTGCCAATCCCACCACTATCAAAGCCAATACCACTGCTAATACCAATACCACCATCAATACCACCACCAATACCACCACCATCAATACCACCACCACCACCACCACCAAAACCTCCACCACCAATACCACCACCTCCATTAGCAACCGCAAAGGTGCACCACAAGACAAAACAAGCAATATCTGTTATATAATGAGCCACAAACGATGGTGTTTTCTTGAGTTACAAAAAATTCTTTATTTTAAAGGTGTAAATGCAGCACCATACAGCCGACGCATTTCGTCCCACGCAGGGGACTTCTTCAGGGCTCAAAATCAAGGTGATGGCTTCAGAGATAATAGGCACTCAATGTCCAGTCAAACTCGTTGCAGTAGATAATTGCACGAGGACAGTATATCTATTAGTCAATAGTGAATCCAAATCAGGTAAACGGGTTACAGGAGTGGAATGTATCTCGTATAATAACACAAATCTTCTATGAGAGAAATTGCCAATGATGCGAGAATGGGTTGCAATAAACCAAAGCGATCTATCTCAAGAACTATATTCCTCCATCTCTTCAAGGATGTGTAGAATCAGATCAGGGTAGGCGAGTGAGGAACAATGCCAGGTATATATATATATATATCAATCTCAGGTATTGTGAACATCAAGAACTCCAAGGCCAAAAACAATCAGGGCAGGAGTGAAGAGATAAAGGATGTGCCCGGTCGGTTAAAATAAGGCAGTCCTGCAGCAAGACATCCAAACGATCCCCCGTATCGACCTTACTACGTCCTCCGGTGGTCCATCGGAGGACGTATTACGGTCAATACGGTCTACTGCTACGAGTTTGACTGGACATTGAGTGCCTATTATCTCTGAAGCCATCACCTTGATTTTGAGCCCTGAAGAAGTCCCCTGCGTGGGACGAAACGCGTCAGCTGTATGGTGCTGCATTTACACCTTTAAAATAAAGAATTTTTTGTAACTCAATAAAACACCATTGTTCGCGGCTCATTATATAACAGATATTGCTTGTTTTGTCTTGTGGTACACCTTTGAGGTTGCTAATGTTAAATTGATTCCCTTAGGGAACAGGCACTGTTGCGGTGGGCGCCACACAGTGTGCACAAAAACCCCAATTTCATTAATAGGGGATGACACATAAATAGTGTTAAGTTGGTTAGGTGCTGCTGGAAAGAAGGTACCATTGTTGGGTCTCTGTTGTTTCAATTACCACCACCACCACCACCAATACCATCACCACCACCATTACCACCGCCAATACCACCAATACCACCACCACCAATACAACCCCTCAATACCACCACCACAAATATCACCACCAACACCACCAACAACCACCATCAATACCACCACCTTAACGAATTCCACCACCAATACCACCAATACCACTACCACCAATACATCACCGCCAATACCACCACCACAATATCAGCACCACCAATACTACCACCCCCAATTCCACCACCAATCCCACCACCAATACCACTACCAATACCACCACCACAATACCACCACCACCAATACCAATACCAATAGCAATACCACCACCTCCAATGCTACCACCACCAATACCAGCACTACCAATAACACTAATATCACCACCAATACAAACATCAGTACCACCACAAATAACACCACCACTAATACCACCACCAACACCACCACCACCAATTCCACCACCACCAATACCACCACCACCAATATCACCACAACTAATACCACCTCTAATAATACCACCACCATCAATACCACCACCACCAACATACCACCCAATACCACCAATACCACCACCAACCACGATCAATACCACCACCACCATCACCAATACCACCACCATCCATACCCCCACCACCAATACCACCACTACAATACCACCACCAATAATACCACCACCACTACCTATACCATCCCCACTTATACCACCACCAATACCACCACCACCAATATGATTACCAATACCTCCACTACCAATACTACAACCACCAATGCCACCATCAATACCACCACCACCAATACAACCACCGCCACCAATACCACCACCACCAATACCATCCTAATACTACCAATATATTATTTATAAAAAAAGACAATAAACATTCATTGAGTACACATTCTTTAACACTATAATATCCATAACACACACCTAAAATTAGTTACACTATTACGATTAATTAGTTAATTAATTTAAATTAACAAATAATTATTAATTCATCAATAAAAAATAAATTACTTCCCACCATTTACACCTATAAACACCACAACATACACCTAAAGTTAATTACATAATTATTTACTAATTAACTAATTTAACTTAATGAACAACTAATTAATAATTCATCAATGAAAAATAAATTACTTGCCACCCTTACCGCCATTCACACCTATAAACACCATAAAAAACATCTAACAATAATTACACAATGACCATAATTAATTACTAATTATTTAATTTAAATTAATTAACAAGTAATTATTAAACAATGATTAAAACATTAATTTACACATTTAACACTATAACATCACAATTACACAAATATTAATAAATACAAATTATTCAATACATTTTATGTAATTAAATTAATTCCCACCCTATTCCCCTATAAACCCAACACCCGCTATGAAACTAAAAAAGCAAAAAGCAATGAAAAAAAAAATGAATACCTACTATATATAATCAATAAAATGTATATAATTAAATTACTCCCCACCCTATTCCCCTATAAACCCACAACTGGCTACGGAACTAAAAAAGCAAAATTAAATAATAAAATGTATTAACTATTAAAATAGAAAAAATACAAGCAATTCTTTACAAAAAGCAAACATCACATACATATAAAATATATACTTAAATACATAACATTAATAAAAGAATTGATATTTTTATCATTTATATATTTAGAAACGATATTAAACACTTCAATATTTTTTAATCGATATTACTTACCTAAAATTGATGTTCTTGGCCACGAAGATTTTACTGTTGATATTCCTGACCCACAATATTTTACCATGATACTTTTGCAATTCGATATTTCTACCTCAATATTCTTTTTCTGTACCCTCAGCAAACACATAGGTTGGAAACATTCACAGCAAATCATATTAAAACCCATGTCTATGCAAAACTTTGTTTAACTTCGTGCTTTAGCAATCTCTCTTTTAGAACAAGAGTTATGGAGCCTTCCTAATGGTCCTAGTGTTGCATATGGGCCAGTTCTACCTTATACGCGAGTGACAATCCATTAAGGGTTTCTCTTAAAAGTATGTGTTATTAAGCCCACTGTGCAATTTTTTGCAATGAGCTCTAATTCTAGCTAGGGGTAGGCAGAACTTGCGGATGCTATAGTTAACTAAAAACAGCTACATTACACGACTCCACGAGCTACGGTGTTTTGATACATTGTGCTGCTTGTGCTGATTTTTAGCAGAGGGAGTTGTCTCGCATGGCGCCAGAGGGCACTGCTTCTTTCTGCCATTTGAGTAGATTTTCTACATGAGCGGCAACTTTCTCAGCGCGAGTGGCGGCAAACTGCCATGACTGCCCTTGTTGGGAAATGCCACTGGGAGTCAGTCTAGAGCTTGATATTCTCTCTCAGGCTAGCAGTGGCGGTGCATCCATTAGGGTGCTGGGATGTTGACCCACAAGCCCTGCCCGCAGCTCCCTCGGCGGGTCTGTCTGAATGGACTGGCCCCTAAGGGGGTGGGTGGTCTGGCGTCATGCTGACTGACATGCATTGTCAGACTCAGGAGGCCAGGGGGTGGCGCGGAGCGCACAACAGCAGCAGTAGCGTAAGTGTGCATTTTGTATTTAGGTCGGAAAATGTTTCTGACCAGCCCAGTCATGCTCACTAGTGTTTTCTCTGGCTGCCGGCTGCGCATTAGGAGAGTGAGTGTTGGTCAATGCCGCAACTCTGTGTATGTATGTAAATGTATAGGCATTTATATAGCGCACTACTTACCCGTAGGGTCCCAAGGCGCTTCGACCGCTGCGAAACCCTTCCTGGCTTCCCTGAGAGATGGTCCCTTAATGGGTATCTCCAGGGTGAGACCAGGCATCCCCGGCAGTCTGGTGGGGCCGTTAGTGAGGATGAGGCAAGCTAATGCCCAGAGTTGCCGAGTGTGATCGCTGATCAGAGTGGGCACCGAGGCGAGAGAATTATCGAGTCCGCTGACCCTGGTCCAGAAACCTGCCGCGCAGGGAATCGAACCCTGGTCCCGGGCCGTCCTCTGCTCTCGGGTCTGCCGCCTCTAACCAGTGAGCCACACTACCTCACTCTCTGTCTCTCTGTCTCCTAATGGGCGGCAGGGTGGCGAGTATCCCTGCTAAGCCAATCCTGGCGCTGCTGGAGCAGTGTCAGTATTGGCTGAAAGGGTTTTAAAGCGCCACCCCACCCTGATGAAAGCCATGTAATGCTCTGGCAAGGTGACGAGTGCCGCGGGAGCAAAGCATCCTGAGAGCTGTCTTGGCTAGTGAGGCAAGCCACACAGCCCCGCGAAGACCAGCACCTGGGCAGAACTCTTTCACTGCCAGGAGACGGCATCTGTCCAGGGACCCGGGCCGAGGCTGCACCCGATGGAGGGGCCCGCCAGAGGCTCGACTCTAGCCTGCCCTGGGCAAGAGAAAACTCTGCGGGCCAGGGCACGTGAGGGGCTGGAGTACCGGACAGTGTACTCCTGACAGAGCACCCGGACCAGCACCACCTCTGCAGGTAAAACCTAGGTCTGAATGGGGCATTGCAGTGATGTCTCTGGAGTGAGGAAAAGGGCCACGCTGTCCCCGGCCCACATGGGGTTTATGTGCAGAGTGGAGGAGTCTCTGCCCTTCAAATCTACTGGAAGCAAAACTCAGGCTGGGCATATTTGCTTTATCGACTCCCTTCGCTCAGTGGCCCATTGCATACTTTCTCACAATTTCTCACTTTGGGCTCCCACAGTTCCTTGCATTTTTACTAAAGTCTTTGTATTCACTCACTCTATTTTCTACCCCTGCTCTTTATTTCTCCCGTTTCCTGCTCGAACAACTTTCTCCACTCTGTACACCTCAATCACTAGTTAAGCTGCTTTTTTAGTCAACCGCGCTTGATAAATATATCAAAGCTATAACAACCGCAAGTCCCACAATGCAGCTGGACTTGTTTCTCTTCCCTCCCCTCTTTGTATCACTCTGCCTCCAGTGTATCTCATCTGTCCGCGCTGCCCGTGTATCTCCATCCATGTCATCCATCCACCCACTCCGTGCCCTCAACTTCTCGCACACCTTTCTTCCTCACTCCCCTGATGACCCTCCCTTCCATCCTTCTATCTTTCCAATCTTACCCGGCGACAATCACGCGTGGAACGCCCACTTCCCACCAAGGACAGATAAGCCTGCATTAATATGCTTACGTAGGAGGCACTTTGCACAATCAGCTCGGGAGGAGTGCTCAAGGGCAAAGATGTCCCGGGTAATTTTAGGGTGACCAACCGTCCGTAAATTTCACGGACAGTCCTTAATTTCGGCCGTCTGTCCGTTGTCCGTGAAGGTTTCTTTAACGGACGCCGTTTGTCCGTAATTTTAACAGCTGTTAGTTCACAGCCAATCATGTGCCTTTCTAATCCAACCGTTTGCTGTGGAGACCAAGCAAAGTGATTTAGGATTGGCTTGAAAGACATCAGCCAACCCTAGAGCTCGCAGGTACACTGCACGTGCAGGAGTGCTCTCATTAGCCCTGATTCAGGGCCAATGAGAGCAGCTTTAAGGTACCCAGCCCCGGTACTTCTGAAACGCGCAAAGCAAGTTTTGACTTTCCCTTTTAACATTTTTCGGGACACTTACTCGACCCCTGACTTGTAGACTCGGTAAAACGCGTTCTAAACGGACCAGGCCTCAAGGCTCCTTTGGCTGGATTGGAGGCCGCGGGACTGTTAATGTCAGAATCCGAGCCTAATGCATTTTTTTAGTTTTCCTGCAGTTCTGGCTATTCTTCAAGAAATTTTCATTGCACGACACATTAAATAGATTAAATGACAGCTCAAATATGGTCTCTGTGCGGTGGTGTAACACGAGAGCACTGGGCCCCAGTGCAAGCAATGATAATGTCCCCCGCTGTCTGTTTGCACTGTAAAAGGCAGTAGTAATTGTTGTGCAATGGACCCGGTGTCGATGCTCCTGATCCACCGTTGATAGGTATTGCCCTGTAGCATTGTCATCTTAATGATTTTCGTGGCCCTGTGCATGACATGTTTAGAGCCCCCCTGTTTGGAACATTTGTGAATTTTAATAACCATTTTCTGAAAATTGAAGCTTACTTAATGTACAATAATATTAAGCTATGTTAAAGTTTTAGAAACTGAATCATGCTGAAACAGCTGATAAATGTGTTCCCTTGGGGCCCAACAAGCCTTAAAACTACACAGGAGAGGGGCGTACGTTGTGATAAATAGACATGAATATTATAGAAATATATCCTCTTCCTAGGGGAGGGAGCGGGCTTTATAGCTGGGGGTCCTTGGAAGTAGCACACTTTGGCCTTGCCTTAAAACGTCTCTGTTCTGTATTTGTTTGCAAATGGCAAACTTTTCTTAAACAATGAGGCGTAGTTTTCGTGTAACTGTGTATCACAAAAACGTTATAGGTGGTTGCTGCAAAGGCTCTGGAAGAACTGTCGAACTCTAAACTATGTGCATTAGAGGAGCCCAGGCATCAATCTTTGTTGGTGCCCCTTCCATGACCTTCTTTATGTATTCCCAGACCACCACCCACCATGGTGCCCCTCATCTCTCCTTAGCCCTCCTCTCACATGTATTTAATTTATAGCTCATATGGCTATTCATGTATATACACTGTACAACGAACGGCCAACAGAAGGTCGATCCGCATGTAGGCTCCAAGGCTTGGGATATTTCCCGGCTTTAGCAGGTCTTCGGAAGCACTGCTATGGCGGTTGCGTTGCTCCTACCCCACCGCATACATAGAGAAGTCTGCTGTGCAACTGGCACCCATACCTTTGCCCCAGGACTCCTTATGGCTCTCCACCTCGACTTTCACCGGTCAATAAAGGGGTAAGCATCTGAGGTGGACCCCGGTGCGTACTGAAGGCGGCCAGCAGCCTGTGCCTGGTTGGAACTTTAGGAGTCCCTCAGTCCATTGTGACCGATTAAGGGGTCGTGTCTATTGCCTGCAAGTTACTGAACTCAACCTCCCTGCTCAATTTCTGCGTTCATCAATATCCGGAGAAGAAGCTCGCCATTTTAGATTGAGGGTGAGGGGTATGTCTGTCCCATGGCCTATCCTAGAACCTGCCTTAGGAACTACAACAAGGGTGAAATTCTTGATGGGCCTCTTCTGTATGCAACTCTGCAGATAAAGACTCAGCTCATAATTAATATGAAAAGGTGGGCGAGTGAGTGAGTGAAGGGATGGATGGATGCATTAGTGAAAGGGTGAATGGATGAATGAAAGGGTGAATGGATGGATAATGAGCGAAAGGATGGATGAGTGAAAGGGTGGATGATGGGTGAGTGAATGGGTGGATAGATGAGTGAAAGGATGGATGAGTGATATGGTTAATGGATGGATTCATAAGTGGATGAGTAGAAGGATGGGTGGATGGAAGGAAGGATGGCTAAGTGGAAGGGTCAATGGAGAGAGAATGGGAGGAAGGATGGATGACTGAAAAGGTGAATGGGTGGTAAAATGAGTGACTGGGTTAATGGATGAGTAAGTGACACAATGACTGGGTGGTTTGAAAGGGTTATTCGCTGGATGGATCAATGGGTGGAAGACAGGATGGATGAGTGTACAGATGGATAGGGTGAAAGTGTGGATGGATGGATGAGTGAAAGTGTGGATGGAGGGTTGGATGGAAGGAAGAAGACATGATGGATAGGTTGCAAATGGATGAATATGTTTGGATATAGATGGGATTACTTATATACTATAGTGCAACCTCCTCCGATATCTCTTTCAAACGTACCTTTTGTCCCGAAGTTTTGTCCTGGATTTTTACCCTTTGTCCTGAATTTTTGTCCTGAATTTTGACTCTTTGTCCTGAATTTTTACCCTCACCGTCCTGAATTTGCACCCATGCCAGTTGGTCACCCTACGGGTAATCCGCAAACTTTCACACACCCTCGATTACTCCACTGCCTTCATATGAGGGAATCTGTTCCCATAGGAGGTGGTGTGGGTTCTACAAGGCAACATGCAGAGGTCTCAGACCTTTAGTTTCACTTTGCAGCAAAACAGCACAACACTGGGGTTTACGTGCCCCTCCTTGGGGGGGTCTGGTCTGTGCTGGCAGTGTGGCAGGGGGCACGCGGCAGGGGTGTAGTGAGCAGATATCTATCATGCGCACTAATCATGGCAATTCATAAAATGCTGCACTGCAGTCACAATTGCGGTTAGCCTGACAGCGTGGTCAATGCAGGACTGAATAAACTGACATCTTATTGGGTGGTCGAGGCTGTGGTTTTACTGGACAAATTCAGATCATGTGGCGACTCCGCGAAGGAGCCTCAGCGATGTCTCTGAAGTTTATACCAAACAGCCTGCCCACCTGTGGCTCTGTACTTTACATGTCTTTGGGAGGGATCTTTATTAATATAATAACAGTACTTTCACCATTGCTTTATTAACCTTCCTGCTTTCTCAAATTTGCTTGATAATGCACCATCTGTCGTCTTTTTTTTCAAAAATTTCTCATCGGAGAATCCAGCCCCCCCCCCCGAACCCTCTGTAGGTTGTTCCAGCGCAGTATGACAATAATTTTACATCCAATTTTGGCACCAGCCGCCACGGCAGGCTAGCCAACTCAACTTTGTCTAGCTATGCGCAAGAAAAAAATACTCAATGCGGCGCTTAGCTGAGTTTTCCCAGAGCTCTTTGCTTCAAGCAGAGTGCTGAGTGGGCAAAACTATGCAAACTCTGCAGTAGAAGCAGAGATTACCACCCACTCTTAGTTCTAGCTTCAAGTCACTCGAAGAGACACCTGTGTTGTTACGTTTCAGAGTGAACAGCAAAGTACAAAAACTGCTTGTACTGAAAGTCAGGTCTCTGGTATGTGCCAGATCCAAAAATACACACCATAGCATAGCAGAGCCTGACTAGCCTTAAGATCTTCCTTGTCGACCAGATGGATGAATAGGTTGGAGTGCCCATTTCATATGTATACCATACCAAATTTGGATCCACATAATTGGACAGTCTTGTGTGTGTTTCCAAAACACAAATTTTGACTTTGGTGGGAAACAAGCCAGTCCGTCAGGCCTCTCTCCCACTGATAGATGACTGCCAACCAGATTTGAAGATACCCACCTAACTGGCATGGACCTCTGTATCTTCATTGCTTCTACAAGTCTGGTGGATGCATTTACAAATACATTTACAAATAGCTGCTATGGCTTTGCATGCATCCATGGTAAACATATTTGAGTGCATTTGAAATTATTTATTTAAAAACTAAGATATTGAAGGCCACCATGGATAGACTCAGATCCGTACTGGCAATCTTTAAAAAAAAGGCATTGGCAAATCCAAACGGTTTCACTGCCAAGACGAATTGACTTTGACATACTTTCTAATACTTTTTTCTTCAGCTTTGGCAAAGGGTGGGTTTTACTGCAATAAACAGAATTTGTGTGTGCAGCCCACGTACACAGCATTTGTGAATGTCTGTTTTTACATGTGATTTTGGAAAAGGGGGTGGTGATGGACAGAGTTTCTGAATGATGCAGAATACTCCTACCCAGTCAAGAGATCAGGGCTTGATCCATCACCGTTTTTTAGCTCACTGCACCATCCCAGCTCAGAACCTGGCTACATGCAAATTAGTCTGTTCCTGTCCCAGTGCATGATGGGAACAGGGCAAACCAAACTACCAAGTCAATTCTTATACTGGGAAGGAAACAAGCTTCCGGGGACCGGTTTCTGGTATTTCAGCCGTCGTCGGCCCCGTTTGCTTGAATCCTGATGGTGCAATGAGCAAGGGACTCACGTCTGAGTATACCCTCCCACACTTAGTGTGGACAAAATCGATTTTGGAATAGGGGTGGTGATGGACAGAGTTTCTGAATGATGCAGAATACTCCTACCCAGTCAAGAGATCAGGGCTTGATCCATCACCGTTTTTTAGCTCACCGCACCATCCCAGCTCAGAACCTGGCTACATGCAAATTAGTCTGTTCCTGTCCCAGTGCATGAGGGGAACAGGGCAAACCAAACTACCAAGCCAATTCTTATATTGGGAAGGAAACAAGCCTCCGGGGACCGGTTTCTGGCATTTCAGCCTCGTCGGCCCGGCTTGCTTGAATCCTGATGGTGCAATGAGCAAGGGACTCACGTCTGAGTATACCCTCCCACACTTAGTGTGGGCAAAATCGATTTTGGAAAAGGGGGTGGTGATGGACAGAGTTTCTGAATGATGCAGAATACTCCGACCCAGTCAATATATCAGGGCTTGATCCATCACCGTTTTTTAGCTCACTGCACCATCCCAGCTCAGAACCTGGCTACATGCAAATTAGTCTGTTCCTGTCCCAGTGCATGATGGGAACAGGGCAAACCAAACTACCAAGCCAATTCTTATACTGGGAAGGAAACAAGCTTCCGGGGACCGGTTTCTGGCATTTCAGCCATCGTCGGCCCGGCTTGCTTGAATCCTGATGGTGCATTGAGCAAGGGACTCACGTCTGATTATACCCTCCCACACTTAGTGTGGACAAAATCGATTTTGGAAAAGGAGGTGGTGATGGACAGAGTTTCTTAATGATGCAGAATACTCCTACCCAGTCAAGAGATCAGGGCTTGATCAATCACCGTTTTTTAGCTCACTGCACCATCCCAGCTCAGAACCTGGCTACATGCAAATTAGTCTGTTCCTGTCCCAGTGCATGATGGAAACAGGGCAAACCAAACTACCAAGCCAATTCTTATACTGGGAAGGAAACAAGCTTCGGGGGACGGGTTTCTGGCATTTTAGCCGTCGTCGGCCCGGCTTGCTTGAATCCTGATGGTGCAATGAGCAAGGGACTCACGTCTGAGTATACCCTCCCACACTTAGTGTGGACAAAATCGATTTTGGAAAAGGGGGTGGTGATGGACAGAGTTTCTGAATGATGCGGAATACTCCTACCCAGTCAAGAGATCAGGGCTTGATCCATCACCGTTTTTTAGCTCACTGCACCATCCCAGCTCAGAACCTGGCTACATGCAAATTAGTCTGTTCCTGTCCCAGTGCATGATGGGAACAGGGAAAACCAAACTACCAAGAAAATTCTTATACTGGGAAGGAAACAGGCTTCCTGGGACCGGTTTCTGGCATTTCAGCCGTCGTCGGCTCGGCTTGCTTGAATCCTGATGGTGCAATGAGCAAGGAACTCACGTCTGAGTATACCCTCCCACACTTAGTGTGGACAAAATCGATTTTGGAAAAGGAGGTGGTGATGGACAGAGTTTCTGAATGATGCAGAATACTCCTACCCAGTCAAGAGATCAGGGCTTGATCCATCACCGTTTTTTAGCTCACTGCACCATCCCAGCTCAGAACCTGGCTAAATGCAAATTAGTCTGTTCCTGTCCCAGTGCATGATGGGAACATGGCAAACCAAACTACCAAGCCAATTCTTATACTGGGAAGGAAACAAGCTTCCGGGGACCGGTTTCTGGCATTTCAGCCGTCGTCGGCCCGGCTTGCTTGAATCCTCATGGTGCATTGAGCAAGGGACTCACGTCTGAGTATACCCTCCCACACTTAGTGTGGACAAAATCGATTTTGGAAAAGGAGGTGGTGATGGACAGAGTTTCTGAATGATGCAGAATACTCCTACCCAGTCAAGAGATCAGGGCTTGATCCATCACCGTTTTTTAGCTCACTGCACCATCCCAGCTCAGAACCTGGCTACATGCAAATTAGTCTGTTCCTGGCCCAGTGCATGATGGAAACAGGGCAAACCAAACTACCAAGCCAATTCTTATACTGGGAAGGAAACAAGCTTCGGGGGACGGGTTTCTGGCATTTTAGCCGTCGTCGGCCCGGCTTGCTTGAATCCTGATGGTGCAATGAGCAAGGGACTCACGTCTGAGTATACCCTCCCACACTTACTGTGGACAAAATCGATTTTGGAAAAGGGGGTGGTGATGGACAGAGTTTCTGAATGATGCAGAATACTCCTACCCAGTCAAGAGATCAGGGCTTGATCCATCACCGTTTTTTAGCTCACTGCACCATCCCAGCTCAGAACCTGGCTACATGCAAATTAGTCTGTTCCTGTCCCAGTGCATGATGGGAACAGGGCAAACCAAACTACCAAGCCAATTCTTATACTGGGAAGGAAACAAGCTTCCGGGGACCGGTTTCTGGCATTTCAGCCGTCGTCGGCCTGGCTTGCTTGAATCCTGAGGGTGCAATGAGCAAGGGACTCACGTCTGAGTATACCCTCCCACACTTAGTGTGGACAAAATCGATTTTGGAAAAGGAGGTGGTGATGGACAGAGTTTCTGAATGATGCAGAATACTCCTACCCAGTCAAGAGATCAGGGCTTGATCCATCACCGTTTTTTAGCTCACTGCACCATCCCAGCTCAGAACCTGGCTACATGCAAATTAGTCTGTTCCTGTCCCAGTGCATGATGGAAACAGGGCAAACCAAACTACCAAGCCAATTCTTATACTGGGAAGGAAACAAGCTTCGGGGGACGGGTTTCTGGCATTTAGCCGTCGTCGGCCCGGCTTGCTTGAATCCTGATGGTGCAATGAGCAAGGGACTCACGTCTGAGTATACCCTCCCACACTTACTGTGGACAAAATCGATTTTGGAAAAGGGGGTGGTGATGGACAGAGTTTCTGAATGATGCAGAATACTCCTACCCAGTCAAGAGATCAGGGCTTGATCCATCACCGTTTTTTAGCTCACTGCACCATCCCAGCTCAGAACCTGGCTACATGCAAATTAGTCTGTTCCTGTCCCAGTGCATGATGGGAACAGGGCAAACCAAACTACCAAGCCAATTCTTATACTGGGAAGGAAACAAGCTTCCGGGGACCGGTTTCTGGCATTTCAGCCGTCGTCGGCCTGGCTTGCTTGAATCCTGAGGGTGCAATGAGCAAGGGACTCACGTCTGAGCATACCCTCCCACACTTAGTGTGGACAAAATCGATTTTGGAAAAGGGGGTGGTGATGGACAGAGTTTCTGAATGATGCAGAATACTCCTACCCAGTCAAGAGATCAGGGCTTGATCCATCGCCGTTTTTTAGATCACTGCACCATCCCAGCTTAGAACCTGGCTACATGCAAATTAGTCTGTTCCTGTCCCAGTGCATGATGGGAACAGGGCAAACCAAACTACCAAGCCAATTCTTATACTGGGAAGGAAACAAGCTTCCGGGGTACCGGTTTCTGGCATTTCAGCCGTCGTCGGCCCGGCTTGCTTGAATCCTGATGGTGCAATGAGGAAGGGACTCACATCTGAGTATACCCTCCCACACTTAGTGTGGACAAAATTGATTTTGGAAAAGGGGGTGGTGATGGACAGAGTTTCTGAATGATGCAGAATACTCTTACCCAGTCAAGAGATCAGGGCTTGATCCATCACCGTTTTTTAGCTCACTGCACCATCCCAGCTCAGAACCTGGCTACATGCAAATTAGTCTGTTCCTGTCCCAGTGCATGATGGGAACAGGGGAAACCAAACTACCAAGCCAATTCTTATACTGGGAAGGAAACAAGCTTCCGGGGACCGGTTTCTGGCATTTCAGCCGTCGTCGGCCCGGCTTGCTTGAATTCTGATGGTGCAATGAGCAAGGGACTCACGTCTGAGTATACCCTCCCACATTTAGTGTGGACAAAATCGATTTTGGAAAAGGGGGTGGTGATGGACAGAGTGTCTGAATGATGCAGAATACTCCTACCCAGTCAAGAGATCAGGGCTTGATCCATCACTGTTTTTTCGCTCACTGCACCATCCCAGCTCAGAACCTGGCTACATGCAAATTAGTCTGTTCCTGTCCCAGTGCATGATGGGAACAGGGCAAACCAAACTACCAAGCCAATTCTTATACTGGGAAGGAAAAAAGCTTCTGGGGACCGGTTTCTGGCATTTCAGCCGTCGTCGGCCCGGCTTGCTTGAATCCTGATGGTGCAATGAGCAAGGGACTCACGTCTGAGTATACCCTCCCACACTTAGTGTGGACAAAATCGATTTTGGAAAAGGGGGTGGTGATGGACAGTTTCTGAATGATGCAGAATACTCCTACCCAGTCAAGAGATCAGGGCTTGATCCATCACCGTTTTTTTAGCTCACTGCACCATCCCAGCTCAGAACCTGGCTACATGCAAATTAGTCTGTTCCTGTCCCAGTGCATGATGGGAACAGGGCAAACTAAACTACCAAGCCAATTCTTATACTGGGAAGGAAACAAGCTTCCGGGGATCGGTTTCTGGCATTTCAGCCGTTGTCGGCCCGGCTTGCTTGAATCCTGAGGGTGCAATGAGCAAGGGACTCACGTCTGAGTATACCCTCCCACAATTAGTGTGGACAAAATCGATTTTGGAAAAGGGGGTGGTGATGGACAGAGTTTCTGAATGATGCAGAATACTCCTACCCAGTCAAGAGATCAGGGCTTGATCCATCACCGTTTTTTAGCTCACTGCACCATCCCAGCTCAGAACCTGGCTACATGCAAATTAGTCTGTTCCTGTCCCAGTGCATGATGGGAACAGAGCAAACCAAACTACCAAGCCAATTCTTATACTGGGAAGGAAACAAGCTTCCGGGGACCACTTTCCGGCATTTCAGCCGTCGTCGGCCCGGCTTGTTTGAATCCTGATGGTGCAATGAGCAAGGGACTCACACCTGAGTATACCCTCACACACTAAGTGTGGACAAAATCGATTTTGGAAAAGGGGGTGGTGATAGACAGAGTTTCTGAATGATGCAGAATACTCCTACCCAGTCAAGAGATCAGGGCTTGATCCATCACCGTTTTTTAGCTCACTGCACCATCCCAGCTCAGAACCTGGCTACATGCAAATTAGTCTGTTCCTGTCCCAGTGCATGATGGGAATAGGGCAAACCAAACTACCAAGTCAATTCTTATACTGGGAAGGAAACAAGCTTCCGGGGACCGGTTTCTGGCATTTCAGCCGTCGTCGGCCCGGTTTGCTTGAATCCTGATGGTGCAATGAGCAAGGGACTCACGTCTGAGTATACCCTCCCACACTTAGTGTGGACAAAATCGATTTTGGAATAGGGGGTGGTGATGGACAGAGTTTCTGAATGATGCAGAATACTCCTACCCAGTCAAGAGATCAGGGCTTGATCCATCACCGTTTTTTAGCTCACTGCACCATCCCAGCTCAGAACCTGGCTACATGCAAATTAGTCTGTTCCTGTCCCAGTGCATGATGGGAACAGGGCAAACCAAACTACCAAGCCAATTCTTATACTGGGAAGGAAACAAGCTTCCGGGACCGGTTTCTGGCATTTCAGCCGTCGTCGGCCCGGCTTGCTTGAATCCTGATGGTGCAATGAGCAAGGGACTCACGTCTGAGTATACCCTCCCACACTTAGTGTGGACAAAATCGATTTTGGAAAAGGGGGTGGTGATGGACAGTTTCTGAATGATGCAGAATACTCCTACCCAGTCAAGAGATCCGGGCTCGATCCATCACCGTTTTTTAGCTCACTGCACCAACCCAGATCAGAACCTGGCTACATGCAAATTAGTCTGTTCCTGTCCCAGTGCATGATGGGAACAGGGCAAACCAAAATACCAAGCCAATTCTTATACTGGGAAGGAAACAAGCTTCCGGGGACCGTTTTCTGGCATTTCAGCCGTCGTCGGCCTGGCTTGCTTGAATCCTGATGGTGCAATGAGCAAGGGACTCATGTCTGAGTATACCCTCCCACACTTAGTGTTGACAAAATCGATTTTGGAAAAGGGGGTGGTGATACACTGAAACCATACCTGTTGCCTATGCCAATCATGGTTTTCGTTTTGGAGAGACTTTTCTGATGACCACTTCCTACTTAGAAACGTTATCAAAACATGCCTTTTCCTTCAAACAGCACTATCTGTTGCTCCTTTGGATAAAATGATAATCCCAGAATCTGGAATCCGCTTTTGTTTTATTATGACCCAATCCTCCTAACTGATCCCTTTAATTGCTGAAATGGCAAACTTGTCTTAAAAGGAAGTTGTGCAGATTGAACCAATTGTTACTATTCTGCAATTGGCCTGACATTCATTATCAACATTCTAAGGCAAACTGCTTGAAAAGAGCTACAATTGCCAGACTTTGGAAAACATGGAACACAGTGTCACTTGGAATGATGCAAAAAAAGGTTCTTTCCAAGTTAACCAAAGATTGGAGTGATGTTGTTTTCTATTTGCCGTAATTCAGCTACGTATATGGAAAAGTTGTGTGATGACCTGAGCAGGTCGATACCTGAGCTGAAGTGCTTTCCTGTCACTTCTTAGATGGTATGCTGAAAGCATCTTTACAATCTTCAGAGTTAATGAAGAATGCTATTGACCTTTTAGTCCATTCTAGTGCACTCTTTTGTTATGCGCAGGAACTAAAACGCAAATATTTCTAATTTTGTGCTTTGTGTGGCATCAAAGAAAGAGTCATCCAAACTGTGTTGCTTAGCTGATGGTTTATAGTCCAAGGGGCTGTGAATGCTATATTATCCATGTTCCAACCGTTTACAGAATTTTTGCTGAGTGGTGATGCCAAAGGCAAGAAATGAGAGGATCTTTGGTCGCATATTTATAGTGATATGAAAAAAAGTACACTGTACTGCATTCTTAGATTTTTACAGGAAAACATAACTGCTGTATTAGACATAATAAAAAAATTGGGTCTGAAAACACCCTTGTCTGCCAAGTGTTCAGCATAATTGGTGTATATGTGAAACATCTCCTTGAGAGTAGGCAATGCGACACCTTTAGTGACTTTGGAACTGCAGCATGTTCCATGTTAGATTGCTAGCCACTTGGTAAGCAAAGCAATGTTGAAGAGCAATTCAGGAACTTTTACTTTACAATGTATGAGAAATAGCTTGCAATGATGCATATAAATGTTTCTTCACCCACCATGGCATTTGAAGTCAATGAAACCTCACTGTGGTACTCTGAACAAGTTCTACATTCCTTCCAAGAATGGATATTTTCTCAGTAGTTTTAAAAGTGCTGCTTCATTTTTGCCCGCTTAATAACTCTGAGGGCATGCGCACCCAGTTCACAGCAAATGTTGCAGAACCTGCCTAGAGAATCGCAATCTTCATGTGCACCTGTATTGGCATGCAAAGTTATGTCAGTGGCTAGAGTTAGCAAATTGTGTACTGGCTGTTTGGCATTGTCAAGCTCAAGTGCCACTGTTGAGGGGGCCTTTTCACAGAAAAAGATTTACATGGGAAGGAAAGAGCGAGCTCACATGACCAAAGACTTACTGAAGAAGTAGTATATGGTGTACTGCAATAAGTTTAAATTGCAAAAATGTATTTGGACTTCATATACACTATACGTACAATGTCTATATACCATGCACTATCAGTGCAGAAAGCAAGCAATAATATAAGCAAAACTTTCAATGAACACCGGAAAAACACTGTTTCTGTTGTTTTTGATGGCACGAAAATGTGTGACCACTGATAACCACTGTTTTTTAAGGTATTAAAATCACTTGAAAACACTGAAAAAACCCACCAGAATTTACCAAAAATAGAAACTGAAAACAGGAAAGCCTAGTTATATATCAAAAATCGGCTTGTTTCATTAGTGAACCCAACATCTCATCTTGCAAGATTAGCGGTGGATCAGGGAAAGCAGATAGCACTGGTTCTCTTGGATCTATCCTCAACTTTTGACACAGTTTCAAATTCAACACGTCTGCAGCACCTAGAGGCCATAGGTGTCTGCAGGTCTGTCTTGGCTCCAATCCTTTCAGACCTATAGGTCTCAGTCAGTCTTGATCGCTCCATTTGGCTCTGATTCTAAACCATTGTGTTATGGGGTCCCTCAGGGGTCTCCACCAAGCCCCAAATTGTTTAATGTGTATATGACCCCCTTGACTACCCTATAGAATCTCACGGAGCACAGACTATTTCCAATGCAGATTATGCACAGTTGCTTCTTACTCTTGATAGAAATTCATCCAGTGCACTGTGTAACTTCCAGGCCTGCCTTACTTATGTATTTCAGTGGATGTGCAACAGCGGCCTCCAATGTAATACATTAAGACAGAAATTCTGCCCTTTGGGGTGTCCTCGCCTAGTTGGGACAATAATCAGTGGCCTAAGGGTGTTCCCTCCGCCTCCTCTCCCTACTACGGTTGCACACAATCTTGGGGTAAAATGTGACACTTTGGCTTCCTTTGCCCCTTAGGTTGCAGTGGTAGTAGGCACCTCCTTTGGCCTTCTAAAAATGCTAAAAAAAGGTTATCCACTTCCTCCCCCTTCTGCAGCAGAAAACCGTGATTCAGGCATTGACTACATTTAGGCTGGATTATGCTAATTCTGTACCGGGGTCTACATGCAGACCTCCCGAAGAGATCACAGATGATGCAGAATGCTGCCACCAGGCTCATATTATGCCTTCCCTGGAGAGCCCAAATTCAACAAGGCCCAAACAACCTACACTGGTTACCTCTAAAAGAACAGGTGAGATTTAAGGGATTGGTCCTGGCACACAGAGCCTTCTATCACAAAGGCCCTCTGTATCAGTCAAATAGATTTACAGCTTACCAACCAGCGTGGTCTCTTCTATCACCTAATGGCTTGCTGGTAGCAGCTCCACACTTCAATGAAAGAAGTGGGGCGGTAGCTCCTTCTCTTATTTGGCTGCCAGGGAGTAGAAGACTCTCCCAGTTCAGCTTTGCGCTTCTAGGGACATTGTGACTTTTAAGAGATTCTTGAGACCTGGCTCTTTAGTTCTGTTTTCTAGGACCACTATTATTTAGGGTTCAGACTTGCTACGTAGCGCCAGGACACTCTTATGAGGAGCTGTTACGCTCTACAAATCCTTATATAATAATAATAATAATAATAATAATAATAACAATAATAATAATAATACTGATGATAATAATAATAATAATAATAATAATAATAATAATAATAATAATAATAATAATAATAATAATAATAATAATAATAATAATAACAATAATAATGTAAGCCACATGCTAGGATAAATGTACCATTGTTACCTAATGCCATTATTCTTAATCATAATCTTTTTTTTTTTTAAACAGCAATATACAGTATGAGGGTTTTGCGACTTCAAAGTGAACTTACAAGTCTGATACCTGTGAAAAAAGACATTCAGTGTAAATGTTGGCTTTATTCTGACTGATTTCTGCCCACAGTTGTTGTGCATAGCATCATTTCAAATGATGTTTAAAATGCTGACATAGTCTTTCATTTGTTTGTGCCACCAGTGCACAGCAGCATGCCTCTTCTAAATTAAATATCTTTGACACAACATTTCGGTGATTTACTGCATTGCTGCCTTTGATTTAGTAGAATTTACTTTTCGAGGTGGAGCTGGTTTTGATGTATTGTCTCTGACCTTCGGCTTTGATGGATGGGGCTTCGGTTTCAAAATTCCATAAGTGATGACTCTGCAGGGGGAAGCAATCCATGTGGTAAGTAAGTTGTCAGATTTAGTTTTCAAGTATTTTCGTGACAAATGATGCATTAAGCATAATTGTTGAAGCATTATCTTCAGTGTGAAGTGTGGAAATTTATATATTTTTTCACCCATGTGTACATGCCACCTATGTATATTTCAAAACATCCATTACGTCAACTTCACACAGCTGTTTAGCCCGGGTCATACCAACCCCGCCAACATTTCCATATTAGGTAAAAAAAAGGAAAACATACAGAATTATAGATGGATAGCTTAAAATTAAGTGGATGTTTTTTCTACAAGCTGTTTTGAGTGAAATGAAGTTGAAAATGAGAGGAAGCTCACTTTGTCTATTATGTCACTCAGAAGCCTGTGGTGAATAAACTTCCCTTTTTTCACTGTTGTCCAGCTACAGTTTTATGTTATTTAAGCCACCAGATATCCTCCTGCTGCTATTATGTCTGCAGGGGTAGAGAAGACATGGGAAAGTGATGCACATCATGCCCCTACTTGACTTGCATTCATTATTTTGCTTATAACTTTGGGGGCGTATGTTGAATCTTCCTAAAATTTCCAAAATAAAGTTTATTCACCTCAGCTCCTTCCTGGAAAGTTTCAGTGTGATCTGTCAATTTGGGACAGTGAAATCGTGTGGTCCCAAAACACATTGTCTTCATTAATTTTTCCGTAAGAAAAACTAGATACAGCTGCAACAAAAATTGTTGAATCAGAATTACACGAGATTTGGCAAAAAACTAGATCTTGGTCCAGAAAGCATGCTTTTTTATGATTTAGTGTAAATCCATTCAGTAGTTTTGAAAAATTAAGGTAAAAAATGATTGTATATATGTATGCAACTGAGAATCCACATATCAGAAGATTTGATCTGATTGGCTGCTACCACATCAACAAAGATGTGGCGGCATCCACGTCCCCTGTCCTGTCAAAAAAGTTAAAAGACATATCCCTGGGCCAAGACCTTTTTTTTAATCTGGTCATGAGATCCACAGTGGATCTACAGAGATACAGCTCTTATCAAAAACAAGAACCACAGACTTCTGGCCATTTTAAAACTTAGCCCTTTGGGTGGACACGGGGCACAAGGGATTGGCAGTTAATTTTCTGGGGGGAGGGGATGTGCTCCCTCCTTGAGCCTTTCTCAGGCCTTGGGGACCCCATACGCCAGGAGCTGAACTTTTACTTTAGAGAGGGAAGTGTGAAGGCCACATCATGAGCCTCCTTAGGGCCCCGGGGACCCCATCTTCCATAGCCAGTGTTTTTTATTTAGGAGGAGGGCTTCCTTTCACCCACCCTGGCCATAGATCAGCCCTGTGTACTCCTTCCTCCTGGGACAGATACCAATGGAGCGACCTAGAAAGTCAGTTGCACCATCAACTTTATTTGTTTTATGTTGTGAGGGGGCTACAAGCAGTGCAGGGGACCCCACCACCATTAAAATGTAAAACACCCTCTTGAGGCAATCCCAGCAAAGAGCTGTATGCTCTTCAGCTGAAGTGTAGGGCTCCCTCTTGTTTTAGTCTATGGTTGCACTTTGTGCTATGAAAAATGTTAAAAAACAAGACTCAAAGCATGGTGATTTTTTAATATAAAGCTTTATTGAAAATAACTGATGACAATCACTTTAATTAAACAATGAAACAAACACATTTATAACTTATACATTTGATTATAGTTACTGGTGACTTTTTGACCAATTAAATAGCTCTGCTTTAAATATGTTGATGTTCTGACCCCTTCATAAAGACAATAGGAGAGCTTTGTATGTTTGGGTGTTGCGACCCTTTGACAAAGTCCGTAGGTCTGCCTCACTTAAAATGTCACCATTTATATTGTTATATAACATAGTCAATCATTCGTGCCCATAGCGGTTGGGCACAGGACTTATCTGAAAGCCAGGCCCTATTCCCAACCCCAGCCGCATATGGCCAAAGGCAATGTGCAGCAGACTGTAGGCTGCCCCTTGGTGGTGCCATAAAGTAACTATATGTCATGCCCTCACTAGGCATAGCTAATTACCTCACATATTACATCTCCTGTGACGTGTTATGACTTCTATGATGGGTGGTCCTGAATCTGTGACTCACATATGCAGATACACTGATGTTTCAGTAGCTATTTGACATTGGGATACTGGTAAGAGGGGTGAAACCCTACTCAAGCAGCAACTACATTTCTTGTGAGGGTGAAGCTCAAGCAAACCCCGAAATAACTTGTTCTCAACCCTCTGATAGCTTGGCACAAAGCAGTCAGGCTTCACTTAGCGCTAGATGTAGGTAAATCTAATTTACCGACTCATAAATACCGAATTTTACCGATTCGGTATTTATGAATCGGTAAATTAGAAGAAGGCAGATGTAGGTAATTTTTAAAACACAATTACCGAATCTGTAAGATTTGGTATTTACCGATTCGGTAAATACCGAATCGGTATTTCCAATTGATTCCTATGGACTTTGAAGTCTATAGGAATTAAAGGTAAATACCGATTCGGTATTTACCGAATCGGTAAATACCGAATCCTGGCAGGGGGAACGGGGTGTCACTTTGACACCCTGTAGCACCCCAAGTGCAGGCTTGTGTGCCATGTGGCACACATACATGCCCTAAGGGCATGTCTGTGTGTCACATGGCATAGGTGTACATGCACAGATGTGCATGTACACCTGAAATCGGTATTTTACCACCCAATAGGATTGGGTGGTAAATACTGACTCCTAAAGGGCCTGTGGCACTCTGTGAAGTGCCACCTACATATTGATTTACAGAATCGGTAAATTTACTGATTCGGTATTTTACTGATTCTGTATATTTACTGAATCGGTAAATTTACCAATTCTGTAAAGCAGATGCCCCCTACATCTCAAAAGCCAAATACCGGTCGTAACGGCCGAGATCGGCCGTTACTGACTGGTATTAGGGCTCCTACATCTGGCCCCAAGACACAATGTGTAAAGAATGTATGCAGCACTTCAAACAGAAATAAAGTGAAAACCCAACACAAGGAAAATCACAAACCAATATAGAAAAATAGAGGTAAATGTAATAAATTAGTTGACACCAAAGCACCAAACACCCAGTTAGTGAAACCAGAGATATGCATTTTTAAAGATTTAAGTAAGAATAGTAATTAAGAGCAAAAAGTGCTAACTGGGGCCATCGGGTCGCGCCGTACCATGACAAAGTCACAGGGCCAGGCTGACCATGATGGAGCGCAGGTCAGATACAGGGACCAAGTTAGACCCTCTGAACAAAGTTCCCTAAAGCCTGGTTGCGGAGCATTGCATGATCCCATGTTGGGAATACATTGTGCAGAGGCGGTTCTGAGGAGGTACGGGGCTATGATGTGAGGTCCTGCATCAAAGAGGTGTCTGGCAGTGGTGATTTCAAAGTGATGCAGGCCCTGCATCAAGGCTGAGTCATGCAGGGGCGGTCTCCATGCGGAGCTTCGAGGAGATGCATTGTGCTGCGTTAGTACGACGCAACTCCAGCAATGCTTAGGAATGTCTATTCCTATTGTGCTGCGTCACTCCTTACGCCTGTCATCGTAGAAGTGACTCCGTGAAATCTTGTAGATATGGTCTTCCAGCTAGAGCTGCTGCCTTGGAACTGGATTCGAAACCTGGCCCTCATGAGCTCATCTAACGTACTGTACTGGTCTCGGGCCAGCTTTGTGCTATCTAAAGCAATACAAAGTTTTTCTTAGAAAAAAGTTCTACATAATTTGTGCCTTGAATTTGCATGTGTAGTATGTGCAAGTGCACAGAATTTCTCACATTTGGATGAGGTCCAGCATCAATTTCTTATCATGGCACATGCCCCCTTCACGTTGTGCAGGTCTGAGATGTGCACCTGCACATTACAGAAGGGGCATCACAAACACCTGAAGGTATTCTTTAATACAGATTTGTCTTGTGAGCCTGAAAAGTGGGCACACATGGCTGCAACATTTTTTACTTCGGTGTGGTTTCTGTGAACTTATATCATAACTGAAGTTGTAAAGTGAACATTCACCCAATGGCATCTTGGCGCTGAATAACTGATGTTTATTATACCAATGCGAGACTGGGATGTCTGTGACCAGACGTTTTGTGAGCATGCAGCATGCTCCCTGATGCTTCTAGGAGTCAGTGGCAGCCGTGGCATGGCCTGTTTTCTGAGGGACAGATTCTTGCATAAGTCTCATGAGACAAAGCTTTTAACAGCACAGTTTCAAAATATGATCTCGGTTGTTTCGGCAAAGATTGATTTAGGAGCATTAATAAAGACTTCACACATGGCCACCTTCCTGTGGGACATCGATGATGGCTGACTTGCATGGCTTGATGGGACTCCTAGCCATGACGTACAATGTGTCAGCACTTCACAACATCCTAAAGGAATATCCAGCACTGTTCAGAGGGCTTGGGAAGCTAAGAGGCACACATGTCACCCTTCACATCAATCAGGCAATCAAATCTGTGGCGCAAAACAACCCGAGGGTTCCAGTGCATCTTCAAACCAGGTGGAGGAAGAACTCAAAAGCCTGCTTTAACAAGTCATCATTGAGCCAGCAGATGGCTCACCTCCATAGGTGTCTTCCATCATCGCAGTAACAAAAAAAATTAACACATACCAAGGGGCAGATTTATGACGGACTTGCGCCACGTTTACGCCGCCGTTGCGTGACGCAACGGCACGGAAACGTGGCGCATCCCTGTGACCTATTTACAACGTGACGCATCTAGGCAGATGCGTCACGTTGTAAAGCCCTGCGCCACATGAAACCTGCGTCAGGTTTCATGTGGGCGTTCTGTCGCAGGGTGGGCGTTCCCTCGTAGGAAAGCCCCGTAAAACTGACGCAGTGAAATCTACAAGATTTCACTGAGTCAGTTTTACGAGGCTGCTGCGTCAAATCCTTACGCCTGCTTGAAGCAGGCGTAAGGAGTGACGCACCACGTTATGTATGGGTGGCCTCTGTACATTGCATGAGTTGCGTCGCACTTGCGACGCTACTCCAGCAATGCGCCGCCCGTACACCACAAGATGCATCACGCATGTGCCCTTCCTTGCACCATGGTGCGCCGCATTGTAAATGCGGCGCATCTGTGGTGCCGCAAGGAGGGAATTGCATGACGCATCAGTTCTGGCGCATCCCTGCTGATTTGCAGAGATGCGCCAGAACTCATACATTTTCCCCCAAGTACGCATCCAGGTGGACAAGCGTCTACCAAGCATGGATGGAGGAGCAGGAAACACGCACACACACACTGGCCCTGCCTCTCGAGGAGGCAGAATGTACGGGTACTCTCACTGCCGCTATCTGCACCATAGAATAAAGAAACATTCCACGCACGGACCTGCCTCCGTGTACATCCATGGGGGGTCGGGGTCCCGCCCGTTGGGCCACAGCTGTCACTTGTTCAGTTGTTGTCCTACTTTCAGCACCAATGTATAACTCTGACAATTGCTGGTCTTGAAATATAGATTTAGTTGCCAGCAACAAGCGGCTGCGCGGCAAGTGTGACACTGTTGGTCACATATGTTGTTTTTTAGGACTTGCAGTTTAACGTTTAACATTACAATTATGGGCTCAAATATGAGCATGCAAACTGGTGCCAGTTATAAATCCAGGACAGTCTGAACATGTGACGTGTGACGCAGGGCCACTTAGCAGACTCAGACTGCACTAGAGAGAGATTGCTACGCACAGCTTCCTTGAATCGTTATGCATGTAAATGCGGCACTTACATCGGTACTGTACAAGCGGGAACCCAAAGTCAGCATGAAACAGAGCGCAAGCAGCCGAAATCTCAGCGTGGGTACCACAGTGTTGCTAACCACAGAGATAATGCTGTTTCAAACAGCCCGAGCTGGCGGCTTCCTTGCACTGAACTAAGAGCACACCACGTGTTCTCATCGCCGAGCTGGGCGGTTTCAAAGTCCATGTTCAAAGGAGCAGGACATGTGCTCGAGTGTCTACCTGGCTGACTTTGCAACCTGGAGAACTGTTCTTTGGAGCTTGGGTGTTTGATCAAGGCAGGTAAAACAGCTTAGCTGCCTAACGCGGCAAGCTTCAGAGTGCATAAGAAAACGGAGGTCTGAGGCTCGGACCCATGGGGGTCCTCTCAGCATAGACTTCATCCAAGGTTGATGAATCAGAACTGCTAGATAAGAACTGCTAGCAGTACTTAAACAAGGTCCAGCTGCTTAAAGAACTTTGAAAACAAACTCTGATCGAAAACTTTAACAAAACTATCTTTTCACATTCAAGCACCAGTGAAGAGCAAAATGCAGAGGGAACTTGTGCACATTCTAATCTGCATTAGTGCGGCATGCACAGATAAGGAGGGGGGTCGCTAGAGGTTTCGTATCTATTGAGTATCAATACCTTTTAATACTGCACAGCATACGTCACCAAATTACAGTATGCAGCTTTTAAGTCTTAATTATCATTGTCGTAAGTTTCGACAGGTAGATAACGGGAAAGATATATTTTTCGCAGACAATGCTACTCATGTTTCTAGTGTTTCAAGGTGTGGAATCAGAAGGTGGTTGGAAGACATGTTATTTAATAAAATATGGATCAGTAAAAACTCTGGAGGCTGATGAGCTCATTCAGTAGGTTAGTTAGTCAGCTGCAGGTTCAAAACCCGGGCACTGACCATGAACACTTGATCAAGGTCGTGTTTCAATAATGGCCTCGAAAAGCAAACGCGCTTTCACGCCACCATCTCTCTCATAATTATTTATTCTTGACTGGAGTCTAGATACCGTTTTTTCCGGCGTATAAGACGACTTGGCATATAAGACGACCCCCCTACTTTTCTTGTTAAAATATAGGGTTTGGGCTATACTCGCCATATAAGACTACACCTCTTCAATGGGTCAATGGATATTGAAATTAATGACCCATCCAACCTCAAATATGTTCAAAAGGCCTATCCAACCTCTATTGTGTTGTGATTCACTCACCCAATATGCGAACAAAAGGCTGCGTAGGTCGCTTGATTCTTTAAAATCAATTAATAATCCCAGCTGCCCTATTCAGGGAGTGAATTTACTCAATCTGTAAGCTAAACAGAATTCAATTGTACACTATACTAATGCTGTGCACTGTAACGTTGCACATTACTCGAAGGACACAATTTACAGATCAACACACGCTCATTTCACTTGACACTGGGACACTGGCAATTACGACACCCGGCGTATAAGACGACCCCCGAATTTCAAGATTTTTAAGTCGTCTTATACGCCGTAAAATACAGTAAGTTACTTGTGCCTTCACAAGCTACATTACCATAACTTCCCAGTAGTACTTCAGGTGAAATTGGTCAGAAGCAACACAAGAGATCAGCTGGTGCAGCATGAATGTGGAACTCATACATTCGAGGTATGAAGGCACCTGCAGAATCTGCAAGAGAAATGACTGGGTCTGTTTGGTGCTCATTTCCATTCTATTTGCAAATCTGAGAAACTGCCCTGTTGGAAATAACTTGATGGGATCGATCCACTTCGGATGAATTTTTCAAAATGGGATTTGTGTTTAAGCATTTTATAGAACTATATTAGGAGGGAGGGAAGCTTGCACCGAGACGGCCATTTTGTAAAGCTTTTTGAGGGACTGGAGTTTTACACTTCTGCTGGACGGGCTGTACCATATATGAGGGAGGGAAGCTTACAGCGATGCTGATGTTTTGTATGTGCTGGTGGCAGTGGTGGCTGGTGACATTCAAATGAGGTGAGGAGTAAACTTTCTGTCAGAGTGCACCGTGACGAGCGAGCCAGAACCTCCTAAGTGGGTGTATGGCGCATTTTCAAGCAAATTTGAGAAGCACAGAGACTAGAGCTGCAAACACACATAGAGCCAGCTGCAGCACTGTGACTAGGACTTGTGCCACACACAGCTGCAGCACAGAGACTAGAGCAGTTGATAAGTGGGAGAACTAGAAACAAATAGAAATGCCATACATACACTAAACAGAACATGCTTTCAAATAACAGACACCCCAAACAACAGATTCTCCATACCCAGATGAGCGCAATGGGCAATTGAAAATCATAAATTAAAGAGCACACAGAGTATACACATGGAAACAGAAATACCAGAAATACCACACACAGACTTAGCAGCAAGCAAAAAGTGGACATCAAATACAAACAAAAGGCAGGCCCAAATACAGAAATCGTCACAGACACTCAGCAATGCTAAATGTCACACACATATTAAATAGCATGAAGAACAACTAGCACAAACATACACGCACGTACCGTCTGGAATATAAAGATAAGCAGCAAACACAATAAATGCTATACGTGCAAACGAAACGGAACACATCCACCCAAATGACAACACCCACAAAACAAGTGAAATACATGCAAACCAAAAGGTACACAAGATTAATCTAAACCCACATGTGCAAAATCTGCACGAGACACTGTCATAAGATTTGGGCTGAGTGAGGAAGCTGTGGACATTCACTCCTCCCAGACTGCTCGCAGTCTAGTTTGGAGCACCGACGGACAGAGCGGGGCTTCCTTCTCCGAGCAGACAGCCGGGTGAGGTGAGGCCTTCCTCCCACATAAAGTTGGGAAAGAAGAGGTAGCTCTTATCTGCAAATACATATCTTGCATGTCGGGTAGGGTGGCGAGGGCCACAACTTTACCTTAATATTCTTTAAATACACAGTTTTTTCACTTGTTATAAATTCTTTCCTGCAGCAGCTTATATCATATAAACATCTAGGTCCTGAAGAAAGCCGGGTCAGTTGACCATGACGGCTGAAACATGTCGACCGCACTAGTTTATAGCCAGGAGATAGTTATTATTTCTCATACTATCAGGTTATTTTAAATATGGCACTTGGATACTCCTTAATAAATATACATTTTTTGTCCAAGTAGCTATTTTTAAATCCTCACACATTTTACCACTGCACTACACCAGAGGACATACGGTTTGAACATTCACCTTGGCATGAGTCGTTTAGGAGCATGAAGTCAGGTACCCAGCAGGGCAAGATAGCTCAGGGCTGTTTTCCTAGACCTGAATCTCCTTGAGCTCCAGATGACGATGTTCCGCCAGTAAGAGTGGGCCGATGGACTCTTGAATCTAGCCAGGTGGTGGGTCAAATATTAGGACTGGGTCTTCACATTCCTGCAGCATTCAGTTGTTTTCAATTCCTTTCAAGTTAGACTGGGCCTCTCCTCATTAGTTGCATTCAGTCACTCTGACACTGCGACAGACTATACCCAACACCGACCCTTAAGCATGAACCACGAGAATTATACATCGCAATTAGCTTTAAAAAGAAAGTCACAACGCTAGAACCTAACACAGGATTTGGCAACACACAAGCTGAGTGCCATTTTGCATGAAAATATGTTTAGAAACAAAGTGTTGCAGCATAAAAGTGATTTCTTTTCTGAGCCCTGTTACTAAGTTTAAAGTAACTATTCAGAAAGAAGTCTGAGCTGAGATAGGCGAAAAATGTTAAACTCTTAATACGCCATGACTTCGCCTTTTTGCACATCAAAATACAGTGTTTAAGTTTACTCGATCTACAGAGTTGGATTTAAAGCACAGACAAAGCATATAGCATAAATAATGCATCCAGAGCAGTGTAGGAGTGTGAATGTACAAGGCTAAAAAACACAAAACAAATTCTGGCCTGAAGATGAAAATGGTGGGTGCCAGGCAGGCAGTCACAAAAGCAAAACAAACCTGATTTACAAATACAGGACATGGTTACACTACACATCACCTGACTCGGAGGGTGGGACTGGGTGAATCTGGGAGGAACAAAACAGGAGTACCATTTCCAAGGCATAGGCGCTGTTTTATTAAAGCACAGCAATACTCAAACGACACAGCTGCTCTCCAGCCCTATGCTTAATTTCCGGAAGTTGGTGCAGGTTAGCTGAAAAACAGTCACTCAGTTACCGGCCGGGGAGGTCCCAGAATCTGACCTCAGGAACCCTTAATAGTGCGGGTTGTCTCATAATTTACATTTATTACGTTCTGCTTTCTGCTCTCGGCTGGCAGGTGCACCCGCTGCGGTCCCTACTGGAGGTGTACATTAAGAGCCTCTGGCCTTTGAGGCTGTGGGATCCGTGGGGGCAAAACGCCTAGAACTAACCTTAGGGAGTCGGGACTCAATGAACTTTTTAACACTGCATTTGTGATGCAGGTGCTTGGAAACATATCAGGGACTCTGGGACAGGAAGAAGAAGCATTACTGTGCCCTAGTGCGGCTGCGCAACCTATGCACTCAGCACTGGCCGCCATGCTCACGGGAGAGAGGTGATGGGGATGTTCGAGGTTACTGGGCGGGGAATAAAAATAAAATAAAGAAACTTTACCCACCTTACCACCGGGTACCCTGCAGGCTGGCCTCCACTCCTAGATGGCGTAATGCTGCAGCTGGGTAACGCGTGTTCCTGCAGCCAGAAGTCCAGGAACAGAAAACTGCACCCAAGCAGCCAACAGGCAGCCTCCCTCCCCTACCCTAAGCCAATCACAATGCTGCAATGGCAGCGTTGTGATTGGGGAGGCGCAGCGGAGAACGCCCCAGCCGCGCTGTTTTCACCTGCATAGAGAGAAAGTGAGAGTGGGCGGTCGTGTTCGAGGGCAGGTGGGGAGTGGCTTATCCACTATTGTGGCTAGAGACTGTTTGGTCGGCTCCAGTGCCGACCAAACAGTCAGTACCCACAACAGTTGGTAAGCCATTCCCTTCCTGCCCTCGAGCACGACCGCCCACCCTCCTGCCCCCAACCAGGCACTTCTGCTTTTTCGCAGTACGAGAAGCAGAAACATAAAATGGTAGTTTTTACCATTTTATGTTTCTGCTTCTCGCACTGCTAGAAAGCCGTGGGGCGACAACCAAGCGCCCATATGGAAGAGCCTCCGCTGGTTGGTGGGCATCGACCCTCATTTTTGTAGACTGGGGGTCGTATTCAATGTCATACTTTTACCTAAAACAAGATAGAGAAATGCAGAAATATGAAATGGAATGCTTAATTTAAATATCCCCTTCGCCGCGGCGCAAATTTTGCTGTGGCGCGAGGGGGCGGGGTTGGACTGTGGCGCTCAGGTTCTTATGGCGCCTCCCAGCATCATAAATCACGATGGGCGTGTGCTCATGACGGCCGGGGGCCATCAAAACTCCGCCCACTAATTAATTCTACCGCACAGGTGGGAAATTATTAGCGCGTGGGCGGAGTGGCAATGTCAGACGGCTCCCGGCCATCATGAGCACACGACTACTGTGACTCATGAAGGCCGTGAGCCATCATGAGCACCGATGGTGATATAGGACACAGTGAAAATGGAGAGGAAAGGGATGGAAAACAACATGTAATACTGAGATAAATAGTAAGGGCCCCATTTATGAAAACATTATGCAGCTTGTTGACCCAGCCATTTTGCTGCACCAAGCTGGGTCATTTTAAAAGCACAGTGATGCATTGTATTAACAACAGTATGGCACATCTGTGTGCTTTCCCCTGCACTGGTGCACAATTGGTTGCCATGCGCTAGTGCAGGCACCCTTGAGTCATGTTGCAAGAGTGCCTGCATTGCAGGGGCACCTTCTTACACAAAAACAATAATTGATGGCATTTTCCTCTTTCTATGCATTCTGCAGATTGCAGCACGCATAGAAACTGGAAAATTAAGGAGAAAGGAAAGTTTTTCTCCTCACTGCGCCACTCCTATGCCTCCCCAGGGAAGGCGCAGGATTCTAAAGCATTCCCAGCTTTACAACACTTTGTAAATATGGGAATGTGTCAGGTTCCATGGATAATGATTGTGAACATCCACAAATATGGACAAGCACAGTGCGCCGCCGGTGCATCAAATAATTGATACACCTGCTGCGCCATGTTTTGTAAATGTGGGGCCTCATTTACAAGCCCATTGCGCCACTGTGTGTCACTTTTTTGACTCACCCGCAGCGCAATGGGCTTGCCCATGTTTACAAGGCCACTTATAGTCACCCTGCTTAACTTTTCATGGCCCTGTAAATTTGGGACCCTTTGACGCATTTTTCTCTTTGTGAAAGGGACATTCTATGGATGTTGCTCTGGGTATTCCAAAGCAACATCCATGGAACCTGACACATTCCCATATGTACAATGTTTTGAAAGCTAGGAATGCGTCAGAATCCTACGCCTTCCCAGGGGAGGCATAGGAGTGGCGCAAAGAGGGGAATACTTTTATTTCTCATTGTTTTTTTCCTCTTTATCGGCGTGCTGCATTCTGCAGCATGCCTAGAAAGAGGAAAATGGCAAAAACAGTCATCCTTGCAACACAGACACCCTTGCAACATGACACTAGAGTGTATGCGTTGGCGCACAGCTGCTGTTAGTGTGCCAGCGCAGGGGAGAAGGACAGAAATGCACCATACATTGTAGATACAGCGCATTCCTGTCCTTTCATTTTGACACCCAGGAGCGCAGCATGAAGGCCTGCTGCACTGCCATGCGTTGAAAGATAGTATTTGAGAGCCAAGGCCCATAGGATTTATAGGGCAGTGTAAGCAAAAGGACTGGGATGGATTTAAGAGTAGGCAGCTTTGGAGTTTGGTACCCTGGCATTCGAGCTGTGGCATTGGGCTCCTGGACTCATTTTTTATTAAGTAGGCACTATGTTCTGTACGTGTTCAATGAGAAGAGATGTTTGCAGTACTGCTGTTGTAATGTATTTAGTTTATGCACTGATGCTCTCCATGTGGTGTCTCTGTGGCTTACAGAAGCCTACGAAATTCCCCAAATTTCTCTTTTTCTGCTGATGGTTTATAGCCTTGAAGAAAGATTTACTCAATTCAATTCTCCAGAGTGTGCAATAAATTGGTTTCTTTTTGAGAACTCTATATTTGCACACTCTGAGAGGAAGATCCTCATACTCGATGGTGCAACAAAACACTGCCATACGTCGAACTATACTTCAGAATCCATTAACTGTTGCTGACAAAAAGCCCATAGTCAGCGTCGGATTGCTAAGGGGGGCATTTGGGCAATGCCCGAGGGGCCGGGGTCCGAGTTCCACCTGAGGGCTGCTTTTGAGCAGCCTGGGGACTGATTTGGGCGGTGTCTCTGTTGTTCGACTATACTGCCAGTGGCCCTGTGGGTGTCTAAGTGGTCTTTCTGGAGGGAGATGGGCGCTCATTACCTCCCGTATAGCAGCAACAGGTAGAGGTGTCACCCCTTTTCTCTCGCTGGGCCTCCCATTAACGTAGGCATACTGAGTGGGGCAGGGGGCTTGTGCAGAAGTGGCCTCACTTGTTTTCAGGGGTTTTTCACTAGTGTAAACTGATGCGTGCATATTCCCCCCGCTTTTATGTAAAATTACACTGAAGCAGTGATTTGTGGGAAGGCATTATGCAAATGTGGGCCGATTTTTGTATGCGTGCCCCGGCCGATTTTTAATCCCAATCCAACCCTGCCCATAGTATTTAGTGTTCGGTGCCTGTCACCTTTACTGTACCACTGGCGAGTACTTGCAGTTGCATTTGACCTCTAGTACTTATTATAACTAATGGTATCAGAGCAAGATCACTTTTAAATATAGCTTAACAACTTTACTGTATGAAGCAAAATTTGGGAAATTATGGACTGGTTTGAGAATAAAATGACTTGTGGAAACAATTTGCTCATTGCTCCAGTACCTGTATCGTTATCCTTAAATTATATCTGAATGTGAGGTAAGCCCTCATTTTCAATTTTCACTTCAGATACCCAGGACCATAGCCAAGGAGGGCCGAGCTGGGCCAGGCCAGGACACATTTCTGTCTGCCCCCCCCCCCGACCTAAATCTGAGGCCACAATATTTACTGGGACTTTTAAACTTCGCTTCATATTCTTTCTCTCCCTTATTTAGCTATCTTTTTTATGATCTGCAAACAAACGTGCTATGGTGCCTCTGGCTGGAGCTACATAAATACTGTGGTGCTACACTCCCAGGCGGGGAGTAGTGGGCAGCTTCAGGAGAGCTATGTATTACCGATAAGAAAGGCCTGGGCAAAGCACTACTCTACGCTCGAGTAGTTTTGCGAAATTTGCGTTACTTTGCACTACGCGAATTGCAGGTAGCACAGTGCAAACACGCTTAGCATAGTGCAGCGGTCATTTTTTGCTTGCTCGCCGTCCGCAACATAAAGCTGGTGACCGTGAGCAAGCAAAATGACATCCCAGCGATACTTTTTCCTAGTTGGCGATCAGCAACATCAAGTTGCCTATCGCGAGCATGGAAAATAAACCTCCCAACTTCTCAACACTGGAAGGTCAGGTTTCTTATTGCGAGTGGTCGCGTATGCTTGCGACCGCTCGTGATGAGAAACTACCAGTCCGCGTTAAGAAAGGTGCCGCTCGAGTAGAAATTTACTCAAGCGGCAGAATACCACTGCTTGCACTGTGCAAGATGCAATTTGCACTGATTGCACAGTGCGGATAAGCATCCGGCACTGTGTAATCAGTGCAAACAGCATCTTGCACAGTGCACTACGCAGTTTGCGAAGCTATGCGTAGCTCGCTTAGTGCGCAAGTGCACTTTCCGTAGCTACGCATAGCACCACTTCACGAACGACGCCCAGGGTTACCACTAAGGCTGACTAGAGCATCTTTGCATACTTTTCAGTTCCATTTTGCATAGACTTTATTGTGCCCAGAGAAAGGTCTTTTTTGTTTTCCTAAGGTCATACAAAAGTTATCAAATTCAAGTCATGTTTTTAAAAACGTTATCACTATGCATAATATGCTGGCCATTTAGAACACAATGCCATGATCTATGTTGATTTAATTGACATGATGATACCCTAATCAAGGTCTACCTCTGCATATATGTTAAATCATTCTTGTCTATTAGACATAGGGTACTTCAGTTCTCAATCTATTGAAATGTCTGTCAGCACTATGGATAACATTTACTTGAGACCACTAGTTATCGCGATTCTTTCTTTATTTTTTGTTTTATTGCAAACCATATACAATACATACATTTAAATCCAAATATACATCCATTAAAAAACATCAATGATATCCGAAGGGGTAATAAATAGCACCAATTAAACAAAAAGCAACACATCCAGAGATCAATAAGCAGGGGGATCTAAAAAAGCATTTTTAACCATAAGATAAAACAACGCATAATATCTTGAAACTTATATCCATTGCCTCAAATTAATACCAATTAAACAAAACGGTAGATTTGAGATGCCTAAAAAACATGTAAAATAGTAAAAAAGAATGTAACTTATTCCTATAACACTGGTAAAACGACATGAACTGTACTATGCATGTTAAAGTGCCAAACTTTGAGATTCATAAAAGTAAGGACAGATTAGAGAAAACGCAGGATACATAATACAGTGCCCAGATCTTCTCAAACTTCTTAAGTCCACCAATTCGTGAAGCATAGGCTTCTTCACTTCTTTTAACCTGTACCATTTTCAGAACCCCTTAATTTTTAGATGGAATTAGATTCGTTCGCCATCTTTGAAGTAAAAGTGATCTGGCGAAAGTCATTCCAATATATATAGTTTAATCAACTTCTCTGGTAACCGAAGATCTGGGTCATAACCCAACACTATAAGCCGAGCATTAAACCCAATCGTTATTAAACATTCTGTTGCTAAATAATCAAATATATTGTTCCAATATTTCTGGATCAAGGGGCACTGTAATATTATATGAGTCCAATTGGCTGTAGGGTGAATATGGCATGAAACACTGCCCAAATAATTGGGATAAACCTTGGCTACAAAGCAAGGGGTTCTATAAAGTAGCCACTTGCTGAAATATAACATCCTTCGCCAATAAGCCCCTCTAACCGAACTAAAATGTAAGTTATTTACTGTAGACCACATATTTGCTGTAATTTCCAAGTCCTCATATTTACTGCATTTTGTTATGGCCTTGGCCTCAAGATCTATCCCCTTAATTGAGGCTAGACATTTTTTCCATTCCCCAGGCTTTTTCGCTACCATATTTTCCAACAAGTCATAAACTAATTGTTTCTGCCCAATAATCTGAGGCAGATCAAGTTTGCTAAGGAACTTACTGAGAATATTATATGACCCAAGGAGGAGGAAATCGCCGGAGATTAATTGAGATATTTCACTTATATTCAGCCATCTATCATTCTGAAGAAAATCTGAGAGTTTCCGAAAACCGGCCTTAGTGCAATTTTTTATAAATAAAAACAAATCTCTAATTAATGCTTACATGAAAGGACCAGCTATAAGAGTTGCGAAATTAATAACTGGGATGGAGTACCTTCTAAAAAAGGCCTGACGTTTATGAAAAAAACAGTGTAAACACTTATATCTTACTAATTTAGGAGATCTAAATATTGATAGTGGGCAGTGGATCTGATTTTCTTTACATATTAAATTCATGAAAAAGTTAATAAAAAGACCAGGATGTGGTCCTTGCTTAAATCTAGACATGTATTGTGCAAAATAGTATTCCCTCAGATTGGGGCGGGCTAAGCCGCCATCTTCCAATTCCTCATATAAAGTGCTACGTGCAATTCGAGGAACCTTCTAGCCCCACAAGAACGATGTAAACATTGACTCTAATTTCGTAAAAAATGAGTTCACTGAAACACAGGGAACTGCTGAAAAAAGGAAATTAAACAGTGGAAGCACCGACATTTTGATCAAGGCAACCCTGCCGAGAATGGTTAAGAGAATTCCATCACGAGAATAAGTCCTAAACTTTTCGTAACAATTTGAATCTGCAAACTTGGCATTGTAAAATGTAAGTAGAGCAGACTGAGATAACATCTCTCCACATACATGTTTGAAGGCTTTGTAGCAGCAGACACATAACAAGCATTTGCAATGCAATAGGTCGCGCAGTTATGCAAGTTTAAGCTATTGGCATTTAAATAACAATCAGCAAATCAAAAGGGAGAGAGAGGACTAGGTAAGCTAGTCCGGGTCCCCTGATTATATGTAGAGATATCAATATAGGACTAGCTAGGTTGTGTTAGTGAGACTCAGGAGGTACATCTGCAGGCAAACCATTAGGTTTGGTCATGAAGCCCTCACACACCAACCTAGTTGGTGTCATGCTTCATCATCGGGCCCACCACAGTGACACCGAATGTGTCCCGGGTGTGCTGCGACTCCAGATTACTGAGGAGCTGGTATGATTACTGAGTGTGCAGTGATAGTGAGAATGAACGTGAGAAGTTAAAAGCTATACAGGTGGTCCCAGTTCCCGAGGGTGAAAGGTAAATTTTAATATCTGGGCCCCTGTTAGCAAGATAAAAAGGCTTGCGGACGATATGGAGTGTATTAAGACACAGGTTGGTGTGTGAGGGCTTCATGACCAAACCTAATGGTTTGCCTGCAGATGTACCTCCTGAGTCTCACTAACACAACCTAGCTAGTCCTATATTGATATTTAAATAACAATGCCTTTTATTTCGGTTTTTAAAAAGAAAACAAAAATATAAGGCATTGTTATTTGCTATGACAATAGCTTAAACTCGCCTAACTGCAAGACCAATTGCATTGCAAATGTTTGTTCTGATGTCTATTCGGTTAAAATAGCAGTACATGATGGTGGCTTGAGGGAATGGAGTGAGAAGAAGTGTTTGTGTGAATGATCAGGCCACTGATGGTGTGTTCAAATTGGCCTGCTGTCAGAGAAGTCTGCTGTTAGTGTGGGGGCACCACATTTCAAGGTTTGGCCTCGCAGTAGATTGGTGTTAATGTGTATCTGCTGGCTAAATGTTCAGAGCTGATCTCAGAAGCAGGATGCTTGGGTTAAGGCAGCCCAGACCTCTGTCAGGATTGCAATAAGACACTGTTCTCTTAATGGGACATCGGCACAAGTGAGGCCTGTGGAGTTGACTGCTTCCTATGCGAAGGCCTCACAGCACAGGCAGGTCTAGGGAGCAACTCTGGCCCAAGTTTTCTCCAAAATGACCTCTAAAAATGTGATAAGTGTAACTGTGTATACTGTGACTTTTATCTTGCACAAACACTTGCGGTCCTGGAGATTGAGTATGTGCACTGGTGAAGAATTTATCAGACGCATAACCATTTCACCATGACCCCACCAAAAAAAAAGAGGTGAGACAGAGCAGTTGCTGGAATATTCAGGCATCAATGACTGAAGTACTTTTATAAACTTTAGGAGGAAGGGCAGTTTACTTGCTCCACGTTTACTGTCACCATGGCATTCTCGTTTAGGGTCAAGATACCTATGCTTTGGGGCAGTCATGCATGTTTTTCATGGCGTAAAAATGACAATAACTGAAACATCAGCAGTGCCTGATATGAGGAAGCGGCCAAAAGGGGGTTTGTCTGGACGAGATTAGAAAACAGTGGCAGTGGACGAGAGAATGACTACAGAAGAGGTGGTTGTGCCAGCTAGAGCGCCTGAGATAGCACGGTGCCTGGTAAAGTTTATGTTTGCAGCCAGGACGGATCAGATTGGTTGGTGTTTTTAGTACACTAAGGTTGGGTGGCTATAAAGCAGGGTAAGTCATGGGCAGAATGGGAGGAGGTGAAGGTGGTGGTGTCCGGCCGACTGACTGTGTTGGCATAGTGTCTGAAGCGAACCTCTCAAGAGGCACGTCTCGAGAGTAGCCATGATGGAGTGGGTAAATGTCTTGGTGAGATGACTGTGCTCAGCACGTGGGAGAGACTAAGCTGAGTAGTAAAGTGCATTATGCCATCCTACAGTCGAAAATGGTGCGGTCTTTGGTGGTGGTCACTTTCGGGCAGGCTGACTTCAATCAGGGAACATTCAGGCGAGTAGATAAGATTGTTGTGGCTTTTGTACGGCACCTGTGCATATATTAAAATAAAACAAATAAGGATCAAATGGGCGCCGTGCAACAGCATCATGCACGGCGCCTGCGCAGATCAAATTTAGCCGGTGCCTTGATAATGCGCGGCTCCCGTGCATATATACATACCGGAACTGCTAGTGCAACTCCAGGGAGATGTTCCTCACCAGCTGCTCTGGGGTCCATCAAGCGATGGGTCCCGCCTACAGCTGCCTGCAGAAGGGCAATGTGGCGGCGAACAGCGTTCCCGGGGTGAAGGAGTTTATGCAGTCCCTGGTGCACGCTGTGGGAAGTGGCATCCTAACCACAGCATGCAGGGCTATCAGGCAGCTGGCGAAGGCGTCCTTCTCAAGCTCCAGTGGGGCACTCTCGGGGAGCATGGGAGATGGCGACTGGGCTGTGGGAAGCAGGGCACCGTCGTCCTCCTGCAGCTAAGACGCTGTAATAACAAGAGCCGACCGGAGAACTCTGCAGAATGCAATGCAAAGCGGCGTGCCGTACTCACACAGCATAAGCGTGCATATCTCCTGTCTGGGCACGTGCACATGTCCTGTCCAGGCAGGCCCGCTGAAAAAAGACAGGGAGGGAACAAAACATGCTTCCCTCCAAATAAAAAGCACGCATTTGGAAGCCGCGCCAATAAGAAGCATGGTTGGAGCTTACACCCTCGCTTCGCAAGCTAAATCAATGACAATAGATCTCATCAAGAGCGGGCAGCGCATGCGCTACATTGCTAGGTGAGACCTAAACAACAGCAGTTTTTCTTGCTTTCATGGGTACACAACCTACCCAGCTCTTCAATGATGTTTATTAGTTCTTTAAGTCAGATGAAAATGGGTGGTGGTCTCTAACACAGACCTGGCCAAATAACTATAACTAAGACTCCTTTCCAAGAGGAGTGACCTATGTCATTAAGGTTGTGAATGAAAACATGTAACCCAAAAGCATGTGCTTCACACAGCATGGAAACCTAACAAATATATAAGCGTCTCTTTGTGAGTTTTTCTTTTCTGAATCCAGGCATATAGATCACATCAAGGGAAAATATATCTATTAATATCCTGACCTTTTCCAGTGTCTGTTAGCAGTATCAAATAAATTGGCAACAACAATAATTTTGATGTGAATAAGTAGAATTGAAAATGTAAGAGTTTGCATTAATGACTAACAAGGTCTGTGGGAAGGGTAATGGTTTTCAGAGCATAAAAATCTCTCTGTTCTCCCCTTTACTTTCCTCCGCTGTCTCTCAAGCACATAGACACTAACATACTTGTTCTCCCCTCCATCTCTCTAAAATCATCTATGTACATATCCAAGAAGCTCTCTTTCCTCTTCAGTACCATTTTCACTCTTTCCTGCAAGTAATTCCTTTTATCTCCCCACTTCACCATCCCTCCCACACATGTAATCCACCCACTAACCTGTTAGGATGCATTTTCTTTTCTTTTGGTGCTGTCAATATTTCCACAGTGGAGCACCACTTCACACACTTTACCATAGAATCACAAATACGGTTGGTACATACGTGAGCATCGTTATGCACGCCCTGCAGAGAGGCTAAAGATTGGATGTGCATGTACTCTGCACATCTTTATGATGTACTCACAGCCTCTTCTAGAATTTCACACTGCCTTAAGCATAAACACTCACCCACAACCAGAATTCGGCAGGACACCTAGGTGGTAACTCCGCTCACTGTATGCATTACACAAAAGTTACATGCTGCATGATAAACAAGCATTTGCAATGCAATAGGTCTCGCATATACGCAAGTTTGAGCTATTGACATCACAAATGACAATGCCTTTTATTTTTGTTTTCGTTTTTAAAACATAAATAAAAGGCATTGTAATTTACAATGCCAATAGCTCAAAGTTGCCTAAATTCGAGACCTATTGCCTTGCAAATGCTTGTTAAAATATGCAATGGTCACCGAGAAGTGAAAGCCCTGCCCTTTGAGGTTACTCAGGAGCAGCGATGCCACATATAGACAATGGACAATGTGAAGGGGTGGAGGAGAGGGGACAGAAGTAATAGATCCTGGCTGGTGGTGAAATTAATGAGGAAAATAGACGCTTTCTGGAAGCTAGGCTCAGCCTGCAGCATCTGCAGTTCCTCGCGCTCCCCTGTGCCTTGAAGCCTTGCGACCAACCAGCCCACATATGCCTCGGGCTAGCTATGTACACACAGACATGCTCACCCCCACTTAACGCCACTGCACAAACCTCTGTCACCGGAGCTGCCTCCCTCACTCCCCAAGGCACACATAGTACCTTTTGAACTTACCAGCAGTGTAAGACTTCCTGTGACTCAGCTCTACACAGCTCCAGCTGATGCTCAGCGGGTGTCAGGCCCAGGACAGTGGCGGCACCGGGCGCAGTTATACTGTGCAGAGAAGGGCATTGAGTGTATCCCTTGGGATAGCGGCAGACAGACAGCTGATCAGTGGTCCAACAAATGTCGATTTCGTCCAATAGTTCTTCTGTCCTCCATGGCCCTCCCACCCCCCTTTTTTTCTGTACACCTGTTTTTTCTGCCGCTGACCCCTGCGGCCATGCCCTCTCGCCGCCCCGCTCCCGCCTCCCAGGTGCCCCTCCCTCCCCCCGCCTTAAATGGCGCCAGCTGCCCGTACGAGCAGCGGGTGAACCGATTGCGAGCCGAAGGCTCGCCAAAGGCAAGCCCGTCTATGCCGACACACGCCTGGACCACGCCTAGTGCCAGAACCCCTGAATCCCGCACACGCCAAGACGCCAGGCTCCAATAAGATGCCAACACCCTCCAAGCCCTCAACTAGGGCCGAGACCATCGCTGCTTCCAGGCCGCCCCAAAACGCACTCATGGACCCTTCTTCTGCCACACCTGCAATTTCACATGCGACCGAACCACCAAACCTCCCAGGACCAGACCCAACCACGCAAACATGCCGTCGAGCTCTGGGACCTGATTTACACCTCCGCCCCAGATGTTGCCTTCCTGACCAAGACCTGGTGGAACGACTCTTCAGCACCCGATATCGCCATAGCCATCCCAGACGGCTACAAGATCTCCCACAGAGACCGCACCAATGGCATTGGAGGAGGGATAGCGATCGTCCACAAATCCACCCTCCAGGTCCACACTCTCGCAGACGACTGCCTCAACACCGCCGAACACCTCCACTTCCAGATCCATACCGACCCCAACACCACCTTCAAAGGAACACTCATCTACAGACCTCCCGGACCCCGGGGTGTCTTCAGCGACTCCATCGCCGACCTCGCCAGCACCCAAGCACTCGCCTCGACGGACTACATCCTCCTCGGGGACCTGAACTTCCACCTCGAAAACAACAATGACACCAACTCCGCCACCTTGATCGCCAACCTCGCCAACCTCGGCCTCCGACAACTCGTCACCGAACCCACCCACACCGCCGGCCACACGCTCGACCCCGTCTTCTCCACAAGCACCCACAATGCCTTCAGCTACATCACCGAACTCCACTGGACCGACCATCGCTGCATCCACTTCACCTTCAAGAAACCAACCACGCACCACCGCACCCAACAGCTCCCCCGCTGCTGCTGGAGCGAAGTCACCGAAGACCAGCTGACCTCCACCCACCGACACAGACGCCGCCGCCTGAAACCTCAGACAGTGGATTGACGACTGCGCCAACACCCTCGCCCCACTAGAAAAAACCTCCGCCAACCACTCCAGCAAGAAAGCCGCCTGGTTCACCGTAGAACTCCAGACCTTCAAACGTGCATGCCAGAAGCTGGAAAAGATATGGCTCCACGACAGCACACCAAACAGCCGCAAAGCCCACAAGGATGCCATCCGCAAGACATCACCACCTCATTAGAACAGGCAAGAGATCTTCCTTCAAAACCCGCCTGGACAATAACGCACATGACAGCAAAGAACTCTTCAACATAGTGAAAGAGCTCTCCAACCCCAGCACCAACACCAACGACATTCCACCCTCACAAGATCTGTGCGACTCACTTACCTCCTTCTTCCATCGCAAGATCACCGACATACACGACAGCTTCAACAACTCACCCACCCCGACCGCAACAGATCGCAACATCCCGAACGCCACCTGCGCCATCCAGCTGACCTCCTGGTCCCACGTCAACGATGACGAGACACGCAAGGTAATGAACTCCATCAACTCGGGATCTCCGTCAGACCCCTGTTCACACCATGTTTTCAACAAAGCAGACGCAGCCATGGCACCCCATATATGGAAGGTCATCAACATCTCCTTCAACACAGCGACATTCCCGGAAAGCTGGAAGCACGCCGAAATCAACGCCCTCCTCAAGCAGCCCAGAGTGGACCCCATAGACCTCAAGAACTTACAGCCCATCTCCCTGCTCCCCTTCACAGCGAAGGTCATCGAGAAAATCACCAACATACAGCTGACCCATCACCTCGAGGACAACAACATCCTAGACCCATCCCATTCCGGATTCAGAAGAAACCACAGCACCGAGTCAGCCCTCATCGCGCCACAGATGACATCCGACGACAACTAGACAACGGCGAAAATTCAGCCCTTATCCTCCTGGAACTGTCAGCCGCATTTGACATGGTCTGCCACCGAACACTAAGAGCACTCCTCCAAGAAGCCGGAGTCCAGAAGAAGGCCCTGGACTGGACCACGTCCTTCCTCTCCGGCAGAACCCAGTGAGTCCCCCTCCTACCCTTCCGATCTGAAGCCACTGACAACATCTGCGGCGTACCCCAAGGCTCATCCCTCAGCCCGACCCTGTTCATTGTCTACATGGCCCCCCCTTGCACAAGTGGCCCGCCAGCACAAACAGAACATCATCTCTAACGCCGACGAAACCCAGCTCATCCTCTCCCTCACCAAAGACCCACACACTGCCAAAACCAACCGTTCACGAGGGAATAAAGGCCGTCACCGACTGGATGAGGAACAGCCGCCTGAAGATGAACTCGGACAAGATTGAGGTCCTCATCTTCGGCCCCAACCCATCTGCGTGGGACGACTCCTGGTGGCCGACTGCACTGGGAGCAGCCCCAACACCCATGAACCACGCATGCAACCTTGAATTCATCCTCGACTCCTCCCTCTCCATGTCAAAGCAGGTCAACGCCATCTCCTTCTCCTGCTACAACACCCTCCGCATGCTCCGCAGGATATACAAGTGGATCCCGACCGAAACCAGAAGAACGGTGACTCAAGCCCTCATCAGCAGCAGGATGGACTACGGCAACGCACTCTATGCAGAAATCCCGGCCAAACACCTGCAACGACTACAATGCATCCAAAATGCCTCCGCCCAACTGATCCTCAACGTTCCCTGCCGCAGCCTCATCACCTCCCACCTGAGAGACCTTCACCAGCTTCCCGTCAATAAGAGGATCACCTTCAAGCTCCTCACCCACGCACACAAAGACCTCCACAATACCGGACTAGACTACCTGAACAACAGACTCAACTTCTATACCCCCGCCTGCCTGCTCCGCTCCACCAGCCTCGCCCTTGCCGCCGTCCCACGCATCCATCGAACGTCCTCCGGTGGCAGATCCTTCTCCTTCCTCGCCGCCAAGACCTGGAACTCCCTCCCCACCCACCCATCTGCGGCAGACCCAAGACCTGCTCACCTTCAGAAGGCTCCTCAAGACTTGGCTCTTCGAGCAGTAGAAGTACCCCCCGCCCCCCTCCCCCCCAGCGCCTTGAAACCCTCAAGGGGAAGTAGTGCGGAAGTAGTGCGCTTTACAAATGCATTGATTGATTGATTGATTGAGTAAAACATGTCAAAAGTAAATGGGGACTGCATCGCTCAAATGGATTACCTGAAATATTTTTACAGAAATGCTCAATGACTTTGTCCAATACAGTTTCCTATTTCCAGATCGAGGTCCCCAAGGATTTTTTTTATCTCATATGAGAGCTTACAGTACCTTACTTATGATAGCACCATATGGATTACTTAGCAGTTGTATCCTGTCATCACACTAGGTAGCCCAAAGTTCTAGTCCATCATGTGGATTAACCGACAGCTCTGGCTAAACACCAGCTAGAGTACCCTATGGCAGGATGCTATCTCAATTCCAGGTACCCAAAAGGTCTACATCCTATTCAGTCACCATGCAGTGTACTATCTAATCAGCATTGCAACATACGAAGGCTTTCTCCCATCATTGTACAAGGTGCTCCACAGTTCAATTCCATCACTATCTTAAGGGCATTTAGTCATTTTGCCAGTAAGTGGCAGAGGTTGTAACTGCTGGACAATGTTACCGTATGACTTTGGCCTCACTTAGAGTATCACAAAACAAGCATATGCTTGTGCAAAATGGCCTAATTCTTTTGGCACATATTCCCCGCCATGGGCTGATTAAGGATGTTTCACCACCACACTATCAATGTTTGTACATGCATTAGAGCTGCATGGTTTTAGCACATGTAACCAAATATATCCTTGTGGTGCATGACCAAAAACTGTGTGGTTATACAACTTTGTTTACTGACTGCAGTGTTCAGAAATAGACAAATCAACAACAGCAGGAAATGAATCAAGAGACCACAAAATGAGCTCTCGTGTCACATGGTCACTTTTTGCTGCATTCGCAACTTAAGGAATATTATTACTACCAATGCTGCTAGAAAAACCTTCCTTGATGAACAGTATCATTTGGTGGGTGAGAAAACATCTATGATTATGTGGCATCCTCTACTTTCATCCATAATAAAGAGATGAAGATCAGAGCATCTGTACCATTATAGACCATGGCAGTCCCAATGGATAGTAAACAGAAAACGTTCAAATATTTTTATGAAGACCTGACTGAGCTGAAGCTTTTGCAAAACCATATGTGAAGCTTTATAGCAATCTTGCAAGCAAACCTCTGCCGCAGTCCAAGAATCAATTGACATATATCTATCACATTCACTGCCGTCTCTCCATAGCACAGCACCATTGAATATGTCACAAAACAGCAGACTGGTTTTTGTTATTGTTGAACTTGGCCCTGTCTGCAGGGAACTCCCCAAACTTTTTGACTTTACACTCCTGTATTCTGAACCTGTTGTGCTTTGCTTTTAGACCGTGCACACTTCAGCACTGCTAACTAGTGCTAAAGTGTTTGTGCTCACTCCCTAAAACATGGTAGAATTGATTTACACCCAATTGGTCTATTCAATTTGCCTGTATGTCCCTGGTAAAGTGGTAGTGCATATACCCAGGGCCTGTAAACTAAATGCTAGTAGTGCCCCTACTTGTTTTGCCAACTTAAGTAGCCCTTTAAACATGTCTCAGGTATGCCACTGCAGCCTGTGTGTACAATTCTAAACTATCATTTTGACAAAAAAACTTTCACCACGTCTAAGCCTTCCTTTTTAATCCATATACACCACCCCTAGGGTAGGCACTTAACAGTCCAAATGGCAAGGTGCAGTGTATTTAAAAAGTCGTACATGGCAAGGTGCAGTGTATTTAAAAAGTCGTACATCTGTCCGGATAGCTAAAGACTCTTAAATTTGTTTTTCACTACTGCAAGGCCTTCCTCTGCCATCACAGGATCACATTAAGCTTCCTAATTACATTAAAGTAGTGATAACTTTGAATTGGAAATAGGTAGGGTTAGTAAGTGATAACGTTTAATTCGGAACAGGTAGGGATGTCGAGTTTGGTGTCTTTGGAATTGTAATTAAAAGCCTCCTTTAATGGTAAAGTCAGATTTCTCAAGTCAAAAATCACAATTCTGGCAATGCCACTTTTTGAAAGTTGGTATTTTCTTGTCATAATATTTGTTGTCTTCCTGGATCACATGACTAGATGTAGACGGCAATTGGTCTTTGTGTATTGCTCCCAGACAGTGAGACAGAGGGAAGCTAGGTGTTGGAAGGATGGGCCACTCTGAGTTGATGAGGAGGAGGAGCTGTCAATTACCACACTTGCACATCACAGTAGCACTGCCTGAGCACTCTCACATAGGAGTTTGACACTGGACTTTTGTGACACCAGACAAGCTAGGAGCAGAACAGAGAGGAAAGTAATGCCAGACATCTCATGGTGGAGGTGGAACGTTCCAGAAGCTTCCTTTTTTTCAAAGTGGAGGTGGAACAGTATCAAGATGATGATGGCACAGACTTTAGGAGGGAAACGTAGGAGATAAACATATGTCAGAGGGTTGGCATGATGAGGAAGGCACTTTCAGTAACTTTATTCACTTGTGGTACTAGTGATATAGTGCCTATGAAAACTCCCAGGTTTCTTGCATGTCATTGGAAATTATCCAGTTCATGAGGCCAGATATTCATAGGGTGGTGACTTTTCAATTTCACCCAGTATTTGATGAGTAAGATTTCAGGGGGTTGCCTAGTATTCTTTGTCTATGACATGGAGGCAGAGGTCTGGGATAGAGGAGAATAGGTCAGGTTTTTGAGCTTCATCATGCCATTGGTGTCTTCTGCATCACAGTAACAGGTCCGGTTGAAGGATTAGATGAGTTCCTGTTGTTGGCTGAGGTGTGGTGAGATGATGAAACATTGTGTTCCGTCCTAGTCAGTGCATAAAGGAGTTGAAAAGTACAATGGGCATCAGATGATGCTTCATCTGTTTGAGAGGTAAGAGGAGATTCATTCAAGAAAAGTTCTGTAGCGCGGTGGAGAAGGAAACAGTAAGACAGGGAGATGTTGCAAGTGCGTTTTATTATGTAGTTCAGTTTATAGGACAGCGTACCAGAACAACAGAAAATTTGTGGCCGTCTTCACTCTCTTCCTTCAGAGAGGCTTTCAAACTCCAGAGGGTCAGAGGAGTGGATCCGACCATGCAGCAATCAGGGGCCGCGAACCGTGAATAAAGAAAAGAAAACAGGAGACTCGATCAGGGGAGCGTTTTAGGGCTTTTAAATCAATCAGGGAGAGGGAGTGAGGGACTATTCACCTGATCAACACCGTGATTCGCTACTTCTATCGCCAACGGTTTTACGCGCTGTGAGGCTTTTTAGAGGTTCTCTACTTCACAGCCTACTCTGGTGCCTAGGTTTGTCCGCCCCTTGCCCCGTTCTTCCTGTACCCCACACAGCCCCTGGCCGGCCTCGTACCTTGTGAAGCCACAACCCTCCTGGGCCGTAGCTGCTGTTAGCGCAGTACCAGGAAGGGCTAATGTCCCTCTTTCTGTCCTCCTGGCTCGGCGTCCTCCCAGCGGGCTGGAGCTCTTCTTTCTCGTCGGGGTCGGTCAGCTCTTCTCCGAGTCCCGGTGCGATGACGAAGGTCTGGACGTCCCACTCTCCGGCAAACTCCTCAGCTGTACCTCTCCGGCGTCTTCCTAGCGAGCTCCCTCTTCCTCCAATCTCTTCCTCTTTGAAGCGGACGGGATCATATGACCACGTCACATGATCAGCGGTGGGAGTTGTCAGTGAAGAAGTTTTAAAGGGGTAGTGTTCGATAGGAGCAACCGCCGGGTCCTGAAAACAGAGGAGGGGACATTGAGACAGGTAAGAAGGTAATTGTTCATGCGACATGCCCGGGGGGGGGGGGGCAGGGTCATTATTCAACACCTTGTCACAAGTTCCTTAAATACTAAGATCTTCTAGCCTTAGTAAGCATGTAGGGCAATGCACTGAATAAAAGGCAGGGGATGGGTTTAGTAATGATAAGACAGCCCATCAATTTATGTCAACAATCGTCTTCTGGCCATTACAGAAAGCTCTTTGTGATAGAGAGTAGGTTATTGTCAAAGCCTTCTGTTTTAATGAGTTTGTCAAGAATGGCCTCTTGCAGATTAGATGCTAGTTAGCAGGGTCTGCTGGATTGAGGGTTTGTTTGTTTGTGATCTGCTTAACGAGGTGGCCATGAAGTCACTGGGATAGATGTCTGCTGATGGTTCCTGATTTAGAATGTGACACAATGTTCTGCAGACTCTAATGTAATGTGTTTTTCTAGACAATGAATGTATGTAGTATTTGTTACAATATGTCTGGCTAAAGGTATTTTCACTGTATTTGGGGAAGAACATTGTTGTGCTGTTATTTCTAATACTTTTTTCTATAGTTGAATATAAGTATGTAATGTGCCTATATCAGAGTCCGGATTTGGAGATACGGACAGTATGGCAGCGTATTCTTGTTTTGACAATATATATATATATATATATATATCTTGCCAAAGACTGTACGCACTTTCATACATCAGCAGCATGCATACTGTTCATGCACTAGTGACCTTATTGCACACTGTTTATATCTGACTGGGTAGCCTGTAGGGTAGCCTGTACATTTTGCCCAGAATTATGGCGTTACAGCTAAATGCTCATCTAATGACAGCAATGCTGTCACTTCTATGCACAGAAAACATTTAGCAGGCAAAATATATGCCGTTTTGGAAATCTCAAGTTTGAGGTTTTTGAGTGAGCATGGGGAAGAACTGTATTTTTTGAATGCATGACGTTACAGCGCATACTTTTACAATGCATACCTTTACAACGCATTTTTTACAACGCAACAACCATTACAACGCATTCCATTACAAAGCATGCCATTACAACGAACTTTTAAAAACTACCTTTTACAACGCTTTCCATCACAACGCATACTACCTTTACAACGCATACCATTACAATGCATACCATTACATTGCAAGTATGGTAAGTATTGGATAGTGTAGGGGTAAAAATTACTATTCTAACTCCAGGGGGTGCAACAGTAGGGTAAGTGTTGGATGCGTTGTAATGGTATGCGTTGTAATGACTGCGTTGTAATGACATGCGTTGTAGTGGTATGCGTTGTAGTATCATGCCTTGTAATGGTTGCGTTGTAATGGCATTCGTTGTAATGGATGTTGCGTTGTAAAAGTTTGTTGTAATTCTAGTGCGTTGTAAAAGTTGCGTTGTAAAGGTTGTTTCCCGTATTTTTTCAGTAGGTTCCCCTGGAGTGAAGGAAAGTTAAGAAGGGGATACTAAAATGTAGTTGAGTCCAGACAAACCGGAAGGAAGTGGTATAGGGCTTTGCAATGAATATGTTTTTATATAGGATGTGTAGCTCATTAATTAGGTCTGGTACACAGACCAATATTGTGATGGGGGATAAGAGAAAACCAAATTTCAGAGGCTACAATGTTGGGAATGGGAGAGGAAAAATGTCATTGTGATTTTGACAGTACAATGCACAACTCCTATTTTCACATTTGCTATTATCCAGCTGAATATATTAAAGCCTTAAGGCCCTCTCCAGTGTTAAAGGCCCCGAGCCGAAGGCGAGGGCCTTTAACAAGGGAGAGGGACTTTAATAGCGGTATAGCCCATCTACGAAGGGCTATAAGGCTATTAGAACATTCTGTCACTAGAGGACAGAATGTTCTAACAAAAAAAACAAAGCCTTTTGGGAGCATGAGGGGATTGGAATCCCCTCAGGTTCCCTGAAGCCTTTGTTCACAGCCAGAGCTGTGAACAAAGAAACATTGGAATGTTGGAGCTCCAGGCTTATGCCAGCCATTATAAGCCCAGAGCACTCCATTGTTTTCAATGGAGCTCCCAACATTCCAATGATCTAATATAGCCTTATATCCCGCCGTAGCGGGCTATACCGGCTATTAAAGGCCCGCTGAATCGTTAAAGGCCCGAGCCAAAGGCGAGGTCTTTAACGAGACAGCGGGACTTTAATTGCCGGTATAGCCCTGCTACGAAGGGCTAGAAGGCTATTAGAACATTCTGCCACTAGAGGGCAGAATGTTCTAACAAATTAAACAAAGGGTTCTCGAAGCTTGAGGGGATATAAATCCCCTCGAGCTTCGAGAAGCCTTTTTAGAACATTGGAATGTTGCTCTGCGGGCCTTTACCGGCCCGTAGAAGCAGGGAGCACTCCATTGTCTGCAATGGAACTCCCAACATTCCAATGTTCTAATAATAATTGAAGTCACTGGACAAAAAGTGATTTCCCAGAAACTAACAGAATGTTGCTGAAGCAGATAATTAAGAAGCCAAAGCCACCCAAACTATCCTTTGTTTTAAAGATGTATTATATTCATATTTGTTAAATATACTTGAAATGCAACAATGTGCACACATATACCCAAAAATCTACAAAGGAGAAAAATATCTACATCTATAAATAGAATAGAAAATAATTGGTGTGTGTTCAATTTAAAAGGCTTTATTCGGTATGCGATACAAAACCATATAAGCAGTTACAGATACAAATGTTAAAAACATCACAATTGCAAAGATCATCAAAGATTGGCTGATTATTAGTGATAATAAAATGTGAATCAGAATGACTAACTCTTACGGACTAAAACAATCGTAGATAGTCCAAGACAGTTTTAAAATTAGAAGAATATCAAAACACTATTCTACGTACGTCTCTAATGCAAATATCTCGAATAGTAATGTTTGGTTCATTTTGAGTACTAACAAAGTGCAAAATGCCAATTTCAATTAGTGATTCCATTTAAAATCCTAAATAAGATTCATTGGGAGATTGCCACCACAATTTATTTTTAAAAAGAGGTTAGATACAGTTTTAAAATTGTTTCCCAAAGTGCATCAATAAGCATAGTTACAATGCTTTACGAGTTACTTTAGCAGGATCACTTAACAGTGTTTTTTTAGTAAGATTAGGTTCAGGCTAAAGGTTGGTTCGGTGCCTCACACAAAATTTTAAAAACCTTCTCACATTTATAACCATAACTTCTGATTCTAGCCTTTGAAGAGCCAGAATTGCTGGGCGACAGGGACGCAGGCCCATGATTTTTCATATTGGGGTCAGACAGTGTTTTCTGGGTTCGGCATAGAATTTGCAAAATAGTGTCACATGGAGAAGGGATTGGGTAGAGGTACCATCACAGGGGCATTGAATTAACTGCTTAGACCAATCGTTTGTTGAAGGGAAAGTTGCAAGGCGATGAAAGATGTTTAGTCTGAATCTGGTCACTAGAAAGGTATCAAAGGTAGATAACCTCAAGGTTAAATAGGGCTGGATTGTGTCGTTTGAATTATCATTGAGTGCTGAGTAGATGGTTTGTTGGCTTCAATAGAGAGCCTGAGATCAGCTAGATGGTTTAAGCATTCATTCCTTAGCTCCTTTCTAGAAATCCCAGCCAGATCTAGAGAATTATGATAGCAATTCTGATGGCCCAGATCATGTAGGAACTGTTTACATACTGTAACCATGGGATCTTATCGACATGTTCTAACTTTACACAATCTGACACTATTGCCTGGGTAAGTGTTAATCTGCTAGATGTCCAAATGCAGTGCCATAGCAGAACTGGTTGCATCCAAATAATATCCGAGATGTAGGGGATACCCAGTTCGATATGGCAGCTGAATGTTGTTGCACTTTGTGGTACCGCAAGAAGAAAATGTTGGAAACTGTTTTCGACCTTTTGTATGGTTCTGTGGTGCATGTGGTGTGTGTTAAAAATGAGCCGTAATTTCCGCACATTTTTTTAAATAATGTTCTCAGGAGAATACTACTACAATTGAACTATACAATAGACAATGACATGCTTAGCAGTATATCTCAAAAATATTCCTGCAAGTTGAAGACCCTGTTCATATGTCCCCAATCAAGGTTTCTCGTGAAACCTTTGTTCACTCCTTTTAAGTTTTTTTTTTCATCAGAGGGGGTAGGTCCTCCAACATCTAAGTTCCTGGCTACGGCCCTGCAGACACCACAAAGAAAATATCAGGACATTTCCCCGAAATTACACTGAAAATAAATAAATAGGGGATTTAGCATGTACATACATTTTGTGGTACTGTGTGCCTCGGAACAGCTTTACACATTATACAGTACAGTGGACACCTACTATGGAGAAGGTACCGCATAAACAGCATTTATTGTACCGTTTCCGAACCTAACACTCAAGGACACGGATACACACACAGACACACACTTTTCAGACAAGTGACTGGTACTGTAAGTTCACAATTTACAGCTGAACCGCATTATGAATTGAACATTGGCTGTAGAACCTCTGCCAGAGTGTCAAAAAAGCCTCATAATCCGCCAGTGGTGGATCACCAAAATCTAGAATAACTCACCATTTCTGGTCCTTTACAAAAGTCATTCTTCTGGAACACAATCCAAGCATAAGTGTACAAAATACACTATAGAAAAGGGATTGCACAGTAAAAAAATTGTAATAGTAAACCTGAATAATATTTAACCAGCCACACAAACAAACAACTCTTCGGAAATAATCGCTGGGATACTTAACTTTCGCCACTTCCATTTGGATGAACTTATTCCTCACAGCTCTGCACATTATTGTCTTCAGTCACGTAACTTCCCGACAAACTGATTTCCGATCACTTATTGAGCTCTTCATACTGCAGCGTTTGGCCTCGATTCACCAAGATTTGCGCAATGTAACACTGTACAGAATTCTGCAGCAAGAACGGCCAAAAAATGTGCCTAAAGTCAGGGGGCAAGATCACACTAAAATGATCTGTTGTCAAGACTCTCACCCGATCAAGCATTAAGCATTGTGCCCTACTGTAAAGGTGAGTAAATGGTGTCTTACATGATTTGTATTTTAATGAGAGGCCCATCCTCCTACACAAATCCGTGTGCGCAAACATCTGCCGCGGATAAATTGCTTAATGTGTGTAATTTCGTGAAAATGTTATGTTTGTACGCATGATGTGATTTATCGTTGGTTCACTGCTTCTGCCTGTTTTCATTTAGCTCTAGGATTCAATTCAAAGCCAATTTGTAATAATGTTATAACTTTAGTCGAACTGTCTTTGTTTGGAATCAGAAGGGTGATTAGGCTGTTTCTGCCCTTTTATTACTGTCTTGAATAGATTGTTTGGGGAATGCTAAACAGGGCAGAACTGAGAACCAAAACAGGCCCTGGCAAAGTGCTCGTCCGGCCCCCTGTGGTGCAACCAAGCTCTTTGGCGGGCCGGTTCTATGCTGCAAAAACGGCCCTGTAACAAAAACGGCCCCCAGGGCACAAAACCGGCCCCCACCCTTATGGCGCACTGGGGGATTGCCCGGTGCCCGCAACAGCCAGTCCAGGCCTGTTTCTAAACCCCTCCCAGGAGGCGAGTTGTCCTCCCCCTGCCCTGCTTTAAACTGCATTCATTTTACCCTTCAAATCACACCACTGGCATCGTGCTTTGGTGAGATGAAAGGTCGCAGTTTATTCCACATAACATGGTTACACATTTTGAAAAATCATAATCATTCCAACTGTCATTTTAATATCCATGTTAACACATTTCATTGTCTTGGCTAATCCTTTCGTTCGTTTTGGTCATTATGTGGTCCCAGCCAATTCAATTTCTAGGGAGGGGGAGCCAACCTGTCTGGGCCTCCACTTCACGGACTTAGTCTTCAACCTGCTACCGACTTGGAGGGTGTCCATCAGGACCTGCCCGGGCTGCAAGTGCCGGCCCACTTCCTTTGAACCCCTTCATGGGCCCTCCCTGCTCTGAGGGGTCCCTGCCGTGTGGCCTCCCAAGGACCTTGTTTGAGCATCTACTCTATACTGCCTGAGGCTGAGTCCTTACATCTCGCCCCCTCAGTACCCCTGCCTTTAGGCATCCGATGGGCCCGGCGGGAGCATCACCTCTACTCTTTCTATAGCAGTTAGCCGCCCTCTGCTCCCTCAGTGCCCCTGCCGTGAGGCAGCCCAAGGACACTGTGTGAGTCTTCCCTCTACCTTTAGTAATTTATCTCTTTTTTCTACCTTTCTTGTGTTCCTTCACCTCTACCCATGTGGCTGCGACACACGCTTCTTTCTGGTGTGGGTGGGATTCTCTTTGCTTCTGCGAGGGGTGTTTGTGCCCTTCTCGGCCTTGTGCCCTTACTTATCCCCCCTCGCTGCTCATCTGCTCATCCCTGGATTGGAGGGGGCCCGAGCTTGCCCTGGGGTGACCAATCCTGGTCCCTCCCATTGCGGGGTATGCAAACGGGTGGGGGGCTCTTGCCTCAAATGGCGTTTGTCCCAGGCCCCCATTGGGTCCGGCTAAGCCTTCATGCGACTGTGGCATGACATTGGGTGAAAAAATTCTATATTACTTTGTGTCTTGTGGCAGCCATTTGTGTCATTTGAAAGCTCTAGTTAAAATTAATAAATATTGTCCCTTGTATCCTAACTTATTATTTCACTAAAAAGTACCATACTGTGCTCAGTTTGGTTCTGCTCATATAAGTTATCATAATTGCATGTGTTCATAACATGCAATGATAGTTCACCTATATCAAATTATATGGGACGAGTATTTTATCCAGGCAATGTAATGTCTTACTGCATGCGTTTAGTCCCATGAAAGTCCAAGACTAACTTGTCATTTTCCGCTTATTATATTACTTATTCATTTATTGGCACACTATAGACAATTACCCTATGATGGCACTATGACAAACCAAGTTTGCGCTGGACCTCCCTAGCAGTTATTTAATTGTTATGGTATTTCATTGATGTGATTGTGCTGTTAAATATATTCCAAAAATAGAAATTCTCATTTCAGCTTAGCTGATGTGTGAAATAGCCCTGTGATTTGTGTGTTCTCATGAAGGTGATTAGCTGACCACTTCAAACCTACCCTTTTCAGCATGTAGGTAACATGGTGGCCAGGATGTGACCTGGTCCATCAAGATTCAATGAATCGATAACATGGTGGACAGGATGTGTAGCTAACATGGAGGCCAGGATATGACCTGGTGCATCAAGATTCAATGAATAGATAACATGGTAGCCGGGATGTGCATATTACATGGAGGCCAGGATATGACCTGGTGCCTCAAGATTCAATGAGTAGAGACCATGGTGGCCAGGATATGAACTGGTGCATCAAGATTCAATTAGTAGGGAACATGGTGGTCAGGATTTTACCTGGTGCATCAAGAATAAATGAGTTGAGAACATGGGGGCCATGATATGACCTGGTGCATCGAGATGTAGCGTCTAGACAACATGGTGGCCAGGACCTGACCTGATGCATCAAGATGCATTTGTGAGAATGAATCAGGTAAAAGCGATGTACATTTCTACAAGGAATGTTGTTTTCTGGGACAGCTGGTCAATATGTTATTTTTTGCTAGTATTATTTTTATTGATTAAATTATCGAGTCAATATTCAGACCAGGATAAGTAAAGGTCTCCCATAATGTGGGGATAATGGGTATTTGAGAACAATAGGTCGAAGCAATGCTCTTTTTCACATGCTGCCTTATTAACCAGATGTAAGAAGCCTAGAGTGCTCAATTCATTGGTGATGTTTTCGATATTGGGCCATTTTCTCTAAATTACTGTGATACTCCTATATATCGGTTGTAGAGGGATAGCCCTGCTGGCCCCCTGACTCCCGGAAATATAACCAGGGTTACATCTTATAGATGGCCAGACCAAAGGGCTGAATATAAATGAATACAACATAATCAAACAAGTTTATGTGGTATCTATATAACATACACCTAGCCAAAGGCAGCTGGGAGCTGAATCGGGTCACAGGCAAGGATGCAGTCAACTATTGATTTTAAACATAGTTTGTTTGTTGAAGGTGGGTTTTGAGTACAAGTGATCAATAGGAGTTTCATAAAGGCCATAAATAAACATTTTGTAGGTTCCCCAATCAGCAAGAAAGCAATGCAGTATGGAGTCGCCTAGGTTCTTTGAACATCCCCCGATTTCCAGAGAAGAATAGACTTCAGTTGCTGATAGCAAGGACATTTCCCTGGCTCCAAGTAGAATTCAAGTTGGACATCTGGAAAGGTAACAAATTTCCCATTGCATAATAGATGGTCCCATGTTAGAATACCCTTCTCGGACCAATATGACCAGTTGATCTTTTTTTTTCCCATGGTGATTTCCGCATTGTTCGAGATAGGGACAACCTGTGAGGCAGCTTCTCTGAACAGTTTTCCCGGTAGTGGAATTGAATGTTTTGTCGAGATCTTATAAAACTCGACAGGGAATGCTTCCACTCCAGGTGCCTTGATGGTAGGCCTAGCTTTAAATGCTTCTGCTACTTCTCTGTTTGTGATGTCCCTATATCAATCTTTATTTCTGCCAGGCATAAGATGAGGGATTGGAAGATCCCTACAAATTTGGAGTTTCTGTTTAGCATTTTGTGGGCCTTCTGAGTAGTGGAGCGTGGTGTGATAAGCTACCGATTTTGAAAATATATCCTTGCGGTGACTGCTCAGCCTGCCATCTTGCCCAGAGAGTGACAGCACGGTTGATTGTGCTGTTTGTTGTATCAATTGAAAGGTGAGTCACCAAGCTGCTTTCTCTCCACATTTTAATGGCATCTTCGTAGTCTCAGGAGTGATTTATTCTGCAGCAACCGTAAGCAGTGAACTTAGTTCATAATTTAGGCCTTAAGAAGACGAAGCTTCGTTGTCATAGGATTTACCTGCTGGCCAGAAGATTTGATGGCTAGACACAGAGCCTTCGATGATACCCACACGTTCTTGTAGCTAAACTGACAATTTATATTTTTCTTTGGGTGATTTGTATCTGCAAGTGTTCATCCTCTAAATTTGCACTTCAAGGTATTTAATAGTAAGTCTATTGCAATAGAAATTGGTGAGTGATATTAGACACGTTGCACTCCTATCGAACAGTTTACAATTTTGGGGAAAAGAACAGCACTGAGTAAAAAGAAATCAATTTGAGATTCCACATTTTGAGGGCAGGAGAAGAAGGTATAGTGCATATTCATTGGATGGGCAATGTCTCAAGGGATCCACAGAGCTATGGTCTGCTAATAGATTATGCAAGATACCTCTGTTGGTATCATGTTGTGGGTCTGGGCGGCCAGATTGATCCAGGATGGGGTCTGATGCGAGGTTCCAGTCTTCTCCACCTTCAATTATGATTCTATTGGAGAAGAAGTCTTTTTCTCCCTGACAATGTGTAAACAGAGCCCACAGCACAGGTTTGGGTCTGGAATGTCATGCAAACACATATCAACCCTGAAGATCGGAACAAGTCTTACACCTGTTGCAGCAACGTGTTTATGTAGGAGAATGGCTACTGTTAGACTTGTCATCTTTGGTGTGGTTTCCTCTGACTTTTTGCCTCTACCTCCTCTATTTTTGATGCTGTGCTGGATTTCGTTTTTGCTGGCTTAGATACTTTGGGCAATTTGCCACTGCTGATAAGTGTCAAAGTGCAAGTGATATCTGTCTAAATTGTTGTTAACTGCCATGTCGACTTAGCAAGTGCACCCACTTGCCAGGCCATATCCTCCCCTTTTTTTACATGTAAGCACACCTGTGGTAGGCCCATGTTAGCCCCCCCCCTCACCTGGGCAGGGTGCAGTAATGGGAAAGGTAGCACATGTACTGGTGTGTGTGACATGTTCTGATAGTAAAATACTTCCAATTTCGTTTTTCACTTTAAAAGGTTATCTTATCTTGCCTTATAGGATGAAATGGGAGATTATTTATAACATATTATAACTATAAATTCACATTGGTACAAGCTAGAGAAATGAATTTTAGGCTCTCTGAACTCAACATTTCATAACACATCTTTAAGTAAAGATGTTTTTTAAATTGTGTGTTTGAAAATGCCACTTTTGGAAAGTTGGAATTTTCTTGCTTAACCATTCTGTGTGCCTCTGCCTGTTTTTGTATTGAGTGTCTGGTTTGGAGTGACAGGGGCTGGGGATATGCATACACTGTAGACAGCCACTAGAAGGGGTGAGTTGTGCCTGGCCCTTCCTGGATGACTCAGAGTTGAGCTGAATAGGGCTCAGTAGTGTGAGGAGATGTTCTTGCACCTGAATGGGGCATTTCCCTTGCACAATGCTGTCTCCACCTCCTGTGGTCATACTGCACTGCACTGGTGAGGACAGCACAGGTTTGGACTTGGCTCAGAAACCCTTGCACAAAGAAAACAAATACATTTTGGTGTATAAGTATTACACCTAAAACCCCAGAACTTTAGAACATTTCTAGAATCCAAGAGGAATCTTTGCCAAGAAGAAGGGCTGGAGAAACTGAAGGAGAAGTACTACCCCTTTGCTGTCTGGGGATGGCCTGCAGTAGCTGGTTATGCCAAGGAAATGCTAAGGCATTTGCTGTATGCTGTCTCCCCTGCTTGAAGAAGATCTCCAAGGGCCTGTGCATGCTGGCCTCCTGTTCTGAAGGCTCAGGGGCACAAAGACTTCACCCCCAGCTCCACTGAACTTCCTTGTCCTTCGGCTGAGGTAGCACAGTTTCCATAGGACTGTGGTCAAGTGTTTCAAGAAAGTCCATTAAGAGTTGGAGATCTGTGAATTATTGGGTTGTGTCATGAGCGGTCAATATCACTGTAGCAAGTTCTAAGAGGCCACACTGGATCCCATCTGTTGCAGTATGGGTCGGATAGAGAGAAAATGTCTTTCTGTGTAAGATATTGGTATCATACAAAATATCTGCAGATAAAGCTATAGAACACCCTTTAAAGGCATAGGGACAGTTTTTTGTTATGCCAACCACAGGATCAAATAGAACACATTATTATTGACCGATGGTGGTCCTATGTGCCTGCACAATGATGTTTCACTGAGTCCATTTCAAATTCCAGGGGTATCTGGAAGTTTGTTTTCAGAAGATGGGGGATGAAGTCTCGTACGAAACCCAGCATGTTGTCACCTTCTTCATTGTTTGGCAGGCCAGACAGGCGAACATTATCATGCCTACTATGGTCCTCCAGATTATTAAGTTCATTTTGTAGAGTTCAAAGTGTCTGTGTCCAATAAAGTGCATTGTATATTTGTCCTCTGATGCAGTTACTCTTGCATCCATCGAGTTGAGCTTTGATTTGAACGCAGACATTTCTACCTGAATAGTTTTCAGTTCGCCAATTGTTGCAGTAGATGAGTGTTTCACTACTTGCATGGAGCATTGGATATCTCTTAATTCCCTCATCGGTGTCTCCAGAGTGATGGTTTCATCCACCCCCATAGTTGACAGTAGTGGCTTCCCTCGTTTGCCTGCTAATGCTCCAAGAAATGTTAATTGCTGGAATGATTCCCCCTTTGACATCTAAGAAGGTGTGAACTGATGAATGAAAGGCAGGTCAACAATTGCCTCGAATCACAGCTGTTGACAAATTGGGCCTGCAGATTAATAATTAAGGTGCTTGGCAACTTAGTGATAGATGTGATGTTGCTCAGGTAATTGGAGAGGGCGCTGGAGCTAGGTACAAAGAAGGGAGGCCACACCTTGCACTAGAGAAGAACACTCATCCTACTGCCCAAGCCAAGATGGCCACCATCTGATTTCAGCAACTGCCAGTTAGTGTATAATGAAGAAACAGAGTATCACGGAAAGGTGCAGATAAGTCACAAGGTTTTAATGAGAAGGTTTCTTTCTTAAAGATTCTTCTATTGCACTGCTAGGTCAGGGCGAGAGACTTCCCTGTGCCATGTGGATTGTTCCCTTGTTGAATATGGCATCTCATTGCTACGCCGACCTAAGGCCTGTGGACGGTCCCACACTTGGGAAGTAGGTTACACTGGACTCGGCTTGTGGCAGCACCAGCACTTCCGGGCCGCACTGCGTTGTCTTAAAAGTGTCAGGAATTAGGTCTCCGCATCTCTTGCTATCACCCTCACCTTTAGAGCTCAGGGAGGGTTAGGAAGACTGACCTCTTCCTCGAGGCCAGGCTCTGACCCCAAAGTGCAATTCTTTCCTTTCTTTCTTTAGAAGAGCACTTCAGGTTCTCCCCCCCCCCCACACACACTTTTGGAAGATCTGTTTATTATTGGTCCATAAAACAGGTAGAGTAAATGTAGCTAGAAGTGCAGACATTATGTAAAAAAGCAAAAGATTGACTAATAGATTATACAACGCACATAGCTGTATGGGGGATAATGTTAGATGGAGAATTAGTTAATACTGGTGTATCTGGGTTTTCATGAGTATTCTCGTTGAGATGAGGATGGCTGTAAGGTCATCAATACAGGTGGGAGAGTTTGAGAGAGAGATGGGTTGAAAGCTTATACAAAGGAGGAACAGAGCAGATATGTGAAAAGTGGGCCAGACTTGAGGTCAGTCTCTATAGGCAGAGAGGAAAAGTTGGTAGGTGGGGAGAGAACAGTGAATGAGGGATGGGTGCTCATCCCGAAAAGAAGGGTCATGAATCGGAGATCAAACCATTTTAAATTATCATCTGAAGACTGGAACAAATTCCTCCGCTATGAATCATGGAAATCAATAGATTTCTATGATGAACGAGGAAGGGGATAAAGTGAGTTCACAGCCATATAGAAGTTTAGAGGTTCAGAATGCATTCAAATCCATCAAGAAGATGTAATTCCTGAAGGGGACATTATATGAGAAAGGTATGTTTCGACGTTGCCTTTTCTTGTGTGATTATATTGGTCGACAATGTGTGTTTCAAAAACTTTAATTTTATGTTTTACGTTTTTGGTGGCATTCTTGGAGAGAATGGGTGTCTAGGGTAATTTGAAAAATTGTAAAATAATTTCAGAAGGTGATTGAATGGGGAGAAGAGATTAGAGACAGTCACTATGCAAGTAAAAACACTGCAAAAGAAACATAGGAAGCGTTCAGGCAAAGAGCTTGGGTAACTGTTAGAGCCGGCTGTCCTTAGTTGGCAGAGGTATACACTTCTGACAAATAAGGACACACCTTTTCTAGTCAGGGCAAGGGGATCACACCCTTCGATAACCCCTGCTCACCCCCTTGGTAGCTTGGCAGAGCAGACAGGCTTATCTCAGAGGCTGTGTGTTAAGCATTTTATGACCACATACAGTAATAACGTGAATACACTACAAATGGACACGACACAGTAGTATTATAAAAATAGGTATTTTTATATAAGGCTTAGCACAAGACCAAATAACGACAAAAATGTACACAATCTTAATAAATACTCTGGGAAGGGAAAAAGGATAGTTCAAAGGTAGTTTCTTCTTTAGCACAAAAGTCTTTAGTATCAAAGCAAATCTTCTTCTTGGCAATACAGTTCTTAGCAACAGGGTAACCCACACGGGGGCTACACGACGTCGAGGCAAAGTTAATCCAAAGGTTCGGCGTCGACCGCGAGGAGCGCGACGTCGAGCCCGGAGTCACACGGACCCCCAACAACACAGTACCTTTGGATAATGAAGCACACGATGATCAGCGGCGTCGAGCAATCCGGCGTCACGTCTTCGGTGTCGATCAGGCCTCAGCAGGCGTCGTCGTTGATGATGCGGTTGCACAGAGTGAGCAGTGCTCACGGCGTCGAGTGGGCACGAGGGCGATGCGATCAGCAGCGGTGCAGACACGAGGTCCCTTGGAGCTGGAGCCGTACTCCCATTCACTGGCGTTGCTGCTGGCATCGGTCGGGCCCGGCGGCCGGTCGTCGAGGAAGCAGGACACTGGGGCCGTTAACCACTACGTCGAGCTGGATTCGGCGACGTCCGTCGGCATCGAGGTTGCTGGCTCTTTCAGAGGTACTGGATTCACGGGTTCCAGCAAATAGCACTTTAAGCAGATGAAGTCCTTTAGCCCTGTGACTTCAGCAGGAGACTGGCACTCTTCCATTCCTTGGAGATTTTCTTAGCAAGCGTGAGAGTACACACACAGTTCCTCTCTCCTGGTTCCTTGGCAAAAATAAAGAAGCACTGCAGGATTCCCCCCAGCAAACAGCACACTGGCAGAAGGGGTAGGCAAGTCCTCAGATCAGCAGGCCTCTTGTCCTTGGTTACAGGGTTCCTTGTCAGAAGTGATCTAAATTCTTGGTTCAGGGGTCCTTCTCTTATACCCCTTCTCGGCTTTGATCCCTTTGTCCATGTAGGGGAATTTCCCAACATCCTGGGTCTGTTGTGGGTGGAGCCAGGCAGAAGCACCTGGCCTATTCACTGAGCAGGGCTGGGTCCTCAGACGCCCAGCAGGAGGTGGAGCCAGCATTGACACTGGCAGGAGCAGAGCTAGCGGCCTCCTGGCAGGAGGTGGGGCAGGATCGTCCATGGCAGGCACAGAGCCATCAGCCGCTTGGCAGGAGGTGGAGCCAGCATTGTACCAGGCAGGGCAGGCTATCAACAACTACTCTCCCCCTACTCTCAACGCAAATGTCCCACTCATCCCACACTGACTCATCCAGACCTCTTGGAGCCACCCAGCTCCTGTCACAGACACGCAAGACCAGCAGAAACCAGAAATGGTTAGACAAGAAAATAGACACTTTCTAAAAGTGCTATTTTCGAACCCAGAGTCCAAAAACCATCCACACCAACGGATGCGTAATTAAACCCCGAGTTCAGGGATACCAAACTCGACATTGCACCATGCTCCCCGAGCCAGCTAGGATCATAGCATTAATAATCCCGGCGACCCATTCTAACTAATGGAGAGCAGGCTACCTCGCAATAGTGAAGAACGAAGATGGCGGTTGTTCACTATCAGGACATGCCAACTTGGTCAAACGTGTCCTACCTTACACTTACAATGCACCCTGCCCGTGGGCCTACCATAGGGGTGACTAACATGAAGTCAAGGGAAGGTTTGAGGGACTGGCAAGTAGGTATACTTGCGCAGCCTGCGTGACAGCACTAGGCTGCACGTGGGTCTCGCAATGACCGACCCGTAGACATTCTTTTATGAGGCCGCTCCTGTGGGTGGCACAACACGTGCTGCAGGCCCACGAGCGGCATTTGTATTTACAAGCTCCGGCACTCCTGGTGCACTAGACTAGGGACTGACAGTAAACCAAATAAGCCAAACATGGATACAATAGATACATCAATTTAACATAGGGAGCACTTGCGCTATGGCACTGATCAGCAGTGGCACGGCGCCCAAAGCATATACCAGCAAAACATCGTAAAACAGTGGAGGCAAACAGAAAAAATGGAGGAGAGACTCAAGCCAATGATGTCAGGTCTAACACGTGTCCCCTCCAGCTGAAATGTGGGGAGAACTACCCTTGACCTAGGGAGTCCTCATCACTAAGGCGGAAAAATCTGGACAGACCATCAGCATTGGCGTGATCTGTGCCAGGGCAGTGTTCCACCGTAAAGTCCATCCCCTGTAGGGAAATGGACCACCTCAACAGTTTTGGATTCTCACCCCTCATCTGCATCAACCATCTGAGGGGCCTGTGGTCTGTCTGAACCCGGAAGTGAGTCCCAAACAGGTAGGGTCTTAGCTTCTTCAGTGCCCAGACCACAGCAAATGCTTCTCTCTCTATCGCACTCCACCTTGTTTCCCTGGGAAGTAACCTCCGACTGATGAAGGCTACAGGCAAGTCTCGGCCCTCTTCATTTACCTGAGCTAGAACAGCCCCCACGCCATGCTCTGAAGCGTCCGTCTGGACAATAAATTCTTTCGAAAAGTCGGGTGCCTGGAGTATAGGTGCTGTGCACATTGCAGTTTTCAGGGTGTCGAAGGCCGTTTGACAGGCATCAGTCCAGATCACGTTTCGTGGCTGCTTCCTGGAAGTCAGCGAAGTCAAGGGGTGCACAATGTTACTATAATCCTTGACAAACCTCCTGTAATAACCCGTGAGTCCTAGGAAGGCTCTCACCTGAGTTTGGGTTTTGGGCGGTGCCCAAGCCAGGATGGTATCAATCTTGGGTTGTAGGGGGGCAACCTTGCCGCTCCCTACTTGGTGCCCCAAGTACACCACAGAACCCTGCCCAATCTGGCACTTACTGGCTTTGATTGTGAGGCCTGCTCCGCGCAGGGCCAACAACACTTCCTGGAGGTGGCGCAAGTGTTCCTCCCAGCTGGCGCTGAACACTGCGATGTCGTCCAGGTAGGCGGCACTGAAATCCTCCAGTCCGGCCAAGACCTGGTTGACCAACCTCTGGAAGGTGGCAGGGGTATTCTTCATCCCAAAGGGCATCACCCGGAACTGGTATAGCCCATCTGGTGTTGAGAATGCAGACCTCTCCTTTGCCCCATCAGTCAAGGCGATCTGCCAGTACCCAGACGTTAGATCAAACATACTGAGGTACCGGGCAGCCCCCAACCGATCGATGAGCTCATCAGCTCTGGGGATGGGGTGCGCGTCAGTCTTCGTGACCGAATTGAGTCCTCGGTAATCCACGCAGAACCGGAGTTCTTGTGAAGCACCAGGCGCTGCAGCCTTCGGGACCAAGACCACTGGGCTGGCCCAAGGACTGCTAGAGGACTCAATCACCCCTAACGCAAACATTTTAGAGACCTCCTCCTTAATGTATGCTCTGACCTTGTGTCAGGCCTTTCGTCGTTGCTTCTCAGGATTGGATTGATGCTAAACAGGGGCCCACCTCTAGACCGTCCCAAGTCTGGCTCTTTGTAACTCAGACTATTAAGGAGATCAAGCGGGGGAAAAAATAAGGTAGTCCGGAGGGGAACAGCTGGGCAACTGGAGCTGGAGACCTGTAAATATATAAAGCAGGGAATCAATGGGAGAGTCACTCTATGCCTAACTACTCTCTACCAAAAAAGCGTTATGTTTGACACCCACCTGAAGAATTCTACAGGTGAGATGGAACGAAGAGTGACAGAACAGGCGTCTTCTCAATTCCCCGGCTTTCCTGCTTAAATATATAAAGAAGACCATAAATATGCCCCTTCCTTCCCACCATTATGCATAGGGTTTCAAAAGCACTAGATGTAAGGAAGAACATTCACCACCTACCCACTAAAAACTGGAAGGGAACCCGAATGCCAATGGGGATTCACATCGCCTGTCACTGAGTAAAGAAAATAATATTCCCCTCCGATTGGACAGTGAAAGATAGTACCAGCAGGTACTCAAAACACCCTAAGAGTTTCTCAACCAACAAGGGAGTCAATTAGGGTATTATCCAGGAAGAAATGACAGAAACATAACTATTGCCCAGCGAAATTAAAAATGAGGAGAAGGACTTAACTCCCCGGCAGATACGTCTCTGCAGGGAAACAGCAGGACCAAACCTCCCCTTAAGTACACGGATACTTGGCTTCAGTATCCGACCAGACCTCCAAACTCAGCCGAGTTGGAAACCAATGGAAACAGTAGTACAAAGTACAGCACAGAATTAGAACCCCCCTTGCTCGGGGAAAACCTGTAGCTGGAACTCGCTAAACGCGAGGTGGGCGCTTCCTAAGCCCCTCCGATTAATCCACAAATGCTGTGCAGAACAGGGTTCCAAACTCGGAAGATCAGCAAACCGGTACGGGCGCTTCCTAAGCCCCACCTGATAATCCAGCGGATCCAAAATCAATCCAGCGTGAGCTTCCTTCAGCCCACCCGAACAAGCACAAACAAAGAACTGGTCACACGAACCTCCTGCATGCATGCCAGGAACGAATAATCGGCAAGGTGTCTTCTGCTAACGCCATGATATCCCGTTTCCTGGTCGCGCATCGTCATTCTGACGCGCCGCGCTAGGAAACATGGGAAATGTAGTTTTCGTTCATGTTCAAGATAGATACGCATTGCAGGCAGTGATTTACCGGCGGCCGGGGATTCCTGACAGAACACCCCCCCTTTACAAGATTCACTGACTGCCTCCAGGTTTACCAGGATGAGACAGATGGAATTTCTTCACCAGCCTAGGGGCATGAACGGCACCAGCAGGTTCCCAAGAGTTCTCCTCAGGCCCATACCCCTTCCAGGCCACCAGATATTGGAGCTGACCCCTCACCCTGCGGGCGTCCATGATGCCCCTCACCTCGTACTCAACATCTTGCTGCACCCTCACAGGTTCAGGGGATTTAGTTCGAGGACCCTTCGCGGGTTTGAGTAGTGACACATGGAATATAGGATGAATCCTGAAATGTCCTGGAAGGCGCAGTTTCACGGCTACAGGGTTGATGTGACGAAGCACCTGGTAAGGGCCAATAAACCTAGGGTTGAAGACACTATATTTGCGAAAGCGAATATTTCTAGTGGACAACCACACCCAATCTCCCTTGTTGTAAAGAGGACAGGGCCTACGATGTTTATCAGCCTGTGCTTTGTATGTCAGTTTAGCCTTTTCAAGATTCTTCCTCGCTAGTAGTACGGTTTTCCGCAACTGAACTAACCTTGTCTGTAACTGAGGGATTGGGACTTCGGAAGATGGGACACTCAAAGGGGCGAACCTAGGGTGAAACCCATATGTGCAGAAAAACGGGGTGTAGGAAGTAGAAGAGTGCGCAGCATCATTATATGATACCTCAGCAGTCCATAACCAGTCAACCACCCATGCCTCAGTAGTAGTATCAACAAAACATCTCAAGTATTGCTTGAGTGTTTGATTCAACCTTTCGGTTTGCCCGTCTGTCTGGGGATGAAAGCTTGTGGATAAGGAAGATGCTATGCCTAACCTGTTACACCATACTTTCCAAAACTTAGCGGTGAACTGGGCTCCCCTGTCCGAAACTATTACCTTAGGTAATCCATGTAACCTGACCACATGAAGGAGCAATAGATGAGCAAGTTGGCTGGCAGTTGGGACCCCTTTACATGCAATGAAATGACCCAGTTTAGTCAAATAGTCCACAACTACCAATATAGCGGTCATCCCCTGATCTTTAGGGAGACCAACCACAAAGTCCACAGAAAAGCTCTCCCAAGGACTCACAGGAGTGGGCATGCTTTGCAGAAGTCCTTGTGTTGGACGATGGTCACTCTTGGCCTGAGAACAAGTGTCACATCGCTGCACCCATGCAAAGACATCAGGACGGATGGTAGGCCACCAATACGTGCGTAGCATTTTCTCCAAAGTTTTCTTTCCTCCTATGTGACCTGCACATGGCAGATCGTGACACCAATGAAAAGCCTGTTGTCTTAACGCTAACGTGGGCAGGAGCAGCTGTGAGCCCTTTCTTGGCAAACCTTGTCGGATTTTCCACTCAGGATGTAGGCGGATCCATGTCTTCGAGATAAAGGTTTGCATACCCTTTTTGACTTTGTGAAGGAACTCCTCGGTGTGTATCACTCCTACCACCTTCTTGGGATCAATGATGCTTTTCTCTGGTAAGACCTCCATGGTTGGGCTGTTTTCTTGACGCGAGAGTGCATCGGCCTTCCGGTTGTCACAACCCGGATGAAATGTTACCATGAAGTGGAATTCGGCAAAAAACAGCATCCAGCGTAGTTGTCTAGGAGTAAGGTGACGAGCAGCTCGCATAAACTGTAAGTTACGGTGATCTGTGTACACCGTGATTTGCTGAGAGGCTCCCATCAACCAATGCCTCCATTCTGCGAAGGCGTCCTTGATTGCAAGCAGTTCTTTTTCCGTAATGGTGTAATTACGCTCCGCGATGTTCAGTTTTCGAGACATGAAGGCAATGGGATGGAGATGACCGGTACTCTCATTCCTTTGGGAGAGCACTGCACCGACAGCTAGTTCGGACGCGTCTGCTTCCACTACAAACGGGAGTTTCGGATCGGCATGGATTAGCACAGGAGCAGTAGTGAAAGCGTTTTTCAATTGTTCAAAAGCTGTCTGTTCTGTCAAACCCCACACAAAAGGAGTGTTCTTCCTAGTGAGCTTAGTAAGCGGAGTTACCATGTCCGAGAAGTGAGCAATGAACCTCCTATAGAAGTTCGCAAAACCAAGGAGTCTTTGAATGTCTTTGATGTTGTGAGGTCTCGGCCCCTCCACGATTGCCCGCACTTTTCTTTCAGCCATAATTTGCCCTGAATGAGTGAGCATAACTCCAAGGAATTCAACAGTGGTGACATGGAACTCACACTTCGTTAACTTACAATATAGATGGTTCTGTTGTAAGGCTTGAAGGACTTGACATACATGGTTTTGATGTTCCCTCTCCCCATTGGAGTAAATCAGGATGTCATCAATGTAGACGACTACGAAGATGTCCAAAAAGTCTCTCAACACCTCATTCAAAAAAAATTGAAAAGAGGCTGGGGCATTACAAAGCCCGAAGGGCATCACCAGGTACTCAAAAAGCCCGTACCGTGTTTTAAAAGCGGTCTTTCACTCGTCGCCACTTCGCACTCTCACTAAATGATAGGCTCCTCTTAGGTCCAATTTGGTGTAAATAGTGGCGGATCTCACTTGCTCCAATAACACCGGTATCAAGGGGAGCGGGTACTGATTTTTTATCGTGATGGCATTTAAAGCCCTGTAATCGATGCAGCAACGGAGCTCCCCGTTTGCTTTCGGGATAAAAAAAAGCGGGGAAGCTGCCTGTGATCTGGAGGGATGAATGAAACCCAACTTAAGAAGGTCATCCAAGTATTCCCGAAGATGTGCAGTTTCGGGTTGTGACAAAGCGTAGATCCTACCACAAGGAACCACAGACCCCGGCGTCAAATCAATATGGCAGTCGTATTCACGATGCGGGGGCAGAACTTCCGCCTTTACTTTACTGAATACTTCTTCATACTTCTGATAGCAACGAGGTAGCGTTACTTCTTTCTCAGCGGCCGTGGAAATGTAATGAGTAGCGGCTAAAGACATGGAAGGTCGCGAATTCTCTGTAAGGCAATGGTCTTGAAAATAAGCGGAGTGGAATTGCAAGGACTGAGCCGTCCAACTGATGGTGGGCTCATGTTTTTTCAGCCATGGAAGTCCCAAAATAACCCCGTATGTAGGGACATGAATGAGGTTAAATGATATGTTTTCTGTATGATAGTTCCCATACCACATCTCATATTCTGGCATATGTTGGTTGATTGGGCCAAATTCCAGTTCATGTCCGTCCACCGCAAAAACTGCCTCAGGAACAGATTTGGTAACGGGAACTACCCCCAACCGCCGAGCTTCCGCTAGATCCATAAAACAGCCAGTGGCACCAGAGTCTATCATAGCTCGAATGTTCTTGGGAGTGTTGTCTATCCACAACTCCAAGGTCAAGAAGAACAGGCGGTTTTCTACGTAGTCTTCTTCTGTTACTGAAGGGATGAAATGAGTGCTCAAGTTTCTCCCTTCTGATAAACTCAAGCATTGGAATTTTCCGACCCCTTTTCCACTGTGGACCCTGCCACCTGTCCTGAACGATAACGACCGCCCTTAGGTTTCACAGGGCATTCCCGTAAGAAGTGTCCTTTCTTTCCACAATAGAGGCAAAGCCCAAACTTACGGCGATGTTCTCATTCACTCGGGGTTAGGGATGCCCGTACCACTCCGATCTCCATAGGTTCTGTTTTTCCTTCCGACTTCTCCCCCGTGACGGTCTTTTCACCCAAGAGTAATGGTCGGTCCTTTCTGCTTTGTTCTCCTTTTCGTTCCCGTAGACGATGGTCTAGGCGTAAGGCTAAATCAATAAAGGCAGCACATGTCGTAGGTTGGGGTTCGACTTGGGCGATGACATCTTTAAGGTTTTCTGTGAGTCCCTGGTGGAACAGAACCATTTGTTTTGCTTCAGGCCAATCGGTTTCCGCTATTAATCTCCTAAAGTGGTTCAGGTAGGTGACTAAATCGGAAGAGCCCTGTTTAAGCACAAGTAATTCTTTATCCGCTGAAAAGGTTTCAGCTCTCCTGTCAAAGGTCTTTTCGAACTCAGTCCTAAATAGGTCCCAATCATCAAGAATGGCGTCATTATTCTTCACTATGGGAACCGCCCACTGAGCTGCCTCTCCACCCAGGTAAGAAATCAGAAAAGAAACCCTGGCTTGGTTAGTTAGGAAACACTTAGGTTTACAAGTGAAGTGTAACAATACCTGGGTCATGAATGCTTGTACCTTTTTTCTATCACCCAAAAACCGCTCAGGGGGGGCTAAAGGAACAGGGGAAGGCATTTCCACTACTACTGAGGCAGGTTGAGGGGCAGTGGCCCCTACATCAAAAAGGTTACGCTGCGAGGCATCAAACCGAGCCTGCAATGCGGCAGTCTCTTGTCGAGAGGTGGCTAGTTCTGTTTGCACCAAGGCTAGTGCAGCCAGGACATCATCTAAGGTGGCCATCCCTTTATTCAACCCAACCAGGAGGAGAAGAACTCGTGTGCCGATTATTCTGTCAGGCCTTTCGTCGTTGCTCCTCAGGATTGGATTGATGCTAAACAGGGGCCCACCTCTAGATCTTCCCAAGTCTGGCTCTTTGTAACTCAGACTATTAAGGAGATCAAGCGGGGGAAAAAATAAGGTAGTCCGGAGGGGAACAGCTGGGCAACTGGAGCTGGAGACCTGTAAATATATAAAGCAGGGAATCAATGGGAGAGTCACTCTATGCCTAACTACTCTCTACCAAAAAAGCGTTATGTTTGACACCCACCTGAAGAATTCTACAGGTGAGATGGAACGAAGAGTGACAGAACAGGCGTCTTCTCAATTCCCAGCCTTTCCTGCTTAAATATATAAAGAAGACCATAAATATGCCCCTTCCTTCCCACCACTATGCATAGGGTTTCAAAAGCACTAGATGTAAGGAAGAACATTCACCACCTACCCACTAAAAACTGGAAGGGAACCTGAATGCCAATGGGGATTCACATCGCCTGTCACTGAGTAAAGAAAATAATATTCCCCTCCGATAGGACAGTGAAAGATAGTACCAGCAGGTACTCAAAACACCCTAAGAGTTTCTCAACCAACACTGGAGTCAATTAGGGTATTATCCAGGAAGAAATGACAGAAACATAACTATTGCCCAGCGAAATCAAAAATGAGGAGAAGGACTTAACTCCCCGGCAGATACGTCTCTGCAGGGAAACAGCAGGACCACTCCTCCCCTTAAGTACACGGATACTTGGCTTCAGTATCCGACCAGACCTCCGAACTCAGCCGAGTTGGAAACCAATGGAAACAGTAGTACAAAGTACAGCACAGAATTAGAACCCCCTTTGCTCGGGGAAAACCTGTAGCTGGAACTCGCTAAACGCGAGGTGGGCGCTTCCTAAGCCCCTCCGATTAATCCACAAATGCGGTGCAGAACAGGGTTCCAAACTCGGAAGATCAGCAAACCGGTACGGGCGCTTCCTAAGCCCCACCTGATAATCCAGCGGATCCAAAATCAATCCAGCGTGAGCTTCCTTGAGCCCATCCGAACAAGCACAAACAAAGAACTGGTCACACGAACCTCCTGCATGCACGCCAGGAACGAATAATCGGCAAGGTGTCTTCTGCTAACGCCATGATATCCCGTTTCCTTGTCGCGCATCGTCATTCTGCCGCGCCGCGCTAGGAAACATGGGAAATGTAGTTTTCGTTCATGTTCAAGATAGATACGCATTGCAGGCAGTGATTTACCAGCGGCCGGGGATTCCTGACACCTTGTCAGTCACCCTGTAAGCCTTGTGCTTCACAGGAGGGCTGTCTCCGGTGTCAACGTCATGGACACACCAATGAGTGACACCCGGAACCAAGGAAAACAGGTCCGGGAATTGTCCCAACAGGTGGCGACAATCCTGTTTCTGCTCAAGGGTCAGTGTGTCAGAGAGGACCACACCATCCACTGACCCGTCTTGGTCTTTAGCACACAGGAGGTCAGGAAGAGGCTCACTCTCCTCCTCCATTCCAGCATTTGTAGCTAGGAGCATGCCCACTTCGGACCTTTCTAAGTGGGGCTTCAAACGGTTGGCATGCAGGACCCGCAAGGGGTTCCTGGGAGATTTCAAGTCCACCAAGTAGGTGACATCGCTCTTCTTCTCCACAACCTTAAACGGTCCAGTCCACCTGTCCTTGAGCGCACAAGGTTCCACAGGGGACATGACCCACACTTCCTGACCAGGCTGAAGCTCTACCAGAGTGGCATTCCGGTCGTACCAACGCTTCATCTCCTCCTGGCTGGCCTCCAGATTTGCCTGAGCAAGTTCTCTGAAGCGCTGAGTCTGGTTCCGAAAGGCCAGCATATAACTGTATACATCCTGGGGAGGTTTCCTGGGAGATTGCTCCCAGCCTTCCTTGACCAGACTCAAAGGCCCTCTTACCGGGTGACCATATAAGAGCTCAAAGGGGCTGAACCCTAGAGACTTTTGCAGCACCTCTCGGTAAGCAAACAACAGGCATGGCAAGAGGACGTCCCATTTCCGCCTCATTGGTTCTTCAAGACCCATAATCATGCCTTTAAGGGTCTGGTTGAATCTCTCAACCAGCCCATTTCCTTGAGGGTGGTAAGGAGTGGTGAACTTGTAGGTTACCCCACACTCCTTCCACAGAGACTTCAAATAGTTCGACATGAAGTTGGTGCCCCGGTCTGACACCACCTCTCTGGGGAACCCCATCCAGGAGAAAACGCCCATCAGTGCCCGTCCCACCACGGGCCGTCACTGTTCGGAGAGGGATGGCTTCCGGGTACCGTGTGGCATGGTCCACCAAGACCAGGATGAACCTGTTGCCCAGGGCTGTCTTGGGGTCCAGGGGCCCAACAATGTCAATACCCACCCGGTCAAAGGGGGTGCTGACCACCGGAAAAGGTTGGAGGGGAGCCTTCTGCTTCCTTCCGCTTTTCCCACTTGCCTGGCAAGTGTGACAAGTCTTGCAATGGATGTCTACATCCCTTCGCATCTGAGGCCAATAAAAATGGGTGACAAGCCTGTCATAGGTCTTGTCCTGCCCAAGATGTCCAGCTAACGGAACGTCATGAGCCAAACCCAGTAGGAAGGCTCAGAAGCGCTGAGGTACCACCAGCACACGGGCTGACCCAGGCTCAGCAGCCTAAGGCTCGCTATACAGGAGGTCGTTCTCCCAGTACACAAAATGTGACCCTGACTGATGACCTGAGGATTGGGCTGAGGCCTGCTGCCTCATGCTCACAAGAGAAGGGCACACCTTCTGCTCGGCACAGAATTCCTCCCTGGAGGGACCACCATCCTGCTGCCAATGGGTCAGCTCGGGCAAGTCTCCCAGTTCGGCAATTTGTTCCCCTGTGGGCTCCAGGGCATCCCCCTCAGGGTCTACCTCCTCCTGGACCACGGGAACTACGGGGGCCGGTTTCCCGCGCCTCCTGCCTCTTCTCTTCACAGCTGGGTCCTGGGCCGTACTTTCAGGCTCCGGGACCCCATCAACACCCTTACTCGCTGTCATCGATCGAGTGGTTGCACACACCCACTCTGGCACGCCCAACATTTTCAAGTGCGCCTCTCTCTCCAACTTCGCCCAAGGGGAGTCTTCTAAATCATTGCCCAGGAGACAATCGACAGGCATGGCGGGCCTCACAGCAACCTGAAGAGTACCTGAAACTCCCCCCCATTCAAAGGAAACCTGAGCCACCTCACACTCTTTCTGGGAGTAGTCGGCAGCTATCACGGGGTAGAATGCGTGGGGAACCACCTGCTCTCTGGACACCAAGTGACACTTGACAGCTGTCACACTCGCTCCGGTGTCTCTGAGAGCTTCCACTCTATGGCCATTAATGGTCACCCACTGCCTATATTTACTAGTGTTACTAGGCAGAGGGGGTGGAGGGACCATTTGCATGTCTCCTAGCGAGACCAGGGACATCTCTGCGGGACCCCTCCCACCATGGACAACCATCTCCTCCCCTCCCAAGGCTACACTCGCCAACTGACGGGGGGTGCACTCAGTGGTGCATTCGATTTCTTCATGGGACACTGGGAATCGTAATACCGGTGTCCCACCTGCCCACAAGTGTAGCAGGTTAGGGGGCCCCTATGAACAGGTTTACCCGTCGGGGCCCCTGGCTTCTTCTCAGGGGGAGGCTGGGAACCTTTCCCTTGGTTCCCTTGGGGATTACTTTGGGGCCCTTTCTGGGACTCCTTCTGTTTACCCTTGTCCCCCCACTCTTCTGCTGGGGACCCTGCCCACCTTTGGCTGAGTCTCCCACTGGACCCTTGTGGACCCTGGTACTGACCCAGCGGTCCGCCTCCTCAGCAAGTTTTCTAGGGTTAGATATCTTGCTATCAATCAGGTGCTGGCGCAGCTCTGGAAAACAGTTATTAGACAAATGCTTCCAAGCAAACAAATCATAAAGAGCTTCATAACTTTCCACTTTGCTGCCCTTTACCCAACCATCCATGGCTCTGCAAAAATAAGACACATATTCAACCCACGTCGTACCAGGCAACTTCTTACATTCTCTAAAAGCTTGTCTGTACTTCTCGGGGGTTAGGCCATACTGCAACATTAAAGCATCTTTCATATGAGCATACGACATCCTATCCTCAACAGGCATGTCTAACAGGGTATCTCTTCCCTCATTCACAAAGCGACCCCACAACCCCACTCCCCAATCCTTCTCAGGGACCCGGTGGGCCAACAATGCTAACTCATACGCTTTAAACCACTGACCAATATCTTCGTTCCTATGATAATCTTTTATCACATCTTTCGGGAAATAAAACCTACTTTCTGCAGGCCCAGATGGAATGCTGCCACCAGAGGGATTCAATTCTAACTTCTTAGCTTGGATGTCCAACTCCCTCAACTTGGTATCACGCTCCAAAGCTAACTTCTCTCTTTCAAAATCTAACCTTTTGGTCTCCAAATCAGCTTCTCTTCTACCTCTTGCATTTTCTAACTCCAACTGCCCATTTATCTTTAGCCTTGCCATTTCCATGTTGTATGCACGCTCCTTCGCCCTTTCTTCTCGTTCTTCCACCTTTGGAGGAAACACTGCTTCCGGGAGAGGACTCAGGCCCATTCGCTGGCGCCTCCTCATCCCCTTCCACTGGCGGTACCACCACCGGATCAGTGGGATCTCTGGACTCCAACCAGGCCTCCAAAGCTTTGTGATATTCCGTTTTGTTTTTGCAGCCTTTGGTAGGCACTTTCAACTGCTTGCAAAAGTATTTCAGCTCCTTCAAGCCGTAGTCGTTTATCTTCGCTCTGTCGAATTCCTCCACAACAACAGGGGTAGTGACTCCGGTGTCACTCATGGTCAAAACTGGCAGTGTTCAAAAATTCAAGTTTCAGAAAAGCGGAGAACCAAAAATAGGATTCTTCCCAATTAGATTGTGACTGCGTTATGGTCTGCTTTCACTATGTAGCGTACACTAATCACTGCACATGAGTCATAAATGCAAGGTCCAAATCCTCACCGCTGCATCCAATGTTAGAGCCGGCTGTCCTTAGTTGGCGGAGGTATACACTTCTGACAAATAAGGACACACCTTTTCTAGTCAGGGCAAGGGGATCACACCCTTCGATAACCCCTGCTCACCCCCTTGGTAGCTTGGCAGAGCAGACAGGCTTATCTCAGAAGCTGTGTGTTAAGCATTTTATGACCACATACAGTAATAACGTGAATACACTACAAATGGACACGACACAGTAGTATTATAAAAATAGGTATTTTTATATAAGGCTTAGCACAAGACCAAATAACGACAAAAATGTACACAATCTTAATAAATACTCTGGGAAGGGAAAAAGGATAGTTCAAAGGTAGTTTCTTCTTTAGCACAAAAGTCTTTAGTATCAAAGCAAATCTTCTTCTTGGCAATACAGTTCTTAGCAACAGGGTAACCCACACGGGGGCTACACGACGTCGAGGCAAAGTTAATCCAAAGGTTCGGCGTCGACCGCGAGGAGCGCGACGTCGAGCCCGGAGTCACACGGACCCCCAACAACACAGTACCTTTGGATAATGAAGCACACGATGATCAGCGGCGTCGAGCAATCCGGCGTCACGCCTTCGGTGTCGATCAGGCCTCAGCAGGCGTCGTCGTTGATGATGCGGTTGCACAGAGTGAGCAGCGCTCACGGCGTCGAGAGGGCACGAGGGCGATGCGATCAGCAGCGGTGCAGACACGAGGTCCCTTGGAGCTGGGGCCGTACTCCCACTCACTGGCGTTGCTGCTGGCGTCGGTCGGGCTCGGCGGCCGGTCGTCGAGGAAGTGGGACACTGCGTCGAGCTGGATTCGGCGACGTCCGTCGGCGTCGAGGTTGCTGGCTCTTTCAGAGGTACTGGATTCACGGGTTCCAGCAAATAGCACTTTAAGCAGATGAAGTCCTTTAGCCCTGTGCCTTCAGCAGGAGACTGGCACTCTTCCAGTCCTTGGAGATTTTCTTAGCAAGCGTGAGAGTACACACACAGTTCCTCTCTCCTGGTTCCTTGGCAAAAATAAAGAAGCACTGCAGGATTCCCCCCAGCAAACAGCACACTGGCAGAAGGGGTAGGCAAGTCCTCAGATCAGCAGGCCTCTTGTCCTTGGTTACAGGGTTCCTTGTCAGAAGTGATCTAAATTCTTGGTTCAGGGGTCCTTCTCTTATACCCCTTCTCGGCTTTGATCCCTTTGTCCATGTAGGGGAATTTGCCAACATCCTGGGTCTGTTGTGGGTGGAGCCAGGCAGAAGCACCTGGCCTATTCACTGAGCAGGGCTGGGTCCTCAGACGCCCAGCAGGAGGTGGAGCCAGCATTGACACTGGCAGGAGCAGAGCTAGCGGCCTCCTGGCAGGAGGTGGGGCAGGATCGTCCATGGCAGGCACAGAGCCATCAGCCGCTTGGCAGGAGGTGGAGCCAGCATTGTACCAGGCAGGGCAGGCTATCAACAACTACTCTCCCCCTACTCTCAACGCAAATGTCCCACTCATCCCACACTGACTCATCCAGACCTCTTGGAGCCACCCAGCTCCTGTCACACACACGCAAGACCAGCAGAAACCAGAAATGGTTAGACAAGAAAATAGACACTTTCTAAAAGTGCTATTTTCGAACCCAGAGTCCAAAAACCATCCACACCAACGGATGCGTAATTAAACCCCGAGTTCAGGGATACCAAACTCGACATTGCACCATGCTCCCCGAGCCAGCTAGGATCATAGCATTAATAATCCCGGCGACCCATTCTAACTAATGGAGAGCAGGCTACCTCGCAATAGTGAAGAACGAAGATGGCGGTTGTTCACTATCAGGACATGCCAACTTGGTCAGACGTGTCCTACCTTACACTTACAATGCACCCTGCCCGTGGGCCTACCATAGGGGTGACTAACATGAAGTCAAGGGAAGGTTTGAGGGACTGGCAAGTAGGTATACTTGCGCAGCCTGCGTGACAGCACTAGGCTGCACGTGGGTCTCGCAATGACCGACCCGTAGACATTCTTTTACGAGGCCGCTCCTGTGGGTGGCACAACACGTGCTGCAGGCCCACGAGCGGCATTTGTATTTACAAGGCCCTCCTGGTGCTCTAGACTAGGGACTAACAGTAAACCAAATAAGCCAAACATGGATACAATAGATACATCAATTTAACATAGGGAGCACTTGCGCTATGGCACTGATCAGCAGTGGCACAGCGCCCAAAGCATATACCAGCAAAACATCGTAAAACAGTGGAGGCAAACAGAAAAAATGGAGGAGAGACTCAAGCCAATGATGTCAGGTCTAACAGTAACAATAGGCTATGCCCAAGGACGAAAAGCAGGTAGCACTAAATTAACAGTATTAAGAGGGTGAACAATTAGAATGAGATAAGTATTAAACTGGAATGCCACGCTACCAGAGATCTGTGGAGTCTAAGAGATGCAGATCTGGTTACTTATAGCATTCGCAGTGCGGCCAGCGTGCCCAGACCCCAAGGTGTTAAAATAACGGGCATGCTAACAGCGTTTCTAGGGCATGTACACAACACAAATGTGAGCAAAGGAAATCCATCAATTAAGTGTAAAATATCAGAACGGCGACAGATTGTAAATACACATAAATATAAATTAATTGTCTAACAGATTAAATGCAGTACATATATAATCAAACACACATTGGACAATATGTCCTAAACAAATGACATACATTGCAAAGTATATTAAGTGTTGATAGCAGTGGAACAATCAACGATGAAACTAATATCAGAGGCTAAACGAGTTACTCCAAAAGAGAAACCACAATTATAAACTGGGGACAATCAAATTAAGAGTACTTGTATGCAAATACTGAGCAGCAATATCTTGTATAATGGGTAGGCAGATTCAGGGTAGGTTTGCACACATGAATCGATAATCCCTACTTCAGTAGATCTGGTAATGCGAAGTTGAAGAAAAGGAGAGCTAAAGGAAGAATAAAAAATGCCTGGAAGTAAAAGGAAGCCAGAGGAAGTCAGAGGGCATACCCAGGACGGTGCAAAGGATTGTGGGATAGAAGGGGTGATGGGAAGATATAGCTTAGAGGAGAGGAAAGTGGAATAACGAGGTGAAAGGAAAAAAATAAGTATTTACATGGAGGGAAAAGTCACATATACCACCCCCAGCTTGAAGGGTGACACATTAAAATGTGGCTATGCCTTATCTGTTGAAAAGCAAAGGACCAGTCATCAAAGTCCAGTCCAGAGGTTTGAGAGGTCCAGGAGTGGCACTTGAGTGTCAGTGTCTCAGAGGGTATTTCATGGGGCTCTACATACACTATATGAATCGCCCTGGATATGATTGTGTTCCAATAGCCAGATAAAGTGGCACATTCCAAACTCCAGCAGTACTTAACTCCTCCCTTCAATGGCAGCTGGGACCAGAACAATTGCTGAGGCGTTGCAACCTCAGTGGGTGATTCAGCAGGGTGCAGAAGACTATTGTTGGCAGGACTTGAGTCTGCAAGACCTGTGGGGGTGGCAGTGTGGTCGTGAGGGAGATTTCAGCAGAGCAGGATGGTTACATGCAGGTGCCCTTTCATCAAGACCAGTGATACAGATAATGAAGCATCAGTTAAAGACCCCAAGAGATATCTCCGCTCCGTTTACGTAGCCCTGGCCGAAATCCCCCACATCAACAGAGCCAGAAAAGGGAAGCAGATCCTTCTCCTATATTGCAGTGAAGACCTGGAACGAACTCCCCCCTAAGCATCAGACGAAGCCCTACTCTGCAAACCTTCAGAAAAGTCCTCAAGACCAGCTCTTCAGATGACCTCGAGCTGTCTGAGAACCCCCTCGCCAGCACTTTGAGACCCTCACTGGTGAGTAGTGCTCTCTGTAAACCCCTAATTGATTGTTTTGATTGATTGATTGAAAATGAGATAAATGAGGAGTAAAAAGACACTGACATCTCTGAAAAACATACTTTTAACTCATTTGGGATGTTTGAATTATTCAGTGGTTTGCACTGTCTTTCCTCTGCACAGCCAATATGTTTCCTCCGCATCCATTCCATACACGAAAAAGCTACCCTTTCTCTTACTGGGTTACATCTTACATTATGTCTGTCTGATTGCTGAATGTCCGTCTTTCCTCTCTTCACACGTAATTCGAGTTTAGTCACTTTTATAGTTGTTCATAATATTTTGCTATTAGTGACCTTAGAACCCACCCTTTGTCATGCAGTATTATTCATAAGGCATCTACTTAGGGAAGCCTGTAAAGTTTAGTCTGGAAGTCTAGTGTGGTTTCACTTTCATGGCAAACATACAGGGGTGTGTGGTAAGCTCCTTAGCACCGGGGCGCAAGAGTACAACACTCCTCGTGGGACCCCCTTCGCAGCAATGCTTCGGTATCTTAGAGATAGGGGTAAAGGAGAGAATGTGGTCTCACAGGTAGGGCTGCCGACTGTGGAGGTGGGGAACCAGGTTTGAGCCTCGGCATGGGCTCAACATCCTGTGCTTCTGGGAAAATCTCTTAATATTCCTGTCCCTACCAAAAAAATGAATGTGTCCTTGTGTAATGTCACTAGTGCTCATGTAAAGCGCTCCAATACCTTCAGGTCGAGTTTGCGCTATATAAATCTGCAACAACAAATAAAGAATAAACGTGCCAGACTTTGTAGCCAGGTCCTCAAAAAATGTTGCATTTGAGTCTCATATTGTAATGTAACTGAGTACTTCCAGAGAGCACACAAAAGCTGGCAGCTCTCATATCACCCAGTGCCATTTTCAATAACATATGCAGAGTACCGTGCCCACCGCTGGAAGTAGGGTGTCTCCTTCCACCCCAACGTCTTTACAAGTGCTGAAAGATGTCTTAGTTTGTTGCTTGCTTTGTGAGTGCTTTATAAACAACAGCTTAGCACAGGTCAAAAAGCTGTGGCTGAAATCTGCCAAAGTCAGACATTTCTTGGCTCTGAATGTGTTTGCAGAAAAGTATGTAAATTTCATTCCACTGGGCCAGCTCTCTTATCTATTGCCAAGTAATAAACATTGATTGGTTCGAGAGTTAAATGGACCACGTTGATGCCCAGTGGCACATAGGGCTCTTGTACCTAAATAAAATGAAAGCCTGGCAGCTGGATCCGGGACAGGCCCACGTCTTCATCCTCTGCCATCCGAAGTGACTCTAATAATGCTGCTGGCCTCCCTGCAGCTCTGCCAAGACACCGAAAGAGAAGCTTGCATGACAATAAGGCATATGCGATCTCCAATCGTGCATTTCACTTACATCTCAATGAGGAAGGGAAGTCGCACAAGTCACTCTTTTCCGGTTATTACAAATGCCAACTCTCTGATTTCGAGTGTGTAGATTTTCGACTGCATAATTACTCCATGGAGACGCTTCAAAGGTAAACATTATTATAATCATTTCACACCTCGCAGAGGAGAAATGCGTCTTGATCCATTGAACTTTTTAAATGCTATTTTTTAATTTGAAACATAACATTTCCAGAAATCTTCAGAAAAGTGAAGTAAATATGTAACAGACCTAGATATAGTCTGGTGGCAAACCCGGGTCAACGATAGAGGTGCATAGAACAAACAGGAATTGGAAATCCAAATGTCACAAAAAAGGGGATTTTAATAAGTCAACTTCGCTTCAAATAAGTAGCTATTTCACTGAATTGTTACAATAGATTCTCCTCTTTTTCATGCCTCTCTACAACCATGTCCGTTTTACTCATTCAAGGATGCATCCTAGTTGCCACTGCTCAGAGGAAGCTCTTGAACTGTGTAGTGAAATTGAAGTTACTGAAATGAGGAATCATTTTCACTTGAATATGTGTAAGAGATGAGCATCGAAAAATGTGCAAATGTGGTCGCTCATTTCCAATTCCAAACTTTGTTGTCTCTATTTGGAAAATACTTTTCGCTATGAAGACATCCTCCATATAAAATACCAATACATGTCAGGGTTTTACCTTTCTCCATTACCTAACCAGTTGCGGTTTAGTCCTGCTTTTTAGGAAAAAAAACATTTTTAGGAAAAAAAACATTATTTCAGCATAAGAATGTGAACTTTGACAGCTCTCTTGAGAGCGACTGAAACTCTACGAGAAGGGGCTGACGAGGGCGAGACCATGGCTCTCATCATGCTAGACCTCAGTGCCGCGTTTGACACTGTAGCACATTCCATCTTGCTACAGTGTCTAAACAGAGCAGGGGTCACCAAAGAGGCCTTGGGATGGCTGAAGGCCTTCCTTACCAACAGGAGTTTTCAGGTCCAAAGAGGGACCTTTCTCTCGGACAGCATGACTCTAGAACAGGGGGTACCTCAGGGCTCTGCCCTGAGTCCCACCCTGTTCAACCTGTACATGGCACCGCTGGCAGAGGTGGTCCAATCGTTTGGCGTAGAGCTCGTCTCTTACGCCGACGATACTCAACTTCTGATCTCTCTGTCTCAAACTCCCTCCTCCGAGGCCAACAATTTCAAATCCTGCATGTGCAAGCTAGCTACCTGGATGACCGAACACTGCCTCATACTAAATGGCACAAAAACTGAGGTGATCATAATAGGAGGAAAAGACACCAAGTGGACTAAAGACTGGTGGCCTACCTCTCTGGGACCCTTACCAACTCCCAGTCAGGAAGCCAAGAACTTGGGTGTCTGGATAGACAACAAGCTCTCTTTTGACAGCCATGTCAATAAAACAGTAGGTAAGTGCTTTGGAGTCATGAAAACCCTTAATCGTACCCTGGACTTGCTCCCGCTGAACTCCAGGCGAACCATGACTCAGGCACTTATCACCTCCAGAATTGATTATGGGAACGTGCTGCTGCTGGGCACCTCCGAAAAAAACATCAGAAGACTACAAGTCTTGCAAAACTCTGCTGCACGCCTAGTGCTAAGACTCCCCCGTAGAGCTCCTTCCAGACCCTCCTTGGCCACCCTCCACTGGCTGCCAATCAGTAAGAGGATACTATTCAAAGCTCTCCTCTGGTGCCACAGGATTATTCACCAAAAAGCCCCCTCCTACATGTCCGATCTGGCTTTATTGTATGAGCCCAACAGATCCCTCCGATCCAAGGGAATGGGTCTTGCAGCTAAGAAGTGGAATACCCTCCCCATGAACATCAGACAAGAAATAAATGAGGCATCTTTTAGAAAATCACTGAAAACCTATCTGTTCACTCTATAGTTACCTGTTCTGCCTCCACCCTCCTAAGACTCTATCTCCACAGCGCGGGGACACGCCGGGAGGCGTCACCAGGCGCTTTACAAACCCCTTTAATAATAATTATAATAATTTGTGTACACCCTCCAACTTGCTGGTTTGTGGGTGTTTCTCTACTTAGGAAATCATACCAGCCTAGAAACACCACAACAGGCTCCTGTAGAAACTCTACGCCCTAGTTACATCGTTGCTGTATCGTATTCAATGTGAACAATACATGTACAATTGCAAATTCATATTTTAGGACTACAAACCATCTACGGAAGCATTTGCCGTGCATTTCAGTCTACCTGCACATACCTACATCTGGCTATCTTCTTACTTACATAAATACTTGTTTTTCTTCCGGTCTAAGTGGCTACTTTCCTGCCGGTCTGTTTGTCTTCCCAGCTATCAGCATTCCGGTGTGGAGATCAGAGTGCAGTCTCAAAGTAAATTGTCAATACCTGAAGGATGTGATTCTCATGGCTTTTTTGATCATTACAGGATACGGTTAAAAAATGCTAGAGAGCAGTTTTCAAAAAGAACAAGGAATATGATATTATGCCATTCTTAAAACTCATCTATTTGCATCCCACCAGTGAATTTGTAGTGGAACCTTCTGTTCCGTTGCTTCAGCGCCGGGACACTTCACAATTTATGGGATAACTCATTCGTTCTTTTACTTAGACAAGTCAACATGATGTCGTTTATTACTGGTCAATCACGTTTTTGGGACTTTGTTGACTTCTCTGCTTCTTCAGTCGCACTTCCTATGTAGTTTAAAAGTAAACCAGTCAATCACTGGTTTACTCTTGTGCAGATGTGTATACATGGTTTTAAACATATCAAATTTGACAGTGGCTACTGAAGTTTGCAATGAGTGTTCAGAGATACCGAGCATTGCTGTACTGATCAAATAAAGTATGCTGCTTCTTTTGTGCAGTGTGTATCATATGTGTACTAACAAACTTTTTTTCTGGTATTTGCAGACACATGTATAAGCGAGCAATATTAAAGATTAAAAGTAAGGTGTTCCTTCTAAAAGAGCTCTTTCAGGTGGTAACCAAACATTCTATACCCCCGAAAGAAAGGGGAGTGACCACTCCCAGGAATTCTGTGATGCACTTGCCCATCATTTCCAATACAAAGTGGAGCAAATCTTCACCACCTTTTGCAATGAGGTAAACTTGAATAATCACAATACACCCAAGTGTTTCACATTCAACTGCCCCATCGTTGTGGAATTCACAGGAGTAACTGTTGACGAGACAGTTGCTCTTATCTACAAAATAAGATCAGGCTCACCCCATGATCCATTCCCTCCATTGATATTTAAACAAGCCCCGGAAATCCTTGGAATTAGCCTTACGGACATTTTCAATTCCATATTCTCCAAAGGTGTCTTCCCCTCTATATGGAAGAGAGTCTCAAACTTACCTCTTTTGAAAAAAGCCAACCTGGATGCACTAGACCCAGGCAAATATAGGCCCATATCACTCCTTCCAGTTCCAGCCAAATTGGCTGAAAAGGTCATGAACAACCAGCTTGGCCATAGTACCGAAGCTGCTCTTTTGAAATCTACAGAAGAGATATGGACTATCCTAGATCAAGGTGGCAAGGCTGCTCTGATCTTGTTAGATATCTCTGCAGCGTTCGATACGGTCCACCACGGTTTGTTGATGGACAGGCTGCAGGAGATTGGTGTACAAGGTTCGGCTTGGAGACTCCTTAGAGTCAACTGGTGGCACTGGGGGAATTTGTATCCATACCTTTTTCACTACCATGTGGGGTCCTGCAGGGGTCCTCACTGAGTCCGACACTATTGTAGAAGTAGCCATAGATTAATCATTATGGGTAAACCATTTCTCGCAAATATTTGGAACAAATGCTCAGGAAAGAATTACACTAGGTCTAAGAGAGATGGCTAATTCCATTCTCGTTTCCAGATCCTTCCCGATTGCCCTTGACATTACAATGTTGGAAGTTGAGAGCGCTATAAAAGCCAGTAAAGGGGGCAAGGCGCCAGGCCCAGATGGAGTCCCCTTGGACTTGTTTAAGTTCACTATGGACCTTTGGATTCCAATCCCAACAAAGGTCTTGGAAGCCTCCTGTGCAGTGGGCCTGATTGAGTCATGTTCTGACTCAATCTTGGTACCAATTTTAAAAAAAGGAGATCGCCAGAGACCGTCCTGCTACCGCCCAATATCCTTATTAGATTCCTTGAGTAAGGTAGCGGGACGCATCATTCTTGATCGTTTGAATCAATGGTCAGAGGACAATAACATTCTGTCTGACCTCCAATTTGGGTTTAGGGAGGGCCTGGGTACAATGGAACGAGCTCTCAATCTGACTTTATTGATGGCCAAATACACAAATGCAAGGGGGGGGGGAGTCTGGTCATGGCTTACGTAGATCTGTCTGCAGCTTTTGACTGCGTAAACCATTCTAAACTGTGGACGGTTTTGGGTGAGCTGGGAATAGACTCCGCCCTAGTAAATTTCTTGCGAGAACTGTATTCAAATGCTACGGCAAAGGTTAGGTATGGAACAGGAGGGAAACTCACGCCTCCCTTTAGAGTGGAGAGAGGGGTAAGGCAGGGTTGTGTCCTGGCACCCTTCCTTTTTTCGCTTTACACAAATTGTTTCGAACAGGTGATGCTGGAGAGGTGCCAGGACCTACCCTGCGGCAAAAAATGACCAATCCCCGCTCTACTCTACGCGGACAACGCCGGGATTTTAGCGCGAACTTCTCTCGAACTCCAACACTCCATTAATAGGTATCATAGCTACATGGCTAACTTGGATTTAAGGATTAATATCAAAAAACCATTTGTTATGACCTCTGGGGTAAGAAATAAGAAAACGAGGGGTGTTTATGTAGAATACACCAGGTTGGAAACTTCCATCGCGTATCCCTACCTTGGAATCTTAATCGATGATAAGTGTTCCTGTAATCAGGCAATAGAGGCCAGGAACCTGTTGTTTATTAGGGCTACCACTGCACTAGTGAACTTTGCACTTATGCTTGGTAAAAGAGCACCATCCGTAATGATACAAATGTATCAAGCCAAATGTGTCAGTGCGGCAATGTATGAAGCTAGGGTGTGGGCGATGGTAGAGTGGATGCTCTACAAAAGGTAGAGAATATTTGGTTCCTTTTAGTGTTCCTGCATGGTACCTCCACTTTTAGCTGTCACGCAGAACTGGGTTTGCCATATATCACTGACTTGGTAAAAATTCAACCAATTCTTCTATGGCACCGAATTTGGTCCTCCACGAAATTAGGTTTTAACAGGGAGCTCCTGAGTGATTGTCTTTCCCTAGAAAACTCAGATAAGATTGCCTGGCTCCTGTATGATAAAAACTTTTTATACGACCTAGATTTGAAAAGGTACTATCACAACCCCACATCGATTAATGATATTTCTAGGAAAAAATGTAAGAAACTATGTTTGGCACATATGGAAGAGTTGCAACTGACTAAGGAGTCATCTAAAAGCTCAGTTCAACATATTCTATTAGTACACACCACCCTGACCATACAGCCCTATTTGACTTTTAATTTGAGTGGACATGACAGGTTCATGCTCACTCTTTTTAGAATGAATATATTCCATCGCCTGGTCACCTTTCCCAAAGTTAATGACTGGTCACATCTGTTAATATATTGTCCTTACGATGAAACATCTACGCAGTCTACACTCCATGTGGTTCTATTTTGCAGATTCTATCAGGAACTGAGGAAGCAGTGGATAATTTAAATATTAAAGATCTTGGGCTTGCGACGATGTCGGACCGCTTTCCTGGCAATCCAATATTTGGAAACAGATTTGCTAAGGATGTGGCTACATTTTTTAAACTTTGTATTAAATATAGATCAAATCTGGAATAGGAACACTGAATCAATTTATGAAAAATATTTGTCATGCTTTTTATCTGTACTGTAACAAAATGTTATATGCCTTACCCATTTTGCACTCTTGGCGCTGGTAAGCCTAGTAATTTGTGAATATTAATTCCGTTTTTAAATGTATTTATTATAAATTGTTGATGTACTTTTTATATACTATTTTTAAGAATGTACTTTTATGGTTTTTGCTTCTTTAAAAACCGAATAAAGGAATTTGATTGATTGAGTCCGACACTATTCAATATATATGTGTCATCTCTGACGTCCCTTATTCAGTCATTTGGGTTCAGTCTGACTACTTAAGCAGATGATACCCAAATTGTGGTGTCTCTTCTACCAGCTGAGTCAAACAGCAAGGCAGTCCATTTTAAAGATTGTATGAATGCAGTAGGGATCTGGATGGCCCAAAACTGCCTTAAGTTAAACTCCAGTAAGTCGGAGGTGGTATGCTTTGAGAATGAACCTAATTTTTGGACTCCAGAATGGTGGCCAGACACCCTGGGCCCTTTTCCCGCACCCAATAGGAAGGTTAAAAACCTTGGTGTGTGGGTAGATCAGAAGCTCAATTTCGAAGACCAAGCTAACTCGGTGGCCTCTGCTACGTCTTTTGCTTTTAGGTCTTGAAAGAAAATGTTGCCTCTGTTACCTATAGACAGCTGTAAAACAGTGATTAAAGCCCTCACTATGTCGAGGCTGGACTACTGTAATAGTCTGTACTTCAATATCCAGGTAGGTTTATTGCAGAAGTTGCAACTCTTGCAGAATGCGGCTGCTAGACTGGTGTCTGGCATCCCAAAATACACTCCAATTGCGAAAGAGATTCGAAAGCTGCATCGGCTGCCAGTTAGGAAGCGTACCATGTTCAAGGCGATGTGTCTGGTTCACAAGGCACTTCATGGGGCAGGCACTGCCTATTTAAAAGAACGACTGTACTGGTACACACCAAACAGATTACTACACACATCTGATGCCAAATTGGTTAGGTTGCCATTTGTTAAAAAGGCCACCTGGGGTGGAAAAAGCTTTGTAGCCAATGCAGCCAAAGCTTGGAACAAGCTTCCCCTAAATCTTAGAAGTATATTGAGTCTTATGGCCTTTCGAAAAGCTTTAAAAACCTGGCTCTTTACTGATTAGCATGTCACTGGTTTGATCCTCAGGCAAGATTTCACATAGCGCCAGGACACCTATGGGTAACAGTAGCACTCAACAAATGTTATAATAATAATAATAAGTGCAGGACTTCTGTTTTGCAAAACTGTATCTTGGTCCAACTTTATGTCTATTCACTTCCAGATGATTTAACAAGGTAATAGTATCAACTCTGCAAGCTTCTCTTGTAGTTGACATCAACAATAGGTCTTCAGTATACTGAACTAACACTTAGCGATTTGGTATTTTTCAGAGATTCGAGATTCTTTTTAAGTATCTGATAAAAAAATTTAAGGATTTTCTGTATACCCCTATGGGACCCAGCACCATGCCAAAATTCGACGGCTGAAATGGAAAGCTAAAAAAATTGGTTGTCTTCATGCAATTGAATCACAAAGAAGGCCTGGCACAAGTCAAGGACTGAAACCACAATTGCCTTCATCTTGCACAAATCATCCACATTGCAATACTTGCCATTTAGCTCTGGAAGCCCATAATGGGAGAGTTACATAGACTACCCATTATCTCCTTCAGAATCGCTTGCTCAATCATTGAGTCAATTATACTAGTAATTGCAGTGATGGTTTCAGGAGACAAATTGTAATGTGGGATCATTGGGAACTCTGCATTTAGTTTGATTGGGATTTGGACAGGGCGTAGGCGAGACGCAAAAGGAAGATGGTGGAGTGAGTCCGCTATGGTGGATGCTGCCCAGTGAACTCCCCAGCGGTCACACAGCTGCTCTCACTCCCGCACTTAGGGGCTTGGCTACAGCCCGGCACAAGAAGACAAGAGCACAGGGGGGGTAGCTCTCCAAGCCCTTTGTTCTACATTGCCTACCTGGTGGTGCAGGCGTACGGTGGACGGATGCCTTCCAGCTCCACAGCTGCTTGGTTTCACGGCCATAAGGCCTCATGACGGAGTGGCATGGTGTGGTGCAGACAGCTTGAAAACAGACACCAAGCGGCTAGTCGCACGCAGAATCATCGATGTGGCGGCTATGCTCAGCTGTCACACGCGGCCTACTACATGTTAGCCGAGAAGCATTTTGGTCACATACTGGGCTTTTTCTTCATTATATCACAGCAACTGCTTCAAGAGATACACTTCGATCCTCGGCAATCACCTGTGAAAGTCAGTGGGCATCCGTGGCATCCTATGCAGCTATGCCCCTCCGTGCACTGCTGCCCACAAGCAGCAGGGGTGCACTGGGGATAATCAGGCATTAGGCAATAGGCCGCTTACTGAACTGGCACAGGCAGGCATGAGGGTCAGGATACCACAGCAGACTCTGGACACAGCTCTCAACTTGGGTGGCCTATCCTCAGGCTATTCCGCTCTGGCAGGTCCGGCGAGGTGCTCCGGTCCTGTGGATCAGTAAACTCCATTCCTGAGCAAGACATGGCTGAAGCTCTCATGTCAGCAGTACAGGACTGCCTGGAAGAAAGGGCCTACCTTTGACTGGTGCTTCAATAAATACAGTAATGGTGTCTTTGATCAGAACAGCAGAGATGGCGAAAGCGAGAGTTATCCAATACCAAGTACTTTCCGAACTGGCGATTATTCTCCCAATGTGGTAAATACTTCTGCTATGCAACTGCCTCCGGAGCAGGAGCAGTCTTACTCTCCATCAAGCAACATTATTGATAAAAATGACAACATTGGAACACTCCACAATTTGGACCTCAACCCCTTATTCTGTATATCAGCAGGCAGGAATAGTCTAATGCCATTACTCTCATCCAGTTGCAATAGAGGGCCAGTGGTATGTGATGGCTCCATGCCAGGTGATCTTGATCAGGCACTCCAGGATGTGTCGGACGACGTTTTGCTGAGTGCATAGATACAGTCAGCAAACTCGGCTTGTGGTGCTGGGGTAATGATGGAAGTGGGGTGATTAAAGACTCTGCCACAAGTATGCCAGTGGCAGTGGAGGTGAAGGGTCTATGGGGGACGAGCCCGAAAACGACCAGAGGGGCTAAAGGGGGCAAGAGCGCAAAAGTTTGTAGTGGGGTTGTTACACCTCTCCCTACTACTAATACGGGACAACTTAAAAATGGTGTTTTAAGCAATACAAAAACTGACTTTTGCTTTAGTCCGCGCGGAAAGTGGGTGGCATCGAAGGGGGAAGTCAAAGCTACTGTTTCAAGGCTCTCAAATTCTGGCAGTATCGTTTCTAACCCACTGACGAGGGCCGCGGTGCCGAGGGTAGTGAGTCACAGCTTTCTTCTTCCTCTGGCATGGTCCTGGCGGTCCCTGTGGCTTTGCCCGCAGCACCCAGCCAACAGTGCAGCTTCAAGGGGGATAAGGGCGAAGAGCAGGTTGAGACCAGGACAGCATATGTCTCTGGAATCTTAGTCGCAAGAAAGGACATTACGACAACCCCAGTCATTAATCACTTGGAGCTCTGTGAGCCGGACACACACTCTCTATCTGCAATTCTACAGGCGCTGTCTCTCCAAAGGGGCCAAGGCTCAGGAATAATACACCCAAGCAAAGGCAGACAGTCAAGATATCAAGCTCGCCCTCATGGAAGTTACTAGGAAGGTTGCCTTTCTGTCCACGCATGTTACTGAGTTACAAGAATTTATGGCAGTAGTTGAAGAAACTAACACCCACACTTCAAGTCTTGCTAAAACATGCAAGACTCAGGTAGCTTTTCTACAATCTAACTTTGAGGACCTTGAGAACTGCCAATGGCACTATAATTTATGAGTTTTCGGCATACCAGAGGGGAGAGAAGGCTAGGATCCGCGGGCGTATGTTGTCAATTTGTTTTAACAAGCTTTCCCTGATCTATCGGATTGGGACTTGGACTCCTAAGTTCAACAGGCACACGCATACCTTTTACTATTCCACAGGGAAACTGCAACAATTCATCTCGACCACGTCCCGTTTTGGTATTCTTGGGTAACTTCTTGTTGCGTTAAGCAATTTACACCAAAGCACCCCCTGCGACTCCTGTCAAAATGGACACTATTACTATCTCTGTGAGCTCGGATTTGTGCAATTCCACAATGGACAACATGCTGGAGGATGCGGCAGCTAATTGACCCCCTTAAATCGGTGTGCTTGCAAGTCTATCTACAGGAGCCAGTACGCCTGAAGACTATAAGAAATGGATGCTTGTACTTTTTCAATACAGAACAGGAGGCCAGACAGGCTCTGTCAAAATGGCAAGCCGAAACCGTGGGCTCAAACCCATCAAGTGCCTTGGCATAAAAAGACAGAGTACAATGTGCCTGACTGCTCTCCTACCTTTTATTTTTTTCTCTCTACCCCTCCGCTTCTCCAGCACTCCCTTCTTTTTTCTCCACTTGTCTTTCCTTCTAGACTTAGAATTTATAAAAACTGGTTCGGAGTGGAGAGTGGGGTGCGGGGAGGGGAAATGGCTACTAACTGGTGTCTAATACATTTTTTTTCTTTGAAGGAGCCTCAGTCCCTTTTTTTTCTTTTTTACTTCTGCTTCAGGCATGATGGGAGAGTGTTGGGCCATTGGTCCATGAGGGTTGGCATACACTGAAGCTGTCAGTCAGTGACAGCTCGGGGTGGGAGGATTCCTTTCAGAAGGCCCCCCTGGGGGGGTTTGGGGGGGTCCCTTTAGGACAAGGGGGAGGGTTCACATGTAGGATGGGTGGGATTCATGGGGTGGCAAGGGTGGGGGATCGGGGAGGGTGTGGGGAGGTAAAAATCAATTTAGCAGTTAGAAGTGTAGATGTCAAAACTAAGATGTTAGATGACCGAGAAATCAAAATTATTCGATTTCAGATTTAAAAATGATGTGATGGAATTTCGCAGGGTTGAACCAATCTCGCAAATGGCTTTTAATCAGGGAAGAACTTTGTATCTTGAAACTACACCTACTAGGCCTAACTGAGACCCACTTAGCATATAAAGACAGGTTGCTGTTGGGGCAGCTTGGCTATGATACGCTAGTATGTACACCACAGACAGTTTCAATTCGGGGGTCACCATATTGAAATCTAGGACCTTAGTGACCACTGTGACACGCACATTGTCAGATAGCAGGGGGAGGTGGGCTCTCATACAGCTGCAGAAAGCGGGTCGCACCACCACGATCTGCGCCGTATACGGTCCCAACTTGGACTGCCCCAAGATATTTCATCACTTAAGTGCTGAACTATTGGGTTGGGTTGGAGATCTTATAGTCTTGGGCGACTTCAGCTGCATTATGGAAAATAAAAGTGACACTACTAATTGCAAGATTCGGGTGAGTATGTCTAAGACTAGAGTGGCATTGCAGGAGCTCTTGCATATTCTCCAGCTTGAGGATGCTTGGCGAGTGCTGTATCCTACACTGCCATGTTATACTTTTTACTCAGATCCCACATAAACAGTACTCCCGTATAGATATGATATTCAACAAGAGGTAGCTCCTGGAAAATGCTCCTGTGGAGGTCTGTCCTAAGATGATTTTGGATCACAACCCTGTCCCGCTGATCCTCCAGAGACAACTCAGAGCTAGAAAATCTACCCGGCCTTTTTCAATCTTTAGATACCTACTTAGTAAACCAGAATATGTGACAAATATCAGAAGAGCTTTGCAGGAGTACTTGAATAACAATGTAGGCACAGCTAACATTTCAAGTGTATGGGATTGTTTGAAAGTGTGCGGTAGGGGGGGAAACTCTGCGTTTTATCTGAGTTAAAAATCGACTGTCTACTGAGGTGGCTGAACAGGCTCGGTGAAAGCATTTAGATTTAGAGCATCAGCATGCTGGGGCTACTGCGGTTGGGGATCTTGGAGCTCAGCTAATCTACCTTCAGGTGTTAAAATTGCGATCCAAAATTAATCGAGGGTTAGTGTAAAAGATTGCTTCTAATTACCATACACAGAAAACTTTACAATACGAATACGGGGAGAGGGTGAGGCGGGTGATAGCCCTTCAGACCATCAACCAAAAGGCTAGGACCAATGTTCTTGCCCTTGACAGGGGGGGAAACACCTAACCCCCTAAAATAAGCAAGATTCAACAGGTTTGTCTGGGCAAGATTCTTTTCATCTCAAATTTTTCCTGAAAGAGATTCCAAATACGCACTGGTTTGTCATGAGGTATTTGTAAATTTATTTGCACTCTGTTCATCAGAGTGGGTGAAAAGAAGAAACAGCCAACACGTGTTTCACCCCCTTACATGGCCATCTGGCCTGGGGCTTCTTCAGGGCTGTATGTACATAATGCTGCAAAGGAAATATAGTAAATTAGGTTAGAACATGCAAAAAGGGGAGGTGGGGAAGGCAAGTTGGGGGTGGAGAGGGATTTAGGTAGGAGAGAAAGAAAAAGAAAAGGAAAAAGACAAAGAGGTTAGAAGGGGAGGGCGCACAACGACAGGGTGGTGTTAGTATTAGGATGGTCGGTGTATAGAGAATGAAAATTAGGTGGGATAGGTAAGAGTAGAGAGAGATATAAAGAGAAAGAAAGTGAGCGAGAAGTGGAAGTACCACGATGTAGGGGACCAAGAGGGGAGTAGGAGATCGGGAGGAGGGGCATTAGAAACAGTAGGGCAGTAATAATAAGTTTGTTACATACACATATTCAAATTATATCAATAAGTACACATTTTGCATTATATTACGTAAGATAAAAAAGAACATCAGATGTGTTAAGATGCGAGATTGGTATTTTGGGCGGGCAGGTGATGGGTAATACACAGGTAGTTATATTTTTGAGTCGGAGATAACCATATTCAGAAATACAGGATGATTGGAGTCACCAAAAAAATTGTGTATAGTACATTTTGAGAAGAGGGGCATGGATTGATTTCAACGCAAGGTAGCATGGCATATAGTCATATTGTGAAACGTTAATCGAAAAGGCGGCACACACAAGCGCGATCATATATGGTAAAAGTCACCAATTTTGAACAATGGTAAGAAACATTTTTTGTAAATATGAACCCGATTACGTGGGATTGAGGCCATGTTTGTGTAAGCGAGACATAACATGACATATAGAGGAAATGCATTTTAGGTTAAAGAGAAATTCCGTGAGTAGGGTAATTCACTCGTAAAGCGTATCCCACGGAAACCAGTTTGTAAACATTTCAATGTGTGTAAAGCGTTAGAGCATATATATTTGGTATTATATTACGATCCAGAAAGTTTTAAGGACATTGCAATGTATTAGACGTGGTTGTGCATAATAAGCATTTCAGAATGGAAATACGGAGAGAGAAGGGAATTGTATATTTACAGTTTTAGTTATGTAGGGCATCCGGTTCAGCAGGGTCCCAGGTGGTTCGAGGTGATAAGGCAAGCAACAGTAAATATAGACATCTTATGTGTTGATCTAAAGATGTGATCCATGCCGTGGTTGTGAAGGTGGCAAGTGGAGAAAGCAGTTTATGCAACAGTATATTCATATAAGTGGAAATTTGGGTGTTTGGACGGTGTGAAATTTTTCCTGTAAGGAAACGACAGATGTATCTTAGTACTTTGTGCACTTTCAGCGACAGTTAATATATACATCTTGTGAGTCGGTCTAGAGATGTAATACATGCCAGGGTTGTGAAAGTGGCTAATGGAGAAAGCAGTTTAAGTAGATGTGTTTTTTAGAACGAAGTTTAAACCGGGGTATGGTCATGTGAATCTCATCCTGTATGGTAGTTAAGTATGGGTGAATTTTGCGAATTGCGATTCGCAAATTTGCAGATTTGCGAATTTGCGATCCGCAAAATTCGCGAATTTGCGGATTTCTTTTTGCGTGTTCGCAGGGGTGATTTGCGTGTTCGCAGGGCGCTTTGCGTGTTCGTGGGGTTTTTTGTGTGCGAGACCGCTCGTTGTTGTTCCCTTCTGCCCTCTGCCCCACTCGTTTTTGTGCCATTCTGCCCTCTGCCCCACTCCTTTTTGTGCCCTTCTGCCCTCTGCCCCACTCGTTTTTGTGCCATTCTGCCCTCTGCCCCACTCGTTTTTGTGCCCTTCTGCCCTCTGCCCTACTTGTTTTTGTGCCATTCTGCCCTCTGCCCTACTCGTTGTTGTGCCATTCTGCCCTCTGCCCCACTTGTTGTTGTGCCCTTCTGCCCCACTTGTTGTTGTGCCCTGCTGCCCTCTGCCGCACTCGTTGTTGTGCCCTTCTGCCCTCTGCCACACTCGTTGTTGTGCCCTTCTGCCCTCTGCCCCTCTCCTGTTTTATTTTAGAATGGCGCCGGCAAGCTGCCAGCGCCATTCTAAAATAGTTACTAAGTTAGCTTCATCAGGAAGCACTAATAGATAAAATAAAGCAGGTGCTAGAATTCAGTTAAACTCGAGCACCTGCTTCTATTAGTGCTTCCTGTTGAAACTAACTTAGTAACTATTTTATAATGGCGCTGGCAGCTTGCCGGCGTCATTCTAAAATAGCTACAAGCTTTAAGCTTGAACTTTTGCCCCCCAATTCGCAGGAATTTGCGGATTGCGAATTTGCCGAAAATCCGCGAGCGGAACGGATTTTGCGCCCATACTTAATGGTAGTGATGGTTTCTTGGGTAGTGCACTTGTGTGATCATATCGGCGTGGAAGTGTATTATGGGCATAAAGTGGAAAAGGATGTCACTCGCTTACCGCTGCAATTAATGGAAAAGAATATGTGCCATATTTTGCTTATTGGGCATCTATTAACTATATCGGGCATTACCGGGTGGCAGTCATGCTTGTGGTACATGGTAGCTTACCGGGTAGATGCTTTTTAGTTCTATCAACTTCGTGGGTAAAATAAAGTTCCTAGGGATTCTGTTGGGGAGAAAAGCGAGCAAAAAATAACTTAACCATGGGCGAGGAACTCTATGGGATTAGGGCAGGTGCGTATCTACCTAGGTTAGGCTTACCTCAAATCTCGGGCGTAATGCCATTTCAGAATTCGGTGTTCACCTAACATCGGTAAAAACCTGAAGAATGAGCGGCCATTAATGAAGGGACCTTGTAGGTATGCTTTCGGTGTGTGGACTCGGTAGTGGAAAATGTCATAAGTTTGGGCGCCATCTTGGAGAGGTGTGGAAAAGACATATATTGGAAAATATATAATTCTGAATTCGGAAATGATCACTGTCAAAATGTGATCCAGAGGGTCATGGTGTGATATGTAAACGTTAGAGAAAGAGGGGTGAACTGGGTAAGGAGAGCACTAGTATTAATTAGATCCTGTCTAGTAATAAGGGCACTAGATCTCCGGATGGGGGTTTGCCTAGCATATTTTACTTGAAATTGGGTTATGTGTGGTTGTCGGGTGTTTCATATAAGGATTATTTCAGGATTATTGTCAGATGTGAAAAACGTAGGGTGGCGGAGAAAGGGGGGGGAGGAAGGTGGCGGAGGACCACAAATATGGTGTGAAGTAGTGTGAAGGAACCATAGTCACATTATGTATGGTATAATGGGACATTCTAATTTCAAAGTGCTGGTAACCCTTCAAATAAGAATGGTTTACGGGATCAACATAGCAGTAATATATTAGTATAAATCAAGCTAATACATGGTTACGGCTTATACATATGTATGATTGTAGTTTAAATTTGTTCAGTAGGAAATAATCCAGATTAGCAGGGCTTTCGGAGCAGGTGATAGGGACACAGTCAGGGATTGTCTGAGAGAGAAAAGGGATCCCATCTCTGGCTAGATTTATGGTGTTACAAAATGTTAATCATCTCCTAGCCACTTATGCATTTCTGCGTTTATTTTGAGTCCCAGGTCGATTGTTTTGTATTTTAGGATCAGTTCACTTTCTCGTCTTCTTAGTCTTTGTTCACTGTTTCTCCCTCTTTTTGTTTGATCTACAATTTCCAGACCAAAAAATAGGAAATCTTTTTTGTGTTGGTGTTTGTCATGGAAATGTTCTGTTAGTGGATGACTGGAGTTGTGTTTGTGTATGTTGCGATAATGTTCCTGGATCTGGGTGCACAGGGGTCGTATCGTGCTACCAATGTATGGGAGATTGCAAGGGCAGATAATTACGTAGATGCAGTCAATCCATTTTTTGACGGTGAATTCATTTCCTTGTGTCATTGGTACTTTTGTCATTTTGCTGCAGTTCAGTTTGCAAATATTGCAATTTTTACATGTGTGATATCCTGGTGGTCTGTCTAGAAACGTAGTGATCGTGTTCCATTTGTCATCAATTTCAGATTTGCGCAAGATGCTTTTGAGGTTGGGTGCTCGTCTGAAAGTCATTTCTGGATGCTTTTTCAGATGTTCAGTTAGGCTAGGTGTTTGCGGTAGCAGGTGCCATTGTCTTTTCAGGCATTGTCTTATTTGGTGATGGCCATTGTTGTAGTCTGTAATAAATCGCATCATTGTGTTACTCATTTGTGTTCATTTGGGTAGGAACATCTGTTTGCGTTCTATTTGGGCCACTGTGGTCATGGTAGTTTTCATTGAGGAGTGTTCATATCCTCTCTGGCTCAATCTTGTCACAATCTCTTCTCCTTTTTCTTTGAATATCTCATCTTTGCTGCAGTTTCTGCGTGTTCTCACAAATTCCCCCTTTGGATGTTCATGATATTGTGGCGTGGGTGACAGCTATCAGCTCGCAGAATGGAATTGGCCGCTGTGTCTTTTCTGTACAGTTTGTTTTGTAGGATGTTTTCTTTAACATAGAGTGTCACGTCAAGGAAGTTGATCTCCTCCTTGGAGAATGTATGTGTGGTTTTTATCCCCCATGTGCTTTTGTCAAGTTGTTCCAGGAACCTTGCTAGTAATGTTTCATCTCCTTGCCAAATGCTCAAAATTTCATCTATATATCGTCGTCATAGTACTATGTGAGAGGTGAATTCGGAGAAGTCTTGATCCCACAACCAGAATTTTTCAACATGGCTCATAAAGATGCATGCGTACGGTGGTGCATATTTGGCTCCCATAGTGGTTCCACGTCTCTGTCTATATGCCTTGCCATTGAAACTGAAGACGTTATGTTCTAGACAGAATTCCAACATTTCAAGGGTCATTTTGTTGCATTCTAGTAGGTTGGCTGATTGTGTCCACAGTGATAGTTGTGCTGCAGTCAATCCATTGCGATGTTCAATAGACGTGTATAGGCTGACAATGTCAATGCAGACCAGTATGAAGTCAGGTTCACAAGTTATGTCTTGTAGTTTTTGTAGGATGTTTTTTGTGTCCTGGATAAAGGACGGTATTTCCTTCATTAATCCCTGTAGTTTCTTATCTATGTACTCCCCTATCCTTGAGCACGGTGAGTTGATACCTGATATTGTTGGCCTTCTGGGGGGGGGGTATGTTCCTTCGTGTATTTTGGGGAGGAAGTAAAGGGTTGGCTTGGTGGGGTGTGAGATATGTAGGAATGATTTTTCTGATTGGGATATGAGGCCCAAACTGTACCACTTGTCTATCTTAGCTTTGATTGATTTCAGGATATCTTGGGTTGGGTCACATGTTAGGAGTTCATAGCAGGTGTCATCTCCCAATTGTCGGTTTGCTTACAGGATGTAATAATCGCTGTGTATTGTTACTGGGTTTCCTCCCTTACCTGCTTCTTTCACAATCAGATGTTTCCTGTCTTTCAGTTGTTTGATTGCACCTCTCTCCTCCTGTGTGGTGTTACATGGTGTTTACTAAGATTTTATTTGGTATTTGGTGAATTCATGTTCCAGATTACATGTAACTGCCTGATGGAAGGCATCTATGCTGTTGCCCGCATGTAGTTGTGGCATAATGGTAGACTTCTTGGTTAGTTTGCTGTCTATGGAGATTTTGGTTTCTATCCCAAGTTCGTAAGCCGTTGTGGTCAGTGGATCTAGGTCGTTATCCTTCTCACTCAGATAAGTCAGCAAGTCCACATGTTTTAAGTCTTGAATTGATAATCCTGAGGTTGTGGTAGTGAGTGGATGCTCCTGTCTCCTAGGTCGGTCAGCAAATAAGGCTTTGAGTTTTAGTTTGCGAGTAAATTTGAACAGGTCAATTTGTGTTTTTGTCAGATTCCAAGAGGCAGTGGGACAGAACGAAAGTCCTTTGTTGAGGATACTGGTTTCTTGGCTTGAATATGGAAAAAGTTCTTTAACAGGTTCACAGGTGTTAAGTTCTTCTTTCCATCTCCTTTTTTCTTGACCTGGTAGTCACACCTCTGGTTGGAGTCTGTTGGCATCCAAATTGAGGGGAACCTGCTGTGGTTAAAGTACTTATGGTGTTTGAAATTTTGATACCGAGTCGGTAGCGCAATACCTCCTCCAAAAAATTTACTTTGCATCGTGAGTTTTCACCCTCCGGTGCTGAAGCAGGTGATTCAATTTCTTAGCCAGATTATGCACGATGAGGCCTCTGATTGTTGTGACGCACCGTTTGTATTTGTTGTATCCTGTGGTTTTGCATCGTATCTATTAGCAAATGTGTAATCTCTTCCGAAATGATAATCAAGCTGATCCCTTCTAAATTTACCTTTTTTTTCTTTAGATGATATCTTCTTCAAATTCGTTGATTATCTGATAAAGGATTTCGTAGTTTTTCTTAGTGAGTTCTCCCCAGTTTGAGTCCTCAATATGTTTACTTAGATTGTCAACCTCAGTTTTGGCTTTGGTATATTCTTCTTCTGAATGATCACTTAGTTTTCTGATCATGTTATTTGAACATTGCTTAAGGTTCTCCTCCCATCTACCAATCTATGGGGGGGTTGGTGGTGTCTGAGGGGAAAGAAAATCAAGATTCTCAACCCCATGGGATTCGGTCAGCTTAGAGATATTTTTTCAAGGATTCAGCTTCTCCCATTTGGTGGGTTCTCTTTTGACTGCTCGTTCCAAAGTTTGGAGTGTGCTTCAAACCGATGTGGGATTTGGTTTGGACGTTGTGCTCCTGTTGGTTATTGGTTCGGTAGAAAAAGTTTCCTCAACTCTTGTAGTACGTTGTGCTCTGCGGTCTTGGCAGAATGCCATGAGGTGATAGTTCTATATACAGTTAGGTCCTTTGCTATATATTTCTTCTCAGATTCGGTGTCTTGTCTTCGTGGATTTATTGTGCTTGTTAGTTTTTCAGGGATATCACCTTGTGGAATAATTTTTGAGAGTGAGGGGTAGAAGGCAAAATATAGCACATATTCCGTTCCATTAAATGCGGCGGTAAGCGAGTGACACCCTTTTCCACTTTATGCCCGTAATACACTTCCACGCCGATATGATGGCGCAAGTGCACTACCCAAAAAACCATCATTACCATTCAGGATGAGTTTCACACAACCATTCCCTGGTCTAAACCTAGTTCCAAATTAAACATCTGCTTGAACCGCTTTCTCCAATAGCCAATTTCACAACCACGGCATGGATTACATCTCTAGACCGACTCACAAGATGTATATATTAACTGTCGCTGAAAGTGCAAAAACTAAGAAACCTCTGTCGCTTCCTTACAGGATAAATTTCACACCGTCCAAATACCCAAATTTGCACTTATATTAATATACTGTCGCATAAACTGCTTTCTTCACTTGCCACTTTCACAACCATGGCATGGATCACATCTTAAGATTGACACATAAGATGTCTATATTTACTGTTGCTTTCCTTTTCCCCCGAACCACCTGGGACCCCGCTGAACCAGATGCCCTACATTACTAAAACTGTAAATATACAATTCCCTTCTCTCTCCGTATTTTCATTCTGAAATGTTTTTTATGCACAACCACCTCTAATACATTGCAATGTCCTTAAAACTTTCTGGATCGTAATATAATACCAAATATATGTGCTCTAACGCTTTACATACATTGAAATGTTTATAAACTGGGTTCCGTGGGATACGCTTTACGCGCGAATCACCCTACTCACAGAATTTTTCCTTAACCTAAAATGCATTTCCCCAATATGTCGTCTTATGTCTCACTTACTCACACATGGCCTCAATCCCACCTAATCGGGTTCATATTTACAAAAAATGTATCTTACCATTGTTCAAAATTGGTGAAATTTTTCATATATGATCGCGCTTGCGTGTGCTGCCTTTTTGATTAGCGTTTCACAATATGACTATATGCCTTGCTACCTTGCGTTGAGATCAATCCATGCCCCCCTCTTCTCAAAATCTACTATACACACTTTTTTTGTGACTCCAATCAGCCTGAACTTCTGAATATGGTTATCTCCGACTCAAAACCCATATAACTACCTGTCTATTACCCATCACCTGCCCACCCAAAATACCAATCTCGCATTTTAACACATCTGATGTTCTTTTTTATCTTACATAATATAATGCAAAATGTGTACTTATTGATATAATTCGAATATGTGTATGTAACAAACTGATTATTACTGCCCCTACTGTTTCTAACTCCCCTCCTCCCGATCTCCTAATCCCCTCTTCGTCCCCTAAACCGTGGTACTTCCACTTCTTGCCTACTTTTTTTTCCTCTTCATAATTCTCTCTACTCTTACCTATCCCACCTAATTTTCATTCACTATACACCAACCATCCAAATACTAACACACCCCTGTTGTTGTGCGCCCTCCCCTCCTAACCTCTTTGTCTTTGTCTTTTTCCTTTTCTTTTTCTTTCTCTCCTTCCTAAATCTCTCTCCACCCCCAACTTGCCTTCCCCACCCCCCCTTTAATCATGTTCACGCCACTAACCAAATTTACTGTATTTCCTTTGCAGCATTATGTGCCTACAGCCCTGAAGAAGCCCCAGGCCGGATGGCCATGTAAGGGGGCGAAACCCGTGTAAGCTGATTCTTCCTTTCACCCACTCTGATGAATAGAGTGCAAATAAACTTACATATACCTCATGATAAACCAGTGAATAATTGGAATGTCTTCCAGGAAAAATTTCAGATGAAAAGAATCTTGCCCAGACAAACCTGTTGAATCTTGCCGACTGAGGTCAAAGAAGCTATCAAGTCCTTACCCTCTGGTAAATCGGTCGGCAATAATGCTGTGGTGATGGGCCCCCTTCGCGGATTCCCACTGCAACGAGGATGCCGTTTCCCCCTAGTGTCACACCGGACCCGTTCTAAGGTACTGCTTGACAAAGGGGTGCTATCAGCGGCAAAACTGGCTCTCGGGCTCGGCAGGACATTTCTCCCTTCGCCTCTGCCTGACTCTAATATGCCGGCTGTGTTTACTTAAATGGCGGCCATCGCCGATACTCCCGTTTTTAGCGCTAGGATTGACTGTTTCTTCCAGGTTGGGGGCCCACCACTTGAGGCAATTGCATCCTGCTGTCTCCATTCTCTGGAGAACTGATGCATGCGGCCTGAATTCTTAAAACCCTCTTGCTCATTTCAGCTTTGATGTGGCCCTGCGTGTACACCACCCCTGCTTGGAGATCCAATGGTGCAAACTCATCTCACTGAAACATCCCACGCTAGTGACATTGGCAGCCCCAGCGTTGGAGGAGAGGTGCGCGGGCTCCAGCCGTCATTCATGTCACCTCTCCCCTGCGAAGAACTCCTATGTGTATTGCTGAGTCAGCACCCGTCCCACGAGCTGAGGAGCGGGAGCGGGTCCTCAGCAGGCCCCCAGAGCACTCTGAAGGAGCCGTAACATTGCCGGAGGGGGTCTTAAAATACGTGACGTTTCACCCGGTACAGAGGGGGTGGGGGGAGGGAGGGATATGCTTCCACTGTACTGTCGCTGAAGTCTGGGTGACTTTGGACTGTTGCGCTGAGGCTGCAGTTGCCTGTGAGGAGCGCTTTTCTCTGAGGCAATTTTCCATCTCCTCTGACTGACTGTATCTGAACTTACAATGTCGCATACCCCCTGCCTGACTTCTAGATGCCCGACTCAGTGAGACCCTCTGTGATGTTTTCGTTCCTCCCCTGGTCTTTAATCATTGATCTCCCCAGGACCTCCGCCAGCCTTTGCCTGTCCCTCTCCCTGCCCACCCACCTGGTCCTTTTCCCTGCTTACTTCCCTAGACAGCTGAGACCTAGCTACTTTGGTATGATGCCCAGTGGAGCTACCTCGTATAGGGGAGATGGACTTTGGACTCCCTCCTTTGACTATCACCTACCCAGCCGGACTTTGGGCAAACGCTCCCGCGTCCCTCCTGACCTTATCTTCCCCCTCTCCCTTCCCTCAACCCTCACCGCTCCTACTCTTTCCAGCTTCTGTCCTCTGCCCTCACATGCCCTTGCCCTTTGTCCCCACCCTGTTTTTCTTTGAACCTCTTCCCTCGCTGCTTGAGACCGAACTATTTTGTTTGATGCCCGATGGAGCTACCTGGTTTAGCTATAGGGGAGATGGGCCGTGGATTCCCTCCTTGTTCGTCACCTACCCAGTCGGTCTTTAGACAGACTTCCTTTCATCTCTACTGTTGTCTATTCCCTTATCCTCACTTTCTCACCTCCTCTACCCCCCACTACTTTTCTCTCTCCTTTCTCTCCTCCCCTAATGTATTGCTGATTGTTCGATGTAATGTGTAATTGTTGACCTTTTTCTGTTATGTTGTTGAACCGCATTGTTGCTCTTCCTCTCGTCTCTCCTGTCGTCTCCTCACGCATCCTCCCTCTATTTATATCTCTCCTTTTCTCCTCTCTCAATGTATTGAAACTGAACTATTTTGTCTGATGCCCGATGGAGCTACCCGGTTTAGCTATAGGGGAGATGGGCCATGGATTCCCTCCTTGGTCGTCACCTACCCAGTCGGTTTTAGACATACTTCTTTCCATCTCCTTGTTGTCTCTTCCCTTATCCTCCCTTTCTCACCTCCCCTGCCCCCTCCACTGTTTCTTTTATCTCCTTTCTCTCCTCTCCTAATTGTATTGCCTATTTTTGGATGTATTGTGTAATTGTTGAACTTTTTTTGTTACATTGTTGATTCTCTTGTAAAGCGCTCTGGTACCTTCGGGTCTAGCCAGCGCTATATAAAACTCTTTAAATGAATAAAAAATAAATAATGGAGGAGGCTGAGTTATTTGGCTCCTTTGAATGCTACAAGTTGAATTGTGCCAAGACCCAGACAATTGGTAACTTTCAATCTGCCTTTTCTACAACATTGGGGGTCACCTGGACCACAATCTATGTCGGGGTATGTATTTGTAGTCAGGTCAATGATATTTTAACATTAAACTAAGACTCCCTCCAGAAAACTGCTGCGACTAAACTGTGTAGCTGGCATCAATGAGCGGTGTAACTTTATAAGAATGAATATCCTCCCCAAATTTCTATACTTATTTCATTCTATACCATTGCGGGTTCCTTCGCCATTTTAAAGATATTGAACAGTGTCATAGGTAGCTTTGTATGGGCATATAAGCGTGCTTGGCGGGCTCTCAAGTTTATGAGATTAACATATGCACAGGGGGGGTTTTAAGCTCCCAGACTTTCAGTTTTACTTTTGTTATGTTATGTTATGTTAATTTCGATTTATATAGCGCCAAATCACCGACAGGTGTCTTAGCGCTTGCTTTGGGAACCCGTCCTGGCTTTCCCTGCGAGATAGCCCCTACTGGGCATCCCCAAGGTGAAGACCAGGCATCCCATCGCGGTAGGGCCGTAGTGGAGATTAAGCAAGCTATTGCCCAGAGTTGCAGAGTGTGAACCCATGATTCGAGTAGGCACCGAGGCGAGAATTATCGAGTCCGTGGACATTTTGAGCTCAAGACCCTGCCGCGTCTGGAATTGAACCCTGGTCCCGGGTCTGACCTCTGCATCAGGGTCTGCCTCCTCTAACCAGTGAGCCACACTTCTCCACTTTTGGGCTTCCTTTGCTGGTCAGCTTTGTGGCTTGCTCAGTAGACTGGATGCTGGTCCAACTCTGCCATGTTATCAGCTCGCCTGTGGGGTTTACACTGTATAAAATATGCCCAGCCTAACTAAAAATGGGTAAAGTTTAAGGTAATCATTGATATTACTCGGATTTGGCAAGACATTGCTAAACAATACTCTCTCCCGGCACAGCATCAAAACACGGTGCTATGGGAGAATCCAACGCACCCAAACATATTACAGGACTGCATTGGGAAAGACTGGCAATCTAAGGGTATGACTCGACTCGGCCAACTCTATGATGGTCAGGGGTCCACTCGCAAAAAACATTTTTCAAATACCTACAGGTTAGGGATTTTTTCATATGTGGCAAAAAGCTATTAACAATTTCAAACTTGTCAGAAATACTGGCCGGAATATACAAACGTACCAGCTGAGGGGCAATCACCTCAGTTTATCAGAATTCCTGGCTTGTACTTATGATGATAGCTTACTGATTACAGCTAAACTTAGTGGGGTTCCACAGACTGAAAACGCTGTTGAGGACATCCAAGCGTGTATGGAAGTACTGGACGAGGGGTAACATCAGTTAATTTAAAGCTACAACAACATCAGGCCATGTATATGCTGTATTATACACCGGAGGTCATATCTAAGTGGGCTTCTTGTAATTTGGAGAAATCAGTCTGTCTGAAATGCCAGCTTTATGCTGCGGACCTCAGGCATATGTTCATTAATTGTCCCAAACTCGACAGATTCTGAAGTTGGGTTTCCAGTATTCTTAGTTCACTTTCTGGGTCAAATGTTCAGCTTACTGAAAAAGAAATCTTTCTTGGGATTAGAAGTGCGGCTGTTGGTGACTGGAACCTTCTTGCAACTATTGTTATCGCATGTGCCCGTTTATGTATTGCTAGAGTTTGGTTAGATAATGTAAGTCCTAGTGTTCATGACTTATGGGTTTTACTCAAACAGGTTTACGAGATGGAACTTGCTTTTGCTAAACCCTGAGGACCATGCTCTCAGCCTAAATGTAATTGGATCTGGACTGATCGGCTATGGGTGCAATAAGGGTCAGTCTGCCTATGATGTTTTCGCTCATGTTTCTCCCTCAAGGTCTTATGACATAAGTATCTTTCACTTTTTCCTTCATATCCATTCCCCTTTTCTTTTCCTTAAAAGATGTGATTATGATTGATTCTTTCTTTCATCTTTCAACTTTCTTTTTTTAATTGATTCTATTATTGTCCTCTTTCTATTTTTCTTGCAAAATACATTTTTTGTTTTCTACTCTTCTAAAGTCATTCATATAATGTTTGTCTTATTTATGGCTGAAAAAAAATGAAAAAAGAAGAAAAGTGATTCGGACAGGGTCAACACCTCTGACTAATCCTATATCTTTACCTGTAAAGTCCCAGACTTCAGGTAGAACAGTGTCTCACGATGAACACCACAAGTCAGCAGACAACTTACTCAGGGCCTTCAACACTGAGACAGACTGTAGGTAAATATCTTCGGTGCTTCTCAGGCTACAGCAGTTCCGTCCTGGAAAAGTGTCACATTTAGCCTGCCTGTTTTCATGGTCTCTGAAAGGTATTAGTTATTGGTTATCTTCCTATGCACAAACAGAGTCAAGCAGTGTTGACCTTAGAAGATAAAGCCTCAGAACCATTATCCTTCATTTAATGCCTCAACCTAGGATTGCTTTGTTTTTCAGCATGCCTACCATAAGGAATTTGGCATTCCTCTCTAATTACAAACAATTTTATTCCCAAAGCTAATGAAGTGGCTGTAGCATCCTCCAAAGTTTGGTTACATGCAAATGATCACACCACACACGAAGCATGGTATTAGATGTCTTTATCCTTCAGCACGAAACCATCAACTGAACATTCTACACAATTAATACTATTACACACACCCGGGCACTTAGGTCACTGTTCTATGGAGTCCGTCAGGAAGCAAAAGGATCTTGTAATCGCTAACTCACAAGACACTACAGTGTGGCTTTCTCTTCAAATGAGAAACTGCATAGTGCATACTCTGAAAGTCAGGGCCGAACTGGGAACCGAAATTGTCCCTGGCAGAGTGCAGGGCCCCCCACGGGGTCAGGGGTGCGGCTGAGCTGTTTGCCAGGGCTGGTTTCGTCAGATTTTGTTACCAGGGGGCGATATTGCAGGCCCCTGGTATTAATAACCCCCCCGCCGGGCCCCAAAACTGGCCCCCACCCTGGCGGCCCACAGGGGAAATGCCCAGTGCCCGCTATGGCCAGTCCGGCCCTGCTGAAAGCATTACTTTGGCTCCCGCTATATACAAGTATAAAGTTCAAGGATCTTTGCACTGTGCGCAAAGCCAATTGAAGCAATGTCTTGGATGACCCCAGGCTATCCATGCCAACATGAACCAACAAGACCTCTATGACCAACCACTGCAAACATAATCACACTGAGGCTCTTCAAACGGATGAAATATGGAGGGTGGGCTGGGAAAATACAAGGTGCCTAATGACAGAAGCAAGCAGTCTGCAATTCAGGAAATTACTGAAAACTCACTGTTTCTGTTTGCATGTGACTAATTTCTAGCTGCTTTGGGGTTGAAAATGAGGAGATGATTGTGGTGTTCCATTCAGATTGGACTCCAGAAAATGAATGGTTTATTACTACAGTGAGCCATTGAAATTCTTTTTTAAGTTTAGAAAATGTTTTATTGAAAGAAAATGGTCAAAGTTACAAAATAAGACAAAGAAGATAACAGGCAAAAGCATATAACAGGATTAAAAATGGCAATAATATAAGTCATAAAAAGAAACATCAAAAGTGGAAAATAGTTATAAGCAAAAGCTGTCAACTGGTATGATACAAAGCAGTGAAAGAGTCAGAAAATATACACTGTAGATATAAAAAGAATAAAAAGGAAAAACAAAATACCATGTTCGACAAAGCATAAGAAGTCATGGAGGTTTAGGCACTTCTTGTTGTAACGGGGATAAAGACATAAATCTACGGGCACTTAAATCAAAAAACAGTGTAACAGGAGTCCACAATTCTCTTCTCTTAGTGGCTAAAGTCAAGGGATAAACAAAAGTTGTGTCCAACCTGTGATTGTAACAAACAGCATACCACCAGGCCTGATAAGATAATTTGGTGAAATCTTTCCAGTTTTTTGTTATTTGCTGAAAAGCTACTGCCAATAGTAAATCGATTACTTTAACCCTGAAAGTGCAATGATCCCAAATGGGGGAGACACTACCCCAAAAAATGTGAGAAAATGAAAAAGAGTGACTGGACAAAAAAATCTTATTCATTTGAGACCACACCTGCACCCAAAAACTGTGAACAAGAGGACAACTGAAAAGCAAATGAAACAGATCAGTACGTGGTAAGGAGCAAGACCAGCATTTGTCAGGAGTATCTGGGAAGTGTTTACTAAGAGTTAGTGGTGAAAACAGTAAGCGGTTATAGATAAAAAACAGTGTCTGAGTTGTATTGGCAGCTCTGGAAGAACTACGTATTTTCATCCACACTTTGTCCCATAAATCAGTAGACCAGGAAGCTTCGAGCTCCCCTTCCCAAGTTTCCTCCAGCACCATTTTGGCGCGAAGTGGTGAAGGAGTTTGAAAAAAAGAATAGAATTTGGAGGCTTTAGAATGTTTAAGAAGTAGGGAATTTAGTGAAATAGCATCCGAGGACGTTTGATTTGACGAAGGAGATGTTAGGAGATAAGCATCATAAGCATGTTGTAATGCTTGCTTTAACAACAAATATTTAGCTCGGAAAGCAGGAGGGAAATTAAAAGAGGTAGCGGCTAACGGAAAGGAGATAGTCTGATTATGAAGGAAAAGTTGGCACACCCAGATAAGGCCACGTGATCTCCAGGATTTCCAGAAAATCGGCTTATTATTGATTAAAATAGATATATTGTGCCAAATGGGTTGGTCAAGAAAAGAGGGGTTAGATAAGCAAGGGAGGATTTTGGAAGTGTACTTAAGAATGGGAGTAGATAAAGACTGAGGTCTACAAGAAAACATAAGATATTCTTGGAAGGAGAAGGAAGAGATAAAAGATTTTCAAGGTCAACCAGAGGGGAGAAGACGATGGGGAATCGTCAATCCAATGCGAGGCTTGATTCAAAAAGAAAGGATTTATGATAGGTGGAAAAATTCGGAAAATTCACCCCACCTTCTTGTTTAGGATGCATAAGTTTGGATAAGGACATGTAGGACTTTTTACGCCCCCACAAAAAGGAAGATAAAAGAGAATTAATTTTCTTGAAATATTTCAAGGGGATAGCGAGAGGTATATTGGATATTGTAAATAAAACGAGCATCATCTTGATCGTGTCTAATCGCCCCCACCATGATAAATATAAAGGATGCCACTTGTTAGTAAGATTAGTTAACTTTTGTATGCAATCATCCATACATTTTTTTTTTTTTTTTTTAAATATATTTTTATTGCAGGAATTAGCAAATTGTTACATACTTGACCAGCATTATAAATCAAACAAAGTCAGTGAAACGTAACCCTCCGTCCCCCAGCAATATGTACACAACCATTCAGCCCATAGCCCAATGGTTGGGCGGCATAATTCAAGGGGGACTCAACAGGAAGTTGAAGCTGGTCCGGATGATCCATCGTCCGTCATCTGCTTTTCTAAACAAGCCCACAAACCCAAAAGAAAACCCCTCCCCCAAAACACTATAAACCGAATTAACCCCCGCCCCACCCGCCATCAGTGCACGGCAACAACCGCAGTAGGATTGGTGAGAGGACCCATGAGGAGAGTAACAGATCTAAAAGGTGTAATCGCCTATCGGGACTCGGGGCGAGCTGCTTCCTCACTTTCGGAGTCGCTGGGGGCGCAATAATCCCTTAGGGCCTGTACCAATGTCTCCCATTCCAGCGCTGCCTCCTGCGCCTTCTCGTTATGCTGTCTCCTAGCTAACTGATATCTCAGCGTAGTTTTCTCCGGCTGCCCATTTCAAGAGTTCGCTGTGCCATCGGCCTCCCGTCGGACCGACCCGTGCCTTCCAGTTCCTGGTCACCTCTCGTTTTGCAAGGAGAAGCCCCAAATCAATGAATTTGCTAGTAATTTTGTTTTTGGGGGTATGTGGAAACGAGTGGAGGAGTCCCACTGCCGCATCAACCAATAATGACCTCCCTGTTACCTCCTCCAGGGTCTTCCCCACTTCCGTCCAGTATAAGGACAATCCCGGGCAGGACCACAACATGTGGAGGAGGTCTGCCTCCGGCGCCTGGCACCTGGGGCAGTTCGCAGTGTCCGTAGCAAAATACTGTTTGACTTTCGCCGGGGTCAGATATGCCCTGTGAAGTATATAGTAATGGACCAGTTGAAATCGGGCGTGACGCGTGCCCTTCCAGGCTCGTCGCATGAGTTGGGACCAGGTCGTCTCCGGGATCTCCTTACCTATGTCCTCCTCCCAACGGGTTCTCAAAGTGGTGAGGGGGGCCAGCCCCTCATTGATTAGTCTGCCGTAGAGGCAAGTGACCGCCTTTACCGTACCCGCAGACATCATGACGTATTGGCACACCGGAGATGTAGGGGTTCCTCTTGCCCGTGCTTCCAGTGTGCCTGGATCGCTCGGACCAGGGCCGAGTGCAACAGAAAGTCACTGCGAGGAACCTTGAAGCGGTCAATGAGCTCCTGAAAGGGCAAAAGCGCCCCGTCCTCATAGAGGTCCCCTACCAATTGTAGGCCCGCGTCTTCCCAGTCCGCTAACCGCGACCAATCACCGCCATGGGGCAGAGCCGTCAGCATGCCCAAAGGTATTTCGGGCGCATACGGTATTCGCAGTTGGCCCCGGGCATGGACCCAGTTCCAGCACAGGCGAATGGTCTTCTCCTCCATCGATAAGTCCTGTAAAGCCAGCCGCTGTCGGAGCGCTATGAAGGAGAGAACATGTCTGGCCATCCCCGTGCCCCTCCTGTCCTCCGGGCCCCGGAATTCCCTGGATATCTCCTGGGTGAGGGTCTGTAGTTGCGCCGCTAGGTAGTATTTTTCGAAGTCCGGTACCGCAAGCCCACCCTTGTCTTTCGGTCTCATCAGGGTCTTGAGGGCCACTCTTCGGCGGCCCGAGCCCCAGAGGAATCCGACTATCATCGACCGTAAGAGTCTAAATGTGGCCGGCGGGACCCAAATCGGTAGCGTTCGGAAATAATACAGCAACCGGGGGAGCGCCACCATTTTGAGCAAAGCAATCCGCCCCGCCACCGAGAGCGGTAGCGTCGCCCAGAAATCCATATTACCCCGTAGCGCTCGGGTGCTGCGAGCAATATTCCCATCCAGGAGGTCTGCTGGTTTATGGTAAACGTACACCCCCAGGTATTTAAAGCAGTCAGGTTCCCATCTAATCTCTCCACCGACAACAGGGCTAGGCGTGCCTCTGCGAACCGGGAAGTGACAGGTCTTAGCCCAGTTCACTCGAAGGCCCGAGACCTCCCCAAACGCCGTGAGCGCCGTCGCAGCCCCCTGCAGGGCAGTAACCGGGTCCTCAAGGAAGAGCAACAGGTCATCGGCGTAGAGCGAGATGTAATGAGGGCCCGAGGGTGTCCGCAGGCCATTATAATGGGTTCCCGATCGGAGTAGCAGAGCCAGTGGCTCCACCGCCAACGCAAAGAGAAGCGGGGATAACGAACAACCCTGTCTCGTGCCCCTCTCCACCGGGTATTGTGAGGAAACCAGCGGGCCTGCCCGAACCCTGGCCGATGCCGAGGCGTATAGGACCATTGTCCATCTGATGAAACCCTCGCCGAGGCCGAATCGCAGTCACACCGTGCGCAGGTAGTCCCATTCGAGGCTGTCAAAGGCCTTCTCTAAGTCCACCGATAGGACCACCGGGCACGGGGCGTCCACGAGCGGTTCTCCCAACAAGCGGAACAACCTACGGATGTTCATGGTCGTGTTTCGCTTGGGGATGAATCCAGTCTGGTCTTCGTGTACCAGAGAGCCCATGTGACCCAGCAGCCTCGAAGCCAAGATGCTGCTCAGTATTTTATAGTCGACCGTTAGCATTGATAAAGGACGGTAGGACGCCGGATCGGACGAGTCCCTTCCCGGCTTGAGAAGGGGCACCACTAAGGCCTCGCACATCGAGCCGGGGAGCCGACCAAGTCTCTTCGCCTCTCTGTATACTATCAATAACCTTGGTGCTAGGAGGTCAACATAAGCTGCATAAAATTCAATAGGAAGGCCGTCTAGGCCCGGGGTCTTATTCCTCGCCATCTTTTTAATGGCACTGCTGATCTCCCCCAGTTCAATGTCTGACCCCAGGGTTTTTGCCACGTCAGGCTCCACCATCGGGAGCTCCAGGGGTCGTAGATAATCATCAAGCAAATCAGGGTCTCTGGCAGAGCGACTGCGATACAAGCGTTCGTAGTAGCGTAGGTAGCAGCTCAGGATCTCAGGCTGAGTGTGCACTTCGGTCCCGTCTGCCATGCGCATGGACGTCGTCAGTGAGGTCTGGCGCGTGGGGTTAGCCAGCCATGCTAGCAGTGCGCTCGACCTATCCCCCTCTGCAAGGGACCTAACCGTATAGGCCTTGTAGTCGAAACAGCGCAGCCGTTCAACCTCCGCCGCCACCGCTTCCTTCGCCTCTACCGTGCTCTCCTGGAGTTCAGGATGCCCGGGGCGGCGGAGCTCCAACTCACGAAGCTTCCGGTCCGCAGTAGCTAAGTCGTCAAGGATAACCCGTCTTATGCCTACCTTTTTAGAGATGCAATAACCCCTCACCACCACCTTAAAAGCATCCCATTCTAGCGCCCTCGAGCTCGCAGTGCCCCTGTTGGAAGCAAAATATTCCGAGATCTTATCTCCTAGGTCCGTTTTGAAGACACTGTCCTCAAGGATCTCGGGACGTAACTTCCAGGTGGGCACCGCAGGCACCCCAGGAAGCCAGCGAAGGTCCAGCAGGAGGGGGTTACGATCTGAGATGGTCCTGGTTAAATACTCAGACCGGACCGCCGCTGAAACCAGTTCAGCCGAGCCAAGAAATCCGTCTAGTCTAACGTGTAGCTCGTGCAGTCTCGAGAAGTAGGAATAATCTCTCGCGGCAGGGTGCTGCGCCCTCCAAATATCCGTCAGACCCCAGTGCATCTGCCAGTCCCCACGACCTTTAGCCACACGGCGAACCGGAGAGTCAGGGAGAGGCGGATGCGATCGATCAGTCTCCACATCCACTACTGAGTTGAAATCTCCACCGAGCAAGAGGGGCCCGGAGAAGAAGTGGGCCAACGAGCCCGATAACCTGGAAAAGAAGGCAACTTGGTCCATATTGGGTGCGTAAACACAGCAAACGTTCAGGTCCCTCCCCCCCAGAGTGCCCGAAATGGCCACATAGCGCCCCTCCGGGTCCACCACCGATTTCGTGACCTGGAAGGGAACCCCAGCTCTAATCCAAATCAGCGCCCCCCTGGCATACGCGGAGTACGACGTGCAAAAGACCTGCCCTCTCCACCTACGCTGCAGCGCCGCCCCTTCCGCCTTGTTCAGATGGGTCTCCTGCAACAGCGCCATTTGTACCCCTCTACGCACTAAATAAGCGTGTACTTTGTGACGTCTAGACATGGTGTGAGGCCCCCGCACATTCCAAGTAATACATTTCACATTAGCAACATCAGCCATTGTCCCATATTGTTCGTGCAAAGTCTCCCCATCCGGGTCCCAGCAAAGAAAGAACAACGAGCAACCCAGCACTGATGGCGGCCATTTTCCCCAACCAAAACTCAACAACCCCAACTCGATCAAATCCCTTACCCACCCTCCCCAGAACAGGACCCAAATAGCACCATCTAGTTCCCATCCAAACCATATCCTCAAAAAAAACCCTGTCCCCGACTAATCCTGCGGTCGCCACCGTAGGAAGGCCTTAAGGGCCAAGTGCGGGCTGGGCGTTGGCAGTGGGCCCTCGATACTCTGGCTACCAGGACTAAAGCTAGCCCAAAACAGTACTGGTAACCCTCAGGGCACGAGCAAGGCACCCCACCCCCACCTCCCCGGGAATCATGATCAATCGTCGGTACCCGCCACCCCCACTCCGGGCCCCCACCCAAACGATTGCAGCTCACCCCGTCAACCCTGTCCATCCAGAAGGTCCTCAACCGATTTCGGTGTAATCACCGGCGTGTGGACGCTATCAGTCACCGACTCCTCCGAGTCCGTTGGTTCCCCCTCGTCACCAGGGTCCGCTTCCTCTTCGATGGTGCCGTCCCGTGAGCCAGACAACGCTGATAACACCTCCAACACTCCCTTCCGCTCCGTCGATGTCTCCGCAGTTGAGGGTCCTCCCGATCGGCCACGGCGACTCCGAATTCTCTTGGATCGCCGTCGCTGTCCCGGCTCCACCACTAGCTGAGATGAAGAGCCAAAGCCATCCTTCCCGGCTCTATAAAGTTCAAGCCAGTTACAGACCTCCTCCGGGGTATCAAAGAATTGAGTTTTGTCATCGACAATTATGCGGAGCCGCGCGGGAAATAGGAGCGAGTATTGGATGCCCTCGCTCCGGAGCTCGCGTTTGACTGCCAAGAATGAGAACCGCCTGCGTTGGGTCTCATAGGTGTAGTCCGGGAAGATGTTCACCTGGCTGTTCTCCACCTTGAATGGGCCATTATGTCTGGCGGCATTAAGGATGAGGTCTCTGTCCCGAAAGTGCAATAACCGTGCTACCACCGGTTGCGGGGCACGGCCCTGTTGCGGCGGCCTCGCTGGAACTCTATGTGCCCGCTCCAGGGTGTAGAAAGAGGATAGACCCTCCGGAGCCACTGTGTCTCGGAGCCAGGCTTCTAAGTAGGCCACCATGTCACCATCCTCAATCTTCTCCGGCAGGCCCACCACTCGAATGTTGTTGCGCCTGTTACGGCCTTCCGCATCTTCCGCTCGTTGCTCCAGAGCAGTAATCCGGGATAGGGCATCCTTCATTGTCGCGGTCAGGGTGCGCTGCGCTGGCTCCAAAGTTTTCACCGAGCCTTCTACTTCCTTGACCCTATCCGAAAGTTTGCCATGATCCGCTCTAAGGAGGCCCAGACTCGTCGCCACCTGGGCAATGTCCTGCTGGAGGGCCGAGCGTGTGGTCGCAATCGCCTCCAAGACACGGTCAAATTGTTGTTGCAGTGGTGCGCCACCAGAACTCTCCGGATCTTTACGTTCCTCTTTGTCCGGGGTCTCTGAATCTGATGCGGCTGGGGTAGTCCCCCTGGCTCCCCTTGGTTTCCCCATGTCGCAGGAATCACGCTGTGTGGATCCAGCCAGAGGCGCCACCAAGTGCGGGCTTCGGCTATGTCTCTCCCGGTTATTGGTCTTCGGGTCGGTGGTCGGCGATCTCCGTCTCCAGGGCCTGTTGGACCTCCACAGCTTCGGCCCGCGCCGCCACCAAGTCGTCGGAGGGCACTGAGGAGGAGGCGGAGACAGTCGGCGCCAGGTCGGGCAGGCCCGCCTGGCTGATGAGGACCCGGAGCGAGGGCCACCAACACCACCGGAGACTTTGTGGCGCCTAGGGGCAGTGCCTCCCATGGGAGTGGGTCAATCGGGGAAATGCAGCCAGGTGCGGTCCAGGGGGGCAAGGAATAATAAGACATCATCAGCATATGCTGCCATCTTAAGATCAGATTTGTGGAAATGAAACCCATGTATATTATCATTCTGTCGTATTCTCAAAAGGAAGGATTCTAAATGAAAATGAAATGAAATGAAAAATTGCATTTGTATAGCGCATAACCGCCCTGGGGCCTCGCAGCGCTTGAAGATAAAATGGTTTTAGCGCAGGCTAGGGGCAGATCAGAGAGATTTAGCAAACAAATGTGTTTTTAGGGCCTTTCTGAATGAGAAGAGGTTGCTGTTACCCCGGATGGCAAAGGGGAGGGCATTCCAGAGTCTGGTCGCCGAATGGGAAAAAGAGCGGCCACCCCAACGGGCTTTGTTAATTTTAGAGGAGGTGGCCAGCTGCAGGGTACCAGACCGAAGGGGGCGTGTTGGAACATAAGGTGTAACCAGAGGGTGCAGAATCGCTGGGCCTACACGGTGGAAGGATTTGTGCATGATGCACAGAGCTTTGAACTGCACTCTGGCAGCCATTGGGAGCCAATGAAGGTCCTTCAGAGCCTTCCTCGCCGACTGCCGACGGGACAGATTGAACAATAGGCGGGCCGCACTGTTTTGTGTGACCTGGAGCCTCTGAAGGACCGAAGCCGGTGCTCTCAGGTAGAGAGCGTTCCCGTATCCAGGCGAGAGAGAATGAGGGCCTGGACCATGATCCTCCTCGCCTGGAAAGGGAGCAAAGGGAGCACCCGCCGGAGCATCCTCATTAGTCCGAAGCAAGTGGCAGCAGTCTTAGTAGCCTGGACAGAGAAATCAAGAGCAGTGTCAAGCCAGATCGCGAGGCTCTTTATCTGGGACTTGGGCGCAGGAGGAGCGCCAAGACATGGTGGCCAGACGGGTGCAAGAGCAGACGAGGAGGGATTTCCAAGGAGAATGATGTCTGCCTTCTCCCGTTAAGCTTGAGACAGGAGGCTTGCATCCAACTGGCAACAGCCTCTAAACAGGGGCCTAAGGTGTTGGATGATCCATCTGCGTGGTCTAACGAGACCACCAGCTGCGTATCATCCGCGTAGGTGACTATACGCACACCAAAGGGATGGACTATCCTGTCCAGAGGGTCCATGTAGGCGTTAAAGAGGGTCGGGCTCAGGGAGGAGCCCTGAGGGACCCCACACCTGAGAGGATGTTTAGGAGAGACTGTCTCACCCTCAAAGACCCGGAAAAAGCGCTCACTCAAAAAGGAGGTGAGCCAGTCCAGAGCCGCGCCCGACACGCCCATGCCCGCCAGTCGGTATACTAGCGTGGCATGGTTCACCGTGTCGAACGCGGCACTAAGGTCTAACAGGATAATGGCCACCTTTCCTCCCCGATCCAAAGTCGTTCTTGCTTCCTCTGTAACCGCCAACATGGCAGTTTCTGTGTGTAAAGTTGAAACTACACAAATTAGAATTAAGATGTAGTTTATTAAAGGAACACAGGAGCAAGGTAGGGGACAGCCTACACAGGACTTCTTCATCAGCAACTACTCCTAGTTGCTAGGGAGGGAAACCAGGATACAGTGGAATACATACAAAACATTCTAAGGAATTAAAGGGCAACATAACACATCTTCCCCTTTTGCAAAAGGAGATAAGGAGAAAAAAAAAAACAAATTAAGGAAATCAGACATTCAGCAAACAAAATCTTCTAACCACTTGGGTTTAGAGCAAATGCGTTTCCGGTTTACAAATACATCACTGCTACAAGGAAGTTCATTAACAGATGTAGAATTGACATCATGATTCGGCGGAATAGAATCAGAGATAGCAGGAACACTAGAGGACGGAACTGATCCATGTGAATTGGAAGGAGGATTTGCTACATTAGCATTGGGAGGAACATTACATACATTGGAGGAGGAAGGGTTGGAATTAGAGGGAAGATTTTCAGAAACACTAAAACCACCATGATCCTCACAAGGAGTAGAATTAGGAGTGGAAGTACATGGCAGGTCAGGAGAAGTAGAGTAGTCATTTGTTAAACACTTTTTACCTCTGTAGATGGCAATTCTTTTAAGATTCCACACTTTACCATCGCTAAGAAGGACGGCATTTCGAAGTATCTTCTTAACCATAAGAGGTTCAGAAAATTGGGAATCACCTTTACGGACTTTCCAGGGTTTTTTTACCTTTACCCACATACCAACATTAACTTCTGCCGTGCTAGAGCAACATTTCTTATCAAAATTTCTCTTATACTCAAGGTGCTTATCAATAACATCAGATCTGACTTTATTCATACAAATGTCTAAGCAAGATTTTTTGTGTAACCATTTGGGATTGCATTTGGTTCTGGCAACACGACCTCTCATGATCTCAAAGGGAGACATTTTTAAAGCATCATGAATATTGGTCCTATAGGACCAGACAGCTTTGAAAACTGAGGTTTCCCAATCCTCACCATTTTGTACAGCTATTTGTATAGCATTTTTCAAGACTCTGTTGAACCTTTCGCAAAGTCCATTACCGCTAGGGTTGTAAAGAGAGGTAGTCTTATGAACAATACCAACACGTTCAAAATAGGATTTAGTTAATTTAGACGTGAACTGAACGCCATTATCACTGATGACCTGATTGGGCAGGCCTTCCTCAATGAAAACTCTATCAATAAAATTCAAAACAGAAGAAGAATCAACTTTGTCAACAATGGTGATATTGGGCCATCTGGAAAATACATCAATTATTGAGATTATAAATTTATGATCGACTCCAATTGGTCCCATAATGTCTAAGGCAACAGTATGCCAAGGACCTTCAGGAACCAAGGGTTCACACATGTCGGGTTTAAGCGTGTTGAGAACTTTGTCCGAATTGGCACAAGTGACGCATTCACGAACAATTCTTTCAGTAAGGACATCAATACCTGGCCACCAATACCATTGTTTGACATTTTGTTTGGTTTTTACTATACCACAATGATCTTTGTGACACAGGTCAATGATGCCTTTCCTTAAAGAAGAAGGGGGAATGGCTTTCTCACCTCTAAAAATTGTATCATCACAAACAGTTAGTTCATTTCTAACTTCCCAATAGGGTTTAAGATCGGACGATAAATCCTTCTTATCTGTCCAACCTTCCCGAATGGAAGTGATGATAGAAGTTAAAGTATTATCTTTGAGATAATCATCCTTCCACAATTTTTTATCTATACAAAAAGGGTTACCATCAAGTACATAAGCAACGTGGAGGGAATCCCATTCATTCACTTCACATTCTTGTAGATCAGTAGGCATCCGGAAGAGAAAGTCAGCGATAACGTTGCTTTTACCAGGTAGGTATTCAATTTTAACAACAAAATCTTGTAGCCGCAAGGACATTCTTGCAATTCTAGCAGTAGCATTATACAGACCTTCAGTAGAAAGGAGTTTGGTGAGAGGCTTATGGTCTGAACGAACTATACACTCTCTTCCCCATACAAAACTGCGAAAGTGCTCAAGAGCCCAAACTACAGCCAAAGTTTCCTTTTCAATAACTGAGAATTTACTCTCCGGAACAGAAAGTGCTCTTGACGCAAATGCTACAATGCGTTCTTTACCTGAACTGTCAATCTGGGATAAAACACTTCCCAGGCCTTTGTTACTAGCGTCAACAGTGACTACAGAACTTAGATCTAAATCAAAAGGACATAACACAGGAGCATTAACGATGTCCAGTTTGATACTGTTAAACTCATCTTCACAAAGAGGAGACCATTCAAATTTAACTTTGCTTTTTAGAAGTTGTCTAATGTTAAATACTTTAGATGAGAAATTTTTAACGAATTTCGAATAAAATTCTACCATCCCTAGGAATGATCGTACATCATCTCTACTGGAGGGAGGAGGAGCATCTTTTATAGCATCAACTAATTTAGCTTTAGTTGAAACACCATCACAACACAGAACGTGTCCAAGATAAGTCACTGATTTAACAGCAAAATGGCATTTTGAATATTCAATGGTTAAACCCTTACTCTCTAGAATACCCAGAACCTCTTCTAGAATGGTATTATGTTCATCTTTATCCTTACCATAAACAAGAATATCATCCTGAAAGAATTTAACTTTAGGATGTTTCCCGAAAAGTTGGTGCATGATGCGCTGGAAAATGGCAGCGGCAGACGCTAAGCCAAATGGCATGCGTTTAAATTGGAAGCACCCCATGGGAGTGATAAACGCAGTAAGTTGTCTACTCTCAGTGTCTAAAGAAATCTGGTGGTATGCGGAGGATAAGTCTATTGTAGAAAAATACATGGCACCATTAACTAGAGATAACATTTCATTAATTTTGGGTAAGGGGAATTTATCAACAACAATATTCTCATTTAAGTGGCGGAGGTCCACGCAAAGACGGATTTTGCCATTGGCCCGCCTTGCGATAACTACTGGAGAAATCCAATTGGAGGACTCTATTGGTTCAATAATGTCTTCCTTGACAAGTTTTTCTAATTCCTTCTCAACATCGCCTCGAACCAAAATAGGAATGTTTCTAGCCTTAAAAATTTTGGGGTTAGCATTATCTTTCAAGACAATGTGGTGGGAAAAACCTTGAAAATTTCCAATTTTACCACTAAAGACCTTTGGAAATTTTTTAAGCATGGCATCACCAATTTCAGTTCCCTCATTAATAACCAAAACAGGATCTGGACTGTTTGGATTCAAGACGATATCTAAATCCCACTGATCTCTCCATCCTAGGACGGAAGGTCCAACTTTAGCAACATACAATTTGCATAAAGCTTCTCTACCTTTAAACTTGAATAATAAAGGTTTGTAACCAATTACATCGATCTTACCACCGGAAAATCCTTCATCAGAGATGTCAGGAGAATAGAGATCATTTCCTAAATATTGAACAAATTTAGAATTCCAAACATTTTCATTAATGATGGTATATGGGGAACCGGAGTCAGCATAAATATCAATGGGGACCCCACCAATAAGCATATTACAAATAGGCTTCTTAAGAACATTCCTTTTCCCTGAGTCATTAATATTAAAAATGTAAACTTTCTCAAGGGGTTTAGGTATGCAGATCTCATTCATAGAGCAAGGTGTAATACTCTTCACACAATCATCATCAACATAACAATGCATAACTTTGTCACTTAAATCTTCTTCGTCATCAGAAGATGAATCATACACAATTTTAACTTTTTTGGTTTTCAGTCTATTGCAAGCTCTGGAGTAATGTCCAATTAAACTGCAATTAGAACACTTTTCCTTCAATGCAGGACAAAGTTTGTAGTTAGCTAAATGCGAACTGCTCCCACAACGAAAGCATTTTAAATTATCATTCTTTTTAAATTCAGTAGGTTTATTTTTATGTTGAAGCCTTTGTTTGTAGTTGGATTTCCCTTGAACTTTTGAAACAGTTTGATCGTTAGTAGTTTTAGAGTCAGATATAGCTTTTTCCTCATTTTTAATAGCTTTGGCACTTCGACCAGAAAGTTCTGCTTTTCTGACAATGGCTAAAATATCTTTGAGGTCTGAATCTCCGTTTATCCAAAGTCTGTCCTGAATGGAAGGATCAGAAGCGTGCATAACTACTTGGTCTCTGATAAACTGTTCTTGAAGATGATCGAATTTACAATCCTCAGCTATTTTTTTAAGTTCAGCAATATAAACATCAATGTTTTCTCCAGGTCTTTGTTTCCTGCGAAAAAACTTGTAACGGGTAATACCTATACAAACTTTAGGTGAAAAATGACTGTCAAAGTCTTTTAGAATGTCATCAAAGACATTAGAATCACCACTACCACCACTTTTAGGCATTTCTTCATAAACTTTAAGACCACCTGCACCTAACGAATGTAAGAATAGTTTTTTCTTTCTTTCAGGTTTCATTTTGCCATCCTCATCAATAGTGTCAATAAAGTTCATAAAATACGCTTTCCACTGGAGCCATTTCATGCAAGGTTCTAAACCAGTGGGCCAAAAGGGTTGTGGTGACTGAATTGTAAAATTCTGAGAAGTCATTTTGAATAAAAAGAATAATAAAGAATAATAAAATCTTACTTGAAGACTTCAATTGGTGTGGATGAATCCTTGACTGTGCACTTAAAATGGAGAAAATGAAATTAATAGTTAAAATAAACTCTTAAAGTATTTGGACTTTAAATCAAGTCTTTTCACAAAAGAGCAAAATGTGAATGAAAACGCTCTGAAAACGCGTTAAAAAACGCGTGGAGAAAGGTAAAATGAGCGAGTGCACAAAGCTCTAAAACGCGCTTTCAAACGCGTAAGAAAAACGAAGGGTTGCCATGGAGATAAACTTGAACGTCACTGCGCGATGCTCTGTTAAGGACGCCCTGGGTTGTCAAGGAGATTGACGCTGGTTCCTGACGCACGCCGATGCGTGGAAGACGCTCAGCTACGGGAGCGAGCTGACGTCACTTCACAACAAAGGGGCGAAGGAACGAGGAGAGAGCATGGAACGAGCTGCGCGCTGAAGCGCTTGCAGGTAACGATCAGTTTTAAAGTTTTAAAAGATGCATTCACTGCAGCGGGCTTCACAAATCTCCAACATCAATGAAAAGTCAATAAAAAGCCGAAAATTATAACGGGATATATTGTGGCCGCTGAGAGGAGGGTGGAGTAAATAATAAAAAGATTACTCACAGAGCTCCTCGATGAGAAATACAGGAAACGATCATCAAAGCTTTAAATGGTGAAATTCGACTAAGGCAGGTCGAAGTTTTTGTTGATAGAAGTAATCTTGAAGTAGGTATTTTCAAGATGAATTTCCATGAAGTTTTCTTGAAGTTTCTCTTTTTTTTTTTGAATAAAAAAAATAAGAATAAAAATTGTAGAAATATGGGTTCTTCAGATTCCTAGTGTTCCTTGAAGCCAAGTCGCCAAAATTGTAAAGTTGAAACTACACAAATTAGAATTAAGATGTAGTTTATTAAAGGAACACAGGAGCAAGGTAGGGGACAGCCTACACAGGACTTCTTCATCAGCAACTACTCCTAGTTGCTAGGGAGGGAAACCAGGATACAGTGGAATACATACAAAACATTCTAAGGAATTAAAGGGCAACATAACACTGTGCCATGTTGAGGGCAAAAACCTGTCTGGGAGGCACGCAACAGACAGTTGGACTCCAGATAGTCTGTTAAGATATTGTTGGTGTGCCTCTCCAGCAGTTTACTCAACCAGGGAAGCAACGAAATGGGGCGGTAGTTGGACAGGTTGTTCTGGTCCAGGGAGGGTTTCTTGAGAAGCGCCCTCACCATGGCACACTTCCAAGCGAGTGGGACCGACCTGGACACAATGGAGGTGTTTAAAGCTTCCAGGATCACAGGACGAATAACGTCCAGTGCCTTGACAAGGATCCGGGGGGTGCCGGGTCATTGGGGGAGTCAGAAGAAACTTTGGAGATTAATCTATCCAGGCTGGAGGCATCAAGAAGCGGAATTGTGTCCAGTTTGCAGGGAGCCGAGGAGTCAGCTGGCCTAGGAGGGATGGAGGGGGTATTGACTGTAGGATTACTAAAAGATGAATATATGGTCGAGATTTTCTTGGAAAAAAAGGCAGCTAGCTCATTACAGCGGTCTTGTGCCCCTTCAACAGAAGGACGCTCAGCCGGAGCTGAAATGAGGGACTTAGCTATCCTAAAGATTTCTTTAGGCGCATTTGCTGCAGCACTAATTTTACCTTCATAGAAGGAGGTTTGCGCCATTTTAATCTCTGATTTACAGAGCCTCATTGCGGACCTGTATTCATCTTTCCTAGACTGAGAATGGTCCTTCCTCCACGCTCTCTCTAGTTTGCGGCAGTCGAGCTTTAATAACCTCAGAGCAGGAGTGTACCAGGGTGCAACTTTAGGTCTTCTGATGAGATTACAAGGGCGTTTGGGAAGAACTTGGTCTAAAGCGAGATTAAATAAAAAAGGAGAAAGTGGGCAACCCTGTCTAACCCCTCTACTTAGGGAAAAATAAGAAGACAAACCACCATTCGCCGAAATTGCTGCTCTAGGACGAGAATATAGAAAAGAAATTAGGGAGGATATTTTTGGACCAAACCCAAACCACTTCAAAGTATGGAACAAATACGGCCACTCAACCCGATCAAAAGCTTTCTCCGCATCTAAAGCTATAGCAGCGAGGTGATGAGAATAATGGGAGGATTTGGAGAGGATGTCAAAGAATAACCTAGTATTATCCGACAGCATTCTACCTTTTGAAAAAACTGATTTTTCTTTACCTAGAAGCTGAGGTAGGAAAGTTTCTAATCGCATAGCTAATGCCTTTGAAAAATTTTTATAATCGATATTTACTAAAGAGATGGGTCTATAATTTTTACAGTGCTGCGAATCTTTACCCGGCTTCGGGGTAATGCAGATAAGAGTGTCAGAGAAAGATACAGAAGCGGAACCGGTCTGAAGAAAAGTAGAGAGAAGAATATGTAGTTTGGGGATAAGCAACTTTGAGAAATAGGAAAAGAATTCAACAGTAAAGCAATCAGGGCCCGGAGCTTTGCCATGTTGGAGAGAATTAAGAGCCTAAAGGAGATCTTTCTGAGTAAGGTCAGATTCCAAAGAGGAAAGATCCATAGGAGTATCGAAAGGAGAAGAAATATTGGCTAGAAATTGAGAAATGGAATGTTCAGATGAAGAGGACTCTGAGGAATATATTGTTTCATAAAACCGTAAGAATTCCTGTAGGATATTGTCACTCTTGTGCTTTAGAGACCCATCACACCATAAATAGATTCAATATTGACTTTGTTTTGTTTTACCTTAAGATAATTAGCCAACAGCTTCCCAGCCTTATTTTGTCCACCATAAAACTTGGCGCTAGACTTTAAGAGAAAGTTGGAAGCATTATATGTGGAATCTTTATTAGACTGGAGTTTAATCGCTATAAGATTATTCAGGCAGTCTTTAGACTTGGAAGTGTAATATTGGTGTTCTAATTGTTTAATCTTGGATAGTAGGTCATTAGTTTCTTGTTGAGCTTTCTTACGCGAGACATAGCTGATAATGAAATCTCTAGCCGACGCCTTGAAAGCATCCCAAACTACAGGGAATTGGACTACATCCGAATGATTAAACAAGAAATATTCGTTGAAAAAGGAAGTAAATGAAGAGACAAATTGAGCGTCCAGTAGAAGAGCATTATTAAAACGCCATTTTCTAGCGGAAGTAGGCTTATGCAATACATCTAAAACAAAAGAAACTGGGGCATGATCTGAAATTAAAATTGAGCCAATATCAGAAGAGACAAGGGACTGAGTGAGGGGATGAGAAATAAAAAAATAGTCTAATCTAGATTGAGTTTGACGAGGAGGCGAAAAAAAGGAATATTCTCGTAAAGTGGGATTACGGAGGCGCCATGCGTCAGTAAGTTTGTATTGTGTAATGAGGTGAATAAAGGATTTGTGTGATTTATGTGGAGTATATGTACAAGCTGAATGTCTATCCAAAAAAGGGTCAAAAACTCATTACAGTCACCCACAAGGATGAAGTTGTCAACATAATGTTGAGTAATGAGCGGCGCTAAGGAATCCCAGAAAGAGGCATCACCACTCGTTGGAGCATAACCATTTAAAATAGAAATTGGGACATCATCTAGACTGAAAGTAACTAACACCCATCTACCCGAAGTGTCTGCAAAGTGGTTTATTGAATTAATTGGAAGAGATTTACGAAATAGGATCAAAACACTATTACGCTTACCATCACCTGGGGAAAAATACACCTCACCTACCCAACCTCTCTTTAATTTAGCAGATTTGTCTGCTGAAAGATGTGACTCCTGTATACAAGCTATATCTGCGTTAAGTTTAGCCAGGTGGGAAAGGACTCTCTGTCTTTTTATTGGTGAATGCAAACCTCTAACATTCCAAGATAAGAATTTCAAAGGCATAAAGTTATTTCAGGATCATATAACAAAGAACCAGTTGAGAAGCAAATGCGAAAAATACAACCATTTAAAGCATGGAAACATGTTGATATGCAATACAAAAAATAAGCATGCGGAAATCCATGAAAGATTCCATAATGAAAATCAGGAAAATGACAATTAGAAAGACTAAGAAGGAAGAAGATTAAGAACAGTAAGAAAAGAAATTGAGAGGAAGAAGAAGAAGAAGAATATTGGAGCAATAAGAGGGTACATAAAAGAAAATAAACCAGGAAGAAGCCAAAGGAAAGTTGAAAGCCTGAAGAATACAAAGAAAAGAAGGAACGAAATATGAGAACAAAATAGCAATATGAGAAGAACAAAAAACTTACATAATGTTGAATACAAACAAGGGGGAGGAAGGATGGAGGCCACATAGAACAATGACGGATCGTAAGCTCCAAAGGGAAGGCTGGGAAGGAAGACGACTTCAACGGACTCCGAGAACATGAGGGTAGGTGAGACCATATAGAGAGATATCTGTATAGAAAGGGAAAAGAGGAAAAGGTTAAACAATAACATTTTAAAGGTCAATAGAAGCAAGCAACTGGAAGAAACCATTTGAACATAACCAGCACGTATATCAATAACAAACAGAGCTTAAATGCAATAATAAAAGAGAGGCATGCTAAACACACTTAATGAGAGCTAGATGAAGCATCAGTATCCATTTTGTTATCACTACAGGAGTACAGAAAGCTCTTTAGTTTCAATGGATCATCATAAGTAGTAGTTTTGTTGTTGAATGTAACCTTAAAAAGGCATGGATGGAAGAGTCCATATCTCGCTCCCATAGAACATAGCTGCGGTCTGAGTGAAAGAAATTCCTTACGCCTGTCGGCAGTAGACTTTGCATAATCCTGAGAGAAGAATAACTGATTAACAGACCAGGGGATCCGAGGGAGAGCTTTAGCCACTGATAGAACTGTGAGTAAGTCTGTATACTCAAGAAAGTAGATGATGACTCCTCTTGGCCTTTTAGTAGTGGAAGCAGAGACCCCAGAAGGAGGGGGGCCTAAGCGATGAGCTCTTTGTATATTAAGAATGGTGGAATCCGGTAGTTGAAGAACCTTTGGTAGGAAGGATTTGAAAAAGGTGAGGGCATCAGGCCCTTCTGAAGTTTCCGCAAGGCCATAAATGCGTACATTATTTCTCATGCTCCTATTTTCCAAATTTTCAATTTGCTTGTGGAGTGCAGAGACTTGAGCACATAGCGGATCAACCTTGGCTACAGAAGAAGTAAGAGTGTCACCATTTTGTTCCAGAAGGGTTAAACGCTCATCAATGGTAGACCACTTGTCAGATAGAACCTGAAGAGAAGATTTTGTTTCCTCAAGAGTAGACTTAGTTTCTTCCATAAAAGGGCGAAGGGCCCTAATTTCCTCCAAGAGAATATCCATTGTTACTGTTGAACTTTGTTTAGGAGGAGAGGGTTGGTCCTTTTTCAGTCTTTTAATTGAACCTTTCGTAGTACTGCTCCTTTGTTGAGTCGAAGAAGAAGAGGAACCTTTGGATGAGGCATCAAGGGAGTCATCCATTTCTAGACACTGATACCTAGAACTCGTATGAAGGAGGAACTTACGTGGAGTAGGCGAGGGCTTACGAAGATCCTTAATAATTCTGCCCATGGGTTAAACAGAACATGCAACAAGAATACCATAGAATATAATCTAATAGGTACATGAGCTCATAAGACTGTCTGGCATGGATAGAAAACCAAACAAAAATAAAACAGGAATATAGTCATGTACATGAGCCACTAGATCAATCATGAGGCACACAAAAACAGTAGGGTAATGACAAAAATGTGTTTGTCATAAAACCATATGATGCATTATAAAACCTCAACAATTCTAACATTCATGGAAAAAAGAGAAAATGCTTGAAGAAGAAATACATATTAATATAAGCACTATCAATGAAGAGTAGATAGTAAAACAAGGACAACGTATATGCAATGGTAGAATGACAAGGAGGGTCGGTGAGAAACTGTGTCAGCGTGAATAAGACAAAAGACTGCATCAAATTGAAACTGTGGCAGCCATTACAAAACTGCTAGGGTCAAAATATCCATCAGCAGAGTTACAAAATAGTGAGTGCAAATGTAAGATTCAGTTCCACAGTTTTTGTTGAAGGTACAGCATTCAGTGGCCCAAAGAGCAAAAATACAAGAAAAAACTTCCAGCGTTTGTCTCTGAGGAAGGATAGTGGCAGAAAAAATAAGGTAACATTCATAGAGCTTGTAGGCTGCATCAGCGCTGTACCAGGAACATTTTATTATGTGAGGGAGAACTCTCCAGAGCGGTATAAAGGCACCTGTAGCAGAAGCCCAGGCAAACTCAAAGTTCAATCGGGCAAATCTATATAACGTGCAGCAGGGTAAGAAATTCAATAAAAAGATAGAGCTGCAAAACTGAAAGACTACGGAAAGTCGTTAGGAGCGAAGCTCCGTCAGCGGTGCCAAAGATGTTGTCCGTGGTGCCAGAAAACAGCGCTGCACTAACATGCCACATCAAGCCTGCAGCAAATTTAAATACTGGTAGCTGTTACAGCACTCCTGGGTTTAAATCACCAACAGCAAAATCACAAAATGGCTGGCGCAACTCTAGAATTCAGTCCCACAGTCCTTGCTGAAGGGAAAGTGTGCTGTGGTCCAAGGGGCAGACATACAATTAAGACTACCAGCGCTCATCTATGAAGGAGGATGGTGGCAGAGGAAGTAAGCTGACAGTCATAGAACCATTAGGGTGTGGCAGCGCTGTGACAGGAATATTTCTTTTTGCGAGGGAAAGTCCTCCATAGCGGTAAAAAGGCACAGTAGCAAAAGCCCAGTCAGCTTCAGAGTACTAACGGGCACAAGTAGGCGACTTGCAGAAGGGTGACGAACTTGAAGGGGAAGGCGAGCTACAAGGCTCAAGAACCGCGGGAAGCGGTGTCGCAAGATGGCGTCCGTGGCGCCGGGAAACAGCGCTGCACTCACTTGCCTCATTAGTCCTCGAAAACGATGCAGCAGAGCCACCAAAATTGTCCTGCAGAGTCACTGCCTCATCCAGCGACGAAACCCATGGTCTCCCCGGTCAAAGAGCCTTGAAGAAAGTCACATTGAGCACCTCATTCCCCGCTCCTCCCGGAGAGCTACAAAGGAGCTGCCATCGTCGTCGGGAGCTAGCCACGCCCCCCATTCCATTGAAATTCTTAATAAATAGTGTTCCGTTTTGGGATGCCTACTCATGTGAATTGTTTGTTGATAGCCAAAAGCAGGAGAAATTATTTAGAGGGAACAAGACAGGAACATTTGCAAGTTTCATAGATTTCCAGGAATTCTCTTGGCAATTTTTGTGGTTCAATCTCCACTCAAGTTATAGAGTTAACCCTACATTGAATAGATTTCTTATAGACTTCAGAGACGTAGCGAAACTTGAGGGGGGCCCTGAATAGTACATGGAGGGCCCTCCTTCTGGACTTACTCAGGAGCTCTGGCCAGGGTACTGATCTGAGTGGGGCTCCTGGACCTCGGGACCTTCCGAACTGCGGGGGCCTTTGGTATGCCACTGATAGCCTTTTATCCCACTGCTAAGAGCTTCACTATTTGTTATAGGCCCTGCACCGGAGTTATAGGCCTAAACCGCAGGCGAAGGCCCACAATGAGGGAAAGGACGTCTGAGAACCAATATAGCCAGAAGCAAAAGGACAAAAAGGCTATTAGTACATTACTAAATTTCTAAATTACAAAAGGGAGAAACAAAAAACAAACTTCGGGATGTTGGTGCAGAAGGACTACTCCAGACATTATTAGCATTGAGCCACTTCATTGTCTCCAAAAGATCTCTCAACATTATAATTTTCTGATTTTTGTGTGTATCGGCCCCCACATGCTTGGTCTTTGGATTGGTGCTGATTGGCCCTGGTCAAAGGAAGAGACCACAAGTGAGAGCATTACGAATGCCTAACCGTATTTGTCACATATGCTGAGGGTGGAATAAGCAGCATCTGATCAAGATTGTTGTACCTGTAAACTGGATACCGGTGCAGCACGGTGACAGTTCTCATGGAACTGAAAGATCACTGCCAGGTTTACTCTACCAGGACACATTTTGTCATCTTTAGTGATTTGATTCCCAAGTTTTAATTGTTCATTAGATTTGGAAATAAAGATTAGTCTGTTTAAATTTTGAATTCCTATATTATTGCTGCGCACAAGTCTCACGTCGAATTACTCCAACTTAATTTGAAAAGAGGAAACAGTTTATCAAACTATAATCAAAGGCGACTTTTAATAAAGTATGTTTAATGTCAACCAAATTACTTTGGGTTTAGATTGAGCCTGTATTATTGAGAAACTCTGCGCGGTAATCCCCTTAAATCCCTCATTTCATTATAATATACTTTCTTCCAGTGAAGACCTTGAAAATACCTACAAAATAGGCCAGCGGCAGAAATTAAGATCAGAGCTAAGTAAGATGTCATTTCGAGATCAGCAGGATAGAAAGTCTTTCCGCGCTCTTTACCGTTTCAAAATGTGCCAGGCAGTCTTTTCTGTGGGAACGCAGTTGTAATCCATCGGTCTCTGTACTAGATGCAGGCACGTGCAAATATAGAAACATCTGAAAATGAAGTATTTGCTAGTATGCGAAACAGAGAGACTTTATTCTAAAGTGACCAGGTAGAGGTTGCCGACTGGAAGGCAAGATCACAAAACATTTTTTACTTGAGTTTTTTTATGTCCTTGGTGGTAAATTACGGGAGTGGTTGCTCCAAACACCTTTTACGAAAGTATGATGGAAAAAGTATTATATAGGTGGTTATATGTGAATGGATGTTTGTCTAGATTTGTTGTGTGTTTTTTTTGGTAGTGGTGATGTTTTCTATTATTTTTGTGCTACTGTATTTTTGTGTTCTGTATTACAATGTGATTTTGTTGTAATGTACTACTACTACGGGTGTTGTACTGCATTCTGTTTTCGTTGTCATATGCTACATTATGTTTTAATTCTGTTGATGTAGCACCTTTATAAATATTGTGTTCCTCTCTGTTGCCTATGGCATCATATACTGCCATATTTCCTGCCAAAAGAAGCACATGCATTGAAAGTTCCTGCTTCAAGTATCAAATCAAATCAAAATTCGCTTTATTCGATTCAAATCTTAAATCATAAAAGCATAATACAAGAAAAACATACATCAATTTTACAAAATATTTTTAAAACAATTAAAAAACATTATTAAAAAGCCGTCAGCATTGTACTTCAAGTAACCATTTATCGCTGTCCAAGGTGGTATTATAGCTCTGCTACAGCACCTCCAAATCTTAAGACAGGAATCATTCCAAAGCTATGGTAAAGAATAAAACTTAACTTAGAGCTCCCAGTCCTCACTTTGTATGACTTGGCCGCTATTCTCTTTCCAATCTCATGTGGAGGTAACATTTCCAGATTGGAATGGTCGTAACTGCAGGTACTGTAGCCCTTTATTGTTTTTCAGAAGTGTGTGTGTTCGGCATCAAATTGTTCTTATGCGACCGTAAGCCATAAGGCTGAATGCCTAGTGATTTGTAGATATCATTGAAATAGAAATACAGGGCTCTTTTACACATATTACCTGTTACTTTTATATTACTTGTTTCATTTTGTGTAGTTTGCTCGAAGGATGTTCTCTTAAACACAGACACATTCATTTAATACGATTAGTGAAACCTGGACTATACTAGGACGGTGCCTAAATTACAAAGAGAGCAAACACACAATTATATAGTTAAGAAGGCACAGTTTAATGCAAACACATATTGTATGGCTAGTTTCTGAGTCAACCCTCATCCCACCCAACCAGCACTGGAAGACCTTAGGCAATGTTCAGCAGCTTTGGGCTCAGCACCCAGTTCACTTTCGCCCCAACCAGCTGCACATGGCTTTCAGCAATGCACATCAATGTCTAAGCACCTGCCACCATCCAACACAAACCCTCTTTGCATGTCCTTAAGCCACATGCAATGTAATAATCAGCACAGGGCATGGCCTATGTCTTGCCCTGCAATCACTTACCTTCCACTGAAGCATCTGAGCAGGCCTTCGCCCATGCACCGCCTTGGACATATGGCCTGGCCCTATACAATCATAATTCTCACCCATACCATCTTGTCAAGTCCATTCCAATCCACGCAAAAGCCTCTGTGCACAGATCTGAAGCCTTTGGTCTGACTTTCAATCCATAATCTGCCTCACACAAACTCGATGTTAAAGGATGTTGGCCATGAGCACTGGGATCTGGCCTCAGTGTGCCATTAGATATATCTGCCTATAAACTGACAGAGAGCATGTTAACATGTAAAGCCAAGTTCTCCTATCTCAAATGTCATGCACATCCATGAGACGGTGCCAACGTTCTTAGCAAATCAATATTTTATTGATCCCCTTTCAGTGTGCTCCCATTTAAGGCTGAGTAAATGTGTGCCACATTTTATATAGATTTGTTAAGGTATGCCAAAATGAATAGCAAATGATAAATTGCATGAGACCTAACTTACAGAGAGTAAGCTAAACATGTTAGGTGTATACATTTATCAAATGATGTTAAAGGTATAAAGTAATAAAAATAACATCCCTTTTCAATGTAAGCTAGAAATTCACTGTATTATTTGCATGTTTAAATTTGCAAATTCAGGACACATTTATGAATTTGTTGTTGAAAATACACATGACATTGTCAATTACATCAAATCACCTCTCCATTGAAATCCTGGATTATTTGACTATGGATCGTAAACTGATTGTTCTATTTGAATACATGTTGCTACTTACTGGTGTAGTACTGTTGTGCTATGTTATATATGTTGATATCTATCACCCCAGGTTTAGCCGATCATTGTACACTGTCCATTTGTCTATGTAACCCACTTCACATTACCTTCAGGTATGCGCTGAGGAATTGTGTGCTGATCCCATTCTTTGGCCAGGCCCTGTGCCACACCCCCACATGGAACCACCTACCTTTGTTCATGCATTTGGCATACGAGTACTAAGTCTGCGCCATCATTTAAATAGGTATAATCCATTGAACACAGCCTTCTCAACATGCATAGTACCTGGTCTCCATTTGGACCCTGTGCAGAAACTCTGTTGGACATAACCCATTGAACGCAGTGCTTGGTCTTGTGCATTGCAGGTCAAGAGACCGGCCTTGACTTTGGCTAGGCCCTGTACCAAGCCCCAGTGTATATCTAGACTCCCTTTCCAATTGCCAAATCACAGTCTTACATTGGCTTCATAATCCAGCAGCACCTTCATTGCATTCTCAGGCCACTCTATACACCAGTAATGATTTCTAGCATTTCTAGTTTCATAAATGTCTCACGTTCACTGAAGAATCAGATCAAATTTAAATGTGTGTTCTTAGAGTAACTTTATTTTGTATAGCAGTTTTTTGGTATGAATGTACACTACCTGAGATGTCCATAGACAGTGAGGTTGTAACTGGTGAGGATGGATGGGAGGTCACCATTGATGTCATTGACAATATCTTCTGTGGTATAATTTGTAACATGATGTGTGAGAACATGAGCAGTGAATGGGGTTGACATAAGGTGGGTTACCTTGCTAACCACAACTGTTGAATGTCAGTAGTTCATCAACATAACTTAACTGTGTTTTCTTCTAAGAATATCTATAGTTTTTCAAAATGAATGACTTATGAATACAGGTAATCATAACTTACCTTTAGGCAAGTGTTTTTATCATATTCGTTTTTAATTTGTAATAATAATTTCCACCCATTTTCCACGCTGATACATTGAACTGCACACATCCTTAAGGGTATACCTTGTGGGGAAGCTCTGGTCTGGGGCTGGTTCCAGCTATTCAGTTGCAAAATAACTTGTCCATGCACTGTGTGCTCTGGGAGGAGGGGCAAGCCTTGTGTCAGCACTCATCCTTCCAAACCAGCTGTATAGGGCAATTCGTTAGCCAATCCCTTTGCCAGTCGCAATCCCATTAGAGCACCAGGTTTGGGGTACAGAGACCAGTCTGTGGCAGGTCTTGCACCAGCTGCATGCAGTGCTTCTGGATCACGTTTTACACATTCCTTTTCTGCATGCAGCAGGTTCTGGGTAAAGGGATGGGACATGTTGTACACATTGTTCACCGATCACAGTCTATCCTGATACATAGTTGTAATGGTTTTCTGCATTTTTTTGCAGTTATTTAAAAAAGTTTCAGATCCAGATCGCCGAGTGCAATGTAGAGCTGGCTCACAAAATTTGAGATCCGTGTCTGATTTTGCAGGTCCATTGACAGAAAAAGTTTTCTTGTTTGGTTTTTAGGAGCAGTAGCTACTCCTCAGAGACCCCCTAGACTCTCCCTAAGGCCAGAGATGCACCCCTGCCCTATTATGCACACAGACACTGTTTTTCAGAACACTGGCCTCAGTGCCTGGCATCCTATAATAGCTGCTCACAGAAAAATGTTCAGTTGCAGCAGTTAATCAGATCGCTTAGATTCATGTATCCTCTAAAGATACCCAGATTGCACATTAGACAAAGGACTTCATTGTTCCCTTATCTATTCAGATGTATTCCTTTTACCTGGAAACTATTCATTCTCAGTAAATCAAGATACATGGAAAATCAGCAGATTGACAGACACAATTTAACTCTTCAAAGTATGCTTGATACCATTTTGTAATGGATTTCTCACAAACTTATCAATACATTTACACCAAAGAACAAAAAAATCCCTGCTCCAAGTAAAGTTCTAGTTTCATGTCAAAGCTGGTATAATTTCCTTCAGGAGTTTTTGTCAAAGTAGAGAGGAACAACGCGTCTAAAAGCTAGATTTGAAAACATCTTTTTATCATGTCCACCTTTTATTTTAATGTCTGAATATATATATGCAGAAATCTTGGCATGCCAATTCCCTAATGCCCCAATGCCTTAAGCGCTTTACAAAATGTAGTGCATATAAATAAATGGCATTATAGAAAATTGAAAAGGAAAAAAAAACCCTCATTGGAATGTGAAATTTAATCACAACTACACTGATTTGTATATGCATGTGTTAAAAAATCTGCATTTACTTCACTGTAGCAAAGTGTGATAATGCGCAGCATAAAAAAGTGTTGCGCCACCCATTACTCCAATGTGGACCAAAAAGGCACAAAACAAATACATCCGTCTCACTTTAGTGTTGCCAAATATGTTCCACATTGAACAGGGGCTCCAAATATGTACAGAGTGAAGAGACCCACAATCTGTTTTAATGGTCACAATATGAGTTTCTACAGGCAACCTGTGAGGTAAAAAACTCAAAGAAGGCATAATGAAAATCTGCCGGATTGTAAAATTGTAGGTCCGTAGGGCTTGGTCTCCTACTGGTAAATATTGGACTAGTCTTCTTTCAGAATACCTCAAGATAGCTGACATATAGCTATGTGAGTTAGAGCTATATCAGTTATTCTGCTTGCCAATTTAGTAAAATTGTTAAAAAACAAAGAGACCCACTGATTGGCAGATTTTTTCTGATGCTTTCGAACGTCATTGAACCTTATTCGTTGGAATATTTCTTTTTAGAATATTGATATTTTATTTTTCCCACATTTAATTGTGAAACTTAAATGTTCACAGATCAAAGAAGGGGAAACAATATAAAAAGGATGCTAATTCTTCATAAAACATGCTATTTTGGTCACAATAGTTTGTATGACGTAGACTCTTCTTTTCATTGGTAAAATTGAACGTCTGCATGGCATGGCATAGGAGTGAGATTAACAGGCAATGAAATGGGATAGCATGGCATAGGGGTGAGATTAACAGGCATAATGTCGTATGCTGCACCAATCCTGGAATGGCAAGGGGTATGGCCTGGACCAACAAAGTTAAAAATGCACACTCCTAAATTAGCCAGATTGCAGTATTATAGGTGTTGCAAAATGGGTTGCGCCCATTTAATACACCCACATTTTATTACTTTTTGGCTCACCCAGTTTTGGTCTGTTTGCTGTGAATGAGTCTCACTACATGTGTCTTACTCAAGGTAATCACATAAAAATGGACTGCATGTGCTTACCGCAAGTGTCCAGCCTTTAAGAAAAGGCTGCTGCGATGCAGTTAGGGTGAGGGGCACTGGGCTGGTTACACATGAACATGTGCACACATGTATGCACATGTGCATGGGCTGTGCATTTGAGGCTACAATCATGGGAATCCCGGAAACTATGCACAGGTAGCCTGGTGCAACGGGGGACTGGGATGGGCCTTATAATATTAAAGGGCGCTTATAAAAGTCAAATCAGTGTGATTTGCTGTTTTGTCAGCATGGACACTTTATTTTAGACATAGGGGATATTTTCCATATTGTGCAGTTCGTCTTCTCTTAGGACTACGAAGTCCCATGAGGTATGAAAATGAGGTGGAAAAGGTCCGCCCAGCTCATATTCCCAGTTCTCACAACCGTACGTGTATATTTTATGGGTCATCTAGCATTGCCATTTTTCTCTGGCTCAGCTCAGAATCAGAGCTCATTCTTTTCGTCAACCTGCTGGGTCAAGCTAGTTACATTTCTCTCCAGCATCAGGAACAAAGACCACTCAACAAAAAAGGAGTAATTACCAGTGCTTCCCTCAGCTCCTGAGCAAGAAGGGTTGGAATCAAGTCTGCATCTGTTAATTATACGTCACACTGTACCAGGACTGGAGACAGCCAAGGCCAACTGAACAAAGGAGGATGTCCAGACAACTGTGTTACAAAGTCATCCTTTTACCCTGCTCTACCCTATTCTTTTGCTGAATGACACTAGTGGTAACTGACTCTGACTGTACCCTGGGCTCTGCTCACCGGGCCCAGGGCCAGTGCTATGTTTAAAAAGGTACATGTTATAGGGTACACTTACAATTGGCAATGACAGACCATATAAGTCCAAGGTAGAAAAAGGTCCAGGAGGTGCAATCTACATAGAAGTCTCTGGTATACAATGAGGCATGGAGGTTTAGATGTCCAGCAGATTTCCTGACATTGCAGGTGTGCCGTGCTGCATGCCTGCTGTCCTGTTAAAGGCAGTCCTGTCTTTCAGCCTGTCTTTAAAAGTAACTTCTCACAATTGGTAGTGACAGACCGTATTAGTCCCTAGTATATAATAGGGCTAGGGGTTGCAAACTACCTATAAGTCCCTAGTATATAATTGGACATGGAAGTTTAGAGGCCCAGCAGAATCTCTGCACTTGAGTGTGTGCACTGCAGAGTGTCTGCTATCTTTTTAAAGGTGACCTGGCTTTGCAGGCTGTCTTTAAAAGTAAATTGTGAGCCAACTTGACTTTATGGGTATGATCAATTTAAAAATGATAAACTACCTTATGTTTACATATTAGGGACCCCCAAGAACTCCCCTAGGTGTCCCAGGTGTTGGGGGCCTTGTGGCTACAGGCAGGGACCTTATAAAATATGTTATATATGCCCTGGTGATGGAGAAACTGCCCATTTCATTTATTCCAATTGCAGATATTTAGCTCCATAGGCTAGGCTAACATAGCAATATTTTATTTTGGTATAACTATTGCTAGAAAAGGAGAATAAAATATCATTCACGGACTTAAAAATTGGTATTGATAAATGCAACAACTTGCTACTGTTGAATTTATCATAACTAGCACACAAGATAAGTTATAGAACTTTCTTTTCTGTAAACCAAAACCCAGCCTTCCAGTGGTCTCTGCTGATTGTTCAGCCTTAACAGGCTTCACCAGGCTGCTTTGATTAGGTGATAAGTGGCCTGGCTGAGCAGAGGTTATCTGATAGAGAGAGCTCTGAAGCTGAGGAGGATTGATCCTACAGAGGGGCAGGGTAAATCAAATTAAGCTCAAAGAGGCGTACCTACCCCCACATCCTGTGCACCAGGCAGATGGCAAACTTAGGGCAGGAATTTGCAAAGGTCAGAGGAGTAGAGCTAATAAAAAATGAGCCACAATGTGGGTTGGTTTAGCCAGCGCTTACTCCCCTGGAGAGAAATCATCCATGCTGGAATTTGGAAGTGCAGTGCTTTGTGGGACCAGATGATGCCACACTTTGGAGGTAGTTGTCATGCTTTTGGGTGGCACCCAGCATCTTATTGGAAAAAGGTGTCCATCGCTTGTCTCCTCAGAACACTGAATAAATATGTGGGAGCTGCATAGTCTCTCAGATCTGCTGCCTGAAGCTACAAGAAAAAGAAAAAGAAGCAATGCACTGCTGGAATCTGCATTTACACCCAAAGGCCTGCACGCTGAATGACTGCACCTGCTGCACAAGCATGGTAATACAGTCCAGGGGAATGTGTCTTGCTTCAGGAAGGATTGAGGAGAGGACCCCCCACAGGCTACAGGGTAACAGAACCCACCTGCATCATCTTCAGCAAGAGTCTCCATCCTGGATTGTATCCAGTGGATCTTTAAGGATTTGGCCAGGTGCATTGTGGGGATTATAGACTGGACATCCCAGAGACCATCTACAAGATCCAGACTTTTGGGTTTGTGATTTGAACACTTAGAATCTACAAGGAGACCTTCAGGAAGCACCTGCTGAAGTTTGGAGAACTTTGGAGAACTTTTCCGGAAAAACTTCCATAGTTGACTGGCCCAATGTTGGGAGTCAAGCCGACAACCTTCAACTGTGACCTGGCCAGTATTCCAGGTTTGTCCTGCTGAAAGTTCCAGACTTCCAGGATTTGACCGGGGCCTCACAGGAAGGCAAGCTGGCAAACTGTATCCAAATCCGGCCTGCTGTGTAGGGTCTAGTGATGCTGGAAGAAAAAACTCCAGAAACGTTTCTAAGTGTAAAGGAAAGATTTTGACTGGGACCTTCTGCTTAGTGTATCCTACCAGGGCTCCATTGCTGTCAGCCTCAGACTTTGACTTTGCCCCTGTCAAGCAATACCAGATGTCCCAGAGTGGCTCTATATGTTTTTAAGCACTATAAAGTGGTTAGTCTTTAAAATCTCCGGTTCACTACATTGGATTATTGTCAGTTTGGTGTCTATTTGTTCATTAAAATATTTCCTATTTTGACTAAATTGGTGTGGGATTTTTATTGTGTGTTGCGTCTTACTCATTTGATGTATTGGTGTTTCTTTTAAATGCTTTATATACCCGTCTCCTAAATTAGGCTTAACTGCTCGTTGTAAGCTATCGAGGGTTGAGCAAGGGGGGTATTTACTGAGACTTTTACTGGACCCTATACCATGTTGGTGGCCTTAATACTAGTGGTAGGTGCATAGTTACCCCCACCAAGAACACACTTCACAACAAACTGGAGATAACACAGGAGGGGGTTCCTTTTTGAAGTTTTGTTGGGAATTGTTCTGGCAGTGATGTCAGCGAGGGGTGGAACTGCAATCCCAAGAGTAAATGTGATCAATGACTCCTGAATGATGCCATCTTGAACTGTCCCAAAAGGGGGTGGTAATGGACGGAGCATCTGAATCAATCAAACACTCACACCCAGTCAAAAGATCTGGGTTTAATCCATCATCCTTCATTAGCCCACTCTGCCACCCCAGTTCAGACATGACTATATGCAAATCAGTCTGACCCTGTGCCTCATGGGAACAGTCCAGCCCGAACTGCCAAGCCATGTCTTCCCTGGACCGAAACAAGCTTCAGAGGACCGATTTCTGGCATTCCAGCTGTCTTCAGCCCGGTTTGCTTGAATCCAATAGCAAAGTGAGCAAGGGACTCACGTCTGAGCATACTCTGCCACACTTATGGCGGCCAAAAGCGATACAAAAGGGGGTGGTGATGGACGGAGCATCTGAATCAATCAAACACTCACACCCAGTCAAAAGATCTGGGTTTAATCCCTCACCGTTCTTTAGCCCACTCTGCCACCCCAGTTCAGACATGGCTATATGCAAATCAGTCTGACCCTGTGCCTCGTGGGAACAGTCCAGCCCGAACTGCCAAGCCATGTCTTCCCTGGACCGGAAACAAGCTTCCGAGGACCGGATTAATCCATACAACAATTTACAGCAGGGAGCACTTGCACTTGGGCACTGAACAGCAGCTGCAAAGTGATTGATTCAGATGCTCCCTCCATCACCACCCCCTTTTGTAACATCTTGAACTGTCCCAGCATGCTGTGTAGGAGGGTTGTGACAGTGTAGTGTGGCAGCCTAGAATTGGCCTGGGGTACCTGACTTCTAGAACCTTCCACCCCCTTTAAAACCTCTTGCACAACGGAGAGCCCATGCTTTTTGGCTGTTGGACCCAGGGACTGGAATATTCCTGGGCCTCTGGAAGAACAGACCTCATGACGCTCAAAAAAGGACAAAGGACACTGACCCAAGTTGAACACAGGAAGAGTGGGTCTCGACATGGGCTAGTGAGGCTGGCCCCCTTGAGTCCCTGCAGACAAGTTGATGGAAAGATGCATTCTGCGCCCAGAAACAAAGACCAAGAGAAGAGCTGGAACAGGGAGTCAGTGAAACCAGATACCTGAGAAGTACACCACCTTGGAGATGAAGTGGTCTGCCAAAACTGGTCATGGTGGCTAAACCTTGCCACCAGGAGTAAAATGAGCCCACAACCGTTCAAATCAGCCCAATGGGGACCAAATTATGCTGTTTTTAAGAATGGTGACCATTGACTTTTTGAGAATAACGGAGCATGGGGCTCCACCTCATTTCCTGACATTACCCCAGGGGAGACATTTCCTGACATTACCTCCATGGTGGGCCACGGCCCAGGGGTCGATGTTAGATTTAACTCATTACTTGTAAGGAGAGGGCTTGTGTGAATATATAATAGTTTTGATAGTGATTAATGATCAAGGTCAATATGCTTTATTGACATCAATAATTACATTCACAAATGGTTGTTATTGATGATTGCACTTACACACAAAATTATAGGGTTTTAACATATGGATTGTTGCTCTTGTAATATGATGAACCCTTGATAAATCCATAGGCCTGTTTTATCTAAAATGATACCCCTCCCCTATATTGTGATGTGTTGGCTGGTATAGGTAGGGGTACTTGGGTTTTGGGGGTGCTTGACTCTTTAAGGGGAAAATGTTATTTCACAATGCCATCCATGGTATTTCAACCTGCCTTTTGTATATATTTGTAAATTGATGCATAGTATTTTGTGGTGTGTGTGTGTGTTATAAATATACTTTCCCTTTTCTGAAGAAAACACACTGACTTGACAATAATTTATTGAGTGTAACCCTGGGCGGAGTTGGCGGAGTGGGGCTTCGCGGAGCTACGCGAAGTGGGCGAGAAACTACGCCCACCTCCGCACTCCGCGTAGCCCCACTCCGCAAACACCACTGGCCGCCAGCCCCGCCACCCGCCTCCCTCCCGCCCTCCCTAAATACTTTAAATTAAAGGAGTCAAATAATTTAAAACGCACTTACCTTGCCCGCCGCTGCCCGCTGCGTCCCCGGGGCTCGCTATCTTCCGTCTTCCGTTTTCTTTACTAATGCGCATGCGCGGCCGCCCGCGCATGCGCATTTCTCACGAGAAAATGCGCATGCGCGGCCGCCCGCGCATGCGCATTAGTAAAGAAGACGGAAGACAAGGTAAGTGCGTTTTAAATTATTTGATTCCTTTAATTGAAAGTATTTAGGGAGGGCGGGAGGGAGGCGGGTGGCGGCCAGCTACGCTCCGTCTGCGGAGCGTGCGTTGTGCCGCCTGGCTACGCCCTCTCCGCAAAATGCGGAGTAGGCGGCACTACGCACACTCCGTGCACGGAGCGTAGCTGGCCGCCCACCCCTAGTCATTACTTCATGCCACCGAATGATGATTACTACCCCACATCACCTCCCCTGAGTAGGCCTTAGACTGCTCTGCTTTGCAACCATGAGAAAGTCAAGCACTACAAAGGGGTGCTTGGTTCCCACTAAGGGAAACTATAGACCTATTACTTGTGCAGTCCTCACACCCTGCACAACTAATAACCACTTTCCTACAACAACCCTCGTTGGCTTTGCCTATTTGCTTAGAACTGAGTGTGGTGCCACGTTGGTTCCTCTCCCATGCCCTGGCCTTGACAAGGCAGTGTTGCTGAGCTCTATCCTCTGACTGAAAGTCATCCAAACAGATCTTGTCCAAGGGCTGATGTTGATGGTTATGCTCATTTAATCTCCTTTCCCAGATCTGTGCATTGTCCTGGGGTCTGGAAGTGTTGTAAAGACGTTTTACATTCCACCTCCCATCACCCTATCGAATTTGCTACAAACTCTATGCCTATTTTCATAGAATCCCACCCCAGCCTAGCTCAGGGGCCATGACCCCTTCCACCTAGCCACCTTGGCAAGGAGTAACATCTGGGCATTTGCAGCTGCCTCGGTGTCAAAATCATCACAGCTGCAATTGTGACTCCTGGTGTCTCTCAGTACTCCATGGCTTTTACCTCTGACATGGGTTTAGAAGAGCCCTTCATGATACTGGGACATCAGTCAAATATATTTTGAGAAGAGGAGCACCAGCATAGTTGACAACTATCCCAATGTCATGATTGCAAATGTGAACACCGTGCATGGTTGCTGATCTGGACCTCCATCTTCTGCACGACCAAACTGTAGAATTAGGACAAGGAAATCTCACAGCTACCTCAGTTGTTAAATGCCCAAGTTTCAGATGGTGGATTGTCCCTCCTTACCATTTGGGAAAAATAGGAGGGTCTCAGGTAAAAGATTTGCGGTGGTGTATTTGAGACAAGGGGATTGCAGGGGTACAACAGAACATTCATGGCTCTCAGGCAAAACTGAGGTAACAATAAGGAGGAGATGTGCATGTCAGCAGTGAGACAAATGACACAATCCATTAGTAAGGTGGGGAGGGTGAGCAGAAGATTAAAGAATTGCCATTCGAAAACCAAATTGTGCCAACATCTTTATGCTGGGGTTTCTCATCCATCCCACATTGACTTTCAAAAGAAATGTTTTCTCTGTGGAGCTTCCTCCCCTCACATAACAAAAAATTAAAAAATAAAAAACACCAGAAAGATTGTTTCTATTTCACAGCTCTGGGAGAGTTTAAAAACACCATTTAGATTGCCAAACTATGTCACACTCACCACTGTATCTCAAAACTAACAACTATCACTTTGAACCAGCCATAGTTAGGTACAGTTTTTGGATCATTAGTGCCTTATGCTATTGGTGAGCCTTAAAGTAGTTGTGGGAAGCAACAAATAAAAGCCTACCTTGATCTTGGTCAAAGGCTTTGACGTTTTACCTGCGGGGTCAGTCAAAGGCCAAGTAATCCTTCCATGGCCCTTGGCTAAGTAGGTGGCGGTTCATATATTCAATGTCACACCATATGTTAGCTGCGATTACTGTGCTCACCATGAATCTTTCTTCTCATTATACCACTCTTCATTTTGTAGTATTTTAATATTAAGCAGCCTTTCCTCTGCACAGAATGACACTCATACTACCCCATTTTGCCTTTTACCTAATCACATTTTAACTATTTTACAATCAAGGAGAATGGGATTTCTATCTTAATGTCAATTTATTGATTGAAAAAACAGTTGAGGGAAATATAAAAAAAAGTAGGAAATTCACAATTTAATTCCGAAATGACCATATTTAACTGCAGGGTGACTCTTGTTTTCTGTACAAAGTAGCCTGCAGATCATGTGTTTCAATCCTGAGATGCAACTTTCAGAACAATCAATGATCCCTCTAGTGTTTCCACCTGGGGAACTTACTATCACAAACACAAAATAAATGCAAAATTGAAAGTTGTGTTCCTCAGATGCCATTAACAGTCTGCTAATTTTTGGTGAGGAGAGACTCACTCGAAGCCGTATTGCAGGTCTTATATATGATTGATTAGATAACTGCATAGCTCATCTTTATAACATAGAGATTGAAGATAAGAATTTTTGATTTGGCGTTTTTGACAGTGTTGGGATGATGGTGTGGTAGTTGATTGTTATTGATATCTAAGCCTTGTGAGAGATGGTAGGCAAACAAAATATCGTTTTTTTATATGGACCTACCATAATATCGATGTTTTATTATCGAAGGGACAGAATATAGAAGGTAAGTAATATCGATTTTTTTTATATCGAAGGGGCAGAATTTCGGAGGTAAGTAATATCGATTTTGTTAATATCGATGTAATTAATATTGATGTTACTAATATCGATGTCAGTAATATCAATGTTACTAATATCGAATTTTATATGATTTTTATGTATATTATTATGTATTTAATATGTATTTTTTTTAAATGTAATTTAGGTACATTTTTCATTTTAGTACCGTAGCTGGTTGTGGGTTTATAGGGGAATAGGGTGGGAAGTAATTTAATTATACTAAATTCATTATTCATTTTTTAGGAATTATAAAATATTTTAATTATTTGTTAATTCATTTTTATTAATTGGTAACTTATTTTAATTAATTGAATAATTGATAATTATGTTCTGTAGCCGGTTGTGGCTTAATAGGGGAATAGGGTGGGAAGTAATTTAATTATACTAAATTAATTATTAATTTTTTAGGAATTATAAACAAATTTTAATTAAGTGGTAATTAATTGAAATTAATTGGTAATTTAGTTTAATTAATTGATTTATTGATAATTATGTTCTGAAGCAGGTTATCAGTTTATAGGGGAATAGGGTGGGAAGTAATTTAAATGTAATTAAGAATTAATTTATTTTCATTAATTGTTTTTGCTAATTATATTATTGGTAATTAATTATTAATAGGTAATTAATTTGTATTACTTGGTAATTACTTTTAATTAATTGATGAATTGATAATTATGTTAAGTGTATTATTTTATTATTTGCGTTTGTTGTGTGACAATAGGGGAATCGTGTGTAAAGTAATTAATATGTAATTAAGTAGTTATTACAATTATAGTTAGGTATTGATAAATACTTTTTGGGATATTAATTAATAATTGGTAATTATTTTTTAATAATTATTTATTGGTATTTGTAAATAGTTCAGATTAATTTAATAACTAATTTTTATAATATTTTAAAATATTAATTTATTTATAAGTATGTTATATTTAACTTCTACGCTATCCAACACTTTCCCTACTGTTGCATTCTCTGGAGTGAGAATTGTAATGTTTACACCTACGCTAGCCAACACATTCCCCACTGTTGCACTCTGTGGAGTGGGAATAGTAATTTTTACCCATACGCTATCCAACACTTTCCCTACTGTTGCAATCTCTGGAGTTAGAATAGTAATTTTTACCCCTACGCTATCCAACACTTTCCCTACTGTTGCACTCTCTGGAGTTGGCCTAGTAATTTTTACCCCTATGCTATCCAACACTTTACCTACTGTTGCACTCTCTGGAGTTGGAATAGTAATGTTTACCCCTACGCTATCCAACACTTTCCCTACTGTTGCACTCCCTGGAGTGGGAATAGTAATTTTTATCCCTACGCTATCCAACCCTTTCTCTACTGTTGCACTCTCTGGAGATAGAATAGTAATTTTTACCCCTACGCTATCCAACACTTTCCCTGCTATTGCACTCTCTGGAGTTGGAATAGTAATTTCTATCGCTACACTATACAACACTTTCCCTACTGTGCACTCTCTGGAGTGGGAATAGTAATTTTTACCCCTATGCTATCCAACACTTTCCCTACTGTTGCACTCTCTGGAGTTGAATAGTAATTTTTACCCCTACGCTATCCAACATTTACCTTATTGTTGTTTGGAGTTGGAATAGTATTTTATTCCCTCTGTTACTTAATATTTTTTGTATTGTTTTAGTTAATGTAGTATATCATTAATTAAAAAAAATATTAAAAGTAAATTTAATGTTTTTCATTTGTTTTGCATAATTATTTAATTTTTATTATTGTTAATATTTTATGTGTATTGATGAATTTGTCAGTTATAATATTTTTAATTATTTATAAGTTATTACAATAAATATTAAAACTGATTATTAAGTATATTATATATTATATGTAATTGTTTAGTTAATTTAATTAATTTCTTATTAAATTATGTAAATTACTTATTGATTTTAAATAATATAAAATATGTTTTACTATGTTTAATATATTTTTAGGTATTTTTTAATTAATTTTACATGTTTTTTAATTTAAAAAAATGATTTTTTTTCAAAACAATATTTTTGACATGAATATTTTTTTTTAATATTTTCGTACTTACCTTGTAGATAGGATGTCGATATTGTTGACATGGATATTATTGCACCGATATTTTTGTATCTCAATATTTTGTGTTTCGATATTTTGTCAGACATTCGTGAGAGATGCTTGTGATCTGAGAATCATATGCTGGCTGAAAATTTCAGACGACTATGAACTTTTGAGGCTGAAATCGGCAAAGAAGTGTGTTGGAAATCGGGGTCTCTAGTTGGCAATGGTTTGCACCTTTGTCCAAGTAGGGACCCTTGCTTCTAGTCAGGATAAGGGGGATACACTTCTAAAATAACCCCTGCTTACCCCCTTGGTAGCTTGGCACGAGCAGACAGGCTTATCTCAGAGGCAGTGGGTAAAGCATTTGTGAATACATACAGGAACACAGTGAAAACACTACAAAGGGACACCATACCAGTTTAGGAAGATAAGTAATCTTTATCTAAACAAGACCAAATGGCAAAAATCTACAATACAGTATCAAAAATAAGGTTCTTAAACTGTAGAACTAGTTCAGTTCAATGCAAGTTGTAAATGCAACACTTTTCCAACAAAGTACCTTAGGTGCGTCACACAATACAAACAAAAGGGTCACAGGGAAGGTGATACATCAGTTCCTTGCTTTAGGGTTGGTGAGGCATCTGTTTCTTACTGCAGCACAGGGGAGGCAATGCGTCTGTTCCTTACCGGAGAGGAGGGGATGCGTCTGTTTATTACTGTGTTCCAGTTATGATGCGACAAGATGGCGCCTCGATGCGTAGCGACGATTCAGTGGGATGTGACAAAATGGCAGCTCGATGCGGTGCGACAATCCAGATGACACGTGAACGTTTGCAGCCACAAAGTAGGTGCTGCAACAATCTTCTTGGTGATACGGAATCAGTGCGGATGCGACACGCTTCTTCCTTGTTGCATCGATCTTCCAGCTCCAAACAACAAACTGTCTCTAGAAGTCCTAAACAGCGGCAGGCAGCTCTTTGCAGGTTGGAATTCAAGGCAAGGGAATTCATAGGAGCTGGGGGTGAAGTCTTTGTGTCCCTGAGACTTCAGACAGGAGACAAGCTCAATTTCAAGCCCTTGGAGATCTTCCTCAAGATGACAAAGCAATCAGTAAAGTCCTTTTTTCTCCTTTCCTTGGCAACAAGTAACCACTGCAGGCCAACCCCAAACAGCAAACAGCACAGGGGCAGTAATCTTCCTTCAGCTTCTCCGGTTCTTCTCCTTGGCAAAGGCTACTCTTGATTTCCCTGAAGTGATCTAAAGTTCAGGGGTCTGGGTCCCCTTTTTATACACACAAATTATTTGTTCTCTGAAGGCAGAAAGTGTCTGTACCCAGCCAATACCAGTTCTGTCCTCACTGGTGCAGCTTCCTGGTGGGAGGTGGAGACAGCATTGTTGAAAGCAGGCCTGGCCCAGGCAGGTGATAGGAAATCTCCTCCCCTACTCTAAATTCAACCCAGGTCCCATTCAGCCCAGCCTTGACTCATCAAACTGCCGGAGCTGCAGCCCTCTCCCAGCTCTTCTCACTCACAAGCCAGACATGCAATACACAAACCTAACAGAGGCACACTGGATGGTTAGGCAAAAAAATACCTACTTTCTAAAAGTGGTATTTTCAAACGTAGAATGTAAAAATCACCCACACTAGAAGATGCACATTAACATTCTGAGTTTAGGAATACTAAACTTTATTTTCCCATCTTGTTCCCAGGGTCAGTTATTTTTATAAGATGTTGTAAACAAACTGCCAATTCTGGCCTATGGGAGCAGATAGCCTTGCAAGAGTAAAAAACGAAATTGGCAGTATTTCAGTATCAGGACATGCCACATACATCAGGGCATGACCTACCTTTCACATACAATGCACCCTGCTCACAGGGGTACCTTGGGTCTACCTTAGGGGTGACTAACATGTAGAAAAGGGAAGGTTTAGGAACTGGCAAGTGTGTGCTCTTGCCAAGTCGACATGGCAGTCTCAGGCTACACACAGGCTCTGCAATGGCAGGCCTGAACCACATTTTACAAGCTGCTTCTGTGGGTGGCACAATCAGTGCTGCAAGCCCACCAGCAGCATTTGGTTTACAGGCAATGGGCACACATGGTGCACTGTAATAGTGTATGATAAGTAAATAAATTAAATAGCCAATCATGGAATCATTAATCCATACGGTACAAAAGGGGGTGGTGATGGACGGAGCCTCTGAATCAATCAAACACTCAGACCCAGTCAAAAGATCTGGGTTTAATCCATCACCGTTCTTTAGCCCACTCTGCCACCCCAGTTCAGACATGGCTATATGCAAATCAGTCTGACCCTGTGCCTCATGGGAACAGTCCAGCCGAACTGCCAAGCTATATCTTCCCTGGACCGGAAAGAAGCTTCTGAGGACCGTTTTCTGGTATTCCAGCCGTCTTCAGCCCGGCTTGCTTGAATCCAGTGGCAAAGTGAGCAAGGGACTCACGTCTGAGCATACCCTGCCCCACTTATGGCGGCCAAAAGCGGTACAAAAGGGGGTGGTGATGGACGGAGCATCTGAATCAATCAAACATTCACACCCAGTCAAAAGATCTGGGTTTAATCCATCACCGTTCTTTAGCCCACTCTGCCACCCCAGTTCAGACATGGCTATATGCAAATCAGTCTGACCCTGTGCCTCATGGGAACAGTCCAGCCGAACTGCCAAGCTATATCTTTCCTGGACCGGAAAGAAGCTTCCGAGGACCGGATTAATCCATACAACAATTTACAACAGGAAGCACTTGCACTTGGGCACTGAACAGCAGCTGCAAAGTGCCCAAAGCATCTAGACCAGCAAAAACAGATGAGGCAACAGCAAAAAATGGTTGGGAGACCCACACCAATGGTGCCAAGTCTAACAGAGTGTTTTTGAAACAATTACGTATTTGATAGAATTGAACACCAATGTCAATTTTTAGAGAATGTATTATTAGCCTGATATTTGAGAATTAATGAGGTTTGTGTAATTGTTTTGTGACATTTGTGCAAGCTCTGTTTGTGCAAATTGTTGTGTGAAACAGAAACAAATAAAAAAAATGTTAATAATAGGTACGAGTGGGATAAATTCACTTTTGTAAGATAATTATTCTTTGTTTTGTGGTGCCTCTAGGTGGTTTTCTGTACTTATTACTGCAGAAAGCCAACTGGTGTATGTGATCCACTGGGTGCAGGACATCTTAACTTCTTAGTTGACCGCAAGAATAATAATTTCCATAAGCCTGCAGACCATGTCCTTAATGTCATACAATTTAAATATATAACACTTAACCTTTCAAAAACAGTTATGCAATTGCTGATGCACTTTCTTTCTCACTTCCTGAACATAATCATTTATGCACCGAGGGCAGATTTATCAAGGGCTTGCGTTGCCCTTGCATGGTGTAAGGTGACACAAGTGTAACGCAAGCCCTTAAGTTTAACATGTGTCTTTGCCTGGCATAGTAAATCTGGAGTAATGCAAGGCAGAGAGAGCAAGTCACTGCCTTGCATTACCCTGCTCTGGGAAGACATTTACTCGGTGGCGTCTGGGTGCTCCCATACCTCCTCCAAGAATTGTTGGCACATTCCCAGATTTATTAACACTAGAAAACCTGGGAATGTATCAAGATGGCACACCTTCTCAGGAGGTGTGTAAGGAGGAGAAATATGTTTATTGCTCCTCATTTTTTCCTCTTTCTTCCTATGCTGCATTCTACAGCACAGGTACAACCGGGAAAATCCTCTGGGGATTGTTTTTGTGCTAGAAGGTTTCCCTTCCTGATTAAATTACCATCCTGGCTGGAAGGCTTGCACACTTGCACCTCAGTGCAAGGGTGCCTGTGTTGGCACTTAGCAGCCACAAGTGTGCCAGTGCAGAGGGAGAGCTGGAATGCGCCATATCTTAGTGGGTTCTGGAGAATTCTTCTTGAGAGCGTTTTAGAAACATTTTTTAAATCAATTGGTGAAATATTACATTTTCTAAGCACAATGCTTGCACAAATGTGTGCAAAACTTAAAAGGGAACCCAGGAAACAGTACAGTAGTTTCATAATGTGCCAATAAAGTCAAATGCCAGGAGTTGGCCTTCTTTTTTTTTACAGAATTTGGTATGTAGTCCCCCTATACGTTAGGAAACACCTTCAGTGTGACTTTGCCAACATTTTGTCATCTATGCAACTCATATGCCATGGGCCCCCTGCTAATGCTAATAATTACATATGTATCAGCACCTGAATGTTACCATTACCATTACCGGAGTGCCCATATACCATGGGTGCTTCATAAGTTCAGAAATACCTCCAGTGTGTCTAGGACATCTTTTTCTCTTGAGTACCTCCCCTCCTCAATGTGTCATGGTTACCCTCCTCTCGGCTAAGAATTAACTCCCATATCCCAGCCCCAGAATCTTGCCAAGGCTATCCATGTAACCAAGAGTTATCACAGTTCGCTAGAGTCTGCGTTTTGCCACAGGTGCCCTCCTATGTGCCAAGAATGACAAGTGGCAGCATGATGTCTGGGTGCCTCCATAAATAAAGAAGTACCTCTAATATGTCATGGGCAGAGGCAGAGTTGCTCGCATGACATTCACTCAAAAACACGCACTCTCTCTCTCACATTCACTCATTCCACATCACTCACAGATTCTAACTGACTTACACGCAGGCTCCCTCACTCTCCTTCAACCACTCCTATTCTCACACTCACTTGTTTTCACTCCTACTTCACACATCAGCTGTTTCTATACATATCATAGGATTCTATTGCACAGTTTTAATGGACCTCAATTAATCCCCCTCTTACGGATGGATTGCTGAGTTTGTCTTTACCATGCTTCAAACTTGTTACCTTCAAATGACTGCAGACAGCAGCAGTGATCCTTAATTAGTACCCTTATTCTTATGAGTTTCTCATGTACGTTTTCAGTAAAACTTCTGAAAAGACAAATCAGCAACTCCCTCAATGTTTTTTTTCAAAGGCACTGAAGCGTTTAGAGAGTGTTTTTCAGCTGCTCAAAGGGCATCGCAGTCCGTGGTTTCGACAAGATTGAGCCACTTGAGGTGTGAGCCCGAAATGGCGTTGGCGTGGACTGCTCTGATGTCCCAGTCTGTGTAGTTGACACACACCTGTCACCCTGGATTATCTTTTATTGCGGATATTTGGCAATGTGCCTTGCAAGAGTGTTCTGTGCTAAATTCAGCAGCACTATCAGCGGGCTTCTATGCCATTCATCACACCCCGCATGTCTGTCCAGGTCAGATTAATTCTTGGCGCACAGCTCTGCTCGCATCCCTTCATGCTCACCTCGGAGCATCATTTGAATGTCCTTCCGCCTTTCAAGGAACACTGGCATTTCGTCGATACGCTGTCTACATCCTGGCATGCCTAATTTGTTTTCTTATGGTTAGCATTGTCTAAAGGGTAGAAGCGCAGCCAGTAATATACCACCATTAAGTACACTTTAGATTCAAAATGCGGCCATTCCATTTTTTCAGTGCGGGGAAGTTTAATAGAACGCTTTTTTACGCGCGTTCCATCTTTGAGTGACAGCTGATCGAATCTACTGTGTTAATGATGCAGATAGGTATGCTGACCTTCGACTTTGCCCTCGCAGATGAGAATGTACTGCAGTAGTTACTTGCTGCTTAAAAAGTGGATGCTGCCTGCACCGAGCCCACACATATCCCGTATACATATTGTACATGTTCACAGCCAACACCAGTAAATGATATGGTACAAAAGGCACCTCTGAAATACCTGCTTCATTATAACTCACCGTTTTTTTTCTCGTATTTTTCCTACTTGTTAGGGCATGGTTTCTGGTTCAGATACATCGATCGTCACCTTCCACAACACCCTATTTATTCGTCAGTTGTTGGCAACAAACTTGGCAACAAGTGCGCAAGCTATCCCATTGACCTTTTACCTGTGGAGGGAATAGGCCACGTTAGTCAAATACATACAGTAAATACCTACATTTACTAAAAACTGTCTTCATCCGCCTTCTCCTTTCCCCTGTCACCAACTGGCTCCTGGGTAAAAGGAAAAAAATAGACAAAGATTCACCGTTTTTGCAGGAAACTCCTGGGCTTGGGACTAAGCAGCCCATCACTATCTGTCCATGAAGAATTGGGTCTCGTTTAGATGGGTGACTGCGTGAAACTGGCCTTATTTTTATTGTGGATTTCAGTGAGGGTTGGTGAGCACATGGCGTCCAACCTGGATGTGATTTGAGATTACCTTGGGTGTGTGCATAGCCATAAGATAGCATGGTTAAACGACATCAAGCTTGTTGCCCTATCCTATCCCTAAGCCGCCCTGATTTGTTTCATTGAAGCCATCTTCTCAAAAAGGAGGACTGAAGATTCAGCAGGGAACTGTTTCTAAAGCACCTAAAAAAACAGAGAATCCAAGGAGCTCGAGAAATCCACTACCAGACCTCTCCCACTTCTGAAAACCATGCTGGCCCTGAACCCTGCCTTTCTGTTGTTAGACACCCTTGGGAAAGATCACTTTTAACCAAAGTTCGCTGGGGCACAATACATTCAGCTATTTGCTTCCCTCCCGGCCGGTTTAACCCCAAATTGATTCTGGATTGCCCTTGTGATGGCTGCTCCCTTCAGAGCTCGGAGCACCTGGTATTATTCTGTAGTCATTTTGGATTTTTAAACCAAAGGTATCTATCACCACTTCTGAAGCCTAGGGGGCTTCACCAGTTTTAGTCGGCTTTCTGCATTTATAGCTGCTCTCTGATCATACTGTGATGTTGGCTGTTTCTTCTTTTCTGAAAGGTGCCTTACATTGAAACAAAATCATGAATTTTTAAACAGTTTTACTGTGCTTTGACTATGAGACCAGCTGGACCTATTTTATGATGTGTTGTTTTTAATTGGTAACAGCAGAAGTAATTTTTATGACTGTGGTGTTTTATTTCTCTTTGTACTTTATTTAACGGCTGTGGTTTTATATGTTTTTATCCGTTATGAATATGCTTTATATAATAGAACAAAGTTTCATTCATTCATAACTCACCAAAAGCAAAAGCCTTGGGAATTATACTGCATACAATTGCAAGAGGCAGAGTTGAATCCTTCCAGAAAAACCATAGTCCTAACAGAAGTAACATCATCTGCCCTTTGACCTCAGAGGCATTACAGGGAGCTGCATCACACAACCTTTGAGTCAATCATTACAGGAAGAGGAAGGCTACTGCACGTTAATAAACAATAACAGATCATAAGCAAAAGCAAAAAGTACAAAAACGTTCAAAAGGCAATATGGCCGCGATACCCGACACCCCCTCTCAACACACTCCCCAAGGATGGGAAACCGGAAACAGTTCTGAACTTTTGGAAGACGGAAGGGAGTGACCCTCCCGGCCGTATTTATTAAAATATGAAACAAAATAAAACATTAAAATAACAGTTTCATATTATGTACAATTTCATTACCACATTGCGATGTTTTGGCTAACCTTAACATATTCTCTAATACAAAGGTTCTCCTAGCCGAACTAACATCCTACAAAACATTAACTTGAAATTTTGAATTTGTACATCCTAACGTTTAAGGGCCAACGGCAAGGTCGTAACCGGTGTCAAGATCCCTAAACCCGAAATATCCCCCTCACTTGTGAGGGGCGACCGCACAGAGGTGTACCTCAAGTGCAACTACCAATTTCCCTTGACTTGACGGGGGCCCCAATAAACTCGACGCCACTTAAAGGTCGTTCGAGGACTCGTGTGAGGTATCTAGAAGGTAGCGTAGACCCCCTCCCAAACCCCACACAACTTACCACATCTGCCGTCGCAGATATCCTGGCCACGGGAAATTCCCCAGGAGGGGGCTGTAGCCCCTCCTACCCAGGAAGGGGCCTTGACCGCCTTTCCTTTCCTTTCGGCGTCCCATCCTTAGAAGGGACCGCCTACCCGTTGAGGGGCCAATGGCCACCTCCCTCGAGCGCTCCCATCCGTAATGGGTGACGCCCACTCATAGGGATCTACCAATTAGTGCTCACCGATCATGACCTTACCGCCCGACCAAAAATAAATACGACAATTTAACTAAATTACTCAATTACTAAACAACCATAAACCATTTCACGTATGATTACTGATCAATACTTAGTGCAGAATTACTTTATTTGAAAAACATATTGTAGCTGACCATTCTTTATTGCATACTAAGAATAACACGACAATCACCACAACCTGCAAGAAATAGAATTACCACATCAAAACTTTATTCAAAACAACTGGCTGTCCTCAGGGGCTGGTGGGTGGGTTCAAAATTGGCTCTTCGTTCCGTCTCGAGCTCACGTGCAGCGAGGGGGTGCAGCTTCAGAGCACAGGAACAAGAGGATGCGTTCTTGGCTTGTTGCTCCTTTTATCCGTCTTCAGGGCGGGCGTAAACCCGCCCCTGCCTGCCCTTAGGGCGTGGCCAGCCACATCAGTGTCTAGGCCAGCCCACTCGAGGGCGGGAAACAGCACGCCCCGGCTACGCCGCTTCGGGCATACCAGCCGAGGCTCGCCTCCCGCCCAAAAATGGCTTCCCGGGGGGCTCGTGGTACTCGGCCATACGTTCGGGGGGACCGAATGGTCGCCCCTTTCCATATGGCCGCGATACCCGCCACCCCCTCTCAACACACTCCCCAAGGATGGGAAACCGGAAACAGTTCTGAACTTTTGGAAGACGGAAGGGAGTGACCCTCCCGGCCGTATTTATTAAAATATGAAACAAAATAAAACATTAAAATAACAGTTTCATATTATGTACAATTTCATTACCACATTGCGATGTTTTGGCTAACCTTAACATATTCTCTAATACAAAGGTTCTCCTAGCCGAACTAACATCCTACAAAACATTAACTTGAAATTTTGAAATTGTACATCCTAACGTTTAAGGGCCAACGGCAAGGTCGTAACCGGTGTCAAGATCCCTAAACCCGAAATATCCCCCTCACTTGTGAGGGGCGACCGCACAGAGGTGTACCTCAAGTGCAACTACCAATTTCCCTTGACTTGACGGGGGCCCCAATAAACTCGACGCCACTTAAAGGTCGTTCGAGGACTCGTGTGAGGTATCTAGAAGGTAGCGTAGACCCCCTCCCAAACCCCACACAACTTACCACATCTGCCGTCGCAGATATCCTGGCCCCGGGAAATTCCCCAGGAGGGGGCTGTAGCCCCTCCTACCCAGGAAGGGGCCTTGACCGCCTTTCCTTTCCTTTCGGCGTCCCATCCTTAGAAGGGACCGCCTACCCGTTGAGGGGCCAATGGCCACCTCCCTCGAGCGCTCCCATCCGTAATGGGTGACGCCCACTCATAGGGATCTACCAATTAGTGCTCACCGATCATGACCTTACCGCCACAGGCCGGATAGTTGACCGGCTATCCGGACCCCCCACACACTCCTACCTAAAGGTCATGTCTTAAAGTCCCCAGCCAAGCTATCAGGTCTCCTATGAGTAACTCGTTCCCCACCCGGGACAAATGAACACCATCACCCAAATACATACTGTCCCCTTTAATACAACCATGCGAAATAGAATGCAGTGTACTTGAACGGAACAATCGACTCACTTTATTATTAATCTTCCTTACTGAATGATTCAGAGCAGAAACAGAAAGAGCCCCCCGCCACACTTTTCGCGGTATCATATGGGACCATGCGATTGTGCACCCTGGAACTCTTCTCGCTAACCAACTTACAGTGGAAAGCATTGCCTCAAGAAGTAGTCGTCTACCAGTGGACACCAAATCGTTGCCCCCAAGATGTACTATGACTATAGCCGGCGGTGACCTCGTCCGCCCTAACAAACCCTCAAAAAATGATTGAAACTGGTCAATACAGAGCCCGCCCTTTCCGTAGAAGGACACACTGTACCCGTATTCCCCAGCCACGTGAATCATGTCACCTGCTTTGAATACGTCCGCGGCCCGCCTCACGTATGAGTGGCCCACGACCCACACCTCCTTTTTCACAGCCGGTGATGTCTGACCGCTGACCCGGTGTTGGGTCGACTGCACAGTCCGCCCCGCCTCGTAGGCTTGCGCAACTGAAAACCAAAGAAAACAAGAAGCGTGAGTACATCATTACAGCTTCACAACATGTGCAACCGCACATACCTTTTATAACAGTTCGAGGACCAACGCCCCACACGTTTAACTTGTTCGACATTTAGACCCCTGGCTGTAGCCTCTGTAGAAGCCCCTATCAGAAAGGAATGGGTCCCAAACTCGCCGGGGTTCAAGCCCGCAGCGGAGATTGACATCGCAAGCACCCGCTGAAACTGAAACCTCGTCAGTGGGGTGGTGTCAGCGTGTCGCAACAATGTCCCCCCCCATGATGCCACCCTTTGCGCTAAATATTCTTCTACGCAACTTACAGGGCACATGGAGGACCCGGGAATCCTTTGTATGATTATGCAGTCCCCCATCGCACCCTGGTCGGTCTTGGACCTGACAAACGAGATGGACATTGTCTCCCCTCTGACCTGAACGTGCTCTCGGCACAGTCCCCCCCTCACATCCCGCTTGTTCCTCGCCACTAGTTCGCTTACCCGCATAGCCCCATGGAATGCCAGCGCAAAAGCGGCTCGGAATAACACTGTTTCATACTGGGATGAACACGTTGAAGGGAGTACAGATAATAACAGGGCCAGCCTATCCAGACCTATCGGGCGCCTTTCATCTACTCTGCGACCCTCAAGGCGTTGCCACCCACGTAGCGCTTTTTGTACAACGAAAGACGCTGTCGGGTCCTGGATCCCATAAGCCCTAGCCACAAAGGAAATGGCTGCCCGATGCCTCTGGGCAGTAGCCACAGATTTGCCTGCCTGATGTAAAGACAGCAGGAAATTTACTACCCACTCCTCCTGGCCCCAAAGCTCCCCTCCAGCAGTCCCCAAAAAGGCCAAATAGGAACGGAACGCCCCTTCATATGCCTTCCTTGTCCTGGGTGCTAAACTCTCTCCCACGAGGTTTCGTAGTTCGGGGCACCGAGAGACCAGAGAGCTTCGGGAAAGGGTGCCGCCACCGGGTCCGCTGTGGGCAGAAAACCCCAGAAGGCCTGCATACGGAAACGAGAAAGCGCATCAGCCGCTTGGTTCATCACCCCCGGCACATGTCTTGCCTTAAATAGGACATTCAATTGCATACACAACAAGACAATTTCTTTCAGCAGCCTCAGGATCCATTTGCATCGTGCCGCCTGGCTATTGATACACTCAACCACGGTCATGTTATCAGACCAGAATACCACAGAGTGATCTCTAAACCCCTCAGGCCAAGTTTTCAGGGCCACCAGAATGGGGAACAGTTCAAGAAAAGCAATGTTACTCGTCAACCCATCCTCATGCCACCATGACGGCCATTTTTGAGCCGACCATTGTGTGCCAAAGATGGCACCAAAACCAATGCTCCCTGCCGAATCTGTCCACAGCCCCAGCTCCTCGGAGGACGCCGCCGGTTTGTTCCAGACAACTCGACCATTGAAATCCGCCAGAAATGCCAACCAAATGCGCATGTCCTGGTGAACCTCGGCCGAGAGCCTCGTGCGATGGTGACCCTCCTTCAGGCCGACCATGGCCTGAGCGATCGAGCGGGAAAAGGGGCGGGCCATCGGTATTACTCTCAGGGCAAAATTCAGCTGTCCCACCAATTGTTGTAATTGCTGCAACTTAACCTTAGACTGACTAATACACGTCTCCAGGGATGCCCTGAACCTAAGCACTTTTTCTCTTGGTAAACGAAAACAACCCTCCTCCGAGTCGAGCTCGATCCCCAGAAACTCGAGGCAAGTCGAAGGACCCACCGTCTTACCGGGTGCCAATGGCACACCAAAATGGTTCATTAAGACACAAAATTCATTCAAAGCCTGACCACATTCCGGATCCCCGGCTGCCCCTAGAAACAAAAAATCATCGAGATAATGCATAACCTGATGAAACCCCGTCTTCCTTGTGAAGACCCATTGCAGGAAACAACTGAACTGCTCGAAATAGGAACAAGATATAGAGCACCCCATTGGCATACATCTATCCATGTAATAGTGTCCCTGAAACATGAAACCAAGAAGACGCTGATCGTCTGGATGTACCGGGAGCAACCGGAACGCTGACTCGATATCAGATTTCGCCATCAGCGCACCGGGCCCTAGGCGATTCAAAATGGCTACGGCCTCATCAAAAGATGCATACCGTACTGAACACACTGCCGGGTCTATCGCATCGTTTACGGAAAAACCACGTGGGGCTGATAAATTATGTATCAGCCGAAACTCACCCGGGTCCTTCTTGGGGACCACCCCTAAGGGGGAACAAACAAAGTTAGCAACCGGTGGCACATTAAACGGACCGGCGACTCGACCTCGAGCCACCTCTTTCCCAATCTTCTCCTGTACCACGGTCGTGTGCTGCAAGACTGATATTTGGTTTTTACATTTCGCTAAACCCTGAAACTCCCCCACTGGGATGCGGAAACCATATGAAAACCCGTTCCGCAACACCCCAGCGGAAGCGTGGTCCGGGTATTCGCTGAGCCAAGGAATCATTGCCATGGTATCAATCGGAGTAGGTAAAGGCGCCCCTCGGACTATTTCAGACCTGTTTGGCGCCTCCTCTACCCCCGTTATCACCCGTTTTGGCTCTGCACATGGACTCAGGATGGGACGCTTGCCCACACCCGCTACATTCGTGCCTAAATTTGCATGACCCCTGGGGCCTCGTACATTTACCCCTGTTAAAGTTCCAACAACTCCCCTTTTTACCTGTGGTGCCGTTCGGCCTGGACTGGTATTCGTTACTCGCGCCTGATCGAAAGGAGGTCCCAGAATATTGGCGGGAGAACTTCCCCACACTACTCCCTACTAATGGCAAATTCAACATACCAGTATCCGCCATTTTTGACCATGACACAGAATCGTAACAATCCCAAGTTAAGTTTTTATCATGTTCTTTCGCTTTTCTGAAAATATTATCGTAACAGAACCACTGATTGCCCCCATGTGACACGGAATACCCCATGATCCGTGACTGATAAATCGGCAATTCAGACAGTAATTCGGGCCTACGATCGCCCAGGATGGATGTAAAAATCCCCCACGCCTTGCCCCAATTGCCAATGTTCTCATTTACCTTGAAGGCGGCCATCTTTGCGCGCCAAACACTCGGATGCATGAGCTCCTTTTGGCTCTTAACATATTCCATCTCATAATGATCGGTAAGCAACGAGAAGATGTTTACATACTCATCTGCCCATATCTTCTCCTTAATAGCTAGAGGGACATGTTGACCCAACTTTTCCCTTCTTGACGGGGCAGACTCATCCCTCGCAATCGGCAATGGCCGCTTACCTGAACCGGAAGCTGTATCTGCGGCTGAGCCTACCCCAGGTGGCTTTCCTCCTGCCGCGGCCGGCGTGATGACTGGCGATTCTGCCTTCGCCGCCTCCCTTGTTTCACGCAGTTGCCTCATCAAAACCCGTGTGTCGTCAGCCGTGGCGCCCTCGTTATTTTTACCCAACCACGCTGCTAATTGTGCTGCCAGCTCGGGCGGCATATCCTCCCCGGACACGGGGGTGACCACCACGGGAATCGGATTCCCCTCCGCCGGCACCGGAGTTGGCTCTTCGAGTGGGGTACAGGGAACCGGGATGTCCCCTCCAGCTGCTCCCCTTCTGGGCCTCTTGCCTTTTCCTCCCGGAGCTGCTCCAGCCAACGGACGTTTCGGTTCCTCTTCTCCATCTTTCTCCGCCATTCGCTTCTTTAGGTCGGTCACCTCTTTCATAAGAACACGCAGCATCTGGTCGGTAGTCATTCGCTTTCCAACTTTCTTAGGCATTCCCCAACAGAGTATCTGTAAGACAAACAAGAAAGATTACCACATTCAAAATTGGCTCTTCGTTCCGTCTCGAGCTCACGTGCAGCGAGGGGGTGCAGCTTCAGAGCACAGGAACAAGAGGATGCGTTCTTGGCTTGTTGCTCCTTTTATCCGTCTTCAGGGCGGGCGTAAACCCGCCCCTGCCTGCCCTTAGGGCGTGGCCAGCCGCATCAGTGTCTAGGCCAGCCCACTCGAGGGCGGGAAACAGCGCGCCCCGGCTACGCCGCTTCGGGCATACCAGCCGAGGCTCGCCTCCCGCCAAAAAATGGCTTCCCGGGGGGCTCGTGGTACTCGGCCATACGTTCGGGGGGACCGAATGGTCGCCCCTTTCCAAAACACACCTATTTTAAAGGACCATTAGTATGAGGGATTGAAAACCAGGTCTCTGTTAATGTTTCTATATGGACAATTAAAGTGTAAGAGATTCTTCAATGCCACCATATTTGATGAAATCTCCTTCTTTGATAACATTTATCGATGTGCGAATTGGAAACGACTAGAACATGGTCTAAACAGAATAACTTGCAAGAAAATTAGTGGAATGTATTTTACACAATATATATCATCTTTTAATTATATATACTACATTGCGAACTTTATTTCTTGGGACTGTAGTGTACACCGACGTGGTTCTATGTGGATGTTCCAAGAATGTAAAACGTTTTTCATTTCCAAGAACATTTCATAAGTGAGGGTAAAGAAATCTTACTGTGTTACTTACTGTGTATCAAAAGCCGGCCCAGGATGTCAGATCTCGTCCGGATTTCCAGAATAACCAATAACTCTGCAAATAATTTCCAGTAGATTTTTTGTATGCAACTGTGTTTCATGCAAATATCCTAACAATCCTCCTGGGCCTGTGTTGAATACAGCTGTTATAGAGGATAACGCTGACTTTATCACTGATCTGATCTATTAACAGCTGCAATTCAAGGGTTAGGGGCTTATTTAAACATGATGGACTCTACGCTGGCCCTCCAGATCAGCGGAGAGTTGTGCTGCTTTGCCCTGGTGCAGTGTAGAAGGACATATTAAGAAATATGAACCAGGCAAGTGGAACTCTCCGTGATCTAACAGAACTGCTTCCATAGCGTCCCCACTGAAGGCAGTGAACTTTTGCTGTTTGGACATTGTGTTTAATGAGTCTGCACAGGAAAAATGCTTATTTTTCAAAAGTAAACTCTCAAAGCAGGAATTTGTTGCAGAAAAACATACAAAAAGTTTGGGACTGACACAATGGCGGTTTTTTTTCTCAGAACTTTGTGGTCATTAGTCTACTTCCCGTTTTGGAACAACCATGCTTTTCCTGGCTGTCCCAAGCAGAACAAATAATGTTGGAAAGCCTGCCTTCTACAGGGCGGATAGTCTGAGGTCCAATGACCAACCGCCCAAAGTCACCCAAGCTGTCGGTGAAAGGTTTCCGTTGGCGCACCCAGGGTAAGCTCCATAATTATAAACACGATGGTTTCCCTGATTTTACAGAGAGCAGCAACCGCAACCCACTCTTCACAGAGCATACATTCTACCACACTCCAAGTAAGGCCCTTATTTACTAAATAGTTTATCTGGAAAAAGTACAACACAATCCTCAGGTTCATTCATAACTTCAGTGAAAAAGGTCATGGATACACACTTGTAAAAGTGTCTTTCACTTTTTATGGGAAACAGTGGTATGTATGAGACGAAAATATCTACACCATGCAATTTACCAGCAGTAATGACCTCAGTTCGTCAGGGTGGGCTACCAGTTCTAACATCAAAAAAGGCTTTATCAATTTGAAATGCCCTTACTTAGGTAATACGTAACAACCATATCTTAAATGTCCTTGGCACCAGGGTAATGATATGATCAGAAAGTCTTCATTGTATGACTCAAATATCAGTTTTAAATATATTTTGGAAATTCTACCGTTTTTTTCAAGTATTAGTATGAGTTCTTCAAATACATACATTTCCATCTTATACGCACACTTTTCTATTTTAGTATAAATATGTTAACTAAACCAAACAAAGGCTTCTTATTTAATACGCAGGGCTGCATTCGCAGCTGCTGCCTGAAAGTAGCTTTGAGGTGGGTAGAGGGTAAGGGGCTGGGGGAACAGTGGGGGGATCACTATAAAAAAAATCACTTACACCCCGGCCCGCCATCCTGGCTTGCTGTTGGAAATAGGAAGTAGGAAGGAACAGGGCTCTCATGCTCCCCACGGCCAATCGCAACGCTGCAATGCAGCGTTGTGATCAGTCTGAGCGCCATGACATGGGCTTTAGGGACGGGCATGTTCTAAATGCAGACTCCAAAATATCGACTGGACATAATATCGAGTTTTAAATATAGACTGGACAAAATATCGACTGGACATAATATCGACTACAAAAATATCGTTTTTCAGGTAAGTGAAGTAATATCGACTGTATAAAATATAGATAGCAAAAATATCGAATTTTTAATAATATATAATATTTTATAGTGTATTTTTATGTAATAATATGTGTGAATAGTGTGTATTAATGTTATAAAATATTTTATTGAATGAATTTTGTTTTTATAATAATTGCGTAATGTAATTCTGTAGCGGGTTGTGGGTTTATAGGGGAATAGGGTGGGAAGTAATTTAATAATAATTAATTAATTAATTAATATATGTTCGTTAATATTTTTAATTAATAATGAATTAATATTAATTAGTTAATTAATTAATATAATTTTGAACATATTTTATTTTGTATTAGTAATTAATTGTTAATTAATTAATTGTAATTAGTTAATTACATTAATTAGAGTAAATTTTTAATTTATATAATTTTGTGTTATTTTTAAGTAATTAATTTGGAAAAAATAATATTAATTATTAAAATAATTACAGCTAATATTCTAATATATTTACTTTATTGTTATTGTTCATTAATAATTAATTGGTAATTAAATAATATTGATAATTTTTGGGTAAAGGAGCATTTTTAGGGTTCAGGGTCAGTTTTCAGTTTTAGGGTAAAGGGGTATTTTTGGGGTTCAGGGTCAGTTTTCAGTTTTTGGGTAAAGGGGCATTTTTAGGGTTCAGGGTCAGTTTTCAGTTTTAGGGTAAAGGGGAATTTTTAGGGTTCAGGGTCAGTTTTTAGTTCATGGGTAAAGGGGTATTTTTAGGGTTCAGGGTCAGTTTTCAGTTCATGGGTAAAGGGCTATTTTTAGGGTTCAGGGTCAGTTTTCAGTTCTTGGGTAAAGGGGTATTTTTAGGGTTCAGGGTCAGTTTTGGGTTTTTGGGTAAAGGGGTATTTTTAGGGTTCAGGGTCAGTTTTGGTTTTTTGGGTAAAGGGGTATTTTTAGGGTTCAGGGTCAACAAATAAGATTGTAAAAAATTATTTTTATTATTTTCATTTATTATTTAATTATTATAATTTAACTTAAGTAGTTTTAAGTATATTTTAGTAATTAAAATTTAATATTAATTTAATTTAACACTGTTTTTAATAAAGTCGATATTTTTTACATCTATATTATTGTTAACGATATTTTGTACTCAATATTTTTGTACTTACCTGTTTGTAGATACAAACTCGATATTTTGACTGTCGATATTTTGTCCACGATATTTTGGCAAGTCGATATTTTGTCCCTCGATATTATTTCAGTGATCCGTAGCAAAGTGGCATGACTGGTTTGGGCGGCCCGAGAGGGCCGACCAAACAGTCATTGCAAACTTGGAGGATAGTACCACTCCTTCCCTGCTCTTCAGACCCACCCTCCCCCCTTACCCAAGCTTCTGCAGCAGGTGGAAAGAATGAAATGGTAATAATATTAGTTATTATCATTTTATTTTTCTCCTTTCTTTTGCTGCTCGGAGGCAGTGGCGCGACACTCCTCCACCTTAGCCGAGGAAGAGCCACTGCTGGGCTGCACACAGGAGAGCTACTTAGAAGTAGATGGAGAGCTACCTGTAGCTCATGAGCTGCTGGCGGAAGAGGTCTGGCTTTGACTGATGGGGGTTCCTGGAGTGGGGCCCTCGCGGCTCTGCATATTACCCTAATGCAAAATTCCTTTAAATAACAGCACTTTCGAGTTTCTTCCAATATTACCACTAGGAATGGTGGGAAGGAAATCACGTTTTTAGGCGACTGCTGAATCCCGCTGAATAAAATATTCTTTGATCAATGACATATGCTAAATCCGAACTGTTCAAAATTTGGAAGAAACGATGAAGCCTTTTCAGCATTTTCGGCCTTTCCAGAGAGTTAAAGTACCCTTACAGAGCGGTATGCAGTTCATCGGACACCACTGAATGTGATAATGTTGGTTAAAAAGCACACACCATTTTAGATAGAGCACATTCATAATATTCTCCCTATTCTTTAAAATTCGCACTTCAATTCCAGAGTCATAGTTTGATGCTATAATGTGTGGTTAAATGGGTTTAAAAGAGGATAAAATGTATATAATGATTCATCCATCCAAGAGGTTTGGTCAGTGTGAAGACAGAAACATAAAACTGATAGTTCCCTTTTAGAAATGTTCCTTTACTTCTTAACAAAGCAGCTTCAAGTGGGCCCCTGTCAAGTCAGGCAGTGACAAAAGTCAATATGCTGGAGTTCAGGACGAGGTGCTATGCTTTGCAATTCAGTACTTTTTAGGCAGAGCCTGCGCTGCACTAGGAAAATGACCTCTTGCAATCGCTGCAGCTTTTGTGAAAGCTCGTGCATGTGAGGCTCACACCCATAGGCCTTTGCGTATGGCTTTAATATGCATTTGGCCAAAGAGGTGTGGATGTCCCAGCTTCTTTCAAAAGGTTCACTCCCAGAGAGTTTTGCTCTCGGGAGCCAGCATCCGCGCACAGGCAATCTGTTTTTCATCATAGACACCTCAGGGCAACAGGACCCGCCCCACCCCACACTTAGCATGCATCCCGCAAATAACACACTAGACACCAGTGTTATATTGGGAAGAAACTGTCGCAGCTTTATTTTATTACATACAACGTTATGTAATCTTAGTGGGTTATCTTACGGGCAATCCAGGGGCAGGCCGCATTCTCGCCACCTGCCCACCTGATGAGCCAGGCAGCACCGTGGCGAACCACCATGTGCTGCCCCTATGGTAAACATAATACTCACGCCCCTTGCGGGGCATACTGGGCAAACCCCCGGTTGCACAGGCCCACAACTGCCCGAAGGACGAATGGGGCGCCGACACGTGTTCCCAGAACCTCCCATGAGGCCCCAGGTCTTAGGCTCTGGCACCCCTATGTGCCCGTTGAGGTCCAGTGCTGAACTTCTCTGCTTCCGGATTGCCCTGTAACTCCGCCTGCAAGAAAATTAAAACATTAAAACGTTCAAACTGTCTTCCACAATCTGACACACAGGGTGAAAGGTTGGGAGGGAAAATGTGTGTTCCCCCGCGAGGACACTATGACGCGTCCTGTGCGGCAAAGAGGCAGAGAAAATGGCGAGGGGGGCTTAAGTACCCCTCGCCCTGCCTGCAGCACCGGACGTGCCCACTCAGCTCCTCCTAGCTCCCCTCGGGACTCCGCCTGCCCGGGGGAGGAGAGAGGCTAGTGAGGGGCGGGGGAAGCCCTCGGTGTCTAAGGGGCCCCCCTCCTGATGGCCACTGCGTGGCCTCAGGCAGCCGCATAGACACCTCAGGGCAACAGGACCCCCAACCCACACTTAGCATGCATCCAGCAAATAACACACTAGACACCAGTGTTATATTGGGAAGAAACTGTCGCAGGTTTATATTATTACATACAACGTTATGTAATCATAGTGGGTTATCTTACGGGCAATCCAAGGGCAGGCCGCATTCTCGCCACCTGCCCGCCTGATGAGCCAGGCAGCACCGTGGCGAACCACCATGTGCTGCCCCTATGGTAAACATAATACTCACGCCCCTTGCTGGGCGTACTAGGCAAACCCCCGGTTGCACAGGCCCACAACTGCCCGAAGGACAAATGGGGCGCCGACACGTGTTCCCGGAACCTCCCCTGAAGCCCCAGGTCTTAGGCTCTGGCACCCCTATGTGCCCGCTGAGGTCCAGTGCTGAACTTCTCTGCTTCCGGATTGCCCTGTAACTCCACCACAGCCCGGCCGGCGGCAACCGTCGCCGCTCGGGCCCCCCCACTACTTAGCTTCCTTCCTACCTGCAACCTTTGTCCTTTTGTCTCGCAATTAACTTTTTCTCAGTTAGCAGTGTCCCTAATACGGGATACTAACACGTTTTACTACTATTGAAGCTACAGCTTGCTTACGCACAGCCCTCCCAATAGCAACCAAGAGGCACAGCCTCAGACCAGTACTTGACCGTAAAGTCTAACTGATTATTAGTGCGTTGTGAGCAACCAATAAAATGGGGGCCTACTGTTGGAAGTTCTATTGTGAGAGAAAGCATTTTGCTATAAATGAAAGTAAACATGTGGGGAAATCTGAAGCCCGCTGTCCCAACTGCTCCATCTCTCAGAAACTAACATAAGAATAAAGATGGAACAAGAGGTAAATAACCTGTCTTTCAGAGAGAAAATATTCTAATTTCTGCCGCACATTCAAATTGGCAAGTTGACAGACTGGAGCTGGTCTTTATCGTAAGGATGACATTGCTCTCATACTCCTTAGTGCCTGAGGTAATAGGCTCACATGCACACTGTTCACCTCGCACATCTGGCCGTCTTACTTACCACTGCATGGCGAACCGAATTGTGCCCCTCACTAAGGCTTAGGAATGAACACATCTTCTGAAATATGAAGCCGATGCCGCGCTTGTATCCTGGGGTACTGAGTGCCGCTTTCCACCTTAAACTCTTTGTACCTTATGCATAATTGCTAACCGCTGACTGAAACTCAGTTGAGGCGCCTATAAACTGAGCTCTGCCCATGCGCCCTAGACGGGAGATCCACCACACGCGCACAACTCTGCCAAAAATGGCATTTCGCCAGGTACAGAGACACCTCTCCCAAAGCATCATCTACCCAGTGCTATTTATGTCCTAACTACACCTAAACACCACTGTCAGAGCACTTCAGAGAAAAATAAAAGAATAAAAAGCTGTTGGGTAAGCTACAGGGCTCGCTGTCCCGGCTACTCCATGGATTAATTGTCAGATCACCATCATCAGGAGCGAGCCTCCACCCAGACCTGTCCATCTCTCTGATAACTAAATAGGTTATGGTTGGAAAACGAAGGAAATTACATAACCATATGCAAGATTTTTATATTTTGCAGCACATTACAGAATGGCGGTTGACAGGCTGATGCTGGTCTTTGTAGTTCGGAAGTCATTGCTTTCTTACTTCGTAGTCTATAGGAAAATTAGGCTTAAAAATTGCACACTATTCACCTCGAAATTCTAGCCTCCGCCAAACCACAGCTTAGAGGACCGAATTGTGCCCATCACAATCAGCTTAAGAATGAACACCACTTCTAAATTCTAGGGAGCCTATCCACCCTAGGTAGTATGTACATGGAAATAACCCCAGGGAGCCTTGTCGATCCCTAGGGGGACCCGGCAGCGGAAGCCCATACCAGCGTGTTGGATGCCGTTAGCCAGCCTCTCCAACTAACATAACAGAGAAGACATGTTAAAACAATGCAGAGCGTGATACCTGGAGTACAGGGATGCCGCTTATCTCGTAGTCCCTTTGTAATTTAGCAGCCTCAAAGATGCAGAGGATTCAAGTGCTCCTACCCTGTGCAAGCCTATGTAGACCAGCTGACAAAGTCGGTCAGGGAAGAGATCTCAAAGCCCGGGAAAGTGTGCAGCTGAGTACGGGCCACCCTGACTACTATTCATGAAGGGCAACTGGCGGGGCCAACACTGCCCCCCACCCAACAGGCTTGATTACCGGTCAGTACTCGATACCTAAAAAGTTGTCCAAACGCTCCCATGCGCCCAGAGGGTGGCAACAAGCCTGCACCCAACATATCTAGCCAGATCAAGCCAACAGCTGGCAAGGGGGGCCCCCTGTCCTAAAAGCCAGACAGTGTTGTGCCTCAAATTGAGAAAAACTGTGCCACGCACCAGGAGCCACCAACCTGAAACTAGAGCGCCGGTGCACTTACTGCTGGAATAGCAGTGACGGGCCCTGCCGCACATAAGTGAGTTCTGGCAGGCTTTCTCACCCAATGAGGTTAAAAGTTATCGAGAGACAGGTGGGTACCCCGCAGCGCTAGGCGGGGAAAAGACAGTGCCCCCTCTCCCTGGAATGGCACAGGTGGGCTTCTATTCATGAATGGTGTACTCGTGCAATATATTGTGCCCCGGCATTAAACCCCAGCAACATGACGGGGAGGACAATAGCAGAGCCTAGCCAGGCAAAGCCTGAACACAAATAGACAGAGAGTACCTTGTGGCATAGCACTCCTACAAGCCCTAACAGGGCTACAATCCATAGCCCGCTAGTACCTATGCTTAAGGAAAATAGCCAACTGTGTAGACGTACTACCCACTAGTGCTTGTCAAAAGGACATGCCCCAAGAACTGCCGAGCGGTCATCTCTTATCTTCCCCTAGTTAGAGGCTCCCAGGATCTGCTGCCCAAGTGACCCTGGGTGTGAAACCAACTCTTCCCCGGGTCGCTTGCATCCGCAAAATAGGTAGCCCTCCGCCAGCGAGTTGTGGCATGGGCATACCTGAATCTAGTGAAGACTGGCAGGCAAGAATTTGCAGTACTTATGCTATACCATGCCCTACATACACATGCCTGAGGTAGTATAGCAAGGAGCCTTCTAAACTTGGGAACCAGTTTGCTGTCTCCTTACACTGTATGCTTCCCGGATTTTCAAAAGTGCGACCACTGCTAGTGCTGTGAAAGACAGTCTGCCTGTAATGCAGCCTCATACCTCTATTTGTACTATGACTCTAGAACCTGCCCACATGTCACTATCTCCTTCTGAAAATCACTTTACCTCCTGCTTGTAATATTTGGTCGTGCATGTCACTATGTTCCATGTAACGTGGCGTATGCTATAAGAAGGTGTTCAATGGTGCTCCCAAATAACCGTTCTGTCCAAAGAACGCGCCTGACACCTGTGGTTAACTGCTGCGGCAACAACAAAAATACAAAAAGATGCAGCGACAATGATGACAAAACTGGGACTAGCTTAGCGTGCCGCATACTAGTGGAATCTGACATTACAGCCGCAAACATGGGCTGGTAATATTAACAACGCTAGCATAGACGCCCAGAGGACACCCCACCAGAATTGCTGCACAAATGTCATACCTATAAGTCCTGACTAATGGCATAATGAGTGGCAGTGCGCTGATAAAAGATCACTCAGCCGCAACCCTGCATTGTGCAAATATAGAATGGTCAATAGTGTGGAACGTGTCATGTATCTATGATGACTTTTCAACTGCTATTTTGAAACACATAGTGCTTGCGTCCACCACAGCTTCGAAATTAGTTCTGGTGGAAACTTTCTGACATGTAATGCACTTATACCTCTCCTGTAGAAAGAAGCATATGTAACTTGCCCATATTCACATATCCACTTGTAATGGCAAGTTAGCTATGCCCTGAAACATTTGTCCACGTATGTCACTTATCTACCTGCAACTAGGTTAGCTATGTAAGGTGTACACAAACCACTATAGCAGGGCATAGTTTGTGTAAGTGGAAACGCTTCCACTTGCTGGTTCAGCAAAATTGACCACCACACTGGAAGCCAGTCTGTCACCCATAGCCCTGCTTAGAGCGACAGAGGAAAGCAGTGACTGTTAATCAAAAGCATGGTCTTGGTAGAATTTGTCTCTACTAGATCAAGCAGCTGTTACACGGGTTTACAGATGTCTACTGGCTACTACGGAGAGCTTTCAAGTTAGTTCCATGTACATATGAGAACTGGCTAATGGAGCCCAACAATGTCTGTCAGTAACAATTAGTGCATATATTTCCCTAATAGCCTGCCGATACATAGAATGCAGAATAATACTTCCTCAGTCTGACCAAAGATAAGGGGGGGGGGGGTGCCGAGGCTTGAAATCGGGGCCATGTACCTTCGAAACCTGCTCTCTACCTCATAATAATAATAAAGGGGCTTGTAAAGCGCATGGTGACGCCATCCCGGCGTGTCCCCGCGCTGTGGAGAAAAGTCAGGGCCAGGATAGGGACTTACAGGGAAAGCAGATGGGTTTTCAGATGTTTTCTGAAAGTGGTCTCTGAATCCGCTAGTCTGATGCTCATGGGGAGAGAGTTCCATTCTTTGGCGGCAATTACACGGAAGGAGCAACCACCCATTCTGGCTTTCTTGATACGGGGAATTTTAAGCAGTCCAGTTCCCCCAGAGCGGAGATTTCTGTTAGGCTCATAGGGGATAGCCAGATCAGTCAGGTAGGGGGGAGCTTTTTGAGAGATGATCCTGTAGCACATTAGGAGTGCTTTAAATAGGACTCTCTTTTTTATGGGAAGCCAGTGCAAAGTGGCTAGAGCTGGTTTGGAGGCTGCTCTTTTAGGAAGTCTAATGACCAGGCGTGCTGCTGTATTTTGGAGTACTTGGAGTCTCCTGATGTTTTTTTGCGTTGTTCCGAGCAGAAGCACATTGCCATAGTCAATCCTCGAGGTCACTAGAGCTTGGGTCATAGTGCGCCTAGCTTCAAGAGGAAGGAGGTCAAGAGTACGGTTTAGGGTTTTCATGACCCCGAAGCATTTTCCTACCACTTTGTGCACATGGCTGTCATAGGAGAGTCTGGGATCAACCCAGATTCCCAGGTTCTTGGCTGCTTTGCAGGGGGTGGGTAACGGCCCCAAACATGATGGCCACCACTCCTTGGTCCAGCTCGTGTCCCTGCCTCCAATTACAAGAACCTCCGTTTTTGAGCCATTTAGCTTCAGGCAGTGCTGGGTCATCCATCCTGCCAGAGCCTGCATGCAGGTTTTAAAATTGTCTGCAGCAATGGAGGGGGCTTGGGACAGGGAGATGAGAAGTTGGGTATCGTCGGCATATGAAACTAATTCAATGCCGAACGATTGGACCACTTCAGCCAGGGGGGCCATATAGAGATTGAACAGGGTGGGGCTCAGGGCAGAGCCCTGAGGTACTCCCTGTTCTAAGGCTATGCTATCAGAGAGGTACATGCCTCTCTGAACCTGGAAGCAGCGGTCGGTGAGGAAAGCTTTCAACCAACCCAATGCTTCCTGGGTGACCCCGGCTTTGTTCAGACACTGCAGCAAGATGGAATGTGCCACAGTGTCGAACGCGGCACTAAGGTCCAGCATAATCAATGCCACGGTCTGGCCCTCATCAGCACCTGCCCGTAAGGTTTCGGTCGCTCTCAGAAGGGCGGTTTCAGTAGAATATCCTGGCCTAAACCCTGATTGGGAGTTGTGGAAGGCATTATTAGACTCTAGATGGGCCATGAGTTGGCTGTTAGCTATTTTCTCGGCCACCTTCGCCAGGTATGGTAGCAACGAGATGGGCCGTAGGTTCTCTAGGATGTCTTGACTGATGTTAGGTTTTTTCTTTATTGAAAGTACAATGGCTTTCTTCCACTCCACAGGGAGGGTGGCCGTAGAAAAGGAGAGTTGGAGAATATGTCTAAAGTGTGATTCTAAGACTTTCAGGCTAGCTGCTAGTATCTTAGGAGGGGCAGGGTCCCGAGGGGAGCCAGATTTGATGCTTTTACAGATACTAGTTAAAATTGCGGTAGGAGGGACTGAAAAGCAGTTGAGGCAAGTTTTAGCATGAGTGATCTCCAAGTTCTCAGCGAAGTCAGAGCCAGAGGGCAACTCATTAGAGAAGTTAGCATAAATGTTGGTGATTTTACTGGCAAAGTATTTAGCAAAATTATTGCATGTTTCCACAGAGTCATTCTGGGTAGTGCTCTCACTAGTTACCACAGAGATTTATTTAAAAATTTTAAAGAGCTCCTTTGAGGAGTTCTCCGCTTCGTCAATGCGGGTTTTATAATGAAGTGCTTTAGCGGAGCGGATTTGTTTATAGTAGCTCGCTTGTGCTTTTTTATAGTGGTTTTTAGCTGTGAGGCAGAAGTTGGTGCGCCATTCGCGTTCCAATTTTTTGCATGCAGATTTTGCATCCTGAAGTTCTGATGTAAACCATGGGGAGGGTTTTCTTATTTTCTTGTTAAGTACTGACCTACGAGTGGGAGCGGTATAGTCTAGGGCAGTTAGGACACAGTTCTTAAGGCAAGAATAGGCGGTTTCACAATCGGGCCCTGCAGGAGGTCCTGCCGCTTCAAGTTTGTCAATGAAAGTGTCTAGGTTAAAGTTTTTCCACTTTCGTCTTTGGTAGATCTGCGTGCTATCATGAGATCATATCGTAGATCATGAGCTCCATCCACCCTCAAATGATGCAATATTCTTAAACATAATGCAGAATAAAGATCGAACCCGGGGCCATAAACCTATAAAACCTGCTCTCTGCCTCCAAGAGCTACATCCACCCTCGAATGATGCAAAATTTCCAATCATTAAGCACTTTTAAAGTTTGAACCGTAAACGAGGGAACAGTTTCAGTATGATGCGCTCATACAATTGTACCAACAGCAGGAACTGAAACTGCCTGCCACCCCTACTGCAAGCACCCAGCCATCTAGGCTACCCCAGAGCACCCCCGGCCGCAACCTCCGCAAAGCCTGAGTGCACACAGAAAAGGGGGGCACAAACCGTTTAACACAGCAGCGCCAGAACGGCCTCTATGGCTGATGGCAGCAATCCGCAGTGGGGTGGGGCCGGCCCGATGTCCTCGCCCCCGTTCTGAAAATTTTGTTATGCACGTTATGGGGTAAATACTAACCCGCGCTGGAGCGAGCAGAGACCGCCCTATAAGACATAAACTGTAGCTATCTGGAATCAGTAGGGCAAGTTCGCATGCTAACCAAGTACGATCTGGCACACATGGCAACGTATACACGCTGCAAGATGGAGGAATTTGAAAGAAATGCAACCCGCCAGAAATATATGGGGGATTTTATGTAGCATGAACTTAACCCAAAGGCGTTGGAGCACTTGACAAGAGCTCCAGAACATTACACAAGGACACATTCATTATGGTATGATGATTTGCCCAGAATCGCAGAATGTCGAGTGAGCCTGCCAAGACTCGAACCCGTTACCCCAGCTCCGAGGTCGGCCCCCCTAGACGATAGGCCACATTCTCTCCCCAAATCGGATGGAAGTATTCTCATATTACCATACCCGATGTATTGGACCGCTACCCTGAACGCCTAGTCCAAACCCGTTTCTGGCACGGGGAGGATATTGTGAATGCCATGAGACAGCGGTGGAGTCCCATCAAGAAGTGATCATACGCAAGCTCCGACAATCTGCCTCAAAGTACCCGTCGCGGAGCGGGTTGGCATTTGTTTAATTCACTGTGCATTAATCTGTTCATTCCTCATATTTAGCCTCCCCGTATTAGGCGCTTGAAAGATGTACCGCTGTACAGACCAGAAAGCTGTGCTTTGCAGAGGTCTACTTCTTGAATGACAAGAGTGCGAAAGGTAAATACAAGAAACTACATCGCGCTACAGACTTCCTGGGCGAGCCAAATGGACCCCGCCCCTGTGGCCAAGATGGCGACCGGAGGCGACACCGAAGGACCAGCACCATGCTAAGGGGCACCTCTTCCCCCGAGCCACTCAAAACCAATAAGCTCCTCCTCCTTCACAAATCCAACAAACCACTTGCAATGCCTATGTGGCCCCACGTATTTCCACCCGATCGGCGCCATCCCCAGTTCCGGAGGATGATATCCGTGAGTTACCTAGGAAGAAACCACTTCCTCAACATCTCTCACTTGCATCAACATCCCTGACCCGGATAAGAAATTCTGTGATGTGAATGACAGAAGGTCTCACAGAGCTTTACTTATACAACTAAACCAATACATGCTAGGCTGCCACTTTCGAACCCTTCTAATCGGGTCGAGTCGGAGTAGGCACAATGGCTTGACCGCACGGTCAACCAGCAAAGTAAAATTACACCAAAGCACACTGAACAGGTGTAGTGCCCAAAACATCGCACCAGACGAGCAGGAGGTACGATGCTCGGCAGCGGACGATTATGTAGTAACAGAGAAACAAGGGTGACATCTCCCTGAAAACAGCCACCAATATATCATGCGTCTGGGCAGCGATGCTCATCCGGGACCGGGAGGGCAGGGGCCACCCACGCGGCCGATCAGGGGACAAAGAGACCTGTGGGGGCGACAATTACCAAACACTCACTGGGCCCGAAAACGGACCACACCCGGGCAAACCGGACGGACCGTCAAACTGTACCTGCCTGGTTCGTAAGCACGCATAATGACCGCGCCTAAAGCATATAGCGCCTGGCCCTCTCCTGCACTGAGCAGGCCCTACATCCGACCCTGAGGAAGGTTAAAATAAGCCCCGGGACATGTCGCCTACATTACCCCCTGTTGACGTGCACCAGAGGGATGCCAGGCCGATAGCCCCGAAGTTGCAGGGCACTAAGCTCACCACCCGAAACATCAAGCCAGGACGAAACCGGTGCAGAAAAACGCCCGAGCAGCAAGGCTTCCTCCGGATCATATAGGGGGGGGGGAGAGGGGGGCGGGATCAATCGGTAAACGCGGCCGACCGAGAGAGAAAGGCAAAACAGGCTGCTGCTCACACCATGGTGCTAGAAAACACCAAATGACACCAAGGTCCTCATGCTATGCCAAATGCACTATCAAGGTGCATGCCGGATACCCCTCCGAGTCTGAAGGACAAAAAGGGGGGGGCACTCACAGAAGCGGACAAACCGAAAACACCCTCCTTGCAGAGGGGCGAATCACAGCCAAGACAAACCACCGGAGGAGACAGCAAACCGTGCAAGACATAACTATGCTATCCACCACAAACGACCGTTTAAAAGCCCTTTCTCCAATTCTCTCCTCTATGCCCGCCGACAAAACATGCCCGTGAGGAGCCGGAGGAGGCAGGAGGTAAAAGTCACCTCAGTTAGGGTACAACTGTGGCCACCTTTTCGAGGTGTTTCGTCACCGCTGCGCAATCACCAAGGAAACCGTGCTGTGGATAGTCCACTCGGAACATCATTCAACAAATGGAGATAAATGCCCAGAAACCGAGTGCTTCCTCCACAGCGCCTCGAGAGGTGGGAAACCGCTCTCCGTATCGCCCCCAACAAAGCTATTACACTAGGGGGCAGCCCAGGAGGACAACACACTCGCCTGGCACAGAGGGGAGGGAGGTGTCCGCAACCCCGCATACGTGCTTGCAGACCAAGTCATGTCCCCCGTACAACCTGGGACTGGCCCAGAGGCGCTGCACTCACCGTCCGATGTCGCGCAAGGGAAGCCGAAGCAAGACCAGGCCTGGAGACGACGACAAGATGTGTGTCCCCCCGCAAGGACACTACGACGCGTCCGGTGCGGCAAAAAGGCAGAGAAAATGGCGAGGGGGGCTTAAGTACCCCTCGCCCTGCCTGCCGCACCGGACGTGCCCACTCAGCTCCTCCTAGCTCCCCTCGGGACTCCGCCTGCCCGGGGGATGAGAGAGGCTAGTGAGGGGCGGGTGGAAGCCCTCGGTGTCTAAGGGGCCGCCCTCCTGATGGCCCCTGCGCGGCCATGGGCAGCCGCAGAGTGGGCGCGCTTGGTTAAGAGGCTACAGTAACGAGGGTCAGTTCTTTGTTAATAAAAATGCAGCTCACTTCTACTTCTGCCTTGCACGTTTCATAGTGTTACCTTTACATTGCTGAGCAGGCATCTCTTCCACCTTTGTACTTTCTTGTTGAGTCCCACCCGTGGCTACATCTTTCGCGCAAGCTAATGGCAGGGCTGCAGGTCATAATAAGTGTTTTTATCCAAGTCTGTGAGAGGAAATCAATTATTTACTTTTACCCATGAGGCCTCTAGCAAAAGGATGTGTAGGGAGAACCTGGGCCGGTGCTGCCCTCGTGTGGAGCCCCAAAGGGCCATGCAATGTCCAGTCATTTACTATAATGTGACCGCATGAGCATGTGAAAATGAAATGGGTATTATCAACAATGTGTCTGGCTCACTCACTTCTTACTTCTCCTATTTAACATTGTCATCTGTGCATTCACTCAATCCTCCCACTCGCTCATGCACATAGTCACTCAATGTAGCCATTGAAACATGATATCTTCTTAGCTATTTATCAGCCAGTGTATTCAACCGCTTTGTTTAATAAACACGTGCACTCATTCTCTTCTCATCAACTCACTCATCCGCCCATTCTTTTCAACTATTAATTAATGTATTCATTTACTTGCTTAAGTATCTATTCACTCATGCATTTTATACCTCAAATACATGCTTTTCATCTACAGTGTCATCCACTCACTCACCATCCCATTTACTCATGCGCTTTTTAATATCGGCACTCTCCTATCCCATCATTCATCCAGTGGCATGAGAACAAGCATTACTAGATAAACAACACGAGGCTACTCGGACATGGTCAGTGACGGCTACCGCCCCTCTCCCTGTATACCCACATTAACCCAGAACACATTGACACGGAACATGATTTGTCTTTGGAAGGCGGAGGATTGCAAGACCCCCGGCCGTATTTATTAAGATACAAAATAATAAAATTTGTTAAACAAAATATACAAATTTTATGCAAAAATATTCAGGAACATTAAGATACATTCATATCGACAAGTGTGATCGGCAAACCTTAATAAGATTCTAATACAGCTTGTTTCCTAACCAAATCTAACATCCTCATCTGAAAATTTTTGCATACTAACATTTATGGCCATATGGCAAGGTCGCTAACCGGTGTCAGGTCTTACAAGCTGCGCCCTTACAGCAGGTGCGCATGCGCAGCCGGGCCCGTTAATTACCCGGTCCACCCGTGCAGCCGAGCCCGTTAATTACTCGGTCCACCCATGCAGCCGAGCCCGTTAATTACTCGGTCCACCCATGCAGCCGAGCCCGTTAATTACTCGGTCCACCCCGTGAACTCCATTTAACCACTGAAGGAGGGCCCTAACTAGCGTCACCAGCTGCCCCTGACGTTCTAGGAGGGGCCAGTGACCCCTCCTCCCCCTGGGCGGACACCTCCAAAGGATGATGCCGCCCCCTCAGACCTTAAAATAGCTGCTCACCAGTCATGACCTTACCGCATGTCCAATACCCTAATAAATACGACGACCTGTGGAAAAAAGGAACTAAAGGACAGCTACGCTATCTACATCAACATGTCATGACGTACCATCAGCAGGCTACTATGGGAAAAAAGGCCTAAACAAAAATAGCAAACATTATTTACATTTCAACACTACTCCCCAAACAGGAAGCCAATACTTAGTACGCGAGAGATATGCACAATTTCAGTATACACCAAACATTCTAACCAACATTTATGCTTCAATTATACATCCTAAAAGGGAAACAACTTAATTAATAACAACACAGGTATACATAATGCACAACACAGCTTAGTTCCAGGGATGGTGGGTGGGGAAAATTAGGAGGCCCCGAGCGTGGGGCACGACCAGTGTGGGGGAGCGTCAGGCGACAAGAAGGGCCAACTGAGCTCTCCCCCCTCCTTTATTCCCGGGGACGCGGGGAGATGGCGGGCCGCCCCCTCCCCCGCCCCTCGCCGCCCGCCCCTCTGAACCCGGAAGACTGCACCACGCCTTCCGGGTCAGGGATTGGGTGCCGGCCGACCCGGTGGTGTGGCGCACACCTCCCGCGTAATAATTGGACGGCGGGAGATCACGCCCCCACACCACCGGGAGGCAAGGGAAGAGGGGATTGCCGCACCGCCATGCAGGCGGGGGGGCCAAGGGCCCCCACTTTTCACATGGTCAGTGACAGCTACTGCCCCTCTCCCTGTATACCCACATCAACCCAGAACACATTGACACGGAACATGACTTGTCTTTGGAAGGCAAGGTCGCTAACTGGTGTCAGGTCTTACAAGCTGCGCCCTTACAGCAGGTGCGCATGCGCAGCCGGGCCCGTTAATTACCCGGTCTACCCGTGCAGCCGAGCCAGTTAATTACTCGGTTCACCCATGCAGCCGAGCCCGTTAATTACTCGGTCCACCCCGTGAACTCCATTTAACCACTGAAGGAGGGCCCTAACTAGCGTCACCAGCTGCCCCTGAAGTTCTAGGAGGGGCCAGTGACCCCTCCTCCCCCTGGGCGCACACCTCCAAAGGATGATGCCGCCCCCTCAGACCTTAAAATAGCTGCTCAACGGTCATGACCTTACCGCCACAGGCCAGCATTGTTACCCGACGATCTGGCCTCCCCCTTCCTACTCTTAAGAAAGGTCATGTTCACCTCGCAAATCCCCTTAGCCATGCTAATATGTTGTTCGACCACAGGACATTCCCAGCCTCGGTCAAGTGCACCCCGTCCCGCAGGTAGAAATGCTCCCCCCAAATACACCCGTGAGGAATCGTCTGCAACCGGGGGGCTCGAAATAATTTGTCCAACTGTGTGTTGAACCTCTTTACCGAGTGATTCAATGCCTTGACCGAGTCCCCCCCTCGCCACTGCCAACGAGTAATAAGTTGCGACCAAACTACCGTGCAACCCGCGCATGTTCTGGACACCCACCCCGCAGTGGAGATGATTTCTTCTATCAGGATGCACCTCCCTAGTTTGGTCAAATTGTTCTCCCCCAGGTGAAATATCACCACTGATGGGGGAGCGGGTTGCTGACAATAGTTCCAGAAAGTAGTCCTTGAACTGCCTAATGCCTAAGCCTCCCCTCCAGAAGAAGGAAACGGAGAACCCCTTTTCCTCAGCCCTTCTCCTCCTTTCACCTGAAAGAAACACATTTTTTGCACGCCGAACATAAGAGTGGCCCACAATCCAAGTCACCAATGTCCGTTGATCTTCTTGTTGCTTGTGTTGCGAAGCTGACGTTTCTTGCCGACATTCGGCGAGTTCCTCCCCCGCGTGACAGGTTCGAGAAACTGCAAAACCAGAAGATACCAATCGTGAATCATCTGGTCATGTCACAACATGTCAATACGTTCATAACGTTTGTAACACTCAGACGATCATCTCCCAATACTTTTAACCTTTTCGACTGGGAGTCCCCTTACAACTGCCTCAGTTGCTGCCCCAATTCTGAAAGAATGGGTGGCAAATTCCGTGGGATCCAGGCCCGCTTTTGCGACCGCCAGCTCCAGGACTCTCCTAAACTGATACCTGGTCAATGGTGTACCATCCGTGTGACACAATAGTGCCCCCCCCAGAGTACCCTCCCGCTGCCTTCTGAAAGCCTCTACATGCGAGACTGGGCAACAAGGGTTGATCCGAGCCCAGTGAAGCACTATGGTATCCCCCCGTCCCTCCTGGTCGGTTTTCGATCTTTGTATTGTCCCCCACATTGTATCATCCTGGATCACCACACAGGCCACTTGAAAGCCGCCCCGCTTGTCACCCTTTGACGCTGCTACCAGCTCGCCTATCCTTAGAGCTCCATAGAACGCTAGTGTAAACGCCGGTTTGAAAAACAGCACCTCCCATGTTGAGCTACAGACGCCCTGGAGTGCTAACAACAGGGCTGTGAGCCTTACCAGCCCAATCAGCTTTCTCGAATCTGTCGAGTGTCCCTGTATGCAACGCCAGCCCCTCAATGCCTTGCGCACTACAAACGTGTTCGTAGGGTCCCTCATGCCCTTGGCTTGCGCGAAGAAGGAAACTGCCGCCCTGTGCCTGTTTGCAGCTGACACCGAGTGCCCTTCCTTGTGCATCAATTCAAAGTATGCTACAAAACTGTCCTCCTCTGCCCAGCTAGCCTCCCAATTATGCCCTAAGAAAGTACGGTAAGACAAGAACGCCTCTTCATATGCCGTCTTGGTTCGGGGAGCTAAGCTAGATGCCACGAGAAGCATGGGCGGAAAATCCGTTCCGCTCGCGGATTTTGCGGATTTTCGGTAAATTTGCAATCCGCGAACTCTCGCGAATTTACCGAAAATCCACAAATTCGCACGCAGCGGATTTTTTTTTCTTGGTGATACAATATTGCGGCGTGCGGCGTTCACTTACCGTCATTCAGCGTTTGCCGAGTTGTTTTCTCGATATTTTGCGAGTGCTACGCCATTTTGGATCTTGTTGCGGGATGCCGCGGGAGTTTGGCGACGCATCGCGAGAGTTCGCAATTGCGAACATGTAGGTGCGGCAGGCAGCAACAATCTCGCACTTGCGAAATTACAAAATTTGCAATTCTGCACAAAAAATCCACTAGCAAGCAGCATAGATCTTCTGAAAATGATGATTTTTATCAGAATAATTCCTCAGGTTGACATTTGCCTGCACTTTTTTGGATTTGAGGCCTTTTGACTTTCTTTGGATCACTTTTGGATTAGAAATCAACTTTCACAAGTAAGTTTGTTTGGGGCATTATAGTTGCTGTTCTGCAGAAAAACGAGTTTTGCAAAACTGAAAGCAAAAAAAAAACACTAGCTCCAGGGAGCGTCGGGAAGTTACTGGGACCCATGGACGATTTCCTTGCACAAGCAAATTCGTTCATCGATCAAAGCATCACCCTCATGGAAAAAAGAGTCTCTTTGGATCTAGACTTTGCCAAGCGATCCTCCCTGGGTAACCTCGCAGAAGCTAGAACTCCCGTCCTGACTGCAAATAAAAAAGCACCAGGTACTGTGAACAAAGGTAGACGCAGCCTTCCAAATAACGTAGACCTATCCGTATCTGACTTTGCAGATTCCCCGTTAGGCTCAGAATTAGAAAAAACTCCTGAGTTACCACCTCAATCCCCTACCCAGATATCTCCCTTGGAAGATATACAAGCAAGAGGAAGGAGAGAAGGAGCGATTAGTAAAAATAAGTTTCCCCAAAATAATCCAACTATATCTAAAACTACTCCTCCTCCGATCACTTCCCATGTTTCACCAACTCCGCCATTAATTCCCTTACAACCACCACAGCAAGAACTCGCTACTGTAATAGTTCATCATGGCCAACAGGAAGGTACTATTCCTATCCTATTGGATTCACCAACTCAATCATCCACAAAAAAGGGCCCGGAAGATCACGATAACTCTATTCTCATAGATAAGATAACAGAAATCTTCAAACAACTACTACGACCTGTAGAACAAAAGCTAAAAAAGATAGAAACACAGATTTCGAAGCTTATCTCGTCCTCACAACATTCCCAGGGCCCCCCCCAAAGAAAAAAGGGAGCGCAAATCCTCTCCACATTGCCCCGTCAAACTCTTCGGGTGATAGCGCAAAACCCTCTACTCCCCATACAATCACACCACAGACAGTAGTACCCATTGTTCCGCCTCCCATCCCAACACCCCCAGTTACCTCGACCCAAAGTACAGTAAACCCTACCACCGCAGGTCCAACCACATCAAAACAAACCAAAAATAGACCACCCACAACCACTCGGCCACAACCAGCCCCAAGAAAATCTGTTCCTCCCAAAACCCCGGCACACAACTCTTCTTCCCAACCAACCCAAAGAAACACCCTAAAAAGGACAGGAGAAGCTAGAGCCCACACTGAGCTTCCTCCTGAGGCCGCCCCCTATGTAGCAGTCATGATTGGAGTAACCGAACTACCTCCTGATACGGCGGAACCGCCATCGTCCCTAAAAAACAAGGTACACCATTGGCTGCAGACAAATCGCCCCATGCCACCAAACTGCCATGGTAGGATCTCCTCACTTTTTAGGACCCCGTGGGTGGGAAAAGGCAGCAAACAATATCCAGGGGACTGCATCATTATTACCTTTGAGGACCCATGGGTGGTAGACTATATTACCTCTTGGGATCACCCGAATCCAAAAGGAAGCATAAGAATTAAACCCCTCTCATTCTTTTACCCCTTCATCCAAACCTCAAATAGCAATTTCTTTGAGGACCCCGCTTTCCCTTGGGTCGAACCACCTCAGCGCCAACTAACTTTCCTCAACAATAGACAATACGGCACCTCTCATTTTAGAGAGCAGGAAAACCCTTGGCAATCAGTTAATCCATGCCATCAGGGAGTAAACTGGGGAGAATGGGGATACCAACAGCAGAGGATGACCCGTAGAGACCTGCCCAGATGGGATCCCTGGTATAACATTCCAACAAAAAATAGATACAGTCCCCTAGAAATGATGGATTGACCATCAAGGGATCTAGAACAAACCACCCCAAACTCGCCACATTCCCCCCCCTAAGTAACAACATTGCCATGACCCCACCAACCTCAGTCCCGAAAGACAACCCCCACACAATACCTTTTTTATTCTGGAACGTGGCGGGTCTGCGAACCAAGTTCGAAGACCCTGCGGCTGTTAATTTCTTAGAGCAAGGCAAAATAATCTGCCTCCAAGAGACCTGGGCAATCTCAGAGCTACACTTATTAGGGTATAAAACCTACTTCTCACCTGCTACTCAAAGCCCAATAGGCAGACCCAAAGGAGGCTTAACAATCTACATTGCTAACACCCTATCCCACTTAAAAGTGACTAATCTTTTCACCGACTCTAATTGCCAGATACTTTCTGTCTCCTTTGCAAATGAAGACACTATTACCCTTGTCAACTCATACAACAACCTAACGGAAAATGACTTCCTCACTTTCGTTGAAAATATGCAGGAGAGACTAAGATCCCTTCAACATCGGGAGACTAATACCAAAACGATTCATCTTATCTGGGGAGGTGATTTTAATACACATCCGTGCCCAATGGCAGACACCCAACGCTGCGGATTTGTAGACGATAACGACGTCCCACTAGCTCATTTCGTCCACAACAAATCCGGCAACGCTCTGAATAATACACTGGCAGAGTTTGACTTATTCATTGCTAATTCTCTGAAGGTGGAGAAAAATCAGTTTAATCCAACTTATGTAGCTAGAGGCCACCAGACAACAGTGGACTACATCTTGCTGTCCCACAGTCTTGCTGCAAAAGTCATAGATCACCAAGTAATTGACAACTTACTAAGTGACCACTACGCATTAAAGATTGAATTCCATCCATCGGAACATAAATCCAAGGTCACAGATATAGCAGCAGCCCTTACTCAAGATAGCCTGCAACTGCGCAAACAAAATGGTTATTCCATAAAATGGGAAAAGATTGATCCACAAAAAATCACAAAAGAATTAGTTAACCAGGCATACCCACATATCGTCAACTGCCTGGACCCAGCCCTAAATCATTCCGAGGTCCTGCTGAACTTCGCAGAAATTCTGACATTAGCCAAGAGGCTACTCACGGGGAAAACGACTAACAAACACACAGAAAGGAAAGGTTGGTTTAACCACAATTGCACGAGAGCTCTAACTGACCTAAAATCTGCCCTCCACAAAAAACCAAGGGACGCGGGCCTTATTCAACTTCTCAGAAGAAAATACAAACTGGAACGCAAATTAAAATTACAACAAATGAAAGAGAAACTCTGGAATGACCTAGACAAGAGCTCCCTATCAAAAAACAGTAGGGACTTCTGGAGAACGATTAGATCCCCCTTCTTCTCGGACAATAACTCTCCCAAGATAGAGGTGGCTATAGATGAGGGAACTTGGATAGCCCACTTTGAAAAAATATTCAAAGACCAAGGAACCGCAGACCATCCATCTCTCCACCCCAACGAAGTCCAATACCCAATCCCAATATCTTTTGACATCTCCGAAATCCTGGCGGCTTTGGACAAAAGCAAAGCAGGAAAAGCCCCGGGCTCGGATGGCGTTCCTGTGGACCTTTTCAAATGCAACCAGGAGCTTTGGGCACCTATCTTAACGAGAGTATGCACAGCAGCAGCCAGTGAGGGCATTTTGGACTCCTGGACCAGATCAATCATGGTCCCAATCTTTAAGAAAGGGGACCGACAGGACCCAAAATGCTACCGTCCCATATCCCTCCTGGATTCCCTCGGCAAAGTGGTGGGGAGGGTCATTCTAGAGAGACTGCAACTGTGGAGTGAGGAAAAGGCTATCATCTCGGACCTACAATTCGGCTTTAGAGAAGGCCTTGGGACAGTTGAGCAGACACTTAACCTCAGCCTCATAATGGCCAAATACACGCACGCAAAGAAATCAACGGTATACATGGTCTACGTAGACCTGTCTGCCGCTTTTGACTGTGTTGCACACTCCAAACTATGGACAGTTCTAAGAGAGATGAACGTGGATCCTTCATTGCTGGACCTTCTTAGAGAGCTGTACTCCAGGGCCTCGGCTAGAGTCCGGTTCGGAAAGAACGGTGAGTTGACAGCATCATTTGGTGTGGAGAGAGGAGTTAGGCAGGGCTGCGTCCTGGCCCCCTTTCTTTTCTCGCTCTACACAAATGGCTTGGAGGAGGCGATGTTGAGGGGGGCCCAGGACCTCCCAAAAATGAAACAGAGACTGATTCCAGCGCTCCTCTACACGGATGACGCCGTCATCATGGCCCGAACGCCGCGTGAACTCCAGCATTCACTAAATAGATATACCACCTTCATGAACGCCCTGGACCTAAAGGTTAATGTAGAAAAAACCTTTGTCATGATCACGGGGGGGGCGAAGAAAGGCAAAAAAACCATCTTTCTAGATAGCCAACCACTGGAGATCGCCACACAATATCCATACCTCGGGATTATGATCGACGACAAATTAACATGGAAACCAGCAGTTGAAGCGAGATGCCACCTTTTTAAGCGCTCAATAGCAGCCCTGCAGACCTTCTCACGAAAATTGGGAAGGAGGCGCCCAGTAGAACTGTTAAGAATCTACAATGCCAAGTGCCTGGCGATCGCTCTCTATGGAGCAGGGGTCTGGGGCCACACAGACGTCGGAGCCCTCCAAAAAATTGAAAACCTATTTATAAGATTTCTCCTTGTCACCCCAAAAGGCTCATCAACTTACGCCTCCCATATGGAATTGGGAATTCCTCACTTGCAGGATCTCCTCAAAATCCAGCCACTGCTTTTGTGGAGGCGTATATGGACCTCGGATGCTAACCTGCTATCACAGTCGATAGTGGCCAACACAATGTCACTTGACTATGCCCTTAGACTAAAATGGCTCCGCTACATTAGAAACTTCTTCACTGACCTTGGCCTTGAACAATATTACCTCCACCCAGAATCGATAGCTGCTCTTCCAAAAAAGGAACTTAAGGAACTTGCATTACGACATCTGGAAACACTAAGACTGTCAACCGAGTCTGCAAAACCTTCAGTGATTCACGCGAACACAGTCCAGCAAACGTTTGGCATTCAACCGTATCTTACTCTCGATACCAAAACATACGAGAGGATGCTGCTCACCAGGCTCAGATTGAACCTCTTTTTCAGACTGGTTGCTTTTCCCCTAAACAAGGCCTGGGACTTAAACCTGCCTCTGTGTCCCTGCGATGCGAAATCAACTCAATCCAATATCCATGTCATCTTTTTTTGTAAATTTTATCAACCCCACAGAAAATATTGGATACTTCCGCTATGCAGGCGATGGGGCCTCAGACAATGTCGACCGGCCTTCCTTAGATTGCAAACCTTAGAGTCTGAAGAAGTCTGTTACCTGGTCTTAAACTTTTTAAAATGTATTTTGAACCATAGAAAAAACCTTTAGCAAACTGCACTAGGGGAAAAAAATAATGATTTAATGATTTGATGATGATCTTTTGAAACAAAAACTCCTCTTTTTTTCTTTTTAAACAAATGACATCTGCTTCTTTTTTTCCTTATTGTATAAATGTCCCCATGAAATGTATTTCTAACTTATGTATGTATGATCTTTTTATGCTGTTTGCTTATTTTATGGTTTTCTTCGTGACAAACCGAATAAAGAATTATTAAAAAAAAAAAAAAAAACTGAAAGCACTCAGCAGGTGCAAAAGTTCACTCATCATTAGTAACCATTCCCTGTAGTACCCCTGAGGGGCCCCTCCAGAGTTCAGTTGCCTATGTTTGTTTGGGTCATTACAGTTGCTGATCTGCAGAAAAACGAGTTTTGCAAAACTGAAAGCACTCAGCAGGTGCAAAAGTTCAAACTCATCATTAGTAACCATTCCCTGTAGTGCTTCCTGACTGGGGCCCCTCCAGAGTTCAGTTGCTAGTTGCAACAATTCTATGACCCTTCTCTGACCCTCACAGCAGGCTCATAGAATAGCTACAAGTAGGCCACAAAGGTCCTGGAAAAAAAAGTGCATTGCAACAGAAAGCAAATTACAGATAAGGAAGCAGGTGCCAGACTGGAATTTTAAAACAGTGACACATTAATAAATCAACCCCAAATTAATTCATGTCAGTTGAAGCAGGGCAGGTGTGCTTCCTGTTCCCCCCCATAATCTACAGTGATGAACCAGAGGGTGATATTGATGTACCAGAGGGTGGCATGGGTGAAACAGGGTGGCAGTGGTGCGACAGAGGGTGCTGTGAACCTGTGATGATGAACCAGACGTAGAAACAACATAGTTGCGACCGGTGCGAGCCGACAAGTAAGTTCGCAATTGCGAACTGGTACAAAACCCTCGCGAACTGGCAGAAACCCTTGCGAACAAAAAAAAAACGCAAATTCGCGAGAATTTGCGGATTTTGCGGATTGCGAGTTCGCAAATACGCAAATTCGCAAACGCCAGATTCGCAAAATTCGCCCATGCTTAGCCACGAGGTACGGTAGTCTGGGGCACCAATCCGCCAGAGAGCAACCGGAAAAGGTGCTGGCGATGGGTCTGCTGCTGGAAGCTGCTCCCTGAATACCTGCATTTTAAAGCGAGAAAGGGCGTCAGCAGCATTATTGAGAACGCCTGGCACATGTTTGGCTCTGAAAATCACATTCCATTTCAAACATTGTAGCACAATCTCCTTTACCAAGCGCAGGATGAATGGACACCTTGCCGCTTGTTGGTTAATGCATTCTACCACGCTCATGTTATCCGACCAGAACACCACCGACTGATTGCTAAGGTGCCCCGGCCAGACCATCAGTGCTACCCATATCGGGAATAATTCCAGGAATCCGATGTTGGTGGTCAACCCCCCACGACCCCCATTCTTCAGGCCATCTCTGGGCGACCCACTTGGTCCCTAGGATGGTGCCAAAGCCCATGCTACCAGCAGCGTCTGTCCATAAACACAACTCTGCTGATGCCATGAGGGGGCCAGGCCACACTATCCTGCCATTGAAGTCCTCCAGGAATGCCGTCCATATTCGCATATCCTGGCAAACCTCGGATGACAACCTAGTGCGGTGATGTTTCTCTCTCAAACCCTTCATGGCTTGGGCAATCGACCGAGAGAAGGGGCGTGCCATTGGGATGACTCGCAATGCAAAGTTCAACTGACCCACCATCTCCTGTAGCTGCTGCAAGGTAACCTTGTCCTTGAGTAGGCACTGGCGCAGGGCCGCCTTGAACTTAAACACTTTGTCTTTGGGTAACCTGAAGCATCCTTCCAATGAATCAATTTCGATACCCAAAAATTCCAAACAGGTGAACGGGCCAACCGTCTTCCCAGGCGCTAGCGGAACCCCAAAAGACCGCATGAGCACGCAAAATTCCTGCAATTCCCAGGCACACTCCAGATTCCCCAATGCTCCCAGGAAAAGGCAGTCGTCAAAATAATGCATGACCTGTTCATGGCCCGTGGACTGTCTCATGCAGGGGAGTGTGCCATAGTCAGTATGGGAATCAGGTATGTGTCGGGTAGCAACCATTTGTTCGTGTCCTTCGTCCGCCAGCAGCCTTCATCATCTTTCAGTCCCACCCGTGCCCATTCAGTCAATTCGTATTGTGTGCTAGCCATTTGAATGTCCCTAATAGTGTCCCTAGCGTTGGTCCATTTCTCTGCTTGTGACCTGGTCACGTACATGCGTATCGTCGTCCGATTTTCAGCAGTGGTTCGAGCAGTGACATCGGCTAGTGCATTTCCCTGTCCAATAATGTCCGTCACTTTCTTGTGTGCCTGGCATTTGATAACCGCAAGTCTTTTGGGGAGAAGGACAGCTTCGATCAGGGCGGAGACTAAATCTCCATGTAAGATAGGGGTGCCGTGCGAGGTCAAGAATCCCCTTTCCTTCCAAAGGAGCCCAAAATGGTGAACCACCCCGAAGGCATACTGGCTGTCGGTGTAAATGTTTGCTGTGGTTCCTGCCGCTAGGATGCACGCTTGTGTCAGGGCAATCAGTTCTGCTGCCTGTGCAGATCGTTGCGTGATGCGGGCCGTCTCGATTACAGTTCGGGCCGTGGTGACTGCATAGGCAGCTGAAGTGGTGCCATCGGGGAGTTTGATGCAAGAGCCGTCCACCCACAGCTCTCCGTCAGGGTCAGGAAAAGCTGTGTCTCTGAGGTCAACCCTACTTCTAGTCTGTTCGTCCGTGAGGGTCACACAGTCGTGTACAGGGGGCACATTGGGATCGTTCTCTGGTAGGGGTTACAAAGTTGCCGGGTTCAGTGTGGTGCATCTTTTCAGGGTGATGTGGGGTGCGAGCAGAGTCAGTTCGTACCCAGTCAGTCGCGCACTCGTCAGGTGTTGCATCTTGGTTTGGTTCAGGAGGGTGTCAACTGCATGGGGTACTAGCACCGTGAGGGAATTCGCTCACTCTGTCGGATAGAGATAGCAGCGGCAGCTACAGCTCGAAGGCAGGCAGGCAAGGCTCTGGCTACGGGGTCAAGAGTGGCAGAGAAGTAAGCGCACGGTCGTTGCTTTGGGCCAATGGACTGGGTCAGGACAGATAAAGCACACCCCTCCCTCTCGTGAGTGTAGAGGGAGAAGGGCTTTGTGTAATCGGGGGTACCTAGGACAGGGGCCGAACAAAGGGCATCTCGTAGTTCTATGAAGGAGGATTGGCATTCAGGGGTCCAAGGGAGGGGGAAGGGGACATCTTTAGCTAGCAGAGATAGCAGCGGTTTCACAATGAGGCTGAAGTTTGGCAACCACTGCTGACAGAAGGAGGTGAGGCCTAGTAGGGAGCGGACCTGTTTCTGAGTCTTAGGGACAGGGGTTTCAAGAATGGTTTGGATCCGGTCGGGAGTAAGTTTCCTTCCGTCTTTGGACAAAAGGTGGCCTAAGTATGTGACCTGGGGTTGGCAGAACTGCAACTTCTTCTTGGAGACCTTGTGGCCATTTTCCGCAAGGGAGTGCAGGAGTTGAATGGTGGCGGTGACTGCTAGTGGAGTGGTGTCCGCCGCCAAAAGGATGTCATCGACGTATTGTATTAACACCACTCCATCGGGTAACTGGACCTGGTCCAGTTGTCTCTTGAGGGCCTGGCTGTAGATGCTGGGGCTTTCTGTGTAGCCTTGGGGTGCTCGGCAGAACCTATATGAGCGGGCTTTTAGGGTGAAGCCGAAGAGATATCGGCTGTCTGGGTGGATGGGGATAGAGAAAAATGCATTTTTGAGGTCAATGACAGTGAAGGTGGTGGCAGTAGAAGGAATCAAAGTCAGGATAGTGGTGATGTCTGAGACCACGGGGTACTGGGGTACAACCACTTTGTTGATCTCTCGAAGGTCAATGATGAAGCGGTATGCTTTCTCATCTCCCTCTCCTTGTTTCTTGATGATGGGCAAGATAGGGCTGTTGCAAACGTTGCTAACCACTTCCTCTACCACTCCTGCGTCTATCAGTGACTGAATAATCTTTACCAATGCCTTCTCGCCCTCGGGCGATATCCGATATTGTGGAAGTTTTGGGACTATTGCGTCCGGTCGGACAGTGATGTGTACTGGGTCAATCATCATGCGTCCTACGTCCGAATCTGTCTTGGCCCACAGATACGGAGGCAGAGTGTCAAGCAGGGACGTGTCAGCGTCATTGATAGAAAACATGCGTCGGGAAGGGCAATGTTTAAGCAGAATGGGGTTGTCTACCAGAAATGGAGACTTTGTACCCAGGACCTTAGCAGTGACATAAGGACCTTGCTGGTCAACATAGAGCTCGACTGGATCCCTCCCTTGCCCTTGGCAGTCCTATGCAAAGTTGTGGGCATCGTCGCAGTCAGACTGTTGGTACTGATTCTGTCTGGGTCGGTCAAATGTATTTAGTCTGTTTGATTTATCGTTAGTCGTGTCATTAGCGGGCCCTCGTTGCTGTCCTCTATTTCTCGGTCCACCCGCTACATCCTTGGGGTCCCTATTTCTGATCATCTCCAACAGGACCGGGCACTGGGATTTCCAATGGCCGAATCCTTTACAGAAGGCACACTGGTCCTTGCTAATATCTGTATGTCCAATGTGGGGTGTCGAGGTGTGGTCTTTAGGAGGTACGTTCCTAGGGGCATTTGTCTGATAGTTTCCTTTGTATTGCTCTCGTCCTATAGTCACCCCTTGCAATTGTGCAATCATCACCCTCTCTTTTAAGTCTTTCTTCTTTTTCTCTGTTGCTCTATCGTTTTCATTTTTCTGGTGTTCGTAATATTAGGCCATCTGAAGGATAGCCGCAGGTTTGGAGGCCACCCAACTACTCTCACTGGCCTGCAGTTTCTGGGAGACCTCCGGTGACAAACCCTTAACATAATTCTGGACAAACAGATGGTGTCCGGTTGCAGTGGTCATGTGTTGGCCGCTGTAATCGGAGAACACCGTTTCAAACCGGGAGAAGTAGTCCGATACATCTTCCTGGGGTTTCTGACGACAAGCCGTTACGATCGACCAGTCCACTTTCTTTTCTGGAATCAGGGTTTTCAATTTCTGTACGATTTTATCTGGGAGGTCTAAAATGGGTTTCAAAGGCTTCTGTCCAGGTTCTCGTTGTCTATCTATGCCATCGAGTTGTGACCAGGTATGTCCAAACAGCTCAAGGTGGTCGACTTTCCGGATTTGCTTCCACACATCAGCTGGCAGACATAACCCGAAAAACAAGTCGATGTCAGCCAAGGTCATGATCGTTGAACCTAGGGCTGTACCTAATTCAGTATAGAAGGCAGTGGGGTTTTTACGTAAATCGGGCAGAGATTTCCGGAACGTCAGAATATCTTGCCGATCCCATGGCTGGTAGACCCAGTTATACACTACCCTCCCTCTTGCATCTTGGTGGTTGACGTCATCGTGTGTTCCTAGACCTCGTGGAGGAACCCAGTAGGGGGCAGCCTCTCTTATTGGCATCATGGTGCTAGCTCGCTCAGTTTGTGGTTCGGTTGCTGCGGGTGTCGTGGGTTTAGTTTCCGATTCCTGTTCAGTGAGGTGGCGGAAAACCTCAAGCGTACGCGTCAGGAGGTCCGTCACATCACACTCGCTCTCATCCCCGATATCGACCTTCCTATACAGAGTCGTTAGGCTCTCGGGACCTTTGTCTCGATATCGGTCCTCGTATGCATTCAAGACATGATAACACAGTTGTACGGCAAAATGTCGTCTGTGGCTCCCTGCATATGAGTTGAACATATCCGTGATGTGCTCTTCACTTTCCTTTCTTTCTACCAATGTCCTCACTATCTTGTCAATCCCTGCTCGCTCATCCTTGCCTAATCTGTTTGTTCTTGCGGAATCAGCCTTTCGGGTCTCAGGGCCATCTAACGCTGTCGCTTGTGCTGTATCTAATACAAGGGGTTCGGCCGGCACAGAGGCCATGGGGGCCGAAGCTCTGGTACTACTCTCGTCTGTGCTTGGGGGTGGTGGGTGCTGTGCTAAGGGTTGGGAAGGGGCATATGGAGGGGGCATGTAGATGATCGGAGGACCTAACAAAAGATCATCGTTGGCTCGCTGTTTCAAGGGCAATTCAGGATAGGGCGTAGAGGGCGTTCTAACCGGACACTGGCTTGATGTTTCTACCTCTAGTTTCTGTTTGGCTTCCTCTCTTTCCTTAATCTCTTCTTCTAATTTCTTAGCAGCTAGGTGGGCTGCCTTTCGCAGCTCTTTTCCCAACCTACTCTCATTTCTCTTTTTACGCTGTTCGGTTTCTTTGCGCCACATGCCGAGACTATCAAGCATAGTGGGCGTTGTCGTGTGTTTCCCAAGGGCTGTTTCTAGCACGCTTATTTTATCCTCGTCGAAGGATCCTATCAGTGGCCACTGACTTTCTCGATCCTTTTTCGTATATTTATGCCACAGCTTGCTATAAGCTATAGCGATCAATCCATGCTTCATGAACATGTCCTTATTAGGGGTGCCTTCCAGTGGAGCCGGATGGTTCATCTCTAATAAGCGGTCCGGGCTAAACAGGCTACCAATCAGTGGGGAGAAGATAGGCATGACGGATTACAACGGGGACAAAAGTCTGCACTACCTATCTTGACACTGCGTGCAAAGACTAGACAGAATATTTCTATTCTTCGTTGTTTGTAGGCGGTGAATACCTCAAAAGAACCAATATCGAACAGTCAATGTTCGGTCAATCAAACAATCAATGGGGAGAATAAGTAGGCACGACGGGTTACAACGGGGACAAAAGTCTGCGTTGCCTACCCTTTCACTACCTGCAAAGAGAGAACCTGTTTTTCCCTGTTTGCAGACAGAGAATCTCCAGAAAACAATCCGCGAACAACAGTTCGGGCCAAACAATCAATCAGTGGGGGAGGAAGATAGGCACGACGGATTACAATGGGGACAAAAGTCTGCGTTACCTATCCTTCACTGCTTGCAAAGAGAGAGCCTGTTGTTTCTCCGTTTGCAGACAGTGAATCTCCAAACAAACCAACAAAAGAGTAATACTAGTATTTTCCAAACAATCAAACAATCATTTCGCAATTTGTCGTGTTTACACGACCTTACCCGGACCGCATGGACAGTTTCTTGTCTTCCGAATCCAGCGCCCGATCGTCCTCTATTCTTCGTGATCTTCGCGGTACTCCTGATGGTTCCCAGTCAGGACCGTAGATCATTCGAGAGAGGTCTGTTCGGAACCAGTGAAGTTCGGATGATCGGCTGTCAGACGAGCGTCTATCGGACAGGAGCTCTCCCGATCGTTGCAGTCGTTCACTCTCTCGTCAGGACCTCTCCCACTGTATCCACGAATCGCTGATGGGCCCTACGTTGGGCGCCAATTGTGGAAAAAGGTAGGGCCGATGACCTTTTTCAGAGTTGCCCGGTGTTAATCGCCTCTATACCCACTCAAGTTACCAAACAAAGAGGCAGGCGCTGGAGACTGGAAGGCAGGGAACAGAAGTTTTATTCCGACGGAGCAGAACACATCAAATCAGACAACAGGGTATCTTCTCGAGGTGCTCTAACCGCATCTCTGAGGCCTGGCCTCTTATACACAGGCGTATGATCTTTATTGCATGTCGCACATTCTTGCAATGCTTTGAAGTATGAAAGGACATCCTCGGAATGCCCGATTCAGGCCCGTTCCCACACACATTTACAGTTGAAGTCCCCACCCCGGTCACAACAGGTGATGATTGTTGCACAGCTGGACATTCCGCCGATTCACGGAATGTATGCGGTTGATCGGATCTCATGGGGTGGGGGCTTTTGATCAACTCGTGGATCCTTTGATGGGAGAAGCTTCCTACTGTATAGGGAGCAATAAACAGTATCCGCAGGGCCAGGTGGCGGCCTGGGAACGAGTAAAACAAACGAGCACAGAGGAAAGGGGTTTTTTATCAAAGGACCCGGGATCGTGAAAGGAATGAAGGGAGGTGTCGCGCTGGGAACAGGATGGGGTTCCAAGGCAGAGTTGTGCTGAAGAGGGGTTTATGGCCCAAGGTATGTGAGAGCGGGGGCTGTCAGCGCGCGGGGGATGCCTGCGAGGTCAGGAGTGAGAGAGAAAGATGCGCTGGCTGTCGGTGATGGGCAGAGAGGCCATGGTATTTAAAATGGCTGCTGCTTACGCGCACAAATGGGCTCGAAAAGGGGGCAAGATGGCGCCGATAATGTTGACACTGCAGTCTAGGTTTTAACACCACTCTAAAAAGGAGCTAAAAGTCTCAAAGTATGCACATGAAATCGAACAACCCATAGGCATGCATTTGTCCATGTAAAATATGCCGTCAAAGGCGAAACCAAGGAGGTGGTGGCCCAAAGGGTGCACCGGCAACAGACGAAAGGCAGATTCAATGTCCCGATTTAGCCATGAGAGTGCCCCACCCCAATCCCTGCAATAGCTCCACTGCTTGGTCAAACGAAGCGTACTTCACACTACAAATACCCTCGTCTATCGCATCATTCAAGGATGCCCCTCTTGGTGCCGATAAGTTGTGAATCAGTCTAAACTCACCCTTCTCCTTTTTGGGGACTACACCCACTGGTGAACACCCAAAGTCGGGCACTGGCACCTCCAAGAATGGCCCAGCTATCCTGCCAATGGACAGCTACTTTTGAATCTTAGCAATAACTACTGCAGGATTATGCTGTACTGATAACTGATTCCTACAATGAGCGCTGCCTGTGTATCCCCCCGCTGGGATCCGGAAACCTTGGGAGAAACCCTCCTGTAGTAGGGCAGCCGCAGCGTAATGGCATCATTGCCAGGACATTAATGGGGGAGAGGCCAACTGTGCTTGCTACGCTATTCTTGTTTCTCCCCCCCCTCTCTGACTCTGATTACCACTTCTCGATCTGCATGTTGTCTCAGAATGGGAAGTGTGACCGCAGATTGTGCAGGCATGTCTGAATCTACATGTGCCGGCCGGCCTCGTACAGGAGCGCATATTAAAGTCCCAACACACACCCTTCCTTTCCCTGCCGCCCCCCCCTATTCTTCCCCGGGAACTCACTCCCCTGTGCTGCACGAAAGGGCTGCTGGGGCTTGGCGGGGAACACATTGGCTACACTAGTAGCCTGGGCAGAGGCCATGTTCCCTGAGAACTGCTTATGCCACGACAGTGAGTCAACCTTGTCCCATGTCAATGACAAGTCAAATTCCTTAGATTTCCTGAAATTTACATCATATTCCTTCCATGCCTCCCCAGGGTACTGCTCGCTCCACCCTACAATCCTGCTCTGGTAGCAAGCCATTGCCGCCAGTACATTAGGAGGGCGTTCAACAGTGATAGCCGTAAGGATGGAGAAGGCCCTGATCCAATTAAGCAGAGTTTCCACCACCCTAAACTTCGCACACTGTACTCTCCATTCACTAGGGTGCATCCATTCTTTAAGGATTTTGGCATTCTCCATTTCCCTATTGTCCAATAAGAGGGAGAAAATATAAATATACTTTCCCGCCCAAATCATTTCTTTTACCGCCCGAGAAACATGTTGCGCTAAATCTTCGCTCCTAGACGGGATCGTGCAGACCCCTAAGAGAGGCAGAGCCACCTCCTTACCATTACCGGACACTGGGGCCGTTCCCGCGTTACTTCCATTCGGTTGAGCGGCATCCATACCTACAGAAGAAGGAGAAATGGAGCCTGCAGCCCCCCTCGCAACTGTTGCCGCCCTAATCTTATCCACCATCTTGGCCGCCTCAGCGGTATGGTCTAGTGTTGAGGGCATCATACCCCCCATCTGCAGCCAAGGAAGTATAGCCGCTATCTGCGCAGTTAGCTCGGGTGGGATCGGAGCTTCAGAATCCGGCACTGCTGCCGGCACCACAGGCAGAGGAGGCCCTATGGGTGCCGGCGCGGGAAGCAACGTAAGTGGACAAACAGGGGCAGGCAGGGCCGGCCCGACAGGAGGGGCCCCTGATGGCAAGGCAGGAGCCGGTGCCATGGGAGCCGGGACTACCGGCTCGGGGGTAGTGGGAACAGCCACAGGTGCAGGAGCGGGTGCGCAGCGCCTCGATCTCTTGGTCTTGTTCCTTTTAGGCGAGGAGTCGGAATCCCCATCTGGCAAAGGCGCAGCAATCTGCCGTTTGGGTCTCCCGCATGGGCCTGTGATATCATCAATCCTCCCCATCACGCGAGCCTCTAGGCTATCAACCTTATCGAATCTCTTATCCATGGCATTCATCTTACGCATCATGGCCTGCAAAATCATCTCCATTTTTGTCCCCTTAGCACCCTTAGGTCCCGGCATTTTGTCTGACCGACACGATTACTGCTCGGATTTGCAAACCCGTGCACCCTGTACCTTCACCAGAGGGAGGATACGCAGGGGGCTATAAGCACCACGCAACTGTGACCGCAACACACTGGCTATTCCGATTGTTAGGGGTGGCCAAACTCTAACGTAGACCCACCCGGCGGCCACACGAAGCAGTGAAATACGAGCCCCCGCTCTCCTCTTACCGTGGATGTCCTGCGTGTTCTACGTCTCGTACTCCACACATCCACTGTTCACCGCTCCGGCACGTACGATCCACGCTCCGTCTGTCTGCTTCTAATGTCGCGCTACCATACACTCCAGCAGAAATCTTTGACCTGAAAGATAAGAACAGAAAATTAAGAGGCCCGAGCGCGGGGCACGACCAGTGTGGGGGAGCGTCAGGCGACAAGAAGGGCCAACTGAGCGCTCCCCCCTCCTTTATTCCCGGGGACGCGGGGAGAGGGCGGGGCGCCCCCCGCCCCTCACCGCCGCCCCTCTGACCCGGAAGACTGTACCACGCCTTCCGGGTCAGGGATTGGGTGCCGGCCGTCCCGGTGGTGTGGGGCACACCTCCCGCGTAATAATTGGATGCCGGGAGATCACGCCCCCACACCAGTGGGAGGCAAGGGGAGAGGGGATCGCCGCACCGCCATGCGGGCGGGGGGGCCAAGGGCCCCCCTTTTTAGATGTGAGTTCACAACACAGTTTTGCCAACTCATGAAATACCTTTTATTTTGTTAAAAAAAATAGAAGCGCACTTCAATAAGAAGTCAGCTTCTTATTAGTATCATAGACAAAAAATGACCTGTATACCCCTGAGGTAGTATCTGTAAGATGGAAGGCGCCTTGGACTGAAAGCACTGCACGTGATTACTGTGTGATTCAGCCTTCAAGGTGAACAATTATGGACTTTTTCCAGAGTATATTAAAATGATAGATTCCTAGAACTCTCACTAAAGAGCTGTATATTCTAAATAAAACATAGTACAACTGTGAGTTTACAGCAAGATTGCCTGTTCAACACTACGCACGGAATCTCCATCCAACCATCTACCTCACAGGAATGTCCATAGTTCCAACCATAATAATGGTACCTGTAAAGAAAAGAGTTGGACATGAAGAAAGTCATAACAGAACAATGCTCCTTCCTGAATGCTACCACCATGCCTGCAGCACACATCCATCCTGGACATGCTAACTCATGCTGGGGAGCAGGCATACTCAAATGCCAGTACCGGCGTCGTTATCAACAATTGACCCATTTTCAGTAGCGTACACCTGAATTGCTATTATGGAATACAGACCCATACCACTAAGAATAAAAACAAGCATTGGCATAACCAATAGGTCTTGCATTTGGGACCTGCTGCATAACTAAATTCTTATAAGGTCCCAAAGGCGAGAGGTATTGGCTATGCCAATGCTTGTTGTGTTTGATCCCAGAAGCTTTCTTTAATTGAATACAACTCTAAAACTACTGAACCAACTTCCAGACCAAGAGAAGAACAGACACCTTTCTTACATGTTGGCATATTAAGAAATAATAAAAAAAATGTGAACAGGTATGCCATACAAATGCAACATGGCTGTTGTCTTGATGAGAAATAACAACTCACAAATTGCAAACAAGGCAGTACAGCACTTTCTTCATGCTAATAGTATAAATAGTAGAGATGACTTCTCTGCAGAACCCGCTGGCAGTAGAAACGAGGTCATGCAATCTTTTGCTTTATCACTAAGCACTAAACTGTGATGATTCTATTTCACCATGGAAACATATGGACAGCCGGTCATTAGCTGCTTTCAATGTGATCGCCGCGTTCTGATCTCTTAGAAGTCATTATTTCCTTAAAGAGCAAATGCTTCTGTGACTTTTACAGCTTTAGTTTTGCCTAGTGTTTTACTGGTGGCCATAAGCAACTATAATGAGCTGTAGCACTTTGCTAAGAGAAACATGCTTTTAGAAAATGAGCTTACTTGTTCGAGTACCTTATTAAGTATATTAGTTCTTGTTGTGAGAAGGTACTGTGAGGTTGCAACGTCCTTCTACGACACATTGACGTAAGTGGGATGCCATTGGATGCCACTCAGTGAAGGTTCACCTATGTTTCAGGTTTCCCACTCCTTGGCATTTTATCAGAGAACAGTAGGTGGAAGGAGCCAGAGGGCATATTAGCAAGAACCTCGTTAAAATTATCACCATATGCAGGACACCTAACTTGGGCTTCTATTAGAATTCAATAACGCATATTAGCAAGCCCATTATGGCCATTTTAGCTGCAGTTTTCTGCCGCTAAAACAGCAATCATTTGAACGAGGTTCTTGCTAATATGCCCCCAGATTCCATGTTTTAGATCCACTCTGGAACCTCGAGTCGATGATTCTTTTTCTCAGCATGAATGCATTGGGGGAGAGAAATGGTTAGCAGATCACTCATTACAGTTACAATTTACTATGACTCTGAATAATCACTGTTAGACCTGGCATCATTGGTGTTGTTTTCTCCTGTATTTTTGCGTCTGCCTCCTGTATTTTTGCTGTGTGCCGAAGTTTGTTTTTGCTGATCTACATGCTTTGGGAACTTTGTCATTGCTGATCAATGCCAAAGTTCAAGTGCTCTCTCTATCAATTGTGTATACGGATTGGTTTCCATAATTTGCTTGTTTGACTTACTTCTAAGTCCCTAGTACAGTTCACTGCGTGTGCCCAGGGCCTGTAAGTCAAATGCTGCTTGTAGGCCTGCAGCACTAGTTGTGCCAGCCACACAAGCAGCCTTGCAAAGGGTTCCCAGACCTGCCACTGTAGTGTGTGCGTGCAGTCTCTACTGCCATGTTGACCTGGCAAGTGCACCCACTTGCCAGGCCCTAACCTTCCCTTTTCTTCCATGTGAGTCACCCCTAAGAAAGGCCAGAGGTCCCCCTTTTGGGCAGGGTGCAGTGTATGTGAAAAGCAGGGCATGTCCTGATGTGTGTAACATGACATGATAGTGAACTACTGTGAATTTTGTTTCGCACTATTGAAAGGCTATCAGTCCAATGGAATAGAGTGGGAGTTTATTTATAACATCTTATAAATATAACTTCCCGTTGGGATAAGATGGGAAGATAAAGTTTAGTGTGCCTGAACTCAGAATATAAAGATGCATCTTTTAGTAAGGATGATTTTTTCATTCTGTGTTTGAAAATACCACTTCTAGAAAGTGGGTATTTTCTTGCTTAGCCATCATGTGTGCCTCTGTTCGGTTGTGTATTGACTGTCTGGCTTTTGAGTAACACGGGCTGGGGATGTGCATTCACTGTAAACAGCCACTGGGGGGGTTGAGGCATTTCCTAGATGAGTCAGGGCTGGGCTGAATAGACCTGGGCTGCATTTAGAGTAGGGGCACAGATTTACTTTAACCTGAATGGGCCTGGTCTGTCTAACACAATGCTGTCTCCACCATCTGCCGGGAACCAGGACCAGAAAGGACAGAACTGATTTTAACTGAGCACAGAGCCTCTACGCCACAAGAGAACAAAGAGTAATTGAATATAAATATTGGGGCCCAGACCCCAGAACGTTAGAATACTTCTGGACTCAAGAGGAACGTCTGCCAAGTAGAAGAGCTGGGAAAGCTGAAATAGAAGTACTACCCATTTGCTGTGTGCTGTCTGGAGTTGACTGCAGTGGCTGTTTTTGCCAAGGAGAGGCCAAATACCTTGCTGTGTTATGTATATCCTGCTTGAAGTAGAGCTTGCCTCTTGTTCTGAAGTCTCAGGGACACAAAGACTTCACCACCAGCTCCCCTGAACTTCCTTGCTGTGAGTTAAGACCTGCCAAGAGGTGCTTGTTGCTGATTTGAACCTTTGGAGGTTATTCCTGCTGTTTGGAGCTGGAAAAGAGACGCAACTAAGAGAAGCGCGACGCATCCGCACCCATTTCCGATGCATCGTCGCTGTGTCGTTGAGGAAACTGAAGTCTGAGCTCACCGCACCGATTCTGACACAGGCCTATTGTGGGGCTGCAAGAACCAACGCATCTTGGGACCGCTGCTTGAGAGTAACGCAGCGCTGATGCTGCCACATCAAGAACCAACACATCCCTGATCTCCACACATCACACCTGGGCACAAGGATACCAGGGCCGCAGTAAGAAACCCACGCATCACCTCCCTCTCAGTAAGCAACCGACACATCACCTCCCCTGCATGGCATTAAGGAACCAATGTATACTTCCCCTGAAGTAAGGAACCAATGCATCACCTGCCCTCAGCATAAGGAACCAATGCATCACCTTCCCTCAGCATAAGAAATCGACACAACACCTTCCCTGTGGCTGTTTTTGTTTATGATGTTGACGTATCCCTGGTACTTTGTGCTGAAAGTGTCGCATCTATAGTTTGATATGAACAGAACTGTTTTTACCTTCTAAGAATCACATTTTCTTTTTCAAAACAGATTTTATAGTGTTAACAGCCATACATATCCTGGTAAAGGTGGGGTTTCTGATAGAAACAGTGTATTGCAGAGTTGCATTACTGATGTCAACATTTATTTATTTATTAATGTATTTATTTAAAAGGTTTTATATAGCGCTGCTAGACCAAAGAGTATCAGAGCGCTTTACAAGGTAGGTGAACATATTAGTATACAATATACAATTGCCAATGTGCAGACAATTCACATGAGATAAAACATTGCATTAAATGAGCGAAGGGGGCAAAGAGACAGAGAGATAGTTAAGAAGACAATGAATATTGAAGTTAAAGAGAGAGAGGGGGTGTCGAGAAGGGGAGTGAGAATATGAAAAGAGGGAGAGGGGTTGGGTAGAGGTGTGAACAAGAGAAGAGAAAGAGTGAGCAGGGTCAGAATCAGTTACATTAGGAACCCCAATATTTGTTGAGGAGAAGTACTTTGAGTCTTTTTTTGAAGAGAGGGTAAGAGGGGTTGCAGAGAAGATCTTTGGGGAGAGAGTTCCAAATCGTAGGAGCATTACCAGAGAAAGCACGTGATTGGATATTTTTACATTTTAGTATAGGAGAGATCAGGACAAGGGAGTTAGTGCTCCTCAGGGACCTGGAGCACCCTATTTTTTGTAGTTTCCTTGAAAGGTAAGAGGGGGAGTTTTGGTGAAGAGCTTTGTGCGTGATACAAGCAATCTTGTAGTTGGATCGTCCTTCAATTTGGAGCCAGTTGAGATTTTTGAGGACAGGAGAGATGTGGTCAAATCTTTTACAGTCAGAAATAAGTCTGGCAGCTAGGTTGAGAACAGATTTAATAGGTGCAAGATGGACTTTAGGTGTGCCAGCAAGTGTGGCGTTACCATAGTCAATCCTGGAAAGGACAAGAGATTGGACAACGATTTTGAAATCATCAGCTGGAATAAAAGGATTAATTTTTTTGAGGTGGTGAAGGGTGAAAAGCGCACTTTTGGCTGCATTTTTAATGTGGGGGATGAGATTAAGATTCTGATCGATGCTGATGCCTAGGGATTTGACAGAATTAGAGGTGGAGAGAGAGCAATTAAGTGCTTTGATATCATTGATCCAGATTTGAATGAGAAGGGAATTCATTTTGGGAGTGAGGGGATGATTTTAGTTTATTTAGGATTCAGTTTGAGATGATTAAGATGGAACCAGGCTTGGACTTTAATCAGGGTATCATTGAGGTGAAGGATGTCATTGTGCAATTTGATCTTGTAGTATAGTTGAGCATCATCGGCATAGAAGTGGTAACTACTTTTAGCTTGTTTGAGAATGAGGGTGAGTGGTTCCATGAAAAGATTGAATAGGATTGGGGAGAGGATAGATCCTTGAGGGACGAAGAGAGAGACAGGGTGGGGTTTAGAGAGGCAATGACTGAGCTTAATTTGTTGTGATCTATTTTGGAGGAACGAGGAGAACCATTTGAGTACAGTGCCTTCAAAACCAAAGTGATCTTTGAGAGTGTTAAGAAGGGTTGGTTGGTGGACAGTATCAAATGCAGCCGAGAGGTCAAGTAGGATTAGTAGTGAGGATTCACCTTTGTCTAAAGAGCGATGAATGTCATCTGTAACATTGAGCATAGCAGTTGGTACTGCATCCCTTTCTAAAACCGGATTGGAAAACGCCAAGGAGATTGAAGGAGATGATATTGTTATCTAATTGAGACAGGACGCATTTTTCAAGACCTTTAGAGAGGAAGGGAAGGTTAGAGATAGGGCGTAGATTGTTAAGGTCATTAGGGTCAGCAGAGGTGTTTTTAAGAATGGGTGTGATTTGACCTAGCTGAAGGAAGGCAGGAACACAGCCAGTGTTAAGAGAGGAGTTGATGATATCAGTCCATATTGGGGCAATGATGTATTTGAGGTCTTGAACCAAATGGGCGGGAAGAGGATCTTTGGAGTGTGAGGATGGTTTGAGTTTAGAAATGATGTTGATGATAGTAGTTTCTGATACTGGACTAAATTCGCTCCATGAAGCATTGTTTTTAGCAAGGTGACCCGTAAAGGAGGAGTCAGGTTGGGGGAGAGCAGGGAGGGGTTGAGAGGGATTGTGATGTTGGGGAAAAGAGGACAAAAGTGAATTAGGAATGTTAGGGAGGGTGTGTTGGTTGAGGGGAGGTTGTAGAGAGAGGGGGGAAGAGAAGGATATTTCGATCTTGTTGACTTTATTCGTAAAGAATCTGGCAATTTCTTCGCATCTTTCCACAGAGGCTACTAATTTAGGAGGGCCAGAGGAAGTTTGTTTTTTAATGATGTTAAAGAGTTCTCTGGGGCGGTTTATAGGCTGGTCAAGTTGTGACCGGAGAAAGGAGGCCTTTTCGTTAAAGATATGTTTTTTGTAATGGGCTCTGGTAATTCTGAGGAGAGCCAGGTTATTAGAGGTGGGATGACTCCTCCAAGCACGTTCTGATTGCCTGAGGGCCCGTCTTTCATTATTGAGTTCACACCCCACTGCAGCTGCATCAGGTATATCCCGAAGGGACACAATACAAGACATTTTCTTCACATCAGGGCGCTCAGCTCAGCAGTAGACCCTGTTATGCTGGTGTTTTCTGTTTCCGTTTTAATGGTGTTCACTGTTCACATTGTTGCCAGCACCAACCCCTCCGTACGGGCTGCTAACTCTCACCCCACACACATCCAGCACAGGCGTCACTGTACATGTGGCCCTGCCAATAAAGGGGCCCGGTGCATGTGCCTTAGCCAGTTCCAAATACTATCTGCATGTGTTCCTGTGGTTATGTTGTATGCATGAGGGCCTTGGGACAATGACATTACATTGTGCTGTGTACAGCGGACTCAGATATGTAACCGCAGGCAGCGGGTTAGGGCTTGGACATGTAGCTTTGTCATCACCCACTCATTACGTTTTTTGAGTGTGTGAGAGTGCTTCATTTCCCTTAGGTGGATATTGCGTTCTGTATTATTCTGCTATTTACTACCTTGATGCATAAACTCCTATGGGGAAAGTGTGTGATGTGCATGGCCCTTATGGCTGCTAATCCCGTGAAGATACTGACTATTTAATGGCTTTAGATGCTTTTTCTAAACACATAACCTGGCTATTTACTACAGTTTCTGCCTACTTACCTTCACATAAGGTAACATCATTTTCCACCCATTTGCCATACACATTTGTTTAATTCATCCAAGTATGTTTAACCCAGTTGATAAAATGATATTAAGGGATTCATTCCGTGCACCTGTAGCGACAAGTCACATTAGTTGCAAGAATCATTCATTTGTCCAGTAGTGAAACATGCTTGGTAGAAAGTTGCTATCAACATATGTGGTATATTTGAGTGCTTGGGGTGATTGAAGGGTTTGCTATAGTATGATGGATTACTTCTCAAAGTAGTCTGAAGTGGCATATAAGAGCAAGGTGAAAACGAACAATGTAAGCGCTTTTTGTGAGGACATTTTCCTTAGGGAGGAGTGTTCAGCAGAGATGGTTAGCTTTAATGGTCCTCATTAAATTTCTGATTAATTCTGCAATTTCCTGACGAAATGGGAGATAAAACACTATAGGACACCAGTGTATCATCCAAGGGGAAACAGCATGATTGGATGCTTTAAACGTGTGTTGGCGGAAACATAAAATTGGCCATGTCAAGCTATTTGTGTTGGAGTAGTCCAGTCAGGGAAATATTGTGCAGTTATAGAACCACTCCACATTCTGTGATGGGGGAAACACCATTTTGTTTGATGAAAGGCAAAGTACCTTGTACTGTAGTTGTCCCAGCGTGGATGGAAAGGTTGGGTCAATGGAGGATTTTTTATTAGAGGATGGGTGAGAAGGTGGTGTGATTTCCACCTCAATAATAATAATAATAATAATAATAATAATAATAATAATAATAATAATAATAATAATAATAATAATAATAATAAAACCATTTATAGAGCGCACGGTTACACTCAAGACAGTGTGTCCCCGCGCTGTGGATGCATTCCGTTCTAGAAACAAGCCCACCACAAGAACAATTAAACTGGACAGCCAAGCACCGTCTCCTAACTTCTGGGGAAGAGATGTGTTTTTAGCCTTAGGCAAAACCTCCTTTCGGAGGGGTTCCAAACGCAATTCTAAGGGGAGTTTGTTCCAGTGAGAGGCCGCTAGATAGCAAAATGAACGGCCTCCCATTCTTGCTCTAAAGATGCGGGGCACTGAGAACATCATGCTCCCCAAGGTCCTCAGATTGCGTTTGGGGCGATGGATAGCAAGAAACTTTTTTAGGTAGGGTGGTCCTTTCCCTTGGGCAATTCGATGGGCGAAGCACATAGCTTTAAAAAGAATGCACTCTTTGATGGGCAGCCAGTGTAACTTTGCAAGAGCGTGCTTCCCAGATGCTCTCCGAGGAAGATTTAGGACTAAGCGGGCAGCCGCGCTTTGAACTCTTTGAAGTTGCTTTAGGGCTTTCTGACTGAGGCCAATGAAAAGAACATTGCCGTAGTCTAGGTGAGGAGTAACTAAGGCGTGAATAAGGGATTTTCTAGAGCTAATAGGTAAAAGGTCCAGTACCTTACGCAAGGTTTTAAGAATTGCGGGGGGCGCTAGAGGGCGCACTGCTGCATGGCCGCACTTGCGTGAGGCTCCAGCAGCCTGGCACCAATATCCGTGATTTATCCTTCCTTCCTGCACGCACCCGCCTGAAAATCCCCACGGAGGGGCGGATGGCCACTTTTCACACTCGGTGAAAATTTGGAGGTTCTACTCCCAGGGACTTCGGAGTTGTGGCATGCGGAGTCCCCCTGGCTGACCTGGACCTGCGGCGACGGTGCCCGCTGTCGGCCCCCTGATCTAGGCAAGCCCGGGGATCACCACGAGGCGGCTAGGCCTCCGGAACATCGTAAACGCCGCGCTTGGGACTGACACTGCAGCGAATGGTGGTCGGAGGCTGAAGGTACGGGCGCCACAACTTCATCAGACTGTGGGGGCTGGGAAGGCAGGACGCTCCCGCTGATCGGCCGAAATCTGCCACTACTGGTTTGGGCAGGTCTTCGTGGCGCTACGACGGAATGGCAGAGGGACACAAGTAGGAAGCCTGAGAAGCCCAGCGGCCTGCCTTGCAGGCTCACCACACGACCTCGAGGCCTGCCTGATGCCGGTGCCACCGCAAGCGGACGGCTTGTAACACCAGGCGCGTTTGCCGCCAACTTGTAGGCGCTACTTCAGTGGGCTGCCCTTCCTGCGCTGTGAGGCCTGTCTGCTACAGCACTGCACTCCCTCTCCCGGGTGACACCCGCGAACGACGGCTAACTTTGCCCAGGGGTCGACGCATCGGCTGCGTGATCGGCTTTGCTGCACAGCGCTACACAGGGTGAGATCGCCTCATCCTCTACCAGCCTCCCGCCAACAGTGGTGCAGACGGCACTTAGGCGCAGTTGATCCATACTCATCTTGCCATCATGGGAAAGCCGGACAGTCGCCAACCCAAATTGCAGTTTGAAACCGCGGCGCAGAAGAAGGCGACAAGAAACACTGGAGACGTAGCGCCACCCCGGAGCCCGGCACCTGAGGCCTCGACGTCGACCCAGCTGACCCCCGATATGACCACGATCCTGCAAGAAATGCGGCAGGGATTTGCGACGGTGGTCGACAAAGTAGATAGACTCACGTCCAGGATGGACGGCATAGCCCAGAAGATAGACGTCCATGAAGAACGCATATCTGAGGCGGAACGCAGAATATCGGCACATGATGACACTACCGCAGCTCAGGACACTCGCCTGGCCAGGATGGACAACGTCCTGAGGGTAATCGCTGCCAAGAACGAGGAATTGGAAGCGAGGAGCCGACGGAACAACATTCGAGTCACGGGCATTCCGGAATCGACCAACACGGGGAGGATGGAATTATATGTCGAGGCACTGCTGTCAGCAACTGTCGGAGCAGATGCTCTTTCCGCTCACTTTATTGTAGAGCGTGCACATCGCTCTCTCGGGCCACAACCCAAGCCGGGGGCCCCACCGCGACCCATAATTGCTCGCCTCCTAAATTACCGAGATCGCGATGCGGCACTTAGGGCAGCCAGAGCAAATCAAAATCTGACATATAACGGCGTGCCCTTCTCGATATACCCTGACTTTACCCCGATGGTCCAGGAACAGAGACGGAAATTTCTCGTTGTGAAGCGGAAACTCAGGGATTTGAACATTGACTATGCTCTCTTATACCCGGCCAAGCTTCGGGTCACGCACCAAGGTACGCAGCATTTCTTTCTCAACCCACAACAGGTCGATGACTACATTAAATCCTTGCCCAAAAGACCCAGGCGACCTGCGGACGCTGAGGACTTAAATGAATCTGGCCCTGAGTAGGGGGCGTCTGGCACTCTTCGGATACATCCTTTCTGCAAGTGGTGGGCTTGACCTCACTCCCCTAGCTGCTGGGGGAAATCCATTCGACTAGGAGATGGCTGCCGCTGCCCCTGGGGCACCATGGACGGGTGCTGCATCGTAGGTGGTAATGTATGCCAGGCCCCACCCCCCCCTCGTCCCTCTCTGCTCCACGAGTGACCCTAGGAATGGACATGCACGGAGTGGGATGGCTGGGGGTGGTGGACCGTGCACCTCTGATGACCCCTAATGGGTGTTCCCCAATGACATTGACTTTGTTGCTTGTTTGTTGGTTGCTATCTAGCACTGTTTTGGGTAACGGGTGGGGGGTGGGACAAGGGCACTGGCAAGTTGGGGTGGCTTCAGTGGGTGGGGGGTGGCGGGGAGAATGTCAGGTAAAACGGCCTTACACTGGGCGATGTGGAACTTACACTGGAGTTGCTGATCTGCCTCGCTATTTTTGGTTGCATACTGTGGACCGTTTGTCCCTTTTTCAACTAGGCCTGATGCCTGGAGGTATCCGGGGGGATTTGGGGGGAGGGGACTGCTGGGGTTACTGTTGGGTTTCAAGTTTTGACATGTGCATGTGGTGGTCTGAACTCGTACATTTGCCCTTTGAAAGGCTCCGTAATTGTGGTCGGGGGGTGGGGGGGCGGGATGGGTGGGCTGCGCACTATGTGCGGTGGGGGCGGGACGGAGGACTGGGGGGTGATTCGATTCTACTTCGGTATCTGCTTTCGTTTGAGGATGTAGAACTGGTCCGAAAGTATAGTGTTTTGCTTGTTGGGGGGATGGGAATGGCAGCCTGCCGTGCTCTGATCCCGCAGTTATGGTATTACGTATACACATGGATAACACACGCCTGAATGTGATTACTTGGAATGTGAGAGGGCTGGGAGATCATAGGAAGAGGAGACAGGTATTGAGCTACCTGGATCGCCATAATGTTCACATTGCTTTCCTACAGGAGACGCATTTTGCGCCCCACAGATCGCGAGCCTTTGGGAGCAGGTGGGCTTCTCACTCGTTCTTTGCTAACTACTCCTCCTATGCCCGGGGTACGGCCATACTGATTAAGAGATCCACGCCCTTTCGTTTGGCAGGCTCCAGGGTAGATCCACAGGGGAGGTACTGTGTGGTGTGGGGTAGGCTGGGACACATGTCAGTGACACTTGTCTGTTGCTACGGGCCCAACACGGATGACCCGCAATTCTTTACCTCACTGTGGGCGGCGATAGTGGAGACGGGGCCACAACACCTCATATGGGGTGGAGATTTCAACATTACCCTACACCCCCCCCTGGATAGATCACACCCAGCCCCACACCACTATACCAACGGGCGCGAAGTCCTTAGAGCGACCATTGATGGCAACCATCTCATTGACGCCTGGCGATCACACTGCGGGACTAGGGAGGAGGGTACTCACTTTACTGCGCAAGCTAAGTCATGGGCAAGACTTGATTATTTCCTTCTGACCTCACAACTGTATACAGCACTAATACATGCATCGCATCTCCCAAGGACTTACTCTGATCACTCACCCGTTTTGATCACATTGGCTGGTTCTGAACTAGGCCCCCCAGTGACGGCGTGGCGCATGCAGCCCGCTATGTTATTAGACACGATATTCCAGGAGGAGCTCCGTGAAGAATGCCTAGACTTCTTCAAACGCAACAAGGACTCCGTCCAGGACGTTGAGACCATATGGGACGCCTTTAAGGCCACGCTCCGAGGCTTATGTATATCGAAGGGCTCGGGAGTGCTTAAGAGCATACTCACTCGATTACGCAGCATAGAAGCTGAATTACGCAGTGCTGAAAGCCGTCTTAGAGCACACCCTGACCAGGAAACCCTCGCTAACATCCGCGATAAATTGACAGAATTCTCGGAAGAGGCTGCCCGAGAGGTTAAGTTTCGGAATAAGTACTGGGTGGCCAGAAGGTATGGAGAGGGGGAGAGGCCTGGGAAAGCTCTAGCGGCAACGGTCAAACTGATGCGGTCACCGACGATAATATTAGAACTTGAGACGGCAGAGGGGCTGGTACTTAGAGACACCACCCAAATCCTTAACGAATTTGTGCGACATTACAGTACATTATACTCCACTAGCAGACGCCATGACCTTACGTTGGATGACTATCTGGCCGATGTCTCCTTGGGGTGGCTGAGTGATGCGCAGAGAAACTTCTTGAATGCCCCTTTTGAGCTGGATGAGGTCAGGGAGGCCATAATGGGCATGAAATCGGGCAAGGCCACTGGTTTAGATGGCGTACCTGTAGAATTCTACAAGACCTTCATTGACTTCATGGCTCCGGTGTTGCGGGAGGTCTTTGAGGACGCATTGGAGGTGGGCCATCTCCCTCCCTCCATGAGAGTCGCCCTCATTACGTCGCTGCTTAAGCCTGGGAAACCCGCCTCCAGCTGCGACTCTTACAGACCTCTGTCCCTGTTAAACTGCGACGTTAAAATACTTGCGAAACTGATTGCGACGCGCATAAGCCTCCTCCTGCCTGCTCTTATCCTTCCGGACCAGTCTGGATTTGTCCCTGGACGGGCGACGTCGCATAATCTCCGTACCTTTTTTTCGGTATACGACTCCGTCCATGAGGACCTTCCTATGGCAGCCATTTTTTTAGACGCCACTAAGGCGTTTGATTCGCTCGAATGGGACTATGTGTTTAAAATTCTGGAGCGAATGGGTTTCCCGCCTCTCTTCATTTCCTGGATTAAACTATTGTATACACATCCAACTGCCAGAGTGCTCATCAATGGGAAATTGTCGTCGGAGTTCCCGATCACCAGGGGGACGAGACAGGGGTGCCCCCTGTCCCCCCTTCTATTTGCCATAGCCACTGAACCCCTGGCGGCTAAATTGCGACAGCATCATCAGGACAGGGCAATGCGTTGCTTTCAGAGACAATTACTCGTCTCTATGTATGCTGACGATATCACCCTCTATGTTCGCCACCCGAGTGATAACTTACATCCTATCCTCCGTGAATTCATTCGGTTTGGTGCCCTCTCGGGGGTTCAAATCAACTGGAAGAAATCGTGTATATTCCCCCTTACTGCCTCGACAGTTCCTATCCCACTGGAATTCCCGCTTGCCTGGAGCACGGGAGATTTTAAATACCTGGGAATACATGTAGAAAAGAGTAGGGAAGAACTGATGCGTGCAAATTATGGCACAGTGATGAATAAATTGAGCGACAATGTGTCTCGGTGGATCACGCTCCCTCTTTCTATGGCGGGACGTGCCTCATTGGTCAAGATGGTCATCCTCCCTCAACTTCTATATCTATTCTTGAACATACCGTACCACCCAGGGTCCTATTTTTTTCGTCTACTACGTTCAGAACTGCTCCGACTAGTGTGGGGTGGTAAAACGCCCAGACTCAAGTGGGAGGTCCTTGTCCGGCCATTTGCGCAAGGAGGATTTGGCATCCCTGACTTCGAACTTTATTATCGGGCTGCTCAGGCTCATTATGCGTACTTTTGGGTCCGCCAACAAAGATACATGCCTCAACTGGCGGCTGAGCACTGGTTGGCACACCCGATCCCCATTGAAGGAGCGCTCTACTCCCAGGTGGAGGGTAGGGATAGGACCCCTTCCACTGTGTCGAGCACTGTGACGGCATGGCACTCTATTGTGTCCAAGCTGGACTTGCACTTCTTATACGCACCAAAACTGCCGCTGGCCTACCACCCACAGCTGCCGCTCCTGCAGGAGATTGGCTTTCAGAGACTATTGAAAAAGATTGGTGTCACTACGTGGGGGGACTTATACCTGGATGGCGTCTTCCGAACCAGGGAACATTTATATGAGGGCATCCACCCGACCCCTCTGGACTTATTTTACTATGTCAGACTCAGACACGGCCTACAAGCTATCACGCCTGATTTCCCCTGCGAACCCCCGGTGCTACCCCCCTTGCAAAACATGCTACTTCACGATCAGCCTCTTAAACTAGTATCTACACTCTATAAATCCATACGGGCCAACACGACGTACACTGCTCTGCCCGCCAGACAGAAGTGGGACCGTGATCTAACCCCGACTCTCACGGACACTCAATGGGAATTTTGCCTGCAGCAAACTGAGCGCATTTCATCTAACAGCCGTTATAGAATAATCCACTATAAATTTCTGCACAGGCTATACCACACTCCAGCGCGTCTGCTCAGATTCAAGCTTAGGCCGACGGATGCCTGTGACAGGTGTTGGGCCCCAGGAGCTGACTTCCTTCACCTTGCATGGGGATGTCCCGCAGTAAATGAATATTGGGTGCAGGTATTTCAGGCCCTCTCCAAGATGATACACAGGACGATAAATCCATCACCATTGATGGCCCTTCTGGGGTATGTTGCATCTCTTCAGGCGGCTCACCGCAAATATGTGGCACTGGCTATGCTTCTGGCTAAACGCAGGGTGGCCTGTAGATGGGGGAGGGGAAGGGCACCCAAATTCAAGGATTGGTTGAGTGATATGGTGTACTGCCAGGAACAGTTGCATACTTATGCTGAACTACTGCCGCCTACTTCCAGGCCTACTGACATATGGGCCCCGCTACAATGCTATCTGATAACTGATTCGCCCGAAGATGACAGCGATTGAGGGTGGGCGGTGGAGTTTCTTGAATGATGTGTCCTGATCTCGCGATATAACAGCTGACTGCTAGACATGGCTTGGTATGTTTGCTGCCTCTCCCCGTTTCCCTCCCCCCCCCCCCCTTCTTCCCCCTCGCCATTCCCCCCCCCCCTCATTCCCCCCCCCTCCCCTTCTCTGCCCCCCCCTCCCTGCCCCCCCCCCCCCTTTTTCGAGACCCTGTGTGAAGAGCCTCATCCTAAGCGACATCCCGGGATGCCTTTATGCCCACCACTTCCGATACTGCGGCTCAGCCGCCCCTCTTCTTCTGTGGTTTTCATGACTCTGCCACTCTGATAACACCGTGCTCACCGAGAGTGGATATGCCCGCCAGGATGCCTGTGAGCGCCCCCCTCCTCTTCCCCGCCCCCCCCCCCCCCCCACCCGCATCATTTCCGAGTTTGTATGGACACTGCACATGTCAATGGTTATATAAAAATTCACAAAATCGAGACCTAGTTATTTGACTGTAAGACGCGGCACTTGTCACTTAGATAGAACTGTTGGCAATACTGTTTTTAACGCACATGCATGTCAAAAGTGATGTACATTTCTATATGCACTGATAGCGGCCGGCCTCCGGGTTGTTGGCGAGACGCTGTGTATTCTTGACAATGCTCAATAAATGTCTTGAACCAAAAAAAAAAAAAAAAAAAAAAAAAAAAGGTTTTAAGAATTGCGTAACATTTTCCGGTTACTTTTGCAATGTGCTTTCCAAACGAGAGTTCTGCATCTAGCAGAATTCCCAAGTTCTTAGCTGATTCTGTGGGGACAGGAGTCTGACCTAGTTCTACCGGCCACCAAGCTGATGACCACGACGAGGGAGTTCTTCCAATCAGTAACACCTCAGTCTTGTCCCCATTAAGATGCAGACAGTTCTTATTCATCCAGCTTGCTACTGCTGAAAGACAGGTGGAAAAGTTGGTAGCTGTCTCACTCTGTCCCTGGGTAAGTGTGATCATCAGTTGCGTATCATCGGCGTAAGTGATGATTTCAACACCGAATGATTCCACTATACGGGCAAGGGGTTCCATATAGAGGTTGAATAAGGTAGGGCTCAAGCTGGAGCCCTATGGAACCCCATGCTTCAGCTGTCTGGATGATGATTTAAATGGTGGACAGTGGATTTGGAAGCTTCTATTCTCCAGAAATGACTTTAGCCACTTATAAGCTGCTCCTTCCACTCCTATCTCTGATAGCCGTGACAGCAGCGTGGAGTGCGACACGGTGTCAAACGCCGCACTTAGATCTAACAATACCAACGCTGCTGTCTGACCTTTGTCTGCTATTTGTCTCAATAGTCAGTGGAATAGAGGATAGCCGTTTCTTTTGAATATTGAGCTCTGAAGTCCGATTGAGTCGAGTGTAGGAACTGACCTTGCTCAAGGTAGTCCATAAGCTGCAGGTTAACAATTTTTTCTGCAACCTTAATGGAAAAAGGCAGCAGAGAAAGGGGGCGGAGATTCTGGAGTTGAGACACATGCAAGTTTAGTTTCTTTTTCTGGGGGATGATCTGCGCTCTTTTCCATGGTTCTGGTACCAGACATTCTAGTAATCAGGTGACTGATGTGATCTATCACCTCGTCAAGAATGTCACTAAAGCATTTTTTGGGGGGGGCGGAATTGTTAGGAGAACCTGACTGAACGCTTTTAACAATACTAAGCATTAGGGGCTAGATGCATCAAGGGTTTTTGCATTCGCAAACGATGCGAATCGCACATTTCGGCCGTTTGCGAATGCATATCCCGTTTTTGGGATGCATGAAGCATTTAGTTATTTTCGCAATTTAAGAAATCGCAATTTCATTCCGATTTCTTAAATTGCGATTGCATTTAAGAAATCGCAATTTTGCGATTTCTTAAATGCAATGCATGATTAGTTTGGAATTGCGAATTCGCAATTTGGAAGGGGTAAATTAGCATGAAGTTGAACTTCATGCTAATTTACCGAAAACTTTCAAACATGCACTAGTTGCATGTTTGAAAGTGTTCATTTACACACACACACATGTCCTTGGGTCATGTGTGTGTGTAAATTGCACTTACAGTTCAATTTCAGGGGTGCAGGGAGGGGTTCTTTGAACCCCCCCTGCACCCTTGAAATTAAATTCACATTTTGCGAATCGCAATTTGAAATTCGCAAAATGTGAATGCCTCCCCATTCATTCCTATGGGCTTTTTGGCCCATAGGAATCAATAGGATTTGCAAAATCGCAATTAGGAATTCGCATAATATTTGTGATTCGGTAAAAATTGCGATTTTTACCGAATCGCAATAAAATTGCAAAAAAAATGATGCATTGACATTTGTGATTCCTTATTTGCGATTCCTTATTTTTCGCAAATAAGGAATCGCAAATAAAAACGTTGATGCATCTACCCATAAATGCCTATCCAGGATTTTAAAACAATTCAGGCAAAGAGATGTAGCCAGGCTCCTATCTCTCTCATTCTGACTCAAGGGCCCATCTGTCTTTTTTGTAAATGAGGCGTGTATTAATTCCACTTTATTTACAAAGTGGTCAGCGATGGAATTAAACAGTTCATCAGAGAAAGTGTCTTGGGCAGTTAGTCTATTCGGGACAGTGATTTCTTTATAAATAGCAAATAATTCTTTAGCTGGATTTTCCGCATTTGCGATTCTGTCCTTAAAGAACTTTCCCTTCGCTACTCTAATCATTTTAGAAAATTTGCTTAACTCCACTTTATAGAGTTGTTTACTCCTTGTGTCATAATTTTTACGCCAGGAGCGCTCCAACTTTTTACAAGTAGCTTTGGCTATTTTAAGTTCCTCAGTAAACCAGGGAGCTGTTTTGATACGTCTCACTGGGGCTTTAGTGGTCCAAGGTGCCACCTTATCAAGTGCCTTAGCCATCCACTCCTCATAAGCAGCCCAGTCTTCTATCAGATTATCGCTCAGAAGGGGCGGTTTGTCCATTAGGGCCAGTCTGTATGCTTCTTGTGAAAATGTCTTCCAGTTCCTGCGTTTATAGGAGAGGGATTTGGTCATTTTCGCTGTGTTAGGGTCGCGAGCTATTTCAAAGGAGATAAGTTTTTGGTCAGACCATGGGATTCTTATGGGGGGTTACTGTTAGAGCCTCCTAATTGGCGTATATAGGATCGAGCAGGTGACCCTGATGATGTGTGGGTTTTCTAGATTGCAGTTCCAGCATCAAGGAATTCAATACACCCATCAGAGCTTGCGCCTCTGTACATTCGGCATTCTCAAAGTGTAGGTTTAAATGAGCTAAAAGGAGAAGATGTTTGTATCGTACTGCCGGTTGGGTGACCACGTCTATCAGGCTTTCACTAAAGGTGGTCGCCGGGCCCGAAGGGCGATAGATCAGGTAACCATTTATGGTGTGTTTCGGGGAGATAACTAGGGTGAAAACATCGGCTTCACAATTCATGATTTTTAACAGATTCTAGAGTGCATGTTAGCTCTTTCCTATGAATGATCGCAATTCCGCCCCCTCTCTGTTCTACTCGATCCAGTCTGAGCAGACAATATCCCTCTGGAGTGGCATCAAGGGTATCCGGGGATGAGGCGTCGTCTAACCACGTTTCCGTGAGAAAAAACACATCGGGCAGACATACTACAATTAAGTCGTGGATTTCAATTGTGTGTTTTCTCAACGAGCGGCAATTTAGCAGCATCATTTTGACGCTTGCCTCTTTCCGCGTTGTATTAAGAGAGCGGGGTTTGAAGGAGCACTCAGGGCATTGAAGAGGTGGTATCTCAACCCGTAATAAATGCTCACAACAATTAGGGATTTTGGGGCATAAATACAAAAGTTGTTCTCTCGAGTATGCAACTCTACCTGAGATGTTTTGATCGCCACTTGTAGGGGTTCTGGCCCTGGGCCGTGTCAGGCCGAGCAGCAGTTAGCGCTCACTAAAATTGCTCTTTAGCAGCAGCTAGCTTACGCAAATGGATGCGTCTGTCTCTGCCACCGACAGACCTGCATCAATGCGAGAGAAGACAGAATAACAAAATCAATAAAAACTTTTTGAAAATTGTGGAAGGGACGTTGGTGAGAGTGTGTTCCAGGAATGTGGTGAGAAAGAGTAGCTCCAAGTTATCTGAATCAAAAGAAGTAGTGGAAGTAAAAGGCAACATGCTGAGATTATCATGGCAAGTGGTGGAATGTAAGGGGAGCGACTGCAATGACGGGCTCGCCTTTGGCTTGCCTTCGGCGCGCCATCGGCGTGCCTGCTGCGCCCGTCCACTGCATCCCCTATCCTTATAGTGCAGAGAGGGGCGCAGTAGCAGGACAGCGTGACTAGAGCGCTGACCTGCTTCCTGCCGAGCCCGGAAGTGTTGGGCTGCCTCACACTCTGCGTGCTAATGCCCACAAGGACGCGGCGGAACGGGGCGGGCCACAGAGGTAAGAAGCAGTGAGAATCTCACACAGTAATTGTCAACAGATTCTGTATAGCAGCATAAGTAGTTAGCAGCAGTTAGCGCACACTAAAATTGCTCTTTAGCAGCAGCTAGCTTACGCAAATGGATGCGTCTGTCTGCCACTGACAGACCTGCATCCACAGCGCGGACCCAGCAACCACCCTTTTTAATCAGGGGCAGGATAGCGCGACTAGAGCACTGACCTGCTTCCTGCCGAGCCCGGAAGTGTTGGGCTGGTCACCCTCCGCGTGCCAACGCCCACAAGGATGCAGAGGAACGGGGCGGTCCACAGAGGTAAGAAGCATTGAGAATCTCACACAGTAATTGTCAACAGTTTTTAAATCAACTAAATAGCCCAATAAAACGGTATTTTAAAAATCAAGCGATTAAATTTAAAATTCATCCAAATAGTTCCAACAGATTCTGTATAGCAGCATAAGTAGTTAGCAGCAGTTAGCGCACACTAAAATTGCTCTTTAGCAGCAGCTAGCTTACGCAAATGGATGCGTCTGTCTCTGCCACCGACAGACCTGCATCAATGCGAGAGTAGACAGAATAACAAAATCAATAAAAACTTTATGAAAATTGTGGAAGGGACGTTGGTGAGAGTGTGTTCCAGGAATGTGGTGAGAAAGAGTAGCTCCAAGTTATCTGAATCAAAAGAAGTAGTGGAAGTAAAAGGCAACATGCTGAGATTATCATGGCAAGTGGTGGAATGTAAGGGGAGTGACTGCAATGATTTGGAATGGCTAGAGTGGATGAAGTTGAGAAACAATGGTAATGGCTAGAGGGCAAAAGTACTAAACAGTTCAGGTTCGTATGTTATAAGCAAGGTGAACATTGATGGCTCATCTGGAGTGAGTGAACTGAGCACACATGTTATAGTGGGATCTAGAAAATTGTAGGAATATGTAAAGTGTTAATTTGTTTAGTAGTTGTGGTCAAGTCATTATATTGTTCTTGTATATTTTAGTTTTGAGAGGAACTTTGGGTAAGTGATGTACTGTGATTCCTAATTATTATTGAAACATTGTAAGCATTCTCGCAGGAAGCTTGTGCACACGCGTGAGTGTTCCTTTCCCTGACTCACTCACGCGCAGAGCATTCCTCTCTTGCCAGAATGTCCATGACTATGACATTCTATTTATCTTCAAAACTGGCATCAGCATGCAGACAGCTTTGTTCTGCATGTGGATGCATGTTGTCTTTCAATTCTCACTGTGCTTTATTGATACTGTTCAGACTCACAGTGGAGTCAGTTGACCATACATCTTCTTGCTGCCAGACCTGCTGTTGTGGGCTCCTTGTATTTACACTTAAAAATAAATACTTAAAATACTTTTAAAACCCAGATTTGCCTTTCTCCTTTTACCTGCTGGATGCGCCTTTTCTCCTGGAAATCTCAAACTACATTTTGGTGGCGATTTGGACTGAAAACACGTGTTTGGAGCCCACAGAGCTATTTCTCAGCCCCTCCTTGCTGAAGATATTAACCTTTCTTCAGTTTACTGTCTGGTTAACCCTGGAATTAATTTGGATATTTCAACTTCGTGAATTAAATGGATTTTCCAAAAAGAGCTACATCTTCAAACTGTTGGATTACAAATCTAGATAAGAGCTCCTGTAGTATACAAGTTGCTGCCTTGCTCTGATTGTGTAGCACCTTTTCTGCTTGCCTTCACTGTTTTTGGTTCTTTTATTTTTTATTGAGCAGAGCATCAAGAGCAATAAATAAATATAGGCACATATTTAACCTTCATTGGCACAAACGTCATTAACTTTAAGGATTAAGGAGCAGGCCACTAAGTAAGTAATAGAAAGAAACGTTGCTTCGGCTTCCGTTAAAAATGTTCTATTTTTGCACACTCCAAACAGGGCAACTTTGTCCTCCGGCAATAGTCTCTTCCCAAATGCCCGATTCAAGGCCGAAAGTTTCCCTCCCAAAAAAACCCCAACCTTGGACACACAAAGAAAATATGGAGCCAGCCCCCTTCTCCTTCCTCCTGACATCAAAAACACCTATCTTTGACATCAGGATATCTTTTCTTAAGTGCATTTGGAGTAAGGTAGGCCAACCACCGAGTCATCTTTTCTTAATAGGTTGCTCTCAAAGACTTACTTCTGAGAAGACATAGGGCTTCCCATTCAGGGATGGAAAAAATACATTGTGTTTCACATGCCACCTTTTCCAGATGGTTCTCAATCAATAGAAGTTGGCCCTGATTTCGTAGTAGACGATACGAGTTCCCTACCCCACTTAATTTGGCCCCAAAAAGCACTATCACCAGTTTATTTGGTTTGTTTAAAAATCCCTTCATACTCTTAATTAAATGAACAATTTGTAAGTATTCGAAAAAGGTGAGCTTCCTCTGGCTCCCATCCCTCAGTAACACCTCCTGCCAAGAGATCACCCTATTCTGTATTGAAAAATCTCTTAGCACCCCAAGCCTGCAACCTTCCCAGTGTTTCAAGTGGCCTGATTGAATTTGGAGGCCGAGGCTCTTGCATTCCTGTAATTTTAAATACTGTAAACCCAGAGGAACCCGTCACTTTAACAAAAAGCCTGGAGTCTAAAAGAATAGTCCTTAAGTGTCTTATATCTTGTTCTTTTGGGCAATTTGGAGTTTTTTTTTAAATATTAAGATCTGAAAGCGGGTTTCCATTACCGTCTTGTCGACAAAAAAATTATCTCTAACACCATTTGAGCCCACTAAACCCGCAAATAGGTCCAAGAAAGCAGCATCGTAGTAAGTTCTTAAATGGGGTAAGCCAGACCTCCTTGTTCGATCATTAATTGAAGTGCTGCAAGTTTCACCCTTGTTTTTCCCCCCAAACAAAATGTCTGATCAGAGTTTCCATTTCTTCAAAAAAACTCATATTGATTTTAATAGGTACATTAATAAATAGAAATGTGAGGAGCGGCAGTACGGACATCTCAATACGTGAAACCCATCCCACCAAAGTTAGGGGAAGTAAAAGCCACTGTTCTAATAATCTCCTTATTCTTTCTTGTGTTCTTTCATAATTCAGATTGTATAGCTGTTGACATTGGGGGGACACAAATATCAAAATACAAAACACACAACAGAGCAGACCAGGTCTAGGGATGGTGTCTACCCATAGGAGTTACCGTGAGGCAGGCGAACGTATGTGTGAGCAAATGCTGTTGAGATACATAGGCTATAAACCAAACCCATCAGCCCAGCCATTTGCTGGAGTTAACGTCATGTGTGGGTTTTGCTGAACAATCAACGCCACATCCGACTTAGTTGTGCTGGTGTAGGCATGAATGTCAGTGATATAGCTATGAAGCTCATCTCTGAGTGGTATAAATACAGTGCAGTGCTTCAGTTATAGTGAGAATTAAAAATGACTACTCAGACTTAGACGTAAGTTCGAATGGAAGTCTATGTGTCAAAGATTAAAAGCACGCCAAAGTGGAAAGACTACCCACTGGCGCTGTGCAGGACGGTCGACATGTTTAAGCCAATTAGGGAATTACCCTGGCTTTCTTCAGGGCCTTGGATTATAATAGCTACTGCAACTACAAAGAATGCGTATAGTGAGAAATAACAGGATGTACTGAGAAAAAGTTACATATCTACCAGGAACTTGAGTAATTATGAGTCCACTGGAGGGAAAGAAGCATCCCCAAATATCTAATAGGATCTGACTTTGCAGTTTGCGCCCTGAGACCGGTTGAAAGAAAGTTTATATTTGAATTTAAAACAAAGACTTCAGTTTTGTTTGAATTTATTTTATAGCCCCCAATTATTGCAAATTTACTAAATTCCCTCAATACCACTTCCAAATTATAAATATTAGGCTTCAGGTATAAAATAATATTGTCCACAAAGAGTTTTAGTTTAGCCATGCCCTGAATTGGGGCCTTAATTGCAACATTGTCACGCATTCCAATAGCCAGAGGTTATATAAAGAAGGTAAAAAGTAGGGATGGGAGCGGGCATTCTTGTCTTGTCCCCTGCTTAATCTCTACTGCACCTGCCCGTTTCATATTAATCACCACCTGGGCTTGAGCTCCCCGATAAATATTTACGTAACATTGCAATAACCTGGGTGGAGAAACCAAATTGGCAGAGTGGAAAAAACAGAGCATTCCAATTCACCAAATTAATTGCTTTCTCCATATCGACCATCATTATAGAGGCAGGGATAGAGTTGGTGTTACAATAATACAGAGCCTGTATTAAAAATTCCGTATTGGCTGCCATGGATCTTCCTGCTATAAAACCTGCCTGATCTTTATGAATTATGTCCTGTGCAGCCATTAAAAAACACTCAGCCCACACCTTCATTAACATCTTATAGTCTGAGTTGAGGAGGCTAATACTCCTATAGGAATTGACATAATTTGTGTTCTTGTCCTTTTTTTACAAAGCAAATAACAATTGCCTCTTTATAGGCCGGAGGAACCTGGCCACCGTTTTTAATATGATGAAAGAGTTTTTCCATATGTGGAATCAATTCTTTTAAAAACGTCTTGTAAAATTCTATTGGGAACCCGTCTTCCCCACATGCCTTAGCCCCAGCCGTTGCTTTAATAGCTGCCCCAATCTCAGCAGTTTTTAACTCAGATTTTATTTGGTCAATCTGAGAATCGGATAATCTGGGAATATCCACATTATCAAAATACTCGTGTATCGTCCCCTCACCCACCAAATACTCAGTAGTGTAAAGTTACTGGAAGTGCTCTCAAAAATCAGCGGAATCTCTTCCCTATTTGTTACTTCCATTCCGGTCTTATGATCGGTAGCCTTCAAAACCAGGGATGCCTCCTGTTTCGTTTTGGTGAAACTGACCAGCTGACTGTCCTCATAAACCTTTTGTTGAAAGGTTTGGGAACTACTGATCTCTTCTAAGACAAAGAAGTCTCTCAAGGCATTTCTAGCCTTCTCCAATTGCTGTGAACATGACCGGGTCCTCTGGGCAAAGGCCCTTTCAAGTGCACCCTGTAATTCAGCTATTTTCATCTGCCGGGCAATAGATTGGGCAGCTGAAAAGGAGATTATTTGCCCATGGGCTGCAGCCTTGATACCCCCCCTAGAACGCAAAGGGTTCGGCCGTTTCCACATTAATCCTAAATTATTCAGAGATCCATGCTCTAAAATTCTCCACCCATTCTTGATCCTGGAGAAGGAGGCAATTCATCTGCCACCTGGGTCGCTCTCCTCTCCCCACATCAAGTTCAAGCTCAAGTCCTACATAAGTATGATCCGAGAAGGGGTTGGTCCCAATATCTGCCTGTTAGACCTGGCACCATTGGAGTGGGTCTCCCTTCCATTTTTGTTGTTGCCTCATCTATTCTTGCTGGTGTTAGATGCTGTGGGCACTGTGCCTCTGCTATTCAGTGCCACAGTGCAAGTGCTCCCTATTGTAAATTGATGTATTAATCAGTGGTTCAATGCTTGTCTATTTGGTTTACTTGTCAGACCCTGGTCTAGTGCACTGAGTGTGCCCTGGGTGTGTAAATCCAAATGCTGCTGGTGGGCCTGCAGCACTGGTTGTGCCACACACATAAGCAGCCTTGTAAAATGTGTCTAAGGTCTGCCATTGCAGAGCCTGCGTGCAGTCTGGTACTGTCATGCTGACTGGGCAAGTGCACCCACTTGCCGGTCCCTAAACCTTCCCTTTTCTTCATATCAGTCACCCCTGTGTTAGGCTCAAGGGCAGGGTACATTGTAAGTATAAGGTAGAACAAGCCCTGGTGTGTGTTACTATTCTGTGTTTGCAAATACCACTTTTAGTAGGTATTTTCTTGTCTAACCATTCAAACCTGCCTCTGCTAGGTTGTGTATTCCTTTATCTGGTTTTGTGAGTGACAGAGCTGGGGGATTCCAAGATGCAGGCTGAGTCACCCGGTGGTGAATAGAGAGATCTGTATCTAGATGGGAGGGAGGAGTAGCACCCGAACCTTCTATAGGGCTGTACCTGCCTTCCACAATGCTGGCTCCACCTCCTGTGGGGCGTCTGATGTGCCTGCCCTGCACTGTGAAAGGAAAGGAGAAGTCTGGTAAACAGAGTGAATCAGAACTAGTTTGTACTGGGCAAAGGCCCCTCTCCCCTCAGAGAACAAAGGATTTTGGGATATAAATATTGGGACCCTGATCCCATGAAATTAGATCACTTTTGGACTACAACAAGAAACCTTTACTGAGGAGAGGAACCTGAAGAAACTGAGGAGAGACTATTCCCAAGCTTAAGTGCTGCTTGGGGGATTGGCCTGCAGTGGTTGCCTTAATGCCAAAGGAAGGAGAAAGGAACTTTGTGTACTTTTCTTTCAACTTGTGAAGGATCACCAAGGGCTTGTAAAAGAGCTTGCCTCCTGCTGAAGTCTCAGGAACAACAGACTTCACCTCCAGCTTGCCAGAGTTCTTTGGAAATGCCTGCTGCTGTTTTGGACCTTATGAGGAACTGCGTGTCTCAAGGAGCTGGAAGCGCGACTCAACGAGAAGAAGCGTGTCGCCGTCGCTGTGCCTGCCGTCGCTGTGCCTGCCGTCGCAACTCCTAAGGAGGGTGTCGACGCTGGAACTGTCGCACTGCACTGCATAGGAGAGAAGCGTGCCGCAACGAAGAGGAAGCGTGTCGATGTCGCTGCTGCTGCCATCGCAACTCCGAATGAGGGTGTCACTGCTGTAGTTGTCGCACTGCACCGCATCAGGAGAAGAATCTCGCAACGAGGTCGGAGCGTGTCTCCGTCGCTGTGCCTGCGGTCAAAACTCCAAAGGAGGGTGTCTCAGCTGGAACCGTCGCACTGCACTGCATCGACCAAGAGCCCCTCGCATCCCAGAGAAGCACGCCACCGTCGAAGCTGCTGCAGTCGCATCTTGGATGTAGCCACTGTAGTTGTCGCATCGAGCGGAAGCTTCACACATCGTGGGAAAAGAGCATTGCCACTGGAGCTGTTGTCATTGCATCATAGGGGTGTCGCCGCTGCAGTCTACGCATCAAACCAAGACCTTCTTGCATCCCTGAGAAGCGTGCTGCATCTAGAAGATCTTTACATCTTTATTTTTTTATATCTGAACTTCGCCGCATTTCCCATCGCTGCGACATTGCATTGACGCAAAGTGTTGCATTTAAGAACTGAACTGAACTAAGCTTAAATCTACCATCTTAAAGTAATCTTATTGTGTATTCTTGTTGTTTATGGTCTTGTGGTAACTCTATATAAAGTCTACTTATTTTTTATATAAAACCCGTGTGGTGTTCGTTTGTAGTGTTGTCACTGGGTTACTGTATGTGGTCACAACTAGATGCCTTACAACGCCTCTGAAGTAAAGCCCTTCTGTTTGTGCCAAACTACCAAGGGGTGAGCAGGGGTTATTTTAGGAGTGTAATCCCCTTATCCTGACTAGAGGAGAGGGTCCCTATTTGTCACAGGTACCCACCTGTGCCAACTAGAGACCACCAAATCTAACACTGCCCTTTAGAGAAGGAGGGTTCTTGATGTTAAGAAAAAATCTATTCGGGAAGCTGTCTGATAGCAACGTGAGTGGCAGGTAGAAGTATTTTTATCCACATTAATATTCTACCAAGGATCTATTAATTGGTACTCATGTCTAATAGCCTCAATTTTTTTTCGTATTTGGTGTCAGTTGTGTCATTTATGGTCTTGTGGTAACTCTATATAAAGTCTACTTGGTGGTGTGGTGTTCATTTGTTGTGTTGTCACTGGGTTACTGTATGTGGTCACAACTAGTTAACTTACAACTCCTCTGAAGTAAAGCCCTTCTGCTCGTACCAAGCTACCAAGGGGGTGAACAGGGGTTATTTTAGGAGTGTAATCCCCTTATCCTGACTAGAGGAGAGGGTCCCAATTTGTCACACGTACCCACCTGTGCCAACTAGAGACCCCCAAATCTAACACTGCCCTGGAGACAAGGAGGGATCTTGATGTAATAAAAAAATCTATTCGGGAAGCGGTCTTATAGCGACATGAGTGGCAGGTAGAAGTATTTTTATCCACATTAATATTCCACCAAGGTTCTATTAATTGGTACTCATGTCTAATAGTCTCACATTTTTTTTTCGTATTTGGTGTCAGTTGTTTTTTATTTTTATTTGAGGTGTATTTCATTAAATCCTAAATGTAGTTAAAATCCCCACCGATAATGATTTGCCCGGGGCCTCCCTTAGAAGTTCATTAATCTTAACCAGGGCTGAGGCATCATCCATGACTGGGCCATAGTATCTTATCAAATTTAGGATCCTCCCCTTCAATTTTGCTACTACCCAAAGCCATCTCCCCTATGGATCGCATTGAATTTGTTCAAATTCCCATGGCAGATTCTTAGAAAAATAAAAAGCAACTACTCTCATGGCCAGGCCTGATGATGCAAAGAAAGTGTCTCAAAATGTCCGAGGTAGATATCATTTAGGTGAATTAGTTTTTAGATGTGTTTCTTGGAAAAACAAAACATGGGGATCAAATGAGGTAAGCGATCTAATGAGCCCGCCATATTTTTGCTTTTTAAGCATTCCTTTAGCATTAACTGACAGAATCTTACATTCACTAGCCTTTACTGTTTCTTAAATAAACTTCTTGGTTGCTAAAAGGAAGAACTTGTATACACCACTGTCTGCTCTTTTTGCTACTGCTCTTTTTTTCCTGCAACTGATCCCCCCACCAACCCATCCTCCCACCCTAAAAAAATAGAACCACCCACCCACAGAAATGGTGAAAAGATCCCACTAACCATGCTAACCATATTTCGACCCACCCTACTGACCTCTTGGGTGTCATGGTACCACACCCGAGGTGACCCTCCTGCCCCTAGCAAATAAAAGTTTCAAACTTTCTTTTATTTAATTTATTTTTATTTATTTTATTTTGAGAGTTTTATAGAGCACAGACAAGACCCTTACGGGTATCAGAGCGCTTTACAGTACATGGGGATAAAAAATAACATCCCTCACGGAAAGGTCGATGAGGTGTACATAAGAACATAACGAAAACATAACACAAGACAATAGGAGATGATCTGCAGTGTGCAGGTAGTGCCTTGACAGGTAAGGAGGTCAAATACCACTGACATCATTGAGAACGAAAAATAAAATAGAACAATAAGGAACCTGTTAGGAGCGCACTTAACGACAGGGTAAAGAAAACCAGGTTGATTAGATAGCCTAGAATGATACCATGTACAAGTGTTCATGCAGAGTCAAAGGTCTGTGTTTAAGAGAGTTTTGCCATAAGAATGCCTTTAACTTCCCGCTTGAAAGCTGCAGTGGAGGGGGTTCAACCTTGTTTCCGGAGGAAGGGCATTCCAAATCCTGGGCGCCATCCCATAGAAGGAGCGATGGTATGTTTTTTTCTTGTTGAATCGTTGTGGATCTTATCCCGCCGGATATTGTAAGTTTCTGTGTGAGATAGCTGGGTGCCTTGTAGTGTATGGCTTTATGAGTCACGCATGCTATTTTCAGGTGAAATCTGGCTTCAAATGGTAATCGGTTTAGAGATTTGAGGTCCGGGGAGATGTGGGCCCTTCTTTTTGAGCCAGTGATGAGTCTTGCTAAAGTATTAGTAGATGCTCTTAGGGGAGCTGTGGTAGCTGTGGGGAGACCGCAAAGCAAGACACTTCCGTAGTCCAGTCGAGACAGAACTAAAGCTTGAACCACCATCTTGAGGTCATTAGCCGGTAAGAAGGGTTTTAATTTCCTTAGTGTATTGATCTGAAAGTTAGCTCTCTTCGTTACGTTACTAATGTGCTTCTGCATATCGAGGTTGCAGTCAAGTGTTATACCCAATGATTTCGCCAAGTCTACAATAGTTGGTTGGTCGTTAAATGCGGTATGGTGTTTAATCGAATCATGCATTATAGCAACTTTGTCAGGTTGGGCTATGAGGAGGAATTCTGTTTTTGAGGCATTCAGTTTGAGGTGATTCTCCGCCAGCCACTTTTGGGTGGACTTAAGGGTAGAGGTAAGCATGTTGATGTCTTCAAGAGTGTTGATCTTAAGGTAAAGTTGGGATTCATCAGCGTACATGTGGAATTGAATGTTGGACGCTTGCAGCAGATCGGTGAGTGGTTCCATGAATAAGTTAAAAAGTGTTGGTGATAGAGAGGATCCTTGTAGTACTCCTAGCGTGACTGGAACGGGTTTAGAGAGGGTGTTATTGATCTTGAATTTTTGGGTCCGGTTTTGTAGAAAGGATGTAAACCAGTTAAGCACTGATCCAGACAGGCCCATTCTATCTTTCAACAAATCTATCAAGTTCTTGTGTTTAACTGTATCGAAGGCTGAAGAGAGGTCTAGAAGGATAAGAAGGCATGAGCCGTTTTGTAGGGTAGTATTTGTAGGGCATCATCAATGATGTGTGTCATTTAGATCAAGTTCAAGATCCTACTGATCCTGCAGAGATTTCTTTCAATAGCCCCTGGGCCTCTTCCAAATATGAAAACATACGGAACGTCCCCTTAACCAAAACCCGTAGCTTTGACTGTTGTGCAACAGATGCTTGAGCCCCCTGAGCTTTGAATAAATAAAGCATCTTAACAAATTGTTTTCGTCTATACGCAGCCACCACTGTCATATCAGAGAATATATGACATTTAGAGATTTCATTTACAGCAAAATGTGTCTGCTGATTGTCTGTGTTAAGATATGTTCCTTAACACAAATGTCTGCAAAGTCCAATAGGATTGTTTGTGGTATCTTTGAGGTTGAGAAGGGAAGAGCGGAAACTCAATGCGTCCTGGTAATGGTCAAATCTCCTTCAAAATCGGGAAGAACTTTCTACTTGATAAACATGTTGACCCATTGCAGTGTTTGAGTCCCTTCGATTCCTTTGGGGACCCCCACTATTGGAAGGTTTGACCTCCGGTTCTTCGAGCTTATTCACCAGGAGGCTTTGTTCTTTTGCAGCATTTCATTCATTTGGTCCTCCAGCAGTGAGATTCTATACTCCGCTTCCGGTCGTTTGAATGAGAGGCATGTCATTACCTCTTCTATTTACCCTAGCCGTTGATGCAGAGGGGCAATCTCGAGCTTTTGTGATTTTTTCATTTCCCGACCTCTTCCAGAATAAGGTTTAGCATGTCTCTAATACCCATCTGATGAGTAGAGGGTGCTTCTGCCCAGTTGCAGCAATTAACTTGTGAAGCCGCCCTAGCCTGGCTTGAATTTTCCGGAAATTTGTTCTCTGTTTCCAGGAAAACATCGCTTGCCCGTGAATCCCCTATTAAGAGTTGAGATTGACACTGGGACTGAGACTGAGGACAGAGCTGTGACTGGGATTGGGCAAAGTCTTGTGATAGCAGAGAATTTGAAGCCTCTCTTACTGGCATCTTATTGCCCTCAGAAAGAAGTAGAGGTTGCTGGGTTGGGCAGGGAATGCTCTTTTCTACCACAGTTGAAGATTCTGAAGGGGTCCCCTGGTCATGGTCTTGGTTCTGGGCTGCCAGGATTTTCTCAGTAGGAGAGCATGGAGACTGTCTGAATGATTGAGGGCCTTGGGATGCTGCCAAGTCCTGTACACAGCCATTCGATAAATCAGCTGATGTTTCTAGTGGCCCTTTGATTTTTGAGTAGTTCGTCTGGAGGAAGGAGACAGTAAGGTCGATTTTTCAAGAAAGGAGGAAATTCCTTTTTGCATTTGCCCTCCTTTTTCTGGCCGCCGCCTATTGAAATGTCTTCTTGTTGTTTAGCCGACGATGCTGGAACCTCCAATCAGATTTGGTGCCAAGCTAATCTCATCTATTATTGATTCCAAGGAAATTGAGGGGGGCGCAACCTCTTCAGAGCTTTCAAACCTGGCGTCAGAGCCGTAGGGGCTGATGGTATGTTCCTTCCTAATTACTCTGAAGTTGCAGTTGCCTTTGCCTAAGCTAGACATGTTTTTGCTTTAAGTCCAGCTGCAAAATCTACTTTAGTGACTGTGCTAGAGTGTTTCAGAAGTTTGCCCATTTTTCCTTATTTCAGACCCTTTTTATTTTCCCAATAGTCTGACCAGGTAACTCCTGATTGCGCACACTGCTCCCGGGTCTCCATCGGCAAAAGAAAGAGAAAACGGATCCAGAGGGGTAAGGCACACCCTTTAAGTACTTTCATTACATTACTTCCTTTAACTTTGGGGAACCCATGGCTGATGCTAATACTGCACTTAATTCTTTGGCTCCATTGCCTTCCTTTCTGGAACATACAGGTAAACCACGTAAACCACCAGTGAAATGGGTATTGTGGATTAGAGCATTTAAGAAATATTTGATTGCTGTTGGGGCTGATGAATATGTGGCAAAACACAAAACTGCAATTCTCTTCAGTCGGTTGGGTCGTGAGGGGCAACAAGTTTTTGACAATTTGTCCAGAATTCTAGCTCCTATAGATGAGCAGGATGAATGGGATGCATTTCTGAAAACTAAATCTCACTTACAAAAGAATTTCAGTAAAGATCCAAGTATTCTTTTGGAACATTTTAACTTTCTTAAAAGAAAACAAAACTCTAATGAATCTGTGGAGGATTCCTTATCTGCTTTGTGTCTCTTAGCCACTAATTACAATTTTGGTGTGGCATTGAACGTATATTTACGTGACCAATTTGTCTATGGATGCACTTCAAAGAAGATACAAAAAAACGACTATGCTTCAGAGATCCTTCACTCAGTGAAATTATAACTGTTAAAAGTTATTGAACGTTCTGTTGAATCATCATGGGTCAGGATTCAGTTAGTTCAACTCTTGTACGTTATTGATAACAAAGTTGATGTAAAGGCTGTTAAACAAAAACCAAAGGTGAATAAGCATTTTAACAAAACAGAAACTTTTTGTTACAGGTGTGGTTCAAAATCTCATGTAAGTAATTTGCCTCATTGTCCGGTAATTGGTAAGCGGTGTATTAAATGTAAAAAGAATAGACATTTTCATACAGTATGCGGAATGAGCAGAAATCAGCCAGGTGTCAGCGATGTGATTTCATCCATAAAAAGTGAAAATACTGATAGTTCAGATATTGTACTTAATCTTAGTGTTCTTCAAATTGCTGACAATGATATTAAGGATCCTGTATGTCAGGTTACCATAGCTGGATTCTTAACTTTGGATATGATGTGTGACTCAGGTACACCTATCACAATTATTTCTGTAGTTCTATTTTTCTCTAAATGGGGTAAGGATGTAAAATTACATTGCTCTGATGTACTTCCAAATGCGTATGGAGACCAAGATATTGATATGTTAGGTTTCTTCAATGTCAGTATCACTTGCTTGGGTAGGACCGAATATACTAAAATATATGTTACTAAATAAAGCAAAGCGATTGTGGGGTAGAAGGATCTCGCTAAATTAGGTATCTACCTAGTTCCTAGTGGTGATCCCCCTGTCAGGATTCGTCATATTGCTAATACATCCTTGTGCACCATTGAGACATTTTACCTAGTGGTGTGGAAAAAGACATTTCCCCTTGTCTTTAGCGACTCGCTTGGTTGTGTTAAAAAATGCTTACTCAACTATGTGTTAAAAAACATCAGTCCCTGTCACTCATAAAGCTCGCCCCATTCCTTTAAGTGTAAGGGATGAACTTAAAACCCTTTTAGATAAAATTTTAGTTGAAGGGGTAATCGTCAAAGCAGAGGCTTCTGAGTGGGTCAGTCCCATAGTTATTGTGCGCAAATAGGATAAAAGCATCAGATTGTGTGCAGACTTCAACAGTATTAACAAAAGTGTGGTCATTGAAAGCCCTCCTCTACCCAGAATTCAGGTGCTAAAATAGGTGATGCACAACACTTTTCATTATTGGATCTCAAATCTGCATACCATCAATTTCCCCTTCATCCTAATTCTCAGAGTTTCACCATGTTTGTCACACCCCTTGGTGCTCAAAAATTCACTAGACTGCTTTTCAGGCCTAGCGTCTGCCACCAGTGTATTCCAGAGACTATTGGACACCATGTTAGAGGGAATATCTGGTGTGCAGGGTTATCAAGATGATGTTCTGATATTTGCTGGAACCATTACTGAAAATGATAACATTTTGGACAAGGTTCTTTGCAAATTCACTGAACATGGAATCACCCTCAGGTTGGACAAATGTCAATTTAATGTTAAGGAATTTGTTTTATTGGAGCATTCCTTTAGTGCCAAAGGTATTTCTCCTAAACTTTGTTTGGTTAAAGGTATTATGGATGCACCTGTTCCAAGAGATAAGGATTCATTACGCTCATTTTTGGGTTTGAGTGAGTAATATTAAAGATTTGTGGAGGGATATTCAATTGTAATACAGCCTTTGAGAGAGCAGCTTAAAAAGGGGCATACATTTATTTGGAATGATGAGGCACAGACTTTATTTGAGAATGTGAAACATTTAATTATTTCAGCGCCAGCACTTTCCCCTTTTCAACCAGGTAAGGAATGCATCCACACAGTCGATGCAAGTCAGGTTGGGTTGGGAGCAGTCCTTTCACAGACCAGTCAAGGTAAAGAACGCACAGTCGCATTTGCATCTCGCTCTTTGTCTTTAGCAGAATCACGGTATAGTACTATAGAGCGAGAGGCACTAGCGTGTTCATGGGCTGTGGAAAAGTTTAAAATGTTTTTGTGGGGAAAGCACTTTACTATGATCACAGTGCATTGTTACACTTATTGAATGGGAATGGGTCAGGTAAAGCTTCTTCTCGTTTAGTAAGGATTTTGTTGAAGTTACAAGAACATAACTTTACATTCAAATATGTACCAGGTGGAAAAAACGTAAGAGCTGACTGCCTTTCCAGATTACCCATTTTGGAGTATGTTAAGGCAGATGAATGTGTTGTTGCAGTGGTTGATTAAATAATTTATAATTCTGCCTCTCTTTCACAGGAGGATTGGTTAAAGGCTTTTGCTCTGGACCCTGCTTTAGTTATGGTGGCGGATTTCATAGAGAAAGGATGGCCAGCAATCAGAAGCGTGGAACCCTCTTTGCAACCTTTTTTACTGGTCACTGAGGAACTAGCAATGGTGTAAGGAGTATTAGTGAGGGGAGATCGTTGTGTCCCAACAGTTTCTCCAAGAATGTCTCTTATCAAAGAAGCTCATGCTGGTCACTTAGGTATTACAAGCACATTTAAGGCATTGAAGCTTTTTTAGGGGAGGCCATCTTTAGAATCACAAGTAGAGAAGGTTGTTGAGGGTTGTCCCATTTGTTTGGTGTCAGACAAACATTGGAAAAGACAAGAAACACCCCTCATACCTATTCCTTAGCCCGATCAAGCATGGTGTAAAATTGCATTTGATTTTGCAGGACTTTTTGAACTATTGTAAAGTAATCTTATTGTGTATTCTTGTCATTTATGGTCTTGTGGTAACTCTATATAAAGTCTACTTGGTGGTGTGGTGTTCATTTGTAGTGTTGTCACTGGGTTACTGTATGTGGTCACAACTAGTTAACTTACAACTCCTCTGAAGTAAAGCCCTTCTGCTCGTGCCAAGCTACCAAGGGGGTGAACAGGGGTTATTTTAGGAGTGTAATCCCCTTATCCTGACTAGAGGAGAGGGTCCCAATTTGTCACACGTACCCACCTGTGCCAACTAGAGACCCCCAAATCTAACACTGCCCTGGAGACAAGGAGGGATCTTGATGTAATAAAAAAATCTATTCGGGAAGCGGTCTGATAGCGACGTGAGAGGCAGGTAGAAGTATTTTTATCCACATTAATATTCCACCAAGGTTCTATTAATTGGTACTCATGTCTAATAGTCTCACATTTTTTTTTCGTATTTGGTGTCAGTTGTTTTTTATTTTTATTTGAGGTGTCTTTCTTTAAATCCTAAATGTAGTTAAAAACCTCACCAATAATGATTTGCTCGGGGCCTCCCTCAGAAGTTCATTCATCTTAACCAGGCCTGAGGCATCATCCATGACTGGGCCATAGTAACTTATAAAATTTAGGATCCTCCTCTTCAACTTTGCTACTACCCAAAGCCATCTCTCCTGTGGATCGCATTGAATTTGTTCAAATTCCCACAGCAGATTCTTAGAAAAATAAAAAGCAACTAATCTTATGGCCAGGCCAGATGATGCAAAGAAAGTGTCTCAAAATGCCCGAGGTACATATCATTTAGGTGAATAAGTTTTTAGATGTGTCTCTTGGAAGAACAAAACATGGGGATCAAATGAGGTAAGCGATCTAATGAGCCTGCCATATTTTTGCTTTTTAAGCATTCCATTAGCATTAACTGACAGAATCTTACATTCACTAGCCATTACTGTTTCTTGAATAAACTTCATGGTTCCTAAAAGGAAGAACTTGTATACACCACTGTCTGCTCTTTTTGCTACTGCTCTTTTTTTCCTGCAACTGATCCCCCCACCAACCCATCCTCCCACCCTGAAACAATAGAACCACCCAGCCACAGAAATGTGGAAATGACACCACTAACCATGCTAACCACATTCGACCCACCCTACTGACCTCTTGGGTATCATGGTACCACACCCGAGGAGACCCTCCTGCCCCCAGCATATAAAAGTTTAAAACTTTCGTTTATATTCAGATCAAGTTCAAGATCCTGCCGATCCTGTCGAAATTTCTTTCAATAGCCCCTGGGCCTCTTCCAAAAATGAAAAAAAAAAGACAGAACGTCCCCTTAACCAAAATCCGTAGCTTTGACTGTTGTGCAATAGATGCTTGAGCCCCCTGAGCTTTGAATAAATAAAGCATCTTAACAAATTATTTTTGTCTATGCGCAGCCAGCACTGTCATATCAGAGAATATTTGACATTTAGAGGCTTCATTGACAGCAAAACGTGTCTGCTGATTGTCTTTGTTCCTTAACATAAATGTCTGCAAAGTCCAACAGGATTGTTTGTGGTATCTTTGAGTTTGAGAAGTGATCAGCGGGAACTAGATGCGTCCTTGTAATTGTCAAATCTCCTTCAAATTCGGGAAGAACTTTCTACTTGATAAACATGTTGACCCATTGCAGTGTTTGAGTCCCATTCGATTCCTTTGGGGACCCACACTATTCGAAGGTTTGACCTTCGGTTCTTCGAGCTTGTTCTCCAGGAGGCTTTTGTTTTTTGCTGCCTCTTTCACCTTCCCAAGCATTTCAATAATTTGGTCCTCCAGCAGTGAGATTCTATACTCTGCTTTCTGTAGTTTGAATGAGAGGCATGTCATTGCCTCTTCGATTTACCCTAGCCGTTGATGCAGAGAGGCAATCTCGAGCTTTCGTTATTTTTTCATTTCCCGACCTCTTCCATAATAAGGTTCAGCATGTCTCTAATACCCATCTGATGTGTAGTGGGTGCTTCTGTCCAGTTGCTGCAATTAACTTGTGAAGTCGTCCCAGCCTAGTTTGAATTTTCTGCGAATGTGTTCTCTGTTTCGAGGGAAACATCACTTGGCGGTGTATCCCCTATCAACAGTTGAGATTGACACTGGGACTGAAACTGAGGACAGAGCTGCGACTGGGTTGGACAAAGTCTTGTGATAGCAGAGAATTTGAAGCCTCTCTTACTGGATTCTTATTGCCCTCAGAAAGAAGTAGAGGTAGCTGGGTCGGACTGGGAATGCTCTTTTCTACCACAGTTGAAGATTTTGAAGGGATCCCCTGGTCATGGTATTGATTCTGGGCTGCCAGAATTTTCTCAGTAGGAGAAGATGGAGCCTGTCTGAATGACTGAGGGTCTTGGGATGCTGCCAGGTCCTGTACACAGCCATTTGATAAATCACCTGATGTTTCTAGTGGCCCTTTGATTTTTGAGTACTTCGTCTGGTGAAGGGAGACAGTAAGGTCGCTTTTTTCATGAAAAGGGGAAATTCCTTTTTGCCTTTCCCCGACCTTTTCTGGCCATCGCCTATTGAAATGTCTTGTTGTTGTTTAGCCGACGATGCTGGAACCTCCAATCAGATTTGGTGCCCAGCTAATCTCATCTTCTATTGATTCCAAGGACATTGAGGGGGGAGCCTCCTCTTCTGAGCTTTCAAACCTGGCATCAGAGCCGTAGGGGCTGATGGTATGTTCCTTCCTAATTACTCTGAAGTTGCAGTTGCCTTTGCCTAAGCTAGACGTGTTTTTGCTTTTAGTCCAGCTGCAGAATCTACTTTAGCGACTGTGCTAGAGTGTTTCAGATGTTTGCCCATTTTTTCCTTATTTCAGACCCTCTTTATTTTCCCAGTAGTCTGACCAGGTAACTCCTGATTGCGCACACTGCTCCCGGGTCTCCATTGGCAAAAGAAAGAGAAAACGGATCCAGAGGGGTAAGACAAACCCTGTAAGTACTTTCTTTACATTACTTCCTTTAACTTTGGGGAACCCATGGCTGATGCTAATACTGCACTTAATGCATTGGCCCACTTGCCTTCCTTTCTGGAACGTACAGGTAAATCACCAGTGAAATGGGTCCTGTAGAGTAGAGCATTGGAGAATTATTTGATTGCTGTTGGGGCTGATGAATATGTGGCAAAACACAAAACTGACATTCTCTTCAGTCATTTGGGTCGTGAGGGACAACAAGTTTTTGACAATTTGTCCAGAATACTAGCTCCTATAGTTGAGCAGGATGAATGAGATGCATTTCTGAAAGCTAAATCTTGCTTACAAAAACATTTCAGTAAAGATACAAGTATTATTTTGGAACGTTTTAACTTTCTTAAAAGAAAACAAAACTCTAATGAATCTGTGGAGGATTACTTATCTGCTTTGTGTCTATTAGCCACTAATTACAATTTTGGTGTGGCATTGAATGTATATTTACGGGATAAATTTGTCTATGGATGCACTTCAAAGAAGGTACAAAAAAACAACTATGCTTCAGAGATCCTTCACTCGGTGGAAATTATAACTGGCAAAAGTTATTGAACGTTCTGTTGAATCATCTAACGTCATGGGTCAGGATTCAGTTATTTCAACTCCTGTACATGTTATTGATAACAAAGTTAATGTAAAGGCTGTTAAACAAAAACCATAGGTGAATAAGCATTTTAACAAAACAGAAACTTTTTGTTACAGGTGCGGTTCAAAATCTCACATAAGTAATTTGCCTCATTGTCTGGCAATTGGTAAGCGGTGTATTAAATGTAAAAGGATTAGACATTTTTATACAGTATGCAGAATGAGCAGAAATCAGCCAAATGTCAGCGATGTGATTTCATTCATAAAAAATTAAAATACTGATAGTTCAGATATTGTACTTAATCTTAGTGTACTTCAAGTTGCTGACAATGATATTAAGGATCCTATATTTCAGGTTACCATAGCTGGATTCTTAACTTTGGACATGATGTGTGACTCATGTACACCTATCACATTTTTTTCTGATGTTCTATTTTTCTCTAAATGGGGTAAGGATGTAAAATTACATTGCTCTGATGTACGTCAAAAGGCATATGGAGACCAAGATATTGATATGTTAGGTTTCTTCAATATCACTTGCTTGGGTAGGACCGCATATACTAAAATATACGTTGCTAAATAAAGCAAAGCGATTGTGGGGTAGAAGGATCTCGCTAAATTAGGTATCTACCTAGTTCCTGGTGGTGATCCCCCTGTCAGTATTTGTGATCTTGCTAATACATCCTTGTGCACACTTGAGAACTCTTATCTCGTTGTGTGGAAAAAGACATTTCCACTTGTCTATAGCGACTCGCTAGGTTGTGTTAAAAAATACTCAACATTGTGTTAAAAAAACATCACTCATAAAGCACGCCCCATTCCTTTAAATGTCAGGGATGAACTTAAAACCCTTTTAGATAAAATGTTAGTTGAAGGGGTAATCGTCAAGGCAGAGGCTTCTGAGTGGGTCAGTCCCATAGTTATTGTGCGCAAAAGGGATAAAAGCATCAGATTGTGGGCAGACTTGAACAGTATTAACAAATGTGTAGTCATTGAAAGCCATCCTCTACCCAGATTTCAGGAGCTAAAATAGGTGATGCACAACACTTTTCATTATTGGATCTCAAATATGCATACCATCAAATTCCCCTTCATCCTAATTCTCAGAGTTTCCCCACATTTGTCACACCCCTTGGTGCTTACAAATTCACTAGACTGCCTTTCAGCCCAGCGTCTGCCACCAGTGTATTCCATAGACTAATGTACACCATGTTAGATGGAATATCTGGTGTGCAGGCTTATCAAGATGGTGTTCTGATATTTGCTGGAACCATTACTGAACATGAAAACATTTTGGACAAGTTTCTTTGCAAATTCACTGAATATGGATTCACCCTCAGGTTGGACAGATGTCAATTTAATGTTAAGGAATTTGATTTATTGGGGCATTCCATTAGTGCCAAAGGTTTTTCTTCTAAACTTTGTTTGGTTAAAGCTATTAAGGATGCACCTGTTCCAAGAGATAAGGATTCATTACGCTCATTTTTGGTTTTGAGTGATTACTATTCAAGATTTGTGGAGGGATATTCAATTGTAATACAGCCTTTCAGAGAGCTGCCTAAAAAGGGCAGACATTTATTTGGAATGATGAGACACAGAATATATTTGAGAATGTGAAACATTTAATTATTTCAGCGCCAGAACATTCCCCTTTTTAACCAGATAAGGAATGCATCCTTACAGTTGACACAAGTCTGGTTGGGTTGGGAGCAGTCCTTTCACAGACTAGTCAAGGTAAAGAACACACAGTCGCATTTACATCTCGCTCTTTGTCTTTAGCAGAATCATGGTATAGCACTATAGAGCGAGAGGCACTAGCGTGTTCATGGGCTGTATAGAGGTTTAAAATGTTTTTGTGGGGAGAGCACTTTACTATGATCACAGTGCATTGTTACACTTATTGAATGGGAATGGGTCAGGTAATGCTTCTTCTCGTTTAGTAAGGATTTTGTTGAAGTTACAAGAACATAACTTTACATTCAAATATATACCAGGTGGAAAAAACGTAAGAGCTGACTGCCTTTCCAGGTAACCCATTTTGGAGGATGTTAAGGCAGATGAACGTGTTGTGCAGTGGTTGATTAAGTCATTTATAATTCTTCCTCTCTTTCACAGGAGGATTGGTTAAAGGCTTTTGCTTTGGACCCTGCTTTAGTTATGGTGGCGGATTTTATAGAGAAAGTGTGGAACCCTCTTTGCACCCTTTTTTCTGGTCGCTCAGGAACTAGCAATGGTGTAACGAGTATTAGTGAGGGGAGATCGTTGTGTCCGACCTGTTTCTCTAAGAATGTCTCTTATCAAAGAAGCTCATGCTGGTCACTTAGGTATTTCAAGCACATGTAAGGCATTGAAGCTTTTTTGGGTGGCCATCTTTAGAATTGCAAGTAGAGAAGTTTGTTAGTTAAAGTTAAAGTTAAAAGTTAAAAGATTTCTAAAGCGCATGGCTGCCCGTAAGCGTCCCGGCGCTGACAGAAGTACTGGCGAGAACATGAGAAAAGAGATTACGGGAACAGCCAGGTCTTTAGAGATTTTTGGAATGACAAAAGATTGGGTTGGGCACGGAGATCAGAGGGGTTTGAGTTCCATAGTTTGGAAGCGTTATAGGAAAAACGCCGGCCTCCTGATCGTGCCTTCTTGATCGTGGGTGGCAGGGTTAGGTGGGCATTAGAGGATCGGAGGGCTCAGGAGGTGGTGTAAGGAACGATAAGGCCTTTGAGGATAGGGGGAGTTTTCCCATTGAGAATTTTGTGAGTTAGGCAGAGCGCCTTAATCTGCACTCTTTCCAAGACGGGCAACCAATGCAATGCTCTGATGGCCGGTTTGGCCGAGCAGCGATTCTTGGTGTTGGTAAGAATCCGGGCGGCGGCATTTTGCACTACCTGGAGTTTAGTTGTCACTTTCCTCGGTGCGCCGAGATACAAGGTGTTCCCGTAGTCCAGCCTGGACAAGATAAGGCCCTGGCCAAGGAGTTTTCTCGACTGAAAAGGGAGCAGCGGGAGGATCTTACGGACAGTGCGCAGGAGACCATAGCAGACTCCAGCCGTTTTCCTTGCTTGGGTGTACATGTTGAGGTTTTGGTCTAGCCACAACCCGAGGCTTTTAATCGCGGATTTGGGGGTTGGAGGCAGGCCCATACACGGGGGCCATAGAGAGTCTGGACGGAAGTGAGACTGATTACCCATCACCAGTATCTCAGTTTTGTCACTGTTAAGTTTCAAATGGGACCTATCCATCAAGCTGACTATATCTCTCAGACAGGAGTACAGATCGATGGTAGGATTTTCCTGCTGACTGAGAGAGACAACCAGCTGGGTGTCATCCGCATATGTCAGAAGTTTGATTCCATATGGGGTGACAATCTTTTCGAGAGGGGACATGAATACGTTGAAGAGCGTGGGGCTCAATGATGAGCCCTGTGGCACTCCGCAGCATATGGGGGTCTCTTTGGAGATGTAGCTACCCTCCATCACCTGGAAGGAACGACAACGAAGAAAAGATTTTAACCAAGACAAGGCGGTACCTGTGATACCAAGATCTCTGAGCCGTTGAGCCAGGATCTGGTGGTTGACCGTGCCGAAGGCCGCACTTAGATCCAGGAGGATCATTGCCACTGATCCTCTTGCATCGATGATCTTCCTGACCTCTTCGACAACCGTCACCATCGCTGTTTCGGTACCCTGGCCCGGGCGAAAGCCTGTCTGAGAATGTTTAAGTAGTACATTGGATTCCAGGTAGTTGGACAGCTGGCCGTTAATACATTTTTCAGTCATCTTGCTGATGCAAGGAAGGAGAGAGATAGGCCTGAAATTAGTTAGATTTAGGGGGTCCAGGTTGGGTTTTTTAAGTAGGGGCCTGACCATCGCCTTCTTCCAGCTAGGGGGTACCGTTCCGTCTGCGAGAGAGGCATTGATCAGATTTACCATCGGAGCAAGGATGCTAGGTGCTACCTGTTTTAAGATTTTAACTGGGGCAGGGTCACACGGGGAGCAACTCTTGAGTGATTGGAGGATAGGGGACAGAGTGTCCTCACTGATAGGGGTGTACATGTCAAGTCCCGTATTGAGGTTCTGGGCCTGAATTGGGGACAGAGATAAGAGCTCCGTGAAGGTGAGCGGGGGAAGTTGCTGGAGGATATTTTTAATCTTTTGGTCGAAGTAAGTGGCCAACTCATTGCAGTGATTGTCCGAGAGGTCATTCATGCATATAGGCTCCGGGATTTTTAGGAGTTTTTTACAGTTTGAAAGGTCTCTCTAGACGAGCAGGATGCAGCACTGATTTTTTCATGGAAAAGGCTGTTTGCGCAGTTTTCAGGGCTTTTTGAAAGTTAAGGATAGCCAGTCTATAATCCCTCTTGCTGTTAGGGTCAAAATCTTTCCGCCACACTCTTTCTGGCCTCTTACAGAGCTTTTTCAGAAGGCGGACCTCGTGGGTGAACCATGGGGAGGTAGGTTTTTTCCGGGGTTTCAGGTACGGTTTTTTGGGGAGGACAGTGTTGAGAGAGTTTTCGACCCAAGAAGAAAACTCGGCATCCGCTGTTGCGGGATCAGTTTCATAGTTTAGCCTGGAGAGCTCCAGGACCTGCTTCCAGTTGCCGATATCCAGTTTGGCCCAGGGGCGAGCCAGTCTGCCAGGAGCTTGGTTGGGATGGGAAGTGGTCGGGATCCCCCAGCTAAAGGGGATGAGCAGGTGGTCGGACCAGGGCAGTGGAATCGGTGCTCTTACTTTAAGATCAGAGATGTTGCATAGAATGGGATCAAGTAAATGCCTGAGAGTATACGTAGGTTGGTCGTTCTGTAGGTGGAGGGGATGAGTTGCCAGGTCTAGAAGCAGTTCAGAGGTGATGGTATCATTACTATTGTCAAAGTGGATATTGAGATCCCCTAAGATTAGCAAATTGGGCAAGGAGCTGGTCATGGCCGTGGAGAATTCCAGGAGGGAGCTGCCAAACTGTCCCAGGGCCCCTGGTGGGCGATAGATAAGGTCTCCTGAAAGGGAGTTACATGGGGACATTTGAATGGTAAAGTGCACATTTTCACAGTCCAAAAGGGGGCTGTCGTGAAATCTGCACGCAAGATGGTCTTTATAAATGATAGCTATCCCTCCTCCCCTTTCCTTGACTCAGTCCAAATGTTGCACAAGGAAGTCATGAGGCAGCGCTTGTACAATGTCTGAGTCGGAATCTGGAGCGAGCCATGTTTCCGTGAGAAACAGAATCTCTAGTTGATACTCTTCTAGTAGCATTTGGATTTCTTGGGCGTGTTGAGGCAGGGATCTACAATTTATCAAGGCCCTGTTAATGATCGTCTGGGAGGCGTGACTAGCCTTGATGGGGATAAGTTTGAATGGGCAGGGAAGACAATGAGTGCGAGAGCTCTCACCTCTAATGGAATGGGTGCATAAAGGCTGTAGGGGCTGGTTTATTTGGAACAGAGATTCTCTGGAGTAGGATAGCCTTATCTGGGGGGAGGACTCCATGGTGCCTGGCCATCGGCCCGTCCTGGCACAGACGGCCGCAGACGGGCTTACCTCTGCCGCACCTCCGGCGCACCAACGGCGTGCCCGCTGCGCTCGTCCGCTGCGCCTCCGACAGGGAGGGAGCATTTAGTACGAGGGCCTAAATCGCCCACAACACTAGAGCGCCGACCGAACCTTCCCAAAATGGCGCCCGCGAAAGCGCTGTTTTGCCTGCCTAGTCCCGCGGTCCTGGAGACCCTAAATCGGCCACCAGTGGAGCATGAGACCTCGGAGGAGTCACGAGGAAGTTGGCCGTAAGAACTAGGTAATTTTAATAAAGTGTGTCCAACTCACACAGCGTTCGTGGTAAATAAACAGAGTTAAAAAAGGCACAAGAAATTACAGTTCTAGCAAATTTTAAAATATAGCCCTGGGCTCCCAGCTTCCGCCTCAGGAGTCACGAGTATCTGTTGAGGGTTGTCTTATTGTTTGGTGTCAGACAAATATTGGAAAAGGCATGAAAGAACCCTCATGCCTATTCCTTTGCCCGAATAAGCATGGTTTAAAATTGCATTTGATTTTGGCAGGGCCATTTGAATTATTGCCTTTAGGTCAACGCTATCTTATGGTAGTTGTAGATTATTTTAGTTATTGGGTTTACTTCAAATTCACATCACAACCCAATACTGATTCAGTCATAAACTTTTTGAAGAGTATATTTTTTATTGAAGGTGTTCCAAAGGAATTCGTTTCTTATAATGGCACACACTTTGTGTCTAGGAAAATGTGTGCATTTTTAGATGAGCATTCCATTAGATATCTAACCTCTGCTTTCTATGCACCTTCTGTAAATGGACTCATGGGAAGAATGAATCGCTTTCTGAAAGAAGGAGCTCAGACAGCTTTGACAATTGGGTGGAATGTGAAAGACGTTTTAGTAAAAATGGTCTGGTCATATTTACTCACACCTCACAGCACAACTGGTGTGTCACCGTTTCTTTTATTAAGGAAAAGGTTGCCATGGTGTTCATTTTGATCAGATTGGGTAAGAAACATGAATAAAGAAGGTTAAAGTCATTGGTTGGAAGCTGTAGCTGAAAGAGTTGAAAGGAAGCAACAGCAAAGTAAATCAGCTTTTGATCACAAGCATAGAGTTCGTGAAAGCAAATTGAAAGTGGGAGATGTTGTTTAACCCTTTCACTGCGGCGGCTATTCCGCCGCAGTGCTAAGGGGCGGGGGCGCGCAGCGCTCCCGAGCTGGTGACGGAACCCCTCCGTCACGCCCCTCGGGTGAGCTGTGCTTGTGACGGAACGGTTCCGTCACGGCCCCGCCTGCTCAATAGAACATGCCGCGCAGGCATGAAATCAATGCCGTGCAGGGGCAGCGAGCGGGCCATGACGGAACCGCTCCATCACCAGCACAGCCCACCCTAGGGGCGTGACAGAACGGTTCCGTCAAAAGCGTGGGAGGGGTTAAGTTAAAGTTCCTAAGAAGGTAAGAAAGGGAGAGTCGAAATGGTCTCTCCCTGTGGAAATTGAAAAAAATTCAAAATGATTGGCTTTATTGAATAGAAAAGGTTGGTGGAGTAAGAGAGATTTAGGGTTGTATGATGTTACAAGGCATACTTTTACAACCTATGCCTTTACAATGCATTTTTCACATCACAACATCCTTTACAACGCATTCCAACCACATTGCATGACACGACATGCATTTTAAGAATCTACCTTTACAACTCATTCCATTGCATTGCATACTACCTTTACAACGCATACCATTACAATGCATACCATTACATTGCATTCATGGTAAGTATTGGATAGTCTAGGGGTAAAAATTACTATTCTAACTCCAGGGGGTGCAACAGTAGGGTAAGTGTTGGATAGTGTAGGGGTAAAAATTACTATTCTAACTCCAGGGGGTGCAACAGTAGTGTTGGATAGTGTAAGGGTACTATGCATTGTAATGGTATGCGTTGTAATGGTATGCATTGTAATGACTGCGTTGTAATGACATGCGTTGTAATATTATGCGTTGTAGTGTCATGCGATGTAATGGTTGCGTTGTAATGGTAGTGCGATGTAAAAGTTGCGTTGTAAAGGTTGTTTACCGAGATTTAGTACATGTTAATAAAGAGCAGGCATACAAAATATCCCCCATAAGTAAGAAGGACGATTCTTATTTTTTAGACTTTACATCATCTGCCTTTGGTGAACCTTCTTCAGACAATTCTGATTCATCCACTATGGAGGCCAATGTCGGTTTCTGGTGTGTCCACTTCAGTCTCTTCTCAGAATGACATTTGAGGAGAGGCATCCTCCTCGACTTTTTCTCAAAGGTGTGCATGCAATGTAGGTATGCCTGCCAAATTAATAAAAAGTTGTTTTGGCTAGCTGTATGATACGTAAGATACCCAATTGTTACTTCTCTTTCTTTTGTTTGTTTTATAAGGGGAATGTGTTGTACTGTGGTTCTTAATCATTATTGAGACATTTTAAGCATTCCATGACTATGACATTCTGTTTATCTTCAAAACTGGCATCAGCATGCAGACAGATTTTTTATGCATGTGGATGCATGTTGTCTTTCAAATCTCACTGAGCTTTATTGATACTGTTCAGACTCACAGCTGAGTCAGTTGACTGTGGATCTTCTTGCTGCAAGACCTGCTGCTGTGGGCTCCATCTATTTGTACTTAAAAATAAATACTTCAATACTTTTAAAACCCAGGATTGCCTTTCTCCTTTTTACTGCTGGACGTGCCTTCACTACTGGAAATCTCATACTACAGTAAAGAAAGAGAAGGTGTGATATTCTATGTTTTATGGCCTTGGTGCTTTGACACTGTTACTTGGCAACTGTGATGCTTCCACTTCTGAATTCTGAATGGTGGATTCTGAGAAGATGGAGCCCAAAGCAGTTGCTTCAGATTACAGACTCTCCAGGGGTCATTGCATGCATCTAGGACTAAAGCCTTCATTTTTTCAAACATACCGGGCCCTGTCTTTCCAAAATGAATGTCAGTAGCTGTGATGGTGATGGAGCAAGGTTTCGTACGTAAAGAAACTTGCTTGGACTCAATCCTCTCGAAATAACAGTTAACCAACATGTTTTGTGATTATTAATAATTGCACCACACGACATTTCTGTATCTAAGCGAAGCTTACTTATGTGCTTTTACTAACAAGTAGCTAGAGTGTCTTCAAATGGCTGCTGAAAATGCAGGAATTTAGAAGTAAATGCTACAAACACCAGTCCACAAAAACATAAGACTATTGCTATTCACCAACTATACTTCTAAAGTTAGTATAGAGTGAATAAACTCCAGATCATTCTTGGAGCAAGTCGAGCATCCCATATAATCACTCAAAAATAACACCTCATCAGAAATAATGTTAATAGGATACATTTTTGTCCAGTGTCAACATCCATGGTGGTTGTGATGGCTCAAGGTCCATTATGAATGTGGCATACATGGTTGTGTATGTACTTATATTGGTTTGCTACCCACAACAGTAATGCAACACATGCTGACGCTGTCTATCCTGTGCCCCGTTTGGCTTATTGGTGCATGAGCCTGTGACTGCCATATTTGGCGATGCATCACCCATTTACTAGAATTGCACCATGAGTGACCAGACACTCCAGCCTTTCTCTTTACATCACACATGTTGCTGTGCAACTATCCTTCTGTATGTGTGCCACTTTTCCAGGATGTGTCACACCTTCTGCCATCAAGTGTTCACCCATTTCTGATGCTGCATTCCCAGTGACCCTGCAACCCCTAATGCCCAGATTGTGCCACACACACGCGTCCAAAATCCTCCTCCGTCCATCCATCCTTTGTTACGGCGGGACGCAGCTTGTTCATGCCTCCGTTGCACCACCTCCATGGCAAAGGCTGGACAGACTGCACCTGGACCGCAAACTGCGCCCAAACGCCTGCAACCCAAAATGGCCGCTTCATCAGACTGCACGATGAATCCAGCACCCTCCAAGCACTCACCACGGACACAATTCCTCCTGCTAACAGGCTACCACGCAACACACACAAGGGCCATCGTGGTTGCACTGTTGCATTTTGGGGGCTTCTTTTATATCCTGCACCTGGTTTCCACCTGCTTTCATTCCGTGGCAATTATAGACTCTTAAATACCGATTTTCATGGTATTCGGTATTTTATGGGTTTCCTACATCTCGATATGCCATTTTTACCATTTCTGATTTACCGATTCGGTAAATAAGGATTCAGTATATTCCGATTCGGAAAATACCCATTTCTTATTTACCGACTCAGTAAATATGAATTCGGTATATTCTGATTCATGAAATACCGAATCGGTATTTTACCAACTGGTTTTTACCGATTCGGACACTTTTTTTCCACATACATCTCGAAAATCTTATTCCGGTCGGTAAGGGCCGAAATTACTGAATTTCGGCCGTTACTGACCGGTATTTGGCTACCTACATCGGGCTCATAGTGTCTCCCAGGTCTGTCAACATTACATGTGCCTTTGCCTGTGTTTGCGAGGCATGCATACATTTAAATTATTTTGCATCCCTGTGTACATTTGTCTGTATTTGTTCCTCTTACAAAAAGCATAAATACATTTCTCTCACCACCTACCCTGAAATGGGGGTTCTGCTAATCCCTTATCTGTCAGACGAAGGCCCTCATTATGATGCTCTCTTAATGCTGTTTTGTATGGAAACCGGTTTCCTCATAACAATCGAATATAACGGCCTGCTGTGTGACCGCATCCAGTAATTCTGCATTAATTTTCAGGGGACAAAAATCCTCTCGGTTAAGCCCAGTATTACGCGTCCGCTTATACAAATTGGTTCCCGGATGTTATGCCCCATCGCGTAGGGTCTTAAAGGGGATTTACGTGTAATTCGCACACAATACCACAACCAAACTCACATGCCCCCGATATCAGTAATACCTGGGAAATGATGGATGCCTCGTGACGAAGGCCTAGAATGCTATATGCGACTATTGCTCTATTGTAAAACATTTCGGTTAAGGATATTATGGGACTAAATTATCATTAACTTCATCTTTTGTGACCAAAACAAACTATTCCCCTCCAAGGACGGGCTACATCACACGCACCGGGCTTAACAGATATGTTATAGTCTACTTGGAAACTAACAACACCCAGGACAGGCAGCAGGCTTGTCATATTTGCTCACACTGAAATCATTATATTTCTGGCTGTCTGAGTGACACGCGTTCACTGGAGGCTAGAAACACATCTTCCTGCCTCTTAAGCTTGCATAGAGTATGTCAGGGCGAGATATAAATTATGGGTCTTTGAACTATACCAAGCCAGTGACCCTTTGTGTTGTTTTGCTGTTCAGAAAGAAATGAAATTCTTCCCCTATCATGTTGATCTCAATTATTGCTGCAGTGCCTGCTTGTCAAGTACTGGAGCAAAGAGCAGATTGATCCCTTGGAGAGATGGCAATTTCCTGTTTCTAAAAAGTTGCCGTAAATTTAAAAAAATAAACCCGTCGGAAAAGTTCACTGAAAAGATATGAGTTCCCTTTGGCTTGCAACTAGCTGTTAGTGTGATAGTTTGTTTTGTCCTTTCATGTACAGAATGTGAACATTTCTCTGTGGATGGCCAAGTATTGTGGCAACAGCTGAATGCGACCAGCCCTTGGCTGCCCACTTGATCGGAAACTGAGATGAAAACCGTACGTGTGTGTCAGGTGCATCAGTACTGGCAGGGAGAACTTAGGACAGACATTATTTTGGGATTTGTTTTGATGAAGCAAGGAGGGAAAAGGGACACACAGAACTGGTTTGGTCTGGCCTTTGATAATAATGTCCTCAATATTGTCATTGAACCTATCATGAGTGATGTAGCATGTGAGGTCACAACAGTGCGTGGTGGGGGCACAACTTATAGCAGGAAACTTAACTGGGGAATTTCAGTGTTTTTTCGGGATTAGAACTGACGCTATGATTGACATTATCGCCTAAATATAACATCAATTTTACCTTTGTCTTTTTCCATTGCATTTGTAGGGTTGTGTTTAGTATAAAATAGTTCTTTTTATTTAAGTTTGAGCATAGACGTTTTCTAATTTGGTTAGTTTATGAGGATCATTTTTTAAAATTGTTTTCTTTCTACTGTCCCACAAGAGTAGAATAGGAGTACTACAGGACTAATGCAGGACCTTTTGCTAAGACACGAAAGACGACTGATTGGTTGAAGTCATTGTCATCTTCCATTTAGAAAGTGCCCACCCTTTTCACATCATTTCTCGGGATCCCTTAGGTGTAAGGAGAGCTTCTAGTGTTCCGTGAACCATTTATTGCTTTTTTGAAAAAAATGTGTTGGTTACTGTTAGACTTGGCATCCTTTGCGTGGTTTCCCCTGATGTTTTGCCTCTACCTCCTGAATTTTTAATTGTGTGTTTTGGATTTCATTTATGCTGGCTTAGAGGCTTTGGGCACTTTGCCACTGCTGATCAGTTTCAAAGTGCAAGTGCTCCCGGTGTAAATTGTAATTATGATTGGTTATCCATGATTGGCACATTTGATTTACTGTTAAGTCCCTAATAAAGTGCACCGAGGGTGCCAGGGCCCGTACCTCAAATGCTACTAGTGGGTCTGCAGCACTGGTTGTGCCTATCACACAAGTAGCCTTTTTCAAATGTGACTCAGACATGCCACTTCAGTTTTAACTGCCATGTCGACCTGGCAAGTGCATCCACTTGCCAGGCCTAACCTTTCCCTTTTACAACATGTTAGTCACCTTTAAGGTAGGCTCATGGTACCCCCATAGACATTGTGCATTGTATGTGAAAGGTAGGACATGTACTGGTGTCTGTTACATGTCTGGATAGTAAAATACTGTGCATTTCTTTTTTCTCTATTGCGTGGACTAGCTCTATTATCAGAGCTGTCATGTAACATTTTACATGTGTACCTTTCATTTGGGAACAACTAGAGATTTGGAGTTCAGGCTCTTTGAACTCAGAATTTAATAACCCACCTTTTAGAAATGGTGAGGCATATTATCAAGACAGGCGAAAAACTGCCACTAAAACGGCAATAATGGGCTTGATAATATGCTCTATGGCATTCCAATTGAAGTCCATGTTAGATGTGAAGGACATCTAACATGGGCTTCAATTGGAATTCCATAGAGAATATTATCAAGCCCATTATCGCCGTTCTGTTGCTAAAGCGGCGATGACTTTATCGCCTGTCTTGATAATAAGCCCCTGTGGTGTTTAAACTGTTTGCTTGAAAACGCCGCTTTTAGTAAGTGGACATTTTCTTGGTTAACCATCCTCTGTACCTCTGCCTGTTTGTGTATTTACAGTCTGGTTTTGGAGTGACAGGAGCTGGGGATGTGCATTTATTATAGACAGTCATAAGAGGGTTAAGATGTGTCCTGCCTTTCCTGTGTGACTCATAGCCAGGCTGAATAGACCTTTCTGCATTCAGAGTGGTTGCAGGAGTTTTCACTAGCACATGGCTATATCTGATCTGCACACTGCTGTCTCCACCTCCTGTTGTGAAGCTGGACAAGGGAGGACAGAACTGTTTTTTACTAAGCTCAGAGACTCTGGAAACAAAGACTACAAATAGAAAATGGGGTATAAGTATTGGACCTAAAAACCCAGAACTTTAGATCACTTCTGGAACTAAGAGGACCTTGCCAAGAGGAAGAGCTGAAGAGCTGCCAGGAGGAGTACAGCCCCTTTACTGTGTGTTGCTTTGTTGTGTTGGCTTGCAGTTGATGCTTCTGTTTGCGGGAAGAAGAAAGGACTGAAACTTTTGCTCTCCTGTGGTATCCTGCTTCAAGAAGATAAACAATTATTTGATGTAGAGCTTGCCCCCTGTTCTGAAGTCTCTGGGACACAAATACTTCACCTGCAGCATTCTTGAACCCCATTGCTGGGAGTTATGACCTGCCTTGTGGTGCCAACTCAAGGCCAGGGCCCTTGGAGGGTATTCCTATTACAAAGAACTGCAAAGAACTAAAGAAATCTGAAAATCGATGCATTGCCCTTCCTGTGCCTGTTTTTCCAACGCAGATCCACCATGCGGGAAGTATTTTCACGCACCTCCGCCGTGCAGCCAAAGAACCGACGCAGCACCTGTCATGCCGAGTCCAGTGCACCGACCTCTGAAGCCCAAGATTACCACACCGACTCCTCAGCAGACCCTGATGTGAGGCTAAAAGAATTGACGCATCATGGGACTGCGGCCTTAACAAAATGACACAGTGCGCATTGACCTCCAGCACATCCATATTTCAATGAATCGCACCTCTGCAGCACGTTTGACGACCCATAGACCATGACTCATCTTGAAATCAACTCATCGCTTTCCCTTACTATCCGGGTTCCAACCAACACTTCTCTTGCGTAAAGTAGAACTGAAGCATCACTTCCCAGGGGACCCAGGAACCGATGCATCGCTGTGTTTTTTGGTGCTTCACTTCTCTGCGACTGTTTGGCCATGTGAAAGAATTACTGCATCTGAAGGTGCATTGTGTAAAATCACACATCCATAGATTTCACTGAAAGAATTGCTTGAAACCTTTTTAAAGTGATATTTTGATATATGCATGTTGGACTTTTATCGTTTTGATCATGTTTTAATTTAGGTAACAATACTTTATTTTTCTAAACTGGTGCAGTGTTCATTTGTGGTGTTTTCACTGTGATACTATGTTTTTGGGGGCAAATACTTTACAAATTGTCTTTGGGATAAGCCTGGGGTTATCTAGAGTGTACAATTCCCTTATCCTGAATATAAGGAAGGGTCCCTATCTGGACAGGGTGCAAGCTGCTGGCAACAAGAACCCCCCAATTCTATCATGTACAACATGGCTTCAGGTGAAGCAATACAAGAGAAGATGGAGTGCACTGCATACCCTCAGTGCCCCTACATAAGCATATAAGGGCACTATGGGGTATGCTATTGAGTGGATACACCTCGGTGCCCTGATATACTTGTAAGGACAGTGAGGGGTATGCACTGCACATTGCAGCACGCCACCAAATTCAGTGGAATTCCACAGAATGAAGCTCCACCAATTCCGTTCACTTCCTACTTATCACTCCATGCATCCCACTTATTCTTCAACCACAGTGGATTCTTAACCCCTTCCATGCAGACGCGATTCTGCGCCTGTGCGGCAGAATCACGAGTGGGCGGGTTTATGACGCCACCCAGCCGTCTTCAGCACACAAGTACCGTAGTGCATGACGACTGGGGGCCGTCATCAGCATGGAAGGGGTTAAGCAAAGACATCTGCCACACATACTTGTAACAGACTATAGCTACTGCACTGATTCCTCTGGAATCTTTCATGTTGTAACAACATGACACAACTGCAACACAGACCTTCTACTGAATCGTGAAAGAAGTGAATGCATTGTCCCACTGCTCATTCTAAGTTTGTTGAACTTTTTGCTCCAAAGAGCAATGTCGTCTCCTCTGCTAGGGTGAGGAGTGTTGCCCCACTGCTATTTTGCAGTGATACAAAGGGAACATAAAATGATAATAACTTGTTTTATTATCATTGTATTTTCTACTACTGCCGCCCGCTTTGCATTCGGGGGTGGGGCAGGGGAGGAGTGGTAGCACTCTCCTAAAGTGCGCAATGACTGCTTGGCCAGCCCTCTTGGGTCGCCCAAAACAGTCTTGCTCACTTTGCATGTTCTTCATGCAGGCTGCATTACAGGCTACATGAAGAACATGCCAAGGCTCTCAGTCACACGGCGCTCAGACCAATCACAGTGCTGCTAAGGCAGTGTTTTGATTGGCTGACTGGTCACCTGGTTGGGCTTCTGGTAGGGCAGAGCGAGGGAGGACTACAGAGATGAGGTAGCAGTGAGAAGGTGAGTTTTTCTTCTTTTTTTAAATTCCTGCTTCCCATGCATCTTACCCCCTCCCGCCCCCTCCTCCTTTCCTCCTGCATCCTCCACCCTTCCCACCCCCTCCCTCCGATCAGTGCTGGCTGCCGCTGCCAAAGAGTCTGGTGCCTTAATAAGACATAGTTTATTAACTAACATTGGAATTACCAATAATAATGAGATTACATCTGCATTCATTTGAGGGGAAGGGGGGTGGAATCCTACCACAAGAGCACATTTATGAGTTTGAGTCGCTGCTCACAATCACTATTCGTATTTCTGTTTCATTTAGTTCTAATTCTTACTGCGTCCTCGTGTCCTACATGCAGAATTAGTCTTCTTGTGCAATTCTGCATAATCTTGTGATTATTGGATAATTCCATGGGATTACACTGCACAGAATTGAGCAAGTTACTCCCTCCCCTTACTTAACCATCACTTATAGTTATGATGATATAAATAGAACTACGACTAGAGGAGTATGGCTCGATTGAAAGTCAAAAAACATTAACTCCCAAAAACATAATCCTAAACCTCCATTATTCATCACTATCTTCAGAGTGCTGATAGGCTCAGAAACTGAGTCTATTTATTAAACACCTCCCATTTCCCTGCAATACAAAGACACAGAAGTCAATGAACGTTGTGGCCCTATAGGAATCTTATCTAGCACAAATAAGTAATCAGTGTATGCCATTATAAGGATTTTCAAATCCCAGTTTGGGGGGACATCAATGGATCTTATCAAGTTGAGAAAATCGATCTAACAGGTAGATATTTAATCTAGACGGCTCCAAGATGAAACCCTGTTTAAATTCTAACTCAGTGTGAAGCTGGCAGGTGAGCCGCAATCCATTACCAGAAATGTTCATGAAATGTTCGAATAAAGTACAATAACATTGGATCAATCAGTAGGACTTGCATCTTGACCATCGATCTCTTTCTGGTAACTCTTCCTAATGCATTGCTGAAATCAATAAAACAACAGTAATCAGTTGTTGGCATGTGGGTTATTGGTAGGGGCAAATGTAGGTCTGCCACTGGCAATTAGGCCACTAACACATGATAGAACCCAGGATAGGTCTTAGAAAATTATTCCTATGCTCAACCCTTGGTAACGTGGCACGAGCAGACAGGCTTAACTTTAAAGACAGGTATGTAAAGCATTTAAAAACACCATTTCAGTGAATAATTAAGACACAACACAAAATCTCAAAACCAATTTATAAAAATAGATAATTTTTTTATATTTTAAATGACGCCAAAATGAAAAAAGACAATGTATGGAATCAGAGATATGAATTTTTAAAGATTAGTTGCTTTCTAGTGCTTAGAAACCAACAGTGCCCCTTTTAGTCATTTCATTTTCTCTGACAGGGACACCTTTAAAAATTCTTCTGGAGAATCTCACCAAATGTGTTGTGCAGCCTTTTCCAGCAGGCGGGATCCAGTTAGCACTCCTTCCTGAAGTTCTATTTGCGGGTCCCAAAGTATCCAACACACAATCCAAGGTTCTGGAATCTCCAAGAGGGTCCTTGAAGGTGTGAAACTTCAATTCCGCAATCCATTTAAATACAACTCTTAAAATCCACTGGCACTCCACGCTGGGAATTCTTGTGGGATGTCCAGGTGAGCTCTGTTAACCTGTAGGTCAGGCCTTAGTAATGTTTGCACAGCAAAACTTCTCAGCAGGGTACTGCTTTCTTCAGTAAGTTTCAAGCATCAGATCTGGAGGGCGCTGCCCCTCTCAGATACTTACTCAAAATTCTCTGGGTCAAGCAGCAGGTCACTCCTGACCAATGTGAGCAGGGTAACTCATCAAGGTGATGACCACATCCTCTAGAGTGTGGCATTATTTTGTCCCAGAGTGATTTTCGGGCAGAGAGTCGAGACCTGGCTAAACACACCCCCAGGAATGGCTTATTTACCTCAACTCTTCCACTATCATCTGCACATACCTTCCTTTAGCCTAGCCCTGACTCTTGGTCAAAAGTGTAAAAGTGTAACTGACACCCAGGCCTCCCCTCTGCCTTTGAAGAGCATGGTTTATGACTCCACCCCCTGGCCTGTCATTCCTATGGAACGGCACACGGCCCTCCCAGCAGAGCTAATAACCCCAGGGGCTCTTTATCACCTTTTCAAAGCAGCCTGGCTAATCCGCTTAACTCTGACCAATCAGGTCAGATGATTGGAAGGCTGAATTTGGACTTACACATAAGAGTCTTATAACTTCTTGTATGTATACTTTAGGAGAAGTTCATCAAGAGGATACTGTTGGATTTAGTAATACTATTCTGAGAAGTCTTTGAACGGTAGCTCCATCTCCTTCCTTTCAGAAGTTAGTATTTAATAACTTTCTGCAAATTTAACCTATAGGGCATGGGATTGGCAATGGGGAAAATGACTTCGGACAGTTTTATAGCACCAGGGCTTATAAAAACATACTTTATAAGTCTTTCCCTAATTTCTACAAGACCCCAACCCCTGTGCAACTAGGGGTGACTTTAGGGATTCTGAATCTAAAGAATTCTTGCAGATCCTCCTTTCACAGTGATTCTAGCATCATAGTCGAATTTGAGTAGCACGTAACACAATGTGGGGAAGGAACTGTGAAATTTCACTTAACCCAGGCATGTAAAAACTAATTTTATAGGGGTGTCCCTTATAAATACCTGACCCCCCGGATATCTAGGGGAGACCGTGGTGGTCCATAATATGCCAAAACATTGTAGGCTACCAATTTTTAAGTGCCCCTACCACCAAAGTCGAGTCTGGGCACAATGTACTTTTTAAAAGCAGTCCTGACACCCAGTGCTGCTTTTAAACTGACCTCAGGCTTCAGCAGTGCACACATGCAAGTACAGAAAAAGCTGCTGGCCTCTAAACTGCCATGCCCCAGGGTACTGGGGACTTCTAGGGAGTTTTAATCCCCTGCCCTATTATATACTAGGGGCATATGGGGTAGGTCATGCCAATTACAGGGGTACCCGACCATACCATAGTGTACCCTATTGTATGTTAGGTGTTTTAACTGTATCCAAATGTGTCTCTTTCAGCTAAGCAAAGGCCATGGGCCTGGTTAGGCAGAGCCCAGGGTCAGTCAAGATCAGTTACCACCGGTAGCAGTCAGCAAAAAGTTGGGAGGTGCCCAGGGCACCGGATGACTTTGCAACAACAGTGTCTTATCATTCATTCACCTCTAAAACGACAATCATATTGAAAGTCACAAGACAGTCAAAAATACTATGATATACTCGAAATTCTACCTATCCCTGATGAAGGATTTGTTCTTTCTAAAGCGAGTTTCGAGAGGGGTTTAATAGGAATTTGGAATAAACTTTACCCTTGATACCCAACATGGCAATAAGCCTGTTGGTTTTAGCCTTATTTTGTGACTCATTATTGTGTACTTAGATGAATGCAACTAATTGACTAAGAAGTAAGAGAAGCTCCTCTTGATAGCAGGTAGCATAACAGAACTTTTAACAGAGTATAACAGAAAGAAATATTTCACTTAAGGACAGAGGCTGATTTTAGGAGAGTAGGATCAGCTTAATATGGTACCCCCACTTTTTGCTGGTGTTTCACAGTTTTTTTTACTTTAGTCTGGCTGGGGCCCTGCTATCCAGGACTCCAGCCTACCTGCTGCCTCTCTAAAATGATTGCCTGTACTTTAGGTACACTAAAGTTTGGTTACTGAGGCACCCTTGTGAGTCCCTAGTATATGGTACACTAGGTACTAAGGGCATAGGTACACCAGAGGCCTACCAGGGGCTGAAGCATGTATTATGCCACCCCTAGGAAGCCTTTCAAAATGGCTTCCACCTACTAAGATATAGGTTACCTATACCTACTTTTAATCACTAACACATATAAACCTATCTGTCAATGCAATAACAGGCCTTGTCAATCCTGAAGGCAGAGTGCTTGGTTTTGTGTGAGAGGATGCCCATGCATGAGCAGAGCCCCTCTACAGCTTTTGGAGCCTATTCTCTGAGGCTGTTCTGGGATGCAGCCAGACCACATACTCTAAAGTGCATTATAACCTTGCGGTAAATGCTAACTTTTGAATGGCTGCATGGAAACATGTTGTGTTTGGTGTCAAACACTTTGGAATCCTACCCCCCCCCCACCAGCAGGGGTAGAATTCCACCCTTCTAGAGGGAAAGACATGCACACCCTGGTCTTACTGTTAATAGTTTGAAAGAGCCCGGGCATCATAAAATTGATGCTGCAGCCACAGACACGAGTCTGGCCTCCTGCCGCTGACTGAGAGTCCAGCAGGGAAGGCCTGGACAATAGGTTTCCTGTCACAGGGAGGTGTAACCACTTCCCAGAAGGCTTTAGTGTATTGGGGCTGGGTGGGCGCACTCTGAGAGTGCTTTGAAGTCTGCACTGGGGGCACATTTGGTGTCCCTGTGCATAGTCCAGTCCAAACTGGTTGCTGCCAGCCCCTGCTCTGGCGCAAAACTGGACAATGGAAATGTGTGTAGCCACCCCTCTTTCCAAACCGTCACATTGGTGGGTCCCCTTAGTATGTCCAACCCCTTTTCTTAGTATAAGTAAGGGAACCCTGGCAACAGGACTTTAGATTACACCTGGATGAAACTCTGAAACTGAATCCTGGAACTTTGATGCTCTACTAAAGACTAGAGGACGGAAGAATCTCCCTTGGGGTCAAGGAGGGACTCCCCTGCTCAAGCAGGCACCAATGAAGCATTTGCCGGTCTGCATCTCCGAAGCTTCCACCGGACACCAAAGTATTTGCAGCCCAGGAAGAGGATTTCCAGACTTCTCCAAGTCCAACCCGAGTCCCCAGCAAAGCTGAGACCCGCAGCCTTCACGAGTGACATGAAACCGGAACCCCTGGACAATGTAAACATTCACTAAGTGCATTAACTTCCTGAGCTTTCTTGAAGTTGTGCTTTAGGTAACTTGTAGCCCAATCCCCGAGCACCATCTGCACCAAAGATTGCGGGCCTACACTCCACGAGTGTTCCGTGAGCCAGCTTCTTGCATTTCTGCTTGAGACTCCTTCGTGATCCCTGGTACGTTGACTGGTGGGTGCCCTGGAAGGTAACTCTCCCTTTATCTTGGGCTTCCCTGGTTGCTCCAGATGTGCCCTGACTTCCTACTAAGTGGTGAGTCCCTCAAACTTGCTGGTCTGCACCAAAGCCTATCTCGGCTTTCTACATGGGTTGCTGTTGCCAAGGCTTGTTGGGTCCAATCCAGAAACCGACACTGCAGCACTGGACATCCTTTGTGTGATAGCTTGAATTCAGAACCTGGTTGTGGTCGACGCCTCCTGGTTCTCGTGGCTGAAGAGTCAAGCTTCACTTCTTCACCTGAAATCACCCAACATCTTGGGCATTCGACTATCATTCCCCTGGTCACTGGCAAGTGACCCAGACTCTGTCCCCTCTGCTTTCAGGTTCTTCTCATCTTCGATCCAGGCTTGGATCACACCAAACCCTTTCCACTTGGACACCAGCCGCACTTTGCAGCAGATTGCCATTGAAAACGACGACGAAGCCCGACACCAAAAGACACCTATGCACCCGGCATCCCTGGGTGAGGTAACTCGAGTACTCAGGTGCTCCTGTGGGTGTTGACTTTAGAACCTCCTAATTCCAAAAGGGGTTTGCTCTAAGTCCTCTTCTAAGTGTTGTTTATCTTTACAATTCCAACCGCAACTTTCCCCATAGAAGTTAATGGTGATTCGTGACTATGTTTAAACACTGCACGTGTCCCCCCTGGGTCCCCTATGTTACTACCTTGGGTGGTTGCTGGTGGCCACAGCAGTTCTAAAGGCCCTAGGCCTTGAATCTATGCAAGTCGTGGTTCTTATTCTTAATATATGGTTTGGTACGCCCCTAGGGCTCAAAGTATATTGTGCTAATTTACTGTGTGTTATTAAGTTTACTGAATGTACTTTTGCCTCTAGCCTCATAAAGAGACTAGGGGATGTGTTTAGAATAAATACATATATCTTATATATATACCTGGTGTGGTTCTCCTTTCATTTGGTCATTCACGAGATTATAGACTGGTAAAACAAGCTGCTTTACATTCCTCCAAGACTTAACCTGAAGGCTGCTCTCCACAGCTACCACTAGGATAGCTTTCTATAAAGGTTGTCTTTAATCTAACATCAAAAGGGGTTTTTGGACTGGTGCAAGGTGCCCACTGGAATAGTGGACAGCATATGCCAGGCTAACTTCTCACACTGATAAATCAAGCGGCCCTGAATCTTTGGAATTATCTATATCACTGATCAGGAATGGATTGCGGTATTCGTGACAGGCCGCCAATCCATACAGAGTATAGAGAAAACATTAATACCTTCCAGAGAGGGTGCACCCTCATATTAGTCAGCAATTAAAGCTTGTCCTTCATATTGACCTAGATCAATATCCGGCCATGTTTTCTTGCTAGTTCCGACCCAGACACCGCCCTCGAAAAAACCTTCGTATCACTTCATTCACAACCAGTAGATTTACCCATGTACTTTTATTGCAATCTCTTTTTGTTTTCTCACCATAGTTTAGGAAGTTTATTTCACTGCTATTGAACCCAGGCCTTCTGTTTAGAGGACGAAGAGGTCGAGAGAAGATGTTTTTTTTAATGGTACTCAGTGTTAATCCAAGGCTGGCATAACGAACCATCAGAAGAACTACGAAAAAACACTCCCCTGTGGTAACCTAACGGATCCTTTGGATAGAGTATGAGCAGTGACTGCATATTATGAACTGTAGTACCTATAATGAACACAATATTCTTAACACAAGTGTTGCGCCCAAGTCCTCGCACAACAGGAACATGAGATAGTGTTGCTCTGGCCCATTCTCCATGACACAAGAGTCCTTTTTAAAGAGCACTGAAAAGACACTATATAGATTTGATAGCTGAAGAGCTTTTAAATGAAGATAGGAATGCCATGATGAGCAGAATGGCAGATGCTCACAACCATCTCTTATAGTAGACGCTGATGGTGATGGTCTACGATAGTTCCGCGAGCAGGGGAAAATGATTTGTAATAAATTGTCCATTCACCCATTTGGAAACACTATGCTTCTTTAGCCCTGTTCAGATACATTCATTTGTAATTGATGAAGAAAGACTTCCCAGAAGCATAAGTGTGCAGGACATACCATTACCAATAGGCAGTAATTGAACAATCTTAAAGCCATAAAGTCCTTCACTTGATGGCCGCCAAATGACCTTGGAATATCCTATTCCTATATATGCTGTGTAAGGCAAAACCACTATCAAATCAACAAGAGTAGCTGATGTCATTGATAGTGTCAGAAAATCCACATTCTTGGTTTTAGATGTATTGCTCTAGCTGAAAACAATCGTTCACACTCAGTTTTGTATTTGACAGAAAAAATTTAATGTTTCAATCCTCAAACAAAATGTGCAGCAACTTATCATTTACGGTGTGTCGCTGGGAGCAGAGCTCACATTATGGCATTGGCGACCAATGACACCATAAGGGCAACAAAATTGAGTACCACCTTGAAAATATGAAGGCTCTGATGATAAACGTCGATTCATCAAAATGCCAGCCGCAGTAGAAGTGGCATATGACACCCTTTGACCTATTGACATCACAGGAAGTGATATCAAGAGACCTATGACCCAGACTCTTCGCAAAACGTGATGTCACATTATATTATCCCCGATGACACCATGATAGTTGATATTGTTGAAGTTCCATAATATCTGCATGATTAATTTAAAATCCCAACACAGTCAAATATACTTGCATGATCTTTGAAAGTGGTGGAGAGTAATACTTACCCTGATTTGTAGTGAATGAGAGAGGTGAGTGAGCTCAGACCTCTTCCAGGAGGGGTCAATAAGGTTCTTATATGGAAATTTAGAAAAGCAAAATCTTCACATAAATTTGCTTTAAAAAAACACAGGCTTTGAAAGGAATCTCATTAAATATTCAAGCTTGTTCATGGTGTGGCAAGCCAATAAAACCCGGTGCTCCTCAGGAGTTGATCCCAGTTTTTTACAAAATGTGCTCTTGGTGCTCTTATGTGTCAAAAATATCCTCAAATATGTCAGAGCCAGCTTTTTGCAAAGGGTGCCTCTCATATGCCATGGGTGCCCAATATACTAAAAATAACATACTGAAAGCTCATGCCAGAATTTTGCCATTAATGATATCTATGCACTATGTGTGGTACCTATATCCAACTCATACTTTCTCACTCACTCACTCACTCACTCACACTTGCTCATACTCTAACTACTTCATTCTCACTCTCACTTTCATAAATATATTCTCCATCATTTGTTCAAACTCACTCACATTCACTCTTCTGTTCACTCACTTACTTGCAATAACTTGCAATCATTGTTTCTCTCACTCATTCCCACTCACAGTTGCACACACTCATTGTTGCTCACTCTGTAACACTCCCTCACACTCACCCTTACTCATTCTGTCTCATTCATCCACTCTCACTCACTTTCAGTCACTCGTACTCACTCATTCTCACTAACTCTGACTCACTTACTGAGGTTCAGTCCTACTCATTGCCTCTCACTCTCTCTGACTTAGCAACTCTCTTTCTCTCACACACACAGAAAGGCCCACTCACACGCACACTATGGGGCATATTACCATCGAGTAGCGATATTTATCGCTATCTAGGCTTAGCAACGATTTTTTTATCGCTAAGCATCACCGGAAATGATCGCTGAGATAACGTGCTATTAGCAACGTTTATCTCCAAAGCGATAATTTTTCCGGCGATAGCGGGAATATCGCTGAGAATACAGCGATATTCATGCATTAGTGACAAAATGCTCTTAGCCATATTATCCACCTCCCATTGGATAACATAGCTAAGAACTGGTCTGAGCAGGCGTTAGTTTTTGGCGATAGCGGGAATATTTCCATCGCTACGCCCGCCTTGCTAATAGGCGATAGCGACGTTAGCGACTGCTTTCAGTCGCTAACAGGTTGGGTACACCCACTTTGCATGTCATTAGCGATAAATATCACTGACATGCAAAGCGGGCCCCAAACCGATCGCTATCGCCTAAAAGCTGTCGCCAACATCAGTTAGCGACAGTTTGCTAATATAGCGATAGAATTAACGGCCGCTAAAACGGCGATAATTGCCTATCGCCCCCTTGGTAATATGCCCCCACGTTTTTCTCAAGCAAAATCTCAATTGCAAAAATGCAAACAACATACATTTAAAAGTATCTGTTTACTTTCCTTAGCTGCCAGAACAAGTCTAGTTCCAGCTCCTTGTGCTCCATTTAAAAAAATAAAAATTAACAATGAATAATAGAATTGTATTCACTCTTAGTGCAAATTAAAAACACTGAGTGGAACACCATTGACCAAAAGAGTGAGCTGTCCCTGTGTTCTTGGCAGTGAAAGTGCACCTCTTACACCAACGGGGTCACAAATGCAGTGCCAGAGGCCACCTAAAGGCACTTCGGTGATCGCAGCTGCGACACCTGGTGAACTCCAAATGACGTCCATGGCTACCATTACCAGTGCTTCCGCAGTCAGAAATTGGCTGCTGTTTATCACACCAGATAAATAATGATACCCTGGGTATCTTTGTTTATCAGACGCAATAAATATAGCTAATTGCAAGTTTTCTCCTGGAAATTCGAAGCTAGGATGAGAGTTTTGGTGCTTACTGCCCCAAATCGCATGTCCTTATCTTTACTGTGCATCTTTCAAACAGTACATTTCAGCAGGTTTGAGCTGCTACAGGTTAGAAGGAGAAAAACACAGCTGGATTTTACCGCCAAACCAATGCATCCAAAACTCCTCCAAGCAGGGGTTTATGAGACATTGGAGGCCCAAGTGTAGCATAGTGGTTTATGACGTATTTGAGACCTAGGTATAGCACACTGGTTTATGAGGTATTTGGAGCCCAAGTGTAGCACAGTGGTTTATGAGGCATTTGAAGCCTAAGTTTAGCACATGGGTTTATGAGGTATTACAGGCCCAAGGGTAACACAGTGGTTTATGAGGCATTTGAAGCCTAGGTTTAGGACAGTGGTTTATGAGGTATGTGAGGTCCAAGTGTAGAACAGTGGTTTATGAGGTATTTGAGGCCTAAGTGTAGCACAGTGGTGTATGAGGTATTTGAGGCCTAAGTGTAGCACAGTGGTTTATGAGGTATTTGAAGCCTAAGTATAGCACACTGGTTCATGAGGTATTTGAGGCCCAAGTGTAGCACAGTGGTTTATGAGGCATTTGAGGCCTAAGTATAGCACACTGGTTTATGACGTATTTGAGACCCAAGTGTAGCATAGTGGTTTATGACGTATGTGAGGCCTAAGTATAGCACACTGGTTTATGAGGTATTTTAGGCCTAAGTGTACCACACTGGTTCATGAGGTATTTGAGGCCCAAGTGTAGCACAGTGGTTTATGAGGCATTTGAGGCCTAAGTATCGCACACTGGTTTATGACGTATTTGAGACCCAAGTGTAGCATAGTGGTTTATGACGTATGTGAGGCCTAAGTATAGCACACTGGTTTATGAGGCATTTGGGGCCTAGGTTTAGCACAGTGGTTTATGAGGTATTTGAGGCCTAAGTGTACCACAGAGGTGTATGAGGTATTTGAGGCCTAAGTGTACCACAGAGGTGTATGAGGTATTTGAGGCCTAAGTGTAGCACACTGGTTTATGAGGTATTTCAGGACCAAGTGTAACACGGTGGTTTATGAGGCATTTGAGGCCTAGGTTTGGCACAGTGGTTTATGAGGTATGTGAGGCCCAAGTATAGAACAGTGGTTTATAAGGTATTTGAGGCCTAAGTGTAGCACACTGGTTTATGTGTGGCCCAAGTGTAGCTGAGGAATTTAGTACTATTAAAAAGACCACATTTTTGATTTGGGAGCTTTGTGTAGAATAACCACAATTTACAAAACAGCTGCGCAGCATAGGGTACCTTTCATTCACCATGCTACCGGGGAATAATGGAGTCACTTGAATAAACAATATTTTATGCATCCACGCTTTAGGTAATTGTGAAGAAGCTGCTGCAAATACTATCCATCAACATCTGATGGTTGGACACTAATCGACAGCATTGACTACCACACAAGCGCCAGCATTACTCCTTCACTCTCAATAGAGAGAGCAGACCCTGGTTTGTTTACGTAGTGGAAATCTGGCTAATATGTTTCTGCCCCACAGAACACTGGCATCGAACCGTCTACACTCCTGATAATGACACATTTGCTACTTGTAGAGAAAATGTAGCAAACCCTGTTGGAGGCGCTGCAGACACCTCACTGTTATTTGTGTGTTCCTGAACCGACACTTTAAAGGGTACAAACATTTTGCTACAGGTTTGTCTGTGATTTACAGAGAATGACCAAACAGAAAAATAAAATCTTTAAAAGGACAAAAGCAAGTGCGTGTGAGCAGCTGTTCGAGAATGCGACACCCTCAGTGGATCCTACATTTTCCCACATTGACGGACGGTTCATATTGCTGCCTCGGCAGGTTATATATCCAATAGCAGGAATCATCCATCTCCAGCGAGGAGGGAATAGAGAGCTTGCTGGGACTGATGTATGCATTGGTAATGTGATTTATTCATTATCTCTCCCCGCGAAACGCATGTGTACACTGCAAACACCCATCGCTGCTACAGCCTGTAATATATTTAAAATGGAGTTAATGTAGATTTCTTAGAAATGCAATCTCTTTTCGAAGCTATCTCTAGAGCATATGAACAAGAGAAGATACTCCATCCTGCATGTCAACGCACTTTTTAAAAATGTTATCTTCTTCCCAGCAAGGAAAAATAATGAAGTTTTGCTCTTCTTCGGGCAGCTTTTACACTGAACCCCGCTTGAATGTTATAACCTGGGCGATAAGGCCGAGCCAGGCATGAGGGATAGCGGGGCTGATAAAGTTAAGCCACAGAAGGAATTAAAGAGTGGGGGCGTATATCAAACATTCTGATTGCCCCTGGTACTGCGAATTCCCTTTCAGTGCTGAGCGCCTACAAGATGAGATATGCCTCATAAGAGTACATTTATAAAGGCTTGCAAAAAGGGTGCGAGTCGATTGAGCAAATCGGTGTCACAGTGTTTGAGGAAAGTGAGTAAAGGCGCGAACGAATTGTGAAAACATTTTGCCGAATACAATACTTTCTTTTCAACAAATTCAGAGAAAATATTACTAAACTGGAAACTGGTTTTAAAGAGACGGTGGGAAGATCTGTGCATGTTATGGGTAAGGAGCCCCTTCATATTCTAGATTAGAACACATTGATTACATTTTTTTATTTGTTATTTATTTTTGTTTTTTGTAAAGCGCCACAACCGCTTTCAGAGAGCCCCGGGGTGCTTCGCGGGCAAATATAATTAGGGAGCAATTACTGCCAGTCCTAGATTGATTAGAAAACAGTCAGGCAGACAGAAAGTCATCCCAGCATCATATTAGAAGATAAGGAAGGCTTAACTGGGTCAATTAGTCATAAAAAGACTACTCGGGAAGATTTGGCAGTAAGAGCTGCGGGCAACTAACAGGCTAGGCCCAGGCCAAAGGAGAAGTTGTAGCAGGCGCACATAAGGGAGTTAGTTAACCATCTATACTCTTTAAGAGGTATTTTAGCGAAATTTTGACAATGAAAAATCATTTGTCATTCAAGGGTTAAGCGGTAAGGGATTCCAAGTGGATAAAGCGAGCCATGTACATAGAGGTTTATCCTTCTATATTTGGTGTAATGCTCCAGCTGTGTGCGCTGTAAGGTGTGATAGTCAGGCCTTAAACTTCTACTTGGAAGATAAGGGATGACGCACTTGGCAAGACAGTCTGGCAAACATGATACCAATTGCTTTCTTCAGCAATGGTGTCATTTTTGTTATTTAGCAGTTACTGCAGTCTAACCCCTTAAATTCTCTTTTTTTTGTTCTAATAACTTTATTAGTTTGAGAGAAGAAATATAAACAATTAAATCAAGTTCTCTTTTTAACAGCATCATATACATTATTACATCATTATGTATGCTGCCATGTAAAATGAAAAGAAATATCTATTCTCTGGCACATCCTATAAATTGCATGGCGGCAATGGTTTTTGTTGGAAGCAATTGAAGCCTCATAGCAGCCCTGGTATATTGTTTTGTTGTATCAGACCATAAGCCAGACACACACCATCAATTAGGGTTTTTGACGCTTATTCACCTCTTTCTGAAATACCCCAAAGAAGTGAGCTGGCATAGTCAGTTATTGAGTTGATAATACGACACAATAATGGTTCTACAAGCAAATGTCCAAACAATCTCATCAGCTAGGCCTTTCCTACAATATTTTTATGTTCCTAGAAAGAATCTTTGGGATTTTGCTCTTGGGCAATGAGTGCACGGCTTGAAATTATAAGGCCCTAAAACCAGCAAAGGCCCTTAATTTAACATGATAAACAAGAAGCAAATAATACATTATAGACAACAATGTGTGCTATAAGCAAGAGTGTGTCCAGCTGGACACTGATTTCATCAATGTAAGAATTCCAAAAGGATAAAGTGGACAAATCTACAGTGGGATACAGTCCTGTATCCAGTACATATAACACATAAAGGACACAAACAAGGAAATTGACAGGGGTTAGTTTCAGGCAAATTTATAAAGAGGTGATGCTGGTAAACAATTTGAGAGTAGCCTAGCTGACCTCATGTAGTGAACACAATTGGGTAACACAATGGAGAACTAGTGTGTAACTACATTAACTGTCGATCCTGTACATAAATAAAAGGATCATCATCAGGACTAAAATTACATTGCCTGAGTATTAAACACGCAAGCCTGTTGAGAAAATGAAGAAGGGAGCAAAAGACAAGAAATAGATGTTTTGAAAATCAGAAACCTGCGTTATTTTGCATTGCTAAATTGCTGACCATGCTTAGCATGAAAACCTTTCATACATGAGTGAATTGGGGTGTCCCGTGTCAATCAACCAAGACAGGTAAGTGAAAAAAAACCTGACAAGGTAGTGAAACTAGCCACAGTTCAGGGGGCGAAATTAAGTGCAGAGTAATGCTGCCAGCTAACCTAGGACAAGTTACCAAGCTAAGGAGCAAATCTCACCTTGGGTAAGGCTGAGTTAAGAGCGTACCGACGGGCAATCATTACATGAGACTCCCTACCAATCCTACTAAGGAATTACAAGGTCTCATTTCTAAAATAACCACAGAGGCCTTAGAGATAGGGTTCATTAATTAAAAATAATGTATTTTTCTTAATGTCAAATCACCAAGAACCCCTGTAATTTATACCCTCCCTAAGGTCCACAAAAATGTCACAAATCCACCTGGAAGACCGATAGTGTCAGGGTGTGGCTCTATCTTAGAGCCCCCTGGACACTATGTCAATTTCTTCATAAAAGATTTTGTGCCTATTACCCAATGCTATGTGAGAGATAGTATGGCGATGGTCAATCTCATTGAAGATCTTCCTTTCTCTGGAGGCAATGAATTACTATGTACATTAGACGTTGAATCGCTGTACACTAATACACCTTAGACTGAGGTACTGGGTTTTTCAGAACCGCTACTAATCCGGTTACCCAGCGGTGTCAGGGCAACACCCAAAGACCCCGGATTCCCCTGTCTTGGCAAACAGAGACACGGGATACTTCTTGATGACGTCAAAGACCAAAGTTTATTGGTTACAACCAGGGACAGAGATCTACGAAGTACACACGGGTAGTTCACCAGAGACTGCACACTTAGATAAACGAAACTCGGTCTTTTATGCCGAAAATTGTGCCTCAGGCAGCATTACAATTTACATTTGGTGCATACAAACTGACCAATAGCAACGTAGCATTTCAAAAGTAGCAAATGACGACAGTCAAAGACAATCCCTTTTTCCGTTGTCCAGCCCACCAAAAACGATCGCACACATGCTTGGTTTCCTGTTCGATCAGGCCGGACAAACCCATCATAAACCCTTCAACCCAGATCGATGATCAAGTCGTAAAGGAAAGGCAGAAACAGATGGAAAGGAGATAGAGGAGTGGGAACGGTGTACCATAAAGTAGGACACGTCCTGCCCTTTGATCTTTATCAGACCAGCTGTGGAATAAGGAACTGGCTCAGCGGGATTCGCCGCAGGCGAGGAGCCAGTTCGGCCAGGTCAAACAGAAGTCAGCTAAGGCGTACGTGTCTCAAGGACTTCTCGGCCGCAGTTATCGGGCCTATGTTAGGGCAACCACACAAAATGGCTGCCACGTTCAAAAATGGAACCCAAAGGTTCAGACTAAATCCTCTAATACAGAGTGTTCTCCTACATCGGTTCATACGAAAACACTCAGACACGTTACACTCGTCATTTGCGGTCTATTGAGACCAAAATCGTCCATTTCCGATGATCTTTATAAATCGGGTTCAGAACTGTCGAACCCAATTTGGGACCACGGAACCACAGACCCTCCTTTTGCCTTATCATAGGCAATAAACCCAGACCCATTTTAATCTGAATCCGGATCTATATTCATCAGGTCATCGATATGCTGCTGTAGCATCATCTTATTACTATGCATTTCTCTCCGGACAGGTTTCCGTACACGCAAAGTAGCACAAAGGCCACAAATAGCCGGAGCACACTGTACACAGAAACAGAACATGAACAGAATTGCTAAGACCATTCCAATGACCATCAAAATCTTCTAACCCCAAGTGGATATCAATCCCCATAACCATCCCATCAAAGACCAATCTCCTTTGTCCAGATGGACAGAATCGGAGAGTTTGTGCAATTTGGAAATGGCCTGGAAGACTGATGGAGCGTTGTCTGGAATAAAAACACAGCAGCTTGATTGAATCAGTCTGCATACCCCACCTCGATCTGCTAGAATAACGTCTAGGGCAACTCTATTCTGAAGTGTCATAAGTCTATCCGACTGGAGCTCAGCAGTCAAGTTACCAAGGGCACCGGCGGTCTCAACTATGGTGGACTCAACCACTCTCGTAAGCTGACGAATGTTCCTACTGTTAGCCATAGGTCCCCAAAACGGCAGAAAACCCTTAACGAAATCTCCCAATTCTTGACCTGCAGTGTCTTCTTGGCTAAAGACACCTCTAGCAACTCTTGTCTTATGATAGTCTGCCGCAGCTGTAAAAGTGGGGGGTAACAGAAAGGAAACAAAACATGTGCCCGAGAAGTCGGGGGGCAACCATGTATACGCTTTGTCATAGCAAACAAAGTAGGTACCCTTAGCAGCTAAGAACGCTGGGGAAGACTGAGACGGAAACACATAAGTCTCAGCGCAAACACTCTTCCCTAACTGAGCCTTTGGATTTTTACTGTTGCCCTGCAGACAATAGTAGCCTTTATGGGGCACTATCCAGATCGATAGAGGACTTTTCGCTCGCTGGATAATACTCAGACTAACTCCATATCCAGTGACGTTCCAACCACTATATGGTAGCCTCTCATCTTTTGGAATAGTCTCAACTGCATTAGTCCCTTTGATCATGTCGACTATACCTCTAGCTAGTGGATTATTCTTTGGATTGTCTTTCGGTGAACGTAAGGGGTGGACACTATGGGCATAGATGAACATGGTTCTGTAAGCTCGAATCGAACCATTAAGACTAAAGGGCAAAACTAAATAAGGAATACCTTTATCAGTTGTATGAGGCATCAAACCACAAATCCAGCAATTCGTTGTATTAATCACTAACTGATGCTGGTGCAAAAGTTGTATGAAGGAATTATTAGCGAATTCCAGACGTCTGACTACCTCATATTCGGGCAAAGGATGGAAAGAATGAGAAGAAATAGTAGGTGAAGGTGTAGGTTGCACAGTGGAATTAGACGTCATTTTAAAAACAAATGCTACATAACCAGCTATGAATATTACGAAGCTCAATAGCAAAAGCAAACATAGTATCAAAAAACATTTCTTCGACATTATCTTACATATACGTTTTCCAAAAGTCAGTGTCTGTATAGGTCTCTCCAACTCAAAGAAATCCATCCTAAACTAAAGGCGCTGCCCACGGTGGTTGGTTGATTCTGCTTGAGAGTGCCTCTGCTGCACCCAGGAAGGCTGCCTCGGGCCAACAGAACCCTCGACCTAGTGTCTCAGGCTTACACTCCCAGGACTGGTAGCAAAAGCGACCCTAGCAGCAAGAACCGGATGGCAGTTCAAGAAAAACAAAAATGAGTAGATCCTTGGTGGAGAGTTAACCTGCAAACAGTAAAAAAAATCAACTTTATTAATATCTTTATTTGTCCGTAATTCTCGATCTCAGATCATATCGATCTCTTCCGGATTGTTCTTGATCAGTAAACAGAAGGTGAGGCTCTGTAGTGTCCAATCGCTCTGCAGAAGGTATTGATGCTTGTAAGATTCTATCACTCTCCTTTTCTGAACTAGTTCCAATCAAACGGGCATCGCTGAACGACAAGAAACGCGGTACTGTCTCGGTCTCAGAATCTCCAAGACCTTCCTGGACCCATTTATCATAAGGCAAAGGCAAAGGTGCCTTTTTGGTATGCGAGCCGTGGATCCAGTTGCGCTTTCCACGCACTCGCACCGCAGACCTCGTCGACAGAAGGACCTGATAGGGTCCAGTCCAGCAGGGTTGCTCGTTCTTCGTACGCTGGAAATTCCGAACAAAGACCCATGCACCGGGTTCAAGGGAGTGACCAGGATCCTCTGTAGCTTGAGGAAGACTATTGTGTACCTGTTGGCGTAAAACACTCATTTTAGTTGTCAATTCACGCAGATAGTCAAGCAAAACAGGGTATTCGAGGTCACTAAACCTCGTCGGTCTTGGTACGCCCCAAATATTCGCCGGGCGACCATACACAACTTCGTATGGACTCAAACCCATTCGTGAATGCACAGTCATTCGGGTGGACAAAAGTGCTAATGGCAAGGCATCTGGCCATTGTAAACCAGTGCTTTCTTGAATTTTGGCTAATTTTAACTAAAGGGTGCCATTATAGCACTCGACTAAACCAGCTGATTGGGGATGATTTGCAGCGTGGAATTTCTGTCTAATCCCGAGACCCTCACACACTCTCTTCATCACTTGACCCACACATTCACTTCCGTTATCACTCCAGATGATCCTCGGCATACCGAATCTCGGGAAAAACTCCTTTATCAAAACTTTCGCTGTGGACAAAGCAGTATTGTCCTTAAGGGGGTAAGCTTCTACCCATCTAGAAAAAGAGCAAACAACCACTAACACATACTTTAAGTTGTTGCATCTTTCCATATGAATAAAATCTAGCTGCAAAGCCTCAAACGGATACGTAGGAGAAGCAAAATGACCAGCTGGTGTTGGAGTTCCCTTACCAGGATTATGCATCAAACACACCATACAATTCTTGACTAAATTCTCTGCACATCTGGGGATCCCTACATTCTGCCAAAACGGAGCCAACAACTTGCAAATCCCTTTCACACTAATGTGTGCCATTCCATGTGCCATTGTAACAACTGGCAGCACATATGCATTAGGCAACAACCATCTCTGATGTCCGGACAAATCAGTCCAACAGCCATTCGAGTCCAATCTACCCTTACTCTCTCTCCATTCATCCAACTCTTTCTCTGTAGCCTCACTCTGAATAACTTTCACGCTCTCAATGGTGTCTTCACACATACTCTTCTCTGGGACCCATCTCGCCGGACCCACAACATACATCCGACTCATCACGTTCCTAGCAGTTTCTTTCGCAACCTCATCCGCAAACGCATTACCACGGCCAATATCATCCGTAATCTTTTTATGGGCACTGCATTTCACAATCGCTATTTGCAAAGGTAACGTAAGAGATTCAAGGAGTTCATTCACCAACTGTCCATGCTGGATCTTCGTCCCATGCGATGTCAAAAACCCACGTTCACACCACAATTGTCCAAAGCTATGAGCCACACCAAACGCATACTGACTATCTGTATACACATTCACTCGGTTACCTTTCGCCAACACACATGCTCTCGTAAGTGCAATCAGTTCAGCCGCTTGTGCGGAATTATGTGGGATACGTGCAGCTTCAACGACCGTATGCAAAGTCGTCACAGCATAGGCTGCAGTTGTATCACCATTCGGTAATTTAAAACACGATCCGTCAACCCACAAAGCATCATCACAGTCAGAAAGAGGAGTATCCCTCAAATATATTCTCCCTTTGGTCTCTTCTTCGGTTCTTAGAAAACAGTTGTGTTGCTCTTCACTATCATCATCTGTTTCAAGTGAAATCGGTAATAATGTAGCCGGATTCAAAACATTGTGCCTCTTGATGTGCACATGGCTCGCTAACAACGTAAGTTCATACCCTGACAACCGAGCACTAGTTAAGTGCTGTGTCTTCGTACGATTCAACAAGGTATCCACTGCATGTGGAACCATGACCACTAACATGTTATCCATAACCAAGCCTGCAGATTGTCAAATCGAAATAGCCGCTGCCGCTGTAGCTCTCAAGCAACTCGGCAACGCTCTAGCTACAGGGTCTAAAGTCGCCGAAAAGTACGCACATGGGCGTTGCTTCCCCGCCAAACTGCTGAGTCAACACCGATAATGCACATCCCTCTCTCTCGTGAACATACAACGTGAAAGGTTTACTGTAGTCGGGAGTACCCAACACAGGAGCCGAACACAACGCATTGCGTAATTCAGAGAAACTCTTTTGGCATTCATCAGTCCAAGGAATCGGATTTGGAGTATCCTTAACAGTAAGAGCTATCAAAGGCTTCGCTAAAAGAGAAAAATTTGGGATCCACTGTCTACAATACGACGTAATACCCAAAAATGCTCGTACTTCTCTTTGCGTCGTAGGGACACTCATCCTCGCGATAGTCTGAATTCTTTCTGGGGTCAGTTTCCTTCCCTCCTTCGATAAGAGGTGACCTAAATAGGTAACTTCTTGGCGACAGAATTGTAATTTCGAGAGAGAAACTTTATGATGGCAATCAGATAAATGAGACAACAAGGACACAGTGGCATCCTTACATATGTCTTCAGTGTCAGCAGCGACCAACAGATCGTCAACATACTGAATAAGGGCTGCACCCTCAGGAAAAGCTAACAAGTCAAGTTGCGTCTTCAAAGCTTGACTATAAATCGATGGACTCTCGCAATAGCCTTGAGGAGCGCGCTTAAAGCGGAAACTTCGTCCTCCTAAAGAGAATCCAAAGATATCTCTACTCTCTATGGCAATCGGAATGCTGAAGAAAGCATTCTTCAAATCGATCACCGAGAACCAAGTGGCAGAAGCTGGAATCAATGTCAATAATGCAGTAATGTCTGGCACAACAGGGAATTGCGGAACAACAATTTTGTTCACTTCACGAAGGTCGATAACGAACCTATATACAGGGGGTTGTGAAGAATCAGTTCTCTTCAGGACAGGCAAAACAGGACTATTACACACATTACCTCGTGTCTCTTCAATAACACCCTTGTCAATCAGATCATAAATGATCGCCAAAAGCGCTCGTTCACCATCACTTGAAATACGATATTGTGGAATGCGCGGTAACTGAGCATTAGCCTTCAATGTCACAACATATGGGGGAATGTCTAACAGGCCCACATCATTTGGACCCGTAGCCCACAATGAATCTGGTAGTGAAGACAATTCAGGTGGGAGACAATCTTTCGAGACATATATTGGAGAGATCACATTCTCACCCAAAGTCAGATGTACTCCTGACGGAGAACAGTACAAAGTCGCATACAATCTCTTCAACAAGTCCAAACCTAACAAGTTCTCATTACAACCTGTAGTCAAAAGAAGGGGTGCTTCAAACCTACGAGGACCAACAGAAAGAGGCAATGGAACCGAAATCAGATTCGTAACGGGGGCGCCAGAAAAACCTATAGAAACATTATTAAAGCCAGACAAAGGTGCGCCAGGGAGTTTGGAATGTATAATAGAACTCTTCGTAGCACCAGTGTCTAGCAGAAAAGGCTCTGACACACCTGATGCAATCACTTCCACGTAGGGTCCACTCTGATCTACTGGAACTGAAACAACTCCCTCTCTTTGTCCATGGCTGTCCTAACAATTATTACTTTGCTCTTCGTCGCCTTCAACATAGTAATCATCTACGTAGTACTGTGTAGTCCTACCAGACGAATTCTGCTGTTGATCAAAACTGTTCATTGAATTCTGTGGAGGCAAAGGGCGCGCGCTCTGTCTGCGACCTCTACCTCTAGGCGCTTGTTGAGCACCTCTACCTCTAACACCAGGAGCACTATTTGCACGTTGCAACAGGACCGGACAACCATTCGTGTAATGACCCTCTTCTCTACAATACGCACACTGATTAGGACCATACAGAAAACGCTGTTGAGGAGACTCGTCTCTTTGCGAGTTCCTCGAATACTGTGGTGATTGCTGATAATCACGCTGATTATTAACACGGGGTGGATAAGCTTGCTGTAGAAGAACTTTAGTCTTCAATTCCTTAGTCTTCTTATCCTCTTTCTCTAACTCATCCTTACGCCTATTCTCGTAGTACTGAGCCGTAGCAAGAATCTGCGCCGAAGTAGAAACAGGCCAAGCACTCTCCGAATCCTTCAACTTGGTACACAACTCAGGAAGAAGATTGTGCACGAATTTATCAACAAATAATCTCTGGCCACCCTCGGTAGCCATATCCTGACCACTGTGGTCGACAAAAGTTTCTTCAAACCGCGAGAAAAAATCTGACACAGTCTCATCTTTCTTCTGCTTACACGCCGACAATTTGTCCCAATTAACTTCAGGCATCAAAGTCTTCATGAAAGTAATAATTCTACCAGGAAGTTCAGTAATAAGATTGTCAGGCTTAGCACCTCCAACTTGTCTATCATCTGCCGCAACAAGATTCACCCACGAATCACCCAATTCATTATCATGATCTGTATGTCGAATGACATTCCTGATGGGCTGTGGAACAACATTCCCAAACAGCATGTCTATATCCGCCAAATTCATAACACACGAACTCACAGTTTGCGTAAGCTCTTTATAATATCCCGCAGGATTCTTTCTCGGATCTGGTAAAGTCTGCTTAAGTGCTAGAACTTCTGCACGCTTCCACGGAACATGAACCCACACTCGCTGAAAGTGCGCTAAAACAGGCGGAACAGCGGTCGCATCAGCAGGTCTCCATACTGGAGGAACCTCTCGCATTGGATATTGACGCGCATGTCTCCTAACTGACGAATCGGGCTCAAACAGCCGTTCAGTAGGGATATCGCTTCGAAGCGACAGTAACGTCGACACCGCTTTCTCGATGTCATGTAGACTCACAATCGTCCCTTTAGCAAATTCGGAACGCAATCGGAACAGCTGTTCAGGAGCTTTACCCACTTCGTCCGTCCATTGTTCATGGAGGAACGCACACATAAGTTCAAAAACATATCACTGCTTTGGTGCTTCCCATTGCCGGAAAACATCCATAATACCCTCTAGATCGTACTGGGACTTATACATCACCCATCTACGTGCCATATGATCCAAAACCATTCGCTCATTTGTATCAGGCAATTGCCTACGTAGCTGTCTACGCTCATTCACAGGGGACATACCCAATTGCCCCAACCAAGCAGTCAAGAAACCAGAAAAAGCAGCGGTCATCCGCTGTCTAGGAGAAGGAGTAGTCGGAAGGACAAGAGGAGACGAAACAGTAATAGAAGAATTCATAGTCGGAACAGGCATAGAGGCCGTAGTAGCAGGAAGAGACAAAGTTGGCGGCCCCTGAGAAGGCTGCGCCAAAGGGACAGTAGCCAACGAAGGAGCTGGCTGTGGAGGAATCACAGGAGGCAAAGCAAAGGGCACTTGCAGGGCCACGACCGGTGGCGGTGGTGCCGTAGCATTCTGCACGTAAGGTGGCGGTGAATTTAACAAATGCGACATTAAAGGGTCTTTCACAAGATCCTTCTCGTCTTTCTGCTCTTTAGACGGCAAGACTGGGTAGCATCTGTCTACCGCTAACTTCCTTACTCTAAGCATCTGCTCACTTTCCTGCTCTTCTTCATTATCTCTGTATGCAATGGCAGCTTGCACCATAGACATACCCTTCCTATGTTTCTTCGCTAACTTAATTTCTTTCTGTTTGGCTTCTTTGCGCCATATGCAGAAATAGTCAAACATCGCCGGCCGGGCTTTCTTCTTGAACAACTTCACTTCAAGGTTATCCAAGACTTCTGTCTCAAAACTACCATAACGGGGCCACTGTAGGACACCGTCATTCTTCGTGTATTTAACCCAAATCTCATTATAGCTAATAGGACCCACGCCATGCTTCACATATAGGTCGTAGGTAGGAGTTCCAATCGGAGGAACCGGACACGAATCCTCTAACCGGGAATCCCTCAAAGTAACACAACTAAACAAATTCCTAAGACTGCTAAAACCAGGCATCTTGCTCTCTAGTCTAGCTTCAAACAACAAGGGGAATCTAAAATCGATAATCTTGTGAATACACAAATCCCTTGGCTTTGGGGCCTGCAGGTACCAAATGAAAGCTATCCACTAAAGGATACAAAACAAACTAAGGACTAGGAGACGCTCCGTTTATACTTAACTGAGTTGTCGATGGCGTCACCAGAAGACCCGTCAATCGTCTCGCTCTACAAACGTCTAAGGCTCCAAAACAGGGCGACAGTCAGGGCAGCAGTCCTTCGTAGCCGTCGGAAAGCGGGAAACCTCGCAGCAAAGACTTTCGGACCACGACGACATACAGGGGTCGATGAAGTGGCTGGCCTTCCTCCAGAATTTTCTCACGAAGCTCCTCACGAACCTCTGGCTTGGACCGGTACCGCTGAAGTCGCCCCACGTTGGGTGCCAATTGGGGTACTGGGTTTTTCAGAACCGGTACTAATCCGGTTACCCAGTGGTGTCAGGGCAACACCCAAAGACCCCGGATTCCCCTGTCTTGGCAAACAGAGACACGGGATACTTCTGGATGACGTCAAAGACCAAAGTTTATTGGTTGCAACCAGGGACAGAGATCTACGAAGTACACACGGGTAGTTCGTCAGAGACTGCACACTTAGATAAACGAAACTCGGTCTTTTATGCCGAAAATTGTGCCTCAGGCAGCATTACAATTTACATTTGGTGCATACAAACTGACCAATAGCAACGTAGCATTTCAAAAGTAGCAAATGACGAAAGTCAAAGACAATCCCATTTTCCGTTGTCCAGCCCACCAAAAACGATCGCACACATGCTTGGTTTCCTGTTCGATCAGGCCCGACAAACCCATCATAAACCCTTCAACCCAGATCGATGATCAAGTCGTAAAGGAAAGGCAGAAACAGATGGAAAGGAGGTAGAGGAGTGGGAACGGTGTACCATAAAGTAGGACACGTCCTGCCCTTTGATCTTTATCAGACCAGCTGTGGAATAAGGAACTGGCTCAGCGGGATTCGCCCCAGGCGAGGAGCCAGTTCGGCCAGGTCAAACAGAAGTCAGCTAAGGCGTACGTGTCTCAAGGACTTCTCGGCCGCAGTTATCGGGCCTATGTTAGGGCAACCACACAAAATGGCTGCCACGTTCAAAAATGGAACCCAAAGGTTCAGACTAAATCCTCGAATACAGAGTGTTCTCCTATATCGGTTCATACGAAAACACTCAACACGTTACACTCGCCATTTGCGGTCTATTGAGACCAAAATCGTCCATTTCCGACGATCTTTATAAATCGGGTTCAGAACTGTCGAACCCAATTCGGGACCACGGGACCACAAGACTGATGCCCTGCTTGTCATACAAAACTTTCTTGAATCTAGGCCTAGACCACATTGAGTACCCTCGATTTTCATTCTCCAAATATTGGAATTATGTCTCACGAGAATCTTTTTTACTTTTGATCAGCAATACTACCAGCAGGTTAAAGGTACGTCCATGGGGCAATTTTTGCTCCAAATCTGGCTATATTGTTTATGGACTACATAGAGACACACATCATACTTTCTCCAACCAATCCTCTTCTCGTGTGTCATCTCCATTTGGAGACGATAAATTGACAAATTTTTTCTCATTTGATATCAAAATCTAGACAGTCTCCAACAATTCATCCATTGGCTCAATAATAAATGTTCTGGTCTAACATTCACTAGCACAGTGGACAAATCATCTATTTCCTTCTTAGATTTTACTATCTATCACTCTGAAGACGTTCTTCATACTAGACTGTATCATAAACCCACAGAACGTAATACGTTGCTAAGTTACTCAAACAACCATCCCAGAGCACTTAGGGACTCATTACCGTATTCCCAATTACTCAGAATTAGAAGAAATTGTTTTGCCAAAGAAGACTACTTTAGGGAATCCACTACACTATCCAACAAACTCAAAGATAGAGGTTACCCGAAGAGACTAGTTTGTAGGGCAGTCAAAAGAGCCTGGTACTGTCCCAGAGAGGCCCTTCTGAGCCCTAAGCAGAAAGACGCGAACACTAAGATTGCCTGTGTCACTACCTTCTCACCAGTTTCTAATGCCTTGAAAAAATCTATACTTAAACATTGGCCCCTACTCAATGCTGGGACACTCAAAATTGAGTGCTTTGTCTTTGCTTTCTGCAAAAGCTCAACCTCAAGGACCGCCTAGTGAGAGCAGCACTTCCAAGTCCCCCACAGCGGCAGACATTTGATGCACATTGGAGCCAAATTCCTTTGTTAAGGCATACGAAATGTGGGTCCTGTAATGTGTGTGAGTACTCTATGGAAGGCAAATCCTACAAGTTCAACAATGTACAGATAAACTGTCAATCTTTTACGAACTGCAATACCAGTGATGTTATCTATCTAATTCAATGCCCATGTCTCAAAGTATACATTGGCCAGAAGAAACAGAAAATTAAAACCAGAATTTGACAACATCGAAGCCGGGTCCGTTTTAAGACCCCCAACAGTTGATCACTTCATGCAGGAAGGCCATACTGAAAATGACATTAAATGGACTGTTCTGAAAGCCCTGAAATTGCCACCGCGAGGATGTGACATCGCCCTCCTACGGAATAAGGAAGAACTAAGAATGATCATCTTAATGGACACTATAAGGAGTGGACTTAACAGAAATGAAGACTGGGCATCTCTCCTGTAAACACAATGTGGTCATTTTCTTGTGCATCACTGTTCAAAACTGTCTTTTTATATAACTTAGCTCCTTTCAATGCAAAATAGTGGTCAACATTGCCTTTTGCAATACTGCCAGTTTTATCTGTTTAACGTATTTTATGATATGCTTTGAATTCACTGGGTATCTTCTTGGTTGCTCAGTGGTAATTAAGTGGCTCAATATTCCTTCAATGCCACCACTTCACCCCTATTCCCCATGACCTCCCCATGTGAATATCACCATTTCACCTTTTCATAGTTGATCACACTGCACCTCACCCAATATGGCCGCCACAACTGTCTGCCTATTGCATTGAGTAACGGGCACACAATAGGCATTAGCGACGACCTCGCATTAATCTCTTTTGCCCAGCACCATTACTCCTTATGTACATCTGGGTTCCATTAATGTGGTAGCGCCCGTTCGAACTGGGCTGCAACTGTCGTGTCCTTCACTTGTGACATGATCATTTCCGTCGCACCCAAGTTGGCCGCTAAGATTAGTTCCCACTCAGGCTTGCATCTGTTATGTCCTTATCTTGTGGCATGTTCATTTCCGCCTCACCCAAGATGGCCACCATGAGTAATCCCTACTTAAACTGAGAAGCGCGCCTTGCTTCCTTTCGCTTATACGAGCCATCGTGCCCGGAAGTGGCAGCTGATTGTTTCAATTGGAACACGGAGGTAAGCCATGCTCCCTTAGCTCCTTATCCCTTTGCCCCCACCACCTTGCCCGAACCCTAACTGCATCCTTGTTCAATTGTAACTCCTTAGACATTCAATACTCCGCTAATCGCCAAACAGAATCCCCCGTCGGCGTTTGCTCACACATCCTAACCACGGCCAACGCTCACCGATGGTAGGATTCGCTGCGGATTCTAGGTAAGCCCTTCGTGTCTCCAGCCCCATGTTAGCGAATCAATGGCAACCTCCACTTCACCCTAATTTGCCTGTAATTCCTATCCGTAGGTCCCAGGTACCGCCCAGGACTCTTCACAACTTCGAGGAATTGCTCCACCCGCCCCTAGCAGGTTCACGGTCCCGCAACCGTTTTTCCATTCGTAACCCAGGTATGCCATGGTTTTCCTTTATCACGTAGTGCCTTGTCAGCACCTTAATTCACCTTCACCCTAATTTTGGTCATTACTATTCCCAGACTCATCATGTCCCCAAGCAATTGATCCACCCGCACCCTGCAGGTCCATGGTCTCGCGACCGCACCATCCGTACCCCAGGTATGCCACAAACATTCCTACAATTTAAATGTGTAAGGTTACCACTAACTACCTTAGGTTCTTGAGGTAATTGAAATTTTTATGGTCAAGTATGTCCCCTAACGTGTACCCCAACGTCTCCATGTACGTGCTTCAAGTACATGTAATTTCCCTCCATGACCGAATATGGAGACGCAAATACATTTGCGTCCAACGTTAACATGTCCTCTTTCAGATCCACCATGAATGGATCAATAATTCAGTTCCTAACCATGCCATGCCAACGTCTTTACATGGTACACTTTTACGTTTTTCCTGGCTCTGCCAAGCTAGGCCCTGATTTCTGTTTCCGAGCCCTTTCTGCTTTCTGCCTCTGAAAGCTGCAGCTTGGACATGTATCCCTGACCTCTGCCTTACTTCCTGCCAAGAGAAGCGGTGCCTGGCTCAACCTGGCCTGCCTGCCAAGACCGTATTTTGCCTTCAAGTTATCTGTTCAGCCTCCTCGAAAATACATTCCTGTCTAGTGATTTAGGTAAACATCTCCCCGGCTGCAGAGCAAAGAGCAAGCCTTCCTGTCTCCATGCAAGTAATTTACAGTTCCCGTTGCCATAGTAGGCCCATGGCCCTGCACATAGATACGTAGACGCGTATGCACGCACTAGCATTCAGTATAGAATAGCCTCTGCCCGAGAGACCTTTTACTCCAGATAATACATCCTCCAAACATAAGATACCAGATATGATATAGGTCCAGGTCGTTCTGACATCCCAGACTTCTGTCTCCTCTACTAGTGTTAATGTTCTCCCCAGTTACCACATCTATGTCACGTCATGCTAGCTGCGCGCGCATCCGCACTTCCTGCTGACTCTGCAACTTTCTCTGTGCACACACCCACTTATGACACTCTCTGTGACGTCTACATTATGTTTACATTATACGCCTCCGTGTACGCCTATTCCACGCCTTCTTTCACGCCCCCTGTTACGCACATGTGTTCTTATCTTCTTCTTTTTCTCCTGTTACGCCTACTGTATTGGATTCAATGATGTTACTTTACTATATATAATGTGTAATGTTAATAAAACGTTGACTGTCCCTTCCCGAACCCTCGTGGTGACGGAACATGATCTCCAACCTCGAGGTTTTTCATTAAAAACCCGTATGACTCAGATACCACGGACTCTGCCTCTCATTTGAATGACCTGTCTTGTAATGATAATTATACGGAAAAATTGACTAGGTAATTTATTTACCACATAATTTGGCGCCCGACTAGGGACCCCTCCCCCACCCCACGCGCCGGCGATGCGTCGCAGGCCTTGCCCCCTGCCCCAGCCGTGACGGACACCTATGCGCATCTGCAGGTTTTCCTGTATCTCCCTCAGGCCTACGGAGGTGACAGAGACTGCGGTCGACATCCAGACGAGGCGGTGAGGAGTGCGGAGGATCCCGACCAGAGCCCAGCCGAGAGTAACAGTGTCCGAGGTATCCAGAGGCCCACCTGTTCCGAAGTACCGAGGCGCATGCGTAGTAGCAGTAGCAGTCCAGTCCAGAGTCCAGTCCAGTCCGATGCCTTCAAGTTCAAGTTCAAGTATTGCTCCCGGTGAGTACCGTTGCTAGGGACGCATCTAGACGGATGCATTAGTTTGTGTCCGGTACAGACAGGTCTGGGTACACAGTCCTGGTCCGTACGTGTTCACTTAGGTGAGCGCGGTATGACGTGTCTCTTTATGGGACCGGTCTGTACTGTTTAGCAGTGCATCTAGTGATTCAGTAATTCAGTGATCCAGAATTCGAGCCTTCCAGTATTATTGTCACGTAATTCCAAGTATTGTGTTCTATGTTCTAGACAGTATCCATTTGAAATGTTTTAATGTGTTTCATGTCGTGGTATGAATGACTGTTTGCTTTTCATTACTGTGTTTATTGTGTCCGAGCAAGGTAAAAATGTCGTTATTTTCAAAGTTACGTCAGATAGGAACTAGGAAAGGGATTCTTGAAGAAGCAGTGCCTGTTCCGCCTAGGGACACTCCAGGGCACTTTATGTACCACAAGCACGGCTTAGATGCCATACTGTATTTAGATTTGTGGGTCGACTACACCAAGCACTTAGAGGAAAAGTTTAGATGGCCTGTTTTAGGAACATGGGATGCTGAGTGCATCATGAGAGTAGAAGAAGCATTATGGAAAAAGAAAGCCAGACAATCTCAGAAAGATGCCATAGAATTGTGGCGTAAAGAATCGCATAGAAGAACAGAAAAAGAATTCAGAAAAGCAGAGAAACATAGAGAGGAATCCGAAAAGGTCAAAGAAAAAGAGTTACTAGAAGAAGGAGAACAGGTCAGATCAGAACAATTAGACCGTCAAAGAAATGCACTCATTACAGGCATGTATCCAGTTCTTGCCGAGGGCCTGCCTAAGGCCAACCCAGAAGTATCCAGTAACTTGCCACCACCATTGGTTCCGACTAAAGTACGTCACCATAAGACCGCAGCAGATATTTTCCTCTCTTCCTATTTAGATGATGTAGCTCCCGCATATACCAATATACCCGTACAACCTGCTAATAATAATCTGCCACAGCATATTCACGACCCCTCCACGCCAGCATTTTCCCGCACCTGTTGTCACTTCCCCCGCTACAGGTCCGCCTGCCACTGTTCCCCCTGTCCCTGGTCCGCAAAATCCGTTTGGCACAGCTACACCACCGTTAGGTCATGCTCATGCTTCCGCCTCAGGAGGTGCTACAGGAGGTCCCCATCACACCCCGCCACAATTACAGCGATTGACAATGAGAGAATTAGCTACACAGCGTACCCCGAAAGCGACTCCTTCTGAGAAGCTTAAACAATATCTTACAGATTGTAGATATGATCGAGTACCAGGTAAGACTGGGACTATGATGTTAGCCTCAATACGGTTAAGACGCGTTGCAGAATATTTGATTACACTACCAGGAATGCCCGAACAATTAGACAGGATATACCATTTCATTCGAACAGGAGAAGGCCCAGAATGTGTTCGTGAAGCCATGGCATATCAGAAAGTCGAGACACAAGCTTTAATATTGCGGTTTTTGATTAATTGTTTAATAAGAGAACGAGATCGACCGGGTTTTGATCAAGAAGAGATGGAGGGATTGACTAAATGGAGTCAGAATATTGCAGATTGTAAGCATGACAGAGAGAAATGTATAGAAGCCATGTCTAGAAAAATCCGTAAAGAAATAGTAGCCATACATGCCCGACAGAAGGCTGATAGGACAGCCGAGTCAGACGATAAAGACTCCTCAGAGGAGGAAGAACCAGAGAATACAGACCCATCTCAAGATATAATAGCGTATGTAGGTAGGGCGAAGCCTCCTAAACAGTACCCTTTAGGTAATCCTTTTGACAGACCCATTCGTCTAGAAAGCAAGAAACGATACCTTTCCCTGATACCAGAGCAATGTTCTCTTGAACATATATTCCAAGTTACTGATAAAATCCTGAAAGAAAGAGTAGGTTATCATGAACTCACTACCTTACGTGATCAGGAACTAGCCCGGTCAGCAGTCCAATGGGCCGGGGATGACAATTTATATACAGATGATCTAGTAGTGCAAACGTTTTTAAGTCTTACTCCGGAAGAACAGCGACTAGCTGGTATATACATGACCCAACATCTCATTATCCAGTATGAAAACCAACAATCTGATCCAGGTAGTACAAGTATTGCCTCGATTATTGACAGTCAAAAAGGAAGATTGGGATGCAATTTCAGCCTGTAAACAGAAACCAGATGAAGACACTAGTGATTTTTATTCAAGATTCGAGAAATGTTTTATTATTAATAGTGGCCTGAAAACAAGTAGCGAGTCTTTTCCACATCTTTTCGTAACCAAATTAGTTGAGAATTCCTTACCCCAGGTTAAGAACAGAGTATTGAAAGTCGAGAGTACTTGGCAAGCTAATACGCCTTCCCAAATGTTACAAATGTTACAGTACCACCAGAATAGAATTAGAGAGGAACACGATCATGAACAAAGACGCATGAAAGATACCAAAATGAAAGTACTAGTTGCCCAGTCTGTTCCAGCAGATGGTCAGAAGAGGGGTAACATGCAGAATACACAGACTAGTCGTCCTACAGGTCCTGTTAAAGGAAATTGCAATTATTGCAAACAGCCAGGTCATTTTATTAATGAGTGTGCCGTTCTGAAACATAATATTGCTACAGGCAAAACGAAAGAAAGACCACGTCAGCCTAGACCAGAATATGTTCAACAAAATATTCAACAGAATCCGCAACCTGCTCCACAACATGTTCAGCAACAGACCGTAGCGGTACCACAGCCCCAGCCTATTGCCGCAGCACAACACGTCACACAGCAGATGTACCAGTATGCACAGTCAGAGTATCCAGATTACCAACAGTTTTCATGTAATAGCCTAGAGAGGGAAGTAGGTTTGCCTCTCATCGAGATTCCTGTAGATCAAGAGGGTCCTTATGTACATAGTCAGGTATTAGGAAAGGACAGAAAATTTTTGATTGACACAGGGGCAAGCAGAACTACCATTAGTCATGACGAGGTTCCAGGGGCACCCCTCTCAGGCTCACAGAATGTTTCCCTTGGATTTTCAGGAAAACCTATTGTTAATGAAGTATCGAAACCAGTTCCCCTTGCAGTTGGTCCATTATCCCGTACTACAGATTTATTGCTTACGAAATCATGTCCAGAAAACTTGCTAGGTATTAAACCGCTGAAAGCTCTAGGAGCTGTAATATGTTGTTCTCCGGAAGGAGTGAGATTGTTTCTACGTGACTTCAAGGGTCACTATGTGTTGAGAGATTTTGATCCTCGATTACAGAATGTACCACAGCATTTATGGGCACAAGGCCCCACTGATGTAGGTTGTATGCATATCACACCATATCGTGTTACACTCAAGCAAGGTGTTGTTCTGCCCAGAATCCGACAATACAAATTGCCACCTGAGGCTGTAGTAGCCTTGTTGAAAATTATTGACGAGCTTATTGCTCAAGGAGTAGTTGTAGAAACTGACTCCAATATTTGTAATTCTCCAATCATACCGATTCTTAAACGTACTGATCCAAATTCACCCCCAGTTTATCGTTTAGTGATTGACCTTAGAGAGCTCAACAAATGTATCATACCTCAGTTTCCAGTGGTCCCAGATATTTCATCCCTATTGACTGCTATTGATTCTGAAGCGGTGTTCTTTACTGTAATCGATCTCAAGAATGCCTTCTTTAGTGTTCCCATTGATCCGGAAAGCCAGTACCTTTTCGGATTCAGTTTAAATGGCCGAAGCTTTAAATTTGCACGTGCACCTCAAAGGTTCACGGAAAGTTCGAGTATCTATAGTCAAGCATTGAAAAGACAACTTGACAGTATCCACATGCCTGCTAACACTGCCCTACTTCAGTATGTCGATGATCTATTGATCACCGCCCGAAGTGAACAAGAATGTGAACATGCATCTCTGACAGTCCTGTATTTTCTGGCCGACAAGGGACACAAGGTGTCTCCTTCGAAGCTGCAATTCTGTGTTCAGCAAGTTGTTTACCTTGGTCACTTGCTGTCCAAGTGGGGGGGACAGCTAACACCTGACCGCATCCAGTTAATTGTACATATGCCACAACCCAAGACACAAAAGGAAGTACGGGCCTTTATAGGCCTCACCTCTTACTGTAGACAATGGATCCCTCAGTACGCATATCTAGCCAAACCACTCATACAGTTGACAACCCAGGAGGCAGCGTCATTGACTGTCCTCCCTTGGACTCAGGAACATACACAAGCTTTTGACGATTTGAAGAAAGCCCTATGTCAAGCACCTGTTTTAGCGACACCATGTTACAGCAAGCCTTTTACACTTTTTGTCACAGAACGCGAAGGTACTGCCTTGTCAGTACTCACCCAAGATCAAGCTGGTTCACACAAACCATGTGCTTATTTTTCCAGTACATTAGATCCAGTAGCCCAGGCTCTGCCTGCGTGCTTGAAATCTGTTGCAGCAACAGCTCTAGCAATCAGACAAAGTGATTCCATAGTATTAGGACACCAACTGACAGTACAAGTTCCACATTCCGTGGAAGTTCTTTTAAATAGAACACAGACTCAGCACTTGACTATAGCACGACTGACAGGTTATGAATTGACATTATTCCAGCCACACATTGAAATCAGACGCTGCAATACATTAAATCCTGCTACACTTTTACCGTTAAGTACGACAGACCCTTTGTCGCATGACTGTGTAGAAGTCATTAACACTATGACGAAGCCCAGACAAGACTTGACAGACATCGCATTACCAGATCCAGACCTGACACTTTATGTGGATGGTTCATGTATGAGAACAAGTACAGGAGAGTTAGTGGCCGCTTATGCAGTGACCACTGAAACTGAAGCCATAGAAACACATCGTATTGACACATTGTCTGCCCAAGCAGCAGAGCTCATTGCTCTGACCCAAGCCTGTATTCGAGCCAAGAATCTGAAAGTTAACATATACACAGATTCCCGTTATGCATTCGGAGTTGTACACAACTTCGGAGTCCTTTGGCAAGAGAGAGGTTTTTTAACTTCCCACGGTGCCAAGATACAGCATGGTCCCCTCATTCAAGCTCTGTTAGAAGCAATACATTTGCCTACAGCCATAGCCATCATGAAGTGTAAGGCACATACGAAAGTCACAGATACCATTTCCCAGGGTAACGACCTGGCAGATCGAACAGCCAAGCATACAGCTCAGACTCATTCTCACACGACTGATATGACAAAGACAGTAGTTCCAACACATTGCATGACAGTTAGGGATCCCGCCCTAGATGTAATTGACATACAGACACATGCTACCCCAGACGAAATCAAGAAATGGACAGAACTAGGAGGGATCCAGACAGAACAAGGATGGATGACGAAGGGAAAAGCCACATGGTTTCTCCCCGACTCTATGGTTCAAGTTATCATTAACACTGCACATAGTCCTGCACATTTAGGAGAAAAAGCCATGTTAGACAGTATTCAAAACCTTTGGTTCAATAAGCATTTACGAGCAGCAGCAAAACAGAAAGTGCGTACTTGCATGATCTGTTGTCAGTTCAACCCAGGTAAAGGCATTCCCGTAGAGCAAGGTGGATTTCATCCTCCCGATCACCCTTTTGAAATCCTCCAGATGGATTATATCCAGATGGACCGTTGTCGAGGATTCAAGTACGTCCTCGTAGTTGTATGTGCACTTTCCCGATGGACAGAAGCATATCCAGTCCCAGATTACACTGCCGTGACCACTGCCAAGCAGTTGGTTCGTGAATTTTTCCCGAGATTTGGTTTGCCTCGTGTCGTGTATTCAGATAACGGACAGCCATTCTCGTCCGAGCTCATGAAGCAAGTTTCCCTTTTGCTAGGTTACCAATGGAAGTTCCACTGTGTTCGGCATCCCGAAGCAGCTGGTTTAGTAGAGAGACACAATCAGACTCTGAAAACTCGTCTTGCCAAGGTCTGTGCAGAAAAAGGAGTGGACTGGATAGTAGCCCTTCCAGTTGCCCTCTTCTATATGCGAATGGTAGCCCATTCTAGGACAGGGCTATCCCCGTATGAGGTGGTTTTTGGCCGGCCACCGAATATGTGGGGGACGCCTCTGCCCCGTAAACTAACCGATGTTGACAGTAATATGCTGACAGATTACCTTGCTTCCTTGATGTCTGCACTACAATCATGTCGTTCACAGGTCGCAGCAGCCTTTCCAGACAACACCGAGGTGAAGCCACACAAGATCGTCCCTGGTGATTATGTATACGTCCGCAATTTCGACCGGTCGAGCCCTCTGGAGCCCCGCTGGAAGGAACCTAAGATCGTTTTGATGACCACAAGGACTGCAGTGAAACTCGAGGGCAGGAAAAACTGGCTGCACTCGAGTCACGTCAAGAAATACTATGGACTTCCGCCAAAAACTGTTTCCCAGGACTTTCGCATTCCAGAGACTGATACTAAACTCCCCCTGGTAGAGAAAACTCCGTCCCAGGAGTACAGATTAAAGTTAAGGTCTAGTAAGTCAGACAGTTTAATTGTTTAAGTCCCCCCCTAGGTGAAGCGGTTAGACAGGTTCCTGACATGTACAAGCTAGACCCACATAGTGAGAGAGATAGACAGGAGATCAAGAAACAGAAATATTGCAAGTATCTCCGAAGTAGATGTATTGTTACTTTACTCGTCATGTTTTTTTCTGAGTCTTACGATTATATGCCTAAGCTATATGTTACATGTATATTTTCCTATACAAGCACATTCTTCTTTCAATGACACGGCAGACCACACGTTTAGTGATCTGCCCCCGCACGAACTTTCTTATCGACTTGCACTGCGTAACAATTCTTTCATCCGTATGTTGCATCATTCACACCAGACCAGCAATGCCACTAATTGCTGGGTATGTGGCCGACTCCCTCCGTACCAGAAAATGATGGGAGCCCTGCCTCTTTTTCCTTACCCGTTTACACATAATGGTTCATGTGGGGCATGGTTTACATTAATGTCCTTGTTAGATAGTAAGTCTAAAGTTTCCCAAGGTAATTGGATATGGGGAGACCTGAATACAGTTATGAATAAGGCATGTTTCCCTGACAAGGAGGGTCTTCCCCAAATGACAGGTACCGATCTAGAAAACGAAGTATATGGATTAGGAAATTTTACACTTAGCCTCATGATTTTGAATGTCCAGTCAGAAACTAGTACGAACTTACCCTCAATATCAGTTTTGCCAGTAAAAGGTGACCTATGCGTTAGAAAGAAAGGTTCAGTACATCTAGGACACAGCGATTGTAATACAGTTATTGAATTCAGTGATAAAGGCAAGTCTACATTCAAAGCTTCCCGACATTCCTATTTCATTTGTGGCCATACAGCTTATATACGTTTACCTCCAGACTGGGATGGTACTTGTTACATTGCATTCCTATTGCCACCTGTTTTTCTAGCTCCACCTGATTACCATAGAAATTCTCATCTCGTTCATGTTAGACCCAAGAGAGAACTCCCGATTGTCGATTATACTGAAACCACATGGGAACAATACACAGATTTCAATAAAGGCTTCTTTCCCTATTTAGGAACTGTCTCCAATAGTAAATTGATACGTAAATTGACCAGAACCCTTGAAGCAGTAGTAAATGAAACTACTTTTGCCCTAGGTAACTTAACAGAACTTAACAGAACAGAAGAGCAGTCTGCTATGAGACTTGTCGTTCTTCAAAATCGTCTCGTCCTTGACGTCATCCTGGCAGATAGGGGCGGGGCTTGTAGAGTCATCGGATCCAGTTGTTGTGTTTTCATTCCAAATAACGCACCGTCAGTATATAGAGCCATAACTCGGCTCCACAAGTTTGCAAGTCAGATACACCAGAATCCAGGCTCCTGGACTTGGTCCGGTTGGCTCTGGAGCATCATATCAGCCTGGGGATGGAAAGTCCTATCCTTCCTTGGAATAGCCCTACTCATAGTATTTAGTTGTTGTCTATGTTTACAATGTGGGCCAGCGATTTGCGGCTTGTGCGCCACATCATGTATTCCCCATCCAAGTCCACGTTCTCATGCCCGAATGAAAAAGGATGAGCAAATGATGCTATATGAACAGATAGATGGACTCATGAAGATTGATATATCTTGAAGGGAACGTAGGGGACAAGGAGGGAATGAGGTAATTGAAATTTTTATGGTCAAGTATGTCCCCTAACGTGTACCCCAACCTCTCTATGTACGTGCTTTAAGTACATGTAATTTCCCTCCATGACCGATCTTTCAGATCCACCATGAATGGATCAATAATTCAGTTCCTAACCATGCCATGCCAACGTCTTTACATGGTACACTTTTACGTTTTTCCTGGCTCTGCCGAGCTAGGCCCTGATTTCTGTTTCCGAGCCCTTTCTGCTTTCTGCCTCTGAAAGCTGCAGCTTGGACATATATCCCTGACCTCTGCCTTACTTCCTGCCAAGCGAAGCGGTGCCTGGCTCAACCTGGCCTGCCTGCCAAGACCGTATTTTGCCTTCAAGTTATCTGTTCAGCCTCCTCGAAAATACATTCCTGTCTAGTGATTTAGGTAAACATCTCCCCGGCTGCAGAGCAAAGAGCAAGCCTTCCTGTCTCCATGCAAGTAATTTACAGTTCCCGTTGCCATAGTAGGCCCATGGCCCTGCACATAGACACGTAGACGCATATGCACGCACTAGCATTGAGTATAGAATAGCCTCTGCCCGAGAGACCTTCTACTCCAGATAATACATCCTCCAAACATAAGATACCAGATATGATATAGGTCCAGGTCGTTCTGACATCCCAGACTTCTGTCTCCTCTACTAGTGTTAAAGTTCTCCCCAGTTACCACATCTATGTCACGTCATGCTAGCTGCGCGCGCATCCGCACTTCCTGCTGACTCTGCAACTTTCTCTGTGCACACACCCACTTATGACACTCTCTGTGACGTCTACATTACGTTTACATTATACGCCTCCGTGTACGCCTATTCCACGCCTTCTTTCACGCCCCCTGTTACTCACATGTGTTCTTATCTTCTTCTTTTTCACCTGTTACGCCTACTGTATTGGATTCAATGATGTTACTTTACTATATATAATGTGTAATGTTAATAAAACGTTGACTGTCCCTTCCCGAACCCTCGTGGTGACGGAACATGATCTCCAACCTCGAGGTTTTTCATTAAAAACCCGTATGACTCAGATACCACGGACTCTGCCTCTCATTTGAATGAGCTGTCTTGTAATGATAATTATACGGAAAAATTGACTGGGTAATTTATTTACCACATTCTAACTGCGCCCCTCCCTACAAATACCTCAGGAGCATTGCCTCCCAGCCGTACGGCTTCCCAACCTGCCCGTCGGTACGCTCTTAACTCAGCCCCTTTGCCCCTGCCTGCAGGGCTGGTCGCTCCACACACTGCGCAGCTCCCTCGCTGAGTGCCGGTACCCCCGACCCCCCCCCGCTGCTGCCTCGCACAGGCGTGTGCCTGGACCGTCACTCTACCGGCTCACTTCCTGCTTGTGCCCCTGATCGCCTCAGCGTTACTTTCACCTGTGTACAGCGTCTCTTGGTAATTTTGTTTTCTGTATTGTGTTGACCGGTTGTTTCCCCCTATTGTGCCTCCTGTGCCGTCCTCGTGTCCTTCCCGCCGCTTGTCCCCCTCCCCGCTGCTGCTCCCCTGCGGCCCCGCCCAGCTTCGCTCGTATTTCCCGCCCATTGGTCCACCCCGCTCCCGCCTCCCAGCTGCCCCGCCCTCCCACGGTCCATTTAAGCTGGTCGCCGCGCGGTGGTGAGCTGTGACCTTTGCCCCGGCCTGCAGGGCTGGTCGCTCCACACACCGCGCAGCTCCCTCACTGAGCGCCGGTACCCCCGACCCCCCCCCGCTGCTTTCTCGCACAGGCGTGTGCCTGGACCGTCACTCTACCGGCTCACTTCCTGCTTGTGCCCCTGATCGCCTTAGCGTTACTTTTGCCTGTGTACAGCGTCACTTGGTAATTTTGTTTTCTGTATTGTGTTGACCTGTTGTTTTCCCCCTATTGTGCCTCCTGTGCCGTCCTCGTGTCCTTCCCGCCGCTTGTCCCCCTCCCCGCTCCCCGCCGCTGCTCCCCTGCGGCCCGTCCAGCTTCGCTCGTATTTCCCGCCCATTGGTCCACCCCGCTCCCGCCTCCCAGCTGCCCCGCCCTCCCACGGTCCATTTAAGCTGGTCGCCGCGCGGTGGTGAGCTGTGACCTTTGCCCCGGCCTGCAGGGCTGGTCGCTCCACACACCGCGCAGCTCCCTCGCTGAGTGCCGGTACCCCCGACCCCCCCTGCTGCTGCCTCGCACAGGCGTGTGCCTGGACCGTCACTCTACCGGCTCACTTCCTGCTTGTGCCCCTGATCGCCTCAGCGTTACTTTCGCCTGTGTACAGCGTCACTTGGTAATTTTGTTTTCTGTATTGTGTTGACCTGTTGTTTTCCCCCTATTGTGCCTCCTGTGCCGTCCTCGTGTCCTTCCCGCCGCTTGTCCCCCTCCCCCCTCCCCGCCGCTGCTCCCCTGCGGCCCCGCCCAGCTTCGCTCGTATTTCCCGCCCATTGGTCCACCCCGCTCCCGCATCCCAGCTGCCCCGCCCTTGCTCCGCCCCCCACCACGCCATTTATGGCGGAGTCCACGCCTATGCGCAGCGTGCACGCGCAGCGAGCACGGGCAGCGGGCGCGCCGATTGCGCACCGTAGGCGCGCCAAAGGTAAGCCCGTCTGCGCCCGTCCGCGCCAGGACCGCGCCCAGGGCCCGGACCCCTGGCCCCCACCGACGGAAGACGACCCGACTTTCCTACGATGCCAACGAACTCATCGCACTCAACGCCGGCAGACTCCTGGGCTGCATCCAAGCCACTCCGAGACGCACCCACGGACCCTTCTGCTGCAACTCCTGCAAGTTCACCTGCATCCGGGCCTGCACCACTCCAGCAGTGCCCAAGACCTCGACGAACAACAGCAGCAGCCACCTGAATTGCATCCTGCTCAACACCCGCTCAGTCCACAGACACGCCGTCGAGCTCTGGAACCTGCTTGACACCACAACCCCAGACGTCGCCTTCCTCACGGAAACCTGGATGAACGCCTCCTCAGCGCCCGACATCGCCATCGCCATCCCGGACGGCTACAAGATCATCCGGAGGGACCGCGTCAACCAACAGGAGGAGGCATCGCCATCATCCACAGGAACTCCATCCGCATCACAACCAACACCGACGACACCCTCGCACCCGCCGAGCACCTCCACTTCCAGATCCACATCAACCCCAAGACCACCCTCAGAGGCACGCTCATCTACAGACCCCCGGGATCACGCACACAATTCAGCGAAGACATTGCCGACTTCGTCAGCCCGTACGCCCTCCCCTCCGCTGGCTACATCCTCCTCGGGGACCTCAACTTCCACCTGGAGAACATCAACGACCGCAACACCACCACCCTGCTGGACAACCTCGCTAACCTCGGACTCAAGCAACTGGTGACCACCTCCACCCACTACGCTGGACACACAATCGACCCCGTCTTCTCCTCCAGCAAGGACATCGCATTCAGCCACGCCACCGGACTCCACTGGACGGACCACAGCTGCGTCCACTTCAGCTTCAAAAGGACCACGATCCACCACCAACAGCAGCAGGTAGCACGCAGAAGTTGGAACAAGATCACAGCCGACCAGCTCGCATCCTCCATGAACAAGAACCCACCCACCAGCACTACGAACCCCAGCCAAGCGGCCACCAACCTCACGAAGTGGATCAGCGACTGCGCAGACGACCTCGCCCCCCTGAGGACCCAGCCCAACAGACCCGGCAGCAAGAAAGCCCCATGGTTTACCGACGAACTCAAGAACTCGAAGAAGAACTGCAGAGCCCTTGAGAAAGTCTGGCGCAAAGACCCAACACCGGACAACATGACTGCCCTCAAGCTCGCCACCCGAAAACACCACCAACTGATCCACAACACCAAGAAAACTGCATTCAAGGAATGACGGGATAACAACGCACACAACAGCAAGGAACTCTTCAACATCGTGAAAGAGCTCTCCAACCCCAACGCCGGAAACAACGACATCACCCCATCGCAAGACCTCTGCAACTCCCTCGCCTCCTACTTCCACAACAAGATCGCGGACATACACAACAGCTTCAGCCCTCAATCGACGCACGCCACAACGGAACCACCGCTCCCCACCACCATCCTCCGCACCTGGACCCCGATCAGCACCGAAGACACCGTCCGCACGATAAACTCCATCCACTCCGGATCTCCGACCGACCCCTGCCCCCACCACGTGTTCAACAAGGCCGACGCTGTCATCGCACCCCACCTGCGGGACATCATCAACGCCTCCTTCGACGCCGCCACCTTCACGCAGAGCTGGAAGCACGCCGAACTCAGCGCTCTACTAAAGAAGCCATCAGCCGACCCCACCGACCTCAAGAACTACCGCCCCATCTCGCTGCTCCCGTTTCCTGCAAAAGTCATCGAGAAGACCGTCAACAAGCAGCTGGCCGCCTTCCTCGAGACGAACGGATCCCTCGACCTCTCACAGTCTGGCTTCCGGGCCAACCACAGCACCGAGACCGCCCTGATCGCAGCCACCGATGACATCCGAGCTCTGCTCGACAACGGAGAAACAGCGGCACTCATCCTCCTAGACCTCTCCGCGGCCTTCGACACTGTCTGCCACCGTACCCTTGTACAGCGCCTCAGCAACGTCGGAATCCAGGAGAAGGCCCTGGAGTGGACCATCTCCTTCCTCGCCGGAAGGACACAGAGAGTCCGCCTCCCCCCGTTCAGATCAGAAGCCACCGAAGTCATCTGCGGCGTTCCTCAAGGCTCCTCACTCAGCCCAACCCTCTTCAACGTCTACATGAGTCCCCTCGCAACCATCGCACGCCAGCACAACCTCAACATCATCTCCTACGCCGATGACACCCAGCTGATCCTCTCCCTCACCAACGACCCCGCCACCGCCAGAGCCAACCTACACGAAGGGATGAAAGAGGTAGCCGAACAGATGAAGAACAGCCGCCTGAAACTGAACTCGGACAAGACGGAAGTCCTCATCCTGGGATCCTCACCTTCCACCTGGGATGACTCCTGGTGGCCCCCCGCACTAGGCAGCGCACCCAAACCAACAGACATCGCACGCAACCTGGGCTTCATCCTGGACTCCTCCCTCTCCATGACCAGACAAGTCAAAGCCGTCTCCTCATCGTGCTTCAACATCTTACGCATGCTACGCAAGATCTTCCGGTGGATCCCCACCGAGACCAGGAAGACGGTCACCCAGGCCCTCGTCACCAGCCGACTGGACTACGGCAACTCCCTCTACGCCGGAACCACCGCCAAACTCCAGAAGAGACTCCAACGGATCCAGAACGCCTCAGCACGACTCATCCTGGACATCCCCCGTCGCAACCACATCTCCGGACACCTGAGAGACCTGCACTGGCTCCCAGTCAACAAGAGAATCACCTTCCGTCTCCTCACCCACGCACACAAAGCCCTGCACAACCAAGGCCCAGGATACCTCAACAGCAGCCTCAACTTCTACGCTCTCAAACGCCAGCTTCGATCGACCGGCCACGCCCTCGCCGCCGTCCCCGCATCCGAAGAGCCACCACAGGGGGAAGGTCCTTCTCCTACCTCGCCGCCAAGACCTGGAACTCCCTCCCGACCCACCTCCGCATGACCCAGGACCACCTCGCCTTCAGGAAGCAGCTCAAGACCTGGCTGTTCGAACAGTAGCGGACCCCCCCCTCCCTCCCCAAGCGCCTTGAGACCCTCCGGGTGAGTAGCGCGCTATACAAATGCTCTGATTGATTGATTGATTGACCCAAGGTGAGATTGGCTCCTTAGCTTGGTATCTTGTCCTAGGTTAGCTGGCAGCATTACTCTGCACTTAATTCAGCCCACTGAACTTTGGCTAGTTTCACTACCTTGTCACGTTTTATTTCACTTACCTGTCTTGGTTGATTGACACTGGACTCCCCAATGCACTCATGTATGGAAGGTTTTCACGCTAAGCATGGTCTGCAATTTAGCAATGCAAAACTACGCAGGCTTCTGATTTTTAAACATCTATTTCTTGTCTTTTGCTCCCTTCTTCATTTTCTCAACAGGCTTGCATGTTTAATACTCAGGCAATGTAATTTTTGTCCTGATGATGATCCTTTTATTCATGTACAGGATCGAAACGCCGTCAACAGTTAATATAGTTACACACTAGTTCTCCATTGTGTTACCCAATTGCGTTCACTACATGAGGTCAGCTAGGCTACTCTCAAATTGTTTACCAGCGTCCCCTCTTTATAAATTTGCCTGAAACTAACCCCTGTCAATTTCCTTGTTTATGTCCTTTATGTGTTATATGTACTGGATACAGGACTGTATCCTACTGTAGATTTGTCCACTTTATCCTTTTGTAATTCTTATCTTTATTAAATCAGTGTCCGGCTGGTCACGCTCTTGCTTATAGCACACATTGTTGTCTATAATTTATTCTTTGCTTCTTGTTTATCATGTTAAATAAAGGACCTTTGTTGCCTTAAAAACTATCACTCCTGGTCCTTAAATACCTAGAGGGTTGCCTTGTCTCTTTAAAACTCTAAAACCAGCAAAGACTGCCCTTCTCAAAGATGTCTCTATAGTGTCCCAAGATGCGAAAACCCTTCATTGGTCTCCCATTTTACTCCCAAGGGTGTAGCTCCCATTTACATTCCCCCGCACACTATATTCTTTGTATGGGATGTAAACTTGCCTAATGGCTGCCTTATCGTTGGAACTTGAGGGATGGCTGCTCTTGGAACAAATTCAATGGCTGCTGATTTTCATGAGTATTAGACGTGGCATCCTTGGAGGGGTTTCCCCTAACGTTTGCCTCTACCTCCAGTATATTTTTCACTGTGTACTGGATTTTGTTTTTCTAGTTAAGATGCTTTGGGCCCTTTGCCGCTGCTGATCAGTGTTACGTTGTAAGTGCTCCCTATGTAAATTGTGATTATGATTGGTTATCCATGATTGGCATGTTTTATTTACTGGTAAGTTCCTAGTAAAGGGCCCTGAGTGTGCCACGGCCCGTAAATCAAATGCTTCTAGTGGGCTTACAGCACTGGTTGTGCCACCCACATGAGTAGCCCTGGAAATGTGTCTCAGACCTGCCACTGCAGCATGTGCACGCACAGTTTTAAACTGTCAGGTCAACCTGGCAAGTGCACCGACTTAAATATAAATAGGAGAAATATGATAAAAGAGTGAAGAAGTAAAAAAATGGCTGCATATGCAATTGAACAATGCTGCGCCACAAGTTGGAGCCTACATGTGTTCCATTTTGATGATGTTCAGATAATTACGTGCTGCACGGGATGAGCACATCACTAGTGAGCATGCGACGGATAACGAGGACTGGAAACTAAGTTGTATAAACAACGGTGTGCTACCCTATAATGTACATGTTGTTCACAATGATTTAGCCCTTTGGGTAAGCACCCGGACTGAACTGTGAAAATTAATGAGAATTGAAAAAACACAGCGCTACCCTCATGCCAGGCGGAACATCTTTAATCCATGGAGCATGTTTTACTTTGGTTGTTAACATATGACTGATAAGTACTTGATGAACACTGGAACAGAGCACAAGCACGCAAAAGAATGTCAGCGCTGTATAATTTTCATAGAAGTATTTGTATCGCAGAAAGCAGATTCCACTTCTGTCAACATGCAGAAATGTTTGGTGCATTATGGGAGTTGGTGTAATTGGAGGCAAATGAGGGAGGTCCTACACGCCACACGTGACGATTATTTTGTACTAAGTGGGGAGTTAACAATTTTGCAAAGATTATGTATGCCCAATGAAAAGCTCTGTCAGGAAGGAGGAGCTACAGAAGGTGCTGAGAGCCTCGTAGGCAACAAATGATGCTGGGGAGGCTGAGAATGAGAATGTTGATCTGGAATCTCAGAACCTGCAAGGGGGTTTTGATGTTGGGAATTTGTCTGTTGGAGCATCTTTTAGGAATGGCAGCAGTGTGTCATCCAGGAATCTGTCCCCAGAGAAGCTGGAGGACACGCGGCAGGAGAGAAAGCATCAGAGAGAGCTTGAAAAGCTCCAGTATGAAATGGAAATCAAAAAGTTTGAAATGAAGCACAAACAGCAGGAGAAAGAGCAGGAGTAGGCCCTTGGCCTAGAGGAGAAAAACTGTTGTTGGCTCATGAGTTAAGTTTGAAGGAGCTGGATATCAAGGCCAAGCAGGTGGATACCAGTCAAATGGTGGCAGCGTACAGCCATTGCAATCTGTGGAGAAGGTACAGATTGCTGAGGATCTGATACACAATTTTCAGAAGGAGGAGGATATTTATGCTTGGTTTGCATGTTATGAGGCAACACTTCATATGAATGAGGTGCCAGAGAAGCATTGGGGAGCAGGCCTGTGGAGAGACTTTGAGGCCAATGGGAGGAACACCCTGACACCCCTGGAGGAGGCAGGTAGACTTACTTAACCCAAAATGAAGGAGGCGTTATGCCTCAGGTATGGACTCACACTTCAGCAGTATAGGGAAAAGTTCACATCTTTTAAGAAAATGGAGTCTAACCCTTGGGTTGAATGCATGAATCTTTTTTGCAGAGCACTGGATGGTTGGATAAAGGGCAGCATGGTAACTGACTATCAGGGGTTGTGTGAATTAACTGCATGGTAGCATCTGTAAAGTCTTTGTGTTCCAGAGTTGTGCCAGCATCTGATGAATAGTAAGCTGACTGACCCAAGGCAGCTTGCTCAGGAGCAGGACCGCTGGACAAGTACCAGGGTCCCCAAGGGATATGGGAGAAACCCAGCCAAGGATGGGCAGGGTCCCCAGCAGAAGAGTGGGGAGGACAAGGTAAACAGAATGAGTTCTCTAAAAAAGCTCCAAACTAGTTCCCAGAGTAAGAATTCCCAGTCCTCCCAGTGTAAAGAAGCCATGAGCCCCAAGGGGAAGACCTGGAGATAGGGTACCCTCTAAGTCTTTTGCATGTGATCAGGAAGGTCACATAAGAGGGGATTTAAACGTCCCAAGGCATGTTTGTTTGCAAGGCAGTGACCTGGAAAGTTCCCTTTCGGAGAAGGTGGCACACCTGATTCTTCTGGAGATGGTGGGTCTGCCTGAGTGGGTGTGTGTGACCACTCGGTCAATGGAAGCCAGACATGGGCAATCAAGAGGGCCTCAAGCCTGAAAGAGTGGCCCAGGATCCTGCCAGAAAGAGTAGTGGCAGAGGGCATGGGAAACCAACTGCAGTAGTTCCCACGCCCAAGAGGAGACACATCTTGAGAGCGATGCTCTGGAGCCTCCAGGGGAGCAAGTGGCCGAACTAGGAGACCTACCTGAGCGGACTCATTGGCAGCAGGAATGGGGGCCCCACCAGGAAATAATTCCGCAAGGAGCAGATGGAATGCCATACTCTATTTAGTCTGCGCATGCAGGCAGCAGATAGCCATCTGGTGATGATCAGTCTCGACCACACTGCATCAACTGAGAAAATGGTCTCCTGTATAAGGAGCCTAAAGCTGCAGAGTCTGGGTTAGCCCTTTTGCTGGCAGTACCCTAGCGCTTCAGAACCTTCCTACTGGGTCTGGCTCATGATGTACCTTTGGCAAGCTATTTTAGATGTGACAAGACCTTTGACAGGCTTGTCACCCAGTTCCACTTTCCCCAAAGGTGAAGGCACTCAGATACACACTGTCGGTCTTGCCAGTCTTGTCAGGAAAGTCGTAAAAGTGAGAGGAAAGTTAACCTTTCCCTGTGGTGAGCACCCCATTTGAATAGATGGGAATTGATATTGTCGGACCCCTGAACCACGCGAGAGCCTTGGGCAACAGGTGCATCTGGGTCTTGGTGGACCATGCCACCCAGTGCCGGCAGGCTATCACTCTCAGGACAATTACAGCCCCTGTGGTGGGCATTGATGGGGATCTTTTGTCAGGAACTGAACTAAGGGGTCACTGATCGGCATCGGCAAATGCCGCGAACTACAGTTCCCAGCATGCTCGGGACGTCCGTCGCGTGCTTGACGTGAAGCACGCAAATTCCCAGAAGTAAAAACGGCTCCCGAGAAGATCTCTTAGGCTGCGGTTCGTATTTCCAGGAGTGCCGGTAAGATCTAAACCGTGTACTTGAGGCAGTGATTTGGAACCCCGTTTGGGTTCGCGTACTGTTGTTTACATGGGGTAGAGCTGCCTCATGTGAGTTGCTTTCCTTAATGGTGTTCTCTCGGCTGAGAGAGCGTGAGCATAGCGGTTCCCCGTTGGCGGAAACAGTCATTCCTGCTGTTTCTTTGCGGGAAACATTCTATTTTTTCTTTGCGGAAAACACAGAATGGACACGTTCTGACTGTGAGTGATCAAAACAATGTTCGATTGGGGATCCAGCCATACACTTATTTCCTGCATGTAATCTAACTTTGGAATTACGGTCTGGAGTGTCCACTTTTGAAGCATTTCAGGATTATTCACCTACAGCTGGCAATGTTAAGACTTGATTAACCTTTGCCCGCTGTGTTGCTTTCTTTATCATCATTTGATGTACATCTTTATTTCCTAGCACAGGGGTGACGAACTGGGGGAGATACAGAGGGATTTAGCAAACTACAAGCCATGAACCCATGTATATATAGGTATGTTGTGTATACGTTGACAAGACTGGTATTGTACTAAGGGTATGAGAGTTCCAACACCTGCTATATGTTCTTCTTTTTCAGTTGATGGATCTCTGGTCTCACCTCATTCTTCACCCCTGATTTACAGCTTCATTTTTTTTCTTTACAGGTAGGGAATAGGATAGTACCGGGTTCTGAAGTATTGTGTCCTTGATGGTGTTATACTAGTAACTTTTAGAGTATAAGTTCTAAGTGTATGCTCTTGTCATTTCAGGTCTCCCTCCCTGCCGTCCCCTTCCTTTCCTTCCCTCGCCTGACTATCCTAGCAGTCTGTGTATTTTCTCCAGACTCTTGGGGACGTTGTGAGGGGGAAGTTATAGATACTTCAGCACAATCCCGAAGGAACAAGAAGGTGAAGCCTGACAGAATTATCGGCCCACGAATACATTTCTCTTCTTGGTTGTGCTGAACCAAATAATGGCTACCCTAGACGACGTTATTGCTGCCTTAGCATTGGTTCAAACAGAACTAGCGGCCTCTAACAGGGAGGTTGCTGCTTCGAGAGCAGAAACCGCCCAATTACGGGCTAGAATGGACAGAATCCAATCAAATCCTTTTGATGCGGGAGGTAGCACTACTCCAGCCCCCTCTGTAGTCGTGGAAATGCCCACACAAATGCCTTTGGCCCCCCCTGAAAGGTTTTATGGGGATAATAAGAAGGTGCAAGTGTTTATGACCCAAGTAATGTTGCACTTTATGTGCAAGCCTAAGATGTTCTCCACCAATCAGGCTCTGGTGGGTTTTTTGATTTCCTAATCAGGGGGTGAGGCATCTCAGTGGGCAGTCCCTGTGGTTCAATGTGATGACCCTCTGTTATATGATTGGGACGAGTTCCGATCCGAATTCGAGAAAACCTTCGACCGGAGAGCTGAGACTTTTACTGCGGATCGAGAGCTACTAGCCTTGAAACAGGGCAACGCGGACTTAGTAACATACCTCAACAATTTCCGCCGAGTAGTGGCAGAGACTGACTGGCAAGAAGCCAAACAATCTGCTCTGTTTTATCAAGGCTTGAATGATGAATTGAAGGATGTGTTGGCACATATCGATCCACAACCCCGTAAGTGTTCGGCTCTCATCGAACTTACCCTACGTCTGGACCACAGGATGAAGGAACGGAAAGGAGACCACAAAACAAAAGATTGTGCTGTGGTGCCTTTGGATCACGGAGGATCAGGAGAGAAATCATCTGTGGCACCAGAACCTATGGACATTGGAGCAGTAAGGGCTTCCTTGACTGTGGGTGAGAGAGATTATGGAAGAAATCACTCTTTTGGAACTCCTTGCCTTTAGAGCTTAGAGCCTTAACTCTCTATCTGCAATTTCGGAAACAGCTCAAAGCTCATTTGTTTGCTAAATCTTTTAATTAGTCCACCAGCTGTCCTGCTTTCCTTTTTATTTAAGCTCTGCCATTCCCGCCCAGATATCTGTCAGTTGCAGCGCCATGAAACCGCTGGTGAACGTGCGCTATATAAATAATTTTAAATTCAAATTCAAATTCAAACAGGGCCTCTGTCTTTACTGTGGAAAAAAGGGACACTACCTCTGCGATTGTCCGATAAAACCCAAAGCAGGAAGATTCAGAGCCGGTCAAGCTGCTGCAGGAACAACTGACAAGGGTCCGGAAAACTACCAAGCTTGAGGGTGCCATCAAGCGAACACGTTATCCCTTTCATAACGCCAGGTGGGGTGCAGGAGAAGAGCCATATGTTTCATGATCTGGTTATGGTTAGAGCATCTAAAGAAACTAATATCAGTGCCATGGTGGATTCCGGCGCAACAGGGTGCTTCATGGACTGCACAGAAGCCGAACGGCTGGGAGTGAGGCTTATAACTAAGAAACATCCTGAAACAGTGTATGCAGTGGATGGTAAAGAATTGGAAGCCGGACCCATCAAATACCATACCCCAGAATACGAACTCATTTGCAATGTATCCCATAGGGAAAATCTGTCCTTTAACATCATCAATGCACCTCAATACGGTATCATATTGGGACTCCCCTGGTTGAAAAAACACGAACCCTCCATACATTGGTCCTGTGGAACGGTACAGTTCACATCCGCCTATTGTATGGAACATTCCGTTTCACTGTTTGACGGTCCCTCGAGGGCTTTGGCCTCCATCCAACATGTAGCCACCGCAGCTGAAAAAGACGTATCATTGCCATCTTGTTATCTGGAGTACGACGCGGTGTTTAGTGATGTCCAAGCCGAGACGCTCCCACCACATAGGAGTACGACTGCCGAATAGACCTTGTTCCGGGGGCAGTGGTCCCGAATGGAAGAATCTATGCTCTCACAATACCCGAGAACGAAATCCTGCGTACCTACCTGGATAAATACCTAGCGTTGGGATTCATACGACCCTCCAGATCCCCGGCTGCGTCTCCACTGTTTTTTATACCAAAAGCCAACGGGGAGAAAAAGGTGTTGCATCGATTACAGGGCTCTCAACACTATCACTGTGAAGAACCAATACCCGCTGCCGCTAATCCCAGTATTGCTGGAGCAGGTGCGATCCGCCCGAATCTACACCAAGCTGGATCTTAAGGGCGCCTATCACCTTGTTCGCATTCGCTAGGGAGACGAATAGAAAATGGCGTTTAAAATGCGGTACAGGCTTTTTGATTATCTGGTGATGCCCTTCGGGCTCTGTAATGCCCCGGCCGCATTCCAATACTTCTTAAATGAAGTCTTGAGGGAGTTTCTCGACCGATATGTCGTGGTATACATTGACGACATTTTAGTCTATTCGGATACTACAGAAGAACACATAGAACATGTGAGTCTGGTGTTAGAAGCACTGAAGACTAACCATCTGTATTGCAAAATCACAAAGTGTGAGTTTCATGTCACCACCGTAGAATTTTTGGGCGTGATGCTGACGCCATCTCGGCAAATTATGGCTGAAAGGAAAGTCAAAGCTGTAATGGAGTGGCCTCGCCCGTGCAATATCAAGGATATTCAGAGCCTGTTGGGATTTGCCAATTTTTACAGGCGCTTCATTCAAGGTTTCTCAGCCATGGTATCACCTTTGACCAGACTCACACGGAAAGATGTACCGTTCATATGGGATGAGGCAGCACAAAACGCATTCGATCAGATGAAAGTCGCCTTCTCTACAGCCCCGGTCCTCATGCATGCTAATCCTGAACTTCCGTTCACAGTAGAAGCCGATGCATCTGAAGTCGCAATCAGGGCTGTGCTGTCTCAACGAAAGGAGTCCACTGGACAACTGCATCCTATTGCCTTTATGTCGCGGAAATTTACTCCAGCAGAAATAAACTATACGATCGCTGAAAAGGAACTGCTGGCGATTCGAGAAGCGTTCCTGGAATGGAGACATTGGCTACTAGGTGCAAAACACCAAGTGACGGTATATACTGACCACCGAAATCTGCAATTTATGCATGCAGCTCGTCATTTGACTCCTCGTCAGTTACGGTGGATGTTATTTTTTGAAGAATTCCGGTTTGTCATCACATATAAACCTGGTGTTCAGAAAGAGAAGGCGGACGCCCTGACCAGACAAGAAAACCCAGAGATGCATACCACCAAACCTGTTAGGGCGATCATCGATCCCTCCAAAGTCTTGTGTGTCCCTAGAACAGGGGATTTTTTGTTGGGTGTGAAAACAGGAGCGCAATCATGTGTATGGAGAACCTGGCTGAGGCATCACCAGGAATGGAAAGTTAAGCAAGGTGTGCCTATGAAGGGAACACAAGTGCTTGTACCTACGAAAGCCTTGAGGAGAACAGTATTTTCTTGGTGTCATGAGTCCCCTTGTGTGGGTCACACGGGGTATGCAAAGACTCTTGAAAAGGCATTAAGACAGTTCTGGTGGCCTACCATTCGTCCGGATCTTTCGCGATGGGTGAAAGAGTGTTCCCAATGTGCTCAAATGAAGGCAGATCGTCAACAACCACACGGACTGTTACAACCTATGCCCACGCCAGAAAACCCGTGGGAGAGATTCTCAGTGGATTTCATAGTTGGCCTCCCCAAAGACCAAGGGAAAACTGCCATTATCGTAGTCATTGATTACCTTACGAAAATGGGTCACTTCATCGCCTGTAACCAAGTCCCCACAGCGGGTCAGTTAGCTCACCTCCTTTTGTCTCACATAGTCAGATTGCACGGGCTTCTGAGGGTGATAGTGTCTGATAGAGGGGCCCAGTTTACCGCACAGTTTTGGAAAACCTGGTGCTCGGAGCTACAAATCACATCGTCTCTATCTACTGCCTTCCACCCACAAACAGACGGTCAGACGGAGAGGCTGAACCAGACTCTTAAGCAGTTCTTGCATTGTTACGTGCAAGAGAATTCAGATTTGTGGGTGAAATGGTTGTGGGTAGCGGAAATAGCCTATAATAGCACTCAACACTCCTCCACGCTTCACTCCCCCTTTTTTAGTTCCTATGGACATCATCACAGGTTCAACCCCCTGTTGCTCCCGAATACCAGCTGTAGATGTCAAGGAGAGGTTGTTGCGTGTGCGCAAGGTGCTCCTTGCTACACGCAAGAATCTTGTACAAGCTAAAGCCAGATACAAGACACAGGCACACAAAAGGCGCAGGCCTTGTCCAGGGTACAAGAAGGGTGACCTGGTGTGGTTGTCCAAGAAACACATTAAGTTTAAGAAACACAGTGTGTTCAACCCTAGGTTTATAGGGCCTTACAGGGTTGTAAAACACATCAATCCGGTGGCTGTGCGGCTGCTTTGCCTGCTCACTTTCGGATCCATCCAGTATCCCATGTATCCCTCTTGAAACCCTCTCACTGTCCCGTTCGTAGGGCTCCAACAGGACAAGGAATATGAGGTTCGGGGAGTACTTGACTCCAAGTGGGTGAGGGGGCGTTTGATGTATCTACTTTCCTTGAAGGGCTATGGTCCGGAAGAGAACTCATGGGAGCCTGCCAATGCCGTGCATGCTCCTGGTTTGGTGGCAAGGTTCAACCGTAAGTTTCCTAGCAAGCCAGCTGCCGGTCAGCGCCCCTTGTGAAGGGGGGTGTTCTGTCAGGAACTGAACTAAGGGGTCACTGATATGCATCTGCTCGGGACATCCGTCACGTGCTTGACGTGAAGCACGCGAATTCCCGGAAGTAAAAACGGCTCCCGAGAAAACGGCAGAGCCGATAATTCTTTGTGATCTCTTAGGCTGCGGTTCGTATTTCCAGGAGTGCCGGTAAGATCTAAACCGTGTACTTGAGGCAGTGATCTTGAACCCCGTTTCGGTTTGGGTTCGCGTACTGTTGTTTACATGGGGTAGAGCTGCCTCGTGTGAATTGCTTTCCTTAACGGTGTTCTCTCGGCTGAGAGAGCGTGAGCATAGCGGTTCCCCGTTGGCGGAAACAGTCATTCCTGCTGTTTCTTTGCGGGGAACATTCCATTTTTTCTTTGCGGAAAACACAGAATGGACACGTTCTGACTGTGAGTGATCAAAACAATGTTCGGTTGGGGATCCAGCCATACACATATTTCCTGCATGTAATCTAACTTTGGAATTACGGTCTGGAGTGTCCACTTTTGAAGCATTTCAGGATTATTCACCAACAGCTGGCAATGTTATGACTTGATTAACCTTTGCCCGCTGTGTTGCTTTCTTTATCATCATTTGATGTACATCTTTATTTCCTAGCACAGGAGTGACGACCTGGGGGAGATACAGAGGGATTTATCTAACTACAAGCCATGAACCCATGTATATATAAGTATATTGTGTATACGTTGACAGGACTGGTATTGTACTAAGGGTATGAGAGTTCCAACACCTGCTATATGTTCTTCTGTTTCAGTTGATGGATCTCTGGTCTCACCTCAGTCTTCACCCCTGATTTACAGCTTACTTATTTTTCTTTACAGGTAGGGAATAGGATAGTACAGGTTTCTGAAGTATTGTGTCCTTGATGGTGTTATACTAGTAACTTTTAGAGTATAAGTTCTAAGTGTATGCTCTTGTCATTTCATGTCTCCCTCCCTGCTGTCCCCTTCCTTTCCTTCCCTCGCCTGACTATCCTAGCAGTCTGTGTATTTTCTCCAGACTCTTGGGGACGTCGTGAGGGGGAAGTTATAGGTACTTCAGCACAATCCCGAAGGAACAAGAAGGTGGAGCCTGACATCTTTGCACAAATGGGTTTCCCCAGAGGGGAGGTATCTGAACAAGGTACCAACTTCATATCAAGGTATATGACGTCCCTTTGGGAAAAGTGTGGTGTAAATTACAAATTTACCCCTCCTTACCATCCCCAAGGAAACAGGTTGGTTGCGAAATTCAACCAAACCCTGAAAGGCATGATCAAGGATGTAGTGGACCCGATGAGGCATCAGTGAAATGTCCTCTTGCCATGCCTTCTGTTTGCTTACAGAGAAGTCCCGAAAAAATCCTTAGGGTTCAGTTCCTTTGAATTATTGTATGGGCATCCTTTAAGAGGACCTCTTAGTCTGGTGAAATAAGACTGAGAGAAAACTCCCAGGAAACCTACTCAGGATGTATTTAGCTACATACTGGCCTTTAAAAACCAGACAATGAGCTTCAGGAAGCTCACCCAAGAAAACCTTGAAGCCTGCCATAAGGAGATAAAGCAATGGTACAACAAGAATGCCACTCTGGTAGAGTTTCAACCTGGCCAGGAAGTGTATGTGATGGCACAAGTGGAGCCTTGTGCGCCCCTGGACAAGTGGACTGCGCCATTTGAGATGGTGGAGCTAAAGAGTGAAGTCACCTATCTGTGAACTCGCAGTCTCCAAGGAACCCTTTGAGGGTCCTTTGCATGAACCGCCTCAAGCCTCACTTTGGGAGGTCTGATCTGAAGTGAACCCGCTCTTGGCAACAGATGATGGAATGAAAGAGGAGAGTGAGCTCTTCCTGATCTCCTGTCTACCAAGGAGCAAGGTGGGTCAATGGAGGGTGTGAACCTCTCCGCCACCCTCCAGAGAGCAGCAGAAGGACTGTTGCCAGGTGCTGGGGCAGTTTGCCTCTCTGTTCTCCCTGTCCCCAGTAATCATCCATTTGTGTGTTCATAACGTGGACACTGGGGACAGCCTTCCTGTGAAAAAGAAGATTTAGAGGCTGGTTGACAAGGTCAAAGCCAGCATGAAAGAAGAGTTTTCTAAGATGTTCGTATTAGGGGTCCCAAGTCTTTGGGCTAGCCCGGTGGTCTTGTTCCAAAGTTCCAAAAGCTGCTGCAGCCAATGCCACACCTGAACTCCGGCTTTGCATGGACTACCGTGGGATCAATGCTGTCATCAGGACTGACGCACACCCCATTCCCAGAGCTGATAAGCTCATAGGTCGATTGGGGGCTGCCAAGTTCCTCAGTACATTTGGTCTGACGTCTGGGTACTGGCAGATTGCCTTAACTGAGGCAAAGAAGAGGTCTGCGTTCCCAATGCCAGATTGGCACTACCAGTTCTGGGTCATGCCCTTTGGGATAAAGAATGTCTCTGCCACATTCCAGAGACTGGTCAACCAGGTACTGTCTGGGCTGGAAGATTTCAGCACCGTCTGCCTGGATGACATTGCAGAGTTCAGCTCCAGCTGGGAAGAACAAATGCAGCACCTCTGTGAAGTGTTGAAGGCCACACTGAAGGCAGGCCTCACTATCAAGTCCAGTAAGTGCCAGATAGGGCAGGGGTCTGTTGTCTACTTGGGGCACCAGGTAGGAAGCGGCCAGGTGGCATCCCTACAACTTAAGATTGACACCAATAAGGCTTGTGAGCCCCCCAAGTGCCAGACTGAGGTGAGAGCATTTTTAGGTCTCACTGGATATTACAGGAGGTTAAACAAGGGATATAGCACCATTATTGCCCCCTTGACTGAGCTGACTTCCAGGAAGAAGCCAATAAATTGATCTGGACTGCTGGCTGTCAGGCAGCCTTTGATGCCCTCAAATCTGCCATGTGCACGGAGCCCGTGCTCAAGGCACCCAACTTCTCCCAAGAATGCGTTGTGCAGACAGATGCATCAGGGCATGGTGTGGGTGCAGTTCTCTCCCAGTTGAACCATGAGGGCCTGGACCAACCAGTAGTTTTCACTAGTAGGAGGCTACTTATCAGGGAACAGAGGTGGAGTGCAATTGAGCGAGAAGCTTTTGCTGTGTTCTGGGTGCTGACGAAGGTAAGGCCCTACTTGTTTGGAACTCACTTCTGGGTTCAGACAGCCCCTCATATAGTTTACGCAAATGAGGAGTGAGAACCAAAACTGTTGAGGTGGTCCATTTCCCTGCAGAGGGTGAATTTTATGGAGGGACACCTCCCTGGTACAGAACACGCCAATGCTGATGGTCTGTACAGATTCTTCTGCTTTATTGATGAGAACTCCCAGGAGGGTGGGTAGTTCAACCCACTTTTAAGCTAGAAGGAACACGTGTCATTGGTGTAGTTTACCCTGAGTTTTTGCTTCTACCTCCTGCATTTTTTACTGTATACAGGATTTCATTTTGCTGGCTTAGATGCTTCGGGCCCTTTGTCACTGCTGATCAGTGTCAAAGTGCAGATGCTCCCTGTGTAAATTGTGATTATGATTGGTTATCCATAATTGGCTATTTGATTTACTGATAAGTCCCTAGTAAAGTGCACTGAGTGTACCAGGGTCTGTAAATCAAATGCTACTAGTGGACTTGCAGGACAAAAGGGGGTGGTAATGGATGGAGCATCTGAACCAATCAAACACTCACACCAAGTCAAAGGATCTGGGTTTAATCCATCACCATTCTTTAGCCCACTCTGCCACCCCAGTTCAGACATGGCTATATGCAAATCAGTCTGACCCTGTGCCTCATGGGAACAGTCCAGCCCGAACTGCCAAGCCATGCCTTCCCTGGACCGGAAACAAGCTTCCGAGGACCGGTTTCTGGCATTCCAGCCGTCTTCAGCCCGGCTTGCTTGAATCCAGTGGCAAAGTGAGCAAGGGACTCATGTCTGAGCATACCCCGCCACACTTATGGCGGCCAAAAGCAGGACAAAAGGGGGTGTTAATGGACGGTGCATCTGAACCAATCAAACACTCACACCCAGTCAAAGGATCTGGGTTTAATCCATCACCATTCTTTAGCCCACTCTGCCACCTCAGTTCAGACATGGCTATATGCAAATCAGTCTGACCCTGTGCCTCATGGGAACAGTCCAGCCCGAACTGCCAAGCCATGCCTTCCCTGGACCGGAAACAAGCTTCCGAGGACCGGTTTCTGGCATTCCAGCCGTCTTCAGCCCGGCTTGCTTGAATCCAGTGGCAAAGTGAGCAAGGGACTCATGTCTGAGCATACCCCGCCACACTTATGGCGGCCAAAAGCAGGACAAAAGGGGGTGGTAATGGACGGAGCATCTGAACCAATCAAACACTCACACCCAGTCAAAGAATCTGGGTTTAATCCATCACCATTCTTTAGCCCACTCTGCCACCCCAGTTTAGACATGGCTATATGCAAATCAGTCTGACCCTGTGCCTCATGGGAACAGTCCAGCCCGAACTGCCAAGCCATGCCTTCCCTTGACCGGAAACAAGCTTCCGAGGACCGGTTTCTGGCATTCCAGCCGTCTTCAGCCCGGCTTGCTTGAACCCAGTGGCAAAGTGAGCAAGTGACTCACGTCTGAGCATACCCCGCCACACTTATGGCGGCCAAAAGCAGGACAAAAGGGGGTGGTAATGGACGGAGCATCTGAACCAATCAAACACTCACACTCAGTCAAAGGATCTGGGTTTAATCCATCACCATTCTTTAGCCCACTCTGCCATCCCAGTTCAGACATGGCTATGTGCTAATCAGTCTGACCCTGTGCCTCATGGGAACAGTCCAGCCTGAACTGCCAAGCCATGCCTTCCCTGGACTGGAAACAAGCTTCAGAGGACCGGTTTCTGGCATTCCAGCCATCTTCAGCCCGGCTTGCTTGAATCCAGTGGCAAAGTGAGCCAGGCACTCACGTCTGAGCATACTACACCACACTTATGGCGGCCAAAAGCAGGACAAAAGGGGGTGGTAATGGACGGAGCACAAGTTGTGCCACCCACATGAGTAGCCCTGTAAATGTGTCTCAGACCTGCTACTGCAATGTCTTTGCGCAGTTTTAAACTGTTGACCTGACAATTGCACCCACTTGCCAGGCTCTAACCTTCCCTTTTCTTACATGTAAGACAGCTCTAAGGTAGGCCCAAGGTACCCCATGGACAGGGTGCAGTGTATGTTAAAGGTGGGACATATGGTGGTTGTGTTTTACATGTCCTGATATTGAAATACTATTTATTTCATTTTTTCACTATTGCAAGGACCAACTCTCCCATAGGCTATCATTGGTGCTGCACAGTAATATTTTACATGTGTAAATTTCAATTGGGTAAAGCTAGAGATTTGGAGTTTATTATCTCTGAACTCAGAATTTAATAGCTCATTTTTTAGGGAAGGTGGTTTTAAAATTGTGTATTTGAATATGCCACTTTTAGAAAGTGGGTATTTTCTTGTTTAACCAGCCTGTCTGCTTTTGCCAAGCTACCAAGTCGGGTGGGCAGGGGTTATCTAGAGGGTGTAGCTCCCTTATCCTGATTAGAAGCGAGGATCCCTACTTGGACAAGGTGCATACCACTGCCTACTAGAGACCTCCATTTCTAACAATGACCATCAGCTAAAGTCCCTTATCCCTCAGCAGAAACAGAGGAAGATTGTTGACAGATCGACTGCTGCTTTTGTAAGAGAGACTGCATATTGTCTTTGACAAGACATTAAGTGGGCCAGGTTCCTCCAGGTCACCAACCCAGTAGTATATTCATGTATTTTACTTTACTGGTAAAAACAATGATTATTTTCCGAACAATTCATGTAAAAAATGTTAAGATTATGAGGTAATCTATGTCACTCTTTTGGTTCCAGTTTATATTTCACATGTGTTACCTAATCCTGTATTCCCTAAGAATGTTAGCTATTTCCAGGATGTTATGTTTTTGTTGTGTATTATAAAACTCTTGAACATAACTGAACACTTTGAACTGAGTCACCTACAGGTGTTTAGAACAGGCCATGATTGAGCGCGCTATAGTTGAGATTAATGGAAGAGAGCATTTCTCACAGTGATTGTTAGTGAGTCAAAATGGTGTTCAGAATAGATATTCATTCTATCCTTGGCCTCTCTGCAGAGACCACAGAGCATGGTAATGTATTCCAGCTGCAATACTGATTCTGTGCACATGTGTGTGTGAAGGATGTACATAGTTGTTAAACGTTTGAAAAGGCGAAAATCAAAGAAAATGCAATGCTTATCAGAAGGTTGGTGAGTTGTGAGTTTGGGTGGTAGTGAAAATGACGTTGATTCGAGGAAGCACATTTGGGAGAAAGAGAAAATAGGTTGCCAAAAAGAAAAGAGATGAGATGCAAGATTGCAGTTGGAGGAGATGTGGAGAGAAAATGGGCATATATGTTGAATATAGAGTGAACAAAACAGGAGAGATTGAGACACTCTGAAGACCACTACCTCTTCCACAGGCATTAGTAGTGTTCACTTCATAGTCTCACAATAGCAGAATTGACACATTTTCAATATTGTTTACAACAAAGTCATTGTTTTCATTCATTTATCTTATACATTTAACAACCGTTCATAAAACCAATAATACTAGTTGGTTTCGGTTGCATGTCAGTTGTTGTTTTATGTATCTGAAGGCTATAACAGAAAACTCAGAGGAGCGCGAAAATAAAAGTCAGATGGCACACTATGGGAATCACAGATATATTGTTTATGTGTTTAAATCACATCCTTAGTTACATAATCCACACATCTTTTAGATAGCCCACTCTTTTTTACATTTCAATTAACCCGTTAACCGAGGCGGTAATTCCGCCGCGTTGCGGGCGTTTCCGTGCACGGGTGGGGCCGCGTCGGCCATTGGCCGACGGCAGCACTGGAGAGGTAGTGCTGCCGTCGGCCAATGGCCGACGGCAGCAATTAAAGGGTTAAATAAACACCTGTGGGCATATGTATGAAAACCTGTATTTGAGATTCTCAAATAGCGAATTTTTGAGAACCGCTATTTAAGAATTGCAAAACGGAATGTAATTAAAGATTCACCATTTTTTTGCGATTTCTTAGTATTCCATTATTGCGAATAGCAAATTGCGAAATCGCAAAAAAGGAATACCTTCCCATTCTTTCCTATGGGCCAGGAGGCACATAGGAATGAATGGGAAGTCATTCTCAATTTGTGATTCGCAATTTGAGAATCGCTAATTGAGAATAATTTCAAGGGTGTCATAAGGACACCCTGATGCACCCCTGAAATGAACATCTGTGTGCATATGGCGCACATACATGCCCTACGAACATGTATGTGCGCCACATGGCACCTTGAAAAATGCCAAAAAGTGCATTTTTGAGAGAAATCGCAAATTAGGTTGCCAAAAAGAAAAGAGATGAGATGCAAGATTGCAGTTGGAGGAGATGTGGAGAGAAAATGGGCATATATGTTGAATATAGAGTGAACAAAACAGGAGAGATTGAGACACTCTGAAGACCACTACCTCTTCCACAGGCATTAGTAGTGTTCACTTCACAGTCTCACAATAGCACAATTGACACATTTTCAATATTGTTTACAACAAAGTCATTGTTTTCATTCATTTATCTTATACATTTAACAACCGTTCATAAAACCAATAATACTAGTTGGTTTCGGTTGCATGTCAGTTGTTGTTTTATGTATCTGAAGGCTATAACAGAAAACTTAGAGGAGCGCGAAAATAAAAGTCAGATGGCACACTATGGGAATCACAGATATATTGTTTATGAGTTTAAATCACATCCTTAATTACATAATCCACACATCTTTTAGATAGCCCACTCTTTTGTACATTTCAATTAACCCGTTAACCGCGGCGGTAATTCCGCCGCGTTGCGGGCGTTTCCGTGCACGGGTGGGGCCGCGTCGGCCATTGGCCGACGGCAGCACTGGAGAGGTAGTGCTGCCGTCGGCCAATGGCCGACGTTAGCAATTAAAGGGTTAAATAAACACCTGTGGGCATATGTATGAAAACCTGTATTTGAGATTCTCAAATAGCGAATTTTTGAGAACCGCTATTTGAGAATTGCAAAACGGGATGTAATTAAAGATTCACTATTTTTTTCGCGATTTCTTAGTATTCCATTATTGCGAATAGCAAATTGCGAAATCGCAAAAAAGGAATACCTTCCCATTCTTTCCTATGGGCCAGGAGGCACATAGGAATGAATGGGAAGTCATTCTCAATTTGCGATTCGCAATTTGAGAATCGCTAATTGAGAATACTTTCAAGGGTGTCATAAGGACACCCTGATGCACCCCTGAAATGAACATGCGTGTGCATATGGCGCACATACATGCCCTATGAACATGTATGTGCGCCACATGGCACCTTGAAAAATGCCAAAAAGTGCATTTTTGAGAGAAATCGCAAATTACCACCAACTTGAAGTTGGTGGTAATTTGCGATTTCTTAAGGAGAAATCGCACAACTTGGGTGCTTGTTGCATAGCATTTAAGGAATCGCAATTTGCGATTCTTTAAATGCTTACGCAAAATTAAGGAATCACAAATTTTGCGATTCCTTAATATTGCGATGCGATTTTCCTTATACATCGCATTTTTGCGAATTTTTTGTCGCAAACACTGCTTTTTTTCGAATTGCAGCTTTTGCAACTAAAAAACTGTTTCATACATATGGCCCCTGGTCTTTGGCTGGCGAGCACACTACATTCTGTACACCCTTTCCGATTTTTTGTCATTTTACCCATCCTTTGCAGTGGCCCGGTATCCAATTAACTTTCTAACCAGCCAGATCCAGAGGGAATTTCGTAATTTGTTGCGCTACATCAGTGTCTGTGGACACAAGCCCATTGTTGTGTGCCAATCCTTGTCTATCCAGTTTGTTCACACTCCTCCAACTCCGGTGTGCTGTCCCTTTTCTTTGGAAGTGGCATGAACATCGTTTCTCTTCAGCCATTACTGTTGCTTTTTTCTGTGCTGCTTTACATGTTATAATCAATCGGTGTAACCTAAGTGAACGAAAACCGAGATGATATGGCCTGACCTTATGGGAAAACTAGATGTGGGCAAGAGTGGCACAACTGTTTTATACTTAGTGCTTGCTACCCCCGTTTTGCTGCTCCACTAGCTTTGTATGTAAAAGGCATTAGTATAACGGGGCTCAATGAAATAAAGATTATGAGGTGCTGAATTAGATCTACCCGGATTGCATCTTCTGCGTTGTAAATCACCCATGGATGTCTGCAGCAAGTTCTTAATTCACTTTGTTGGCTGATACATAAAAGAAGAGCTGTAAAAATCCAACCTTTCCACGTTTGAGCGGGATATAACTTTCCTCCATTCCCTTCAGTTGTTTGGCTGTCTGTATCAGTCAGAATGTTTTCATCTGATTGGTGTTACTATTTGTTCTCTGGTCCAGAGCCTTTCCGACATTGACAAGACATCCCATCTATTAAACATAGCACGGAGCGTGCAAAAGGAATCAGCTTTTACACAGTGACACGCGCCGGCTTAATGATGCTATCTTGTAACAATTCCCCTATGTGTTCCCTCAATCTTTAGTTGTGTTTTCCCTTCCTCTGGCTGTTAGCACTGCTTTACCTATTTGCGTACCCCGAGGGACATGGGGGAGGTATGAAAACTGCATTTGTGTCATATGGCGGCTTCATGCTAATTACCAGCCTGACAGGCTATCATAACAGTGCAGGAGCACCGGCGGATGGGGGAGAAATGAGCAGAATATGCAATTATTTTATAAAAGATTTTCTTTCCTTGAGGGAAATATCTGCACATTTACCATCTGCGCCATCGGAAATGGCAAACTACGTAAGTGGTGTGCCCCCAGCTCTGTAGTAGATGCCAATGGATCTAGCATGGGATGAACTTCAAATGACATTATCCTGCGGTTTCTTCGGCAAAGACGGCAGGGACACGGGCGTTCATTTCGATACCTTCACCTGTTCGGCTTAAAATGGAGAATGAAAGCCTGACGGGATGTCAAAAGCCATTTAGCAAAGAGGGAGATGTTGCAGCTTCTTCTTCGAGCAAATCTTCGGTGTTTTTGTCAAATGAAGCGAGGTAAAAATTGTGGCAATAATTATAATTTTGCTGTCACAGAAGAACATGCCCCAAAATGTAACCTATCGCGCTATGAATGCACTTGAACTCTGCAGCACCGACCACCAGGTTTTGTGTGGAAGGGATTAGGGAACCTTCCTTACATCAGGCGGAATAGCAGACCTCTCAACTCAGTTGCAGAGTCTCTTCAAATCACAATATACATCAAACTCGTCCTGGATGCTCTGCGTAGTCCACTCAGACACCTAAACTTCGGAACACCGACCCTGCCTGCAACATGAACCCTCGTGACCCCCTGCCTTTCATAAGGCCCCGAATACGGGGTTCTTCCCATGAACTTTAACTCCTTCAAATGAAAAGTTCACAGAGGTGATGACCTCACCAGTATGACTGCTCTTGGCACAATGAACACTCCTTGTCAAACATATGGGGCATATTTATGAAATAGTGGTGTAGCTGACTTTTTCCCCTGTGCTGCCTCACAATTGACTGCCTGGCACCAACGCAGGCACTCTTGCACCATGGTTAAGGGTTTCCTTGCAGTGTATGCAGGATTGTTTTTTTCGCACAAAGGGACACCTTCCTGCATGAAAACAATACTGAGAGGCAGTTTCCTACTTCTATGTGTGCTGCAGAGTGTGCTACAGAATGCAGCACATATAGAATGAGGAAGCAATAAGGAGAAATAAAGAGATTTCTCTCTGTTATGCCTCTCCTGGGAAGGCAAATGTTTTGGCGCATTCCCAGGTTTACAAGGTCTCGTGAATCTGGAATGCGTCAAAAACCATGGGAGTTGCGAGGGAGCACCCATGCAATGCTCATGGAACATCTACCCAGGGCAGAGTAATGAAATGCGGTGATTTGGGCAGCGTTGTGTAACTTCAGATATTTAGAGCCACTCACAACTATGCAAAGTGGCTTTGCATGGCTTAAAAAATCTGACTTAAGGTTTGTGTCGCTCTTGCACCATGATGCACTGTGTAAGAGGGAGGCAAATCGGTTCATAAATATGACTCTCAGTTCCTATCAGAAGATGTGACTGCTGTCACACACTAATCACCCACAATGACAGTCCTTTGGATGGGAGAATCAAACCAGAATATCAGACCTATATTGATTACTAGAACACTGATTAATCGAAGGGTATGTATTAGGTTTATCCCTCTCCCAACACCCTCATTCTGAGTTGCACGGTCCTCGGCCTGTTCTTTTTACACTGTCTGACTTGTAAAATCCCCCACATGCCACGCGGTTACGAGTGAATCACAATGAAATGGAGAATTACTGTGTGGTACCGAGTTTTCTGTTACTGAAACCACATGGAATATCCAATTCCATGTTTTTTACTCCATTCATTTGCCACCTGCTCTGAGCAGGTGCACAGGATAGAGCGTGGGGACAGGGTTATTAGAGGAAGAAAGGGAAAGCTTTGTTTCAGCTGAGGAAAAGATTGTATTCTTCCGCCTGTTAGGAAAAATAGCGGAATTAGACTTGGCTATTGTTGCAGCCAAAGTCAAATGTGATTTTTCCAGCAATATCAATCGGATCAGATTCCCCCAAATGTTGTGAAACCTGGTGTGGATAAAACCTAACCAGTATTAACTCTAAGCAGTGCATGACGTGATTGGGCCAGAATTGGAGCACATCTCTAGTCTTCATTCACATTAATTACAAATAAACTCAACTGCTTCCAACACTGGGATGCTAAAACTACGTACTTGATGGCGTTCTGTTACCATTGCAGTCACCTAATAAGCTAGCGATGTGTAAAGTTACCAGACCTGACTAACAGCAACCCTACATCATTTTTTAGGTCTCGCCTACACAGCGCACATGTGCTGTATAGGAGACCTTTAGCTGTTGTTCTGCTGGTTTTCGAAGCACATACTCGTTCTTGTGGCGGCATACACCTTGCGGGAGCGTGCAGGGGCACGCCACAAGCACGAGTATGTGCTTCCCATAAGAGCAGTCTGCACGCGCACACATGCACCACTCCTGCGTCCCCTTAGGCACAAATATTGCCTGTGAGACAGCGCTGCGCAGACAGGTGCATTCCTTGTTGTTTTTTTAACTTTAAGCGCGAGGAGAGCACACTTGTTTAAGAGGCCTCCTTGCTGCAGCCCTCTCCTTCAGCTTGTTAGTTGAAAAATAAATACCTTTAAGCTGATGGATTCCTAGTTGTTTTGTTATCTTTAAACGTGTTAATTGTTTCCAGGATGTTCTCTACAGCAAAGGCCATTCCTAGAGTAGCTTTGGGCATGCAGCATGCTGTTGATTTCGAGTTGAAGGTGTCAGACTATATGGGGCCAGCTGAAATTCCATTGATGTTAGATGACTTAAGCTGCTCTCCTTTGCTTTTGAAGCTGTTTACTGGCAAATTTTGATCATCTTCCAATATTAATAAACATTCAAGTGATGGGTACTTCATGACAGTTAACCTTCTGATGAAGAAGGGACTTAACAGTAATGTGCAACACTTCATCTCCTAACCAATAACATATGCATCACTTCCTAACAGATAATCACAAGTACACAGATTCATAAGAACTTCATAGATCTACAATATGGGCAAAAGTGTGTAACTTTCGCTATGTGTAGATATCGATCCAGAATTTGAGACTTTATAACCTGTTAACAGAATTGCCAAACATATCCAAAGGAAATTATAACACTGTTAATTCTATTGGTGTAGGCCTAGTTATTGAAATTCATCTGGAGTGTCCAAATGTGCAAAATGCAAAATGTGCCTCCCTAAAGTTTAAAAACTGGAAATCGTCTCTAATTACTTTAAATTTCGGATGCACAGTTACTTACAAGTTAGTCTTCAAACATGTTGAAAAAAAATGGTATGAACTTTCCACCCACATATGGCTAGTTTATTCAAATTTAACTTTAGTACTGTAGGTACTTGTGGGAAAAGATTTGTAAATTTTCTTAAATAATCACAATTCTCTTACTTGTAGCAAACCTCCAGGCATCAGATTACCGCTTCAGATTGCAATTATCGATTGTCGACTAAGGGCATGTTTTCCTTTGTTATATTATGGTTCCACCTTTAGATGGCTTTACTGGGCCCAACCCCATCCATGCCTTAGAGTATGACATTTTCTACTTTTCTCATACCTGTGACACCTGCAGGTTGGGGCTCTCCAAGTGGAGGTTCTCCTTGGTGTCATTGGTTGATGCAGACATTTTACATTTCCACTCTAACTGTATAATAGCAGTTAGAGGAAGTGGTTAGCAGTGACAGTGTGAGAGTCAATGCATTTGATCTGTAAACTTAGTCTACTTGTTTGTGTTTTACCACCGTAGGAAGCTGTGCAGTAGTGAATATTGGGTGTAGGGAGGTTGAGGTTGGGTGTTGCACCCTTAATTTAAATATGTGTGGGGGAGTGTTCCTGCAAGTGATATTTACTTTCATTCAAATTGTATGGGTAATCTTCAGCAGAGATGTGTGTGTTGTATCACTGAAACAATATCGACGGACCGAATATCGAGTACAAAAATTATTGACGTAATTATATCGACTACAAAAATATCAACTCCCAATACTTAAACATAAAACTACAAAAATATCGACACAAAAATATCGATACTAAAAAACATTAAAAACATTATCGACCCTAAAAAATATCGCAATTAAAATATATCGACTTTCAATTCACATAAAGAAATAATCAAAAATATCGAAAACTAAAATATAGACCACTAAAATTTTGAAAAATTAAATTATCGACTGCACTATACATAATAAATTTAGGAATATATCTGTAAAAAAACACTTTAATCATTTTTTTTAAAATTTGTTTTTATTGCAGAATTATCAACAAAATTATCGATACAATACGACCATCCTCACCACTTCAGTATAAGGCGTTATAGATTCTCAAAGTTGTACACGGCACTTCAGCCCACATCCCGGAGGCCGGGCGGCGCAGCAGCGAGTACCAACTCGAGAACGTCATGAATATTACAGAGTGGTTTATGGCCATCAAACCAATGTAGTATCTGCAAAAAAAAAACACTTTAATCATAACATAAATCAGCATACTTATATAAAATATAACATCCTACAATTAAACAATAAATAAACAGCAACATTTAACACATATAAAACATTTTTATAATACAATAAGGTCACATGATATAATCATATAAAACATTATACAGTTCACATTACAAAACAATATTAAATTAAAAAAAGAAAAATAAATGCACCACAATATAAAATCATTACCTACCATCTACAAAACGATTCACTGAACTACCAAAAAAATTCAAAATTTCTCAAACAACCAATAAAACACACCGAACAATTAAATAGACCAATCAGATCAACCTACACATAACTCAAACACTATATAAAGAAAGAAAACACACAATTCGATACCACTTGGTGCTACAAAACGTGAACAAGGGGAAACTCTGCCAAATTTTCACCAGAACAGAAAACTGCTACCATCAAACAAAGGATAACGAATACCAAAGTAAGTACCTGACATTAACTACTAGGCTTAGCACTACAAACTACAAATAATAAATTAAACAATAAACTAATCTTTTTCTTTTATTTTTACCATTTATGGCAGATATATCACAATTAAAGAAAAAAAGGCCAACATTTACAAACCTATCAACTCTAAAAAAAGTAAGTATACAAACTGAAATAACAGAGACAAGTTATAAAACGAAACGTAGAAAGAAAACGTCCAAGTGAAAAGGAATCCAATACTTGAGAACAAAACATATACAATAAACTATTTTTCTTTTACCAACAGAGCCATCAACAAAAGAAACAGTGAAGAAAACCATCAAAACACAGAGCACAGCTCTCCAAACAACTGCAAAACTGGTAAATATACTGTGCAAATGTGATAAATGTAATGATAAACGTAAAACAAACATAAATTTCTCTATGTAACATTTATTTACTATAGAAAGAAACCAGAACAATGACAGAAGAAGCTACATTTGTAACTTCACAGAAAGGGAAAATGCTTCTTTGTTATATGGGCTACACATATACCCAAGAAAAACAACATCAATTGAAAGTGTTTTGGAAATGCAGCAAATATTACAGTAATAAATGTTATGGTCGTGCTATAACTAATGAAACAACTGTAACAAAACAGAACATAACCACCCTCCCAACGTTACAGAAATAGAAATTAGACAAATGCTTGACTCACTAAAAGAAGCAAGCACTAACACAGAACGCCCATCTACAACTCTTCTTAAAGACTATCTAAGAACTCTCCCCCAACATGCATCAAGTCAAGTCCCTTCTATAGATTCTCTAAAAAGGACAATAGCTAGGCAAAAAAGAATGACTCCAGATACACTACCTGCCCCAAAAACATTTGAGGAAGTCCAAATACCCCCTGAACTAACAATAACCCATAATAATGAACCTTTCATCATATATGACAATGCATGTAAAGAAAAAAGAATTATAATGTTTGCTACATCTGACGATATGGTGAAATTACACCAATGCGAAACATGGATGATGGATGGCACATTCTCAGTGTACCCAAAACCATTCTACCAATTATACACCATCCATGGACACTATCAAAACTGCAATATCCCCTTCATATATGCCCTACAACCCAACAAACAGAAAGCAGCCTATACTGAGGTACTAAATAAAATAAAAGACCTAACAAATAATTACTTCCCCCCAAAAATTATCATTGACTTTGAGAAAGCCTTGATAAATACAATTCTAAAAACCTACCCTCACACAGCAATCCAAGGTTGCTACTATCACTTTAACAAATGTATATGGAAACATATACAAAAATCTGCCCTAAGCACCCAATACTGCACTGACAGTACTTTGCCTACCAGGTAAAAAAATTAATTGCACTGGCCTACGTTCCAGTTGCAGACGTAGCGGAACATTACAACTTATTAAAAGACAGCCCCTATTATAAAAAAAATGAAACTAAACTAAGACCTCTCTTAGATTATTTCGAGGATACATGGGTATGGAGACTGCACAGATCTTGGCACAGAAGGGAACCCAAATTCCAAATCCCCTGGTGGAACGTCTACCTAAGTACACTAAATAAACAAGCTAAAAGCAACAACGCTGTCGAAGGATGGCACAATGCTTTCCAAGCAGGTACTTTCAGAGGTTCCCTAACCCTACATAAACTCCTTCAAGCATTACAAAAAGATCAAAGCTACCAAGAACTCCGAATGGAGCAATCCATAACACAAATAGGCCCGAAACTCTCTAAAGAAACGAAAAACATTTACAACACCTTACAAAGCCAAGTAACACTATACCCAACTACCAGAGACCTACCATACCTATCTACCATAGCTAAAACAATTCTTTAAACTACAATATTCAAATAGTAAACATAAAATATAGATATTAAACTCATGTTAGAAACTGTAACAAAATTATTGAAATATATTTAATATATTTATTTAAATATATCTAAATAATTTCCTTACAATTACTAACATATACCATAACATTACATACAAAATACCATAACAATCCCACCCAATAAATAAAATGAAAAATACTTACTCACTTTGTTGCTGAAGAAAAACCTTTGTAACCAAATAAGTCATTCCTTCGAAGTAATCCACCAAAACAATCCAAAAGGGGTCATCCAAAAATAACACGAAATCCCAAAAAATCTGCTCCAACATAATCCACTCGGAAACCCTTAAAAAAACCAAAAATAGTTCTCAAAAATAGAAAAAACGCTCCATGTAAATGAAGTCGAAATAAAATTAAAAAAACAGATCCATAACTATTCTTCTCCATAATGGATAAGCGATAAGCCATTAAAGACCCGAGAATAGTGCAAAAGATAAAAAAACGCTCCAGGAAAAACCGAAAATGGTAGAAAGTGTGTCTCTAATATATTAAAAAATAATAGAGACCCTTCTTACGAAAACAAAACGCAATCTTCTCCCAAAAACGAAATCCACATAAAGTACCTGTAAAATAGAAAAATTACATACCCACCCGCACACAATATTCCCCAACATACAATATAAAACATTATTAAACACAATACAAAACATTACGTTACATTTATAACCCTATTCCTACCTCTTCAACATACTAACCCAAAATTAGAAAACGGAACCAAAAAGATAACCGTAACTACCTCCTAAAACACAAACATCCTACAACTACTAAACAATAGAAAACTTACATACACTCCACAAATACTGAAACTAAACATATAACTTATATAAAGTACTTAAAATTAAACTTACCCTTCCACACGCGAAGCAGGCTTCAACCGCGAGCTCTTCCAAATCGAAATGACCAAAAATAACATGGCGCTGTTGCAAAATAGGCCCAAACAAACAAATAGTCCCATTTATATTAACATTAAATAACATTTAAAAATAATTTTACACATGTTACAATATACATTATGTCACTATTGAAATTTTTTCAATTAAACAAAAATGTAACGAATGTCCCCACTTCTGATTTTTCACTGGATCTCCTTTTAGAAGATGTAGAGGGGCTAAATGAAATCAGTACTTCCGCCACTGCCAAATCCAACGAAGACAGCAATATTGCGAACTATAATAACAATGGTAACAGTGATAAGGGCAAGAAAGATAAGGACAGCAATTTGGACCAACTGCTCTCCCCTATGTTAGGAGGAACAGGTCAATTGGACCCAGTAGATCATCATATGGCCATTAATTCGGAGCAATCTGTGCCCTCCTTGGGTTTGTTCACCCCACTGGCACCCCCATTACCTCTTGATCCACCGAGTGTAGCATCTGGTTTGAGTTTACAGTCAGTTCTTCAAGAAGCTGGCTCAACAGCTTCTACTAGGGGCGGGGGAGATCCTAGCATTCTCTATGACACCACCCATGCCTTGAATTCGGATCTGGTTTCCACATTGCAGGCTTCTTTTCAGGCAATGTTTGCAACCCCGGCTGCAGACATTAAAAAGGGCTTTGAGACTTCTGCATCAAATCAAGCCGACATTCGATGCTACTGCCAGTCTTTAGATAGTAAGCTTGGTGCTCTCACCACCAGGACAGAAACTCTCGAAGATTCTGTCACAGAAGTGAACATCAATTTAAGTGCCACAAAAGCAGAACTAATGAACCTTAGACAAGAAAATCAGAGTTTGTCCGACGGGATGGAGACTTTGGAAAACCATGCCCGGAGGAATAATCTTCGAATTTTGAATGTACTGGAGGAGAAAGAGGGTTCAGACATTAAACAATTTGTTGTCTCTCTCTTAAAAGAGGCGTTAAGACTAGACATGTCTGAGCAAGAAATTGCCATGGATATCCAGCGCATTCAAAGAGAGCCTTTTCGAAGGAACCCCCAGAGAACAAAACCCAGAAAGGTTTTGGTCAATTTTCTCACATATTCTCTTAAAGAAACTATTCTGAATATCGCTCTGAAACAGAAGGTGGCAAATGCTAAGGGGTTCAACTTCCAGATTAGATCGGACCTTTCTAGAATTACGCTCGATAGACAATGGGAGCTCGGTAAGAGGTTGGAAGCTTTCAGGAGTCAGGGGGCCGTTGCCCAGTTGGTTTTTCCAGCAGCACTAAGAGTTATGTATAAGAATACTATGCACAACATAAGATCAGTGCAGGCTGCTGATGAATTCCTGCTGAGTATGGGTAGGAGGTCAGAGTCTGCTAAGTAGTTTTGGGTCCATTTTTCACTTCATTTGTTCTTGGGTCCTCGCTAGTTATTTGCTAGTTACTTGCCTCCTTCCCTTCTAGGTTTCCGACGAGCTCACTATTGGCTTTCTAAAAGTCAATTTAAACTTGGTTAAAAACTTGGTAAAAGGCTCAGAATCTGCATTTATGTTCTTTGAAGAACTATGAGATCTATAGTATAGAGTAAAGTGGTGTTGGGAAGGTGTAAAAAGGAAAAAAAAAAAAGGAAAAAGGAAGGAAAAAAAAAAAGAAAGAGGGAAAAGGAAAAAAAAAATAGTTTTAACACTGGTTAACACAATCCTGTTAAACCTGGTGACAAGTTTTACATTCATTTAGGGGTCGTATTCTAGGATATCATCTCACTTGCATCTCACTTAGGTCCTTTTTCTTCTTTTCCTTCTTTTCCCCCAAATTTGGTTGTTGGTCGGTAGTGGCAGGGGTCCATAGTGGTGTGCTATCTTTCTGGGAGTCCAGATAGATAGAGTGGGGGTTTCCCGTGGGTGGGGGGTATGTGGTGGGAGGGGGGTTAGGGGGGAGGAAAAAAGCAAAAATGTTCCTCTTAAACGTCCTTTAAAGTACTTTTTAGAGGGGAAAGACAGGAGTCAGCTAATACATAGCTCATCCACCGGAGTTTGGCAGAATTGGCCTTCGGTTCTTATAATTTTTTTTTCCCAGTATAATGCATAACCTACGCATTTTGTCCTGGAACACTAATGGTCTTCGGACTTCTCCAAGAAGAAATAACATCAATCAATATCTACGAGATTCTGCTGCGCAAGTATTAGTGCTCCAGGAGACACATTTGGCAGAAACTGAAATGCAAAACTTGTTGGGTAAGAATAGATGGATAGATTTTGGGGTTGTTACATCACAAACTTCACATATCAGGGGGGTGGCCATTCTTTTTAAAAAATCTATCAGGGCAAGGCTAGTGTCTAAACAGGTAGACCCATATGGCCGATGGGCAATAGCTTCAGTTATTATTTTGGGTTCACCATTTACGATAGTAGGATACTACGGCCCAAACCAAGACGATCCATCAGTCTTGGTCACACTTTTTTCACAATTATATCTATTCCCAGAGCCGGTTATTCTAGCAGGCGATTATATTATAGTCTTAGATCCAATATTGGATAAGTCACCTTCTAACAGGGCTATAACTCTATCTAAGACTAGGATGTTTCTGTTAAATAACATGAAAGCATTGAACTATAATAATATCTGGAGGACACTTCATGGGCCCAAAGGGGGGTCACATTTAAGAATTACAAATTTCACCACCAGTCTCGGATTGACTTCATTTTGATTAGCCATATTTTGGTTAAACAGGTAAAATCAGTCTCTCATTTACCTTTTCATCTCTCTGACCATACAGCCATCCTGCTTGAGCTTGAAGTAGCATCCAGGCCCTCTCTAAGAAACTGGTCTTTTGATAGATCAATACTCGTCTCTCCCGACATCCTAGAGGCATTAAATCATGAAGTCAAGTCCTTCTGGAAGATTAATCAGGGGTCTGCCCCACCTGGGACTACCTGGGACGCATTCAAAGCTACTTTAAGGGGTTATCTAACCAATATATTGGCATACAAAAACAAGACCTATAGGGATGCAGTAGCCTCTCTTGAATTGGAGATAGCAGGACTTCAAGAGGGGATTGACACGAACCCAGTATCAACAGTGTCCCCATTAGTGGAGTTGCAAGACAGATTAACGGTCTTAAAAGGAGATCTCTCCTCAGTTCTGAGTGCACGGGTTTTAGAGAGATGGGAGGCTAGCAAATTGGCCCATTTCAAATATGGGGAAGGTACCGGTAAGCTCCTCGCCTTGAAGCCGAAGACAGATAGGGTCCGAAACAATATTAGCTCTATTAGCAAGGATGGAGTATTACACTCCACAGATGAGGGAATCAGTGGAGCTTTTAGAAGTTTCTTTAGTGAAATATATCCCGAGGATAAGAATGTACAACCCAGCCAAGCAAGGGATTGGTTATCTGGGATTGCTCTTCCGGTTTTAGACTTAGAACAAAGGAATGCCTTAGACGACCCTATCACACTGGAGGAAGTAAGTTCTGCTATCTTGAAAAGTAAAAAAGGCAAAGCTGCAGGACCCGATGGATTACCCTCCGAAATATATAAAGTAATTTGTCCATAAATTCTTCCTTACTTAACAAACTTTAACAGTATCCAACTAGAAGGTGCCTTACCTCCCGCCTCTTGGGATAGGGCCTCTATAACTCTGATTTTAAAACCGGGCAAACCTGCAACCAACTGCGGGTCATATAGGCCAATCTCAATTCTTAGCACAGATTATAAAATCTTTGCATCCGTGCTTGCGAATAGATTGGGTGGGATAGCAAACAATATTCTGCATTTGGACCAGAAGGGCTTTGTAAAGGAAAGGCAATTGTACGAACTGACTTATGACCTTATTGGCGCAATTGATATGGCCACATCAGCATCACTTCCCTTAGCAGTTTTTACTCTTGATGCCACAAAATCTTTTGATAGGGTAAACTGGGTGTACTTAGAGGAAGTTTTAAAAAAGATTAATCTGGGAGATAATTTTAGGCGAGCTATAAAACTACTATACAAAAACCCTTCTGCTTCATTATTGGTCAACGGGGAACTTACTGAGCCATTCAACATTACACGAGGAACCCGTCAAGGGTGTCCCCTCTCCCCACTTTTATTTGATTTATATATTGAACCTTTCGCCCAATTAATCTGTGACAATATTAATATAAAACCCTTTATTTTTGAAGGATGGGAGCGGAAAGTCGCACTATATGCGGACGACGTTCTTATTTTTTCATCCGAGTTGAGTTCGGCATTTCCTACTGTTATATCTATTGCAGAAGAGTTTGGGGCAATATCCGGTTACGAAGTGAATGCATCCAAAGCCGATATTATGGTCTGGAATCACCCTGCACCGGTCGTAGGGGTACAGCCTAGTTCTACCTTCAGGTATCTCGGGTTAAATATCTATACGGACATTAATAAGATCGTCCCTTTAAATTTTGCTCTTGTGGCTAAGGAGGCTCGAAGATCAATGAGATCATGGTCAGCTCTCCCTATTTCCCTGATAGGCAGGTCTAACCTGGTTAAAATGACCATTTTACCCAAGATTATGTTTTTGTTTAATACTATCCCTCTCTTTTTTGATCCATCTTTGACTGCCAAACTCCAAACCAAAATAAATAGATTCATATGGAATAGTCGTACGCCTAGGTTATCTTGGAAGAAGATAAGACGTCGTCGAGAAAAAGGGGGCCTTGCAGCACCGGATCTGCAGTTTTATGGATGGGCCTTTCAACTTTCTCACATCAGGATGCTTTTAAAGACCCCTAATAACGTAGGGTGCGGGAAATTATTTGCAGCACTTCTTAAGGGGGAAAAAATTGGGCCGACGAACTTTTTGTTAAAAGTTGGTGACCCTAAGTACTTTAAGAAGGTCAAGTTAAAGGTTTTGAGGGATCTTGCCAGAACATGGGCTAATTTAAGACGCACACTCAAACTGGACTACTATCTTAGTAGGGCCCCATTATGGGACTCTCCAGGTGCACCATCTTGGCTTTTGGATAGCCTAGCTCTCTCAATTAGAGAGGCCGGGCTTTCATCTTGGGGGGACCTGTTTGCTGAAGGAGTTTTACTCTCATGGGAGACCTTGAGCTCAATAATAGGAATTCGCTTCTCACGCTTTAAATACCTTCAAATCCAGAGTTGGTCCCAGGCTTATAGTCAAGGTAGGGGTAGGTTTAAAATAGGCGCTGACAGCAATCTAGTTACTCATCTGATTGACAAACCTCCTTTTAAAAAAGAGATTACATTTTGGTACAACTTTATACTAGACAAGACTGATGGCAAATTCCTGCTCCCCCACTCGCTGTGGGAAACATATATCACCAACACCGATGTGGAGGGTTTGTGGCTAAAATCATTTAAGATTCTGGGGGAGATTGTGAAACCTTCCTGGCTCCGTCGTAACCACTTGTTTACACTCCATAGAGTGTACTACTCTCCACTGCGTTTATCAAAGTTCCCCAATAATGCTCAGGTTGCCTGCCCTAGATGTGGTCTGGTAGCAGCATCAGATGTTCATATGTTTTTTGAGTGTTCATTTATAACATCATTTTGGAATGAAATCTGCGCTATCCTCTCATCAGCAATAGGTTCGCAAGTCAGCCGTAGCCCCATGTTAGTCTTCTTTGGTATTATACCAGAGCGTGATGGCATAAGTAAAAAGCTGGTCTTTTATAGCTGTTTGTTGGCTAGAAGAGAAATTTGTAGACGTGGAAAGACAAGACACCTCCTCTTTTTACCGATTGGCGTGCAGCTATGTTACAGATGTCCAAATTGGACATGGCTAGAGTGGGTAACCAACACAAGAGGAGATTTTGGCTACTTTTGAATTGGTAATCATAGACCAGAATATCATGTTTTTTTTTTTCCCCATGTCCTATGATTGTGCTGCTTTGAAGGGTTGTCTCTCTTGATCCCCTTTTGCTATACATACCCTACACGTGCAATTTTGGTTACGAAATGGGTTGCATATAGCAGTATGCTAGCCCTGTTGGTACCATCTGATGATGATTAAGTTGTAGATGCTTGGCACTGTGGGATACTCCGGTAAGAACCATTTAAATCCCCCCAGTTAATCTGGGTCAGTGTTTCAGTCATCTCCTCTAATTGTTCGTTACTATATGGTCACCAAGGGCGAATATGAGGACACAAAAAAGAAAAAAAAAATGTAACATTGTTATAAATATTATTCCAATGTACTATATGTTATTTTCAATGACTTTATATTAAATAAACAAACATTTATCTTATTAAAAATTACTTACATACTGTTATTCATATTACTATTATTTACTGTTTGTTTAAACCAATGTTTTACCTAAAAACAATTACAATGTATCTGTAAACATTATTATTATTAATATTTTATATATTAATAATAAACATTTATTTAAAAAAATAAACATTTAAATATTATAATAATGTTAACAAAACCTACCTTTTTGTATTAATGTTTATAAATATGTGTCCTACAAAAAATGTTCAAAAATACTACCACAATGTTAATAAATTATAAAAAAAGTTGTTACATATGACTTGTCAAATACATTTTTATTTTTACATTACAAATTGTGAAATAAACAAAAAATGTACACTTAATAAATATTACTTTACTTCAAAATAATTGTAATAAATTATGTTTGCAATAATAATTTTCCGAGACAATTGTACAACTGTGATGAAAATGTAAATTTCTTTAATTTATTTAATGAAAATAAAAAGGAACAGATAACATTGAAAACTGTCAATAAAATTATTTTCTGATTTCTTATTTTACAAACGACTTTTTGAAAATAATAAAATATTTAAAACATGCTGTGACTCTAATGAATGTTTTTTTAATTACTAACAATTACAAAAAATAATTAATATTGTTCTAATAATTTTACCATACAACATGAGTTCAACATAGTTAATATCATTATATGTACTTTCACAAAATACAAAACATTCATATATTATAATTTACTATTCCCACTTCATCAACAATATATTCTACCAAAATGCTGAACATTCAACCAAAATAATGTATCATTCCCACTCCACCAAGTATAAACTCAGAGAAGGTGCTAAACCCTTAACCCAAAGAAATGACTATTCCAACTCCACCAAGTATAAACTCAAACAAGATGTTAGACATAAAACTCATATAATTTACTATTCCAACTCCACCAAATATAACCTCAGGGAAGGTGCTGGACACTCAAACAATATAATTTAATATTCCCACTCCACCAAGTACAAACTCAGGGAAGGTGCTGGACATAAAACCCATATAATTTACTATTCCCACTCCACCAAGTAGAAAATAAGGGAAGGTGCTGGATACCAAACCCATATAATATACTATTCCCACTACACCAAGTACAAACTCAACGAAGGTGCTGGACACAAAACCCATATAATTTACTATTCCCACTCAACCAAATACAAAGTCAGGGAAGGTGCTGGACACAAAACCCATATAAGTTACTATTCCCACTCCACCAAGTACAAAGTCAGGGAAGGTACTGGACACAAAACCCATATAATTTACTATTCCCACTCCACCAAGTAGAAAATCAGGAAAGGTGCTGGATACCAAACCCATATAATTTACTATTCCCACTCCACCAAGTACAAACTCAAAGAAGGTACCGGACACAAAACCCATATAATTTACTATTCCCACACCACCAAGTACAAAGTCAGGGAAGGTGCTGGACACAAAACTCATATAATTTACTATTCCCACTCCACCAAGTACAAAGTCAGGGAAGGTGCTGGACACAAAACCCATATAATTTACTATTCCGACTCCACGAAGAAGAAAATCAGGGAAGGAGATGGATACCAAACCCATATAATTTACTATTCCCTCTCCACCAAGTACAAACTCAAAGAAGGTGCTGAACACAAAACCCATATAATTTACTATTCCCACTCCACCAAGTACAAAGTCAGGGAAGGTGCTGGATACAAAACCCATATAACTTACTATTCCAACTCCACCAACTATACCCCCAGGGAAGGTGCTGGACACTCAAACAATGTAATTTATTATTCCCACTCCAACAAGTAGAAAATCAGGGAAGGTGCTGGATACCAATCCCATATAATTTACTATTCCCACTCCACCAAGTACAAACTCAAAGAAGGTGCTGGACACAAAACCCATATAATTTACTATTCCCACTCCACCACGTACAAAGTCAGGGAAGGTGCCTGATACAAAACCCATATAACTTACTATTCCAACTCCACCAACTATAACCTCAGGGAAGGTGCTGGACACTCAAACAATGTAATTTACTATTCCCACTCCACCAAGTAGTAACTCAGGGAAGGTGCTGGATAACAACCCCATATAATTTACTATTCCCACTCCACCAAGTACAAACTCATAGAAGGTGCTGGACACAAAACCCATATAATTTACTATTCCCACTCCACCAAGTACAAAATCAGGGAAGGTGCTGGATACAAAACCCATATAATTTTCTATTCCCACTCCACCAAGTAGAAAATCAGGAAAGGTGCTGGATACCAATCCCATATAATTTACTATTCCCACTCCACCAAGTACAAACTCATGGAAGGTGCTGGACACAAAACCCATATAATTTACTATTCCCACTCCACCAAGTACAAAGTCAGGGAAGGTGCTGGATACAAAACCCATATAACTTACTATTCCAACTCCACCAAGTACAAAGTCCCAGAAGGTGCTGGATAAAAAACCCAAATAACTTACTATTCCAACTCCACCAACTATAACCTCAGGGAAGGTGCTGGACACTCAAACAATGTAATTTACTATTCCCACTCCACCAAGTAGTAACTCAGGGAAGGTGCTGGATAACAAACCCATATAATTTACTATTCCCACTCCACCAAGTACAAACTCAGGGAAAGTGCTGGACACAAAACCCATATAATGTACTATTACCACTCCACCAAGTAGTAACTCGGGAAAAGTGCTGGACAATCAACCTATATAATTTACTGTTCCACTCCACCAAGTATAAACTCAGGGAAGATGCAGAATAATCAAACAATATTCTTAAGTAATCCCACTCCACCAACAACAAACTTAGGTAATGTAGTGTACACAAATGTATTTAAATTTACTATTATTTTTTATATTTTTTTGCTTTTATTTTAATTGTAACATTTTAGTAAAATATTTTACGATTTCAAATATTTCAAACACTCTGCACCCTATACCCATACACCCACATCCCACTCTTAAATTTTAATTTTAATTTTTCAAATTTTGATTAACTAATTACATTTTTAAAAATGTTTAAATTAAAACTTTAATGATGCAAAATTTTAAGCAAACTACCCTCCCTATTCCCATAAAAACACACATCCCATTTCTAAATGTAAGTATACATTTTGAAAATATTAAATGTTTAATTTTTTTTTAATTTAAAAAAAATATTAATAATTTAAAATTTTACAATAATCCCCACCCTATTCCCCTAAAAACCCACATCCCACTTTTATTAAATTTAAATTTTATTCTTAAAAATTCAAATTTTTTAAACAATCTCCACCCGATTCCCTTAAAAACCCACATCCCACTCCGAAATGTTTTCAAAATTTTTAAATATTATTTCATAATTTAAAAAAAAAATGTTTAAAAATTCAAATTTTTACAACACTCCCCACCCTATTCCTCTAAAAAAGCACATCCCGCTCCCAAATTTTTTTCTACATGTTTTAAAAATATTTTTGTTTTACATTTTAAAAATAAAAAAAATATAATTTTTTAAAACACTCCCCACCCTATTCCCCTAAAAACCCACATCCCGCTACTAAATTTTATTATACATTCATTAAAATAATTTAAAAAATGTTATTTAAAAAATAAAATAAAACAATATTCTTAAATCACTTTTTTAAAACACTCCCCACCCTATTCCCCTAAAAAACCACATCCCGCTCCAACATTTTATTATACATTTATTTAAAAATGTAAAATAAAAATTGTATTTTTATAAAAAATGAAAAAAAAAAATTCAAAAATCAAATTTTTAAAACACTCCCCACCCTATTCCCCTACAAACCCTCATACGCTCCTAAATGTTATCATACTTTTTTTTTAAATAAATAATTATTTTAAATTATCAATTAAAAATTATATAATAATATATATATTTAAAAAAAATTAAATGTAATATTTAACATACTACAAAACAAATATAAATATCCTTACACTCTATATTTATAATTTCGAAATTTTAACTATCTGTATTTTAACATTCAATATTTTAACACTATATTTTTACATTCGATCTTCTGACATTCTATATTTTTACATTCAATATTCTGACACTCTATGGGGCCCATTAGGATCGCGGACGGACTTGCGTATGTCCGCGACCCCAGAGTAGGAGGGAACCTCCTCATGGCCTGCGGAGTTCCCTCCTTTGAAATTAGGATTTGTATGCCGTGCGGTGCCTGCCGATTTCTGCATACAAATGCAGGGTGGTACCATAGGTAACCCCCATATGCACCCCCCACCCCCTTCGCCCAGGGGGCCCGCAACGGGCCCCTGCAGTGAAGTTCCACATGCTTTTCCACGGCGGAAAACCCGCCACGGAAAAGCATGTTTTTTAAACCCATCCTAATATGGCTGGCGGTGTCTGAGAGACACCGCCACCATATTAGAACTTTTCCGCCGCGGTTGTAAGCCACCTGCGGCGGGAAAGCAGCAGACTGAAACCAGGACCCACCAGCCATCCTAATGTGGCGGTGGGTCTTTGGTGGGTCTGCAGCGGATTTTCCGCATCCTGCGGGCTGGCGGTGGCTTCCGCCGGCCCAGAGGATGCGGAAAACCGCTATCCTAATGAGCCCCTATATTTTTACATTAGATATTCTGACACTATATTTTTACTTTTGATATTAATTAATTACTAACAAAAACAATATTTTACACACTCAATATTAACAACTCGATATTACTACCTTGATATTTTTTTTTTACTATTAAAATCAATATTACTTACCTCGATATTACTTACCGCAATATTATTGCAGACTCGATATTCCTGACTTGATATCTCCATTCAATAAAAAAACTCGATATTTAGACTGCATACCGTGTGTGTTTGTGGAAGGGCAGGATGACTTAAAACATTCTACCTAACCTTTAAGTGTGACTAGAGGATATTGAATTAATATGGGGGGTGGGGAGGTCAGTGCCTTCTGCCATCATTCCATGACTGCAGTTCCAATTCAATAGCTGCTTTTCCTGCAGACTATTTTGCTTGTTCTGGGATTTACTCTCACTACAGAGAGATCAGTTACAGTTTAACATTTGCACCAGAGTCTATCTCTGCAATGACCAGATATTGTACTTCATCAGAAGTCTGTCAAAATCAGCAGTTTCCATTATTTTGTTTGTTTGCACATGCTGAATGATGAAAGTTTAAAAAAAAAATTGGTAAATCCAGTAAGTTTCCATGGGCAAAGCTGAAATCCATGCCCTGTTGGCCGTGCAAGTTTAATTTGATAGCGACTTATAGCAACAGATTCCGTACCTTACAATTATCCCAAGGCGTCGGACTGTATCTGTAACTTTTTCCTGAACAGTACACCTGCATGCCGATAGGTGGCGTTGTTCAGCTCCGCTTTGTGTCCTTTGGCGTTGTGCACGCCGGAAGTGACGTTTGCCTTGCCTTTATCGGTGCCATATAGGCATGCTGACATCAGTTCTTTTCTTTCCGCTCCAGCCAGTGCAGATGTCCTAAAGGCATAAATAATCCTTTCTCGGCACCAGCACATCCCCACCTCAGCAGCAACTCAGCATCAGCGCAGCACCATCTCAGCATCAGCACAGAATCACCACAGTACCAACTTGACATGACTCTGCACCACCTGAGCACCAATGCAGCACTACCACCTTGGCACCAGCACAGCACTACTACCTTAGCATAACTCAGCAAAACCACAGCATCATGCTGCACCACCTCTGCACAAGCAAACCACCTCAGCACCCACTCAATATCACTCAGCACCACCTCAGCACGATCCCAGTATCACTAAGCACCACCTCAGCATCAGTGCATCACCACCTCAGCAAAGCATCATCACAGCATCAGCACAGCGCCACTTCCTCATCAGTACACCACCACTGCAGCACCACCTCAGTATCAGTGCAGCAGAACCTCAGCAGCTATTCCATGCTAACGCAGCACCACCTGAGCAACAGCAGATTACCACCTCTGCATCACCTCAGCAGCAATTCACCACCAGCTCAGCACCACTGCAAAATCACCTCAGAAAAGCACCAATTCAGCATCACTCTGCACAACTTGAGCACCAGCGAAGCACCAGCATGACTCAGCACCACCTCGGCATGACTCAGGACCTCCGCTGCTGGTGTTGCAATTCAGGTACTATTTCCAAGCCTCCACCCTCCTGTTGTTGTTTAAGGTCCCCCTCTCCCCTCTCCTCTCCCCAATCCCCCCACCAATAAAAAAGAGCTATAACAAACCAGCATTAGAACAGCTAGGAAGAAGTTTGCCAGCATTGAAAGGAAAAAACAACTAAAGGCATTTTTGTATGTTAATTTTTTTTAGGTCTCACTTAGTGATGCAGCGCATGTGCTGCACACCTTGGTGAGACCTATAGTCATCAGTTTCTCAGCTAAAGGGGAACAGCAGATGTGCACTCTGTACACGTGCACATCTCCAGTCCCAGCATGAACACAGCACCCGCATGGCACGCTTTCACTTTCCCTCCCTCCCCTTTCGGTTGCCAGAAGAGCAGGGACGTGTTGTGCCAACTGCCAGACAACGTTATGCAAAAGGGGACCCAGTGTGCAACGCCTGCGGCCTGAGATTGTTCTGCCTGTTGCCTACAGTGATTTAAGTAACACTTAACTGCAAATCACAGCCACCCACCAGAGGGTGACGACAACACCCTTGATAGTAGGTATCTCCCCATCTCCAATACACACTGTCTCCTCCTTTAAAAACGACTGCCCCGTACACCCACCAAAGAGACCAAGCAAACTCGCCATCATTTTAGGCAATAAGCATCTATCCAACCACCCATCCATACTCAACATTTGACACTCAAAGCCTCGCTTCCACGAAAAAGCAGAGCTTGGATTTGGGGCGAAGCTCAGTTTACACCGAGCTTCAGTTATGAATCGACATTATAGGCTTGAATAGGATCGCGGTTTTCCTGCATCCTCCGGGCCGGCGGAAGCCACCGCCGACCCGGAGGATGCGGGAAAACCGCTGCGGAGGCACAGAAGACCCACCGCCAAATTAGGATGGCGGTGGGTCTCAAAATCCGTCCGCTGCTTTTCCGCCACAGTCGCCTTCCCAACGAGGTGGAAAAGCTCTAACATGGCTGGCGGTGTCTGTCATACACCGCCAGCCATATTAGGATAGCGGAAAACATATGCTTTTCCACTATGGCTTTTCCGCCGTGGAAAAGCATGCAGAGATTGCCTTCGGGGGCCCATTGCGGGCCCCCTTGGTGATGGGGGTGGGGGGTGCACATGGGGGTTACCTATGGTACCCCCCTGCATTTGCATGCCTGCTGCTTTGTGCACGCAAATGCCGTGCATGCTTTATTAACATTGCGGCGGGTGCAACTTGAAGCTGCACCCACCGCAATGTTAAAGATTGAGGATGTGACCGCCACCCTGGCGGTCACATCCTAATCTGCACGGAGGGACCTCCGCAGCCCCTGCGGATGGTCCCTCCTACTCTATGGTGGCGGATGGACTCAGGTCCGTCCGCCATCATAATCGGCCCCTAAATGTACCCTCTGCAACCTCCCACCGTCCACCATCGCCCATTTCAGGCGAGTTATGCTTTGTTCAAAAAATAACAAAACTGTACATAAATGTAAGCACAAACCAGTATCTCCTACAAAGGCCTGCTTTCCCGCGCTCCTCTTCCTCTCCCCCAGTTACCTTCCTCATACCCTGCTTTTCACTTGACATCCAGATTCAAACTGGAGACCCTGCTCACCCAACACCCCTAGCCAAAACTGTCCAAATCATTTTCACGTCTGGCCCACCGCCCTGACATTGGGAACCCTGCTTACTTGGGCACACTGCTTACCCAACAGCATGTTTTAAGACATTTCCCTGTACACCAGCACTGTTCCGATTTCTTTCTGGCACCTACCAGTGGTTGTTGGAGGGTTCAGCTGTTTCCTCTTCCCGTTGGTGCCCTCGGATTACCTGTACATGGACATCCATGAAAATAAGTCTAAAACCGGAGGTAGAGCATGCCTAGTTAGCCAAAATGGAAAAGTCTGGCTACTATTCATAGCCGGAATATAGATGTTGGTCAACTGTGCACATACATTTATTTTCTAGAGGTGAGCAGTCTAGCTGTTGTTCAGAGGGTTTAGGAAAGGCTACATAATCGGGAGGCAAAGCGGGCAGGCTGGCGGCGCACCAAAGGAGATCCAAAAGCAAGCCCGTCTGTGCCCGTCTCAAACTGGACCGGGCAGAGGGCCAGCCCCCCTGGTTGTGCAGTCCCAGAGGCAACCCTCCGGAAGTTGTAGACCGCCCACTCCTGAGTACGACTAATCCGGATATTTGTATTTTAGTTTATTTAATGCGATTTTATATAGCGCAAACATTACCCGAAGGTGTCAGAGCGCTTAATAAAAGAGCCAGTACATAAGGACTTTGGTTTACATGAGTTATATAGGAGATATAAACAGGAAAAGAATTGCAGATGTACAAGTGGAGCAAAAGGAGGGAAAAATGGCAAATGTACAAGTTGTAAAGTCACTCAAGGAAGAGATACAAACAGAAACTCTAAAATAACATAGGAATGGTAGTAAGTACAGAGGTCTACTACATAAACTAGTGGTTAAAGTTATATAAATATACAAATAGCAAATGCTCTCAGTATTACATTTTAACAGCGATTAGGCTTGGACAATTATATATCACATATTTACAGAGCAGGAAATTCTTGCCATCGTTCAGCCAGGTGTTCAGCAGCTCCATGTGGTTCAGGTCATAGATCTAGAGAGCTAGTGACAGAGCAGTGTTCAGTAGTTTGGTCCCTTGAGAGTCAGGGTGGGAGTGTATCTGCTAGGTAACAAAGAAGATTTCTGACCCTCCCTCCAGATGCATGGATATTTTTAATGGCTATTTCAGTGCAGCCCCAGCTCGGGTGCCATCTTAGGTCAGGCTCTGCCTCGAGTCCTCAGTCCAGTTTAGGGTAAAAAACATCTCAAAGTCCCAAGGAAAACACATTAGGGGGGACTTCAGGAAAGCCAAGCAAGTGATTTGATCCATGCCACCATACACCCTTTGGACGGTTGCTCCTTCCTTGCCTGCTCCACCTATGCGCGCAGTGTCTCCAGCTCGACCGCCTCTCACCGGGACGCCATCTTAGGGTCAGGCACCCGCTTCAACAAACTCACCGGAATCCTCCACATTTCCAAAGGGGCGACAGGGGGTGGGGGTGAAGGACCCCCGTTTAAATTTCTCCTGTACTCCTGTTATTAAGGGGCCTGATCCCCGCTCGGGAATACTATTCAATTGTGTTGTCACATTTGCAACACTAAGGTCATCACTCTAGAGCCCCTGAGAACAGATCAGTGAACACTGGTGCAGCCCTAAAAGAGTTAAGGCAACAAAGGGGGAGTTGGCATTGCTGTGCCACTGATTGAGGGTGCTTTGGGATCCAGGGTTGCTACAGGTCTACATGCAGCTGGGAGATGTCGGCCTGCTTCTCCCCATCAAACACAATCCTGAGCACGGCCCTGTGAATATTGACCTGTCTGTAGAAGCTCTGGTACACTGTTGCTGCTATCAGGAAAACAACAACCCCAAACAGCTGAAAATGCCTTTTGAATGCAGGTGCCCCTGCAAAATGCCAGATCAATATCAAGACCAGAGTGCAGCAGGGCTAGCAGGTTCCCATGAGATAACTTATGACTCAGAAATTAAGTTTCTCCTCTCTGTGTGGCGGTAATATTTAATGGCTGCACCGCCCAATCAGTTGATTAGGGTCATATTGTTATATGGACTTCCTGGCATTCGGGCTCTTTTTGCTCAGGATTTCAGTTGTCTCCTTGAGGACGAAATTGTATGGTAGGACTTTACAGGCCTTGGAGATTTTAATTTTCACCTAGTGGCCCATGATGACCCAGTCACTGCAGCTCTTCTACAAATTATGACTGCATTGGGTATGTGTCCAACAATTCTTAATTAAGCACTACATCCACACCTCCCCTTCCTTGGTCAAAACATAGGGCCCCATTATGATGTCGGGCGGATCGCCACCGCCATGGTGGCGGTGGCGATCCGCCCGACAGAAATGCCCGCCCGCCACCCATTTCCCCCCCGCCACATTACAATGGCGGGGGGGACCGCAGCGGGGTGAAACACCGCCCGCCACTTTTCCGCCCCGGTCGCCTTGCGGCCGGGGCGGAAAATGAGTAACATGCAGGCGGTGTCTGTCAGACACCGCCCGCAATATTACTATGTGCATAATTCAATGCCTTTCCGTGGCGGCAATGCCGGCACGGAAAGGCATGCGGTGTTCACTCTGGGGGGCCCATGTGGGCCCCCAGAGTGACGGCCATAGGGGGGTGGCACACGGGGGGTACCTGTGGTAACCCCCTTCATTTGCATATGCAAAGCGGCAGGCACCGCGTGGTGCCTGCCGCTTTGTATATGCAAATGCTAAAATGCATTTTTAGCATTGTGGCGGGCTGTGCAGAGTGCACCGGCCGCCACAATGCTAAAAATGAAGGATGTGCCCGCCACTGTGGCGGGCGCATCCTAATGCCAATATCGGGACCCCAGCCCTTTAGGCGGGCGGTCCCGATCTCCGTTAGGGTGGCGGGCGGACTTATTCCGCCCGCCATCCTAATGGACCCCATAGTGTCTCTTCTTTAAAATCTCCTGCAGCCAGGTTGGTCTTGTATTTTCATGCAGTCCATCCAGAACCATTTCTCGTGCTTGGCATAGGCTTCATGCAAACAGGTTCTCACAATTTCTGACTGAAACTTTCTCAGGCTTACCAAATGATCTTGACAGTGTTGTTGACAATTACGCTCACTGGTTAGAGACCACATCTTTAGCTTTACTACTTGCAAGAAGGTTAAGATCAAGAGTCACCGTACTACCGATCCTTAGTTGTCCGAGGAAGAAAGAACCGTGAAACAGGCCTGCAGAAGGCAAGAGGATGCTGGTGCAAAACCTACTGCGACAGTGAAAAAGACAAATATAAGATCTTACTGTCCAGATATGGGGCATCGATCCGCAAGGCAAAATGGGCATATTTCACTACCAAGATAGAGCTTGCAACAAACTCCTCTAAGGAATTATTTTCCACGGTTAAAAAATCACCTCTGCCACTGCACCTCTACCCAAAGATTGTAGTCAATCCTTCTGCAACTCAGTGGCCAGTTCCTTATGTCTTAAGGTAGAGGACGTTTCAATACCTTTTCATCTCTTTCTTCTGTGCCTTCTGTGGACAAATCTTCGCAATTGGCTACTAGCTTAGGCCTTGAATTCAGTTCCCTTTCTCTGCCTTCCATCATTGAAGTTTTCAAGTTGCTTAAGGCCTTCAGATCAGGTTCACCAGAATAATTGTGGCCAGCTTAGCAGCCAAAATTATTGAAACCAAGTTGACTGAGCTATTTCAGCTTATGTGCATATCAGGTTCCTCTCTGTCAGCTTGAAAGAAAGCAGTTGTGCTGCCTCTTATCAAAAAGCCCTCTGTAGACCCAGATAACCTAAACAGATATCGGCCCATTTCCTGTTTTTGATTGCCAGTCAATCAATCAATCAATAAAAGACTTTACTTCTGTTTTGTACAAACCATAAAAGGTCATATACAGTGATAAAACAAATTAAAACACATGATTGTAAACACATGTCAGATAAAGTGCCAAAGGTGCAGGAATGTGCTATCGTCCGTACAATGGAATCAAGAAAGTAAATAATTCATCACAGGGGACCATTACCGGTCCATACAAATTCTTAGCTTCACAGTCAATTTTAAAAATTCAGTAATTTGGAGAAGACTGTCACTATGCAAAAGTTGCAAATATATTAATGCCGGTCTGATCTGAGTAAAATTACGTTTTTTTAAAAGGGTAACCAGATAGCGCTTGCGTGGGTATTCATAAAACCTACATAAAAACATAAAATGCAGCATATCCTGCGAAAACATTCCGTCGCAGCCGCAGAGTGCTGCAAATTTATTAAAAATATCAGTCTTTGGCCTAATCAGCAGATGATGAAAGAGATTTAACCTAAACCTTGTTAGCAGGAACTTTTCATGAGAGGTCAGTGAGCCCAACAAATACACCTCTGTAGTTTCACACGTTTTCAGCATGACAGATTTTCTCACACTTTGTTTCTGGAGCTCCACACCTTCCCTCTGGGTCTTCCTGTCCATAAGGAAGGCCTGTTTAGTTAATTCCAGATCCCCTTTTACAATCTGACTTGGGTGTTCAAACAGATCCAGACGGCCAAGCCTGGCAAAGCTGGATTTCAGGTATTTTATCCATGGAGTGCCTATTGCCTTATCCTGGATCAGATAATCCCTCACAATCAGATGTGTCAGAGGTATATCTTGATTCAACCACAGTTTTAACCAACAGGTCAACGGGCGTAAGGAAAAAGTGTCACTTAGATATTGTGTCCCTAGCAGTTGCCACTGATTTTCCATTATAAAGTTTCAACATGGCACTGCTAGTTTTTTCCCAGTTTCGATGCAAAGTTAAAAATCGAAGCATTAACCCTGACCAGTTCCCCTTTCTTTTTTGCAGGATGAGGACCCCAGTTAAGTTTAGTATCAAAAAGAACCCCAAGATACGAGAACATTTTTGATATGGGGATTATTACTTCATTAATTTTAAATGAAAAGTTCCTTCTTGGTTGTTGGCCAACTTGCATAACAAATGATTTTGAATTGTTGACCAAAAGGTCTCTTTCCGTCATAAACAGTTTAAAAGCATTAAAGAGAGCCTGAAGACCCCTCTCAGTTCTGCGTGAATAAGTACTGGAATTCCCCGCCTGCCGACTCTGGGGCAGTCAGCCGGTACATTCTGCAAAATGCTATCTAGCTCATTAATATAAAAATTAAAAAGGAAGGGGGCCAAGATACATCCTTGGCGGACAACCTTTCTAATGTCAAAATTATTTGTTGTACTCGGATCTTGAGAATATCTCACATTTGCTCTAGTATTGCTATGTAGATCAACAAGAAAATTAACAATTCCACTATTTACACCCTTCACCCTCATGGACTGCCACAACTTTCCTCTGTTTACACAGTCAAAAGCTGAGGACAAGTCCATGAAGGCGAGGTGGATGGTACCCCTTTGAGCAACAGTGTACTTACTTAATATTAAAAAGAGGTTAAGGCACTGAGTTATTGTTGAACGGACACTGCAGAAACCATACTGGGAGATGGACATGATGTTCTTTTCCATTACCCAGTCTGAAAGTCTCTGCAGTAGGATTCTTCCTACTATTTTAACCATAGAGTCTATCAGTGAAATAGGTCTATAACAATATGGGCTACCTTTATCCCCCTTCTTGTAAACCAGGACAAACGTAGAGATCCCCCATGATTGTGGACAACCATTTTTCACAGCAGCATTAAAAACAGACTCTAATATGGTTGCCCAAAATTTTGGCTCAGACTTAAATAAGTCTGGAGGAATCCCATTGGGACTGGAAGCTTTCCCTGCTGTTAGTCCTACAATACCCTGAGTAACCTCACCTCTATCAAAACTAATTATTTCACCATTATTCAAGGGGCAGGGTTGGATGTTTCATCCAACGAGCAGCAATATAGTTGCTTAAAGTGTGCTTCCCACTCCTCCTTTGGTATGTGGCATTCCAAACCGTTACCCGGCTCCTGGACCAGGAAAGGTTTCTTCATTACCGACCAGAATCTGAAGCTACACCGCAAGGTAGAGGGATCAAGGATCTCACTCCATGCCTCTTCTCTTAGGGATTCCTTATGTTTGGCAATGGTAGATTTGTATTCTTTTCGACACAGCTGAACTGTCGCCTTTATTCTTGGTTTAGCTACCATTGAAACCTTAGATTTACTTGCTGCTTTAGAGCAATTGTGGTTAAACAATTTCGGTCCCACATTCTCTAAATTCTTTGCTGGAGCCGACATCAGCTGGGAGACCTTATCAGATAAACTTTGGAAGGCACTGAGGACCTTACTTGACTGCTACCCTTCTTGAGTGCAAACCATAATTTCATCTGCACAAATGGCTTTAATGTCTTTATACAGCAGATCTGGGCTGATCTTCGACCATCTTAGTCGGCGTCTCCCATCAGTTGTGCTCACCCGACCAGTGATATGATTCGGTCCTTCTTTAGCTATCCATGGACCCCTCAGGTGAACAGTGAGCGGGTTATGATCACTAAATTCATTTGGGTACAATACTAAAAGACACTAGAAAACACTTAGCAGATGCTCAAAATACACCAAAACATCTGCTGAAAAGAAATGATCTCCCAAACTTAGATACCACTATGCTACTAGAGAAAAAGTACGGCTAGCAAACAAACAGATAAACCTTTGAGGAACCTGAAAACTAAAACCACGATTTGTTGGTCCGTTGACAATAACAAATCCTTAATTCTGTCACAGTCAAACTAGAAATACCACTGACTATGAGAGGCCATTCCGTTTTCCACATCTTCTAATTAAAGCCATGTCATCCTAAATCAAGACTACAGAACCTTCCCAACCGATCAACATTGACAGAGTTTTAAATCATTGTGTATGGTCCATAAGTCATTGCACGTGTCCTACCCCTTGAGGCTAAAGACCATGTTCAAATGGCATTCCACCAGCCGTTTACTTCACTCCTCATTTCAGAGGCAACAATTGGTACCAAGAACCAAGAAGAAGAAGGGGGTAGGATAAGGCATTCTCAGTGGCAAAGAATAAGCTCTGGAATTCCCTACCCCTGGCACTTAGATCTATCTCTCTTCTGCTCCCATTCAGAAAAGCCCTTAAGAAGACCTGGCTGTTTACAGATAAACGGTGAGCTGAAGTTCTCTCACTCTGTTTCTGGACTCCATGTTATTTAGACCTCTCTCTAGCGCCTTGATGCCTTCGGGTGACTGCTGCGCTTAATAAATATCAAAATTAAATCTAAAGCAGAGAGCAGGAATTTGAAGTGAAACAAGCTCATGATTCAAAATCACTTGAGGGCACGTTCATATTGGGTCTATTAGAAAGGGTATGGGCACGAAAAGCAGTCAAAGGAACTTGCCTCTCACCTCCTTCATGCCCCTCGGTTAGTCGCAAAATTCCATCACACCCACTCAACCAAGCCTAAAACATTGCCGACATTGCAAATCTTGTGAGGGTTACCGGCAGGATGCACCAGGCCCTGAAGTCCATTCCCCTACTTATGGCCTGCTTTGGACAAGGTCCCTGGGGGCCAGGAGGCAAAAACAAACCTTCATTACATGCACTCCCAATACAAACATGCCCAGATACATGCACAACAAAAGCTCACCCAATCACACCACATACACAACCACTCATATTGCAGGCACATCCATTCACATTGTAGATACGCCACCTATACTACGTACTTGGCGATGCGACAGCAAACAGCGAACAGCTTCGGCAGCAGCACGCTTCTTCGGCCCTGCAATGGCACCTGCTGCGGCGGTGACACGATTCTCCCCGTTGTGTTTCGCTTCCAGCTCCCAGCGACAAACAGTCTCTAGAGGTCCTAAACAGCTGCATGCACCTCTCTGTATGTTAGAAACCCCAGCAAGGAAATTCAGGGGGAGCTGATGAAGAAGTCTTTGTGTCCCTGAGACTTCAGACAGGAGGCAAGCTCATTTCAAGCCCTTGGGGATCTTCCTCAAGATGACAAAGCAAACAGTAAAGTCCTTGCTCCTTTCCTTGGCAACAAATAACCACTGCAGACCAACCCCAGACAGCAAACAGCACAGGCGCAGTACTCCTGCTTCAGCTTCTCTGGTTTCTTCAAATAGACAACAGGATGTGGGAGCACACCTCTGACCTCTCAGGCAAGGTTCGCCCCTGGCATTCTGGCAAATGCAGTCTCTTGTAGCTCGCTCCGATATTTTCGAGTATATCGCCAAGTTGACGCAGATAGTGCTGATCTCTATACACGTGTTTCTGGTTTATTAACCGTCATCAGTAGAGAATATAGTCTTGTATTTTGGGGTTTGCTGAGCAGGCTGCCAGAAACATGTGTCTAAAGATCAGCACTATCTGCGCCAACTGTGGCGAAACACTCGAACACTCTTGAAGCAAGCAAGTAACTGAAACGGCATTTACCACAATGCCAGGGGTGAACCGTGCTGGGAAGTGAAGCTGTGTGCTCCCACCCCTGTTCCCGTTTAATAGTACTCCTGTGAGTCATTGAGCTGATGAGCTCGTGGATGAAGCACCCGCATGGCATGCCAGTGAGAGGTACCTGACCTGAGAAAGATGTTGGCAGCCTACTTAGCAAACCTCAAATTTGACAGAATGTAATCTCTATTGATGACAGTTAAAGAACCAGAAACGGTGTCTAGAAATCAGCACTATCTGCTCCAACTGTGGCGAAACACTCGAACACTCTTGAAGCAAGCAAGTAACTGAAACTGTTTTTACCACAATGCCAGGGGTGAACCTTGCTGGAAGGTGAAGCGGTGTGCTCCTACCCCTGTTCCTCTTTAATAGTACTCCCGTGAGTCATTGAGCTGACGAGCTCTTGGATGAAGCACCCACATGCCTGTGAGAGGTACTTGACCTGAGAAACATGTTGGCAGCTTACTCAGCAAACCCCAAATTTGAAAGACTGTAATCTCTATTGATGACATTTAAAGAACCAGAAACACATGTCTAGAGATCAGAACTATCTGCGCCAACCTTGGCAAAACACTCGAACACTCTTGAAGCATCCAAGTAACTAAAACTGTATTTACCACAATGCCAGGGGCAAACCTTGCTGGGAGGTGAAGCGGTGTGCTCCCATCGCTGTTCCTGTTTAATAGTACTCCCGTGAGTCATTGAGCTGACAAGCTCGTGGATGAAGCACCCACATGCCTGTGAGAGGTACCTGACCTGAGAAACAGGTTGGCAACTTACTCAGCAAACCCCAAATTTGAAAGACTGTTATCTCTATGGTGACGGTTAAAGAACCAGAAACACGCGTCTAGAGATCAGCACTATCTGCGCCAACTGTGGCGAAACACTCGAACACTCTTGAAGCAAGCAAGTAACTGAAACTGCATTTACCACATTGCCAGGGGCGAACCTTGCTTGGAGGTGAAGCGGGGTACTCCCACCCCTGTTCCTGTTTAATAGAACTCCTTTGAGTCATTGAGCTCAAGAGCTTGTGGATGAACCACCCACATGCCTGTGAGAAGTACGTGACCTGAGAAAGATGTTGGCAGCCTACTCAGCAAACCCCAAATTTGAAAGACTGCAATCTCTATTGATGATGGTTAAAGAACCAGAAACACGTATCTACAGATCAGCACTATCTGTGCCGACTGTGGTGAAACACTCGAACACTCTTGAAGCAAGCAAGTAACTGAAACTGTATTTACCACAATGCCAGGGGCGAACCTTGCTGAGAGGTGAAGCGGTGTGCTCCCACCCCGGTTTCTGTTTAATAGTACTCTTGTGAGTCATTGAGCTGACGAGCTCGTGGATGAAGCACCCCCAAGCCTGTGAGAGGTACTTGACCTGAGAAACATGTTGGCAGCCTACTCAGCAAACCCCAAATTTGCAAGACAGTAATCTCTATTGATGACGGTTAAAGAGCCAGAAACACGTGTCTAGAGATCAGCACTATCTGCGCCATCTGTGGCGAAACACTCGAACACTCTTGAAGCAAGCAAGTAACTGAAACTACATTTACCACATTGCCAGGGACGAACCTTGCTTGGAGGTGAAGTAGTGTGCTTCCACCCCTGTTCCTAATTAATAGTACTCCCTTGAGTCATTGAGCTCAAGAGCTTTTGGATGAAGCACCCGCATGCCTGTGAGAGGTACCTGACCTGAGAAAGATGTTGGCAGCCTACTCAGCAAACCCCAAATTTGAAAGACTGTAATCTCTATTGATGGCGGTTAAAGAACCAGAAACACGTGTCTAGAAATCAGCACTAACTGCGCAAACTGTGGCGAAACACTCAAACACTCTTGAAGCAAGCAAGTGACTGAAACTGCATTTACTACAATGCCAGGGGCGAACCTTGCTGGGAGGTGAAGCATTGTGCTCCCACCCCTGTTCCTTTTTAATAGTACTCCCGTGAGTCATTGAGCTGACAAGCTCGTGGATGAAGCACCCGCATGCCAGTGAGAGGTATCTGACCTGAGAAAGGAGTTGGCAGCCTACTCAGCAAACCCCAAATTTGAAAGACTGTAATCTCTATTGATGATGGTTAAAGAACCAGAAACACATGTCTAGAGTTCAGCACTATCTGCGCCAACTGTAGCGAAACACTCGAACACTCTTAAAGCAAGCAAGTAACTGAAACTGCATTTACCACAATGCCAGGGGCGAACCTTGCGGGGAGGTGAAGCGGTGTACTCCCACCCCTGTTCCTGTTTAATAGTACTCCCATGAGTCATTGAGCTGACGAGCTCGTGGATGAAGCACCCGCATGCCTGTGAGAGGTACCAGACCTGAGGAAGTTGTTGGCAGCCTACTCAGCAAACCCCAAATTTGAAAGACTGTAATCTCTATTGATGACAGTTAAAGAACCAGAAACACGTGTCTAGAGATCAGCACTATCTGCGCCAACTGTGGCGAAACACTTGAACACTCTTGAAGCAAGTAAGTAACTGGAACTGCATTTACCACAATGCCAGGGGCGAACCTTGCTGGGAGTTTAAGCGGTTTGCTCCCACCCCAGTTCCTGTTTAATAGTACTCCCGTGAGTCATTGAGCTGACGAGCTCGTGGATGTAGCACCCGCATGCCTCTGAGAGGTACCTGACTCGAGAAAGATGTTAGCAGCCTACTCAGCAAACCCCAAATTTGAAAAACTGTAATCTCTAATAATGACGGTTTAACATCCCGAAACACGTGTCTAGAGATCAGCACTATCGGCGCCAACTGTGGCAATACACTTGAACACTCTTGAAGCAAGCAAGTAACTGAAACTGCATTTACCACAATGCCAGGGGCGAACCTTGAGGGGAAGTGAAGCTGTGTGCTCCCACCCGTGTTCCTATTTAATAGTACTCCCGTGAGTCATTGAGCTGACAAGCTCGTGGATGAAGCACCTGCAAGCCTCTGAGAGGTACCTGACCTGAGAAAGATGTTGACAGCCTACTCAGCATACCCCAAATTTGAAAGACTATAATCTCTATTGATGACAGTTAAAGAACCAGAAACACGTGTCTAGAGATCAGAACTATCGGCGCCAACTGTGGCAAACCTTGCTGGGAGGTGAAGCAGTGTCCTCCCACCCCTGTTTCTTCTTCTTCTCTGGTTTCTTCTCCTTGGCAAAGGTTCCTCTTGATTTCCCAGAAGTGATGTAAAGTTCAGGGGTTTCAGCTCTCATATTTATACCCCAAAAGTCTTTGTGGTCTATGTGTGAGGGGTCCTAGACCCAGTCCTTACCAGTTCTGGGTGCACTCTGCCAGTGCACAACTTCTTCCTCTGTCAGTGTGGGCCCGGGTCATCAGACGCACCACAGGAGGTGAAGCCAGCATTGTGGAAGGCAGGCGCAGCAGTATTCAGGCCCAGGTGCTACTCCTCCCACCACTCGAAATGCAGATAAGTCTAGTCAGCCTAGTGCTGACTCACCAAGATTCCTGGTGCCACCCCAGCCCCTGTCACTCACAAACTAGACATGGAATACACAAACCTAGCAGAGGCATGCTGGATGGTTAGGCAAGAAAATACCTACTTTCTAAAAGTGGTATTTTCAAACATAGAATGTAAAAATCACCCTCACTAAAAGATGTATTTTAACATTCTGAGTTCAGGCATACTAAGCTCGAATTTCTACCTGGTTCCCTGAGTCAGTTAGAATTATAAGATGTTATAATCAAACTGCCCATTCTGGCCCATAGGAACAGGGAGCCTTGCAATAGTGAAAAACGGAATTCGCTGTCATTCACTATTAGCACATGCCACACACATCAGGGCATGTCCTACCTTTTACCTACAATGCACCCTGCCAATTGGGGCACCTTGGCCTACCTTAGGGGTGACTAACATGTAGAAAAGGGAAGGTTTAGGGACATGCAAGGGTGTGCACTTGCCAAGTCGACATGGCAGTCCCAGACTGCACTCAGGCTCTGCATTGGCAGTCCTGAGCCATATTTTACAAGCTGCTTCATTGGGTGGCACATTCAGTGCGGCATGCCCACCAGCAGCATTTGATTTACAGGCCCTGGGCACACATGGTGCACCGTACTAGGGTCTGACAAGTAAATCAAGTAATCCAATCATGGAGTCACTAATCCATTAGAACAATTTATAATAGAGGGAATATGCACTTTAGCCCTGATCAGCAGTGGTAAAGTGCCCAGAGTCATAAAATCACCAACAACAGGTCAGATAAAATACAGGAGCAAGGCAAAAAGTTCAGGGATGACCCTGCAAAAAGGGCCAAGTCCAACAACCCCTTATTATGCCACCCTCCAGATGGAGGGGGCATGAGCCTCTTCCTAATTGGCTGAGTCCCACCATCCTTGAGATGGAGGGGAATGAGATGTGCTTCACCTGGCCTCCCCCACCTGAGTGGTGGGGCTGGAAAAGATGGGCACACCTCTCTTCCTAGCTTGGTTTTCCCACTGATTCTCCCACCCAAAGTGGGGGCCAGAACCGGTGGGAGCCAGTTGCTGGGGGCAGCAAAAAGCAGGGACAACTTGCAAAGGTGGCAGGCCTTTGAAGTTTCCCCATTCGTGGACCCAGCCCATCCTGGGGGAGGAAGCATGACACCTCTGCTCAGGATGGGCATTGTTTCTGGACACAGAGAGCAGAAGCTTTCTACTGAGGGGTCTAAAATCCTGTCTGGTGGTGGCAAATTGAGGGCAGCCATTCAGGAACTACACTAGGGCTGGTCAATTTTCCAAGAACGGGCTTACACACTGTAGGAGTACTGGGCTCTTGCCACTGTATCCTCACATTAGGGCTAGTGCACCCTGCTAGAGGAGTGACTTACCTAGGCCTCAAGCAGTGGTTTGCAGGCATGACATGCAGGCATGGCACACAAGATGTGTGCCATGCCGACTCTTCAATTTTCTCTGCACCAAAACACACAGCGTGCACTGGCTGTGCTTTGCTGTTAAAAGTACAGTGCCTCTACGGGTGGTACAATAGGTTTTGCAGCCCTTAGAGGCATTCTCTGGTCACAGTGCCCTTGGTACCCATGGTGCATTTTACAAGGGACTTACCTGTGGCCAGAGAGGTGCCAATTGTGGGTACAAAGGTACAGGTTTGGGAAAGAACACAGGCCCGGGGAACCTGATTGGCAGGGACACATGGCACTTCAAGTCAGGTTGCATCAGATGTCGGACAAAAAGTGGGGGGTATCCATGCAAAAAGGAACACTTTCAAACATTCACACCAAGTGTAAGTTATGTGGCGGAATGAAACATCACAGTTAAAATGCTCGGGTGGCCAACTGCATTAATGCTCTGACTGGTTTGCTATTGATTTATGGTTTCATCACGGCATATGAATATGCTTTAGCATGATAAGGCTGCCCCATTTATCTCTCTGCTTTGGAAACTAACCGTAAAACTGAAATCAAGCGCAGACAAACTGTATATTTTCAGTGCCATGTATAATTAGATTTTTTTTTATTATTTCGAGGTATGACATCCCTTTCATTTCTCTGTTAGCGTATTTCTAGGAACGCTGGATCATGACTTGGTGAACAGATGTTTGCATTCGAATTTCTGGGTGCATGCCTTTCTTTGTGTGTGGGTATCTCTAAATGCAGTAATAGTAAGTGCATACAGAGCAATGATTAAAGTGTTGTGAGAGTCGATACCTCAATATGAGCACATTTAGGTTTGTCTGGATCTAGAAATGCTGGCAATAAACCTGTATGTGCGAGCTTCTCTTGACCAGACTCAGGGGCCGATTATGATCGCGGACGGACTTGCGTCCGTCCGCGATCACTGAGGAGGAGGGGACGTCCGCATGGGCTGCCGAGTCCCCTCCTGTGCGATTAGGATGTGACCGCCACCCTGTCGGTCACATCCTCTATTTTTAACATTGCGGCAGGTGCGGCTTCAAGCTGCACCCGCGGCAATGTCAAAAATGCAGTCATTGCATTTGCATGCAGAAAGAGGCAGGCACCGCGCGGTGCCTGCCGCTTTCTGCATACAAATGCAGGGGGGTACCATAGGTACCCCCCCATGTGCACCCCCTACCCCCCCTTCACCTAGGGGGCCCGCAACGGGCCCCCGCAGTGAAGATCCGTATTCTTTTCCACGGCGGAAAACCCACCGCGGATACGCATTTTTGACAGCCCATCCTAATGTGGCTGACGGTGTCTGAGAGACACCGTCACCATATTAGAGCTTTTCCGCCGCGGTTGTAAGCCAACTGCGGCGGAAAAGCTGCGGACGGAAACTAGGACCCACCAGCCATCCTAATGTGGCGGTGGGTCTTTGGTCAGTCCACTGCGGTTTTTCTGCATCCTCTGGGCCGGCGGTGGCTTCCGCCGGCCCCGAGGATGCGGAAAAAACGCAATCCTAATCTGCCCCTCGGTTTTGAGGTTTCATCTTCTTGCAGCGTGTGAAATCTCCAGTAGTAAAACACCAGCTCTTTGGTAAATCTGCGGGCCCTGTGACATGATGGGTCGGTAACTGTTGCTGCCGGCCCCATGGCCCTGAATTGGAAGGTCCTTGAGGCAGGTGGGTACCTTTCACCGCAACTCGCTCGTTCAGAATTATTCTTTGTTAAAGTAAAATCTAATTACTTTTTATCTTTAAAAAAGAAACCCTGTAAATCTTGATTTTCTCCATTGGCAAATGATCATCTATTGTTGACCTGTGATTGTGACTTTTTGAACCTGCTGCAAATTAATTAAACGTAAAATGAACCATCAAAGGCACCTGATATTTGGGATCCTAGACAAACTAATAGGAACCACGGGTGCCTTGTTGTTTTCTGCCACGTTCTTTTTGTCGTGTCTGCTTCTTTCAGGCAGTGTTATCATAAGTGTGCTCTGCAAATGTGTACCAGTTTATCGAATAGAATCGCACTTAAGGCAGGACGCAGCTTGCCAGTGCCAGATGGACAACTTCGCCAGAGGACTTGATTTTCGAAATCTTGCAAATGAGAGGAGATTGTATCGTTTACCACACAACATCCGCTCCGCCTCAGGAGCGTTATATTATTCTGGCCGTTTGCCAAGGAACGAGCATAGCAAAATTGTAATCTAATTACCGGGAGTTAAAGGTTAAAGATGATAAAACAAAATTAAAAAATGTAATTATGTTTTTATCGGAGCTCTGTGAAAATAGTGATTTAATTTACTTTCATCCTAATGGACCGTGTTTTTTCCACCCACTTGAAATAGCAACACAAAAGGTAGGGTAATGGAAGGGTGCACAACCCCCACCCCAAGAGAGTGGTGTTCTGTTTAAAGAAGGAGCCGGTGAAGGTATGTATTTGGGCGGAATGTTTTACTTCCAGAATCTCCAGGAGACATTTCTCTCGAAGTGTCTGGAGTTATTGCAACACGCCGATGGCATCTGAGAGACTGGTATCCAAAATCAATCACAGATAATCGGGCAGTTTGGGGGCAAAGGTCGTATGACAGTCCTACCAAGGCGGGGATATACCAGTCTCAAATTACACACTGGCTGTACAGTAGGGGTGACCAACGTAGGTCCAGGAGGCTCGTTCGCCATTGTGTTTAAATGTATCTTGTGTGGACCTCCTGAGAGTCGAACATGCGCCTGATCTCCAACTGGGAAGGATTGGAGCACATGACATACCATGGGACCTGCACTAGGAACCTTCCAACCGCCAGTACATCTTGAAGAGACAATCATGGGCGCAGCTACCAACAGTGCAGAAGGTGCAATGCTACTGGAAGCCAGAAAACGAATGGCCCACTGCACCCCAAAGTGAGCTGTTTAATACTGCCATACCATGGTATGGGGATCTTTTTCCTTCCGGGAATTGGGGCCCATTTGCTGCACCACTGCAAATGATGGCTGGAGAAAGCAGCAATGCAGCCCTGCACAGTGCAAACATTTCTTTAGGGTGGGTTTTACATGTAGCTTATAAACATACAACGGGTTGTGCTTTGCAATATGTGACAACAGAGTGTAGCGGTGAAATGCATATTGTGGGATGGGCTTACAGGCGCAGCAGATGTAGTTTGAGTAATGAATCTTGTAATAGCTTAATATTATAGTTGTGCTGTAAACAGTGCATGGAGGAAGAGCATAATTAACCAAGAAAAGGTTAAAACATTACATGCTGTGACTGGAACTGTGGTCTGAAGGACTCAATCAATTAATGAGGGTGTTTAAAGCACGCTACTCACCCATAAGGGTCTCATGGCGCTGGGGGGGATGGGAGGGTGGTGCAGCTCCGGTTCAGCCAAAGAACCAGGTATTAAAGCTCTTTATGAAGGTGTGCAGATTAGGGGAGCATCTGATGTTGACTGGGAGCTTGTTCCCGGCTTTGGTCGCGATGTAGGAGAAGGGTCTTCCACCCTCTCTGGTTCTGCGGAAAGGCTGGGCTTCTGCCAGGGCAAGGTCGGCGGAGCGGAGGTTCCCTTTGGGTAGGTGGAAGGAGACTCTTTCGTTGAGGTATTTGGGTCTGATGGTGTTGAGGGATTTGTAGACATGGGTGAGTAGCTTGAAGGTTACTCTCTTCTCAATGGGGAGCCAGTAGAGGTCTCACAGGTGTAGGGTGATATGCTCATGTCGTGGAATGCAGAGGACAATTCTGGCCGCAGTGTTCTGGATGGTCTGGAGTTTTCTTAGCTGGGATTTGTTGATTCCAGCGTAGAGGGAAGCACAGCACGCAAGCACCATTTACAGCATGCAATGATGCACAGGGGTCTATTGTAGGTGAGTGAGCACTAAAGGCTGTAGCCCTGATTACAACCTAGCCTGTATGAACACTGATTAGGAATTCAACAGTCACGTTCTCTGAGGTAAGCAGGCACCCTCAGCTTATCAGTTATTTAATGCTAGGAAGGCTCTGTCATTGGGACACCGTCCTATTCCAGGATACTCAATTAACAACCCAATGCATATTGGAAGTTGTAGTTTTGATTTACAGTAACTCAAATTGGAATACAAGTATCATAGTACAATGAGTTGCAATTTTGATTTACAGTAACTCTAAGTGGAATACAAGTACCATAGTGCATTGCTTTGAAAAAGCAAATGAAGGAAAGTAAAGCATGGTGTTCTAATGCCATGGGGCTCCATGGTAGTGAGAAAGGAGCTGTATGTTCAGAGTTATGCGATACTAGCTTTCTGTGCAGATCATTCAAGAAGAAAGAAAATGAGATGGGCCAAAGAACTCCTGGGAAATTATTTCTATCTTATTGTTCAGAAGATAGAACCCTTTAAGAACGTTTTTCGGTTCTTCCCCTCAGAAAAAAGACAAGAAAGAATAAACACCAGGTTCAACAGAGGAGAGAATATCCATGGAGAACGTCACCTTGCAGTATTCAACTGAACGAGCCTGTGAAGTAAATCAGATTTGTTTAAAAGGGGTCCAAGCTGGAGCCTTTTGATGAAAGGCTGCATGCACACTTGCAGACGCATTTCAGATGCAGGCTCAGGAGCCAACTAACCACGAGCTCAGAATCTAGTAGAGCTGAGAAGCGAGGCGCTTGCTAGCACAGTCGTTTTCAGTTTTTTATATTTGGATCACATTCAATGCAATACATGAAATAAATATTGATGCCCCAAGGACTGGGCGGATGCCAGTTACAATTGTAATGTGTGTAGAGTTTTCTGGGGGACAGTTAGAGACTGACAGAGTTTACAACCATATTTTCAATCAATATCGAAATACACGTCCTTATCAGCTTTTCCTGCCACCAATGTTATTAGATTATTTAATAGATTTTGGATAGTTCTGACATTGGCGCTGTAAAGTAATAATCAACTAGTGTTAATATTTGTCACGTGCATCCTATTTTGCCTTGGTGCAGGCTAGCTGCCATTGTAGCCTCAGTTCTGCTAGTGTGAGAAATGTGCTGGGTAATATCTACAAGCGTGTCTCTTTACGTGATTGTGAAGGATAGAAATATACTAGTCCTCATTTATGAGAAGTGTTGCACCCCTGCGTGAAAGCTGCGATGGGAAACTTCTCAGTGAACCCTCCTTGCGACATGATGGATGCGTCATATTTACTGTATGACGCATCATTTCGCAAGGAATGACAGATACGTCAGTATTACTGATGTATCTGTCAGGGCAAAAGTGACATATTGTTGGAAGTGTGCTTTTTACAAGGGTCAAGCCCCATGTGAAAGGTCCTGCGTGACCCTTACGCCATGAGGCTTTGATGCATTGGCGTCCTAGAAGTGGCGCAGTGAAATATCAGAGATTTCACTGCGCCACTACCACAACCCTGTCTTGCGGGAGAATGGCCACCCTGCATACATTACACCTGTATAATATAGCGCAGGGGTTTACGAAGTGACACATCTGCCTAGATGCATCACTTCCTAAATATGGGGCAACATGGCACATTTTTTATGCCACCACTGCGTCACTAAAAGTGACGCAATGGCGGAGTAAAAGTGACACAGGTCTTCTTAAATAAGGCCTACTGTGAGCAGTTGCTCCGAAGGGATATGGGTAGCGGCTCATTTATTACCCTTTCACTTCTTTACTTTTGAAAACTGAACAACCAGAGGCAGCAGGCCTACAGCCTACTGACACCACAACTTTATGACAGAACTAACTGACAGAACTAACTCGTTTAACACCTTGGCTGCTAGGCGTTTTCCCCTCCTGTGCTGGAAAATGCTTTAGTACATGATTCATGACGAGCTCAGCTCGTCATCAGCACAGCTCAACTGTGCATCATGACGAGCTCGTCATGAGCATCGAAAGGGTTAATACTAATATAGTTCACTTATTGCTTTCCACCGCAGCAGTAACTTTTGAATATATGATCAATGTGCATCTCAAAAACTTAGAATGATTTACACAAACAACCACAAACCCTTTCTACAGCAAGGAAAAAGCCTCTGAAGCTTTTGAAAAAACATTCCTGTTTGGTAGCGATGGCAGGGACAGCAACCAGCTCTTACCACGTCTGTCAGTGTTACAGCTAACGTGGCGCCTGGAGGTTAATATCAGAGCTCGGCCAAATTCGTTTGGGAATTTTTCAGGCTCTATTTTCTATCTTGAAAATCAATGGGAATCTAATTTAAGCTGCAAATGCCAGTCCCAATTCGTGAGAAAGCGGGAAAGGGAAAATCCTGCAAAATTGAATAGGTATACAAAACAGTGACGGATGGAATGCTTGAATTAATCTCAGACACTGGTAATCAGTCAGGCCTGCATCCCAATAAATTGGATTGATTGTGTTCTGGTTCACGGAGGACCTGGCTTGGCAGTTCGAGCTGGACTGTTCACACTGGAGCAGGGTCAACAATGATTTGCATGTAGCTTGATCCAAACTGAGGTGGCATTGTGTGCAATATAACTATGGATTGGGATGTGGCTCAAGTGATTACCAGTGGCTGAGATTAAATCACTGTTTTGTATACTTATTGTGGTGCCCTAAATAAAACAGGTATGCCCAGATGTGGGTAGCGTGCACACTGTGTCAGTGGAACCAAGCTGTACCTGGCTGACGAGCTCATAACTAGGGCAAAACCTGACCTGAGTTGCTTGTGTTCCAGTTCTGGGAGGGCCTGACTTGGCAGCTCGGGTTGAATTGTTCCTACTGGAGCAGGGTCAAGACTGATTTGCATATAGTTGGGTGCAAACTAAGGTGGCATGGTGTGCAAAATACCGATAGATTGGGATGCAGCCCCGGTGGTTACCAGTGGCTGAGATTAATTCAAGCATTCCATCCGTCAATGTTTTGTATACTTATCACAAAATTAAATAGAACATCATTTTGTACTGGCCAGACATGGAACGGTCAGATAGGCACTTCTGTGAAGTGAGGCCTTTTCCAGGCTGTTTTTAATTAGCAAAGAGCTCCTGCATGCACATGTCTCTGGTGAGAGGGAGCAGGCCACTGCTGCTACACCAGAGCCGCTTATTGACTATTTAAAATGCAGCACGTGCACAGTGTGGTCCCATGATAGCCTAGACGGTACACAGTCAAAATATCGAGTTTTAAATTTCAACCTACCAAAATATCGTGTTTGAAATTTTGAAGGTGCAGAATATCGATGTCAAGAATATCGCTGACAGAATATTGACCCTAAGGTAAGTAATATCGAAATTCTTTATATCGATGTAAGTAATATCGAAGTTAGTAATATCGATAGCATATATATCGATGTAACTAATTTCAATGACACTAATATCGATATTTGTATTATTTTTTTAGTTTTTTATTATGTATGTGTTATACGTTTTAGTTAAGTATTCAAAATAAATTATATTATATGTGTATTAATTTTATATATAAATACATTTATTTATAAGTAAATTATATGTTTTAGTACCGGAGCGGGTTGTGGGTTTATAGGGGAATAGGGTGTGAAGTAATTTAATTGTAATTAATAAAATATTTTTTTATGTATAATTTATATTGTCATTAATTATTAATTGGTAATTCATTATTTTAATTGATAAATTAATTATATAATTGGCAAATAATGTTAATTTTAATTAAATGTTATGTTTTAGTACCGGAGCTTGTTGTGAATTACCAATTATTAATTGGTAATTCATTATTTTAATTGATAAATTAATTATATAATTGGTAATTAATGTTAATTTTAATTAAATGTTATGTATTAGTACTGGAGCGGGTTGTGGGTTTATAGGGGAATATGGTGGGAAGTTATTTAATTGTAATTAATAAAATATTTATTTATGTATCATTTATTTTGTAATTATTCATTAATTGGCAAATATTTATTTTAATTGATGAATTAATTATTTAATTGGTACTTAATGTTAATTTTAATTAAATGTTATGTTGTAGTACCTGAGCGTGTTGTGGGTTTATAGGGGTATTGGGTGGAAAGTAATTTTATTGTAAATATTTAATTATTTATACATTTTTAGTTATGGATAATTAATGTATTAAATATTTATTAATTGGTAAATAATTATTTCAATAGATAATTATTTTTTAAATTGTCAATTAATATTTGTAATTTGTAAATAATTTTTAATAACTAGAAAAATTAATTAAATAATTGTTTAACATTTTTTCTAAAAATATTAATTTGTATAATGTATTTTAATTTTTAATATTGATTTAAATTAAAATAATATTTTATTGTTATGATAAATCATTTATTCTTTAATATATATTATTTGGTGAGTAATATTTAATAATTATTATTTATTGGTGTTTGTTGGTAATTTATAGTCAATACATTTTTCAAATGTAATTGGTTTTATTAAATATTAATTGTTTTTTATTGATGTTGATGTATTTGAAAAATTAATTATACATTATTTCAAATATAAACATTATTTAGAAGTATGTGAAAAAAAAAATCTATGTTATTAAAAGCTTTCCCTACTGTTGCACCCTTTGGGGTTGGAATAGTAGTTTTTCCCCCTACGCTATCCAAATCTTTCCCTACTGTTGCACCCTTTGGAGTTGGAATAGTAATTTTTCCCCCTACGCTATCCAAAGCTTTTCCTACTGTTGCACTCTCTGGAGTGGGAATAGTAATTTTTACCCGTACGCTATCCAACGCTTTCCCTACTGTTGCACTCACTGGAGTGGTAATAGTAATTTTTACCCACCCGCTATCCAACGCTTTCCCTACTGTTCCACTCTCTGGAGAGGGAATAGTAATTTTAACCCCTACACTATCCAACACTTTCCCTACTGTTGCACCCACTGGAGTGGGAATAGTAATTTTTACCCGTACGCTGTCCAACGCTTTCCCTACTGTTGCACTCACTGGAGGGGGAATAGTAATTTTTACCCACCCACTTTCCAACGTTTCCCTACTGTTGCAATCTCTGGAGTGGGAATAGTAATTTTACTCCCTACACTATCCAACACTTTCCCTACTGTTGCACCCTTTGGAGTTGGAATAGTAATTTTTACCCTTACGCTATCCAACACTTTCCCTACTGTTGCACTCACTGGAGTTGGAATAGTAATTTTTACCCGTACGCTATCCAACACTTTCCCTACTGTTGTACTCACTGGAGTGGGAATAGTAATTTTTACCCACCCGCTATCCAACGCTTTCCCTACTGTTGCACTCTCTGGAGTGGGAATAGTAATTTTACCCCCTACACTATCCAACGCTTTCCCTACTGTTGCACCCTTTGGAGTTGGAATAGTAATTTTTACCCTTACGCTATCCAACGCTTTCCCTAATGTTGCACTCATTGGAGTGGGAATAGTAATTTTTACCTACCCGCTATCCAACACTTTCCCTACTGTTGCACCCACTGGAGTGGGAATAATAATTTTTACCCGTAAGCTATCCAACGCTTTCCCTACTGTTGCACTCACTGGAGTGGAAATAGTCATTTTTACCCACCCGCTATCCAACACTTTCCCTACTGTTGCACTCTCTGGAGTGGGAATAGTAATTTTACTCCCTACACTATCCAACGCTTTCCCTACTGTTGCACCCTTTGGAGTTGGAATAGTAATTTTTACCCTTACGCTATCCAACGCTTTCCCTACTGTTGCACTCACTGGAGTTGGAATAGTAATTTTTACCCGTACGCTATCCAACACTTTTTCTACTGTTGCACTCACTGGAGTGGAAATAGAAATTTTTACCCACCTGCTATCTAACGCTTTCCCTACTGTTGCCCTCTCTGGAGTGGGAATAGTACTTTTTACCTATTTGCTATCCAACACTTTCCCTACTGTTGCACCCTATGGAGTTTGAATAGTAATTTTTATCCTTACGCTATACAATATAATTGATAATTATTTATGTATTTCATAATATTTTCATTATGTTACATAATGTTGTGTTTAATTAATTATTTTAATATTGAAAGTATATTTCATTGTTTTTATGTATTAAATATAAATATTTCTTATTATTTATGTTATTATTTTATGAGTGTTGATGTATTTGTAATTTATAGTATTTGTTAATATTTTTAAATTAATTAAAAAAATAATAAACATTATAATTAATTAAATATATATTACATATTGTATGTTTAATTTAATAAAATGTTTAACATTAAATATTTATTATTTATTCATTTTAAACATTCTAAAATATTTTTACAAAAGTTTAAATTATATAAAAGTATTATTTACTTTATATTTCTTTTTTTAATAATAAAAAACCGATATATTTAATTACAATATTTTTAACATCGATATTTTAGTTTCGATATTTTTGTACTTACCATGTTGTAGATAGGGTGTCGATATACTATCCTTCGATATTCCAACGTCGATATTTTTTCTGTCGATATCCTGTCTTTCGATATTCTGTCAGAGATTCAGCCTAGACCTGCCCCTTGGACCGAGCAATCACTTTAGTCACTAAACTCTTTTTTTGCCATTGAAGTGATGCTGTATGTTGTTGGCTGGCAGCTTAAGCATGTATGTTGTTGTCAGGGATAGAACACTCAGGGTAGAGGTAGGTGTGTAAAACAATTTACACAGCATGTTGTTGTCATGGATTGAACAGTGAGGGTGGGAGTGCGGTTGTAAAAGACGTATTTTCCAAAGATGGAGAAAGAGGGAAATAGAAACCAGGATCACCCTCCCTAAATTACCAGTGAATATAAAACCCTTGGAACCAAGGGTCAAGAGCCTAGCTTTTCAGTGACTAGTGTTCACAACACTCGCTGGAGTTGGAATCACTATGTTTTTGGAAGAAAGAAATGGATTTTTCTTTCTTGTGTCCCCTCACTCACCAGGGTTTCCCCACGGTGACATGCTTCATCATTATTAAGTGTATCATTATTAAGTGGCCATCCCAACCCTCTACGGACTGAGGCGTGCTGCGATTTGCGAACTACGTAGGAGCACTTTAAGTGATGGACTATGTGTGGTGCAAAAGGTGTTGTGAAGTGGAGTGGTATTATTAAAGTGGGTTAAAACTACCTACCTAGTGAGCTACAAATGATTTATTCTTGCTCCTGGGGGGTACACTGAAAACGGGTGGAATGCGAAGGATCCTACTGGCAATGAGTTAGGTGTACCTAGCAGTTTCTGTCAACATGTTTCGAGCTTCCCCAAGCTCTTCTTCAGGACTACACAGGGACCAGCCCTGTGTTCGCCACTCCTAAACGTGCTCAAGTGAGATTATTGTAAAAAAACAGATTACATTTAATGCTGCAATAATAAGACATGCATTAGTACATACGCAAAATAATGGTCACGTAGTATCTTAAAGAAAAAAGAAGAAAACACTTATATGGTATCAGCGACCCACTTACATCAAATCAGCGACCCACTACCACAAACAACTCGCCCACGTGGGAAACTCACATAGAAGCTCTCTATGTAGTGTTGCCTAGCGATAACAGTATAAACCCTAAATCAAGGGCCATCAACAATGTACCATGCTGCATGGAGCTACAGTGCCAACCACATGGCCAAAAAGAAATAACATCTGACATGGTTATGCACCTCATTCATAAAATGCAACCCGGATGGGCACCAGGCCCCAATGGTATTCCACCTATGGTATATAAGGGGACGGCTCGCAAATGGGCCACAATCATGGCTCTGTTATTTTGGGAGTACAGGTCGGGAAGACAGTAAAATGCATCTCTGACTCTTGGATGGCTACCTTTTAGTCCCAATACACAAAAAAGGCTTGTCATCCAACCCAGAAAATGACCGTATGATCGCTCTCTTAGATGTAGGTTGGAAGTGCTACGCCAGCATGCTATTACAAGAACTGATAACTTGGGGTGAAGCACGCAATCTGATCTTGTAAACGCAAACTGGCTTTCAAAAGGGATCTAACATTGAAGACAACTTGATCTGTATGTTCCATTGGATTGAAACAACACTTGAAAGGAAAGGGAGGGCACTGTATCTAGCATATTTTGATTTCAAACACCCTTTGATACCGTGGCCCGCCCGAGATTGTGGACGAAAGTAAAAGACTGGGGCATCGATAGCTCACTATTAAATGATCTGGTTGCCCTATACTCAGAAACCTGCGTCAAGATCAGAGTGTCTACTGACTGGTCTACAATGAAAAAAATAAAAAACAATAAAGGATTAAAGGAAGGATGCGTATTGGCCCATATGCTTTTTAACCTGTACTTGGCGGATTTACCTGATTATCTGGCTGACGCCCGTGCCTTCCCTCCCAAACTCGCCGGAACTAAAATCCAGTTGCTGCAATATGTGGACAATATCATATTACTCAACCAAACTCCGATCGGACTGCAGCGGCTCTTAACTGCATTGTAGTTATATTGTAAAGCATATAACCTGAAAATAAACACAACAGAAACAAAGGCGATGATAATCTCCGGACAAATGAAGAGAAGAGGATCATGGCTAGTTGATGGCAAATCTATTGAGATAGTATGTATCGATCATAAAGGAAGCCTGTCCCCCCATATTACCGTAATGCAAGGTCTGACACAATCGCTGGACGGGGCCTTTTGCAGAGCAAGGAAAGTAATGAGCTCACACGATCTTACTCCTCTAATTCAAGCAATGGGGGCTACATTTCTACCATGAGTGGCCCATGGTGCAATAGCCTTCAAAGAAAAGATGTCACTATGGCTGGACAGTGCCCAGTCTGCTTGCTTTCGTAAAGTTTTTGTCTTACCTACATCTACTTCCAAAGCGCAAATTCACACGGAATGTAATTTGACATCTCAAAAGTTGATACTCAAAACCCCTTGCATGCTCGTGATGGAACCATTCCGTCACGAGCCACGGTGGTGCTGTGCTGGTGACGGAATGGTTCCGTCACGGTTCGGCCGCCTCGCATGTGTGGCGCTAATTTTGAACCTGCGCTGAGCGTTCTATAAGGCGGACGGGGCCACGACGGAACCATTCCGTCACAAGCACAGCACCACCGCGGCTTGTGATGGAGTGGTTCCGTCACCAGCATGGTGGCGCCGTGCGGCCCTCCCTCCCCCATAGCGCCACGGCGGAATTACCGCTGTGGCCAAGGGGTTAAAGAAGTACATCCGGTTAATGATAATTAACCCTGGGACTTCTTAGCATCACTTTTTAACACACTCTATTGAAATACTTGAAGCTCATGAAATACGGTTTGCCCCTATACCCATACCAGCGGCAGCAAAACTTTTAACAAAACAAGCAAAGATAATGTCAAGGGGCAGTGATGCAACAACCTTAAAAAAGCGAAAGCACGGAAGCTGGTCATCAAAATTATAGAACAGCGGGAGCTTGCTCCAATGCCTGTCCTCTCCCTGAATGCCAGTAATGAAGTGTCAACTTATGAAGTTATAGTTCGGCTTGATTCCACTATTGGCATACAAGTAAGGCCAAGGGTACAAAGAAATGGTTAACCCTGGGCAAACCACTACGCTACGCTCACGTAGTTTGCGAAGTTTGCGCTACTTCACACTACGCGAAGTGCACGTAGCACAGTGCAAACACACGTAGTGTAGCGTAGTGCAGCACAAATTTTTTGTTGCTCGCGGTCCTCAACGTCAAGTTGGCAACCGCGAGCAAGCAAAATGACATCCCGGCGAGACCTTTTTCCTCGTTCGCGATCAGCAACATCAAGTTGACGATCGCGAGTGTGGAAAATAAACCTACCGGCGAGATTCTCAACGTGGGAAGGTCAGGTTTCTCATTGCGAGTGGTCACGCATGCTCGCGACCACTCGCAATAAGAAACTACCAGTCCGCATTCAGAAAGCTTCCGCATGAGTAAAAATCTACTCGAGCAGCAGAAAACTACAGCTCGCACTGTGCAAGATGCGGTTTTCAATGATTGCACAGTGCCGGATGCTTGTTCTCACTGTGCAATCATTGAAAACGGCATCTTGCACAGTGCAAACAGGGTACTACGCAGTTCCCGTAGAGCTTGCAGAGTGCGAAGTGCACTTCGCGTAGCTACACGTAGCACTACTTTGCGAACTACGCCCAGCCATAGAAATGGTAGTTACACAGTGCCGAGCAGGTGGGGGAGTAGAGGAATCATTAAATCACATATTGGGTATCTATGAGGTACTACGCCCCTTGAGAATTTATTGGCTCCACCCCATTTGGCATATTTTAAACATTCGGACATGTCAGGCTGCCCTCGAAGAGTGTATGAAAAGCACTTCAGCACAGCTAGTGGCACGCTTTATGAAATTTCTGACTGCTGTAAAAGCCATACTGACTTCTGATAGAACCATAACATTTCAATGCTGTATTAATTGTTTTAATCCCTTATGTTTCTATCGCCGTCAATGTGATGTTTAAAATGTAATTTTTTTTAGAACATTAGGACGCCATACTCTATATACTCGGTATACCTTATCCTGAATCTAATCAAGCTTGATTGCAATGATTTTAATTGTGCTATAAAAAATTATCTATATATCTGTCGTTTGAAGTGACCTTATGGAGAGATAAGGAGGGATCTTGTAACAGAAGTAACAAAAAAGTGTGTAGATACGTCACAGTCACATTGACACCTGAGTTTGAGACAGTTCAGTTGTATACTGGTTCTTATGGGGAGCCTGAAGTTGTTTGAGCAGAAAGGATATGTCTTGCTTTTTGCTCTCTATTCGTTAGTCCCGGGCCTCAATTATTTCCAAATAACACAAAAGACGATATTAGGAAAGATATAATAGTATAGCAACAATGAATCTTTTGTCTGTAAATTGAATACATTTAAAGAGAAAAATAAATGTATTTCTGAGATTGTTAGAACAGACCAAAGCAGAGAGACGTGTGAGCGCGTGATCCAAGATGGCACCCCCCCCCCCAGTGAACTCTTCACCACGTTAGCCCGTTTTCAACAAATTCTGGACAAATATTACCCTGAAAAGTATTTCAAACCATTGGCAGCATTGTTTGAGGTCATTTACTAACCACTGTGTTTTTTTCCCAGCTCTACTGAACGCCGGAAGCTATTTTCTTTGATCCTGGTTTAGTCTCAGTCTCTGGGCTGGAGTAATACCTTGGAAAGGGGCGAGGTTTCAGCCTAGTCACTCCCACAGTTTTGCCTGCTGCACCAGCCTTTATTGAGAGTTTTCTCTTCATATTACCTCTTTCCTGTATGTTGTTTCCGGCATATTGGTCCTATTTGACTGCTAAAATTCATTGTAACCACTATTGAGACCAAAAATGTGCAAACTCAACATAATAAAAGGAAACAAAATAGTTCTCCTTCTCCTGCTAAATCTGAAGTGGTGGAATCTAGTGAACCTTCATTGACATTGCTACTTGATGAAATTCAGGCAATTTGCTCTAGCACTGAATTTATTGTGTAAATATATGGCTAATATGTTGATGAAAATATCTGACAATGCAATTAAAATTTAAGACAATAAAGTTAAAATTGATACTTTTTCACCTCTCGTAGAAAAAATCTCCTATGTCTACTCTTCATCTCGATTTGGAAAATCCCAAAAGGCAATATTTTAACCTGCATATTTTTAATTTACCTGAAGATGTAGAAGCCAGGTAATGGCTGCAGGTTATACTTGGAGAATTTGATACCTGGTCTTGTACGCATAACATTTCCTGAGAAATTTGAAATAGATAAAGTTCACAGGATTCCTTCTCACCGGAATCCACATCATACCAAGCCAAGACAAATGATATTTAAAGTTTTGTGTCATCAACATTTAGTCTTGATAAGGAAAGCAGCATGAGCAATTACTTCCCTAATGGTAAATGGTAATACCAATTTTATACACCAATACTTTGCTAAGGAAACTGTTAACCCCTTCCATGCTTACGACGAGCCCAGCTCGTCATGAGTGACATTGGAGCTGTGTTCATGAAGAGCTGGGCTCGTCATAATGGCCGCGGCACTCCCATGCGCAATTGATTCCCTGCCTGTGTGAGAGAATCAATCAGTGGGGGGAGTTGTGATGGGCCCAGCTCGTCATGAGCACAGCTCCACTGTGCCTCATGACAAACTGGGCTTGTCACGAGCACCGCGGCACCGCGGCCCCCCTCCGCCTGCGCCATGGGGGAATTACCCCCACGGCAAAGGGGTTAAGATTTGCAAGAAATTCGCAGACATTAGTCCATGGTTACGAAGTCTTGGTTTTAGATATGGTCTTTTTGTTCCTTCGGCAATGCGAATCTGGAAAGATAGTTTTTTCAAAATCCTTTCAGCGCCCTGAAGACCTACGCATATTTTTGGATCAGCAGTCACAGCTTTCTATGGATACGCATCAGTCTGCGACTTGAAAATTAATTCATTATTTCTTCTGGCTAATCTAACTATTTATTTCCTCAAAGGGCTCTAATGGTTCGGCCATGCTTGAAAAGCATGTGTGCATTTCAAAATTGTTATTATTGTTTAAATTTTTTCCTTTTACTATTTTTGTATGTCTCTTTATTTTCCTTTTATCCCTATGGTCTTTCTCTAGAACTACTGTTTTTCTTATTTTGCTTAAAACTTTACCTTTTCTTCTCCTGTGTTTTTTTCCTACTTACCTATGCCTTTTGCTCACATTATTAAAATTGTTTCCTTGAATGTTAAGGGTTTACGACATCCTGTAAAACGTACAAAAAATCTTAAAATATTTAGGTAGTTATAAAGTGGACATTTGTTTCATACAAGAGACATATATTGATGATAATGTTTTACATTTTATGAAAAAAAGTGGGTTGATTCTATTATATCTTCTCCGGCTACCAGTAAAAAAATGGTGTTGCTATTCTTTTTGCAAAAAAGGTTGCATTGTCATTTATTAAGTAAATCTTCAGATGTGGAAGGTAGATATGTCACAGTGAAAGTTAAAATTCAAGATACAGTTATGTTTTTAATTAATGTGTATGCTCCAACAGTTGATTATCCTAATTTTTGGTCCATTTTAACTAATGAAGTTCTCTAGTTGGGTAGTGTCCCACTTATAGTTGGAGGTGATTTTAACCGTATACATGATCCTTTACTAGATAGATCTTCTCACACCAAATTTTGACCATTTAGAGCATTTTTTTTGTTTAAAATCTTTTTTTAAAACCACTAAATTGGTGGATATCTGGCAATTACATTATCCTACTTAAAAATGTTTCACCTTTTGGTTACTCCTAACATCTATAATATAAATATCTCTGATCATGCTTTCTATGGTAGTACAACTCAACTTAAACTTTAAAGCTCAACCCAGATGGCGCATGAATATTAACATTGTTTTGAATGAGCTAAATGAACCAAAAATGTTATCTGCACTTTAAGAATTCTTCCAACTTAACCCGGAGGGCTCTACATCTATGGTGAATTGATGGGATGCTTTTAAAGCCTATATTAGAGGGACTTCCATTTCTCTTATGGCACATGAAAACAAAAATTTCAATATACAAATGTAAGAATTGGACAAACAAATTGTAGAATGTGAGAGGCTTTTTATTACATCCAATGACCCCCAAATCAAAATAAAACTACAAAAGCTACAATATTAGTTTAACTTTCTTATTCTAAAGCCAAACTTAGTTTTAATGCTAACATATCTGGTTGACTTTTAGCAAACTATTTACGTATAAAAATAGATAAAACACAAATAAATTAAATTCATGCCCCTAATGGAAAAATTGCATTGTCTCAAACTGACATTGTTAATGAATTTCTAAATTATTACTCTACCCTATATAATAAACCACCACCTGATGATCTTCTGTTGTAATAAAGATTTTTCCTCAGGCAAGGTAAGTGAGAACGTCTTTATTCTGTCATCCACTCTCCGTACATGACAAGCTGTCTAACATTCCACTGTGAACTCTCAAGAGGAACGTACCAACAGGGTACAGGGGGCGGGGAGGAAGGAATGTACCAATGGGAAAGAAAGGAGAAAACAGCAGGGAGGATACAAATGAGGGGAAGGAGGAAGATTACAATACCTTCCTTGATTGATTATTTTTTATTTAAATGTGGATTACCTAAAGCTCCTCAGTTAACCAAAGATAATTTAGATTTACCTATTACTGAAGAACAAATTCAATTAGCTATTAAATTACTTAAATTAAATAAATCCCCAGGTCCTGATGGAATTTCAGCAACATTTTTAAAAAGAATTTAAGTTGCAACTTTTTCTCCATTTTGTAATTTCTTTTACCTCTTTTAGTAATACAGGATCTACTTCAGGTTCTTTCACTGAAGCTTTGATTGTAGTTATTCCTAAACCTAACAAAGACCCAACATTTGTTTCAAACTATCGCCCTATTTCCTTAATAAATCAGTATTGTAAACTTTATGCTAAAATACTTGCATCCAGACTGACCTCCGTATTGGATTCCCTTATAAATCCTGACCAATCTGCTTTCATGAAAAATGGATAATCTGTTAACAACACAAGAGTTTTACTACACGCTATTAAACAGGGGTCGACTCTATCCTTACTATCTGGAGTACTCGCATTGAATGCTGAAAACGCTTTTGATAAAGTCCTTTTGCAATTTCTATTTCATACTTTAACAGCATTTCATTTCAGTGATTTGTTTATTCGTATGATATCTGCTCTCTACTATACCCCTCTTTTATTTATTAATGGGCACATTTCCAATCATTTTCTCTTTTTATAGGTACTAGACAAGGTTGTCCACTATCCCCCTGCTATTTCTTCTTGTTATTGAACCTTTGATTGTGTCCATTAGAAAATGTCATGATATCACTGGTATTAATATTATTGAGGTCACCAATAAAACATTAGCATATGTAGATGATGTGCTTTTGTTTGCTAGTAATCCCGAATCCTCACTTCCTCCGTTATTCAGAATTATGGGTTCCTATTCCCTAATTTCTGGTTATATGTTAAACACAAATAAAACTGAATTTTGTCCTTCAAATCCTCCGATATGTTGCCCATAAAAGAAATAATTTGGCAAAGAGAAACGTTCAAGTACCTTGGCATTTTGTTCTCTTCGTCTATCAAAAAAACAATTACATTAAATTGTGTTTCTTTTTTTAATTATATTCAAGATAAATTATCTAAATGGTCTTAACTTCACCTGTCATGGTGGGAGAGAATAGACTCAATAAAAATGACAATAGTGCCAATTTCTTTTTATTTTCTACCACTGATTCCTAGTCAATTTCCTTTGAAGTTTTATAAAATTGGTGAGCAGCATCTTTCTAAGTTTCTTTGGATTAATAAGTCACCTCATATTGGCTATACAAAACTAAAAATGGCTAAATGTAATGAAGGATTTGGTTTACCAGACTTTTCAACTATCATAAAGCCTTTATCTTAAAATAAAGTTCTCTTTGGTTTAATCATTCTCACCTTAATAATTCTCCTACATGTTTACTTACAGAAAAAAGTTTGGTAATTTCGTTTCCATTGTTTGCCTTGTTAACCATGTCTAACAAGACAATTATATTAAATAAAGCTAATATATTGAAATTCACTATGTTACTATTAAATATTTTAGACTACATTTTTCAGTCTACTATTTCATATTCTGTAGATATGTCATTATGGTACAATCTATGTCTAAAACTTTCTCGAGCGGTTAAATTTAGGAATTTATGGATTAACGCCGGAATATTTTTCCTAAAAGATATTAATCATAGTAACACTTTTGTATCATTTGATGTATTACATGCAAAATTCCACTTACCTTCTTCTGATTTTTTTCAAATATGAACTTTTATGGAATTCTATTCTTGATTCCTTTCCTAATAATATTCCTTAAAATGCAAATTCAGCTTTAACAATGTTAAACAAACAGCTTTCTCTTCGTCTTATGCTGTTTCATTAATGTATAATAAACTGAATGTATTTCAAGGTAACAATATTGAGCTAATCTCAACATTCTGGAATAATGAACTCATAATTTCTATTTCATATGATACATGGAAAGAAATATGGCTGAATAATATTTCAGTATGGTTACTTGTTTCACTTTATCAAACAAATTCTTATATTTTCCTTAATTGCTTATTGTCCCCCTTGAAGATATTTCAGGCTAATCTTTCAACTTCGAATTGTTCGCACTGTTACTCACATACTGGTTCGTTAAAACATTTGCTTTTTGAATGTACATCTGTCTTTGAATTTTGGAAAGAAGTTTGGGATGTTATACAAAAAATATTCAATATCTCTGAAGACCTTTCATTTAATATGTTGATATGCAAATCTGTTGTCTCTCTGCAGAATTGTGTGACTGAGGGCCATATGTATCATTCAAATTCGCAATCTCAAAGGCCGAAATTCGCAGAATTTCGGCCTTGGGCGAATGCGATTTTGCTAAATGAAATGTATGATGGAAAACTGGTGCAAAATAAGGAAACCCAACATTTGCGATTCCTTATTTTGCAATTGCATTTAAGGAATCGCAAATTTTGCGATTCCTTAAATGCAATGTATGTAGCAAAAAAAAATAGCAAAATGCCCTTAAGGAATCGCAAATTACCACTGGTAAGTTGCGAATTCCTTGAAAAATGCACATTTTTGGATTTTTCAAAGTGCCATGTGACGCACATACATGCACTTATGGCATGTATGTGTGCCACATGTGCACCCATGCATATTTCAGGGGTGCAACAGGGTGTCCTTTGGACACCACTGCATCCTTCAAATTATTCTCAATTTTCGATTAGCAAATTGCGAATCGAAAATTGAGAATAACTTCCCATTCATTCCTATGGCCCTCCTGGTCCATAGAAATTAATAGGAAAGTATTCCTTAATTGCGATTCGCAATTTGCTAATAACAATTAAGGAATTCTAAGGAATCGCAAAAAAATGCAATTTTTTACATACATGCCCATTTGTGATTCTCAAATAGCGATTTCTTAAAAATCGCTATTTGAGAATCTCAAACGGGGATCTTGATACATATGGCCCTTAGATGGTAAACTTTTAAATTTTTTGTTATCAGCCGCTCTAAAGTCTATTACAACTTGTTGGAAAGATGCATCATTATTATCAGTAACATGCTTAGTAGTCATGGATTACTTTCACTAAAAGAGGTGCTAATCTATCTATGTCTGGTATTACTCATAATTGTCACTCATTATTTATTTCAGAAACCGTTTGATCGTTATTTATCTTCTTAGTTATATTCCCTTATATTTATTGCTTATATTATAAATTTCACATGTTCAATTTATAGTAACTCTAGTCAATTGTTTTTACGATATTACCTGCTTGTCTCTTTTTATTTTATGATTACTATTTTCAATATTATATTGTACCCGTTTAATATATCTGTATGTTCATCATAGATAAGTTTCCTATATGGGTACTATCTACGGTGCACTTTTTTGTAATGTTGTTGCTTCTTATTATAAAATTCAATAAAATACTTTGAACACAGAACAGACCAAAGCAGACAGTATTTTAATGCAAGAGACCCTCTTAACAGAAACCTGCACAGAAGTACCCCTGCATATTGCATATTATCAATTGCCACTGCACAGCATAACTTTATGGATACATTTGCGTACTTTTATAATGTATGTACCAGGCATGGAAGAAATTATGTCACTGTACAATAACTGGAGGTAAACGTATAGCATAAGTAAATACAGCATAATATATTATTGATGACTCTTGTAGTCTTGTTAGAGGTTAAGGCATAAAATCAGGTAGTGTTTGGCAAGAAGTGGCCTTGGGGATAATTTCTGCTTTACTGTATAGGCTGTGGGGTTTCAAACTGTGCTATGATAGAACCAGTCAAGGTAGGTCTAAGGAAAATACAAAAATCCTCTCTGTGTTTCCATCGCTAGTGTAACTTAGTTAGAGGCTTGTATTTTGTAGGAGTCATTCAGATTTGTGATAGAGGGCATGTTCTGGTTGTACCTTTTTTAAACATCAGAGATGCAACTTGGAGCTCGAGAAAGGATAACTGTATACATGGATGCTGAATAGATTATATTATTTCAGATAATGTACTCCCTGCCATACATTAAAAGGATATTGCAAGTGAGTGAGGAATTCCATGATCGTATAGTAGTAGTAATATGCCGTGCTTAATTTGTAAAACAAAGAAGTGCCAGGGCTCTCGTCGGGAGGCAACTACACCTTGCACCACACGTTGCCCCTACTAAGCTGCCAGTGATAGTAACAACACAAGTACTAACCTTTACTCTCCTACAAGTGTGACAATTCAGACTATTTCAGGCCCCCAAATCTATAAGAATGGCTTGGGTGGCAGGTAGTATTCATTTTAAATGCCGACCTGACAGTTCCCCTTATGGAAGGGGAATGGAAAAGGGCATTTGCATAGGTCCGGGAGGTTGCTAGAAAGGCTAGGTTTAAACATGCTCAGTTCTATTACTTACATCGTACATAATTGACCCCTCAGAGACTAGCTCGCTTTAACTCAGTGCGCCCTTCCACTGCTCCAGGTGCGGTTCAGACCCTGCCAATTTCCTGCACATGACGTGGACATGCATCAGGTTACAAAGGAACTGGCATCAAGATATTCAGAAAAACCGGGCAACCACAGTAGTCTGGATAGAGCAGATGGTTAGGCACTGCCTACGGGGGGTACTCCTGACACAAATAAAGGGAACACGCACCAGACATAAATTCGCCCTCCTAGGTCTAGTTTTGGCAAAAAGGCGCATTGCAATACACTGGGCTCAAAAACTCCCTCCAAAATGTGCTATGTGGCTATCAGATATGCGAGAGTGGGGGATGGCAGAAGAAAGTCGCCTAAAAATTGTATGCATGGATGAACATGCTGAACACAATTTGGAGTACTTTGGGGCAAATGCTGGACTCAAAACTTGAGTCAAAATTGGCTACTACACAGAGAACACAACCAGACACCTCTTTGTCACATACAGAGACAAGGGATAGCCCAGATACCCAAGCGCAGGAGAGTCTGATATTGGTAAGCTGTGGAGCCCCCTCCCACGCCGGTCACATAGCCCCTGAATTATGAGCGGTCACTCGGTCCCCGCGTAATGGATAATCAACGGTTTGGTATCCTTAATTGTTAGAGCGCATTCAGTCGCCGGTCACTGCTCTGCAATGTTACAGTGTTTTGGGTTTTTTCTTTACTCACACTGTACGATCCTTATTATTATGATTATGTGGACTGTAAACATAAATGATGAATGGGTGAGTAACCCTGGAACATCACGGACATTGCAATGTAATCCTTGTTGATGGTCCATGGGCAGATCACGAGTAAATGTAGAATGTAATAATTTCTGTGACCAACAATGCAGTATTATATTAAAAATAAGTTTTTAAAAATAGTTTCCAGGACAGAATAAACTATGAGCAAGGTAGGTGGATCTGAACAAGTCAATAATGTGCGGTGTAAACAGCTATGGGTAATACCTTTGATAGTTGTCCTTCCAGATGCTAAAATTTATCAAAGATTGAATGGATGGGGAATGATGTCAAGAGGAAACTAAGTGAAGGAATTCAGATTCCATCATTTAGTGGACTATGGACTGGTGTGTGTTCTGCCTTAAATGCGAGGTTTTAAACCGCAGTAGGAGTTGCAGTTAGGGTCTTGTAGATTTCATTCAAACTGCAATGACCTGGTCCACTTAGGCAGTGTTTTATACTTCTTTGACAAATGTACAAAACGTTGCAATCATTTACAACTATCTCCCCTTTCTCAGAAGTGTATGGGGAAGAGAGTACACCGCTACCATGCCAAATTTAAAAAGCCTCCATCCCTTGTAGATCAGTCGTGATTAATGGAAAAAAAACAATAATGTGTCTTGTGAAAAAAATGTGAGAAAGCAAGAAGACCCCTCACGGGTAAACCACCAACGGGGAACCTGGTAGGTACTCACCAGTGTAGCCCTGTTCTCATCATCGGCAGTCATCAAGCTTTTAAAGAAAGGTGTCCAAACAACATAAATGTGTAAGTGCAATTAAAGTGCAGTGGAAAAGACAGTGTAAAACACACACAAAACAAACAGTGTAATGCAAAAAGATAGGGAACTGCACGTAATTGAGTCCTTTATTCTATTCCTTCGTGCAGCCTACATGGTTATTACTTATATAACCACAAACCACACGCCAACATATTTCATTGCCTTGTGAACAGTAGGCAATCTCTTCAGGGCATTAATTATTTAGCCACTGCATCAATGCTGGACACATAATTCTTCACGACCCCACGAAGCCAAGGTGACTCCTACCGGCCGTGAGGTTAGAGTTAAAAATGAAGAAAACAACCCCTCCTGTGAGTTGTTCCAAGTCTCCTGTCGTTTCCTGATGCTATTGGGAGACCTGCAAGCGTTTACTCAGCCGGTCAGTCTTGTAGATCTCACCCGTTATATCCTAGTGGTACTCCTGCAGAACTCTCTGGCAGACTATGAAATCTGCGGTTGCGGTCGGTTGCCTTCCAAAGAGGAAGGGAAGGTCTTTGATGTGGCAGAGACAGTGAATTTGACCAAGAGAAGGACTTGCTTTGATGGAGGACTCCTTGATATGTTGGAGGAGGAAGGTGGTAGCCATAGAGATTTGCCTGACCTACGGTCATCTGAAACATTCTATTGTTGGTATGAATCTCTAGTGGAAGAAAAAGTACTTAACCTAGGGGTCAACTAGGAGCTGGTTTAGTAGTGCCTTACAAAATAATAATTTTGAACTTAAATTGCCATACTTGGCTCACTTACATGTATGCATGCCTTGGAAGAGGAATAATTGGACAGCCATGCTTCAGTGTTTAACACTAGATTTGCCCTTGCATTTGTTTGAATCTCCGTGGAGCTTTCTTAGACATGGCAGTAAGTTTGCCTCTTAATTGGTCTCCCATGGAGTCTTCATCGTGGCCTTCACATCCCTGTGACTTGGAAGCCTGGGAGTGGCCTTCTCATATGTGCGTTGATCTTGAGACAAAATAGACTTAAACTTATAAGTTTGAGCTTCTGCAGTATTGACATTTGTGGAGTTTAGTAAGGGCTTATTGAAAATCTGCTCCGCATGCAGTTATCTGGAGAAGAGATTCTTAGAGTCATGTGTGACTATGCATTCTGGCCTCAACCCCACAACACACTCTCCCTGAAAACCAGAGCAAAAGGAATCCGGCAGTGTGACAAAGAGAGAACCTGCCATGGGCATCTACAGCACCCTAAAAACTAAAGTCAGCTATCAGAACACACTTTCGCCCGGCTTATTGTATTCTGTTTTTATAAAGCTCTTCATACCTGGGTGTTGTTGCCGATCTGTAATCTTCATTTTAAGAATGTCTCCGCCCACACATAACTCAATCCAGCCCTAGTGCACTGCTCTGTCCAACCCATCGCACCCTTGGGTTGGCTTCACTTGAAACCTCGGTCTTACTAGGAGCACCATACGAGGACTTACTCATTGACTTTTGTGTGGGAAGACAGCAACGCTTGAATGCAGGCTTGATCTCTTGACCATTGTTTTTTATTTTCTACCTTTTACGGTTTCTGCTCTTTCAACTTGGTCTAACGCTCGATGTTCGTTGCCTAATAATATTGTTGTGTGAAATGCTGTAACCTCACATAACTGTTACATAACCTGAAAATGTAGCCTTTGTGCTTGGACAAGCTACATCACTGTGAGTCAGACCATATATTTAGGGAAAGGATGTTCTACTCCTGCAAAGTCGTCGAAATTGGGACTTTTAAAAGCTCACTTTCAGTAAACACAGGTTTATGACAGCTCTGATAGTGTTATGATAATACAAACAGGATTAGTCTGCCATCAAACGATTCTAAGGAGAAGTGTTAGTTCCCATGGGGAATAATCCGATATTTGGTCGGATTGCCGTCACTTGTGTGCAAGACCTATGCGGAAAACTGTTGCTGAATCCCTAATGCTCTGCTCGACCATTCAGTTAGCCTTTGTCACATCAATCCTGGTTGTGAGTGAGCCCACATGGGGGTAGTAAGCTCTGTATAATTGTTGAAATATAACACAATACCAAAAGTGACCATTATATCAAACAAAATCCAAAGCTCAACTGTATCATGTTCCAAACATCCCACAAAATAGTCTTTGCCAGCCCTATTGAAGCCATCAACTAGCACTATTCTCCCTTTGGTTCAGTGTGAAGCTAGTGAGAGTATTAATACAATCATTATAATTGGCTGTGGTTGGGAAAAATGGGTACCTCTGATTCTTTGCAACAGTGCATGTTGGTGTTGTAAGAAATAGCATATATCACAGCATGTCTCCTTTAGTTAGGAGTTGGCACAGTGCTTAATTTGAGCTGGTGATTGCTGGTGGGGGCCACTAGCACTACATTTTGGGGACCTGCAGTTACTGTTCCTGATCAGACAATTCCTGAGAGCAAGTGAGGGAAAAATACATGAAGGGAAAAGAAGGAGGCAGAGAAAGATGGAAAAACCATCCCAAAGGGAGAGTGCAGGATTCTGCAAGAGTGAGATAAAGGAGAGAAGCAGTTGTCTGGTAGTAGCGGCCTGTCCCCTACCAAAGTGGGGAGGGGGGGCGGACTGGGCTGGAGGAGGGAGGAGGGAGGCGGGGAGTATTTTGGTAAAAATAAATAAATAAGAAAATAAAAGTACTTTAACGCTGCTGCTGCCGCCACCATCTCCCGCACATCGGCTCTTCCTGCTTCTGGCTCTGGGTCTGGGCACAGGCTCCCAACCTGCCCATTGGCCAATCCTGAAGCTTCTCTTGCATGGGAGCACCTTCAGGATTGGCCTGTTCATCAGCAACTTGCAGTCCCAGGCAGAATGGGAGCCTGCGCATGCTCTCTCCAGCCCCAGCAGTGCAGCTGAGGCTTGAGAGGGCTTCACTGCGCATGAGGGATTTGACTGGCCTGAGACGACCTGCCACATACCTCATGGGCAGTGAAGGGAGTGTACACTACCCCCAACCAGCAGTGTCATCCCCTGTACCCACCCCCAAAACTCATCAAAGTCCTGGAGGCAGGTCCAGGAGATACATTTTTTTATAATAAAACAGGTTTAAAACCCGTTTTATTATTGTTTTATGTACTGGTGGTGGCAGGGGTGGCAGCACTCCTCCGCCCTAATGGAGCAGCCGCCACTGGTGTCTGGTAGTGAATTAAAGAGGCTGGAGGTGGATTTAAAACTATATAGCCTTGATATTAAGTGTGCTGACATTTAATTGCGCTGGCCGCAGGCTTCTGGGCACGGCTTTGGGCACTGGCACTCATTAATTTACAAATTAAGCACTGGGTGGGTAAAGGTTTTATCTAAGCTGTGTAATGGGACTAAGCTAGTCCCTTAGGATGGTGTGATCCCTCTCCTGTAAACAATCGTGGGCATGTAACCCACTGGAGGGGATAAATGGTGCTTAAATGGACTACGCTTCCCAGAATACAACAACATCGGCACACTGGAGACCAATTAAGGTAAAGGTACTGCGTACTTAAGAATGCAAGGGACGGCAAGTCATGCACATCACTTTTTCCTGCTCACGAAGCCTCTGAAGAGATTGTGAAAGTCCATCAAAATGTGTCAGGCCACAGAGATCCAGATGATACCAGGACTCTAGACTACGCCCCAGGGTTAAGGGGGGAGTAGATAAAATAATAAACAAGAAGAGACTAGTCCTGGAACTGGTTCTCTCTGCTTCTTCCATCTGTCCGAGTCCGACCGTTTCTTTCTATGGGAACCTAAAATTATAAACACAAAAATATTTACTTCCTATCCTACACTATTCTACTTCTACTCTATTTTACTCTACTTTACCTACCCTTTAGTTTCCAAGATCTAGCTTCTCTTCTGTTCTTTATTTGTATATGTGTCTTCTTTATTTCTCTGCAACTCAGTTAGATACTTAACCTACAAAACAAATATTTCTCTTATAACTCTCTAAATCTTCCGCAGGATTTATTCAAGTTTCAATACTTTATTCGACAGCATTGTCATAAAAGCATTTTTTCCCTATTCTAAACAGAAATAAATACTACGCTAAGTTTAAGATCGACATAAAATACACATTAAATTCAATCAAATACAATAAATGCTGGCAAATTTTTTCAGCTTAAAAAAGATTCATACATAAAAAATCAGAGTCACAGTGCCTAGTTCATGATAAGTGGGATTGATCTTAAAATTAGATATTTTTCCATCATGTATAATCAATTGCAGTTAAAGTGCGCGTGCGAATTATCCAGGCCCATCCCAAGTATTTGGCTAAGGCGATTGCAAGACTGCGAGCACAATTTGATCTTAATATTCTTAGTGCTTCTAGGTATTTCCTTATACCCAAATTCCTGCAGACCGGTTTTAGCCATCTACTTCTTAGGGCAGCATATAGTGGGCAAACGAACAAAAAATGTGGGATGTCCTCAACGTGTACCTTGCAGTAACAACATGTATTTACATTGCCTGGAGACCATTTAAAAGTAAAAGCATTTAAAGGTAGGGAGCCAACTCTGAACTGGAAATACAACTTTCTATCCAGGGGTTTTGTGATCAAATCCCAGTACTGTTCACATTTAGGGATTATTTTAGACTCCAAGTACTGGGATGCCAACATAGACGGTTGATTGGAAATTAAAACAGAATCATGTACCATGTCCCAATACATTTTTTTCAGTGACGCCTTAGATGGAAAGGCGGAGGGATCAGTGGTAGTCCATAGGTGGTCTAAGTGCAATTTTTGAAGCAAGTTCCTAATTTCTTTAAGCCAGGTTATTTTATGGAACCGATCAGAGCTGATAATGTCCTTTAGAGCAGATGCATAATGACCCAGCTCAGGAGTGGTCTTTATGCGCCTCCAATATAACAGTGGGCGCAATCGCGCCATGCCCTCGATCTTTTTCCTCCCAAGGTCGTATAGGAGCGGAATCGATGGAGTACTCTGCGGGACACCAACCAACCGGCGAAGAAATTTGTTTTCTGCGGTAGCCAAGACGCTCAGATTGGTAAAGCCCCATAGCTCTGATCCATAAAGACAGGCGCCCAGCACCTTCATACTATAAATCTCCATTATAGGCTGAATAGGTTTTGTTAATGAGGATTTATATTTTTGTGCTATGGCCCCGGCCAACTGATGGAACTTTAAGACCACACAGTCCATATGAGATTTCCAATTCATACTACCCTGCAAAGAAATACCAAGATAGGTGAAAGCATTCCCTTCTTCCAAAGAGGACCCATTAAAATGTATTTTTCCCTTGAATTGCTTAGCAGGATTCAAATTCATAAACTTGGTCTTTGTAGTATTTAACTCCAATCCCCGAATCCGACAGAAATCTCCAAATGCATCAATTGTCTTTTGCAATCCACTTGGGGTCCGCGAGACCAGTAGAGTGTCATCAGCAAACATTAATACTGGAACCCGCTCCCCATCTAGCATTGGGGCGTCTGTTGGGGATTTCTTTAAAAAGTCTACTAATCCGTTAATGTAAAGAGAGAATAAGGCGGGGGCCAGGACGCATCCCTGTCTTACCCCACGCTCCACGGGGAAAGAGTCTGTGACGTCCCCCTGTGCACCCCACCTAATCCTAGCGTAGTTGTTTTCGTGCATGCGCACGAGCAAGGTCAATAACTCGGGGCTGATTCCAAGTTCACTTAAAACAATCCATAGTTTTTGCCGGGGTACTAAGTCAAATGCTGACTTCAAGTCAACAAAAACTGCATATAATGGGCCATTTGTCAGGGTCACGTTTTTCCAGTAGAGAGTTAAAAAATGGAATACCTGGTCGACGGAGCTAGTTAGGGGTCGGAAGCCAGGTTGGTACGGGGAAAGGATATTCTTATCATCTATCCAGGCTTGTATTTTGTTTTGTATCATTCTACCCATCAGTTTTTGGGCTGAATCGATAAGGCTGATGGGCCTATAATTACTTGGTAAAGCCTTATCCCCTTTTTTAAAAACTGGGATAATCTCCGCACCCTTCCATGATGCTGGTATCAATGCTCATTGCGCGATAGAATTCGCAAGCCATACAAAATATTGGCACCAGCTAACCTGGTCAGATAAAAATACATCTGCCGGTATTCCATCAATTCCTGGCGCCCTGCCTCTAGTCACCCCGTCCAATGCTACATTTACATCTTTCAATGAGAATATTCCATGACTAAAAAATACCATATTGGGGAACGAATGGGATAGCGAGGTCGAATTGTCCGCATATTGTGGTTTAAAAAAATCCACCCATGCTTCCTTTGCTACATGATTTTTTGGACACTCAGCAATTCCCCCCCTACCCCATTTTAAAATTTCCCAAAACTCTTTCTGCTGTTTAGCTGCACAGGCTTTTTTAAGATCTAACCATTGGTTTTCGTCCCACAACCTTTTTGCCTAAGCTTGAGCTTTTCTGTAATCATCCCTGGCCTTCAACACTCCTTCTTTAGACCTCAACGCTAGGCTGAGGTTCTGCCGTGCTTTTCTACAAGAATGATCATACCACCCTCGCTTCCTCTGGGGGCCAGGGCGCTTCCCCTGCTGAACTTTTTTTTAAGAAAAACCCCTGTAAAATCGCAAAAAACTTTGGATGTGACTCTTCAATTAATTTGTTAAAATTTGGTTCATTACAATGAGCCTGCAATCTGCTGACCTCTTTATTGACAACCTCCAGTAAGTCCTGCGTATCCCCAGGCTTATCCATCAGTGATGCCCATTTAATATGACGGAGGTTGTTAGTTGGAATGACATCTAGCGGCATAAGGCCCATTTCCTGGTTAGGTGAACTTTCTCCTTGGTCCAGATTAAAGAACAAGCACAATGGGTTGTGGTCGCTCTCTAATCTAGATGTCACTTTCATATCTGTTATCTTGTGCCAATCTCTAACATCTACAAGGATGTAGTCTATCCGACTACTTGATCTTGTATTGTCAAAGGTATGCACACCCTGGAGGTCTGAGGGAGTGCGACCATTTACTGCCCTCAACCCCTTAGCCAAGCACAAACTCTTCACCTGTATTGCCACCTCAGTCCATTTCTTTACCACAGGTAAATCCAATTGAGGGACTCCCCATTTAGTATCTTCAACTAGGGACATTTCATTATCCTCATGGCCTAGTGGTTCGAATGTAGTATTCATATCTCCCCCCACTAGGATGGTGGTGTAAGTTGGAAGATTCTCTAAGTCATTATCTAATGCTACTACCACCTCAGAGGCTTTACCCCCTTGAGTTCCCCTGGCATAGATGTTGTAGAGGGCCATCTCATGGCCATCGGCCCATGTTATCACAATTGGGAGTAAATCACAGTTGTTACCGGGCCTCGCTTTAATAGTACATTTTAAAGATTGGCGTACCCATGTGATTAGACCCCCTGAGGGCCGCCCTTTTGGATTCTTTTTCGCGGGGGCAAAAAAATTTAGAAAGCCCAGCCGATAAACAGGGGTCACTGCCCAAGTTTCCTGGAACATAATTACGTCATGGCTGTCAACAAATTCACCCCATTCAGGAGACTCTAATTTGTGGTGAATTCCCGCCAGATTCCAGGAAAGAAATTTAAGACCTGTCTTCGGCTGGCTGACCCTCCCTTGTAATGGTGTTACATGTGGGGAGTGGATAAAAATGGGTGGGGGGCTAGTTTCCCCGCTACATTCAATAGTGCGTGGAATCGGTATCAATTGCCCCACAATACAAGAAGATTCCCCACTAGAACTAAGTGTCCTATTATTACTAAGGTTTGTTGCAGTAAGCTTCATAGCGACCCCTGTACCCCTCTCTTGAATCCCTGTTGTGTTGTCCTTTACTATAGTCATCCGCCCTTTCAGTCAATCACACTCGTTGAGGCGAGAAAGGGCAGAGAATCTATTCTCCATCGGTATGCCCCAATTGCTTCTCATACTGAGGGGTTTACCTTTTTTTAGTACAGGATTCCATTTTGTTTTAAGCACTGTGGGATTTAGGGTATTCCCTTTTTTTGCATAGAAAAAATCTAGCGTTAACTGGACTATTTCTGTGGATCTACGCTGGGGGGGATATATGTTTGCTAGGATGTTTGGCAGCACTTTGGGATCAGAGAGGTGTAACACTACGCAATCCCCTTTAAATATTTTGGTACCACCCCCGATCCATTCTACTCTTCTAGCTTTCACAACTTCTTGTGCCAGCTGGTCCATACCTCCCGGGGTGAAAGCCATGTTCCTTGATAACCAGTAGAGTGATTTATTTATCAGGGAAGGAGTATTCTCAACTTGCCCAGGTTCTAAGAGGGGAACATTTGCCAAGACAAATATCAGGGGAGATGCCTCCACAATTAGTTCTACGGGCCCCTTCTCTATATTAGAATCTATCATTCTGTCCCTTTGGCTTAGCCCTTCAGATTCACCAATGTGAATATCTAATCCCCTAGAACCCCCCCCCCCCCCCCCTGTGTCAGTAGTCAACATGGGGATAAGGGAAGTATTTTCCAGTAATTCTAACCTGGAGTCAGTCTGTGTGTTTTTTGATTAGACTCTAAGTGTTTTCTGCTTGGGAATATTTGCTGCTTCTTCTAGTGATTTTTGCAGAAGGCCCCCCAGTCTATTCACCTCTTCCGTGAGGTGATCTATTTTACTTAGGAGAGGTTTAGTAATAATTGTAAGTTTAATTTCTAGGGCGTTTAGCAGTTTCTTAAATTGGTCTTCGTCCAAGAGTAACTTCCCTCCAGAGATTCCCCTTATATCTTCACCAATGTTTTCCAATGGGGATGCATCAGGGCGTTTTTTACTTGAGCGAAGCCCGCCCCGTTTGGATAGACTCTTCTCCCCCCCTTAACAGCTCTTGGAGCTGGTACCAGTGCTGGGGGCTCCTCTTCTAGCAGTATTATTTCTTCGTTGGGTATGCTCTCAGAGGCTGAGTCTGCAATAGCTACTAGTAGCTGGGTTAATGGATTATTCTCAGGTGTCTGAAATACCTCATTGCTAATGTCAAAGGCAGGTGTGGGTAGAGGCGTATTATCAAGTGGCAGTTCAGGTGAAAGGCTCAACCCCAGTGAGGATCTCCTGTCATTGTTAATTTTTGCAACCTTCTGGACCATGTAATTATCTATGGTGTTAACCGCTATAATCGATTTTGCTTTGGACATGATGAAAGTCAACGTAGAGAATAACGGCAAAATAAAGTCATATGATACCAGAACACAGGATGGCTTTTCAGCAATTGCAGCTTCAATATAAGTAAGAAAAACTTACAGGAAAATATTTGGGCAGAGTTCTGGGCCCTGTCCCTGTCTCTTCCTGCCGATGAGGGCCGTAGAGGGCCCGCCCTTTGCCCGGGCTTCGCCCCGGGCATCCCGATCGCGTCCCGCGAAGCGGGGCGCAGCGCTGCTTTTGTGCGCCTCCTGGCGCTGGCGCGGTGTCACAAAGCGCGCCGCCGCGTAGGCAGCCGGGAATTGTAGTCCCGGAGCGGCGGCGCGGTTTGTCAGCGTTAGAATGACTCCTGGCGGTGGCGGCGTGCACTCGAGTGGATGGCAGCCCCTGTGTGACTCCTGGCGGTGGCGGCGTCTATCAGGTAAGTGGCGGCTTTCCTCTGCTCGTTTCCCCCACTGCGAAGGGTGCAGCGCTGCTTTTGTGCTCCTCCTGGCGCTGGCGCGGTGTCACAGAGCGCGCTGCCGCGTAGGCAGCCGGGAATTGTAGTCCCGGAGCGGCGGCGCAGTTTGTCAGCGTTAGAATGACTCCTGGCGGTGGCGGCGTGCACTCGAGTGGATGGCAGCCCCTGTGTGACTCCTGGCGGTGGCGGCGTCTATCGGGTAAATGGTGGCTTTCCTCTGCTCGTTTCCCCCACTCCACCGGGCGCAGCGCTGCTTTTGTGCGCCTCCTGGCGCTGGCGCGGTGTCACAGAGCGCGCCGCCGCGTAGGCAGCCGGGAATTGTAGTCCCGGAGCGGCGGCGCGGTTTGTCAGTGTTAGAATGACTCCTGGCGGTGGCGGCGTGCACTCGAGTGGATGGCAGCCCCTGTGTGACTCCTGGCGGTGGCGGCGTCTATCAGGTAAGTGGCGGCTTTCCTCTGCTCGTTTCCCCCACTCCGCCGGGCGCAGCGCTGCTTTTGTGCGCCTCCTGGCGCTGGCGCAGTGTCACAGAGCGCGCCGCCGCGTCGGCAGCCGGGAATTGTAGTCCCAGAGCGGCGGCGCGGTTTGTCAGCGTTAGAATGACTCCTGGCGGTGGCGGCGTGCACTCGAGTGGATGGCAGCCCCTGTGTGACTCCTGGCGGTGGCGGCGTCTATCAGGTAAGTGGCGGCTTTCCTCTGCTCGTTTCCCCAGGATTTATTATTTTTCAACTACAAATATTTTCTACTCACTTCTCTTACTGTGTCACAAGTCTTGTATTGGGTTTCCTATGTCTTATTTTTTCTTCTATTTATTTATAGCAAACTATAATATATACAGTTTTCTTTCTTAACATTATATTTTTAAACTAGTTATTAAACTTGTTTTCTCTTCTTTTCAGAGCCTTGCAATTTAGCTTACACAACAAATCTCTTTACTGGGCTAGAATCACAAATTGTTTTTTTCTTCAAAAAATCCCATTTTTACTGGGACTTCTTTTGAAATGGGATTTTGCATCTGTTTATTTGTAACCTCAAGTACTTGGATCATTTTCCCTGAGAGAGTCAAGTCTGGAACTTCCATGTTTCTAACTGTTGATTGGGTAGCTCCTGTGTCAAACAGGAATGACACGTTGTCTGCCTAAAAAAACATTGAAATCTACATATGAGCTACTTTGGTCTACCTCTAAGATTGGGCCAAGTATGCAATCCTCTTCCTCTCTCAGGCACCATCAATGGGAATTATCAGAGGAAAACTCATCAGTTTTGAATAATGGATATTGACCCAAAACGTCTTGATTCTGATTTTGGAATTGCGGCATTGAATTCTGGAATTTATTTGTATTAAACTTTTGCAACTGATTTAGATTCAATTTGAGATTCCCTATTTGCATAGGAGAAATGGGAACCGTTTGGGCTTGATTTTGCTTGGGGGTGTGCATTTGCTGTGCGGGCATTCGCTGACCAATAAAACCTTGAGAATTTAGCATTCATCTGCAAGCATTTTCAGGATTAAATAGGCATTCTCGTTTCCGATGCCTCATCCGATTACAAACACGTCAAGTGGTAACCTTTTTCCTGACATCAATATCTATTTCAGATCCCACACCTGCAGTAAAACCTCTTTCTTTACTGTGGGGAATTTGCATTCCATTCTGATTTCCTGGAAAGCCGGCCTGTGGAGCTATCACTATTTGCATCATTTCCTGAGTTCCTGCAAATGGGTTCTGAAAACCTTTCTGATCTAACCTTGTCTGAGCAAACATGCTGCTGTATTTCCAGTACATTACTGCAATATTTCGCATCTAGTCTTTTCAGGTGCTTTCGTATACCAGCAGATAACACTTTGTGTAATGTGAGCACTATTTTCAGGTTTCAATCCTAGGACAAACTGAGACACAAAAATTCCCATATTCTACTTTTCAGGATATTCGCATCAAATGTGCTGTTTAAATACCTGCAACAACCTTCCAAAATTACTCATTCACTGTCGCCTTTGCCTCTTGTGTGATTTTCTTAATCTTTAACCAATCAGTGTCTCTTGGAGTTTTATTTCCTCTGTTTACCTCTTCTTCATGTCATGCTTCTTTGCCCATCTAAGTTCCAACTTTTCCACAGTCTTCCATTTGTGTATGCATTTTACTAGATCAGTAATGTGCAAACGCATTCCTGTAATGTTCATGTTTATTGTTGCCTAAAGATCCAACTCTACCCTGCAGCTACAATGCAGGTTCATATTTTTAGAGAGATCCACATAATATTTCTTTGCTACTTCTGCCAACCTATCATGTATCATAGAAGCTCTCCTAGTGATCTCCCTATACAGGTATACAGGTAGATTAACTCATGCCTTTGGCACTGAGCTAGATGATCAAACTCCAGGCAACCCTTCATCAGATCTTCTAGATCTATTTTCAATCAGTAAATATCCAATGGTTTGTCTTTTTCTGTATTTACATCTTTTGGAGGCTCTTTAACTTCTGCCCTTATTTCTCTAGTAATCTCTTGAAGCCATGTTGATAAATCTATTTCTTCCATTGCTAATTAATTAAATTGGAGCCAAGGGAATCATAAAGACTAGGGTTCCTCCACCATCTACCAGAGCCTGCAAAATTCATGGTGGTCGCTACAGAACTGGCTGTGTATTTTGGATTGTTGATACATTTCCAACCACTGGTGTCATTAAGACATTTGATTTCCTCTCTGTTTGAGGTTATGCAGTAGGAACCCCTCATGGTACAAATAGATCAGTATCAATGGAAACCACAGCTGGTCTTCTCACAACTGGTGAAGCAATCTGTGAGATCTGTAAGGGTCGTTCAACAAATTTCCCTTCAAATGATCTAGGAGTCTGGTATTAAATGTTCCATATCTTGGAAAAAGTAAAGCACCCTCTTCTTCTGTAATTCTGACCCATTGTTGACTTCCTCCTCCAAGCAGTTCACCCTCCTTCACAATTTTCTTCACTTCAACAGACTTCTTCAATTACCCTCTTAAATAACTTCTTGTTTGTTCTCCTAAGGAAAATTAAGTATAACAATCACTCAAGAATAATTAGCACACGCATGTGACTTCTCGACCAGTGAAAATTCACTCAAATTAATGCAGCTTCACCCGTTTGAGCAATAAGGTTCCACCAACATTAACAGAGGTTAATCAGACACAACAGCTTGTCCCTCCACTTACCAATTGAAGTGATGGTACCTCACACTCCACGTCAACCTTTCCTGCAAACAAGTTTGAACATTTATGATTATCCAGGGATCTTTCGACTTCAATGAGCCTGAATTCATCTTCTCCTCTTCCACAACATTCCAATACTTTTTGTTACTCACTCAAATCACCTGAAAGGGAAAAGACACATACAACCACTACATTTACAACCATAACATTTTTACCCTATTGATACTCACACCTTCAAAACCGCACCCGCTAAACCACAACAGCTTTACCACTCTATCTGCATCAGGACACTGGAATCAAGGATTAATTTATGATAGCTTGGATATTAATTTTTAAAAGCTCTATTCACAATGTGAACCATAACTCTGCTACCAGAAACTATGGGAGCCTGTATGGTTTTAAGATTAAATCCCAATTTACAGACTTCGTCCTTGGGAAATTCTGATTGCTCTTGAACCATCAATTGACCTGTGCCACTGTTTGTGAATTGTAGCCGGAACAAAAACATAAGCTATACATACATAATCGGTAGAAGTTTTAATGCATAGTCAATGATGACAGGTCGGTGAAGTTTTCAACACCTTTTTTTGGATTTTTAAAAGATTAGTATTCTTTTGTCATTGTTATGCAGATTAGTATGTTTACAGAAATATCAGTAAAAGATTGATTAGTGACAGAATAAATTAATACACTGTTCCATAAAAGAAAACCTCACCAAACTAGCTAGGGGACCTAACCTATTCTAAGTAGAACCCATAAAGCAGGGGTCTCCAAACCTGTCCTGGAGGGCCGGATCCATGCCAGATTTTTGGGATATCCCCATTGAGATATATGTAGTAATTTTACAAATCTGGCATGGATCCGGCCCTCCAGGACCGGTTTGGAGACCCCTGCCATAAAGCTTCATTTTCCGAATAGAGCAAGAGTGAGAATAATAGAAGAACTTCCCATAAAGAGTTGTTCTGGAACTCAGCCACGTTCCTTACAGATGCATTAGCAACCATCAATGATAGAATGATAGCTACAGTAGCTTTGATCAGGGAAATGTTATTAGATAAAGGAAATAAGTCATCTTTAGCATTAGCTGTTGGTAACAGCAAAAGATCAACTCTACAGGAGATGTGCGGCAAGGCAGGGGAGATAGATATGGGTCTCTCGCTCTCACATCACGAACATCTCTAACTAGGAACACTCATTATAAAATCACACAATAATATATCGAAACTCCATTAGATGTTAGCTCCTTTAGCCAATGTAAACCACTCATCCGATTGTGTCGTCATCTTCTGATGTCTCTTCTGCCGATTCCCATGGTAAACATTTACATTGCTATAGCGTTAAACATTGTTTCAAGATTTTGTCACATGGAGGAAAGTCCTCCTGAGAACCTTATTACCTAAGCTAATATATGCACTTTGAATTTCAGTGTGAAGACAAGGTTTGTCAAAGATGCAGAGGCAAACTAGCAATAATATTCTGATGAAGCATACATAAAATGTCTAAATCATTATTATCACAATCACAGCAGTCTCATTGTATTAAGGTAAATGACCTAACATGGGGTGAGGAAACTGAATGAAACACAAGTTTGAAGTCAGCACATGCTTAAGTAAGTTGCTAGTGATAGGCAAAATATATTAAAAACGTCTATCAAGCCATAAGCAAGAGTTGAGAGAAAAGGCTTTAGGCCTAACTAAAAGGGCACATATAAGAAATCAATCAATCAATCAATCAATCAATCAATCAATCAATCAATCAATCAGGGTTTTGTGAACCATGCTATTCACCTGTGAGGGTCTCAAGGTGCTGGGGGGAGGGTCCTCCCAGCTCTGTTAGGGTCGTTCGAAGAACCAGGTCTTGAGGTCCTTTATGAAATGGTGCAGTGTCAGGCTCCATAGGAGGTGAAGGGGGAGTTTGTACGCCTTGCAAAGTAAGTAGAGGGTGGAGTTTGATGCAGAGGTTGCATGCATGGTCCGTAGGTGTGGATGGGTTTCTGAGGGCAGGAGGCCATCAGGTGTCGTCCCATGTGGAGGGGGTGGAGCCGAGGATGAGGACATCTTTTTTCTCCGAGTTGAGCTTCAGGCAGCTTTCATCACTTCTTGGAAGTTGTGCCTGGTGATATTGGGTTCCTTGGTGAGGGAGAGGATGAGCTTGGTGTCGTCGGCGTAGGAGATGATGTTGAGCCCATGGTTTCAGACAGTGGCTGCGAGGGGGTCCATGTAGACGTTGAAGAATGTGGGGATGAGAGAGGATCCTTGGGGTACTCCGCATCTGATCTCTGTCGGTTCTGAAAGGAATGGTGGGAGTCTTATTCTCCGTGTTTAGCCTGAAAGGAAAGATCGTATCTAGTCTTGGGCATTACCTTAGATTCCTGCATCATGAAGTCTTGTGGCTAGTGTGGTCCAGGAGGATGAGGGTTTCTGTGTGGCCTTGGTCGAGGAGGGCAGGGATGTCGTAGATGGTGGCGAGGAGGGCAGACTCGGTGCTGTGGTTGCTGTGGAATCCGGATTGAGAGGTGTCTAGGATGCTGTTGGTTTCTACGAAGTGTGCTAGCCGGGTGTTGACGGCCTTTCTCGATGATGATGAAAGGGGCACATATAAGAATAATTGCTTAATACAATGTATTTTTAAATATATTATTTAATAAACCTTTTGTAAGCACATTTTTCTCTACATATGAATGATTATGTCTCTATCTCTTTGCAGCATTAATAAGGATTCTTCTCATTCTAAATGACAGGCACATTTCTTCTATGTGTCGTTTTCTATGTGAAAACAACACTGCAGCAGTTTAAACGCATTTCTATAGTGCAAGTCTAACATGGTCTGCAAGTCGAATTTTATTTTTGAATTAATTTCGTCCATTGCAATGCTGTTGAAATAACCAAATTGCTGGATTGAATAAGGAACTAAAATGCTCACCCTCTATGTAAAAGTTCCTTTTCTTCAATCTTAGAATCCCCCTGGGCACTCAGGTTCCGGCCCTTACAGATATTATTCTGAAGGTACAGAGAAAGAGACTACCGGCTTTGGCACAATATTATTCAGTGTATTGATGTGAATGTGCATTGTGTAATTTCCCCCGGTGCACAACGGCGTAAGTACTGCGGCATCATTATTCACTGGAATTCCCTGCCACTCGTGATGGCTTTTCCGTGATCTGTCAATGTCAACAAGGTGTCAGCATTTTGTCAATCCAGAATGGTTTATGCAGATAACTGCGATATAGTGTTTAACAAGCATTTCCTTTATAACTTGTAGATTCCTCGAAATGTACATTTACACCTGAAACAGATGTGTTGCCTTTGTGAGAATTTAGATGTGTAATCTCCTCATGTAGCTCTGTTGGTAAGCAGACAACTACATCACTCGTCGTGAGTTCCAAGTAGATTCTTTTTTAATCTCTATTTCAGTAAGGCTCACACAGAGGGGCAGGAGTACATTTATACAATGCCTTAATTCACATTCCAATCTTTATCTTTGTTTTTCGGCACCTGTATATACAATGCGACCATAAAAATAAATAGTGGAAAGCAGTAGCAGTCTTGGGCTTTGCTGCTTTGCACTAAGGTTGGACACAACAATATTCAAAGTCATGATTTAAGGCAGCAATTTCCCAGAAAACACTAGAGTCTGGGAACATAATTGAGGTTTTTGTTCTGATATATGGTAAGCTTTCTGTGTAATTGAACTTGACTAGGAACAAAAAAGCTTTTCATGTTCCTGGATATTATTCTTTTCCAGAACATTTCACGTAAAAGGCCAGGCTCATTCGGAAGATACTGTCTACAGAAAATATTGAAATAGATTCTGCCGGATGCTTCATAAATTGCTTCACTTTTATATGTACCCATTTGTGTGCTTGCTGGTCCTCAACTTCTGAAATCAGCAACATAAGTCAAGACACCGCTATTATAGGCAACATTAATAATGGTGCAGTGGCTCTTGATAGCGGCAAGCAGAGAGGCGTAGGCATTAGAATGACGTGAGCTCAATACCAGTGTTCAGATGCATCTCAGAGAGAGGATAAGAAAACATTGTTTTTTGTTTTTTTTAATAGCCCTCATTCAACTTTCTTTTCTTTTCCTCCGACCTCAAAGCCATCAGCCCTAAAATATTGCCCCATCCTCCATGTCAAGAGGGGCCCTGGGCTTTAAAAAAATAAAGAATAGGAAACATTGGGGCATATTACCAAGCAATAGCGATAATTATCGCTATTGCTTGGTTAGAGTAAAACATGTATCACCGACCTGCGGCGATTTTTATCGCAGATAAACCTTGGTATTACCAAGGTTTATCGCAAATGCGATAAAAATCGGTCGCAATGCATGAATATCGCTGAAAAGTCAGCGATATTCAGGCATTACCGAGCTAATGCTCTTAGCCATGTTATCCACCTCCCATTGGATAACATGGCTGCTAAGAACTGCTCAGGGCATGTGTTAGCTTTTGGAGATATTCGCGCTTAGCGCGAATATCTCCAAAAGTTGGTAATAGGAGATAGCAATGTTAGCGACTGTTTCCAGTCGCTAACATCTTGGCACGCCCACTTTGCATGTCATTAGTGATAAATTTCTCTGACATGCAAAGTGGGGCCCAAGATGGTCGCTATCTCCTACTAGCTGTCGCTAACTGGTGTTAGCGACAGCTAGGTAATAGGGAGATAATTTTATCTCCGCTTTCATGGCTTTTAAAGCCAAAAAAGCGGACATAAACCCTCTTATAATATGCCCCATTGTTTGCTACATAAATATTACGATTTGACCACCAGTTGGCTAATTGTGATTGACATGTACGATTAGTTATCTGGTGGTAGTCCCAGGGCCTTGCTAGTTGTACTGGGAAGGGACATCACCTTCTTCAGTTGGCCCCTGGAACAAACAACAACACCAGAACCACACTTTAGCTCTCAAAGTGCAATATGCAGCCTTTATAGTTTTTCGAACAAGAGATAAGGTGTTTGTACTTTATTCACAATTTATCTTGCTATGTCAGACTGTGATGGAGTCATATTCAAACTAATCCTTAGCTCTTAGAGCTCTCCTGATGAAAGGAGACAGCAATATGGCTCCTTGCTTACGTAAACCTTATTGTTTTTTTATTTTCTTCTGTAAATTTACAATATTATGTTTAATAAAAATGTGCATTGTGAGAAAGTGGGTTGTTAGTTGACTAGTAGCTCGGCATAGAACAGTAAGGCTAAACTTAGAGGAAATGAGCAAAGTTGTTGTTCAACACTTCAAATAGTAATAAAGTGAAAAACTACATACAAAATGGATCCCACACCAAGTTAGAAAAATAGAGCAACATGTAATAAATAAACAAGACCAAAAGACAAAAATCTAAACAGTAGAACCGAAGTTATAAATTTTAAAGATTTTACTGAAAATAGCGCCAAGAAGCACAAAGCACAATCTAGGGATATCAGGTAGCGCTACCCAGGTTAAAGTGACACTTTTAGGTCGACCGTGATGGAGCACAGGTCAGCTACAGTCACCAGGTTAGGCCTGCTGAAGTTTACTTTCTCAGATCTGTGCCTGGAGTCCCATTTGCGATGGAGGATGCTGCGAAGAGTAGGGAGACCATTGCAGGAGGCTGCTGGAGTAGCAAGAAAAGCAGGTGACACATCCCAGGTGGCTGTTGCTGGAGCTTTGTGCTGACTGTTCCCCACTAGTGGCCAATGCTGTAGCGTGAAGAGGGCAAAAGCTCGACTACATCTCCCTGAACCACACCAAGGCTCCATACCTGAGGGGAACAACCTGAGTGTCAGGAACACACTTCAGCTGGTTCCAGGTGCTGGTGCAAAATTCTGGGGAGCCTTTTATATCCCTGACGTTCAGATCAGGAGGTGAGCAGACTTGCCCTTGGAGTAACTCTGGTGTCCTGGGTTCAAGGGAGAAGTTGCAGGTCTAGTTCCCTTCTCACCCAGGCAAGAGGGCAGCAGTCAGTAGGGCGCACAGCAGGGCATCAGGCAGCAGGTCAGAACAGCACATCAGCAGTTCAGAAGTGTTCTAAAGAGTTATCTGAGATCCAGTATTTATAGTCAGTTGTGCCTTTGAAGTGGGAAGATGCTAATAGAGACTTGCTTTAGAAGTGCACAGTTGTCATGCCTTCCTGTCCCTAGCTAGCTCTAGACTAACTGCAGAGGGGACGCAGCCCTTTGGTTGGAAGTAGGATACAGCCTATTTAAGTGTATATGGGGTGAGTCCAGCTCCTCCTTCCTATCCGGACAGTGATGGCCCATCCAGTCTCACCTAATGTCCCCATTGAGTTTGACTATTTAGGAGGAATACACAAAGCCCGTCTATCAATTACACACAGTCATTTGAACCAGAGAGCAACTGCAGGCACCAAATGGCTAAGAAAAGAAAATGCCAACTTTCTAAAAGGGGCTTTTTCAGAATTTTAATTTAAAATCTGACTCCTGACATTCAAATTCCAGGGACACCAAACATGAAGGAGGTATTTGTTGCTATTTCAAAATTACTTTTATAAAATGTAAAAAGGTAACTCCAAAGTTATACTATGGGAGAGGTGGGCTTTGCAGTAGTGAAAAGTGAATCTAAGAGTTTTTCACTACAAAAACATGTCCACCATTTTAAATGCATTGCATCATGCCATCTGGTGTGTACATGGCCAACCCTAGAGGTGACTTATATGTGTTAAAAAGGAAGGTTTGGGCCTGGCAAAAGTTTTTCTTTGCCAGGTCAAAATGGCAGTTTAAAACTCCTAGACAGTCACACACAAATGAGAGCTTAGGTGTGCATGGATTGATCGTCACTGGAAGGTTCTGATTGTGGAGCAGGACACTTGAATACACGTGTCCTGTCTCCACACAACAGTTTTTATACCCCCTGTAGTTTGTCTGGAGTCAGAACATGGAAGGCAGGATGCCTGTGGACACCTCTAGAAGAGTCTTCCACTTCAAAGGAAGGCCCAGGTATAAATCCTGGGCCCCAGCCACAAACTCTTCAGTGCACTTCTGATCCTGCACTGCTGGGCAGCTGAAAAGACTGCCACTCTTCTGGACTGCTTACCTGAGGAACACCTGCCCTGCTGTCCTAGCCTGCTGCCAGCTGCTCACTGGGTGCGAAGGACTGGACCTGCACCTGTTAAAAAAACAGGACCCCAAATGGACTCTGAGGGCTAGTTGGAGGCCTTCTGACTAGAGACTCAAGGACAGAAGGCTCCAACAACATTGAACACAAAACATGGGCTCTGCCATCTGTGAGACCTATCCTGGCAAGTAGTGCCACCCCAGTACTGAATATTTGGAAGCGGATTCGAAGATGCTATGCCAGCCCATCTATGGATTCAACAGAACTGATGCATCTTCTATGCTGCATGGTGCTACCCTGAGCAGAAGTGATGCATTGCGACACATCTCCTAGGCTGCATGGTGCTATCCTGAGCAGACTGATGCATCACCTCTGATGCAAGGGTTCCCCCAGTGCAAAGACTCTTCATGAACCTCGCAGCCTCAATCACAAACTTCACTGAGTGAAGCTGTTCACTGACGTGGACCCTCACATCATAACTCTCTCATCAACGGCAGCCTTGGCGATGATGCAAGTTCTCGCATCGCAGCCTTGCAGCTCTTCAAAACTGATATATTGCCTTGACTGCATGATGTATTCTTGCCGCAGGAACTTAAAATGACCTCCAACCAGGAATTAGGGTACTCTTGTTAATTGTGCCTAGGTTCCTGTAGCCGGGCCGTGATCCATTGCAATTGGCCTGAACTTGTGACTGTCCTGGTCCAGCACAACTAGATATCCACAATTGGTGCTTTGTGCTTTCTGGCTCTATATTCACTGACAGATTTAAACATGCATATCTCCGGTTATACAGATTGGATTTTTGTCATTTGAGGTCTTGTTTTATTTATTCAAATGTCCTGTATGTTTCTAATTTGGTTTGGGATTTTTCTTGTGTTGTGTTTTCACTTTATTGCTGTTTGAAGTGCTGCATAAATAATGTAGTCATTGCATCTACGTTAAGCCTGACTGCTATGAACCAAGCTGCTAATGGTTCAGCACAAGTTAATTTGGGGTCTGCTTGTAGTTTAAGGCCACTTCCTTAGAGTAATATAGTTGATCCTCCATTATATAATAATATATTTTTATCGAGAAGCTGTATTCTATTGATATATACCCATGTTATGGAGCTAGAAGACACAGTTGACATATTAAGCTTCTCTACAAATCTCTTTCAAAAATATAAATAATGCTTTATAAATGGCTTTATCATTAATATCTAACAGCTTGATGGAGATTTTGCTAAACTTTCTAAAGGATGGCCTGATAATTTAGTTTTTTAATTTGAGTCCTCCTTCATGTCCGAAATGTGAGGCAAATGGAGATGAGAGCGAGCAGTGTCACATGATATCCTGAAAATTTCAAGTTGAACTTGGAGATCATTGATAATAGTGCAAACAACACCCTGTGTGAAGATAGCAAAAGTACGATTTAGAAAAATGTTTTGAGGTTGATGTTTAGGCTATTGTGCTAAAAAAATGAGTGACAATTTTGGTAATTGCAAAAGTGTTTCTGCCGCTTTGCGGGTGTGTTAAAATATTGGATATGGCAGGTGGAAATACAATTTCCTTTAGCAATATAGGTTGATTATTTCACCACTCATTTCTTTACCTTCCTCTACAGTGTGCTTGATGTGCGCTGCATCCCCCTCAATGGCTTGCATGTTAAAACTTGAGTTCATAGTGCTGAAAGGAAAACCGTAGAGCACTTTTAGCTCCCATCTGTTTGTGAACATGTGCACACTGTACTATAGAGTTGTTCTCGTGTTAAGCTATTTATTTATTTTATTTTTAGAGTTTTCTATAGCGCGAACTTGAACCGATTAGGTTATCAGAGCGCTTTACATAACACCAGTTCCGTTACATGTTATCACAGCAGTTTACATAGAATCAGTTACGTTGCACATTTCAGGATCTTGAACCGATTAGGTTATCAGAGCGCTTTACATAAGACAGCATTCGATGTCCAGTGCCCTCCTCCGCCGTGTAGCGGGGGACCACTTCCAGCCCTCCAAAGTCGTCGAGCTGTCGGGACTAGGCTCCTGGAATTTCAGCTGCCCCTTTACAACTAATTTGTTTGAAGTCATGACGGATACACATGGACATACTCTAAAAGTCACATCTACTGTATATACTAGTGATTAGAGTTATCTCTATATACATAGGGAGGGGCTAAGACTGGTTTTAAAGTCACATCACCAAGGGAGGGACAGAGAAGGGCAGGAAAGTGAGACAAACCAGAGAGGGGAGCAGATAGTCACAAGTAGGCATCAGGAGAGACAATAGAGAGGTCACTAGGACAGAGAGGGGGGGGTGAGAGATCGCTAAAAAGGCGGAGTAGAAAGGTAGAAGAAGAAGTGAGTCATAGAGAGAAAATGGCGGGGAACACAGAGGTCCAAGTCTGAAAGTCCAGGAAGAGTGCTGCAAGTCCGGGGGGAGAAAGGCAGTCCAAAGCAACGGTTGGGTGATTACCCTCGTGTGTTAATTATGTCCTTGCTGCAGAGAGAGAAAAGCTATCATTTTATATTTGATTTCTAGCTCTCCAGTGCTGCAAAAGGATGTATGTTGAAACTAAATTGATGCCATTTTATATACACCCCAAATTACAAAACTGTTGCTATAATTATCAGTAGCCACTGTGGTGTAGTGTGATCTTGAGCAGTAGGACCCTTGTGGTCAGAGACAGACTACTTGCAAAGTTACATAATCAGTTGGGTGGTAAATGGGTGTGTCTGTGTGTGGTCAATAAAGTCTATGACGCAGTTGGTTCAGTTTAAAGTTTAATGTCAAAGAATAAAGATGTTTATTACAGAGCTCCATGTGTGGCATAGTCCTTTGCGTGCTCAGAGCTGGGGTGGATGCTACAATTGGCGACGAGGATGAGATACATGCCCGGAAGAAATGCGACTGCTCTCCCTGAACGTTTGCCGTGATCCAGTAAACTGCTAGTGCATGCCACCTGGTGCCCCAAGAAGCTTTGTATAGGCTGATCGTCTAATCGCTAACGTTTGCGATTTTCTTTTAATTGATATACAATATATGTCGACACTAAAACGCTTAATCTGCACAGTTTTTTTCCTAACCTGCTAGTATATCTGTCTAGTGTAATTTCCTTTGCTGTTTTACTTATCCTTAAGACACTTTTGAGTGCCTAAGGACAGACATATATAGTGTATTTCTATCTTTTATATATTTTGATAAGAATACTCTATGTATGTGATGCCAGACCATGATAAACATGAACCTATGATTGTACTTTCATTTTCAGGAAGACAAACTCCTAAGAATTATATGGGTCGTCATAAGCCTGATCAACCTGATCCTGTGGTGGCAAGTATATACACGTTTTCATTTTTCAATCATGTATATGCACTGTTGCAGAGGGACTACTTAACACTGAGGTCCTGACGAATGCCACTGGATCCCTGTAAGGGACCAATCTATGGCAGAAACAGGTTGACCCTTGTGAGGGATATATTTGATTAATCCCCATTCCTCTTTTTAACCGTGTCCCTGAGGCCGCCCACTAAAGATTTAGTGGACCACAGAAGATAATTTTAGTCTCCACGAATACCATAACTTTTTTAATTCTGCCCCGAGGACACTCAGCTCCTCCCCTAGGGGAGTCGTAGGCCACACCTTGGTGTGAGTAGGGAGCCCATATGATGAAGCATGTCACCTTATGGTGAGTGAGGTTTCTCACCCTGAAAGGATTTCTCCCTCATCTGTTCCTTTTGCTCTGATGTCACACTACTCCTACCTTTTTTTCTCACTCCTAGCCAGTTGTAGTTTGTGTTTTATTCAGAACTATTTTGGGGATCAGTACCACTTGGCTTATCTAGATACCTGTAGACCCAGTGTGTGGAGACTAATATAGCACAGATAGTAGGCTGAGGATCTTTTGCATGTAACTTGTGGTTAATTAATATACAAGTTTACCAACACATTCTACTTAGACACAATTATGGCATACACTGGAGGCCTAACATTTGATGATACCATGATATAGTCCATACTACAGACACCCAGTCAGTTAGACGGTACAGAACGGGAATATCGTTGCAAAAATATCGACTTACCTAAATATCGCTGCAAAAATATCTACAGGAAGAAATATCGATGACAAAAATATAGTCTGACCAGAATATCGACAGACAGGTAAGTAATATCGATAACATTAATATAGTTGTAATAAATATCGTTTACAAAAACATAGTTTACAAAAATATCGTTTTTTAGAAAATTATAAGTAATTTAGTGTTTTTAATGAGTATTTGTAGTCAAAGTAGTATTTTTAGTAGTATTTTATTAGTTAATAATGTATTTTATGTAGAATTTAGTATTAATAGTTCCGTAGCGGGTTGTGGGTTTATAGGGGAGTAGGGTGGGAAGTAATTTAAATATAATGAAATAATAGATTAATTAATGTTTTAAATGAATATAAATAGTGTAATAAATAATAGTTAATTAATTTCAATTAGTTAATTGATTAATAATTATGTAATTAATTATGTTAATTTTTTTATGAATTTTAGGTGTGTGTACAGGTATTTTTTTTGTGAAAATGTAGTAAATTAATTACAATTTAATTGATTAATTATTTAATTAATGATTAAAAAAATAATAATAATTGTTATTTTATAAATGACTAAATACATTTAGTAATTTTTACCCCTACGCTATCCAACGCTTTCCCTACTGTTACACCCCCTGGAGTGGGAATAGTAATTTTTACCCCTACGCTATCCAACGCTTTCCCTACTGTAGCACCCCCTGGAGTGGGAATAGTAATTTTTACCCCTACGCTAGCCAACGCTTTCCCTACTGTCGCACCCTCTGGAGTGGGAATAGTAATTTTTACTCCTACGCTATCCAAGGCTTTCCCTACTGTTGCACCCCCTGGAGTGGGAATAGTAATTTTTACCCCTATGCTATCCAACGCTTTCCCTACTGTTGCATCCCCTGGAGTGGGAATAGTAATTTTTACCCCTACACTATCCAACTCTTTCCCTACTGTTGCACCCCCTGGAGTGGGAATAGTAATTTTTACCCCTATGCTATCCAACGCTTTCCCTACTGTTGCACCCTCTGGAGTGGGAATAGTAATTTTTACCCCTACGCTATCCAACGCTTTCCCTACTGTTGCACCCTCTGGAGTGGGAATAGTAATTTTTACTCCTACGCTATCAAATGTTTTAACTAATAATATATTGTATATTTTAATTATATGTATGTATTATTGTTGTTATATAAAGTAATGTGTTAAATATATGTATATGTCCACATTTATTAAGTTTATAATTAAAAAGTGTATTTAATTTGTTTTAAATAGTTAAAAAATAAAAGTAATCTAATGTATTTTGTTAATAGTACTTATATTTATTTATTATTTAATGTAATTTTTATTAATTTAAAAAGTCGATATTTTTTACATCTATATTAATTACAACGATATTTTGGAGTCGATATTTATGTACTTACCTGTTTAAGTATAGGGTGTCGATATTTTTGTAAACGATATTTTTACAACTATATTTATGTCAGCTATATTTTTGTAATCTATATTTTAACACCCTACCCAGTTAGACACTAATCCCTTACCTACTCCCAATCAATCTGATAAATGTGGTAAACTATCTAACCTGAAGACAGTGTACAATGATGCATGCAGCATTCCTCACTGAATATCTACAAGGAAACCTGGCACCTCAGGGGCTCATGGTTACCAATGTGCCTAGATGTTTCTGGAGAACAAAGTGTTCTGGAAAAACGGGTCACTAATCTCATGGAAATGTACAAGAGATTGGCTTTTTCTGCTTATAAATACAGCCAAAAGACAGCCAAATTACTTTTCATTGAGATTCAGCAGCTAAAATCCCAGATAAAATGCACAATCCAGGTTGGTGCATTCAAAGAGAAACAAGAAGAAGTGAATAAAACCCTTAGTGAAACAAAAGAAGGAATTTTGAAATACAAAAGTGTAAGACCTGGCACCATTGGCATGGGTCTCCCTTCTATTTTTTGCTGTAGCCTCCTGTGTTTTTTGCTATGTTTTTGCTAGTCTAGATGCTTTGGGTACTTTGCCACTGCTCTTCAGTGCCAAATTGCAAGTGCTCCCTATTGTAAATTGGTGTATGGATTAGTGATTCCATGGATTATTTTATTTACTTGTCAGACCCTAGTACAGTGCACTATGTGTGCCCAGAGCCTGTAAATCAACTGCTGCTGGTGGGCTTGCAGCACTGGCTGTGGCACCCACAGAAGCAGCTTGTAAAATGTAGTTCAGACCTTCCATTGCAGAGCCTGCATGCAGTCTGGGTCTACCATGTTAACCTGGCAAGTGCACACACTTGCCAGTCCCTAAACCTTCCCTTTTCTACATGTTAGTCACCCCTATGGTAGGCCTAAGGTACACCTGAAGGCAGGGTGCATTGTATGTGAAAGGTAGGACATGCCCTGATGTGTGTGGCATGTCCTGATAGTGAATTACAGCCAATTTTGTTTTTCACTATTGCAAGGCTATCTGTTCCCACAGGCCAAAATGGGCAGTTTGATGAAAACATAACTGACCCAGGGAACAAGATAGGAAAACTCAGAATGTTAAAATACATCTTTTAGTGTGGGTGATTTTTACCTTCTGTGTTTGAAAATACCACTTTTAGAAAGTAGGTATTTTCTTGCCTAACCATCCAGTATGCCTCTGCTAGGTTTGTGTATTGAATGCCTGTTTCTGAGTGCTAGGGGACTGGAGAGGGCTGTGGCTCCAGCAGCCTGATGGGTCAGGGCTGGGCTGAATACACCTGCGTTGAACAGAGAGTAAGGTGGAGGAGATTTCTTTTCAGCTACCTGGGCCAGGTCTGCTTATAACAATGCTGTCTCCACCTCCTGCCAGGAAGCTGCATCAGGTAGGACAGAACTGTTTTTGACTAGGTACAGACACTCTATGCCTTCAGAGAACAAAGGATTTAGGCGCATATTATCAAGAAGGGCGTTACGAATTATCGCTGGTTTAGCGGCGACAATGGGCTTGATAATATGGCTTGATAATATGCCCTTGAGAATTCCAATATAAGTCCAGGTTCTGGTGTGAACATGGGCTACTTTCGGAATTCTCCAGGGCATATTATCAAGCCCATTATCACCGCTTTACTGGCAGTTTTCTGCCGCTAAACCTCCGTTAATTTTCACGCCGTTCTTGATAATGTGTCCTTAGTAGTATAAATATTTGGGCCCAGACCCCAGAACTTCAGATCACTTCTCGGAATCAAGACTAACCTTTGCCACGGAGAGAAACCAAGAAAGCTGAAGGAGGCGACTGCCCCTTTGCTGTTTGCTGTTTGGGGTTGGCCTGCAGTGGTTACTTATTTCAAAGGAAAGGAGAAAAAGAACTTTGTGTGTACTTTATCATCTTGAGGAAGATATCCAAGGGCATGAAGCTGAGCTTGCCTCCTGTTCTGAAGTCCCACGGACACAAAGACTTCACTCCCAGATCCCCTGAATTCCTTTGTGGGAATTCTACCTGCAGAGAGGTGCCTGCTGCAGATTTTAGGACCTCTAGAGACTGCGTGTCACTGGAAGCTGGAAGCGCGACGCAACATGGAAGGACCGTGTCGCCGCCGCCACTGTTGCCATCACATTGCCAAAGAAGTGTACCGCTACTGCAGCACTTTGCCAACGCATTGCTGGAGAAATGTGTTGCATCACAGGAGAAGTATGTTGCCGCTGCAGAGGTTGCCACCGCGTCACCGGAGAAGCGTGTCAAAGGGCCTGTCGCGGCTCAAGAAAACCCCGATTTCGCTGCATGGCTCTCAACTTTGCACACATCGTATCCAAGTTGCCGCATCACATCAAAGACGCCATTTTGTCGTAACGCACCGGATCATCGCATCGAGGCACCATCTTGTCACATTGCACCCAGAACACAGTAAGAAACTGACGCATCAACTCCCCACTCAGTAAGGAAGCGACACATCACCTCACCTGTGCTGCAGTAAGGAACAGAGGCATCCGCTCCCCTGAGTGTGAGGAATGGCACATCACCTTCCCTGCGGCCCTTTTGTCTGTTTTGCGTTGCACATCAAAGTTATTTTGAGAGTAAAGTGTTGCATTTACCATCTACATTGAACTAAGCTATTTCTACCATTTGAAAGTCATATTCTTGATATTGTGTTGTGAAATTTTGTCATTTGGTCTTGTGTTAAGTCTAGATAAAGATTACTTATTTTCTAAGCTAGTGTGGTGTCCATTTGTGGTGTTTTCACTGTGTTACTATATGTGTTCACAAATGTTTTACACAATGCCTTTGAGATAAGCCTGTTTGCTCGTGCCAAGCAACAAAGAGGGTGTGAAGGGGTTATTTTAGGAGTGTATCCCCCTTTCCCTGACTAGAAGCAAGGGTCCCTATTTGGACAGAGGTGCAAACTATTGCCAACTAGAGAGCCCAATTTCTAACAAAAATCAACAAACTTAGGAAAGATGTGGAGATATTCAGCCATGAAAAGGTGTACCCCTATTTGGTGGATGAATACCACACACAAACCACAAAAAAGAACATGAAGAGAGAAACGAAAGTGTAGCACTAGGTAACAGATGAATGGACATTCAAAATAGGATGAATGGAGCAACACTGAGGATTCTGATTCTAGTGGATCTACCGGCACCCTTCCATGAAGGCATAGACAAACAAGAAGTAGAGGTCATACACCAAGGAACAATCTACCTCTCCCACAACGACCCCACCCTTGGTGGCCACTGCAACCATGGGGATATCCTCCACAACCATTCCAACCACAATTCTATGGAGGACATCCTATTCAACCGTCTTTTCTTGGGGAAGGCCGAGGTGGACGAAGTACATGAAGAAGAGGGAACAGACCTTACCAAGTCACTCGACAAGAGCATCAGAGACCCCAAATACAAGGGGATTATTCGAGCGAACAAATAGTGATGAGGAGTATGACCAAGTACTGGCCAGCATCAATGAGACATATGCCGACTTGATCGTGAACCTGAGCCTGAGGAGCCTAACTACTTTGGAAACCCAGGTTCTCAATAAAGGATTAGGATTTGTACCCACTCATCTAGGTGATGACTTTACCACTCACATGGAACTTTCACAATTCAGGTTTGTGAAACAAATCCACTTTCAATCCACCATTGCATTTGGTCCCCACGGAAGTAGCCACATTTGAGATAGTAGTTCCTAAAGACTTTGAACACCAGAAATCTAGGGAAACATCCATTTTAACGACGGTCTTTTCACGCTCTGCCATCGCAACACGACTTTAACATCACAGGAGGCTTTACACTGCATGCTTTTAGAAAGCATGCTACAACTGTGCATTGACTTTTACATCGCTAGCAATGACAACGCGTGTGCAAGATGATGGATTATGACAGATGCAAGATGATGAAAGGGTGGATGGATGAAGGGCGGATGGATGAAGGATGGATGTATGGATGGATAAAAGTTTGCATGGATGAATGATGGATGGGTTTATGTGGGAAAAGGTGGGTGGATGAATGATGGGTGGATGGATGGAAGAGTGGATGGATGAAGGATGGATGTATGAATGGATGGATGAAAGGGTGGGTGGATGAAGGATGTGTATGGATGGAAGAATGAAAGGGTGGATGGATGAAGGATGGATGTATGGATGGATAAAAGGTTGCATGGATGAATGATGGATGGATGGATGTGTGAAAAGGTGGTGGATGAATGATGGGTGGAGGGATGGATGGATGTGTGAAAGGGTGGGTGTATGAATGATGGATGAATGGATGGATGGAAGGATGAAAGGGTGGATGGATGGATGTATCCTTGTCTCTCCTACAACATGGTATAGGTATTTCTAACCTATTCCTACAGTCTGCATACACTTCAGTTCATATCTGATTAAGACACAGCTCCAAATTTGCAGATTTGCCCTTTAACATAAGAGAGACACAATTGCCCTGATACAGACCTTGATTTTGGGACCTGTTATTAATTGCCAACCAGGTAGAACTTGACGGAATAGTAATAAGGAGACACTACTACAATTAAAGTTTGGGACTACATGTCCCCGAAGGGAAACATCCATTACAATGCGGTCATTACAGCGCACTAAATTTACCACACAGCTGTTACAACGCAGCATCCTTTACATCGCATGCCATTACAACACAGCCATTACAACCATGTCACTACAATGCATGCCATTACAACACATGTCTCTACAACGCATTCTATCACAAGGCATCATAAGGTAAGTAATGGGGATTTTTTTAAGTTTTAGGGTGGGTATGGGTTTTGGGGTACAGGGGAAAAGTACATTTTACCCCTACACTATCCAAAACTTACCCTACTGTTGCACTCACTGGATTGGGAATAGTATTTTCTACCCCTACACTATCCAACACTTACCCTACTGTTGCATTCACTGTAGTGGGAAAAGTATTGTTTACCCCTACAATATCCAACACTTACCCTACTGTTGCACTCACTGGAGTAGGAAAAGTAATTTCTACCGCTCCACTATCCAACACTTACCCTACTGTTGCCCTAAAAGTATTATGCATTGTAATGATATCCGTTGTGATGGTATGCTTTGTAATGGAATGTGTTGTAAATGTAGGTTCTAAAAATGTGTTGTGATGGCATGCGTTGTAAAATCATGAGTTGTAATGGAAGCCGGCTCTAGTGGCTCAGTGGACTAATATATTTACTTCAGGAGTCTCTGTTCGATCTCATGATCACAGGTTCAAACACCGGCGGGTCCACTCAGCCTTCCATCCATCCAAGGTTGATAAAATGAGTAACATTCAGTTGGGTAACAACAAACATCTGTTATTCAGCGCCAAGATACCTGCAGTTGTGAACGTGCGCTTTACAAACACACTTTATGTTGCATTGTAAATGTTTGCATTGTAACGTGTCCTATTCATCCCAGACATCCACATTTATAGACCCTGAGATATCTAGTTATGGCTATAATTGAGAGTGGTAAATATTTGCACTGTGCAGGATAAGTGCCTCTTTATCAGTTTAAGGGCTGTATATTGTGAGCGTAGACCGGAATGGCCCAAAGCCGCCCCTTGCCTCTGAAAGACCTCCTCTCTCTAGAAGTAATGCTCTGGTATGTTCAGCTCTGCTGCATCTCCATAGAGTGTGGCTGGAATGCATTGTGAGCAGTGTCCAGGGTTGCGCAGTGCAAAGAACGGAGGGCAGCAGAGTTTGATAACCACATTAAAGCACACCAACATCTGTTGAGGCCAAAGACAACGCTATCTCCAGGAATTAACCTCCTGAACCCCTTAATCATTAACCTCAGCAGAGAGAAAGTTAGATAACAATAGCCTATTTGTCAGTGGTCCCTCGGAGAGATGTGGCGAGCAATATTTTAGCAGGAACAGCGTGAGAAGGACTCGCAGGGCTCTGCACATTTTAAGCAGCGAGTATATTGGCGTGGGAAACAAGAGCACAAAGGGTCATTAATTGCCAACAAGGTAGAACTTGACAGAATAGTAATAAGGAGACACTACTACAAATAACGTTTGGGACTACATGTCCCCCAAGGGAAACATCCATTACAATGCAGTCATTACAACGCACTACCTTTACAACACAACTGTTACAACGCAGCATCCTTTACATCGCCTGCCATTACAACACAGCCATTACAACGCATGCATGCATGCATGTCACAACAACGCATTCCATCACAAGGCATTATAAGGTAAGTAATCAGGATTTTTTAAGTTTTAGGGTGGGTATGGGTTTTGCGGTGTATAGGAAAAGTATTTTTTACCCCTACACTATCCAACACTTACCCTACTGTTGCACTCACTGGAGTGGGAATAGTATTTTTTACCGCTACACTATCCAACACTTACCCTACTGTTGCCCTAAAAGTATTATGCTTCGTAATGGTATGTGTTGTAATGGTATGCTTTGTAATGGAATGTGTTGTAAATGTAGGTTCTAAAAATGTGTTGTGATGGCATGCGTTGTAAAATCATGTGTTGTAATGAAAGCCAGCTCTGGTGGCTCTGTGGACTAATGTGTCTACTGCAGGGGTCTGTGTTTGACCTCATGGTCACAGGTTCAAACTCGGGCAGGTACACTCAGCCTTTCATCCATCTGAAGGTCGATAAAATGAGTACCATTGAGTTGGGTAACAACAAACATCTGTTATTCAGCGCCAAGATACCCGTAGTGGTGAACGTGCGCTTTACAAATACACATATTATGTTATGTTGCATTTTAAATGTTTGCATTGTAACGTGTCCTATTCATTCTAGACAACCACATTTATAGGCCGTGAGATACTCAGTTATGGCTATAATTGAGAGTGGTTAAGAGGATATATCTTACGAACCAGGGCTTTTTTGGCAAATGCCCATTTACATAAGCGAGACACAATTGCCCATTTTACTTGCCCACATATCATCTTATATTGGGACATGTTGACAACTGCTTCCCACATAGAAATTGACAGAATATAAATTAGGATACACTATTGCCTTTTAAGATTCTATCCATATTTGGGACTATGTGATATAGATTTCTATGGAAGAGTAGTGGCCCACGTGATGCGCATCGCACTTCACCGACGCCGACGACGCAGGGTTTTCCATCTAAATGGACGGCTCTGCGGTCGACTTCCACTCTTGCTGGGACCTCCGTTTGGAGGTACGCCATACATATTGATGTAAGGGAGTTAGAAGTGAGACCACACACTCACCGGTCCCACTTTTGAGGCATTCGGGTTGGAGTCTAAGGGCTAGATGTAGGTAATTCCCATTTACAGACTCTTAAATACCGAATTTTACCGAATCGGTATTTAAGAGTCTGTAAATGGGAAGGGGGCAGATTTAGGTCATTCCAAATTTAGGAATACCGAATCTGTAAGTTTCGGTATTTACCGATTCGGTAAATACCAAATCGGTATTGCCCATTGATTCCTATGGGCCTTGTAGCCCTTAGGAATCAATGGGCAATACTGATTCGGTATTTACCGAATCGGTAAATACCGAATCCTGCAAGGGTGCAGGGGGTGTCACTTTGACACCCTCTAGCACCCCAAGTACAGGCTTGTGTGACATGTGGCACACATACATGCCCTAAGGGCATGTCTGTGTGTCACGTGGCACAGGTGAGCATGCACAATTGTGCATGCACACCTGAATTTGGTATTTTACCACACAATCGGATTGTGTGGTAAAATACCGACTCTTAAGGGCCTGTGGCACTCTTAGGAGTGTCAGCTACATATCGATTTACCGATTCGGTAAATATACCGATTCGGTATTTTACCTAATCAGTATATTTTCAGATTCGGTAAAATTACCGAATCGGTAAAATTACCGAATCGGTAGGCCCCCTACATCTGAAAAGCCTAATACCGGTTGGAAATGGCCGAAATCAGCCGTTTCCGACCGGTATTAGGGCTCCGACATCTGGCCCTAAGTTTTGAAGAGTCCGACATCATTTCAGAGAGCCAGATCAAGTATTTATTTATCCGCACAATGTTTCCTCTGATATAAAGAAGAAACAGCCATGTCGATTCCGGTTTTCAGAGGCCGATCGACTAGTTGCTAACGTTTGCAATTTTCATTTAATAGATATACAATAAATGTTGACACAAAACGCCTAATCTGCACTGTTTTTTTTCAATCCTGCTAGCATATTTTTCTACTGGAATTATCTCCCCTGTTTTACTCATCCTTAAGGTCCTTTTGAGTTCCCGGCTTGAGAACTTACTATGAATCTCTATCAATTATAGGCACTTGCTGCTGTAATATGTGCATCATTATTACATGGGTGTATATATGCATATGTAATAGACATCTGCTGTGCCTTCATACCTTTTAGTTGGGCACTATGAGGCATACCTAGAGCTTGGAGAACTGTTCTTTTACAACCATTATAGGTAAAATAGACTAAGGACAGACATGCATATTGTATTTTAACCTTTTTTACATTTTGATAAGAATTTTTATTTATTTATTTATTTAGTGTTTTCTATAGTGCGAACATGATCCTGCACAGGGTATCAGAGCGCTTTACAGGAGCATTTCAAGATATCGACCCTTACATATTACGAGACATTACTGATTTGCGACATTTACACTTCCGTAAGATATATCAACATATATAGTGTTCAACAGACAGATTACCATAATGCCTCTAGAACTATACAACACAATAAGACAAAAACTAACATACATGTCCAAAATTGTACAGTGAGCTGCTTGCCTGACAGAATGAAATACAGATTGTTCTGCTGTAAGGTATAAAACAATTTTTCTTCCTTTTTGAATGTTGCGATGGATGGAATTCTTCTCATGTGGGGGGGAGGGCATTCCAAATTCTCCGTGCTGTCCCTGATATGCTCGGTCATAAGTTCTTTTCTTACGGAAACAAGCCGGTTTCAGTAGTAGATCCGCTTTGCTCTTGGAGGAACGAGTACCTCCCAAAAGCGTGAGTTTCTGGGCGAGGTAGACTGGAGTTTTGTTGTGTATTGCTTTATGGGTGATGCATGCCAGCTTGAAATGAATTTGTGCTTCGAATGGTAGCCAGTTGAGAGCTTTCAAGTGAGGAGAGATATGGTCAAATTTTTGGGATCCCGCTATGAGTCTTGTGGCTGCATTAAGACATGCTTTCAATGGGGCTGTTGAGATCTTACGGAGCCATGCTAAGGTTGTGCAACCATATTCGATCCTTGAAATGACCAATGCCTGAACTGCTGTTTTGAGGTCTGCTTTATTTATAAAAGGTTTTAGTTTTCGTAAGTAGCTTAAGTGGAACCTAGCGTTTTTTGCCATTGTGTTGATATGTGCTGACATGTTCAGGTTTTTGTCCAGAATGATACCCAGTGATTTAGTTGACTAAAAAATCTTCGGAGTGCACTTTAGAGCAGTGATGAAGTTGGACCATTCTGCTATCATTATTTTGCTTTTCTGTGGTGTAATCAGTAGGAATTCAGTTTTCTGAGGATTTAGCTTTAGGTGGTTCATGGTTAGCCATAGAAGTGTTCTCGTTAGAGCTAGGTTCATTGTCATATATCATCAGTCGACGCGACCTTGAAGTACAGCTGAGTGTCATCAGCATACATGTGGAAAGCAATGTTAGCTTTTTGTAGTATTTCCGTAAGAGGTTCTAGGTATAGATTGCAAAGTGCCGGAGATAGCTTTGAACCTTGCTTAACTCCTATAGTATTATTGGTTGCGCTTGAAAGGGTTTGGTTGACAATGACTTTTTGCAATCTATTCTCCATAAAGGAGCTGAACCAGGTTAGCACTGTACCCTCAAATCCCATTTTGTTTTTCAGTCGATCAAGTATATTGGCATGGTTCACCGTATCGAAGGCTGATGACAGGTCCAACAAGATTAAGAGGCATGTTTCGTTCTGGTTGAGACTCAGTAAAGCGTCATCTACAATGTGCAGAATCGCAGTTTTCGTACTGTGGTTTGGGCGGAAACTGGATTGGCAACAGTTTAAAAGCTTGAAATCAGAGATGTGTAGACTCAGTTGTTGTTGGACAAATTTTTCAAGAATTTTGGCCAACATGGGAATATTGGTTACCGGTCTGAAATTGTTCGGATCTAAGGGGCTCTCAGTTGTTTTTTTTTAGGAGCAGGATGACTTGCCCTGTTTTTAAGCAGGCCGGTATTTGACCTTGTGACAATGAGGCATTAATGACCTTAGTCCAAGACGGGATTAGCAGGTGATTTATGAAGGACCAGCACTTCGCCGATAGAGGATCGTTACAGTGATTGTTTGATTTTGTGGTCGACATTATCTTTGAAATGTCTAATTCACTGACCAGTATAAAATCAGACCATCTGGCATTGTTTTTAGGTTTGACTAATTCTTGTTCATCCAGCACCTTATCTCCCATGCCCTTCTTTATTTCAATGACTTAGCAGCTTTTTTGAGTTCCCTCTCCAATGAGTTAGCTTTGTCTGTAAAGAAGACCGAGAAATCTTCGCTATTTAAGTTTGTTTTGGAAATGACTGGAGCCATTTGGCCGACTTGTTTGATTGATCTTTAAGTAGATCGAATAGTTTCCTAGGTCTATTAACTGCGTTATCGAATTCTTTCCTGAAGAATTCTTTTTTTGATTTAATAATGCTTTTATTATACACTTTCCTGGTTTGTCTCAGTAATGTTAAATGGGGTGAAGAGGGGTGTTGTCGCCATGTACATTCTGATAATCTCAGTCACCTTCTTTCATCATTTAGGGCACCATTGTCCGAGATCCTTTTCAGTTTTAACGGGGCTATGTCCTCAAGAATGCTGGACATTGCTTTGTTATAGCATGAGGTCATTGACGTCAAACATGCGCTTGGGTGGCTGCAGATCAATTTCGCAGCGTGCAGCTATGTTTTCCATATTAATTCCTCTAGTGTCCCTGGTCCACTTTTTGGGTTTTAATAGCTTGTGTGGACGATTTAGTTTTTCTGAGGGGAATTTCGAATGTAATTATGTGGTGGCCCGACCAATCGCAGGGTCTGATTACAATGTTCTCAATTGATTCCTCTTTAGCTATGATCCAATCTAGGATGGATCCTTTATTGTGGGTGGGGGGATGACATCCTTGGACTAAAGATTACCCATCCAGGAAGGTTTTAAACAGGGTGATTTGATTGTCATCTTGATCCTCCCAATTAATATTGAAGTCTCCTAAGAAAATATTGTTAGTCTACAGATTAGAGTTAGTAGTAATGATTTCTATCAACTGGTTGATGAATTTGGTCTTAGGACCCGGGGGTGGTATAGTGCATGGAGTTTACAGTTCTGGTTATCTGCTGATCTTAAGGACATGCCTAGATTTACACAAGACTCTAAAGGATCAGCCTGTATTTTTGTGATGCAAATGTCAGATCTATGTATACAAGCAATGCCACCACCCTTTCTGATATTTCTGTCCTGCCTCAAAATCTGGTAGTTCCGGGGGACTAATAGGTCTAGGCAGGGCGACGAAGAGTCAGAAAGCCATGTTTCAGTAAGAATGAGTACGTCAATTTGATACTCTGTCAATGTGATATCAGAACCCGTATAAACGTGAAACTATTATTGTACTTCAATTTTCAGGAAGACGAACCCCTAAGAATAACATTGGTTGTCATCAGCCTGACCACCCTGATCCTGTGGTGGCCAGTATATACACGTTTTCATTTTTTCACTCATGTATACGCACTATTGCAGAGTGACTACTTAACACTAAGGTCTTGACGAACGCTGCATTCTGCCTCTCATTCACTTTCTTTCATCGCTCATCTTGAGAAAACACCTCATGTCCCCCCCTAGGGGAGTCGTAGCCCCCATCTCGGTGTGAGGGGGGAACCCATATGATTAAGCATGTCATGTTACAGTGAGTGAGGTTTCTCGTCCTGAAAGCAAATACTGTGCCACAGAGAAACACAGAGTTGCAATTCACATAAAGCAGAAGCGCTACAGGCAGTCACAGCCAGGTGCAAGAAAGCTATAGCGTCAGAGATTATCGGGAGCAAAGAAATAATAAAGGGAGTGGCATTCAGGTACAAGAAGCAAAAGTCTACTCACCAGTAAAAACCAGACAAAGTGCCCTACAACCTCAAAATCTGGTGAGATGACTTAAGAACAAACACGGGGGTTGTGTTACACAGCCGCTTGTCCTTGCAGAAATGACCAAAAAGGTACCTGGGGACTCTGAGCACAACTAAAAATGTCTTCAAGAAATTGATGTTCTCCAATGGCTGCAGAAAAGAGGGGCAAATATAGTGCAGCCGCATTCCTGAACCACCACTGCCATTCGCCAAAAGCAGGATATTGGCACCAGATGGACTGCATGGATCGAAATGTTCCATGACTTTATAGATGCTCTGGAGGAAGTAGATGACAGTAAGATCATCAAATACTGAAAGAACCTCGCAGGTGATGGTATGAAAGAAGCTATAAAGAAAACGTTGTAGCATCAATCATATCAAAGAAATGTTGTGAGCCAAGATCAATCCAATGCTGAATGTCGACAATGAAAGATATATTTTCAATCAAGCAAGACAGCAAGCTGGTAAAATGATGGATGAGTTTATCGAAAGACTTGATACTCTCATCAAGCATTATAAGTTCAGTGAATTCAATGGTGGTGGAAGCCATGCATCTTAGAGTCATCAATTATTGCATCTCCTATTCATTCAGATGATGCATGCTGAGAGAGACACTCATCTGTGGGAGCTGGAACAAACCAGAATGAATCAGCATTGATCATGAAAAGTAAGCAGAAATACAAAGTGGAGGCTTAGCAGACGATGTCTCCGAAGACAAACAAATTGTGTTTCCTATGAGGATTCTCATTTTGACATGACAGTAAATGTCCTGCCATTGGACAGATATGCAAGGGCTGGGGGAACGAAAACCATTTCCTAACAGTCTGGAAAATAAAAGAGAAACTAAGTGAGTCATGATGAAAAGAGAAAATTTGTGCCAGATATTTCCAGAAGAATTCTAGCCAAGACCACCAGGCCAAACGGCAATATCAACTGAGGCAAGTATAGACTAAACAAAGTTGATCATCATCAATGTCATCTCCCAAAAGTCCTTCACTGTCATCATTGAGCAACAGTGAAGAAGGGGTGTCTGCAATGTGATGCTGACTGCGGAAAAACAAGCAGAATTAGGACTGTCTGCTTGCAAAGAGGAACACAAGTCAAAGAAAGATCACCAGATGAAGAACACTAACTCATTGGCTGTCCTATAACTTTCATTATGGACAGTGGTGCATTGATCAATATCATCCCAGCAGAAAAATACAATAAACTGTCTCTGGTATCATGCCTAACTCCATCGAAAACAAAGGTGTACATGTGGGCTGCTTCTACGCTATTGCAAGGCCAAGGGTCATTTGTAGTGTCCATGTCTAATGAGAAACGACAGTACAAACACCAATTCATGTTCATCAAAGGCATGTCTACTCATTTTTAACACTGCTGCTGACATCTACTACAACTTCAATGCACATTCTGAAATAGTAAGTCAATTCATGGACAATGGAAAATCAAAACATTGAAAGAGGACATTTGTTCTGCAGCTAAGAGACTACACCAGATTGCTTTTAATTTACAGGAGGTGGTTGAGAAAGAACTAGAATTTTTATTTAAGCATGACTTCATTGATGTCTCTACTGGTCTAATGCCATGGGTTTCACCCATAATGGAGTGCCAAAAAAGGACAGAGGAGGTTCATGGTGCATTTGTGTCGATATACGTCGGGCCAACAAATCAAGAGAGAAAAATATACAGGTCCTTACATAGTGGACATGATTACACAACTGAATAATGCCAAAGTCTTTTCCCAGCTTGGTTTGAACAAAGAATACCATCCACTTGACCTGAAAGAGAACTGTAGGTACATTACTATTTTTTTAACTCATGTTTGTTTGTTCAGATAGAAAAGACTCAGTTTTGGTGTGTCTCAGCGGCAGTAATCTTTCAGGATGTCATTCGCCAAGTAATTTAACCTTTCACGCATGCTTTTAACTACATTTATAATATATTGGTGTTTGGGGCCACACAAAAGAAACATGACAACGCTCTTACGAAAGTTTCGAGTTCAGAATTGTAGAAAAAGTTCCAGAGATCCTAGTCCTACATGGGAATGCCTACTTTATAGGTAAGCAACTTCGCTTGAGGCCCTGGACTTTTCCAGCCTCATATTTGTGAATATATAGTAGGGGTTTGAGCATTTGCTCCTCCTTCAAATATGTGAGCGATTCCAGTCATAAGGATAATTCCTTTACATAAAGAGAGATGATTGTAGTGTGATGTTTTTAGATGAAGTTACTTTATTGACATCACCATCTTTGTAGCCCAACAGCCGACACGTGTTTTGCCCTTCATGATCAATTAGACAATGGCTTTCTCAAGGCTATTTGAAGAATTCACAAATCATTTGAAAGATGGCTTAAAAATAGAATCCATCTGTCTTCAAATACAGTGTATAAACAGCAGAAATTATTTACAGCAGCATGTCAACCCGGGTTAGTCCCTCTTATCAGCCATAGCAGCGAAAAATATGCAAGTGTGTTGTTTGCTCGCTGATGCGGGTCTCACGGTAAATTCAGAAAAATGTGAGTTCCATAAAACCAAACTCAAATTCTTTGGCCACATTTTCTCTGGAGGAGGAATGACTCCTGACCCTGACAAAGTAGAAACAGTACAACAATATGGGAGAGGGGGGACAAGGAGCTGAGCTGAATTTAGGTCCAGTGACTCGTGCTCCTGAGAATTATAATCATATTCTGCGAGAGTCACAGTTTCTGTAAGAGGAACATAGAGTGTGAAGGAGAAAAACTGTAATCATTCTCAACTTATAGTGTCTTTGGACAGTGTGTCCTGATCTTGGGGCCCTCACATACCCCAAAGGATGTCATGCTTCTCGTCAGGCCATCAAGCCGGCGCTGCAATACCCTACGGGTCCCCCAAAGGGTCACTTTGTCGGAGATCTTTTTGAGAGATAAAGTCAAAAGGATGTGTGCGGGTTTGAGTGGCAGTGATGTCCTAATGTGAAGTTAAAAGATGGCTGGAGGGATAGTTTAAGAGTTTAATAAAGAGTAACCCCTCTGTCATCAGTAAAAAAACAGAAGGTTGTGCTGCTTGAGGGGGATAAAGGGCACGTTGGAGGTCAATATGTTTTGCGCAGTGAATGGTTTCAGAAGGAGATCCCAAGCGCATCTTCAGGACCAGGGTAAATGTGCATTTAGTGCTAGTGTATTGCAGTCAAGAATGATTTGCATTTGGCTGGGTCTAAACTGGGATGGCATGGTGAGCAAAAGAACGATGGATTCAACCCAGATCTCTTGACTGGTTCTAAATGCATGATTCATTCAGCATTCCTTCCATCATTGGATTGTTTAGTGTAGTGTAGTGGCCTCTCAAATAGATGTAGTGCCACTACTAAGGAGAATAATATGGAACGACAAAAGCAGACAAAGATAAAGTAAGTAAATATGTGGAATCATTAAAAAGGGGCCTAGGTCCCCCATTGGTCAACTTTGTGCTTGTGGTATCTATCAAATACTGTTATTGTACAGTAAGTGATTCCAGTCATGGACTATAGAAATATAGTATAGCTCAAAGGACGAACAATCAAATATTAAAGTAGAAACATTGTCATCCACCTGTCCCCTGCAAGATGTAATCATTTTTTATTTTATTTTGGTCCTCATACTTGACAAACCCGTAAAGGTATATGATCAGGAATGTTTGTGGGATCACCCCCCCCCCCCCCCTGTCTCTCTTTGGACGAGGATGTCTTAATCCTTAGACCTGTGCACCGGAGTCGAATGATGATTTCGAACGTAGGTTACCAGAGATTCCCAGGTGCTGACTCTCTTTTTAGACCCATTTATTCAGTTCAGTCTGCCTATACGTCTTGCTGATTTTAGCCCCCCTGCACAAGACGCTAATGCACTGGAGACCCAATGAATGCAAATTTACCTACATGCTATAATTATCAAGTTTAGTAAGAGCTGCTCTTGCATTTTACTATGTATCCCTTTAAAACCACCCCTCTACACCCTCAAATATAATCAAAGACATGCTTACCTCCATACCCTTTTGCATGAGGGCTTTTAAGACCTTACTTGCATCTTGCCAATAAGCATGAGATCCTGGGCATTGCCCAAACATGTCCATGTCATCTGCTTTCTCCTGTTCACACTTCGGGCAACACTTATTTTATCCTCCCATTTTAGATAGTTTCCTAGGGAACCAATATGCCCTGTATAAAGTAAACAGAGGATTTCTTATTAAAGGGGCGTATGTAACAAAAGACCAATGTGTTGATACTTGCAAAGGGATGATAAATCAGCTGCTGGAAATAGTTCTTTCCACTTTTCTTCCAACAAGGTGTTGGAACCATCATCTTCTTGAACCAACATCCAGTACCACATAGTCACCCCTTTTTTTGCATTTTAGTGTAGCAGATTTTGTTTCCCCCAGTCAGCAGAAAGTCCTACATTCGATTGGTCTCGAGCCCAACTTGCTAATTGCAAATATTTAAACTTGGACAGTGAGTTGCTTGTTTTCTTTGCTAAAAAGTGCCACGAAATTAAGTTAGCCTCATCCATCATTTCCCATTTCCCTATCCCTCCATCCATAAATGAGATGGCCAACAAGTCTAGCAAACACATAGGAGCTCCAGGGCATTTCCGAATTGGGGCCATTTGGCTGTAAAATGGCATAGCTAGGATTCTCCTAACCTGTATACATAGTTACATGCCGCTAACAGCACTCTTAATTGGACCTTTTTAAAGAATTTGGGGTGACCAAATGTAAAACGGAAATATCTTCTGTGTTCTACCAAGTCATTAGTTAATGCACCATAGCAAGGCTGCACCTGTTCGTAATTCTTCATTCACAAGATTTTAAAATTGTGCAGTTGAAAGGCCCAACAATACAGTTGAATGTCTGGGAAGCCTACTCCACCATCCATTTTGTTTCTACCTAGCTTCTTCTAGGCCTTCATTAGCCCATATAAAATTACTCAATTCCCCTTGTACTTTCCAAAACCATTTAGCCTCGAAGTGCAAAGGTAGTGCATTGAACATGAATGTAAATTCTGGGAGAATCTTCGCTCTAATTAGGTTGGTTCTACCTATGATGTATAAGGGGAAATGAGAGCAAAGTTGTAGTGACATCTTAGTTTCCTTCATAAGTTTTGAGCAATTTATCTGGGCCATGTTTTCCAAATTTTTCACTGCCTCGACTCCTAAGTTCCTAATTTCTTTTTTTCTATTTTTTTCAGGGTAGCATCTAAAGATGCATTGCGAAATAATAGGGTAGGCACCTATAAGATGTTTTGAATAAATCAATAAATCGTCAGCATAAAGCGCTTCTTTCCTAACCCAGTCTAGATATTGGAAAGGCAGGATTCCCTGTTCTCCCCTAATTCTTGCCAAAGGCTCTACATATAAATTGTATAGTAACTGGGATAAGGAGCAGCCTTGCTGAATGCCTCCGCCTATCTTCAATTGAGGGGTAAGGGATCCATTTACTAAAATCCTCGCCAATGGGGATATGTATATATTTTGGATTGCATGCTGAACTTGTTGCCTAACCCATTAAGTCCTATGACTGCATGTAGAAAGGGCCAACTCACCCCGTCAAATGCCTTAGCGGTGTCCACTGCCATAATGGCTAAGGGAATATCTTTATCTATAGCCATGTCAAAAGCACACACCAAGTCTTGGACAAGGTCATGGAAGTGGCTATTCTTCATATACCCTTTTTGAGATGTGCTAATTTGCTCTCCTACAACCCTATCCAATCTTTTATCCAGAATATTTGGGTGTAGGTTATAACCATTATTAAGCAATCATTTTGACATAAATGCTTTACGTTTTTTAGGATTTTTGTTTGGTTTTAACATTAGTGTTATTATTTCATCATTCCAAGTTTCCGGTATGAGGGCTTCATCTAAAGTGGTCAGTCGCAGAGTAATTTCCTCCGCTAAAGCTTTATATATTTTATTTGGAATGCCATCTGGCGCTGGAGCTTTTCCTTTCATTAAACGCTTCTCTGGCACTTATTTGTTTGTTGAGGTACTCCTCTTTGTCTTCTACAAGTTTGTTCTGGGGATCAACTCTCAACTAGTTGTTAATCTGCTCCTCTGTTGCTAAACAATCTTCCCTGTATAGATTTTGAAAAGAGCCAGTAAACACCCTCCCAATAGCCTGATCATTTTGACATCTTTCCCCAGTTCCTTCCATTACTACTTCTTTAACTGACTTTCTAAACAGATCACCCCTTGACTTCCAGGCCAACAATTTCCCACAGCCTTCACCATATTCGTAGTGTGCGAGTTGGCTAGCATTCAATTTTTTGTATTACCTCATCCAAATGCTCTATTAGCTCTCTTTTGGCTACATTTATCTACATTTGTATTTCTGTCATCATATCAGAATCAACCACTTCATGTAGTTCTTTATGCCGGGCTGTTATTTTTATTTCTAGCCCCCTTATTTTATGATTAGCTTCCCTTTGCCTGTATGCATAGTAATTAATTAATCTCCCTCAAATAAAGGCTTTGTAGGTGTTCCAAATTATTTGTGGGTGGGCAGAGTTCCTGTTTAACTCGAAAAATTCTAAGGTATCCTGCTTCAATTTAGTTAATATCTCCTGGACCTATCCATAGTCCATCTGGACATAATTATGCCACAACCCAGGGATAACTCTAATTTCACTGTGTTCTGATAAATGCTCTGGTTGATGGGTGACTGACGTTACTTTATTCATTAGTCTGGTATTGATCAAAAAAGAATCCATGCGGGAGCCATGGCCATGTTTTTTATTATGATATGTGTAGCCTTTATACCTACCCGTCTTATTTCTCCAGGGATCTATCAAGCCCAAATACTTCATTAGATTATGCATAAAATCTCTCATTTTGGCTGTATTGACCGTAGGCCTAAAGGAGGATTCATCTAATACAGGGTGAAGTAATACTTTGAAATCTCCTGCCATTATAATGACATTTTAATTGTCTAAAAGTTGTTGAAAAAGTTCCTGAAGCGAGGATGAGTCATCTGTATTTGGCCCATTATAGGTTATCAAAGAATAGTTTATGCCACTAATTTTAACTACGGCGATTAACCATCTCCTTTTGGGGTCTGTAATAACATTTATTAATTTAGCTTGAGCTGAGCTTTTTTATCAAAATTGCCACCCCTTTCACATTACAATTTTGATTTGTACTTGCAAACTGGTTAATCCATCTATGGCCCTAGATAAATCCTTCCCACTCTGCCTGCCACAAATGTGTCTCTTGTAACATTATGATGTCAATATTTGATTGTTTTTAAAAATGTAAGAATTTTCCTTCTTCTGACGGGTACCCTTGAACCATTTATGTTCCAGCTTAATACCCTCAGGCTGTCCATCTTATTAGAAGCAACTATCTTCTGTGGTCTCCCTGACTCCCGCACTTCCTATTCTGATTTTGTCTGTCACATATGAGAACCTTATTTATTTGTATTTTCTCCCACTGCTCCCACCCAGCTTGATATTTACATTAGTTGTAAAGTGCTTGCCCCTCTTAAATCCCACCCGGGGGAACCTCCCTTTGACCAAACTGGGCATTACATCATGTACTGCATACCTCACATCTCCGGATTATATGTGTGTCCCTAGATTATCTGCAGACCAAAATCCTAGGGGTGAGTTTTGATTTGCGTAATTAAACTCTGTACTTCAGCAGGCTCCTTTATATTGTACATCTTATTATTCCACATTATCCATTAAAATCAAAATTACACCCTCACTGAGGTCCATTTTTAAGGTACAAGGGGGGAAAAAACATATACTTACCATTATACCCTATACATAGTTTTGACAGGATGGAGTCTCACCAAGCTAGAATAACAGAGAAGCTGCCTTTAACAAACAGGTTCCAGGCTTTGGCAGAAGATGCAGTATGTTCTGAAACTACAACTGTAACAGAACTTGGGGTGACTACACCTCTAGTAGACGAGGGCATACAGCCACACCTCATGATCAGGAGATCATTGGGTGATGCTGCATACACTCGCATAGGATATTAAAAACAGATTTGCAATGTCTGAAGCAAATCAAGCAAAAATGTGTGATGCTGGTGAAAGTCTTGAAACAAATTAACTAATATCTCTAAAAGAATCAGGAATCTGGAAGTATCTTTCGAGACCACGAAAGAGGAAGTAGCGGGTAACAGTAAAGAGATTAGAAAATCTTAAAATGGGCGAGAAATTGCTCCAGGAAAAGATTGCAGCTCTAGAAAATAATTCCAGAAGGAATAATTTAAGAATCCTCAAAATCAAAGGAATTTATTGTGAACCTGATAAAAGAATTTGTACCAGCAGTCAGGGTGTTAGAGGTTCACCAGGAAATACAATGAGCACATAGGGATTCTTTTAAAAGGAAACCTGACAGAGCTAAGCCCAGGATTATCCGCATAAATTTAAACACTTATCTGAATGAAGAAATTATTTTCTCTGTGGTGTTAAAAATTGGATCATACACTAAAGATGAGTGGACCTTCCGCATTTGTTCAAATATAGCTATGGAGACTCAAAATTGACAATGGGAGCTAGGTAAACATATACAAGAGAACAAACCTTTAGGTGCCACAGCCCAATTAAAATTCCCATGCAAGATGTAATCTTGCTGCATTCCTTCTTATATATGGCAAGCTATTCCCATTTCAAGAGTTGAAAAAGACCAGTGTTCCCTTCCAATGGTACTCCAAATGTGATTGAAGCTTCAAGAAAATCAAATATGCAATTGAAAATGCAACTTAGATGGCTTACTTTGATCCCAAGTTATATACTGAGATAGCTGTAAACGCAAGCCAAGTGGGGTTGGGCGTGATCCTTGCTCACAAACAATGGACATCCAAATGCTTAGAGACACATTGTGGCCTATGCCAGCTGAAGTTTATCTCAGACTGAATGTGCCTATTCTCAGCCAGAAAAAGAGAGCCTGGCTGTAGTGTGGGCTTGTGAATGTGTTCATGTGTTTCTGTACAGAAGGTATTTTACCCTTGTCACTGTCGAACAGGCTTTGCTCACCATTTTCAGAAATCCAAAAAACAAGATGCCCCCTTGCATCAAAAGATGGGGGTTGAGATTGCAGGAGTATGATTACACTATTGTTCATAAGCCAGTGCAGGATCATAACCCCACAGATTTCTTCTCAAAAGTGCGGTTACAGTGTTACAGTGGAAAATCTAAAGCAGCTGAAGCAAACATTAACTTCATAGTAAAGTCCAGCACTCCTGCAGCTCTATCCATTTGGCAGATTCTTGCTGCTACAAATATCGACTGAGACATGCCCACACTCAAGGATATAATTGCAGTGCAATCATGGAGAAAACATACTCGACCTCTCACAGATGATGTTCAATATCAAAAATTCAAGAATGTGCAGGAAGAACTTTCTGTCACACAAGAAAGTATCATATTAAGAGGTTTGAGAACTGTCTTACCAGAGGTTGAGACAACAAGGTATTAAACTGTCACACAAAGGACATTGTAGCATTGTAGCCACCAAGAGAGCCCCCGTTGACCGACTTGGGTTTGAAAGTTTTGAATAATGAGTCAAGAAGGAATTGAAAGCATGTCATCTGTGTAACTGCTTGTCTCCCAAGACAACACGGCATCCACTAAATATGTCTGCCTTCCTTACACAAGTGTGGGAGAAAATTGCAGTTGATTTTTTTTTTACATTTCAACATGGCCATCATTTCATGGTAGCTTATTCATGAGTAGTCACATGTTCCTTTAGTGGAAGATTTATCATCATCCACACATGACAAAGTCATCGAGAAGTTGGCTGATATTTTTAAAGCATGGGATATTTTCTCCTTCCTAAAATCTGACAGTGGTCCACCCTTCAATAGCAGAGAGTTTAAGGGCTTCCTTAGCCGTTTAACTGTCAAGCATCAGAAAAGCACGCCTCTCTGGTCACAGGCAAAGGGCATTATTGAGGGATTTATGGTCAGCCTGAAGAAAGTGCGTCAGCGCGCTGCGCTTGCAGGCATCGATCTAAAGTCAGCTTTGAGTTTAGCACCTCGTGTCTATCAGTCAAGTCCCCATTCTACAACAGGTGAAAGACCTGCCACCTCACTTTGAGAGAGCCATTGGGAGAAAGCTACCACAATGGGCCATGATCTAAGTACTAGAAGCTGTTGAGATTTGTGTCATGGTCTCCCCCCACAATTGAAAGATGAATGCATATGCAGATAAATGCAAATGAGCTAGAGGCATGGTTTTCAGAGGAGACGGAGTTCTAGTCAAAGAAAAACAGAAACGCAAGACTGACACTTCATTTGATGCTGAGCCGTTGCGAATCATGACAAGCAAAGGACTGTCTATAATGAGAGACTGGTTCCCTTTCAAATATCTGCCTCAATGTTCGTCGGCTCCAGACCTCAGGAGTGAAACAGGTCCACTTGAGTGCCCAAGTCAAGCATCTGAGTCCACAGCTATGATGCCAGATGAAAGTCCTACCTCCTACAACTCGATCTGGAAGATTGGTGCAAGTGCCTGGACAACTTTTTGAGGTACTCTAGTGTAAATTTATATGTTGTCTGAATTTTCTTTTTTAACAAACGGGGAGATGTAGTGTTGAGTGATCATGTTCAGTAGGAACCTTGTGGTCCTAGATGGACACCTTACAAAGTTACGCAATCCGTTCAGAGATATTTGGGTGTGTCTGGGTGTGGTCAATAAAGTCAATGACTCAGTACATTCATTTAAAAGTTGCATGATGAAGAATAAAGGTGCGTATTATAGAGCGCCATGCGTGCCATAGTCATTTGCGTGCTCCTGTGCTGAGATGGTTGCTACAGCCACCTATACAGAGAGTGTTCTATTTGTCATTTCTGTGTTAAAAATTACTATCATTCTATACATGAAGCCAGCAAAAGTAAGTCAGAATCAAAAAAACCTTGTCTGAAATTTCCATTGAAGAAGAGGTCTCCCTGCTGAATATGTCCGATGTTTCAGAGGGGCTCTTTTCTTCATGTTGGAAGATCGCCTTCTATGATTCATCAACATTTGGAATGATACAACTTCCCCTTTGGATATTATTTGATAAGACTATGGGCTCCTTCTTAGAGGTCGGCAGTTCCAAACTAAGCAGCAAAATTACATTTGCGTCCAAAGTAGGATTCTAACTGGTTTGGTATTTGAACACCCCAAAGGGTAAGTGCTAGTGCAGTGCAAAAATTGTACAAATTCAAATGTTGTACATTGTGGAATGGGAGGGGAGCTTCAACCCATAATGAGGCTAATTATAACAAGGGCTCCCAAACTTATGGTATTTATTTCTTTTACATTTCTTTCTGTATTTACCTATATTTATTGTTTGCTCATTTTATCTATATTTATTCACATTTATATTGTGCTTTTCATACAAAAGGAAGCTGATATGTGTATATTTCCATATTTGTTTATCAAACAAATTCTTACTCATATTTGATAGTTTAATGAGTTTTAGCCAGCTTAACCCCTTGCCTGCTTATGACGATCCCAGCTCGTCATGAGGCACAGTGGAGCTGTGCTGCATAACGGCTGCGCCACTCCCCCGTGTGGCAAATTCCATGCTTGTGCAGACATTCTACGGGAGTGGGTGGAGTCATGACGAGCCCAGCTCGTCATGAGCCCAGCTGCACTGTGCCTCATGATGAGCTAGGCTCGCCATGAGCACCGCGGCATCGCGCGTGGCCCCTCGCATCTGCACCGCAGGGAAATTACCCCCACGGTGAAGGGGTTAAACAGCTTTACTGTTGCAGTTATTGCAGCATCATTAGGAAATCCACAACTATTGACCTAGCATGCATGAATAACATTAGTGAGAGTTGTCAAAAAGTAAACCTATTTTCTGTATTTTCCATAGTTATAAATAAATACAGATGGGGGTGTGGTCTCTGGCCGCAGTGAGGTGGCGGCTTTGTTTTGAGCTCCCCTCGGACGCAGAGCTGTTTTCCTGCTTATAGCCGCGTTTCTTTTCCAACCAACGGGCAGATGCACAAACCTGTTGGCTGAAGGTCCGGGTGGCACATGGAGCCACTTCGACCATATTTCCAGGATCGGACGACCCGGCGACAGAGGGATTAAAATACTGGTAATCCTGACGCGAACGGCCGCCATTTTGTATCATCTTTTACTTCAAGGTAAACCGGCGTTTTTCTTTTATGAAAAATAAACACACTGCAATGTTATTCTGACTTTTTCTCTCACCACTCAATCTTGAAATGTGAAGCTCTCCTCAGTTTATTGCCCCTTCAACGCTGGAATTCAGTATAATATCATTCTGAGAAGAAGCACTTGTTCTATACAATTCACCTGTGAAGACTGCTACTACTTACTTGCTTTGGATGTTTTGGATGTTGACCTCTGCACTAGCACAAATGCTTCTCATCTCCTGAATAAATTCAGCAAGTTGTACACTGTGTTCCATGCAGTTTCCACAATTCTTATGTTTTTAATTGCGATTTTATTAATTATTGCATATAAGGTTATGCCTTCTCCCCCTCTCTTGTAGTATCCTTCAGCAACAAACAATTTTTAGGCATTTGATTTACTAAATGCTCACCAAACTTGTGCTGATCTGCAATTGGAATATGGCATATTTCTCTGCTTTTGATTTTTCGGTCTCTTCTTCCATTAGGATGTTTTTCTTTTGAGCTTATGGTCAGACAAAAATTGTTGCTAAGAATCGCATCTCACTCCTCACAATATTCCAGAATGGCTACAGAGGCACCACTTTTGGTTAAAGCCATGTCTACCGATACTAAATTCAAGAGAGCTAAGAATGACCCTCCTTCACCCATCTAATCCTCTAAAAATCTTGTTCTGGACACCATTTTAGATGAGGTGAGGCGGTTAAAATATTTTATGTCTTCGACAAATGAGAAACTTCAACAGATGAAGGACAGATGGATTAATATGGAATCAAAGGTTCTGGACATTGAACAACGCATTAGTGATCTTCATGATGCCACTACTAAGATTCCACTCTTGGAATAGGAAATCCATTCGTCTCAAACCCCACATCGAGGACTTTGGAAATCGAAATCAACGCAATAACCTACGCTTGTATGGCCTACCAGAGAATATTGAAGGTAGGGACATGCTTCTTTTCCTTAAGAAATTCCTGTCAGAACTAATAGAACTTCCTTCAGTGCCCTCTTTAAATATTCAACGTGCTCATCTGCTGGGTCGTCTTCAATCAAATGCCTCTAGGCCTAGAGGAATTATTATGCAATTTTGGGAATTTACAGACCTTATGCGGGTCCTCAAAGCAGCTAAAACAAAGCGTTGTCTCATCTGGTCTGGTCATACCATCTATCTGTCACAGGATCTCTCCAATGCGACTAATGCACGAAGCAAGGAATTTTTAAGTTTTCATCCTCAAATGAGACAGTTAAATATTCGTTATTGCATTTTACATCCATGCCTCTGTAAAATTACTCCTGAGGGTGCTTCACATACTTTGATGACCCTACTAAACTGAAAACTTTTCTACACAATCTGTCTCCGAATTCTCCTGCAGGCTTCTCACCTCTTCGCTAAATTTCTTGTATCTGTTCCTTATCTTTTCTATGATGGCTTCTGTCTGTGCAGTTGCGCCCCATGCATCAATCTTTGATGTTTTCTCTTAGATCTGGATCTTTTTCCTTGATCTACCTTTACTTTCTTCTATTTTTCCTTCTTTCTTTAATCTTTTTTCATTCTTTTCATAGTTGTTTCTCCCGTTTAACTATATTTCATTTGTTGCATGTGTTCATTAGTGTTGTATATTGTATTATGATGTGTTTTTTACTCCTAGCTTATGTATGGTGTTTTTCTTTATTCAGCTGTTTCCTTCCAATGTGTCATCTCCTTCCATGTCATACCTTCCCGACCCAACATTATGTGTAATTTTGTCACGTGGAATGTTCGTGGTCTTGGTCACCCCGTCAAAAGGCAAAAGGTACTTTCTCATTTATCAAAACTAAATGCTCAGGTCTCCTTTATTCAGGAAACGCATTGTAATGACAATGAATCACTTAAATTAAAACAACAATGGGTGGGTCTAGTTGTGTTTTCTCCCTCAGTGGGTAACAAGGGGGGTGTTGCAATATTTTTTCATAAATCTTTACATGTGCAAATTGTATCTACACTTAACAATACTGATGGACGATGGGTAAAGGCTAAGGTTGGTATACAAAATAAAGAAAAAGTTCTTTTGAACATTTATGGCCCAGTCAGACCTGATCCTGAATTTCGGTATTCCATCAAGATTTTACTTGCTTCTATTGATTGTCCTAATATTGTAGTTGCTGGTGATTTTAATCAATGGTTAGACCCCTACTCAGATAATACAAATGTAAATTTAACCCGGATAAATATCACAAAGCCTTTCAATCAGCCATTGCCTCTCGTTCATTATTTGAAGCTTGGAAAACTTGTAATGCTGATTCTCTTGAATTTACCTTTTTTTCGAATGTTCACCAAACTCGTTCTAGGATTGATTATATTTTGATTGGTAAATCCCTTCTCCCATCGCTTTTGTCATCAGAGATTGGATCTATTTTCATTTCTGACCATGCACCTGTTGTTTCGGTTTTGGACCTTTCCTTAAGTTCCCCCAAATTTAGCGGATGGAAGTTAAATAATTTTTTATTGTCTGACACCCCATTCATTACAGAACCTACTAAATTTATCAATGAATTTTTCACACTTAATCATCCTTCTGATACCTCCACTTCTAACAATTGGGATGCTTTCAAGGCCTCGTTTCGTGCGTTCACTAATTCATATGTTGCAAAGAAAAAGAAAAATAATCGTAATAAATATACTATGTTATTACAACAGCTGACATTTTTACCTCTAAATCCCCCCATCACTTCATGAATTGATTAAGGCTAAATCTGAGCTTAATAAATTGGCTACAGTGGATGCTTGTAATGTCCTTCTTAAAATCAAATCTAAATATCTTGGGGGTCAAAATAACGCCGGTAAGATGTTGGCCAACTACTTAAAAATCAAATCAGACCGGAAAAATATTGGACACATTCTAAATGAATCTACTAATACTCTTGCTTCATCGGATGAGACATTGCTTCTGTTTTTCATGAGTACTACCAATTACTATATATTGATGATACCAATCCTTCTATTCAAAATTTAGAAACCTTCTTTTCTGGCCTCCCCTCTCCCCATTCACTTCCTGATGACTTATTGGAGAAAGACGTTACTTTACAAGAGGTTACCGATGCTATAAAAGCTTTAAAGAAGTCAAAAGCAGAAGGGCCTGACGGAATTTCTGTTGAATTTTATTCCGTCTTCTCTTCTATTTTCATTCCCAAACTTCTGGCAGTGTTTAATTCCTTTATTGCTCAGTACAAGGCCTCTCGTTCTTTTATAGAAGCCTTGATTGTTCTTATCCCCAAACCTGACAAAGATCATTCTTTGTGTAAAAATTACCGTCCTATATCATTAATCAATTATGACCGTAAGATATTCGCAAACATTCTTGCAACCCGTCTGGAGAATATTATCCCATTACTGGTTAAAACTAATCAATCAGGATTTATTAAAGGCAGATTGGATGCGGATAACGCTCGAATGTTTGCCAATGTCATTTCCTTAAGCAAGAAAATTAAGTTCCCTCTAGCTGTACTATCCCTGGATGCCGAGAAGGCTTTTGAGCAAATTAATTGGCAATACATGTTTAAAACACTTCAGTGGTTGAGATTCGGAACAAATTTTATCTCTTATATTAGACGGTTATATTCTCACCCCGTGCTAGTATTTTTGTAAATAATCGTTTCTCTAAATTTTTTTCCCTATCTAGAGGTACCCGTCAAGGTTGTCCTCTTTCACCCGTGTTATTTGTCCTATGCCTTGAACCATTTCTTGAGCATATTCGTGCCCACCCACATATTTCTGGCCTCACTCATAATTCTCTACAAATTAAAATGTCAGCGTACGCTGATGATATATTAGTTTATATGTCTAATCCTCTCACTTCTCTCCATCCCTTTCAGAAGAGGTTAAATTATATTCTGGTATTTCGGGATATAAATTGAATTTCTCAAAAACAGAAGTACTACCACTGAATTTCCTATGTTACCAATATATGTTTAAATATACTAACTTCACTTGGTCTCCTACTAAAATAAAATACCTTGGTATTTGGTTTTCCGCCACTTTACCTATCACATTTAGGCATACTTTTAATGCATTATTTAATAAAATTCAATCCCTTTTACTTTCCTGGTCACCTCTTCATTTGTCATGGTGGGGTAGACTTGACACTACTCAAATGATGATTGTCCCTCATATCCTATACACATTATCTATGTTACCTTTTCGTATCCCTTTATCATATTTTTCACAAATCAATTCCATTTGTAGTAAATTCCTGTGGAATAAAAAGCACCCACGTATTTCTCTCACTACCTTAAACGCCCCGAATCTGAGGGAGGTGTGCGTTTTCCTGATTTCACTCTGCATTTTTAATCAGACAATTCTTTGCCCTTTCCTATAAATTTGGTGACATTCATATACCGAGATGGATTTCTTTTGAATGATCCATCTTAAAAGATTTTTCTTTTCGCAATATAATTTACATGTCTAACTGTACATTTTTAACTAACAATCCAATTTTAAAATTCTCCCAAAACCTACTATATAACATATTTGTTGATGGCCTTGACCCTCTTCAATGTTTTTTTATCCTCTACTATTTGGTATAACAAATACATTAAATACAAAAGTAAGTCATTCTACTACAAACATTGAAAGCAGAAGGGAATTATCTTTGTCCATCAACTCATTCATCAGAATTCTGTTATTCCCTATTCTATATTACAAATGCAGTATCATTTACCAGATACTTTCCTTGATGAATATATCTTAATATCAACCGCTCTGCAATCTCATGTATCTACCTTTGATCTCTCCAATGTCTCCACCTCACTAACTCCACTTACCCCACTTTATAATATATCTCAAGAACATAAACCTACAGCAGCACATATTTATAAACTGCTATCCTTTCATATCACTGAAAGACCTAAATCCCCTACTGAATTAGCCAGGGAAACTGATTTAGCTTATCCAATACCTGTATCTGATTGGGATAAATTATGGTCTAAGTTATTCAAAGTCTCAGCTGCTGCATGCATTACTCCATCGCTCTTTCATTTATAATAGAGCAGTGATAACTGCTGTTTGTGTATCCAAGTTTTCCCCTACCTCATCTCCTTTATGTTGGTCTTGTTCTAATTTTACCGGGACTTTAAGGCATCAACTTTATGATTGTGCTAATGTTTTGAGATTTTGGCGTTCTATTTGGTCTACTTGTATGAACATTTTCAAATGTAATATAACGCTATCCTTGCAAAATGTTTTTCTTGGTTCATCTTCACCTGATTTTGATGATTGTACCCATATATATTTATTATTCAATCTATTTATAGCGTTAGCCTTTAAAGGTATTATGTCATAATGGAAAGACAATTCCAAACTATCCTCCTTGGTTTGGTGAAATTTCATTTGTGATGAACATAGAATTGCTACTGTCTCCTCTTCTACTTTATCCCAGAAAATGTAATCTGATCTTCTTTGGTTACCTTTCACAACTTATCTTGCTTCACATGCACCTGTGTCTTAATTACTTCATATTTTTTTCTTTTTTGTTCTTATTGTTACCATCTTTATCCTATACATTTTTACCCCTTTTATTTTTTTTTGTATTTTCTCTTTTATTTCTCCCCTGCTTTTCTTGTAGCATTTACCACTATTGAATTCCTACATTATTCGCGTATAGAATATTTTTACTTTATTTTATTGTTCTGTTAATAATGTTATTTTTTTTCAGGAAATTCAATAAAACTCTTAAACACAAAAAAAAATACAGACTGGAATAGATTGTTTTCTGCTTGTATTTATCTGTAAAAATCAGTAAAAAAAGAAAACAGGGAGTCTTTATCATAACCCACCATGAGGCCCGAAATTCAAAGTTTTGTGGACCTGGTAAATCCCACAGCCCACAATATCAGTATTTTTCAGATACACAATTACAGCCCTATATCACATTGCAGTCAGAATGTTGCCCTATTTAGTCACATTTTGAAAAATCCTCTGCTCAGTTCCACTGATTAATCTTTGATTCTGCCGCATTCAGAAAATTACCACCCACTGATGAGGAATAGAGTAGGTTCTGAAGAAGAATGCCACCGTTTTAGAGAAGTGGATTCACAGATTATAATCACTCATATTATAGCCCTGAAGGTTTACTATGAACGGAGGCCCATGTCGGTTCTGAGGCTCTTACTAGCATTGCTAAATTCCAGGAGTCTGATGTCGATCGGGAGCTCGTTCCAGGTTTTAGCCGTGATGTAGGAGAATGCTCTTCCACCTGTTCTTGCTCTGTGGATGTGCGGGGCCTCTGCAAGGGCAAGGCTGGCAGATGGGAGGTATCTCCTGGGTACGTGGAAGGAGATTCTTTTGTTGAGAAATTGGGGTCCTGTGTTGTGGAGGCATTTGTAGGCGTGGGTGAGTGTCTTGAAAGTCACTCTCTTCTCAAAGGGGAGCCAGAGGACGTCTCGCAGGTGTTGGAAGATGTGTTCATGTCAAGGGATGCCAACAGCCAGTCTGGCTGCTGTGTTCTGTATGGTCTGGAGTTTGTGCAGCAGAGATTTGTTGATCCCGGTGTAGTGGGCATTTCTGTAGTCCAGTCTGCTGGTTATGAGTGTGTGGGTAACAGTCTTTCTTGATTTAGGGGGAATCCATTTGAAGGTCTTGTGAAGGATGCGGGGGTGTTGAATTGGTGGAGGCGACAGCGTTGATCTGTCGGGTCACGGAAACGGAGGAGTCGAGTATGATGCTGAGGTTCTGGGTGTGGTCCGTGGGGGTGGAGGGGCTGCCAAGGGCGACAGGCCACCAGGTTGTCCTATGCAGAGGGGAGGGTCCGAGGGTGAGGACTTCCATCTTTTCCGAGTTGAGCTTTAGGCAGCTGCTGTTTATCCACGATGCAAAGTCCTTCATTCCATCCTGGAAGCTGAGTCTGGTGGAGGTGTGGTCCTAGGTGAGGGAGTGGATGAGGTGGGTGTCATTGGCTTTGGATACTATGCTGATTCTGTGCTGTCTTACAATGGCGGTGAGGGTGACCATGTAGTTGTTAAGGAGCGTAGAACTGAGCGATGATCCTTGGGGTACTCCGCAGTTGGAAGGAGCGGAGCCAGTCGAGGGCAGTTCTCTATATGCCTGTGTCATGGAGTCTGGAGGAGAGTGTGCGGTGGGAGATGGTGCTGAAGGCAGCAGAGAGGTCGAGTAGGATCAGGGCGGTAGTGTGGCCTTGTTCGAGGTGAGTGTGGATGCCGTCTGTTGGGGCGAGTAGAACAGACAGTGCTGTGGTTGCTGCGGAATCCAGATCGGGAGGGTTCGAGGATGGAGTTCTCTTCGTTGAATTTGGTTAGTTGGATGTTGACAGTCTTCTCTGTGACTTTGGCCACGAAAGGCAGGAGAGAGATGGGTCTGCAGTTTTTGAGGTCCGTTGGATCTGCTGAGGGCTTCTTGAGTAGGAGCTTCACTTCTGTGCATTTCCAGTCATCTTGAAAAGTGCAGGTTTTGAAGGTGGCGTTGATGGTGCGTCGTAGCTCTGGTGCGATAGAAGTGGCAGCTCTGTGAAAGATTTGTTGATGCCAGGGGTCTGTGGGTGCTCCTGAGTGAATGTCTTTCATGGTTAGTGGTTTGTAATCGGTGGTGATTGGGGTCCATGAGGAGATGGTGGGCAGGCTTTTGGTGCTGGAGGAGTGATTTTGGAATCAGGTGTCTGTTCATTGAAGTTGTTGTAGAGTAGTGGAATTATGCAGAATCACACCGAATTTTTAGGTAATTCTATGTGATTGTGCTACACTGAACTATGCAAGTCACGCCCACCCCTATTCAACACTCGTTCTCTCAACAGACACCAGAGCAGCCAACTAAAATAAAATCAACATGTGAGGAGGAAGCAGGGCGTAATGCTGAAATCACCTACAAGGCACGTTTGCCCTCTTCTTCACCAAACCCCCTCCTCAAACAAACAGAAAAAAATGATGAAGTTGGTGCCATTGTACTGGGATGTTTTCATACCCCTCACTGGACATCGCTGTTCAAAGTCTTGAAAGGCGAACCGAAAAGCCACTCTTTGAAGTGGTTTCTGTCTCTCATGTTCCCTGCTACTGTATGATATTATCTCCTCACTGGTTGACTATGTGAAGGCAGCGGACATCATGTGAAATGCGGTGGCACTGTGCAAGTTGGCACGTCTGAGACACTTAACTGAAGATCGTACTTCTTGCTGGAACTCTCACTCCACCTGCCCTTCCTGAACGAAAGCTGGCTGGCCCCGACATCAGCCCCCGACATCACCTCAGTTTTTACCCTGAAAACAAGATTGTCAGAAATAGCAGAACTGACAAACCCAGAGAACGACCTGCCGTTATTTGAAAAAAGAACAGCCACTGCTCACCGATTAATGCTAGAAACAGTATGGTTCACCTGACCTTCGAACTTTACCACACTGGCTACACCCTGAGTGGCACACTTATCTATTGACCTCAAGGATCATGCACCAACTTCAGCAGCACAACTGCAGCCTTTAACTGCTCCTTTGAAACTTAACTCTAGCACCGTCGTCCTCCTCAATGACCTCAACTACCACCAGCTGGACCCATCAAGCCCAATATGTAGAACTGCTTAGAGGACCTGTCAACCATTTGTCTCACTCAGCGAGTGAACGACCCAACCCATGCCACTGGATATCTACTGGACCCCATCTTCACCAAGTTCAACAACATCACAGTGAACAAGTCTACACGCTCATCCCTCACCTTTGAAGATTCACTGCTCCCAAATTTGCATGGTGAAACTGGAACAGGATGCTCAGGGAAACCTAGTTCTTGAAGCTCCTAACCCACCAACAACACCATGATGACATCCCTCAATCCATTACCAAGCTTGACACCTGAATGACATTTTGCACAGCCACCCTGACTACCAAAGCCAACAGCATTAGGCAACAATCAAGTTGGTATACAAATTAATTCATACTCACCAACTGCCACTCCAAGGAACTCGAATGCAGAAGGAAAAATCACCACAACAACACCAACAAAAGCACCTATAGGTCAGCCCGGGGATTTTCACAGCGCTTTCATCAGCGCCACTTGATAGCAGAAGCCTACCAGATGTATCACATTTTCAATTAGAGCACATCCCTCGTCATAGTAAACAATCTTCTATTAGGAAGTACTTCAGGGTATTGTCTAGGATTTTCATTCATTATATAGCACAGTGCAAAACTGTTTGGAGTTTTCTTAAGAATACTCAATAAACAAACATTGGTATTAATGGATTTTTCAATCTGGGTAACCTACAAACTCACAAATATATGCCTTAATTTCTCTTTGATCCCTCATATTCTCATTAAGAGCAAAATGGGTACATAGTAAGTGATATATTACACATTGAATGTACAGGCATTGGTCACATTTGTTAGCAGAGATGAGAAAAAACTTCTTAGAAAAAGTGAAACATTTTAAATTGAGAAGCTCATGTGTTAAAAACTGAACTAGATATGGACTCATTATTGCAATATGTGAATAATTATGTGACTAATTTGTTATAGCAACTAACTTTTAATTTCTCTAAAAGCTCTTTTCTGAGAGTGTAGTTTAAATGTATTATTTGCAATTATAAATGTAAAATAACTTAATACATGAAAGAAATATACTTACTGTATTCGAAGTAACATGTTTGTCTTCTCAGGCCAGTATTGGAGCGCTTTATATGAGTACCAGTTACATTACATAATGACACATTCATTTTTAGTAGGCATGGGGAGATTAAGTGCTTTGTCCAGAACAACAGTATGTTGAGCTGATGCCGAGACTCGAACCTGGTTCCCCAGCTCCAAGGTTGGCAGCTTTGGCCATTACGCCACATCTTAAATTGTGTTTCTTAACATGCTATGATGATACCACAGCTTAGTGAAGCTGCCATATAAGTTCAAATAGAATCTGCTTCTGTGACTGTGCCTTTGCCCCTGCATCTACCCCTCCCATCAGGTTCCCCTATGCAAAGACAAATGATGTAATATGTTTTAGACAATATAATAATCTAATAAAAGGAGGTTTCTACTGTGCTAGGAATGAGCAACATTCAAGGTTTTTCAGTTGTGCTTCTGTGGTACATTTCCTTTCACAGGTCCATGAATAGCTTGTGTTAGATGTTCCAAGGTATGCTAAAAACTTCTCTGGAAGAATGTATCTCCTAAAAATTGAAATAGTGCTTACTTACAATACCAGCTACATGATTCACTTTGTTTTATAAAAAGAAAAGTTATATGGATCATGCCATGTTGAATTTGTACCTTTAGCTATTTTTATGTGAGAATCGTGTATAAAAAATCCTTGGTTTTGGGGGTGAGACAGATTTTCCTAGCAGACTTTCCCATTCTATCGAGGAAACTGCTCTGATTTCTTTGATTTTGCTGCTTATTTGAGACTTCAAATGATTTATTGACTATTCTGAAAACTCGACAAATTTTGGCCTTAATGGCATTTATTCTTCACCATTTGATTTTTAGATTTTCATAATAAAACTCTTTAACTATATCCCTGATCTAGAACTCAGGTATTGAGTGGTCGTCTTGAGTTATTACGCAAGATCAACCCAGAATGGAACCTCCTGAAGTAAATTGTGATATTTTGACATTTTTGGGGTGTAATGATTATTGAGATACAGTCCTGAATATTGGGGTGTGGGATGTCACTTGCAAATCTGCATTACCTTGATCACAATTTAACTAAGGAAATGCCCTATAAATAAGAATTCCATGATTCGAAGTACTGCAGAGTTAACTACAGGATAATCTCAAAGAATCATTGACAATGGGTTTGAGAAATGTCTAAAACACAATGTTGTAGCAGCGTACAAATGTACTTGCATTCAATATCTATAACCTGTACAAATATCTTATTCACAAAACTCAGCGTAAAAGATGAGCTACAACATCATGTTTGCAACGGCAATAGGAAAGGTACAGCCTTTACATTCTTATTGTTCAATCTGTTCCACCACTTTCTAAAACAGAGGTCTAGTGTGAACTTAGATTCGAAAGTACATAATACTGAAAGAAAACAATTTTACTGGTGGTTGGTCGGACATTAATCCTAAATATCTTTCAGCTCAATCTTTACCCTTGAGGTTGGAAGTGATATGACTAAGGTAAAAACCAGGAACTGTGACTGCCTGATAGTTCTTCTCCAATGGAAATGCCTGGACCTTACAGTGTTAACCATCATACTTGCAGACAGATCACTATTCAAAGCATATATCCACAATATGAAGGCGTCACCAAACCTGAACTTCACCTTTTCATAAGCTTAGTTTGCATTGAGGGAAGGGTATTCATCTTCTTTCTATGCTATGCAGAAAGATTGAATTGAGTGTTCAATAAAGGCTGCCTGACAGCTGTCAACTTCTTTCACATCATCCTGGTCTCTAGTTTAACATTTGCAATCCTATGTAAAATTTGAACCCACAATTAGTGTATTCCTTGTAATCAGGTATTAAGGTATGTGTATGTGTAATTTTTAATTTTGCGACTCTTATTTAATGAAAATCTACTTAGAACTGGCAATATTGTAAATTGAAAGGTTGGTGAAAAGCACAAGTGAAGGACAATGATAAACACATTGTTATTAATGTAGAAGACCGTATTAAATTCTGATCCGATGCTCATTTATTAAAACTTTGGATTTAAGTGCAACTTTTAGGAATAGTGAAAAAATGCTCCTTTTTGTTCCATTCATTGCCATCTTTTCAAGCGGAGTAAACTCTATGATATACTTTGTGAGAATCAGACATTTCTGATACAAAATCAAAGTTTTTGTAATATTTCATGAATGCCCCTTCAGGATGAACTGTAACATCTACGCTTTTTCAAGGTAAAATAGTTAGAATTTATGCAGTGAAATGCAAATTCTGGCCTATTTTTCGCACCCACTGGAAGATAATAATACGAAAACTTTCAAACATTGCTCTGTACAGCCACACTTAAAATTGTTCTTCAATTGTAACCTAAATAATGTAGAATAAGATGTCAAAAACTTTATGGAACACAATCACAATGTAGCTGTAATAAGGAGGACAGTGATTGATCAAGCCAAGCTCTCATAAGGAGGAGTTGATATTTACATTTATATTTACATTTACATTTACTTACATATGCATGCCAACGTCTGGAAGGTCAATGGATCTACAGATTCAATTAAATCGATAAGGGTGTAAACACTATGGAGGAGTGGTGGAACTTCATTTCCTGTTATGAATAAGGACTATGTAGCATGAGATTGCACACTACTCATATTGATTTACATGACAATTGCACTGTGACATTCCAATAAGCAAGATTTTTACAGCAGCAGGATGTATGTATGTACCTATATGCAAAATATGAACATGAATATGATTTTGAATATAAGTTGAATCTGTCAAAAATGTATTGTCACTTTAGGTACAATTGTCATTTTAGACACCTGTATGAATTCATCACAAGCTGGACAACCATTTTTTCAATGTTCATTGCACTGTTTTGTGGTGCTAGGTTAGTCTCTTTCTATTCATTATTCATCCCCTTATCTCGGTTATTCCTCCTTCCAATTTTTTATTTTTTTTATTTTTTATTTTGATTAAGCGGCTAGCAGGCCAAGCCTCGCTTTGATCCGTGGCCATATTGGATGCTTTGGATCCCCGCTTGTGCGCTCTGGGGCCTGTTGTCCGATGCAAGCCATGATTTTCTGCCTTAGATAATTCAAGCTTGTAGAAGACAGGATACCATTACTGCTCCTTAATCCGGACACCTTGGCCGAGTATGTGCCTAATATATGACATAGTATTTCAACTTCCCGGTGGATAGGTGCCCCTGAGCCCCTTTGTGACATTCGTTTCAGGTTATTTCTCCTACCGAGTGAGTACGGCCCACTAATCGTCACCCTGGGTTCTTCTATTGATACACTTTGATGTGGCACAAGAAGTGTTGTTGCTATGTATTGTGACAGCACGTTTGTTATTTCTTGCACTCTTTAACCTTCATATTCTATTCTGGAAACTTCACTCTCATCTGAGGTAATTGATTTACCACAGACGATAGCCCTTATTTTCCTAAGCTATCCTTGCCAGATAATATTGACCCTGACTTTACTCGTTTCTCTACCATGCGTCCCTAATGTTTATTGTCCTGAAGTGAACCCTTTATTTCAACGGGTTTCGAAACATCAAACAACTTTTGCAGTAAATGTATATGCCTAATTTACGAGGCCCCTTGCGCCACTGGAGTGTCACTTTTATTGACGCGCCTGTGGAGCAGAGTGCTTACCGATATTTACAAGCCCACGCAAAGCCACTTTTCTTAGCTTTTCTTTGCCTGGTAAATATGGTCCCCTTTCATGCAGTACTCTGCGTGAAAGGAACGTTCCATGGGTGTTGCTGAGGGTGATCCCAAGCAGCATCCATGGAACCTTGATGCATTCCCAGATTCACAAGGTTTCACAAACCTGGTAATGCGTCAGATTCGCATTCACAGGGGATATGTAGGGGAGGCGCAAAGAGGAGAAATACCTTTACATCGCTTCGTTTTTCTTTTTTCACATTGAAAAAGGAAACACCTCTTGTGATTGTTTATGTGCACAAAGGCATCCCTTCCTGCAAAAAAACAATAATTTTTGCAATGCAGGCACCCTTGCACCATGGTGCGAGGGTGCCTGTGTTGGGGCAGGGCAGCCCATAGTGTGTCACCACAGGTGAAAAGGACAGGCACATAGCTTCAAGGCATTCCTGCTATTTTCTTTGGACGCTGGGCAGAAAGAGTCCTTGCGACACTGCCCTGTGCCAAAACATCGTAAATGAGGCCCTAAATTTAAGGTTGGTGCAATTTGTAAAAGCTTGTTGTACTATCTTAAAAACCAACGATTGTCATATGCTCTAGAACACATAACTCCAAGTGTTCTTCTCGATTTAAAATTTCTCACAACTATATGATTCCTCAGTTTGAGACACTTTTTTCCAAAAAGCTTGGTCTATTGTTTTTTCATTTATACTGTATGCTTTATGTCATATGACTTTTTTATTAAAAATATTCTGGGCTTAAGTCTGCTATATATATTTTCTTACATTTCGTTTTCACAAAAAATCGCGCTCGGCTTATTGCAAATTGTACATCAATGAAATGCAGCTGGGCCATTGCCTCTGCGTAAACATGTAAGCCCAGGTCCAGGTCACAATTATCTAAAAATCCAGTTTGCACACTTCAGAATAGATGAAGTAATACGCAGTTTACAGATAATTACTCTCTACAAGCAGTCACACTCCGAATTAAGAACAAAGTGAACACCGCTAACTACCGTGCTTTGAACAGACAATCATTAGCAGAAACACAATTTGTACTCTTAATATATTCCACATTGTCATCAGGTCCCTAATAGGCGATAATGGAGCATTTTAGTTATATAATAAGTACCCATTCATGATTACCTAAACATTTATTCAGGTTTATTTTTAGAATTTTCTCAAGGGACATGACCACATTTAAACCCTTATGGGGAGGATTGGTTTCTCTTGCTCATTCTTTGCCATTCATAATAGGAATCACCCCGGACGTTATGTTGTTTTTATTACTGCCACCTTACTTGACCCCTCTCATGCATAATGAACTATTGCAGTACATTGTCGGTAAATCTACATCTTACATTTCCAGCATTAGGAGTCTCTTCTTTTCTTAATCCTGTGGTGCGGGGAGAACACTTCCAGTTAACTCAACACTATTAGATCTAGGGCCAGATGTAGGTCACCAAATACCGGTCGGTACCGGTATTTGGGTTCTGACATGTAGGTGGCCTTAATTTTACCGATTTTACCAATTCGGTAAATTTACTGATTCGGTAAAATACCGAATCGGTACATTTACTGAATCGGTAAATCCAGATGTAGGTGGCACTTTGAACAGTGCCACAGACCCTTACCGATTCGTTATTCACCACCAAATACTATTTGGTGGTAAATAAAGAATACCTGTGTACATGCACATCTGTGCATGTACACCTGTGCCATGTGGCACACATACTTTATTTATTTTATTTTATTTTAGCTGTTTTATATCGCGCTCAAATACTACCAGAGTGTCCTGGCGCGTAAGAAGAAACAAGCATGTGGCCAGAGGGAGAAAAGAGAACAGAAATTAATAAGCCATTCTGAAAAGATATGTTTTAAGTGCCTTTTTAAATGTCACAAAATTTTCAGTTAATCTCAGGGAGAGAGGGAGGATATTCCAAGTCCTGGCCGCGGTGACAGCAAGTGATTGGCCTCCCAAACGAACTCGCTGAAATCGGGGTACTCTTAAGAAATTACAATCTGCAGAACCCTTAGGGGCATGTATGTGTGCCACATGGCACACAAGCCAAAATCAGGGGTGCAACAGGGTGTCAAAGTGACACCCTTTTCCCCTTGACAATTCTGTATTTTTACCCAATCGGTATTTACCGATTCAGTAATTGACATTGATTCCTATGGGCCTCAAGGCCCATAGGAATCAAAGGCAATTACTGAATCGGGAAATACCGATTAGGTAATTACCAAATCCTAGCGATTCGGTAAAAAATACCAAATTTTTAGCTACACATCATATCATTTACCGAATCTAGAATACCGAATCAGTAAAATTCGGTATTTTAGAGTCGGTAAATGAGGATTACCTACATCGGGCCCCTAGTCACTACTCAGTTCAACTTGCACATGACCTTCATCATATCGTACATGGTTGACCTCATACCTTTTTCACTGTTTATACTTAATAATTAACTGGTAAGCAGAAGTAACTGGCCATGTACTCTCCCTCATAATCTGTTATGGTCATTAATATACAGCCCCTTATTTTCTTGCCCGATGTTCCATTAAGAAGTATGTGTCATTACTCTTCTTACGTCCCTAGCTGACCACTCACCTCCATCAAACTCTGTTCCTTCCCTGTAGAAACAAGATCCACATGTACTTCCATTTGATTTTGTGACCCGCAAATTGCAATTTCTATCAACTTGCGATTTGAGTGTGCAACATGAAATATACTAATGTGTCTCAGACACAGTTAGCGATTCTCAATGGTGTCGCATTTGACATGTAAATATAAACTTTAATAGAGGGTCAGAGGGGAAATGAGATTACCGACCCTCTAGTATCCTATCCCCCAATGCAACTGTACTGATAACAAACATGGATACTAGAGGTCTAGTAGTATGAGGCTAGAGAAGAAATCACAGTGGCATGAAAACTGTCTTGTATATGTATCTCCATGATGTGCACAACATGGAGAAAGAGAAACCCATCAGCCCACCCAATGGCGGAGCATCATCATCTGGGATTTTGTAGAAAAACTGGTATCTTTTCTAGGTATCTCACTAGTTGTTAACGTGAGATATCCTAGTCTGGATCCACCAGTGATGTGAAACAGCCACAATGAAGATGCAGTGGTGCTGAAAAACAATTTGCAGTGTTATAAAGGTGTGTGAACGCAAAACGTGAAACTAAAATTAACTATTATGATGCCAAAGAACAAGTTTATTAAGAGGTCATCATAATGTCAAGTTTAAAAATAGTGTTAGATAGTATGAATAGATGGTAACTATCTTGTAATGATTAAGGAGGTCAACATGTTTCAGCCATTCAAGGACGGTAGGTAGACCTGTGGTTATCTTCAGGACCAATTATAGAACACTACTGCAAAAACAGGTGCAAAAAAAATAATAATAAATAATCAGAGATACATCCTACCATTTGTGAAGTTCCAGATTCTGGAAATGATGTCTCTGTAATGTGATTCTTTTCCCAGAAATGTTTTGGGATCAGACCTCACCTCTCCTGGCGCTCGCTCAGGTAATGAGGCCCCGCTCTGTCCGTTGGTACCTCTGGCTTCAAAGCCCGTGGTACAGACGGACAGAGCGGGGTTTCATCGCCTGTGGGACCACTGTCTGCTCTTAAAAACATGTTCACCACCATTCACAAAAGAGACGGGTGGCCCCGTTCCCGTTTGCGACAGGTTTACTACATACTTGAATTAGGCAGTAACCTGTCATTGTCTTGTGACCGCATTCTGGTCGTGAAAAAACCATACACCCCCCTACGACTCACTATTAGGAAGGGATGCCCTTGGCATGCCTTTTTCCTAACAGCGACTCGCAAACCCTATTTTGCGAGTTGGTAATAGGTTACCTACTCAGACAATAGGGTTTGTTACATTACAAAAGCTGTTTTAGCGGTTGTAAAAGGGCTGAAACTCTGTTTGCAACCAATAAAAACAGTTGTACATCTAGCCCCAAATCTCTTCCCACGTTGTACAGTAGAACAATGTGCATTCTGAGTTGTAACTGCATTTAGCGTCCTGTTCGCTTAATGCTGACAAGGTCGGTTAGACTCTTCAGAGTCCTTGCTTTGAAACACATCTTTTATTCTAATAATCACATGCCTGCCTCTGCTAAATAGCTGTTTTGGCACAGTAACTCGATTAGTCCTGATGCCCACCTGAAATACATTACTTCAGCACATGCTTTTCATCCACTAAAGGTTTCAAGGAACATTGGCCACTTTAAGAATGGAGCTTGGGGTGTAAAATCTGTGTAGCACTGGGCGAACTCCAAGGTCTCTTTGAATTGAAGCGTCTTCACTATTGTTTCTCTCAACTCATGCGCATTGTGCTTCATTACTTTTCAAATATCGGATTTATAGAATCTGGTTCTCCTATTTGGAGCAACCCTTAATGCATCCACCTTAAGCATTTGCTAATAGTAACGATACAATCCCCCACATGCATCAAGCATTTTTGGAGTCGCAAACGGTGCGATTCCTTAAAATCGGCCGTTTGCGATTCCAAAAATGCTTTTTGGAATGCATCAAGCATTTTTAGAAATCGCAACATTTTTGAGATTTCTAAAAATGCGATTGCTTTTAAGAAATCGCAAATTTGCGATTTCTTAAAAGCAATGCATGATTACTTTTATAATTGCGAATTCGCAATTAGGTTGTCAAATTTACCGAGTGGTTGAACCACTCGGTAAATTTGCAAAAAGTGTTAAAAACGCTGCAAAAGCATTTCTTACACATTCATGTTACGGACACACATGTCCTTAGGACATGTGTGTGTGCAACATGATGCGAAAACAACATTTCATGGGTGCAGGGGGGGGGGTCATTTGAACCCCCCTCTCCACCCTTGAAATGCAATCAGGATTTGCGAATTTCTAAGTGCGAATTCGCAATTCCAATTCATTCCTATGGGCATTTTAGCCCATAGGAATGAATGGGAATTGCGAATTCGCACTTTGCTAATCGCATAATATTTGAGAATCGGTAAAAATTGCGATTTTTACCGATTTTCAAATATTTTGCGAAAATGTACATGCATCCCATTTTGCATTTCCTAATTTGCGATTCCCTAAAAATCGCAAATTAGGAAGTGCAAAATGAAACAATGATGCATGTGGGGGAATATGTAATGCGAACTGCGTTACTACAGACGGTAGCATGACCGGGGTGGCAATGAAAAATTCACAGCATTCAAAATATGATTTTACATGCATCCACTATGTTCACATACATTGAACTATGCATGTGAGTGGCAGGAGAAAATGCTTTTCCAGGGTAATAAAGGGAAGATTACAGTCATATTTCTTTGCAGGGTATGGCACATGTTTAATCTGATGAAGTTCATTTCCTCATTTAGCAAATTAAATACATTTGACTGAAAAGGACTAATATTAATGCCCAATAACACATTCACAGTAAACACAACACTTTGTAATAGGTAATCATAATAATGCATTATGAACAAACACATGAATTAGCATATTGTAGTTATTCAATTTAGCCTAACCTCTGATGCCATTTTGAACGTTAACTTCTCTTAGGAACAAGAGGCCTGTTTTCGCATTTAAAATGTTGTTTTGAACAAAATGTTTTTCTCTCTTTCTACTGCAGCTGCTGGAATTTTCCAAAAGACTTCTGTTAGCTAGTGAACAGGCATTCCTTACGTTCTCACAGGAAGGAGAAGAGATGGCAGGAAACGTGACTCGTAGGAAGAACTGTCTGGACCACAAGATCTGTTCAAAGTAATAAACCAAGCAAATATTTGCATGCTCCCAAAGTTTGGTGTAGCCTGATGGGTTCAAGTAAGCAGGGAATGTGGAAAATTTTACAAATAATTTTTTGTAAAATTATTAGTGTCTGGTTCTTAGATTGAGAGCCCCAACTATTCTGAGAACCCTTTTTTCTACAGAAAACGTGTACAAGGTTCGGAGAGATAACTACAGAATTTAAGAGGCATATCTAAGCATGCCTGATGACTTTGGGCTGAAAATACCTTTCTTTGCTAATGTCCACTGCATGCAGGTTTCATGCCTAAGCATTCCCATTCTCTCATCAGAGCCCTTTATTTGGGTTTTCTGAACTGATACCCAACCTTGTTTGCTAGAACTAACTGCCTTTCATACCCAATCTTAATAGGGGTTTTCCTTTATGAAACACAGTTTCAGTATTTTCACTACTCTGTTTGTAATTCTGACAAATGTGAGGGCATATTATCAACAACTGCGTTACAAATTATCGCCGGTTTAGCAGCAGAAACTTCTTATCTGGATTTTTGTCTTGCAGGCTGTGCCTACAGATTGTCTCGAGGAGACCCGCCATGAGTCTTCATTAATGTTTTTTTGAATACATTTTCTAATTCGTAGGTGAATGTGTGATGCTCATTTTTATGACAACACATGCATGTTACCTGTTGTGATTGTGCGACATCAGGCGAATTTTTTGGTGCATGAATTTGTGAAGTTGATGTGACATGTCTTTACCCAGGGGGGCGGTGCCTGAGGGGTCCTTTAGGTGGTGGCAGTGAGTGTTGTGGCCCTGTTGGGGCTCCCAGTTGCATGATTGTTGCCTCTATGGCATCTGTTGCCCTTCAGGTGGGGCTCTGGGCTGGGCTCCCTTTTCTGGTGCAGGCTGTCGTCCGACTTTACACCAGGTCAGTGCAGGTATTGATTTCATGCTGCTAACGTACCTTATTGCCTGTTTTGGGTTCTTATCGCCAATCTGGCTGGTCGTTGAAAATGTTACGGAGTGGTGTTGTCGCAGCATTTGGCACGGGAACTCCTACTCTGCATCTCATTAGCGATAGTTGCCAGGGTCATCAATTGGGATGTTTTTTACGGATGCTATCGTAGGTAAAATGGTGTTATGGGCTGTTTGCACCAGCTTGTGAATGGGGTGATAAATTCATCGCCACTTTGGCTGTGATAAAGTGCTGATAACTCTTCGATGAATCCTTGAGAATATGCCCCTCAAAGTACAAACAGCAAGTGTTGTGGCTTGCTCAAAACAAGTATTCACACAATGACTTGCTAAACTGTATTATGTCTGTGTTACAGTTATATATATCTACTGTACTCTCAGGTGGGTGCCTCCTTGGTGGCTCTGGGACATAAACCAGCTCTGTCCCTTCAAGGAAGAGTCAGCACTCGCGGGAGAGAAAAATAAACAACCCGGTCTGCACCACGTGAGGATGGGGGCCACGGGGCATCGTAAGCGCGGTGCTCCCTACGTGGGACACTGCGCGAGGATTAGCTTAATGGTGCAATTAATTATAACGCGCATGGTGAATAATGGACTTCAACCCCCATAATGCTACGTTACTTGATTCACAGCGCGCAATATGGCGAACGAATATGCACATAAAAGGAGGTTGAAATGGAGCATGTGCTTTTGGCTGCACTGTCCCTGATGAAGAGAGTGATTCTTGAAATGTGTAGGCAGCAGCCACTTGCTAATTTTGCCAGACTGTGAGACTGTTCATACCTGAAATAAAGCTTTTTGGGGGTAAGCATCGCTGGCTCAGAGTGCAACCTGCTTGATGGACAAGACCCCTACAAGCATACATATATGCAAAAGGATTCCTGTTCGCCAAATCCAAGGCGAGCGAGATGAAGGTGCGGACCTCTTAAACCACCTTTAAATCACCGACCACCACACAGGATTGAGGTTCAAGCAGTGTAGCTCATTTATTTAGCATAATGAGACAAGTGTCTTTCCTTGACGTGTTTCACTCCATGAAGGAGCTTGGTCAGAAGACGCACCCCAGCAAACGTTGTGTATTTAAAGTGAATTAAAAGCCCAACCAGCTGTAAACAATAAACAGACCGGCAACAAACCAACAAAATATGAATATAAACAAAAGACTTAGGCAAAGCAACCAATAATAAAACGTTGCATCATTTTCTTAACACAGAGATGACCGTTTCAATTTTTGTATATATATTCTGTGCAAATACTGCCGAAGTGCAATTGAAAATAGAGATAAATAATTTATCGTAATGATAAAAACATTTTCTTAATTAGCAAAAATAAATATACAATCACTTCCGCAAAAGCCATTACGGCAACTGCCCTAGTCATCGGCCCTTAGAATATAGTTAATAGAACAGTTCTTATTGAGGACAAATAAAGCAATTTCTTATAGCATATTTGCAGAAAAGATGTAAATGGACAGTTATACATGTCACAAGTTACCATATGAAATGCAAGTGCACATATCAAAGGACACATAACCAAAAACCTGCTAATATGTACAGATAAAGTGCTAGTGCAGCTATCAAGAAACAACAAACAGGAAAAAAAGCATACCGTCCATCTGTTAAAGTGCTAATATATGTATCAAAAAGCTTATTGCCTACGGGCCTGGATTTAAAAACATGGGAAATGCAAATACATTGATTCAAGAACACATTGCAAGGGAGACTGAATTAATATATGCTAATGTCTGGTCAACAACTGTGTAATTTTGAGGTAGTCTGGTTGCGCCATCTTTATAGTCAAAAGTGCAAAAGTGCTTTTATAGCAATATGAATAATGTGTAAAAAAAGGGCAACAATTATCAAAAGGGGGAACAGCAGAATGGAGGCTCCTGAACTATAAATTTCCTATTGAAAAAATTGATTTGATCAAGGAAAAACCTTTGCTAAAACACTTAATTTACATCAAAAAAGTGAAGTTGTCATAATATGAGAACTGACTAGTAATGAGACCAAAAGGGGACAAATACAAGAATGAAAAAACAGATGTTAAAACCTGCCTATTGCAAAGACCCACCGACCCTGGATATAAACAAATCCTAAAGAAAGTTGTGGAGGTCCTCATTCATGTTGAGTCCATTTGGGACTTTGGTGTCGATTGATAGAATAAAATGGGTTTCCCTCTGCTTGAGTAGTTTATCGCGATTCCCGCCCCATCCGGGGTTAGGGAATGATCCCAAGACAGTGTATTCAAAGTCCTTAAGTTTGTTGTTATGTATGGACTTGAAGTGTCTAGCCACCGGATAGTTACTATCTGAATTTATCACGCCACTTATGTGTTGCAAAATTTGCTTATACACGGGAAGCTTCGTGCTTCCAATATCTTCAAGATCGCAAGTACATTTTAGTTTGAAAATAACATATTCTGACCTGCATGTCAGGTATTCTTCTATTGCAATCTTTTCCTCACTAAAAGCTGTATAGTGGGTACCGTTTTTAGGAAAATTGCAAACACGGCATGACGTGCATTTAAAGAAACCCATTTTAGATAGCCATGATTTCTTAACCGCGACCTCTGGCATAGATCTGTCAAGGGCATCCCACATTGAAGGGGCACTTCTGAAAGTGATAGCTGGTTGACGAGGCATAATGGGGCCCAAGATGTTATAGGTCATAATGATGGGTCATTCTGAGCAAATATTGCTGCGAATGACTCTCTATTAGGCACAGAAGGTAGCTTTTAGGCGAATTGAACACTTTTACTTTTGGACAGCAGTTTCCTTGACCAAAAGGTCCAGTAATTCCAGTAATTCCTCTCTGGATTTTACTTTGGCCTTCAGTAAAGCTTGATCTAAGATCTTCTTTTTATAGTCTAATTTAAGAAATCTTTGGATGCTTCAGCTAGACAGGTATCGGCTGCTACATCACTACTGCATATCTGATGGATACGAATAAATTCTCCGTACAGAATGCTGTTTGTTGATGGTATGAGTAGGATGGGCACTTTGGGCATAAATAATAGAATTGCCTGCTGTAGACTTCCTATGTAGCCTTGTTTGTAATATACCTACCTCAATATACAATTTGACGTTGAAAAATTCGGCCATGCTGTCATTGATTGATGCCGTGAATTTCAAATTGAGATCATTAGAGTTGATATCATTAACAAACGCCAATGCTTCATCATATAACCCCCTCCAAATAATGCATATGTCATCTGTATAACGCCAATAATGGACAATGTGCTTCCACCAGTGTCGATGGGCGGCTCCAAGCATGTGCTCCTCCCACCAGCCAACATGAAAAGCATGAATAGCTGGGGGAGAAGCACGAACCCATTGCCAACCCTGCGCAACTGGTGGAAGATCTCATTCTGAAATTGGAAGTATATGTTTTGTGCAATAAAGGCTCTGTTGAAGCAATCTCTCGTGGAGTGCATCTCTGAAGCTTGGGGGCTTTTGACGAAGATGTTTGTACACGGTTGCTCCAGCCGTGGGAGTTTGCACCGCCTACAATACCGGAAGAAGTTCTGTGTGGCTGTAAATCGGATTACAGCCTGTTCCAGCACGAGAGTTTGACAATTAAAAGCAGCGCTTCTAGCCTGGGACCCACTGGAGGGTTGAAAGAAATGCAGAGGCACTAAACTGGGCAGTTTTAATTTCGCTGAAATACGGACCTCACCAAAGGGGAAAAATCAGGACTACTGCTCCCGGCATGCTGTTCACCTGGGAACACATGCCCTATGGGTAATAAATGCGGCAGTCCACTCCTGTGTGTTTCAACGTCGCCCATCCCATGATTAAGGTGCAGGAGCACCGAAACGCGTAGGGATACAAATTTACTGGACTCGGAATGCTGTTTTGTGCAATAAAGGCTCTGTTGAAGCAATCTCTCGTGGAGTGCATCTCTGAAGCTTGGGGGCTTTTGATGAAGATATATATATATATATATATATATATATATATATATATATATATATATATATATATATATATATATATATATATATACATATATATATACATGTATATATATATATATTTTTTTTCTCCTGAAAACAGCAGAGGATGCAACAAAGTTCTTTGAATATATATATATATATATATATATATATATATATATATATATATATATATATATATATATATATATTACCTACTGGCAGTCGCCAGTAGGTAGTTATAGTTACTATACTACTACTAGTTTTCATAGGAAATCCACAACATTCTATTTGGAATAACTTTGGCACCGGTAGACGAATCTTCATGGATTTTTCCAAGAAAAATGTGCCTGCTCGGTTCAGCTCCTTCCCTGAAAGTTTGGTGGTGATTCGTCAAGTGCAGGTCCGGAAAAAAAGGGGGGTCTCCATGCAATTTTCCATAGGGACCTGTAGCAAGGGCTACATCCCGAACGGCTGAACAGAATTACACCAAATTTGGCAGAGAGGTAGAGTTCTGGTCGCAGATTGGGCTTTTTATTGAATGGTGTAAATCCGTTCAGCAGTTTCTGGGAAAATTGCAAGTAAAATAATAGCGATATCTAGACACAGAGTTCAGCACGCGTACGGAAATCTGTTCAAGTACGAGCGCGAGCTGCATGCTGATTGGCTGTGAACTGTCTGTCAACACTCGAAACCAGGAAGTGTTGGCGGCCATCTTGTGGCTCGCTAGAACCGAGTCACAAGAAAACAGTAAAACTAGGTTGAGAATTAACCCTTTCGATGCTCATGACGGAACGGTTCCGTCATGAGCATCGGTCGAGCTGTGCTCATGATGGAACCATTCCGTCATGACCACGCCAGTTTTCATTAGGGCCCAGCGCCAGCGGTAAATCGGGGCAGCGCGGTTGAGGTTAAGGAAAGGGGGTAGGCTAGAGACATTCTGACCCTCTAGGCTTGCTCAGGGGGTCGGATATTGATGTTTAGGCTCTATTTTTTATTTTGTATTTTTTAAAGAAAAATTGCGGCGTACGCGTACAGAAATACGTAGAATTACGAGCAGGAGCTGGATGCTGATTGGCTGTCAATACTCCAAGACAGGAAATGTTGGCAGCAATCTTGTTTGTTGGGAGAGCAGAATCACAAGAAAACAGTAAAAGAAGTTTGAGAAAGAAGTAAAGGGGGCAGGGTAGAAACATTCTGACCCTATAGTCTTGGTCAGGGGGTGGTACATGGATCTTTAGGCTCTTTTTTTAAATAAAAAATGGCGGGGTACTCGTGCAGTACTTGTACGCGGTGGAATAGGTGAAAAAAAGTAGAAGTTCGTTTTATTCATTAGGTCCCGGGGGGGGCAAATTACGGGGGTAATTTTTCTGCATAATGGGGGCTTGTAAGGTGTCCCGAGCACTGGGGAACGGCACTCCTGTTTTTATTTTGAAGTATGCGGGGGGGTTACGGTCCTACTACCCGCAGTCTCGGTGAGCGGCACCCCTGTTGTGGGAAGTAATCGATGACACCAGAATAGATGAAGGATGTATTTATTATGTAACAAGGGCCTACAGGGAGCCAGAAGATAAGGGTGCATTCTAAACCCCTTGGGTCTTTTTTAAAAAAAAAAATGTTTTGAGCTCTCTCTCTCTCGTATTATCAAGCTCATTATCACCGTTTTATCTGCAGTTTCCTGTCAATAAAACTGTGATAATTTTAACACCGGTCCTTGATAACATGCACCTAAGTTTACTGGTCAAAAAAAAGAGCAATGGGCCATATTATCAACAAAAGGCAATAAATTATTGTCACTTTTATCGGCAGGAAACTGCCAATAAAGCAGCGATAATGGGCTTGATAATATGCCCTTGTGAATAACCATAGCAGCCCAGGTTAACATCAGAACCTGGGCCTATGGTTTTTTATTAATGTTGGGAGAGTGGGCTTGATAATACGTCCTTGTAAATTCCCATAGAAGGCAATGTTCTGGTGTTAATATGGGCTTCCATGGGAAATAAGAAGGCCGTATTATCAAGCTCATTATCGTCGTTGTATCGGTACTTTCCTGCCAATAAAATGGTGATAATTTTAACACCGGTGGTTGCTGGTATGCAGGTAAGTTTACTGGTCAAAAAAAGAGCAATGGGCCATATTATCAAGAAAAGGCTATACATTATCGCTGTTTTTATCGACAGGAAACTGTTGATAAAGCGGCAATAATGGGCTTGATAATATATCCTTGTGAATTGCCATAGAAGCTCATGTTGACACTAGAACTTGGGCTGCTATGGGAATTTACATGGGCCTATTATCAAGCCCATTATCGGCGCTTTAGCTGTAGTTTTCTGCCGATAAAAGCGGCGATAATGTATCGCCCTTTACTGATGATATGGCACTAATGGGCATATTATCAAGGACCGGTGTTAACATTATCATTGTTTTATGGGCAGGAAAGTGCTGATAAAACGGCGAAAATGGTCTTGATAATATGCCCTTGTTAATTCCCATAGAAGCCCATGTTCTGGTGTTAACATGGGAATCTCTGGGAATTAACAAGGGCGTATTATCAAGCCCAGACGCGCCCCTGGAGGGAGTTGCGGTGGGACAGGCGGGGTGGGGGAGGGGCAGGGTGGGGGTGATAAAGAACGGAATCTGGATGATTGTAGGCAAGTAAACAATTAAATTAATAAAACAAATTTCTGGCTATATTATCAACAACATAAGGCGATACATTATTGCTGCTTTTTTGTCAGCAGAAGAATGCTGATAAAACGGCAATAATGGTCTTTATAATATGCCGTTGTGAATTGCTATAGCAGCCCATGTTAATAGTAGAACCTGGGCTGCTATGGGAATTCACAAGGGCCTATTTGGAAGCCCATTATCGCCGCTTTGTCGGCAGTTACTGGCGATAAAAGTGGCGGTACTGTATCGCCTTTTGTTGATAATATGCCCCTTCATTTCTATGATAGTATGTAAAACTTTCCTTTTTTTCGTGCAGCAGTTGCAGTTTCGAAGCTGACGTTCTTTTCTTTTTCTTCAACTTCAACAAACAAAGCTTTCTTTATTTCAGGTATTAAATTTGGCGCTTTGTTTTCCCGGGTCGTGTGTGTCATCCGCTGTTGTACTTTTGTATTATATTAATAAACGTATTTTATCTACATTTATTTGAAACATAGTGTTGAGGCGCCAAAAGTTGATGAGGTACTCCGTCCACCGCCATTTTAGTAGTTTTTCACAGTTGTTTTTATTATATCTGTTACTTTCATTTTATCGTCCTCCTATTTTCTTTGTGATCGACGAGATTTCGAGACAGAGACACCACGGTGTTTGTCCCTAAACTCTGATGTTATCAGACTTGGTCACACGTATACCTAAAAACTAATTTGAAGTCACAGCCATTACAACGCGTGTTCATCAACACAAAGACATTATTAAGATTACTGCCGCTTTTATCGGGAGGAAAACTGCCATTAAAGTGGTGATAAAGGGCTTGATAATAAGCCCTTGTGAATTCCCATAACAGCCCAAATTAACACCAGAACCTGGGCTGCTATGGGAATTTCCAAGGCCCTATTATCAAGCCCATTATCGCCGTTTTATCAGAATTTTTCCTGCCGATAAAAGCGGCGATAATGTATCGCCTTTTGTTGATAATATGCCACTTCGTTTCATGCCCTGCATCGCATTTTGCGATGCAGGGCACAGGATACAAAATTTATTTTATTAATGTAATTGTTTACTTACCTGCAATCATCCACATTCCACTGTTTATAACCCCCATCCTGCCCCTCCCCAGACCCACTTGCCTACCTCACCACAACTCCCTCCACGGGCCACGGCTGAGTCAGTTACTTGTACTTACCTTAAGGATAATAAATAAATACAAAAGTATATAATATAAAATTGTCACCTGTGGAAGATACAAAAAAACACAGTTACTAGATATATTTTACAACACAAAAAAATTTGTAAAACATTTCATTTGCCTTTTTTGCTTCTCTACCAGCAAATAAGTTCAAAATCCTTCCACTCATTATTATTTTCCTTTTCACTTTTTAAATACAGATCAACAGACCTGGTCTGATTTTTATAATTAATTCGCTGAAAACAGATACATGAATAATTTGGCCTTTCACCTGAAATCACCTTAAACTGTATAATTTCTTGCTCAAAATTTTCTACACTGCACTGTCCTACATTCTCTTCCACATTTTCTTCTAGTAATCTCTCACTTTCTGCACTGTCTTCCAAAGTAACTAATCTCAATTTCATCACAAACATGTGTTACATCTGATACAGATCCATGCAAAAGAGCACTGTTCAACTATTTTAACATTAGTGCTGGACTTTTCGCGTAATACAATGTTCTGACTAATTTTCTCATCTGAGTATGATGAACTGCTGACATCCTGAAATGGTGAAAAACGCTTTGACATACTTTTTTAGAAACACAACAGAGAATGACCTTGCAAACCTGTATTTTCTCTCCCTCTGCAAGGGTCTAGTCCTTGTAACATCTTAATCTTTTGTTTCACACTTTTCTTGGTATAATTACGTAAGAAATTGCGTAAAAAATCAATAGATTCTTGCCGCACACTGCAAATACTACTACAATTCCAAGTGTACACTGGAGCTTTAGGACGTCTCCCTAAAACTTCATCAGCTAACACCTCTTCTGCATTTCTAGGAACAATTTTCTCTATCTCAATAGGACAACCATTTCTAACCTCATAAGCACGACCACTGGTGTCAACTGCATGCAACAAATCATTACTCTAAAGATAACTTTCTTCATTAAAAAAAGGCTCAGAACTTGAACTATGTTTCCATTCACCCAAAAAAACTCACAAAAATTACTTTTGTTAATTAATCTTCTCCACTTACTTTTGGACTTCATTAAATGGATTCGCTTATCTAGTGATCTAACTCTATTGATTACTAAAATTAAGAGTTTTCTTTTTAATTCCAAAGCTTTGTCAACGACATTTTTTATAGCTTTCTTCTTCTTATAAAATACTGTTTTTTTCTTATATACCTTAATTTCTTTAATTAAATTTGATACCAATCTATTATAACCATTTTTTTTCCTAATTTCCACGAATTGCTTTTTTCTCCTTGTATTATACACAGTTTTGTCTGCACTTGATTTTCCATTATTCTTTTCTTTATAAGTATTTTTTTTTTTCATTGCTGATACACTAAAGACATTTTTCCGTTTCTGAACACTACCCTTAGTCTTTAGTATTTTCCTCAAAAAGTGCTCCTGCTCTTACCAGGACTTTCTTTCTGTTTGTTAATACATCTCTCTTCATGTAAATCTTCTTGGTGAGTTCTGTTTAAATACACACTTTTCTTTCGTTGCTTTCTCTTTTGGTCCTTTGTTGGCATGATGCAGTATTTTTATTATCGATAAACACAACCTATAATAAAAAATTACATGTAACATTACAAAAAAAATATATCAAATATTCTATTATATTACTTACACGAACAGAGGGAGGAGTATGAGGACAAATCTTGGAGTATAAAAATAAGAGGACTTACAACAAAAGAACAAGGGGCCCGATATAGGTGGCCGTTTCAGGCCATTTACGGACCGGTAACAGACGATTTCGGCTGTTACTGACCGGTAAATGGCCAATCGGTATGTAGGGGCCTAAATCCAAGGCCACATGTAGGTAAATCTACATTTACAGAATCGGTAAAATTACAGAAACGATAAAATACCGAATCGGTAATTTTACCGATTCTGTAAATTCCATATGTAGGTGGGACTCTTCTGAGTCCCAAAGGCCTTAACGAATCGGTATTTTACCATGAAATCCAACTTCATGGTAAAATACCGATTCCGGTGTGCATGCACATGTGTGCATGCACACCTATGCCATGTGGCAGGCAGACCTGCCCCTACGGCTTGTATGCCTGCCACATGGCACCCAATCCTGTTTAGGGGGTGCCAGGGGGTGTCAAAGTGACACCCCCTGCACCCTTGCGAAATTCGCTATTTACCGATTCGGTAAATACCGAATCGGTAAAGCCTATTGATTCCTATGGGCTTTGAAGCCCGTAGGAATCAATAGGCTTTACCGATTCGGTATTTACCGAATCGGTAAATACCGACTTTTACCGATTCGGTAAAAGGGAACATCTGGATTCCCTACATACCAACCCCTCACATTTACCGATTCTTAATTACCGAATCGGTAAAATTCGGTAATTTTTGGTAATTAAGAATCGGTAAATGTTACTTACCTACATCTGGCCCAAGGAGTATGAAGCAAGGAAAATGTAATAAAAAATGAGAGTATAAATAGACAGTACAATATAAAGGAATATAGAAACAGCCGCGGCCCGTTGAGGGAGTTGAGATGGGGCAGACAGGTTGGGCGGAGGAGGGGCAGGGTGAGTAGTGATAAACAACGGAATCTGGGGCATATTACCAACAAGTAGCGATATTTATAGCTAAATAGGGTTAGCGACGATTTTTTTATTGCTGCCTATCACTGGATATGTTAGCGGAGAAAAGATGCTATTAGCAACGTTTTTCTCCATTGTGCTAAAATATCCAGCGATAGCGGCGAAATGCGTGAATATCGATGAGAATACAGTGATATTCACGCATTAGAGACGAAATAGTCTTAGCCATGTTATCCACCTCCCATTGGATAACATGGCTAAGAACTGGTCCTGGGCAGGTGTTAGTATTTGGAGATATCCGTGCTTAGCGCCTATATTTCCAATGCTACGCCTGCCTTGCTAATAGGCGATAGCGACGTTAGCGACTGCTTTCAGTAGCTAACTGGTTGGGTACGCCCACTTTGCGGGTCCCAAACTGCTCGCAATCGTCTAAAAGTTGTCGCTAACATCAGTTAGCGACAGGTTGCTAATAGGAGATAGAATTATCGCCGCCTAGCGGCCAAAAACGGATGCTAAATCGGTGATAATTGGCTATCGCCTACCCTTGGTAATATGCCCCCTGGATCATTGCAGATAAGTAAACAGTTAAATTAATGAAATGAATTTCAGGACATATTATCAAGAAAAGGCGATAGATTAATGTTGTTTTTATCAGCAGGAAAATGATGATAAAGCGACGATAATGAGCTTGATAATATGCTCTTGAGAATTCCCATACCAGCCCAGGTTAACACTAGAACTTGGGCTTCTATAGCAATTTACAAAAAGCTATTATTAAGCCCATTTTCGCAATTTTATCGGCAGTTTCCAGTCCATAAAACGTTGATAATTTTAACACTGATCCTTAATAATATGCCCGTTAGTGCCATATTATCAGTAAAGGGCGATACCTTATCGCCGCTTTCACAGGCAGGAAACTGCCACTAAAGCGGCGATAATGGTCTTGATAATATATCCTTGTGAATTTCCATAGAAGCCCAGGTTAACACCATAACCTGGGTTTCTATGGGAATTCACAAGGATATATTATCGAGAGCATTATTACTGCTTTACCGTTTCCTGACGATAAAAGCGGCGATAATGTATTGTCTTTTATTGATAATATGGCCCATAATCCCTTAATGTACAGAGGCACAAAATGATATTAAAGAAAAAAACATAACAGCATGCATTATAGCAAAACACATTTACTACTATAAAACGTTTAACAACGGATGATTACCAACACTTTCCTGCCGATAAAGTGGCGATAATTATATCGCCGAGTCTTGATAATATACCCCATAATTCGTTAATGTACAAAGATACAAAGCACAGACGCACTCCCATACAACTTTTCAACTCTCCTTTCAAATTGAATTCTAGAAACACAAGAATACCACTCACAAAGTGGATATTCTTCTACAAAATCTCTAGAGTACAGTGTTTGCAGCACAACCGTCAAATTGAACATTTTCCCTATCATTTTACGCATACATACATATAAATAACTAATTAAAATACTGTTCACATTAATTCAAAAGAAAACACACATTTCTATTGGTTTAACATTCCAAAGCTTTCGAACTAATAGAACGTTCAACCCTTCCCCCGTTCCAGAATCTGCCAGTTACCATAGAAACACTTCAGGGAACACCTAACTCAGCACACAGGTGAAAAGTTCATCATACATTGTTGCAAATTAAAACAGCTTGACTGGAGAATATACCAGCTTATCTTAAGTAACGTTCTTTTTTATCACTTTTTCTTCACCAATAAAAATAAGGCTTTTAAAAAACAGAAACATGGAACCTAATTTTTGGTAAAATGTTGTTAAACGACCAAAGATTTCTTTTCTTTTTTGAAAACTGCATGTTGTCCACCATTTTAGAAAAATCTTACTTTTGAAACTAGCATTTCATTTACAGACGCCATCAGAGTGCATCCAGACCGCTCTTCAAAATGCTTACCGTGTGGATTGTGGGACACAGCTATATTTTCTGGAGTCAAAGTTATGCACAACAGAAAATAATTCACAAGGACCTAGGTTTACCAAATGTAGACATTAAATGGATTGGACAGGGAGGATTAAAGTTGGACCAATTGATGCCATTGGTGAAATCCTTTATACATCTCCAACACCCTGACCTCATAAATGTACACTGTGGTGGCAATGACCTAGGCACTTTGACCGGAGTAGCTCTGGAAATGCTCATGACGGACACCTTTGCCCAATTGATGACACTGTTCCCGGAAACTGTCTTAGTATATTCTAATATATGCCAAAGGCAGAGATGGAAGCGGTCCAAACACTATTGTCCACAGTTTGAAAAAGCTAGGAAAGATGTGAATAAATCTGTTTCTGTCGTTCTCCGAGACTACCGAATGGGGTCCATTTACAACAATAATATGCGTTTCAATATGCGTGGCATCTATAGGAGACATGGTGTACATTTTACAGATGAGGGGAACAGAGTGTTCCTCATAAACTTAAGACTCTGCATCGGTATTTACTTGTAGGTACTAAAGTCTCGCAATAAACACAACAGCTCTTTTTAGAGCCACACAACACATAAACAAATACACTTCATAAATATCTAAAAATATTTTTTGTTTTCTTGCTTAGGTACTCTTAAGTGACGACTTTCAACATTACAGCTGTACGCCATCCATACGTGGTTGGTATGCGTACAATAAATCTACCAACCCCTGAGCAACACTATAGGTTCAGAATGTTTCTAGCGTGCCCCCTTTCCTTATTTGTCAACTTTATTTTACTGTTTCCTTGTGACTCGGCTGCCATGAAAGATAAGATGTACAAAAGGGGGTGGTAATGGACGGAGCATCTGAACCAATGAAACACTCACACCCAGTCAAAAGATCTGGGTTTAATCCATCACCGTTCTTTAGCCCACTCTGCCACCTCATTTCAGACATGGCTATATGCAAATCAGTCTGACCCTGTGCCTCATGGGAACAGTCCAGCCCGAACTGCCAAGCCATGCCTTCCCTGGACCGGAAACAAGCTTCCGAGGACCGGTTCCTGGCATTCCAGCCGTCTTCAGCCTGGCTTGCTTGAATCCAGTGGCAAAGTGAGAAAGGGACTCACGTCTGAGCATACCCTGCCACACTTATGGCGGCCAAAAGCGGTACAAAAGGGGGTGGTAATGGACGGAGCATCTGAACTAATCAAACACTCACACCCAGTCAAAATATTAGGGTTTAATCCATCACCGTTCTTTAGCCCACTCTGCCCCCCCAGTTCAGACATGGCTATATATTGTCTGAACTGGGGTGGCAGAGTGGGCTAAAGAACGGGGATGGATTAAACCCAGATCTTTTGACTGGGTGTGAGTGTTTGATTGGTTCAGATGCTCCATCCATTACTACCCCCTTTTGTACCGCTTGTGACAAATAAGATGGCTTGCAGCAATTCCTGGTTTGGAGTATTGACAGCCAATCAGCATCCAGTTCTTGCTCGTAATTGTACATATTTCTGTACGCGTACGCTGTGATTTTTCTTTAAAAAATGTACAACCCCCTTACCACGCGTGATCGTCACCACGAAGCCATTAGCATGCATTTCGGGTCATGTTATCAACAAAATTAGATGGATTATCGCCGCTTTATCGGCACTTTCCTGCTGATAAAAGCGGGGATATTGTGTCCCCTTTTGTTGATTTAGCGTTTTGTTGATAATATGGCCCGAAATTCATTTTATTATTGTAATTGTCTAGTTACCTGCAATTAAGCAGATTCCATTGTTTATCGCCCCTCACCCTGCTCCTCCCACGCCCGTCCTGCCTGCCCCATCGCAAATCCCTGCACAGGTTGCGGCTGAAAGACGCGGTTGCGATCTAGTCATTTACCACAGAGTTGTGGGGAAACGTTGGTGAGGCGCGCGCTCACTAACGAGTGCGCACTTAACCAAAGACGTTTCGGAGTTCAGACCTGTTTTCAGTTGCTCTTTAGACATTTGTGAAGAGAAAGTTGAAATATTTCTGTGAGACTTAAAGAACGTTGTTTGACAAGTTAGTGAGTAAGTAAACTTACCTGACATTATAGACAATATTGAATGTACTCAGTCAATGTATTTTCTCTAACTTAAAAGAAGAAACGATAAAATTTGTGTTCAGCAAGGTCTTAAGGGAAAAGAACACATTGAGTTAGGAATAGTAGAAATACTTTTGAATTAAGATGGAACATTAATGAAAAACACAAGATATTGAAGGATTGAGAGAATAGATAACTAGCAACTGCATAAAGAAAAGTTAGTAGAAGAACACAAGGAAATTAATTATTATGCAAATTAGTCAATAAACTGAGAGGCTTAGGTTAATGAATGTTACGTAATTATAGGTTAAAAGCAGTGAGAAAAATAAAGAACCGTAAGCTACAAGGTTGCAGATAAATACTAGAGGAGAGGCTAGTTCGAAATTGAAAGGGGTAGGTAATTAGTAGGGTTAGACTAAGTTATAGATGAGGAATAGAGATAGAGTAAACACATGAAGTATTTAAAAAGTAGTGTGATAATGATGTCTAAATATACACAGATAGTTGTTCAGGACAATGAATAGTATCTTTTCCATTATAGTAAAACACATTTACTGTTTTGGAATTGTAAGGTGAGTAGACATATTCTAAATTTTTTAGTAGTGTATTTTACCATAACAGCCTGAGTCTTTTCCTATAGTCATAAGGAGTGACTGCTTTCAAAATTTAAGAAAAGCTAAGAACAGGATATCCTTAAAAGTAATTATAGTTGTATAATTTTGCAAAGGAATAAAATTCTAATGATGGAATGTTATTAGATAATGGTATTTATGTAGTATTTTTCGTAGGCCAAAATAGGTGAAAACTGTAGTTTTGTATTATATATTAAGAAAAGTGATACAATTATCTGTTTATATTTGTATACAAGGAGTAATAACATAAAGGGGACATTATGGAAAGAGAACAGCCTCATACTCAGGAGATTTTGGATATTACCTTGAGTGTAATTGAAGAACTAATCGTATCTGTCACAGGCAATTAGAGTGAGGAAGGGGAAATTAGTGCTGCAGACATTAAGGCGTCGATTCCGATCCGGTAAAATGTGCTCCGAATCGTCGTACGGAGCAATTTTCCCCTTACGAATCGTACCCGTAAACGTCCCCGTACGTACGACGAAGTACGATCCGTACCAGGAACCAAAGATCGTACGAGTCGTACAGGACTCCGTACGACTAAAATATCCGTACGAGTCTCACTCGGAACCCGCTGTACGTGACATCGCTACGGTTCGCGGCTGGTTTTTACGACCCAGCAAGTACGATTTGTGTCGGGTACGCACCGTACGACCCTTTTTTTTACGGGAGCTGGAAACAGCCGTAAACGCATAGTTCGCGCCGAAACAAGTACAGAACGCCCCCCCCCCCGGGAACGCCGCGTACCCCCCATGATCGCCGCGGTACGCGCCGTACCCCTGCGATCATGTGGGGTATGCGCCGTACACCCAGCGTACATGGGGTACGCACCGTACCCCATGTACGGTGGGTGTACGGTGCGCACCCCATGTACGCTGGATGTACGGCGCATACCCCACATGATCGCAGGGGTACGGCGCGTACCCCGGCGATCATGGGGGGTACGTGGCGTACGGTGTGTATGTGATGGAGCGCTTTTCCGTACGAATCGCCCTTACCTGATGCGGACCGTACGAATAGCGTCCTGATCACCCGGTCCGGATTGTACTCGCCGGGACGTACGGTGTGTTTACGAGTCGTACAGATTCGGCTATGAATACGAATCGTACGGGGGATTTATTTTACCGGATCGGAATCGAGCCCTAATTGTAATTTTGAAGACAAAAGCTTTGATGCCGATTTTGTTGAAGTTTTAAATTATGGTGAAATTTTAGAACACATTAAATCAGAACCTGCTGATGAGGAAATTGATCTGAATGAAATATCTGATGAATTGGAGTTGGAATTTCTGGTAAATTATGAATACATTTATTGTTGAAAAATAATAAAGATTTGAGCACTATCTACTAATGTATTTATTGTACTAAAAGTGAAGCAGTTATGGATTCAGTTTAAATGTTTGTATTGATTTAAAATATGCAAAGTGGGTTTGAGGATATTGATTTCTTTAAAATCCGTATGGAGTATACATGCTGTCTTTTATGCAGGTGCAAACTTGTGTTTTATGCCTTCAATTCCCCAGTCTGTATCCCTAGACTTCCACCAAACACCCTGCCACTGCTATTTTAGTATTGTAGTGAGCCACTCAGCAGTATGTTCTTTTTATTTGTACGGTGGTAAAACTGAAGCTGTAATAAATCTCATGACAAACTCTCTTTGCAGAAGTGTAATGATCCAGTCAGTATCTAGATAGTCATGGATTAAAAGAAGACTTAGTGCATAGGCTGTTTCAAACCTCTATGGACTGTGGATGCACTTTCTATGCACCAGCAAACTTATGTTTTATACGTTCATTTCCTCAATGTGTATCCTAATACTTCCAGCAAACATTCTCATTCTACTGTTTCAATATTGTAGTGAGCTATTCAGCAGTATGTGTTTATCTGTGTACAACTGAGGCTGTTATAAATTCAATCACTTTCTTTCCTTGCAGTCTTGTAATCATCCACTCACTATCTCAGTACTCATGCATTAAAATAGGCCTTAGGGCATAGACTGTTTCAAAATCCTTATAGACGATGTATGCATTCTTCTATGTACTTGCAGATTTGTGTTTTATACATTCAATGTACTAGTTTGTATCGTTACACTTCCAGCAAACACTCTGTCACTGTTTTAGTTTTGTAGTGACTCATTCATTGGTATGTAGTAATCATATCACTACATTAAAACACTAATGGGCACATATATAATAACTGGCATATCCCCAGGAATATGTCAGTTATTGTGCTCCGTGACACCATCACCATGGATGCGCCGTATTTACAATGCAGTGTACCATGGGATAAAAATGGCAGATATATGTAATGTATCTGTGCTGTAAAGGTGGTGCATTGTTTGAGTTATGTTGGAAGTGCAACGTATCTCCAGCAATGGTCTGGGGGCCCTATGCTCAGACTGCTGTGTCAATCCTTACACCTGCTTCAAGGTAGTGCAGGGTTTTGACACAGCATGAGCCCAAAAGTGACAAAGTGAAATCTTGTAGATTGTTGTCAGCCACTTTTAGGAGGTGTTTCTGCACAGGAACGCCCCCCCCCCCCCCATGTAGGAATGTGTCCTTCTGGTACAGGGATTTACAATGTGACGTACGTCCCAGATACATCACATTCTAAACAGCACATATCGTGGTGCATCTTTTGCACCACTGCTTCATCAGAAAAGTGATGAAACAGTGGTGTAAAAGAGGAACAATGGTGTTGTAAATCTGCCTCTAACAAACACTTACAAATTCACCGAGGCAGTTTCACAAGCACTGCATTCTTTTTGAATTTCCTTTTGGTATTATTTTAGATTAAAACTATGAAATGTAACTGTGAAAATAAAATAAATATAAGTATTTATAATAAAAAGTCACTGAACAAAACATAGGTTTCACACATGTTATAGTTAGCTGGACATTTCACTTATACAAAACCATTGAAATTCCCCGATTATAGTTAATTCAGCTAACTATAACCCGCGCGCCCGCAATGCACTGCTGATGATGCCACATATTATATCACTCATGACATGGTCAGTGACATCACTCATGACATCACTGATGACATCTCTTGCGGGTGCGCGAGTTATAGTTAGCTGAACTAACTATAATGGGGGAATTTCAATGGTTTTGTATAATTGAAATGTCCAGCTAACTATAACATGTGTGAAACCTATGTTTTGTTTCATTTTTCTTCTTTTTTTGGTAATCATACCGTATGCGTACGGTGATTGCACCATACTTTGTATGGCTAATCGTACTCTGCACATACCCACGCATATGCTATGAATACGCGTTGACGTTACGCATCGCATCAACGCTTTCGTGTGACGTCATGTACGGTGCCCCGTACGCGTACCGCGCGAAAGTCTTTCATTGTTTAAAAACATATATTTATGTATTTAATGTACATACTAAGGGAAGACATTATCTGGGATAGTTATGAAAATAGCTTTTTTAAGTTTTAATAAGCGCATATTACTTTAAAATCATTTACGCAAATCAAAACAGTACGTCATACGTACTTGCATCATAAGCGCACCGTGAGCATACGCAAAGCCATGTGACTTTCAAAGAACAGATTTGATTGGTTCATAATACTTCCTATTCTAACTGTTGAAAGACCCCTCCCATTTTAATCATTCTACTTTGACTTTCTCAGGAGAAGCATCTCTTCTGTGGATCTTGTCAAAATAGAGGGAATGTTCACCATGGCTACACCTGTGGAGTCCTCTTCCAACCATTCTTCTGAGGAAGAATGTATTCCTGAGGAGCCTCAGAAGAAAAGAAAAGAAGCTTTAATTTGGAAATGTTTTACCTTCCCTGAGGGTGAAAAGAAGTTTAATGCACCCAAAGTAACCTGCAAAGTCTGCGAGACAACTCTTTCCAGGGACGATCCAACAAAAAAGTACTTGTTTGGGACAGCGAGCATGGTGGGACACGTAAAACTCTGCACCCCAACAACTACGCAAGAGCTGCAACACAAAGGATTGCAGGACAACCCTCCACCTGCTGTTGCGAGTACATCGACTGCACCTCCACCACCTCCGGCAAGCAGTCCGCACCCAAACATTGATCCTGATTTTATAGAAATTAAAATTCATTGCATTTTTTGCAATGAATTATTGTGTTATGGGGAACAATCAATTGACCTCATCAAACGCAGGAAACAGGAGCATCATTGTCCACGACATTAATTTTCATTGTTTTGTTCCTGTTAGACATTTTTTGGGTTGCAGTTTAATTTTTTTGTTTAAAAGAAGAAGAAAAAAAACTTGTTCAAAAAAATAAAAAATAAAAAAAAAACTTCTAAAAACACCCAAAAAACAGTTCTTTTCAGAACTATCTTCACTGGTCAAAGGAAGAGCTATATTTGTATGATAGTGTGTAAAAGTTTGTCTGAATGAATGTGTAGTGCATACATGAATGAATGAATACATACATAGTGTATGGAGAAACTGACAGTGCAGAAATATAAATGCTACAGCATAAATCTATAAGGTGTAGTATACTGTAGTACTTCCGAAGCACTTGAATGTAACATATGCACATAAATATGTTACAAGTCTATGCATCCATTTGCACTGCTGGTGAAACTGCCTGGGTGAATTTGTAAGTGTTAGGAGCAGATTTACAACCCCCTTGTGCCTCTTTTACACAGCAGTTGGGTCACTTTTGTTACGCAGCGGCGGTGCAAAAGATGTGCCATGGTGTGTGGTATTTACAATGTGACACATCTGGGAGGTGCGTCACATTGTAAAGCCCTGCACCAGAAGGAGGCCTTCCTGCGCGGGGGGGGGGGGGGGTTCCGGCGCAGGAGCGCCTCCTAAAAGTGACTGAGTGAAATCTACAAGATTTCATTTAGTCAATTTTGGGCTTTTGCTGCGTCAAAACCCTGCACCTGCTTGAAGCAGGTGTAAGGGTTGACACAGCATTGTGAGCATAGGGCCCCAAGAGCATTGCTGGAGCTGCGTTGCGCTTGCAACGCAAGTCAAGCAATGCACCGCCTTCACATCACAGATACATCACATATCTGTGCTGTTTTTGCCCCATAGTGCACCACATTGTAAATACGATGCATCCATGGTGGTGATGTCACAGTGCACAATAACTGGCATATCCCTGGGGGTGTACCACTTATTGTACATCTGCCCATTAGTGTTTTAATGTAGTGAATGGATTACTACACACTGATCAATGAGTCACTACAAAACTATAACAGGAGTGACAAAGTGTTTGGTGTAAGTGTAAGGATAGAGACTGGAGAATAGAACATATAAAAGGCAAGTTTGCAGGTGCATAGAAGAATGCAAGCATAGTCCATAAGAGTTTAAAACAGTCCATGGCCTAAGGCCTACTTTGATCCATAATTACTTGGGTAGTGGGTGAATGATTACAGTTCTCCAAGGAGAGTGTCGAGCTGAATGTATAACTGCTTCACTTTTTATACAGTGTATAGATAAGCACATATTGCTGTAAGGCTCACTACAATATTGAAACAGTAGTGGCAGAGTGTTTGGAGAGAGTGCAAGGATAGAGACTGGGTAATTAAAGGGTTAAAAGACAAGTTTTCAGTTGCATACAAGAGTACATGCATAGTAAATTGGAGTTTGAAGCAGTCCATATTCTAAGGCCTACCTTACTGCATAAAAACTGACTGAATGATAACAGTTCTGCAAGCAGAGTGTCAAGCTGAATGTATAACTGCTTCACTTTTAGAACAGTGTATAGATAAGCACATACTGCTGTATGGATCACTACAATACAGAAACAGTAGTGTGATAGTGTTTAGTGAAAGTGTAACGATACAGACTGAGGAATTAATGGTATAAAAGGCAAGTTTGCAGGTGCATAGAAGATTGCAAGCATAGTCTATAGGGGTTCAAAACAGTCCATGGCCTAAGGCCTACTTTGCTCCATAATTACTTGGGTATGGACTGGATGATTACAGTTCTACAAGGAGAGTGCCTGACTAAATTTATAAGAGCTTCATTTTTAGCACAGTGCATAGATAAGGACATCCTGCTGGATGGTTCACTTCAATACAAACGCTTAAAAAATAACCACATTTCCATATTCATGCACAGTTTAAAATAAATACAAAGAGGAAAATAAATACTTTTCTGTTTGTATTTATCTGTAAAAATCAGTAAAAACATAAATCAAGCAACCCTACTTATAATATAAGAATATTTTCAACTTAATTAGCAGTAATTAACATAAAAGTGAGGTAAAAGTATGACACAGCACCTATAATACCTGACTTTCAACAACACCGTTCATAGTTCGATTCAATAGTCCATCAGCATCTTAGCCCACCACTATCCCACTGTAAGTAATACTTTGCTTAATCTTCCCAACGCCCCAAGCGCCAGCACACCTTTCGGAGGGTAGGTTTACGATTTAAAAATGCTAGCATTTTTTAAATTAAGAAGCATAATAATAACAAATATTAATCCTTTTTTTTCTTCTAATGATAATGATATTTTTTATGTCTTCTATTTAAATGTTTTTAATCATGAAAATGCAAAGAACACAGTTTACTGAGTAACAATTTTAAACTCTCCAACGTATGTAGATAATAATACCTTATACGTATTACCCTCGAAATCGAAACCTCTACAGCTTCACAGTTTGTAACTTTTCCCAACACGTGCAGAAGTAAAACAGTTAAAATGTGAGCATGTGTAAACTGCAAAATGTGCCATATAAATAGGCGGAGCCACATCTTCCTTCCGTAGACTACTAAACAACCAAAAACGATATAAACCACACCTACTGTGCAATTAGTTTCGTTTTCGCAAGTTATTTCTGAGTCGCCAATCTGTGTTGCACGTTCCGTTTTCTAGCATCAGATTTTCTTTTTTTGCGTCAACAAACATATTCTCCGGGCTTGCCACTTGCTAATCGCGGCCTTTCCTGGTGGCCCACCTCACAGTTGCACCACAGCGGAGGTGGGGGTATGGCTTGGCGGCGATAGAGCTGGGGTAGTGCTGCCTGGTTCAAAACATGCCAGTCTTGGCTCTTCCTTACGGCCCTTGACCTTAAGGTCCATGCGACCCTCACTACTTGCCTTGCAGCAGCAAGGCAACGCTGCAGCTGTAGCACCACAGCTCCCTTCACACTGCTCCCTGGCTCCCTTACCCAGCGCTTGCGTCAAAGGCACAACAAAAAAGCCCACAGTTAGTCACACCTCTAGGATGGGCTACCGAGCTCCAAACATTCAAGGAAAGGTTCAGACATTTTAGCAGTGGACAGCATTTTGCACCCTGGGATTGCTAAATACCACAAATGGCTGGAATACATCACAGGGTGCGAGGAATCCGGGTGCCCATTGACTAGTTACCACATCATTCTCTCACTTTCTTGGTGTAAATATGGCACCCGGGCATATTGCATCTCAGATCATTATGATACTGGAGAAGGATCAATGAGGGACTACCTTGCTCACTCCTGGGCCTGGCAAAGAGAGGCTACTCTATATGCTGGACTGCACATGTTGCACCTTGAGATTACAAAGAAAGCACCATGCCCATGGCCCCAGGCTTGAGTAAAAGTCGCTCCCAAGCCACAGGCTAAAGAAGTGATTCCAAATGTCAGTCGGCTGACCTACTGGAACCAGCACCAGGGACATTACTAGAGTAGCCTAATTTGGTAAGTCAGCAGGTAATTCTGGAGAATCACTGCTGACCACTGCTGGGTGTCCCAATAGATCGATCCTTGAAGGCTAAAAAGTTGCACCCGTGTCTGCAATCCGGGGCATGTCATCTGATTCCAGATGGGTCTTTCAAGAGGGACACTAGCCTCCACTAAAGGGTACCACTGGAATCACTGTGTATGGAAATCCGTAGTCCAGCAGCTGGCCTTCTACTGACTCAAGGAAGACTTTGATGGACATTGACCTCTGAGGCCAAAGTCACCCTACCTCATCCGTTGACTCAGGAATAACCACAAAGACAACCCCATCAACCGCACAGCACCTAGAGCATCGTCCACCTCCTGCATCCTCAGCATAAGCACAACTCCTTGAAGCCGATCGTGGTCATACTGTAAAGCTCAGAACTGGACTGGAGAACACTTTGATGGGCAGGTAACTGTCTAAACTTCTCCCTGCCAGATTTGGTCACCCAATCAGATCGGAGTAGTTGAACCCAACTCTTTCAAACTTTTCAAAAGTTTATAATCTTTACGGTTACCAATGTCTGTTGCCAGTTTACGTTATCTAAAAATCTTTATTGCTAGTTAGCAGGGGTAAAATGAACAGAGTTCTAAAAACAGCAGAACGTTAGGGTTCAGCAAAAGGCAAACACATCTGAGTAGACCATGCAGTAAAGGCAGAATTCCTAGAGTATCCTTCCCTTTACCAATGTTGAAACTAGCTTTCACTACTTCTAGATGTACCTAGTCAAAGTCTATGGTGGCTCATTTTAAGTTGGCACTCTTGTTACCACTTCAGCCTTTCTGCTCCAAGAGTTAAGCTGATTATTCTCCAGGAAGAGAGCCACTAGCAACCAGACTGGGACATATAATATATCTCTGGCACAGGGCTAATGGGAAAATCAGTTCTGAATTAATTTGTGCCCAGGTAACAACAAACCTCACAGTTACTAAGTTGCTTTTCCACTAACCTTATCAAAAATGGAAAATCAGTTTGATTGAAAGTACTATCAATTCCCTTGGCATGGTTACAGAAAAGAGTCCTTATTCATAAATGTGCCTTTTCATTGAGAATCTAGATTTGCCTACACAATGACAAATAGCTTTTCACAAGTTTTCATTGTGGGCAAGTACGCTTAATAAACAGTTGTGCATAGTCTTTTTAAAGTACTGTTTTTGAGGGAGAGCACACACAGTGGGGCGCTTAGTGACACTGTCTCGGTGTACTTTGTCATAAAACTAGCAGTAAAAGATTCCTAAAAAGTGAAAAATCAGGGAGAACCAGGCAGACAAGCTGACTTTTCTATAATTTGAAAAATACTAAATATATTCTTTCAGGGCCATATGTAGGTAAATGGCATTTAGCGAATCGTAATTACCGAATTTTACCGATTCGGTATTTACAATTTGGTAAATGCCATGTAGGTAATAATTCCATAACAATTACCGAATCGGTAAAAATCGGTAATTTCCGAATCGGTATTTACCGATTCGGTAATTGCCATTGATTCCTTTGGGGATTGAGGCCCATAGGAATCAATGCCAATTACCGAATCGGTAAATACCGATTCAGTAAATTTACCGATTTGTCAAGGGGGACAGGGTGTCACTTTGACACCCTGTTGCACCCCTGATTCTGGCTTGTGTGCCATGTGGCACACATACATGCCCTAAGGGCATGTATGTGTGTCACATGGCACAGGTGTACATGCGCAGATGTGCATGTACACAGAAATTCGTTATTTACCATGCCATTGTATTTCATGGTAAATAACGAATTTCTAAGGGCCTGTGGCACTGTTTCCAGTGCCACCTACATCCCAAATTTCCCATTCTGTACATTTACCGATTCGGTAATTTACCGATTCGGTAAAATGACCGATTCGGTAAATATACAGAATCTGTAATTTTCTGGCCCCCTACATCTGGAAGTACAAATACCGGTCTGTATTCCTGTTCATTAAGCCTCCTGTTTGGTTTAATAATAGTGTAGGCAGGCACATGCCACTAGTAATAAGGCCATAATCACAATATAAGTAAGCATGGCCGGAATTTGCAAAGTTGCGATACGCGAATTAGTGCAAATTTGTAATCGCAATTCGCGAAAACCGCCAAATTCCGCGAGCTCGCAGATTTTTTTGGCGAGTTCGCGAGATTTTCTTACCAGTTTGGGAACGAGAACTTGCGCATGTGGTCGCAACGGTCGCAAACATGTTGTTTCCACTTAACCAGCCTCCCGGCAATACCATTTTCCTGTTTCGGGTCCCAATGATGTGTTTGCGTTCACAATTTCCAGTTTCGGGCTGCATTGACGTGTTCGCGTTCGCAAATTCCTGTTTTGGGTCGCAATTACGTGTTCACGATCGCGGCGTCGCTCGGCCAGCTACCAAAATCTAGCAGCGCACGCAAACAGGGAGGAAAACTCATCAGCGAACGCAGAATCATGGTAAGTCAATGCAGCGCGCGTGAGATAGTATTTTTGCGAACAAGAAAGAAAAATCCGCCAACTCGCGAATTGCGGATTTTTGGGTAATTTCACGCAATTCACGGATCGCAACATTGCCAAAAATTCGCAAGTTCCGCAAGCGGAACGAATTTTCCACCCATACTTAAATATAAGGTCCGGTTAAGGTCTGAATACATTATAACCTTGATCAACTCTTGGTAGCGGGCTGCAAGCAGGCAGGCTTAAATTAGGAGATAAACGTGCAAAGAATTACTAAACACCAGTATATTAAATAAGTAAAACACAATAAAAATCCAACACTAATTTATAAAAATAGAAAATACTTTTAGGATTTTATGATTGGGCTCTGCCTGCCCGCAAGGATGTTACCATTTCCTCAGCTTGGGTGGGACTTGCTCCCCCAGTCTACCACTGACCTGCACTTCAGTGGGAGAGCCCTCCTCGCCAGCAAAACTCACAGCAATCTCCCACAGTACGGGACGGACTGATCGTGCTCTGCCTGCCTGCTACAATGCTGCCATTTCCTCAGCTGGGGTGGGACTTGATCCCCCACCCTACCACTCACCAGTACTTCAGTAGGAGGGGCCTACTTGACAGTAAAACTCGTGGCAATCTTCCACAGTGCAGGATGAGCGGGGGCAGTGCCTGGACCAAGGGTGGGCCTGTCTGCGCCCGTCTGCTGCCGTTCAAGGCTGGGCTGGGCCTACCTTCTTGACTCTTTTATTTCAGGACCTAGTGACTCATCTCAGCATTGTGAGACAACAAGAGGAGTAACTAGAGGTAACAACCCTTATCTTTTCAACGCCATACCCTGCAGTGGTCCTCTGGTTCACCCTATTTTATTAGTAGTAGGGTTGATTAAATCATGGGTAGACGAAATACCATGCTAGCTCCAAATTCCACTGGATTCACCCTGGATGGCTTCCTCCAAAAAGCACTGGGGGCAATTAGTGAGAAAATTGAGTTATTCTCGCTAATCCCCACCCCAGCTCTACTCCCCCCGGCCACTGCAGCTTCTGATACATACCCTTCTGTTACGGACATTGAACCCAGGATTCCAGTACAACTCTCGACTGTGGTGAGCATTTTCAACAAAGATGGAGCCCTTGCTTTTGACAAATAAAATGCGCATGATTTTGACATTACCTCGGAGGTGAGTAGACCTCTACAGGCAGCAGGGGAAAGAGGAAGATATTAGAGGCGGTTGGGGTAGGACTTAAATCAAAGGGTCATTCTCCCATTAATAAAAGAACCAGACATGACCCCTGAACAGGTAGTGCTAATAGGACCAGGTGGGTGTGGGAAGAGGGGCTATATTAGAGAGTGTAGACATTCCTCTTAACAAACTCACTACATTGGTATCAGAGGCGCTGGCTCCCATCCTAGACTGCCTAGGACTCTTAGAAGAACAGCTTTCCCTTATCATACGTGATTCACATAGGACAATAACACACACCATATAGAGTGATGAGGTTACACATCCTAGCAATACAGATGCTGCACCTTATGGTAGGATCTCTCCCCAAATTCTAACCACAAATGAGGCAGTTCGCGAGGTTCCCCCTGTAAATCCCCCAGACCGGATCCCTTGGGAAACAGTGTCCCATAGAAAATAATCAAAAAGTGGGACAAGGGGTTGCCAGTTGTCTTGGGCATGATCTGCTCAAAAGGGAAGGGGTCAAAAGACATTACATTTTCCACCAGAATGCACCCTCTATACACTGATACTAACAGTAGTATCCCCTCCCCCTCCCAGCTATCAAGAAAACTGCCAAAGTTTTATCTATAAATAAGCCCTATGGTGCCATTGCAAAACATTGCTCTGGACTAACTTGTTTGATAACATCATTATGGCCAGGCAGGTGAGCTGGTTGGGCCACACAACAAAATCTATGGGGGGGATTGTGTGGTTCTCAACTTCAGGGACCCTAGGTGTGTGCGTTCTCTTTTGACGCAGCTCAGGGAAGTACTTGGAGAGAATGACCCCATAAGGGCCTTTCCACTAGGTTGTTTCTACCCATCCTACAGGGGAAAGAGCTTTAGTCAAAGGTTATCCCGCATGGGTACGTAAACCCACTACTACATGCAGCGACTGCCATTCACCCACCCATATCGCTTTGAAATTTTTCAGGTCTAACTGATATCGATTGGCGACAAGATCACTCTAGTCAGGCAGCTTAGCTAGAAGGGTTGATAGAGCTTCTCAAAAACCCAAGGATAACCACACGTGAAGAAGTACCCGTTGCTGAAGGACTTGCGCACCCAACACTTTATGTCTCTGTTAACATCATTTGTTTCTTTATTTGAGTTTAATATAGTGCTAGCTAGACCTGTGGGTATCAGAGTGCTTTACAGCATTGTAACATGTAAGATAAAATTACACAGTCATAGGTACAGCGAGTCAGGACGCATCACAGAGTATCTTCGTAAGAGAGCACATTGTCCTTCATAAGATATGTTAACATAGTAGAATTTACGGTGTCTCATGACGCTTCATAAAAATGTTGTTGTAGAGGCAACTTGACTCTTGGCGAGATTAATGAGGTAAGGTCTTAATGTCAATGTGTCTGGCTGCTATAGGCAGGCTTCATTAGTTAGGCTTTAGCTATCCATTCGTGAGAGATTGATTAAGGAGGGGATCTTTAAACTGCCTTTTGAAAATTAGGTAGGAGGATTTGATCCTGATATGGATTGATATGGAGTTCCAGATATTGGGCGTATTTCCTGTGAAGGAGCGAGATGTGGTTTTTTGTTTGCGAGTTTTGGGAAGGATAAGGGGCAGGGTTTTGGTACTCCTTAGGCTTCCTGTCTGATCGGCTTCTGGAGTTTTGTGGCCTGGTAGGCAGGATTCCCTGTGTGCACCGCTTTGTGTGTGAGGCAGGCTGTTTTGAAGTTGGCATGCATTTCGATTGGGAGCCATTTTCGCTCTCTGAGTGCAGGCGAGATGTGTTCATATTTCTTGACTCCTGTGAATATTCTAACTGTTGCGTTCAGAGTTGATCTGAGGGGAGCTAGGTGGGATTTTGCTGATCCTGTGAGGGTTGCATTCTCATAGTCCAGTCTTGACAGCACCAGGGATTGAGGGCCTTGTTTGAGGTCAGTGGGAGGGATGAAGGGTTTTATTTTGTTGAGTAGTTTAAGGTTGAGGAAGGCGCTCTTTGAAGTATTCTTGATGTATTTACTTATGTCTAACTTAGGGTCCAGAGTGATTTCCAGAGATTTTACAGAATCTACAGGGGTGGGGTTATGGTTGAGAGCTTCAATGGCTTTTACCCATTCTTTGGTTTGGGGTTCTTCTTCTGTTTGGAGATGAGAAGGATTTCTGTCTAGGATTTCTGTCTTGTCTTGGTTTAGTTTCAGGTGGTTGTGTGATAACCAGTGCTGGACTTCTCTCAGAGTGTCGTTCAGTCTCTGAAAGTCTTCAATGGAGGAGGTTTCCAGATAGATCTGGGTATCATCAGCATAGAGGTGGAAGGGAATGTTGTTTTTTTGACTATGGTGGTTAGTTGTTCCATATAGATGTTGAAAAGCTGTGGCGAGAGAACTGGTCCTTGTGGGACTTCCCTGCTGACAGGGAGTGGGTCCGACAAAAAGTTATTGATTTTTATTCTTTGGGTGCAGTTTTGTAGAAGAGGTGAACCATTGTAAGACCAAGACCACCTCTTCTGCTCCAACCCTTTTCTTTAAGTGTTTTAATGAGAAGTTTGTGGTCAACTGTGTCCAAGGCTGCCGATAGGTCCAGGAGTATATGTAGGCAATATTGACCTGTGATCAAGAGATTTGTGAGTATCATCTATTATATTTAGGATCGCTGTTTCTGTGCTGTATCCTTTTCTGAAACCCGATTGGTATGAGTCAAGAACGTTGGTGCTGTCCAGGTGTTGAGTTAGTTGGAGGAGAACACATCTTTCCAGAATTTTCGCTTTGAGAGAGAGGTTGGAGATGGTTCTGAAGTTGTTCAGATCAATTGTATCAGAGCCCATTTTTTTCAGTAGAGGTGTGACTTTGCCGATTATGAGACAATCTGGCATGACTCCAGTGCTTAGGGAGCTGTTCATAATCTCAGGGCTATGGAGAGTTTGAGCTTTCTGGCCAGTTGGGCAGGTATGGGGTCCTGGATGTGTGCTGAGGGTTTGGAGTTGGAAATCATTTTAATTATCTCTGCTTCGGAGATGGGATTGAAAGATTTCCATAGGATTGTGGGGTGCTTGAGAGTGGTATCTTTCATCTCTGGGGGCAATTTACCGGCAGGGGGACAACCGTGAACGTCCATGGAGAGTTCTATCTTGGTGATTTTGTCATTGAAGAATTACCAAAGTTATTGCATAGGTCTTTGGAGGCCGCAGCTAGTGGGTTTGGAAGTTTGTTGGCTAATGGGATTGAAGAGTTCTTTGGGCCTGTTTTTAGCATTACCAAGGGCATTACAAAAGAAGGAAGATTTTGTGTTCATTATTTGTTTTTTATATTTCCCGCAAACTGATTTAAATGTATCTTGTGGGATTGTGGACGGGATGTTTTGCCAGCGTCTTTCTGCAGCTCCTAGTTCTCTTCTTTCGTAGTTTATGTATGTGTTGAACCATGATCTAGATGGTATGCTCCTGACTCTTTTTAGTTTCAGGGTGGCAATTTGGTCCATGACGGAGGTCATGGTAGAGTTATAGTGAGAGGTGAGTTCTGTTGTTTAGAGCTCGCAGTTGTGGATGGGAAGGACGGAGTTTACCCTTTCTTCCAGGTCTTCAAGAGAAATCTGACTTACATTTCCAGTCCAGCAGGGGAGGGGGCGGGGTATTGCGTTAAATCTGGTTGTGCGATAATGGCATCCAGGATTGAGTCTCTGATGTGCATTTTCTTGGTGCAGTGTTGAGTGAAGTTATAGTTGGTTAGGAGATTGCTTAGGATTTTGATTAGCGTGTTATTTTTTCATTTCAGTGTAGATTGAGGTTGCCTAGAATTATGCTGTTGGAGACATGGAGTGAGTAGTGAGTTATCAGGTCGTAGAGGTGATCCCTGAATGACATAGTGTTTCCTGGCGGATGGTAGAGGAGATGGCAGAGTAGTGTTTTGTTACTGCTTGTCTTAATGGTGGCAGTGAGACATTCGAAAGTGTTATAATCATGGGCATCGGTTCCCGTTAAAGGGATGTTCTTCTTCTGTATGATTGTGATACCTTCTCCTTGTTGGTTTTTTCAGTCTTTGTGGATGATTGCGAAGCCCGGGGGCACAAGCATGTCCACAGTTGGGGGGGGAGATCTCATTTAGCCATGTTTCACTGATGAACGTGATGTCTATGTCGTGGGTTAGGATGGCTCAGACAGTTCAGTAGCATGTTGGTTGCCTATCTGCAGTTAACGAGCATGCAGTTTGTAGAGGATCTCTCCTCCATTTTGGTTTTTTTTCTTTAAGGGGGCCCTGGGGATAATGGTGAGGAAGGCTGGGGGTCTTGAGGATCTTGGGGGGAGGGGTCTCTTCCAAATCCAGTAATAACCTGGATCTTGGAGCTGGAGGGGGCAGTAGTGGATGTGTCATACGAGGAGGCAAGATCCATCGCTTCACTCAGGGACATTCCAGCTCTTGTTCTTTTGGGTCTCAGTGTCTTGTTTAGGAGGGGGGTTGTGGTCCAGCTGAGCCCTTTGGTCTTGTGAGGCATTGTGTGATTGGAGTTGGTGGGTGGGGGTTTCGTGGTGTGGGAGGTTCAGTAAGATTTCGCTGAGGTAAAATATGGGTCTGTAAAAGCCATCTGTATATGTTCATCTCCCTGGTATCGACTAATCATGATCTCGAACCTAGCCAATGTCAGAGTATTATTGGTGAATTGATATTATAAAATCTTTGATAAAAACAACTGCCATGTTATAGAGTTCCTCCAAATGGAAATTACCCAAGTCACCAGGAAGTGACAGGATTTATGCATCCTCTGGGCCGGGGACTTCAATTGTACTATCTGTAAATACAGTTTCCAAGTTGTGTGTGGGCTGGAAGACACTGAAGGCCAGCCCCAGACTCTTTTCACCCAGGATGAAGCCTTAAAATCCATCCTTTTAGTTAATGACTTAGGTTTCATAAATAATTACGCCTGCGCCTCCCCATCACAATGTCCTACCTTCACTGGTGGTGACAGAACTAGCTGTATTGATTTTATGCTAATATTCAGGAATTTCACTACCCTCGTTTGTGACTTCATTGTGGAGCCTAGTTGTGCCAGTGATCATAATCTCATCATCTCACTTAATTTAGCGATTCAAGCGAGAAAGGGGGATGAACGTCCGATCCATTATCACATGAACAAAGGAGTTAGAATAAATTGGGGTCAGATAAACCCTCCCAAATTTGAGGAAGATACTATTAAAGATAATTAGCATTTAGTTCCTTGCAGTTAGATTCTTCCCCCGCCAAAGGGAACCCTTAGAAAACCGGTGGTTTAACTCTAATTGCTCTAGAACCCATGTTGAACTAAAATAGGCCCTTCGTGCTACACCTCGTGACAGAGACCTAATTGAAGCCGCAAGGCATACCTATACATTTGTGATCGAAAATAGAAAGGGGGAATTGAGGAGAATGGCATGGGAAGATCTAGAAAGAGCAGGATCCCTAAAAGACACCAAAAAATCCTGGGAAGGTATTAACAGTCCTCTAGTCACCCAAGAAGCGAGACAGATGGACTCACAGATCCTGAAGGCTGCATGGGAAGCCCACTTAACTGGTAATATTAACCCACAGATCAATAGGATAGAGGAAAACCCAAGGGATTTGCTGGTTGACCTAATTACAGCCACCCAACTCAGCTCGTTCATCACAGTAGCTGAGGTTGAGGTGGCCCTAGCACAGGGGATGTGCCTGAAAGCCCCAGGTCCAGATGTGTTACCCCATGATTTATTAAAAAGAAATCCTAATCTGTGAGGACACCTGTTGACAAATGTTTTCAAAGCAGGTATTTTTGGCCCTGTTCCCGCATCTTGGAAGGAGGCATTAGTGACCCTGTTTAGGTCTTGTCTTACGCAACGTGCATGCATTGCATAGGAGGGGACCTAATGCCATCGGCGGAGCTTTGTCAGCAAAGAAGTGCACGTGTTACATTGCTTGCAATGCAATGCATGCACATCTTGGCAATTTCCTTTCGAGAGCGCATGGAGCCATATGGTGGCGCCATATGGTCGCACGCTCCCGAAAGGAATTCGCCCATGCCCCCTCCCCCCGCTGCCACTTTCACTGCTGTGCGGCTTTACTGCTGTGCAGTCAATGCTTGTTGTTCTCCTTACTGTTGCCTTTTCAATTGATCAACATCGTGTTTGGCCTTTGCAGGCCCCACAGCAGACGCTGTAAGCACTATATAAAGTAGTATAGAAGTGCTTGGAGACTTTGTGACATCAGCACTTAGAAGTCAAGTAGTACACTGCTCTACTGATAGGGTTATTTAGCATTTAGTATGGCACACATCATCTGGCGTCACAATCACAAACAGGATTTGCTAGGTGGGCGTGTTGAAGTCTCATGATATCCACCTTGCGGAGTCCTACAACATGAGCCCTTGAAGGTATTGTAACACATGTGCTTTGGAATCTGCGAACATGCTTACATTGGAGTCCCGCTTCATAGATGTTTTAACATCTTGTGACATAAGTGCTAAATAAACAAACAGAAGATTGCATTTGATTGACTTTCAACTACTCTGTTTATCCGGAAAAACTACGGAGCGTCTCGCTACTCCTCATTTTAAGGATTCTCTGTTGAAGTCTAGTGTGATTGGCAGGTCACGGGGGTCAAACCACAACCAACTCCTCATTTCATCTTTCCGAGTTCGATACAGAGTGGCATTCGCTTTGGTGATAGTAACAGCCGCTACTTACGATGCTAAGACACACAAACCAGTTGTATTGTGCAGAATATAAAAACATGTTTGCAGTATTTTTAACGAGAGCGGTAGGTGAAAATGGTGAGAGCAGATATGGAGGGCGTAGGGGCAAAGTCAGAATAAAGACGGGTAGTGGTGCTAGGAGGCAGGAAACTCCTTCTGTGCTGGAACCCATGAGCCAACATCAGAGGTCTGTCTCTGACTCTTTTCCTCTCTGGCTGGGCCTTCTCCGGGTTTTAATCCCACTAATGCACTCTACGCTGACCTGGGAGTGAAAGTGCAGCCCCGGGGTGTCTGGCACACAGCCACCCATCACTCCTGCTCCACATCTGTCGGCTTCCATAGGGTGGGGGCGGGCCACCGCCCATCTGGAAGCCTCCTTGAACAGCCAAGGACGGCCTGATGGATGGGTCGAGGGCAGGAGAGGCCCACAGAGCTCGGCAGCATCAGCATTCTTGTACTTGTCACATTAATAGACGATCACTTTGACCAATAAATGTCTGAGGAACTGGAGGAGTTTAAAAAGACGGTCTTGTTAATCTGTTCTTTAAGACTTCATTTCAGATGGGACCTTCATTTCTATTCTGTAAGCTCCTGGGGAATGTTGGTAACCTTGGGTCTTTAGAAATTATTCTGTCATTAGTTTCTCTTTGGTGCAAGAGAAATGCCTCCCTGAACTACTGGCCTGCCTGTCCTGAGTGGAACCAGCAGCCTGAGTTCTGAGGCTGTGAGTAGTGGCCAGGTTTACTTGGGCATCCATTTGAGCGTTCCCTTTGGGTATCGTCTTGTAGCGGGAACTTGCTCAGATGTGCAGACACATCTGATATGCGAACCTAGAACTAGCTCGTTGGAGCTCCAAGCCAGGATCGTGCTATGGGGACATCGGTTTCAGACTTTGGTGATATGATTGTGCTCAGTGCTGCATATGAAAAGAATTAACTATGATCCCATAAATTGGTGGCTACAGAATCGCAGTTGGAGTTGAGCCATGAGGAGTGAAATCTGACAGTCAACATATACATTTACTTTTTTTAAACTTTGACTCAAAGGAATTGTGAATAACCACAAATGTCATAGTAATCTGTTCTGGATTACTTTATTGGTCACAACCAATCTTTATTTCAAAATATCTTACTGCCTAAAGCAGTTTTTGCACAGGTCTCTCCGTACCCAGCAACTCTCAGGTTATAATTTCAGTAAGATATCACTGGTGGTTAATGCACTTGCTTTGGAAATCTGTGTCCAGTCTAGACAAGGTTTTAGCTCATCATAAAATATCCTATTTATGATGTTGCTGCTGCATTGTGTATCATGTAGGTCACGGATTAGTACTTTTTGTAGATGGCAATCTTACCCACCTTGTCCATGCCTGTGGGCCTCTTGTACCCTGCCTGTTCCATCGACCCTATTTAAGCGCATAAATGCTCTCCAGATGTGTTAACTGGCAATGGAATCTAGACATGTTTCGTATTGCTAATGAGAGCATGCGAGTCGCTTTCCTGCAACACTTTGGGAGCGTCAAAGTGTACATATATTACTTTGTCTAGACCAGCTTATATGCTCGTTTTATACACAGCTCTGGGGCACAATGTGCATGCGCGGTTGGAAGGCAGTGACGCTGCCCATCTGCTAAATGACTTTGGTTGTTAACAGCAGCTTTGCGCGACAAGAAGGTTCACCAGCTTATCGTTGTATTCTTCACTGAACGCTGCCTTGGATCGGTCTGGTTTCCACTGAAACTGTCCTGGCAGCGAGTGGTACGGAAGTAGCATATTTTTATCACACTAAACGAGATGGTACAGACAGGCAAAGGACTCTGTGCCCTGACACTTCTACTTTCACAACCACAAGTACACACACAACCACACACACATGTCCACGAACGCAACACACACAACCACAACCACACACACAACTACAACCACACAACCACAACCACACACACTACCACAACCACACACACAACCACACACATGACCACACACAACCACACACACAACAACACACACAACCACCCACACAACCACACATACAACTACACACACAAAACGACACACACACGCGCAATCACAAACACAACCACACACACAACCACACACATGACCAAACATACAACCACACACACAACCATACGCACACACAACCACACACACAACCGCCAACCGCACACACAACCACACACAACCACACACACAACCACACACACAACCACAACCTCAGTGCATACTTTCACCAGGCACAGACACCATCAGTCGTCAGTGCACGCTTTCAACGGGCAAACACACCACCAGCCATCGGTGCACACTTTCACCGGGCACAAACACCACCAGCTGTCAGTGCACGCTTCCACCAGGCACACACCACCAGATGTCTATGCACGCTTTCAACTGGCACAAACACCACCAGCCGTCAGTGCACGCTTTCATCAGGCACAAACACCACCATCCATCAGTGCACACTTCCACCAGGTACACACCACCAGACGTCAGTGCACACTTTCACCAGGCACACACACCACCAGCCATCCGTGCATGCTTTCACCAGGCACACACACCCCACCAGCTGTCAGTGCACACTTTCACCAGGCACGCACACACCACCAGACATCAGTGCATGCTTTCACCAGGCACACACCACCAGCCGGCAGTGCACACTTCCACCAGGCACACACACCACCAGTGCCCAATTTCTTCAGACACACACACCACCAGCCATCAGTGCACACATCAATTGTTAACGCATCCACAATTAACTATTGTAGCAATCGCAGTATGGCACACTTTACTTTTAAACATATTTATCTCAAGCGCAGAATGCCACCATTGCTAAAAAAATAAAAAAACACATTTTTTGGGCTACAATTTCTAGACTTTTGTTGCAATTGGTATTACAATATTTAGAAACGCCAATAGCTCAAACTTAATTAATGTGATACCTATTGTATGCTTGTTTTAAAAAGGGCAATAGAAGTGACCTGGCATGTGATAGGCCAATTTTGCTTATTGACACCACAGTTAAGGTACTGGACAGGATTGTCCTTGCCCGATTAGAGGATTGGGCATCTACCACAGGGGTCATGTCTAAAACACAATATGGTTTCAGGAGGGGGCTGAGCAAGACAGAGCAATGTCTCAATCTGTCCTTAATTATTAATAAGTACATGAAGGGCAGGAAGGGCTCTATCCACCTGACCTTCATGGACATATCTAGTGCCTTCGACACTGTCAATCAGGACAAATTGTGGGCCATGATGGAAAGTATGGGCGCAGAAGAAGCACTTGTATCCCTCCTCCGTAGGTTATACTCTAATGCCACAGTCGCCATAAGATACGACACCCAAGGGGAAAACAAATGTGATTGTGTCAACAAAGGGAGTCTGGCAAGGGTGTATCCTAGCCTCTTTCCTGTTTTCATAATATACAATTGGACTGGAGGTTTTTTTACTCGGTAGAGAGCTTGTTTTACCCAAAATTGGCAATAAATTTGTTCCTTTATCATCATATGCAGATTATACAGTTTTAATGGCAATGACAGCTAACGGCCTGCAGAGATCCATTGATGCTTTTACTGATTTTATGTCTTGCCTTCATTTAAAATGTTACTAAATCGTATATCATGGTTTGTGGCCCCAAGCCTACAAAACCCAAAGACTTCGTTGTACAGGGCAAGAGAATAGAAAAGGTAGATCATTTTATATATCTGGGCAATTTATTTAACAACTAGATAAATTGGGGACCGCTTTTAACCATTAGAGCTCATTACACAAGTAGAGCTGTGGATGCGCTATTTCAGCTTGCATGTAAACTAGGACACAAGTCAGTGAGCGAATTAATCACTCTCTATAGACCTAATTGCCTCTATATTGCAACCTATGGGGCAGGAGGGTGGGGACAAAATAAAAGCTGTCAGCTTCAAGTATTAGAAAATAAATTCCCAAACAAATTATTTATGACCCCAAACAGTGACCCCACCCTTTTCTGCCACAAGGACCTGAGATTAGAGTTCATAGATGACCGCATATGCAGTGCCCCCTTGCTTTTACGGGCAAAAAAGTGCCTGTCAACATTTGGCCAGTGCTTTAAAGATACCCTGGCTCTGCTTTCTGAGGGATAAATTTCACAAGAAAAAACTAGGGCATTTTTACGAAGACCCTGAAAGTATCCCGCTAAATGCCAAAGATATCATTAAAGGGGCGTACCATACCAAGGCCAATATGCAGGATCCACAGCATGATGAAATATGCTCACCACAGTTATCCACCAACCCATTGCAATATTATGTAGCTTTTTCTCCTAACCTGCAGACTAGATTTTACTTAACTAGATTTCAATTATGCATCGTACACTTTTTACTGGCATTTCCATGTCAAAGAGGGTGGTCTGATAAGCTCACGCCCTGTCCCTGTGATAATTCTGCAATCCGAAGCACTATGCACTTTGTTCTATTCTGCACTTTACATAAAATGGCGAGAAGCATATTTTTAACCCCATTATAAAGGAAAATTCGCCCCTGTACATATATTGATGGCTTTAACTTTTTGCATACATTGGCTACCCCAGATATCTGTCCTGTGGTAGCCAACTACATAAAAGATTATATGGTTATTAGGAAGCGTTATGAATAAAAGATGCTGATAATGACTGATGTAATATCATGCTGTCCAAACTGGCAATTGTATTTAATGAGTTATACAGTGCTGGAATTTTATGAATTGATTTTTGAATTCATTTATTGCGATCGGTTTACAAATTGTAACATTTTATCGTTAAACGTTTATGGTTCTTTGAACTGAAATAAAGTTATTCTTGACTTGACTTGATATAAAAATAATAAAAATCCAATGTAGTGAACCTGAGATATTAATTTGTAAAGATTGAAGTAAAACTAGCGCTTAGAAGAAAATAGCGCTGAAAGGGTTTAAAAAGGTTGCGCTGGAGTGGGACAAAGTCAAGTGTCCAGGTCACACACAATGTAACACTTTTACACATACTTCCAGAATTTTTTCTTCACACAGGAAAATGGCCCACTGCACCAGTCAAGGATTCAGAAGCTTTGGTTTGCCTCTTGGGGTCTGGGACTACAACTCTCAGAAGGCACCTGGTCAATCCAAGTTTAATCCAGGTTTAGCTTGTCAGCTGAAGTTGTCTTCGTTGTTGATGTTGCAGGTAGCCCTTCCAGCACTTTTATGCTTGTTGCTGATGAGGGAGTCCACACCCTATCCCTTAAGACCGGCAAAGTCCTTTTATTGTGAAGTTTTTGGAGTGCAGCATGTGCAGTCCTTGTGAGTACAGCCCTCTCTTGTGCAGTCCAAGGGTCTAGCAGGGCAGTATTTCGTCTTCAGACGTTTCTTCTGGGTCGTTGAGTGTTCACAACACCAATCCAATATTCCAGAATCTCTGAGTTGTTTCTTGGGAAGTTGGGACTACAAGACCCACAGTGCATCCCGCCAAATCCTTAAAAGTCCACTGAACGCTGTCCAGCTGGGTTCTTCTTGGTGGAGTTGATGCAGTTAGAGTTTTTTTAACCTGTTGCTTTCAGGGATTCCAATTCTTCAACTTTTAAAGCAAAAAAGAGGGCCTGATTATGACTGTAGCCACAGTGGTGATGCGGGCAATACTGCATCAGTGGTCTGATCACAAAATTACAAGTTTGGCAATTGGACCACCATAGGCCTGCTGCCACGTTGCATATTCACATCCCGGAAAGTATTCTTCCTTTAAAATCCAAAATGGAGAAACTCTATCCTGGAGGTTAAGATCTGTCTAAGCCAAAGCACTGGTGTGGCTAAGTTTCCCTAACCCTCCCCTTCCAGGCCCACTGATAATTCAATTAATGGGGCTCCTGTCTGGCTGGGGGTGCAGGAAGTGAGGGTTGAGCCTGTGTCATGTCCTAACAGTCATTCCCTCTTTGAATACCAGTTTGGCTACACAGCCCTTTTCTCTACACCTTACAGATCTCCTCCCACCAGATGTCCTTTGTCACTAAGCAGGCCACTTTAGTCCTCATCTGAGTGGTTTGGTTCAGGCTGCCAAAGGCTGGCAAATCAGAAGGGGCTGCTGGAGGACTGAATTTTAGTTAATCAGAAAGAAAGTTCTATAACTTCATTTCTGTGATAATTATAGCAAATATAACCTTGTTACGCTAAATCATTTTAATACTTTGAAGTATATTTTTAGCTGGCTCCTGTCAATATTTATACTTTATTAAAGTATTCCTATGTTAGTCTATGGAGCCAATGTGCTACAATTGGGAAAAACAAAATTGGCTGTTTTTCCCTCACCAGAACATAAAGAGCATCTTTTATATTGTCTGTGCTTATAGTTACAAGGTGCCCTACCCCTCGGGAAACCTTAGGGATGACTTATATGTAACAATAAGGGATTTTAAGACTTTGGAAGTACCTTTAATTACAAAGTCGAATTTGCACATCATTTAATTTTAAAAGCAGCCTGAAACGTAGGGCTGCCTGCAGGCAACACAGCAGTGCACACTTAAGTGCAATAAATCTGATGGGCCTCCAAACCTACTTGCCCCTACCATATAATAGCGTCTTACAGGTAGGTTGTCAAACCAATTGGAATTTCACCTAATTACCATATACTTTTGATCGGAGCACAGGTCCTGGGTCTGGTTAGCAGAGGCCAGGACACAATCAGTCAGAAAGCCAGCATCTAGCAGTCAACATGGGGGCCAAAGTGGGGGGACACTGAAAAAAGCTGTGTTTTCCACACCTCCGTTGAAAGTAGAATGTTGTAGCATTTCCACAATGTGGAGAATCGGTACTCAAAGTATTTCATGACAATGGTATACAACAGCTAGTCTGGAGAGATCTTACTTTGCCTTGGGTATGCCTGAGATCTTTGTGATAACCTTTCGTGTTTTAGCTTGAGTAATATTGAGATTTATTTACTCTTCCCCTTATATCCCAGCAACTGCTACTGTGGTCTCTTAACCTCAAATCGCTAAACTACATACCAACCATATGCAAATCCATAAAATTACGAAGTATCACACTAGACTCAAAGCTAAACATGTGAGGTCACATACAAGATGCTACCAGGTGTGATATCTACATCTGCCCATCTAAGAAAACTAAAACCTTTCATACCACCGGGAGTCCTAAAAACAGGGGGCCTCATTTATGAGCCCTTGCGTCACTTTTACGCCGCCGGTGCGTCACTTTGTGTGACGCACCAGTGGCGTAAAAAATGCGCCTTGTTGCGCCATATTTACAAAGTGACGCATCTAGGTAGATGCGTCACTTTGTAAACCCCTGCGCCACATTATACCTGCGCCAGGTATAATGTATGCAAGGGGGGCGTATTGACGCAAGGAAGGGTCGTAGAAGTGACGCAGTGAAATCTATGAGATTTCACTGGTTCACTTTTAGGACGCCGTTGAGTCAAAATCTTGTGCCTGCCTCACAGCAGGCGTAAGACTGACGCAGGCCCTTTCACATGGGGCTTGCCCCATGTGAAAGGACGCATTGCTGGAGTTGCGTCACTTTTTTTGACACACGCCACCAATGCGTCACTTTTCCGCTTACAGATACATCAGAAATACTGACGTATCTGTAACTCCTTGCGACATGATGCGTCATATATTAAATATGACGCATCAGGAATGTCGCAAGGAGTGGGCACTGAGAAGTGACGCATCGCTGCTTTCACACAGCAATGCGTCATTTCTCTTAAATGAGGCCCAGTGTTTCAATCTCTACTGCTCTCAAGATTGGACTATGTGAATGCCATACTCATAGATCTACCTAAAGCCATCCTAGCACCAATAAAAGCTACAATAAATGCAGCCGCCTGACTTTTAACACAAATATGTTGCTATCATCGCATCTCTCCTTCCCTCAGAGCCCTCAACTGGCTACTAGTTTAAACCACGATCCAAATGAAAGTTGCATGCATAACACACACAGCCCTTCAGAATTCCAGTCCTAAATACAAGCTGTCAGGAGGCAGATGGGAATCTAGGAGTGCAAAATCCCCCATACTTGAACCACCCAGATTTTAAAAAAATGAAGACGCACGAGCGCACTTTCGCCAGATCTGCCTAAAAAATGTGTGACTCTATATCATCCTCAACAAGAGCAATTCCTCTCTCAAGCTTTTCAAGAAGGATGTCAAATCTGTACTACTAAAAATACATGTTGCATAAAAGAATTATTTCAGAACTTTTATCTCACCCTATTTGATATTGTATCCTATTCTTTTACGCCTTGCTCTTTAATTTCTTTGCACAGCGTATATTAAATTACAGGTGCCTTTCTGCACTGTAACACTCATCAGCTCTCTCTCTATACAGTGTGCAGATACTGTGATGGTCATGTTCATGCTTTATAAAATACAATAAATAAATAAAATGCATTTTTGTCAGTTGGTGCCCTTTTATTTTTTTGGCTTCAGTAGCAGTTAAATAATTAAAGTTGTTCCCAATATTTTTTTTTTTATTATTGGGTGTGTTTACTACAACAAATGAGAATGTTGTTGATTGGGGAAACTGAGGGAAAGGAAGAAGAATCCCCGAATATTTTTCAGCTTTTGCTGGGCTTAAAAGCAGAAAGGAATTTCTTCCAAAATTTAGAGCCTAGCTACTTTAAAAAACAACTCGATTTAAGGTGCTCCAAGCTGTTCATAAAGTATGGGTACAGATTGGAAAGCTCTCTTTTTACCTTCCTACCTCCTCCCTAGCGCTACCTCCATTAATCTTTTCAGATGCTGTTATGGGGAGATGACGAAGAAAGGGCTTATTGACTTTAGGGTATTTAATTAACAATGGAGCTATTAAGGCCTATTCCTCGCTGTTGTCTGAATACGATCTCCCTCAAACTGATTTTTTTAAATACCTACAAATACGTGATTATTTAACGAGAAGAGTAGATATAGCAAATTTGGCTAGGAAAAGTAATCTGTTGGAGGTACTGAGGAAGCATGGCAAGATTGGCAACTTATACCAGTCTTAATGACTTACAAAAGAGACGATCTCGAAAAACAGAATTTCAAATGGAAAAATATACTTGAACAGGAAGGGGATATCCTACAGGAATCAATTGTGTTGGCAGATACACTTTTGGTATCCTCCAGTCTTAAATCACAACATTATAAAACTATATTTAATTTGTATTATACTCCGGCCAAAATAGTACGGTCGGGGATTAACCACATGGCTGCTGGCAGTTTTCCCTTCCTATGCTGGAAATTGATAAAGTCCATAAATCATGACGAGCTCAGCTCGTCATCAGCACAGCTCAACCGTGCATCATGACGAGCTGAGCTCGTCATGAGCATGGAAAGGGTTAAATGAGGGTAGACGTACGCGGTGTGGGAAAGATCAAGATGATAGTACTCATATGGTTTATGAATGCCCAGATTTGAAGAATTTGATAAATAAAATGGAAGCATTCCTGATAGACGGGCCAGGGGAACTGATCGTGGTTATCCCTAAAGGGATGCTGTTGGAAGTACTGGATGACTCTATGGTGGAACAAGGGATATATCAATTCAGATACTTTATTTGTATCGCTGTAGCAGTGGCCATACTTTGTATTGCTTCATTGTGGACTATGGAGGGAGAAGGAACGGCCATCTTTTGAAATGTGGAGGGGTAGACTGTATGCTATGTATAATTTAGAGTATAGTCTTTATGCCCTTAAGGGGCTCTGTAAGCGCAAGTTAAGAATGAAGATATGGGGGGCACTTATGGAGTATTTAAAATAACCATGACTTTGTCTAATCTCAGAATGACACTGTTTGCAGACCGTGGGTGTAAGATCTAAGACTCGGCTGCCTCTAGGGCTGTGGGAATCTCTAGAACAAAATTCTTCTCTGCTGTGAAAATAAATAAAAAGGGGGCATATTATCAAGGGATTTATCTCCGCTTTTTTGGCTTTAAAAGCCAAGAAAGCGGAGATAACATTATCTCCCTATCAGCAACAGGGTGCTAACATGCAAATTCGCATGTTAGCACCCTTTTTCTCTACGCTTCCCCTTGCATCTCTAATGAGATGCAAAGGGGGCGTTCTAGAGAAAAATAATAGGAGAAATGTTGTTAAGCGACATTTCTCCTATTATCAAGGATTTCGCTAACCCTGTTAGTGATAACAAAAAGCAGCGCTACCCGCGGTTAGCACTGCTTTTTTTACACCTGGTATTTTCCTGACTTAGCCATGATATCCTATGGAAGGTGGATATCATGGCTAAGTTTGTGAGCCCCTATAGTCAAGCTAACGCCAAACTTCGAGAGATTATCGTTGGTTTTCCAGAGATAATCTCTCAATTGGGAGTTAGCGCAGGATTTTTATCACTACTGAGATAAACCTTGCTAATAGCAAGTTATCTCTGCGATAATATCCGGCGATGCTTAGCGTTAAAAAATGTGTTGCTAAGCATCGTTAGCGGTAAATATCGCTAAACGTTGGTAATATGCCCCTATGTTATTAAAATTGTTTTGCAAATACTAGTGTTACTTTTAAAATGTTGCAAGAAATGTAAATTTATGTTCTTCTAAACACTTCGCAATCCAATAAATATGAAAAATACACAGTATGCTTCTGACATATTCTATTAAAGTTTATAGTGGAGAAGTGTGGCTCACTGGTTAGAGCAGGCAGACCCTGAAGCAGAGGTCAGACCCGGGGCCAGGGTTCAATTCCCGACGCGGCAGGGTCTTGAGCTCAAATGTCCATGGACTCGATAATTCTCGCTTCGGTGCCTGACCTAATCATGGGTTCACACTCTGCAACTCTGGGCATTAAGCTTGCTTAATCTCCACAACGGCCCCCCTGCGGCGGGATGCCTGGCTTTCACCTTGGGGGCCCTGTAGGGGCTATCTCACTGGGAAAAGCCAGGACGGGTTCCCAAGGCAAGCGCGGAGATACCCCTTTGGGGGTCGATTCAGGCGCTATATAAGAAACATAATAATAATAAAATGTTGGCATTCAGACTGTGCTCTTTAGTGTAAAAAGGTAAATTCCCTACTATAATACGGAGAGTGTGTTCTCGTTTAATTGTTTAATTGTTTGAGAGTAAAAAGGCATTGCTTCTCAACACCTCAGCGACGGCTCGTGGAGGGAGTTACGGTGGGGCAGGAGGGTGGGGAGGGGGAGGGGCAGGGTGGAGGTTGCTAAAAACCGGCATATGGATAATTGCAGGTAAGTAGACAATTTACTTAATAAAACGAATTTCGTAGCTCGCACTGCATTGCATTTTGCGATGCAAGGCGCACTACGAAATTCGTTTTATTAATTAAATTGTTTACTTACCTGCAATTATCCATATGCCGGTTTTTAGCAACCTCCACCCTGCCCCTCCCCCTCCCCACCCTCCTGCCCCATCGTAACTCCCTCCACGAGCCGTCGCTGCAACACCTTTTTGTATACATTCTCCATTCTACATCTAATTTACTTTTGAAAATTGTATCTGCACTTGGAGAGCAGTCGCTCACAACGTCTCACAATATAAAAGGAAGACTAGATGTAAACCTGTCCTATCTTTCATCAGAACTAACTAGTGGGTGCTCCTAACTGTGCTGAAAATGTAGGTGACGTTCCTACAGTAGCCCATCTTCACATCCCATAATTTAAAACCTTGCCAACCCTAACGGAAACATTTTTTCTGAACATTTTGAAGCCTTGATAAATGCAGGCAAGGGCTGTAACAGCGCCAAGACGCACATAAATGCTGAGCAATCTAAAATTCGTTAATACAATGCTAATGTTTCCTTTACCTTTTCTCATTTGGTTTACAGCAATTTCACGCTTTTCAGGAGGATTGCATTCTCTGAAATGCTAGTGAAATGAAAGCAGTTTTCAGGCCTCTCACAAGCTGCCAATGACTGAGCATGAGAGGAGTAATACACATCTTGCAGATTTTATATTTATGGCTAAATGACATCTCTGAATGTTGCCTTCATTTGCATTTTGCAAAAAACTGGTTTTCCTATGTAAGCCTGTGTATTAGAGTGTAATGGGGCATTTCAGAAACAGAATTGCCTAGGAAAGTTAAAGGATTATACTTAACATTAATTTGATGTGAGCATTCACTGAAGGTGCCCTTTAGACCACAGTCAGACTCTTAAACTTTTTGTGTGTTTTCGAATTCTTGAATTGGCCTGCACCACACAGTAAGTCATGAAAGACAAGGACACAAGGCAACATTGTCTAGTTAGTGGTGTGCCGTTCTTATAACGGCCAGCCATGGCTCTATATTGCCACTGAGGGATCCTACTGCCATCATAAACCTGGTTTGTAAATGTCACTAGAACCCCAAGATGACAGTATTGGACGACATTACCTATGTTTCCCAATATGTATTTCTTATGTTGGTGGTATATACGGATTTTGAGGTAGTTGTCTTCAAAACGTTGGGACATATTACCAACAACTAGCGATAATTTTTGTCTCTAACTTGTTTAGAGACAAAAATTATCGCCGCACATCGGCGATTTTTATCGCAGATAAACCTTGCTATTAGCAAGGTTTATCGCAAATGCGATAAAAAACGGCCGCAATGCATGAATATCGCTGAAAAGTCAGCGATATTCATGCATTATCGAGCAAATGCTCTTAGCCATGTTATCCACCTCCCATTGGATAACATGGCTAAGAACTGCTCAGGGCAGGTGTTAGCTTTTGGTGATATTCGCGCTTAGCGCGAATATCTCCAAAAGTTGGTAATAGGAGATAGCGATGTTAGCAACTGTTTTCAGTCGCTAACATCTTGGCACGCCCACTTTGCATGTCATTAGTGATAAATATCACTGACATGCAAAGTGGGGCCCAAGATGGTCGCTATCTCCTATTAGCTGTCACTAACTGGTGTTAGCGACAGCTTGGTAATAGGGAGATAATTTTATCTCCGCTTTCTTGGCTTTTAAAGCCAAAAAAGCGGAGATAAACCCCCTTGATAATATGCCCCGTTGTTTTTTTCAAGTTGCAGTTAACAATGCGCACAGGTTGAAATTAGAATGCTAAGTTTTATTTACATTCATGAATACTTTGTTATTAAAACAATTGGCAATGGTATGCCCCACTATTGTTATGGTATTCTGTGTCTGCAGCATTTACAGAAGAACTATGGATTCACCACATATGCCAAATATTTTGCCACATAATTTGCAGTTTACAAAAAAATATTGTTTTGAAAGTCAAACGAATGAAAATAATACTGGCAGGGATAGAGCAACATAGTCGAATTTGTTTGGGCCATTTAAAAAAAACTTTGCAGAACAATTTGCTCTTTCATGCTGCCTAATCACAGTGTATTAAAAATGTTAATGCTCTGCAGAGAGCTTTGGAGAGCTGTCATTATGAGGATGAAATCCATATTTCACAGGGAAAAAATAAATATTAAATTTCACAGTTCCCTATAACATATGAATTTTTATGCCAGCAAGAGGTGAAGCCTCGAGGGGGCGATGATGTTAGTCCCTTCCCTTCTATAACGTGAAGAAATTGGTTTGTGAGCTGCAAAGTACAGTGCCCACCTTTTGTTGTACTGTCAGCTGCTCATGAACAGTTAGTGTATGGCGTTCTGAGTCAGCTGTGCGTGAGAAATATAACTCATAAACAAATAAAGACTAAGGGGAATATTATCAAGAACGGCGATAAACTTATTGCTGCTTTAGCTGCAGGAAACTGCAGTTAAAACTGCGATAATGGGCTTGATACTATGTCCTTGTGAATTCCCATAGCGGCCCAGGTTCTGGTGTTAACCTGGGCTGCTATGGGAATTCACAAGGGTGTATTATCAAACCCATTATTGCCGTTTTAGCGGCAGTTTCCTGCGGCTAAAGCAGCGATAATTTTATAGCATTTCTTGATAATATGGCCCTTAGTGAGGGAGACTTTTAGCTGACAATTGCACTCAAATAGGCCTGTTAGAGGATAAGACCAAAGTCTCTATTTACATGTGAACTGATGTGTAGGGATGCTGTAGCCTGAAGGGTAGAGCATGGTGGGGTATTGTCAGTATTTGTGTAAGTTGGTACATTTATTTATCCCCCTTTTGTAATGTATAGTTTCCATTCCATTATATTATGGTATGTTTGTATTCACTTGGGAAAGGACTTAAATCTGATTGTAGGAGCTGGAGCTGTGTTGATGCACCTGGTTATGGCTGGAGTGTCTTCCTTTAAATATACAGGACTAAACTAGTATATCCATCCTATTGGCTACTCTTTAAGAAAGAAGTTTATATGTGACTAATCACCCATGAAGGTATCCAGGGCAGGCCTGAGGGGGGAGGAGAAGTTCATGCCTGTTTTGTCTAGAAGAGTCATATCTTGAGGTTTCTTTGGATATCCATGAGGGATTGGGAGGTTCTGAAGTCTTTCGGGAGGCCATTCCAGGTCTTGGCTGTTAGGTATGAGAGGAAGCCTCCTCTGCTTCTGGTCTATTTGATGCGAGGGAGGTGTGTTCTTGCCTGGAACTCTGATTGAAGGTGTCTGGTGAGGTGTTAGAAGTTGAGACAGGGGTTGAGGTAATCTGGACCTGTGCTGTAGAGAGCTTTGTGGGAATGGGTGACTAGCTTAAACTTGCATCTTATCTGGACTGGGAGCCAGTGGAGATTGTTGAGATGTGGAGAGGGGTGGTTATTTCGTGGGTCGTACAGGATGAGTCTGGAGGCAGAGTTCCTAGATGGTTTGGAATGAGTGAAGGACATGGGCTGGGATTCCCATGTAGAGATAATTTCTGTAATCAAATCTACTTGTCATAAGAGTCTGGTTTGCTGTTCGTTTGGTGTTCAGTGGGATCCACTTGAAAATCTTGCAGGGTCTTCACAAGATGTGGAAGCATGATGAGGAGACAGTGTCAAACTGTCTGCTCATGGAGAGGTTGAAGTCCATTTGGTCCAGAGGTTCTTGGAATGGTCCGCAAGGGTGGGTGGGGGCCCATGTTCAGAGGGCCCCCAAGAGGAATTCCAGGGGGAATGGTTATTGTCGAAGATTAGCACTTCAGATTTGCCTGTTTTGAGCTGGAGACTATTGTTTTTCATCCAAGCAGCGTTGTTGCTCAAGCAGTTGGCGAAGTTTGCTTTGGCGGTGCTGGTTGAGTTGGTAAGGGAGAGGATGATATGTGTGTTGTTGGCGCATGTTTATGTTGTGGGCTCTGACAGTTTCCATTAGGGGCGTCATGTAGACGTTGAAGAGAGTTGGGATGAGCGGTAGTACTTGAAGGACTCCGCAGATGAGTTTCTTTGGTTCTGAGGTGTGATGGGGCAGTCTGACTCATTGAGTTCTGTCTGTAAGGAAGGAGGAATTCCTCCTGAGGGCCGGTCCACAAATACCCAAGTGCTGAACCTTTCTGATGATTAACTTGAAGCAGACAATATGGAAAGCTGTGAAAAGATGTAGGAGGATGAGTGGGGCAGGTTCTCCTCTGTTGAGAATGCTTCAGATGTAATCGATGACCACAATGAGGACTGTCTCTATGATGTGGTTGGTGGTAAAGTCTGATTGAGAGCTGTCTAGGGGTTGATGGAGTTCTAATAGGTCTGCGAATATGGTATTAGTGGCTTTCTCCATGACCTTTGCTGGTAAAGGCAGAAGCTAGCTGGGTATGTAGCTGCCGAGGATATTGGGGTCCGTTGTAAGTTCTTCAATAAAGTGTTGCCTTCTGCATTTTCCAACAAGACAGGAAGGTGGCAGTGCTTATGGAGGTGTTGATTAAATCGATGAATGCAGGGGAGACATTGGTTCTTCCAGGGTTGTATCGAAGTGGGGGCATGTGTCTGAGGGAGCCCCTGTATGGATGGTATTCATAAGGGCGGTGGTTATAATTTATTTGATATCAACAGAATGGCATTTTACTTCTTAGTAGAAACCCAAAGAAGTATGGCTCATCGACAAGTTGATTCTTTTATAGCAATTTTCACCATAGAAAGCAATGGCAATTGCAGTCAGAATGGAGCAAACAAACGTTTCAATACACTATTGAATCACAGTTCAGCATTATAAAACACCATCCTAGTACGATCCCACTTTATGAATAATAATGTTTCCCATTCTGACCTAATGTCATCAAAGGTGTGCAAACAAACCTTTACATGAACAAGGAAAAGATTCATAAGTGAAAGGCTGACAGTGTGAGAGTAGGAAGAGGACTGAAAAGTATCCAGAGCAGTGTTTCCCAAATTCTGGGTCGCGGTCTACTGGTGGGCTGGTAGCCAATTTTTGGTGGGTCTTTGAAAGTCCAAGCAACAAACAAAAATGCCTTTACATTTTCTTTATGTTACATTTATCACACTTCAAAGACAGAGAGCAAATGTCAGGCTATGCTTTCTGGCAAACTGCTCATTATTTTTTTAACACAGGGATGGTGTTTACAAACTCTTCTCACTTTGCAGTCAGAGAAACAAATCTAAAGTAAATTATGTGAAAATCTTGCTGGGATGTGGGATGCAATTCTGTGAAACATACAACTAAATGTAAATAGTTGTAAATGAACTGTACACATTCAGAAATTAGGAAAGCAAAAATGAAGCACACTTCTTTTGTATTTCTGAAGAGCAATGGAACCAAAGGGCCTCATTTACAAGGACAGTGTGTCACCTGTGCGTCACTTTTTTTGATGCACTGGCAGAGCAGTGTGCCAGCCCATTTTTATAAGGCCACATAAAGTCATCCTGCATGACATTTCATGGCCTTGTAAATATGGGACCCTTTCATACATTAGTCTGCATCGAAAGGGCACTCCAGGGGTGTTGCTGTGCTTGTTACCATGCAACATCTATGGAATCTGACACATTCCCAGATTTGCAAAGTTTTGTAAAGCTGGGAATGTGTCAGAATCCTACGTCTCCCCAGGAGAGGCATGGGAGTGGAGCAATGATGGGAAGAAATACTTCTACTTCCCTTCGGCTTTTGTCTTTCTATGTGTACTGTATTCTCCACGGAAAGGAGGAAAATGCCATCAATGATGAAGGGATACCTTCCTTCACAAAAACAATGATCCAGCAATTGCAGGCACACCTGTAACATGAAGCACATGTGCATGCACTGGAGCAATGCAGCCAATTGTATGACAGTGCAGGGGACAGCACATGGAAACATCATATTGTTGTTAATACGACGCATCCCTGTGCTTTTCAAATGACGCAGCTCGGTACAGCAAAATGGCTTGCGGTTGCTTCTATTTTTAGTAAAAGAGGCCCATAGATTTTAAAAGGATTACAACAAATCAAGACACCTTACTTGGTGATTCACAATGATAAATTCTTACTGAAACCCAATTTCCACACGTTTTCATTTGTGTGCATTATACTTTTATCAGTTAAACAGAATCTCTGTGTGTATTAAGTGGCCTTTGAAAGTGCTGTCTCTAAATGACAGTGCTCTACCAAACAATGCTTGAGTTACGTTAAACAATTATAGCCTCATGTCCATTAAAGTTAGTTGGGTCACAAAAGTTTCATTCTAAAAATTGGGGTGTGGTTCTACATCATTTGGCACCCACTGATCTACACGCTTTTTTTCGGAGATCTTCAAGTATAAACAGTGCAGAGTAGCAATGAGAAATATCAAAAGAGGATGCACATTATGAAATAACAGCCATATATATTCAAAATCGCAAGGCTTGCATTAAGCTTAGTTAGCATAAGCAAGGAAAACGTAGTTCTGCATGTCACAGCCTTTTCATTTCAATTACAAATGATTCATGTTAATATGCAAATATGAAATTAGCTTTGACATAACTTAAAGAAACACAACAGAGATAATTCGACCACCATTAAATTCTCCCACAATGATGTGTAAGTGTAGGCCAATGTACTAACGCCTGATACTATGAGCAGGGCCAGCTTTGGGCAGTATGACTGGTGCAGTTGCACTGGGCCTCACCTGTAGGGGATTATTATAGAACAGGGGGAAACCCAATTATAGCCAAAGGACCTGGATATCAAGTATTATAGTCAACAGTTGGTCCTAGACATTCATTCAATATGCACAAAAATAGTGATATACTCACATTGATTTATTTAGTCACCATTAGATTCAATCCAATGTAGTTAATATAGAACAGAATATATTAGATATATTAGCCCAAATCATCGATTGGTACAGGAAAACACACTTAAAGCCAATTTGTCTCACCAAAGCCCAAGAGACTTTCTTATTTATTATATTTTTGAAAAACACAAATTTAAAATACAAATATTTACAATTGGGGTTTCACTATCAGTTATTGTGCACAGAAAAGAGTGAAAGTAAGTGCTCATGTGAATGATCAAGAAGATCTGTGAGAGAAAAATGAGATTGTTGACATGAAAACACAATTGAGCCTGACCTAACTTAATAGCTTGCAAAAAATTTAACTCTTTCTTGCTGGAACGTGGTTGGATAGCCCTCCGTATTCCTTAATTTGTACAAATGACAAGGGGAAAGGGAGGAAGGGGGGGCAGGAACATGTAGGTGCAGGCTCCAAAGGAGAGTTGTCGACGTTTCGACCCAAAAAGGAGAACTGGGTAGCTGGATTCCTCAGGGGCGGGTCTTCATCAGGACGGGGCAAGGAAGGGGGGGGGGGTTGGGCGTTTGGTCAATGTGACCTGTAGGGGAGGCAGCGCCATCTTTAGCAATAACTTAAGATTTAAAACCACCTGATCCAGAGTTTCTGGTGTGTCCATCTTCAGGTGGCAATACAAATGTGAAGATAGCTCTTGTGATTAATGTTCCTGCTAGAGAGAGCGGAGTGTTATCTAGTGTTAGTTTTGACTGACCATAAAGTAGCACAGAGGGTTAATATGCCAGATCTGAATGTTATCTCGATAGCTGAGTGGAATAGTAAAACTAGCCTTTACCATAGCTTTAAAACAAAGGACATGTCTCTGAGAGAGCGGCTAGGGAGAGATAAGGGGCACTTTTGCGGGTGACAGTGAGGGAATACTGGGAGGAGGAGGTCAGTGGGGGGTACCAGATTGCATTGTTGCACCGGCCATCACCAGCGCTAAAGCCGGCCGGACTATGAGTTAGATGGAGTGATAATGTGGCAGTTAAATGGTATGGCAACCTCACCAAATGACACACATACCCACCTCCCTTTAAAATATCCTGAACAGGGAATAAGTATGTGCCCCTTGCCTCCTGAGGACTAAAGTTACCCCCTGGTAGGTAGAAGATATTTTACTGAGCACAAAAACTTAAAACTCTTGAAAATCCTTCCAGTGGTAGTGGAGATATTTAAGTTTGGAAAAGTTTACCTTGTGCAGTGGGTTGGGAGAATCGGTCTAACAGGGTGACTTCAATAAATAAATCTTAAGAGTTGGCCACGCATTTCAGAGGTATCACCTTCTGAAGTTATGGCCTTCTAAAAATGTTCATCATTGAAGAGTACATTGCTTTCGGTCCCATAAACTCTATCCATGGTGTCATAGTTATCTCCCTGATAACTCAGTATGGCTTGAACCTTGGCATCTTAGTGTACAAACACCATTGAGAATTTACATTCCCAGCATGGAATCCTACTTTTTGCCATGGGGAATTGCGTAGAACTTTCGAGGCGGTCCTTTGTACCATTTTGTTTGATGTGCACACATGGCATACTAGTGTGACACTTGCAAGGAACACAGTAGATGGGAGAAATATCCATGAAGCTGCAGGCAGAATGTGTGAACCGTGACTAAGCAGCCGCTGTCGAAAGCAGCATACCATTCTTAGGTGCAAGGACCAGGTGATGAACAGATAGCCTGCAAGTAGCAGCATGCCTGTTCCGCTGTGATCTTGCATAAAAAGGAAACCATGTGCCAGAGCCCTAATCAAACCCCAAATGTAGCCGGTTTTATATAATGCAAATTGGTGTAGTGCTTCTCAGTAAAGTCCAATAGCAGTTTGTAACATAAGCACATAGATATTACAAACGCAACATAAAAAGCAAGGTCGTGGATGAAGAGAGTCACCTGTAATACATAGACTTTGTTTCACCAATAAACTGAAGTAGCAGAAGTGAGATCATGCACCCTTGGACCCCTGGTAATATCACTAGGAGACGAATGCGCCCCTCACTCCCCCCCCCCAGCAATTCTGTGCCCTTCAATTTGATGGCAAAATGTAAGAATAGAAAATACAGAAAGTAAATGTAGTTTTTTGATTCATGTACACTGATTCTGCCTTCATGACCCCTGAGACCATGAATATCTAAGGTAGGGCAAGTGGTACCAAAGGATCACCCTCTCCTCTCTAGTTCTTACCTTTATGATGTGATGACTGAATATGAAGCATGAGGGAGTAGTCTTGCCCCTTCCGAATAGTACAGGAAATCTTTTTTTCATCCAAATACCTGGTAGAAAGAGTGGAAATATTTAGCATTTTCTTGTCTAGGTCTCTGACACAAATGTGTCCTCTTGTTTCAGAAATGATTGAAGATGAGAAACTTTTAATTACATTTGCAAAGAATAAACAACAGTACAATTAATCATGGCGTTCCTGATGAATTTGCATCTATTAATAGCCTTTGGTTTATCTTTAACTGTGATCTGAGGACACATTTCTCCTTTTTCATTTAAAACTTTGAAAAGTAATGCATGGGGTGTGACCTCTGGACTTGAATGTTTTGGAAAACTGAAGATGTACACCTGTGAAACATTTCAAGAACTGCATTTGCTAAAATTATATCCCTATGCCGAGTAAATATAGAATATTTGGAAAACGTGTTGACGTTACAGCTGGTTATATTTTAATATATCTTCATGGAAAATCACCATTCAAGTAATAGCTCTAAGCTGACCAATTTATGAAGTGGGTGCCTTTCCTGAAACAATTCAGCAGATCAGTGCTAAACAAATGATGAGCCAAACGTTTCAATGAGCAATTTATTTGACTAGAAAGACAATATTTGCCACAAAATCACTGTTCTTTCTCTGAACTACTTTGGTAAAGGCTGCCTCTGCAAAGGGTTAACTCTAGTTTACACCATTACCTTTAATAAGTGCTGAATGAATTATTCATGGTAATAGCTAGAGAAATGGTCCAAGGACTCATTTTAATATCAGTATAAAATTCAACTTAATAGTAGAGCCTGATTTTACATTACAATTTGGAAATAAAGGGCCTTATTTACAAGAAAGTGCAACAGCGTGGTACCACAAGCCCATTGGCTGCACCACACTGCACCACTTTCAAAGCACAAAGATGTGTCATATTTGCAACAATATGATGCATCCCTGTGCATTCCCCTGCACTGGTGCACAATTGGCTGCAATGTGCAATGCAGGCACCCTTGCAAGCAAGGGTGCCTTCGTTGCGGGGAGATTGTTTCTGTACAGGAAGACAGGAAGGGGTACCCTCCTTCACAAAAACAAACAACAACAAAAAAATAAAAAGAGGTGTTTTCTTCTTTCGATGTGTGCTGCGGGATGCAGCCCCCCAGTAAGAAGAAAAATCAAGGAGAAATGTAAACATTTCTACTCGTTGCATCTCGCTCGCTACTCTAGCCCTGTGGTGGCGTAATATTCTGACGCATTTCCAGGTTTGTTAATTCTAGTACAACCACAGCAACCCCAATGTCACGCCCCTTTCACATAAAGTATTGCGTGAGAAGGGGCCATATATACAAGGACAGAAAAAGCTGCGCAGGGTGGCTTTATGTGTTCTTGTAAATGTGGGGTAGGGAGGTTGTGCCAGTGGTGCGTCACAAAAAGTGACACACCGGGGGGCGAAAGGGGCTTGTAAATAAGCCCCAAAATTTTGGGAATGTTGTCATTATACTGCCTAAATCCAAAAGGCTTTCATACCAGTGTCCACCTGTCACCTGACTCCAATTGGCTCCCTTGTGGTGAGATGTGTATTGATCCCAGACTGTGGACAAAGTGCCCAGCCCCTTCCTGAGTTTCAAAGAATGCCTTTCTTTTCACTAGCAGATGACGCTTAGGCCTCCTTCTTCTTTTGCTCTCCAGCCAGGATAGTGTCAACCACTATTGGAGTAGAGGAACTGAACACAATTGGTTTAGGGGTTGGGCAAAACCTTGCCCTCCACTCATAGGCTGGCACTGGGGATGAAATTGGGCCCCAGAAACCTCTCCTCATAACACTCCTGGACCTGTGAAGAATCGGAAGAAAGATTTCCCTGCTGTTTGAAGAACCTAAAAGAAGCCTGGACCACCATGCATTCAAACTATGACTCCTTAATTGACTACAATAGTCAGTTGACTGATTTCTTGTTTGAGTTAAGGAATACAGCATGTTTCCAGAGGCCCTGTTGCTACAATTGCCTAGCTGACTAGTACTAACCAGTACTTTGAATCCTGCTGCTGCTGACCCCCAATATTAGCCAATCAGGTCCTGGCCCCTTGGTTATTGCTAGAGTGTACTCCTCTAGTCCCCAAATTGCAAGAAGTGGGAACATTGTCAACTTTTTGTCTAGAGAATCATCGGAAACCAGAACTACTGTCAAAGTAACAGCCATTCACATTGAATTGCTGGTTGCCTTTAGCTTGCTGGTTTGCCCCGCAGGAGGCGATCTGACTTCCAGAAAGTTTGCTAAGTCCAAACGTGGAGGGCTTCTTTGGGACTGACACTGAGCAGCATCTCATTGACATTGAGACATTCCTAAGCACAGAGTTTTGATAGCTCAAACGTTTCTGAATTAATCAAAAACTGCACTAGGACCCCACTCTTCAGCAGCCTGCTGCCGCCAAGCCCTGCTTCAGATCCGGATTGCATCTTACCCCGCCAATAACTTGTCAACAGCCACTTTTTCCTCATTAAAATTTCTAAGATTGAAGGTAAACTTTCCACCGAAAAAACGTGGGGGAATATTACCAAGCAATAGCGATAATTATCGCTATTGCTTGGTTAGAGACAAAAATTTACCGCTGAGCTGCGGCGATTTTTACCGCAAATAAATCTTGGTATTACCAAGGTTTATTGCAAATGCGATCAAAATCGCCGCAATGCATGAATATCGCTGAAAAGTCAGCGATATTCATGCATTACCGAGCTAATGCTCTTAGCCATGTTATCCACCTCCCATTGGATAACATGGCTAATAACTGCTCAGGGCAGGTGTCAGCTTTTAGAGATATTCGCGCTTAGCGCGAATATCTCCAAAAGTTGGTAATAGGAGATAGCGATGTTAACGACTGTTTTCAGTCGCTAACATCTTGGCACGCCCACTTTGCATCTCATTAGTGATAAATATCACTGACATGCAAAGTGGGGCCCAAGATGGTCGCTATCTCCTACTAGCTGTCGCTAACTGGTGTTAGCAACAGCTAGGTAATAGGGAGATAATTTTATCTCCGCTTTCTTGGCTTTTAAAGCCAAAAAAGGAGAGATAAACCCCCTTGATAATATGCCCCTGAGTCTCTGGATCCGACTTCCATTAAAATGTTTGCACTGTGATCTAGTCTAGCATGACTAGAGCACCTTGGTTCGCGCTTTGTGTGTTTTGGTGCTATTTTTAGTTCAAACTTTGTAAATTCATACCCACGATTCTACCTATTGGATTTTTGTTGTTTTGGTGCCATCATATTTATTAAAATATTGTATATGTTCCTAAATTAGGTTGGGGTGTTTTTTAAATTGTGTTTTCACTTTATTACTGTTTGGATGATGCATAAATATTTCGCACATTGCCTTTAAATTAGCCTGACTGCTTTATGCCATACTACTAGAGGGTTAAGCAAGCGTTTATTTAGTAACTTCAGTGGTTCAGCCTGACAAGAATTGTGATAATTATTTGGGTTCTCACCCCCTAAACTAATACAATTTCTTGCACATGCAATGACGCATTTTTTTTGGTATAGAACTGCCAATGCTAACACTGAAAGGTAAGAATAAGATTGCTCGTTTGGGAAAAGTACAGCTTTTAAAATACAAGGAGGAACAAAAACACAAATTCTGAAAGCCAATACGTTTCATGTTTGTATAATACATGCAAGTCTCATGCATATTTACACTGTTCTACTAATCATACAGTAAGGAATGGGCATAGCCCAAGACAGTAATGAACCTCAAAGTCTCGAACAATAATTGTGCGCCCCAGTCACTCCATATGCATCATAGGAATTAGATTTCTGAGTTGTTCTGAAATGATGGGGCACCACTGCTTCTCGGTTTTCCTCTAAACCAGGTCATCAGGTATCTTTGCACAACTATTGAAGGGGTTATCCTTCAGTAGCAAACAACAGACGTCCTATTTACAGTGTTCACACTAACTCACTACACTACCAGTTTTTTACATTTATTAGGTTTCCATGCATTGCATAAAAATCACTGGTGAGCCTCGTGAGGCAACATCGGCAGCAAGTGATGACCCTGTTCAAGGCAGGGTACATCATAGTCTTGTTTTAGGTGTTCCAACAAAATCAAACCAACCTCTAGGCCAATGATGAGCTAGCTCAAGAACAGGGGTGCTACTACATTGTTTTCTCTTTCTCAGTGCATCTTCAGACACTTCTCCTGCTCACTGTGTTCTTTTTAGCACGTCAGAGTGTTTTCCAGGGAGTGTTAATGTTAGCCTACCAACAGTGAGAAGCTCGCAACTGCATTTGATATCACTGCCCTCTCACCCACTGGCTGCGTAACCCTCGATTACCTACAAGAAAATAAATCACAGAAAGTCATTAACTACTTCGTAGCTTGCATTTTTAAGGTTGACAAGCGGCACTATATGATATCATCAGCCAGTCCTGCATTTTAATCAAACAGAATGCTGCATTCTGCTACACGTAGTTTTACATTTAGCACTGGCATTATGGGCTCAAAGCCCTATCTTGCAATGTGGTTGGTTACAATTTTAGAATTGGCTAAAAGTTATATGAAATCAACTGTCAGGTATGCTTAATCATTTTAGAAAGCCATCTAGTCCATTCCATATTTAAAATCAAAAGTATATTCTGCTACACTTTCATTCACATCATGCAATAAAACATGCATTGGCAATGTAAATCATTTTGTCTCTTATATAGTGGAAAGCTTTATACCAAGCTTCACAACACAACACATGCACAACATGGACGGCAGCATAACCTTCCCTAAGACAAAGAATTAGTAAAGGACAAGGGCAAAAACAGAAGCAGGCAGGACATCATGCAGTTCTCTCACACATACAGGAAAAGAAAGTACAGGTAGATAACACATTACAGAGCATTGCAGGGATTCTGCTCAGGATCTGAACTATGCTTGAGCCCGTAGAACATCAACATGTTCGGGCTGAGTCACATACCACCTCCCACCTCAGTGTCCATGAGTCAAAGTCCGACTAGCTATAGTGCCTCACTTGCCCTCCTACTCTTATTAGAGAGGCAAGTGAATTGGCAGCCCAGAACACAACACTCGATTCTCTCTGGGATCATAGTAACAGGACACACCCTTTGGCTCTCTCACTCTTATCCATTCAGAATAAGATAACCAAGAGACAAAAAGGAAGTTTAGAATATTTATTTAAACGTTTGTGGTCTAAAATGCAATGTTCATGCCACAATTGGAAAATAAATGCATAGCAATAATACTGTTAGCCTGGTCAATACACAATATACCATAAAAAGCCCTGTCATGTTGTTAGACACGGTAGCCCAAAAACCCTCCTGTTCTACAGAAATTAAATGATGATATATCAAAGTTCTCTGGCATTAGTGGCGGACCCCCTATCTTAGCATAGACAAATGGACGTTCTATATCTCACGGCAGACGGGTTAGGAACAGGACAAAATAGGTATTACAAAGGTCGTAAGAAAAGAGTCCATAAGGCCCTTGTCAATCTTCTGTTTAACAATAACCTGAACGATGTTTGGGGCACAATTAGATCAGAACAGAAAGGATATACTTACTACTCTGCGCCACATCAAGTCTGTGTTAGGCTTGACTATTTCATGATTTCTAATAATTTAATGTCAAGGGTCAAGATTGATAGGCTGCCAAGAATCTTAAGTGATCATAACCCAGTAATTTTGGCAATGAAGTTAGAAGGAGGAATAAGACCTAATCGGGTATGGACTTTCGAAAGAAGACTTCTTCTTGAAGAGGACTATGTATCATATATGTCAAAATGGATTACTGAGTTTTTTTAACACAATAAAGGAAGCACATCGGTGGGAGTCATATGGGACGCTTTTAAGGCGGGTGTCCGTGGCGAAACATGTAGTTATAGCATTCATAAACGCAAAATGGAAGGGCTCCGACAAAGGGAGTTAGAGAGAGCCGTTTCAGAAGTAGAAAAACAACTTAATAACTGCGTTATTAGAGGGGAATCAGCTAAACAATATATATTAGATCTAATAAAAGTTAAAAGTGAAGCCGAAGATGAACTGGCAAAAAAAGCGGCAGTATATTATACAATCCGAAGGGAGAACTGCTATGAATATAACGAAAAAGTTGGGCATGTACTTGCTATGCGTACTAGGCAGATAGCGGCAGCAGGGACTGTTAGGGAAATTAGAGATGGAAACGGTAACCTGCAAACAGACCCGGAAGAGATAAGGGAAGTATTTAGGAAATTTTATCAGACCCTTTATGATTATCAATACCCTGGCAGTAATGAAGAGATTAGGGACTACCTGGAGAATATACCAACTGAGAGGGTCTCGGATGAAGAAGCAGATAGATTAGAAACTCAGTTAGACGCGGAAGAGATTAAGGAAGCTATGGGTAAACTCCCCTCAGGAAAGGCTGCTGGTCCCGACCAGATACCTCTAGAATTCTATAAAACTTTCTGGGGAGTGCTGTCTCAAGAGTTAACTAGAGTGATTCAATCTGCCCAGCTCGGTCAGTCTATACCAAAGTCGTGGGGGGGTGCAGACATTGTTTTAATCCTTAAAAAAGGCAAGCCGCATGTCGAGCCTGGGTCAAATCGTCCCATTACATTAATGAATAATGACACCAAAATATATTCAAAAGCGCTGGCAATGAGATTTGCAAAGGTGATAAGTGCCTTAGTCTGCTCTACTCAACATGGCTTTATCCCTGGTAGAGGAACGACCCACCATACTAGGAAAGTAATAACATTGTTTGATGCCGCCGAAGTCACAGGAGACCCGATGGCAGTAATGCTGCTGGACGCAGAAAAAGCATTTGATCGGGTCTCCTGGGACTATCTGTGGTATACCTTAGCAAGAGCTGGACTTAGGGGCGGGTTTATAAAAGCACTACAAACTTTATATAAAGAACCGGTTGCGGCTTTAAGAGTTAATGGGGGCGCTACGGGTCAATTCTCAATCAAAAGGGGTACACGGCAGGGGTGCCCATGTTCCCCCTTATTGTTCGCCATGTATATGGATCCACTGATCCGTAAGCTAGATCTTTGTCCAGAGATAACTTTGTTGCCAACATTTATGGGACCTTGTAAGATATTGGCTTATGCTGATGACGTGGCGGTGATAACCCCAAACCCCACAGAGGCAACTGATTTTATAGAAGAAGAGGCCCGTAGATTTGGACAGATATCGGGGTACGCCCTAAATGCCTCCAAGACTCAGATTATTAAAAACTCAGTGACTATGTGTGATGATAACCGTGTGGTCCAGGCAGGGACCTATCTTGGAATAAATATATCAGCCGATATAAATAATTTGGTAGAAAATAATATTGCTCCAATAATAAGCAAAACAAAGAAGGATTTGGATCGTTATGAAAATTTACACTTATCATTAGTAGGTCGGGTCAATATTATTAAAATGATGATACTGCCAAAATTTTTGTATATATTTAGGGCAATCCCACTTTTATTTGATAATAAATGGTTCAAGATATGTGAACAAATGATCAATCGGTTTATATGGGCTAAAGGAAAGACACGCAGGGCATTGAGATATATGTCTCTACCGCGGGAGCGTGGGGGCTGGTCTTTACCAGATTTAAGAGTGTATTATTGGGCTGCTGCATTCCAAAACATGTTGGGATTGGTTGGGGGGGCTGATGTGGATGGATGGGACAATGTCGGTTCACTTGCTATTTATGGTTTGGTTTTGGGTAAAAATGCGGAAAATATTTTTTTGATATTTACTGAGGAAAGGTATTACAAAAGAACACAGTTTAAGACTATAATGGCTGCATATAACGTCTGGAAGGGAATATCGAAAAAGATAGGAATTGGGAAATATAATTTTTACACTAGGCTCAAAAATAACCCTTCCCTCCCTAGCATGGTTTTTTCGGGAGCTGTATTCCAAGATTGGGAGAGGCGGGGGACAGGGGCGGGTGGTGACATTTGAAAGTGGTGGGGCGCAAAGTGATTAGCATACTGCACCGTAGCGAGTAACATTGGTTACAACTTTGGCCCTCAAGCATCATATATACTACACATGTAGTCCAGAGAGACATTTCTGCTTCTATATTTTTCAAGAAAACCACATAATGAACCACATAATGATCAACTCACCCACATTTTGCAGGTGACACTCTCTTCGCTCAGTCACTCTCATGACAAACAAAATGACCCCATAATCATCAAAGTGCTCACATTTTCAAACCCATATCACCTTCCAAAGAAACAATGTATTCACCTTATTGGAATCTCCCTCTTAAACCTCAAACGTCACCCTAATTTTACAGGCAACAGATATACAAACAGCTCACCATATCGGTGAACGCTTTCCCACCATTTTTGCATTGAATACCTTTACTGGGAGAGACACTGCCTCAATACGCCCCTATCGTAGAAGTGGCTCCAAATCTCCCTCTCAGCTTATATTGTAATCAGTTCTGCAGTTTTATAACGCGCAAGCACTAACTGAAAGAATTAGACTGCTTTGTATGAGTATCAGATTGTATTACACAAGGCCAGATTATTTTTTTTTAAAGGCATGTGAATTTAAATGATCTGCCCAGAATCACAGGATGTTGAGCGGACGCCGGGATTTGAATCGGGTTTCTAATCCAAAATTGGCAACTCTGGTCGTTAGGTTTAATTTCCTTCTCTTGTACCTGTACTAATAGACGTGTGGCGTACCTGCTCCAGCTAACGATTTCTTTCTAGCTCTCTGCAGACACCTGCCTTAATACTCTCGTTGCGAAATGACCTTCGTACTGAATCTGAAACGTTCGCATGTTCTACAATATCTACATTAAATCAATAGAGACTGTTTTCTGCTTAATTCATTTTTTTTCCTCCCACCGGCTCCTCAGGGTGGGGGGTTCCTTGCTAGCCCTGTGCCTGAGCTGGGGGCCACCTACAGAGCATCTGTAGGGGGCAGCAGGGAATTCCATTCAATTAAATTTAAAAAAGAAGGAAATTAGGAAAACTTACTCAGCCCGCCGGTCCGCACCACTGCTGCAGCTTGGCGCCTTCACGATCACGAACGGCCCTGGAGGAGTGGCCCCTCTCAGCCAATCCTGGCGCTCCCAGGAGTGCCAGGCATGGCAAAGGCACAGCTCATTTGCGCCCGAGGCACGCCCTTTAGGAGCCCGAAGGGCTCCTAATGGGCATGCGCAAACAAGGGACACCAAAGGGAAAACACAAATGCGCATGAGTGGGCAAGTCGCCTCCGTCCCCACTCATGTGCACTTGTGGTTTGCTGATGGTACCCCTGGTGACAGAGTCATGGATGTCAGTCATGACGCCCGACCGCCCACCCCCTTCGTGGGCGGTCCGACGACGTCATGCTGACTAATTTAGATCTCCATCGGCGTCTTTAGCTTGAACTTAAGTAAACTGTTTACTTAAGTTCTAATGCCGAGGGAGCTGCGGCGCGGGCGGGGGGGCTACGCCCCCACGCCCCAATGGACGCACCGCTACTGGCGGGGGATAAGAAAGATTGGAGATATTCAGGGCCCCCAAGGTATATTACAATTTGTAGAAATACAGGATCGATATACCTTAGATACAAAACACTTTTTTTTAAATATCTTCAAATAAGGAGCTGTTTAATAAACAGGAAAGGAGGGCCTTCGGGGTTTGACAGAAATGTATTGATGGACATTATAGAAGTAGGCTCTGATTGCACTATAAAGAGATTCTATTTTGAGATGACAATATTAAAGAAAGATGATATGGAGAAATGGATCAATAGGTGGTCTGAAGATCTGGATATAGCTAGCGAGATCTTTTCAGAGTCATTAGAGATGGGAAGAAAATTGTTGTGCTCATCATCCTTACAGGCTCAACATTATAAGACCTTATATCATTTGTACTATACGCCTGGGAAAATTGCTCAATGGGGGGGTCTTTCGGGAACCACCTGTTTCAGATGTGGTAGTCCGGGGGCGGACCTAATACATATTTTTTCACTTTGCCCACATCTAGATAGTATAAAACGGGACATTGAGACATTTTTGCAGAGTGCATTAGCAATCACAATAGAATTAAACCCAGTGGTAATGTTACTAGGAGTCAATCCTGAGGCCCATCTGAATAACGAAAACTTTGTATTTGTAGTAATGGCTATTCTCAGACTGCTAGCGGCTTCGGTATGGTTGGATCCTAATCCTCCTACATATCATCAATGGCTGGGCAAAGTATTATCTATACAAAAGTTAGAATCAGCTATTTATGCTAGGAGGGGGAGAAAAGGCAAGAAACTTGGTCTGCAAATATGGGAGCCCCTCATTCGATGGAAACAAGGTTCTGATTATTGATTACTGACTTATTGAGGGGGGGGGAATTGAGAACCTAGTGTATAGAATTTTATGTATCTATTGCATATATGATTCATTTCGGAAAAACTATGTATGACTTGATATCACACGTTTAATCTTTTTGTATAAATTCCTAGTGTATATATGAACCTGTGCTGTATTACACTGAATGCTATTGTGCCCTGTTCATGTCTTATGGGGAAAAAAAGGGGGGAAAAACTTTTCAATAAAAACATTTAAAAAAAAAAAAAGGACGTTCTATATCTCACGAGGATGCAGCAATATTGTCTCATAACCCTCTCTCAGTGTCTGTGCTTAAACTCTTGTGCTCAGTTATATGACATAGCATATGTGCTCACAAACAGCAGCTGTATTCTCGTGTTATGTCTAGGAGTTAGTGCCTGACCAGAGAGAAGAACAGGGCGCATTCTTGTTTGACCATGTATTTGGTCTTTAGACTTAATCCCAGGAAAAGAACAGAATGCAAAAACATATGGTTCCCTGTGAAAGTAAAATGTAGCACAAAAGCAAGTGCTTTTATATAGTAACGTGTGCAAAAGAAAATACGGCCTACAACGTGCACAATTAGGCTAACATAGGGAAAACTACAATGGGCCATGTTGGAAACAAACAAAAGTGGCGGCTGGTGACATTTGAAAGTGGTAGGGCCTAAAACTTCGGGATGAGTGCCCTAAAGGGAAGCGAGTGACGCTGACACGAGGAAAGTAAGTGGGCTAATGGTGCATTTTTTAACAAATCTGAGAAAGCAAGAACGTTTACAAAGCAATCTATACATTAAAAAGCCACCCTATCTATCCATTTACAAGAAAACCTAGAGGCACTTTAAGGCAAATGGATGGCATCATTCTGTACAAACCTATTCATCCATGTAGAAGAGGTGCACCCTGAGCCTTTCACTTAACTTAGCCATTCTATAGAAGTGTATTCATTCAGTCATTCGTCAACCTATTCATAAGAGGACCAGGGACCAACTTGACACCAGCAGGTGTCCTCAACAAAATAGAACAAAATAGTGCTCTACATTTCTATTCATCCTCCCATTCATTAATCTATTTACAAAAGCTCCCTTGGATGCCTTGAGGTGAATCAGTCAATGGAGTCATTTACTACTTGCCTATTTATCCTATTCATCCATTCACAAGAGAAATAGAAGGCAGCTTGATGCCATTCAAATAACAGGACCCTTCTCTACAAGTCCGTTCACCTTGCCATCCATCCATAGTAAATGTAACGAAGGGAATTATCCATTGGGGGTCATACAATCACTCACAACTCAGGGCCCTGTTCTCCACCCCACAGAGCCACGGTCTCACCATGATTTCAAAACCTGTTTGCCATGCCCTGTGCCGCCTGTCCTACCACAAGTATCTACTTCATGTGCTAATGAATGAATAATGAGAAAAGTCAACTGATGGCTTTGGCGCTCTTTTGCGGAGGCAGCTACCATTGGGAGGGCCCCTGTTCTCTCCAACACACAGCCTGAGCTCACACCTGCTATCCAGCTGGGTGCCTTCTATCCACATAGTCTCTCTCTGCAGCGTAATCAAGGAGCTGGCTGGCAGCTTGTGAAGGAGGGCCAGTTTGAAAGAAGAGAGTGAACAGCAAGGGGAGGGTGGGGAATCGTAATCTTGGACAGCCGCAGGAACGTGGGAGGAAGAAAAGAGCATAAAAATAGTAGATGCATGTGAGGCAGCCGCGGTCCGTGGAGGGAGTTCCGGTGAGACAGGCAGGCGCAGCGGGGGAGGGGCAGGGTGCGGGGTGATAAACACTGGAATATGGATGATTGCAGGTAAGTAACCAATTAAATTAATAAAGCAAATTTCGTTCTGTGCCCTTCCTCGCATTTTGCGAGGCAGGGCATAGAACGGAATTCGTTTTATTAATTTAATATTAATTTGATATATATGGGCAAAAGCAGTCGAAACAACTCTTCTTTCTATTACAGGTAAGCATTGGGCTGAAACTATGCATTATTCCTTCAGAAAAAGTACAACTAGGCCAACAGCAACACTACATTTTCCCCAATATAGAACATTTACAAATCCAGTGGAAGCAACGTAATCTTTGCTTCCTCACAGAAAAAGTACAACATGGTAGGAGCTCATGAAAGGTGGCAAGAGCAATCTTCCATTCCCCTCAGAAAGGATTCAGCAGAACAAACTGGAACAAGCTTTCAGTACTCACAGAACTTATACAGTTAAGGAATGAGTGGCTTGTGGTTTACAGGAAGATCTATGGAGTTGGTGCTTACTTCTCTGAGATTAATAAACAAGTAAATGAGTGAGTGAATATGTACGTTTTTACACCATTCTCACTTGGGTGATATTCTACATCAGCATCCTGAAAGCACTGCTGCTGTCACTCTGAGTTGTGCTGCTGCCTCTTCTTGTGGATACAGCTATTGTCATTCACATGCATATTTTTAAAGAAATTTTAAATCACAAAGGATGGACCCTTACACAGCAATACAGAAACGTTACCTACTCATGATGTGAATTAGGATGGATGGAAAGCTAGAATGGCAAAACCAACAAAACACCTCTTTCCTGCTCTATTTTCTGCACTCTTCAGTGCCCCTTCTGTCTCTATAGCCAAATCTCTGTATTAGATATTCTCTCTTTCTCTCTCCCACTCTCTATCCATTTTCGATCTATATCCATTCTCTCCCCCTTTTTCTATTTCTTGCCTTCCCTCCCTCTCGCTTATGCTTACCTCTTCAGTTTATATTTCTGTTTCTTCTCAGTCTCTTGTAATTTTTCCATTTGTTTCACATACACTTGCTTTTCATTTTAAACTCAATTCCCTTACATCCACTATTCATATCTATCTCTCTCACACCCTCTTTTATCACAGCTTAACCCATTATTCATACCTTCTGTCATACTGTTCTCACACACCCTTTCTCCCTTCTTACTCTCTACTATGTCGGTTTCACTCCACACCACCTAGGAAGCACTTCACTGGAATGGTCCAGGGTACTTGTGGAGAAGTGTGGCTCACTGGTTAGAAGCGGCAGACCCAGAAGCAGAGGTTGGCCCGGGGCCAGGGTTCAATTCCCAACGCGGCAGGGACTTGGGTCAGTGCCTGCGGACTTGATAATTTTCACCTCGGTGCCTACTCTAACCATGGGTTCCACTCTGCAACTCTGGGCAATAGCTTGCTTAATCTCCACAAGGGCCCCTTCAACTCCGGGGATGCCTGGCTTCACCTTGGGGGTGCCCAGGAGTGACCATCTTACAGGGAAAGCCAGGGAGGGTTCCCCAGCGGTATACAGCGCCAGGACACTCCGAGATGGAGTCACAGTGCGCTTTACAAGTTTACATTTACATTTACTTAAATAAGAAACTGAAACCTTATATTCCTTCCTGTCAACTGAGATCAAGCTACCAGCGGTTGCTGTTCCCCATGAGATAAACAAAACCAGAATGGGCGGCTGCTCGTTTTTGTATCTGGCTCCCTGTCATTGGAACAAGCTGCAAACCCATATTGCATCCTCCACTAACCTCATGCAGTTAAAAAAACTTCTTAAACCTGGCTGTTCAATCACTAACCAGCTGACTCAGTTTCTGTTAGCCTGTTATTGTGGCGCCGAGAGATTCCCTTGGGGATCTTTCGTTTTTTTTGCGCATGATAAATAACAATAATAATAGGAGTAGCACAAAGATGCCCCCTTCCAGTTCAAGATTTATTGTTTGTACCTCCCACTCTGCAATGGTGTGACATTTTCAGCTTTCACTGGAAATATCGCACCCTTTGTTGATGGCATCCTTGGCACTCAACTAGTATTCTGGTCCCCCAAAATTACCTGGCTCTCTCCTGTGGCTCATACCATCAGCTCTTCTCACAACTACTCTTGTGAACTATTTTCTTATCATTCATCCTTGTTCCATACACTTTCCCTTCTCATACCACCTCCTGCCTTTCTCTACTCAAATACCATTCCCTCTCACACATATTACATTTTTCATTTGCACACCCATTTATGTCCATTCTCTCATGCCCTGCTTTCTGTAACCTTTTTACTTCCCTCAAGCTCACCACACACATACTATTTCCTGAAAGTCATCTCACTAATGTTTCACATTCATTCTTTTATCACAGAATCCCACATATCTTCTTGTTTCACCTTCTCACATCCTTCTCTCAAAGACCTATTTTCTGTCTCACAAACTCCTCTTACCATCTGATTCTCACTTATACACAATTTTATACACGCAGCTCTCAATGAAAGTCTCCTCTTAAAAACGCACATTTCCATATTAGCTTCCCTATTTGGAATTTTCCTTTCCTTGGCAAGCCCCACTTATCTGCCCCTCCGGCAAATTTACCCACTTTTATCCTCTGCTTTCTCTTGCTCATATCCCCCTTTTTCAGATGTCTTGCTTCTCAAAAGCACTTTCACTATTTTACTCTTTCTCCTACACAGACTTGAACACTTTATTATGGCTGCTTTATTTGCTCCCTATCAACGATGTATATGTTGAATTATCATTTTTAAAAATTATGCTAGTAACAAAGCTGTGTTTTTTAATTAAGAAATATTGATCTAGAGGTCTGCTTATGAGTTTTTAAGAAGAGAAAAAGTTATATACTGGGACGTACACTTAACTCACTGCAGGAATGATTTCAAGATGAAAAATTATAGGTGAGAAAATGGAGCAAATTGAAATGTTAGGGGCTTTTACAAATTGCTGGAATTTTTGTTGATTGTTGGGTTTTGGGGGTATTGAGAAGTACTACCCGATGAGGGAGATGAAGGCTTTTTCCAACCTGGGAAACACTGTTCCTTTGTTAGTAAACCCCTCACTCACCACCTAGTGGTGACTTGCTTCATCATCGGGGCCCACCCAAGTGGCCTAGCGTCACTTGGGTGTGCTTCAACACCTGGATTACAGTGGAGCAGGTAGTGAAGTGTGGGTTGCAGACAAAAAAAGTGTGAGTGTTAAAATTGTCCTGGTTAGTACTTAGTATAGACTTTAATAAAAAGGTAACTGGACAAAATTAAAACGTAACGATGAGATACTGGGAGGGGAGTTACGACCTACGTATCTCTGCTATGTGTTGGTCAACATGTTTCTACCATTAGGGGAGATCCCCGGTATTCTTCAGGACCAAAACAAGGAAGTGGGAGGTGTGGGTCCCCTAAAAGACGCACCCTGTCCTAAATCCTTGGTCATCCAGATGAAAAATTGTTTCTCTGGGAAGTCACTCCTATAGTATAGGGTGTAATCAAAAAAACTGGAGTAATACTCAAGTTGGACATCAGCGAGCAGGGGGTAGGTGCTTCACTCGTATCAACATATTAGTTGGTAGTGAAGGGGAAGGGCTAGTCACCTACTTCTACCGCCCGCCGCACGGTAACCGAGCGGCGGACGGTAGAAGTAGGTGACTCCAGTTTTTTTGATTACACCCTATACTATAGGAGTGACTTCCCAGAGAAACAATTTTTCATCTGGATGACCAAGGATTTAGGAGAGGTTGCGTCTTTTAGGGGACCCACACCTCCCACTTCCTTGTTTTGGTCCTGAAGAATACCGGGGATCTCCCCTAATGGTAGAAACATGTTGACCAACACATAGCAGAGATACGTAGGTCGTAACTCCCCTCCCAGTATCTCATCGTTACGTTTTAATTTTGTCCAGTTACCTTTTTATTAAAGTCTATACTAAGTACTAACCAGGACAATTTTAACACTCACACTTTTTTTGTCTGCAACCCACACTTCACTACCTGCTCCACTGTAATCCAGGTGTTGAAGCACACCCAAGTGACGCTAGGCCACTTGGGTGGGCCCCGATGATGAAGCAAGTCACCACTAGGTGGTGAGTGAGGGGTTTACTAACAAAGGAACAGTGTTTCCCAGGTTGGAAAAAGCCTTCATCTCCCTCATCGGGTAGTACTCCTCCATTTGTTCTTTAAAAAGTCTTGACCAGGGGATCAGGAGTATTCCCCGTCCAGCATCCAAGGACGAAATTCCTTACTCTCTTTATATTCTAGATAGGTATTGAGAAGTAGCCATAACTTAGTAGGTCAATTCTGTGACTACCAAAGTAGCTCTACTCTAGAAAGGCTCTTAACAGTCACACAGGTGTCAATCTTTTCAAAAAAGTTTCTGTGCAATCCTAGCTTCAGTGCTGCACCTGTTCAAAATATTGGGTGGTACCACTGATTATATATGGAATAAAGTACCCTCTGCCATGCACTATAAGGCTATTTTAGGTCACCAAAATATTCTGCAACCACGTAGTGGAAGGAGGCTGAAGGCAGAGGTTTTTTATATATATTTTTATGAAACTCTAAAGTGACCTTCAATATCCTTTTAATGTATGGTGATGGTATTTTATTGTGTCATCCTTTACACAAACCACTTTTATCTTTCTGAATCTGTACGGTAAAATCAAATTCACCAAAAAGCAGTTCGCTTTTTTTTGCTAAAGATTTATGTCAGGTTAAACAATGTTGTGACTCAGATTATGAAATAATATGCAGAAATACAATCTTTCCTGCAACCTCCTATTACATGGAAAAAAAACAATGAGCTGGCCAGGCCCGGCCCGTGCCGGGCGTTATACCGGGGTGGTGATGTCAGGCGGGGAAGGGGCAGGGTGGGGGTTTTTAAAATGCGGGATATGGACCATTACAGGTAAGTAACGAAAAAAAAAAAAAAAACAAATTTCGTTGCCTACGCTGCATCACATTTGGCGAAGCAGCGTGGGCAACGAAATTAGTTTTATTCATTTTTTTCGTTATTTACCTGTAATGGTCCATATCCCGCATTTTAAAAACCCCCACCATGCCCCTCCCCCGTCTGACGTCACCGCCCCGGTATAACGCCCTGCACGGGCCGGGCCTGGAGCTGGCATAAAAATCAGTCCCCGCTTTCTTTGTGTAAACTGCAGCTGTAATTGTGCTCCATGACCTACCTTTCACCCTGGCTGCTGAATGTAGCTGCCAGCAATGTGACACTAGAAGTCAGCTGTAGTAACTTAGAACTTTAACTGCTAGGAACCCCACCCCCGTCCCGGTGCTGGGACATTGTTTTGCTATTTGGGGTAGTTTGCAAATAGGGCATTCTGTTTCCATGCAAAATGTGCATCTTTTTTTCCAACTTCCAGGATTTGTGGTATATAGTCCATGAGCACACAGCCATCCTCCTTCTTTGTTGCTGCTGCTCACAAAGATAAGTACCCTCATTTTATTCTTGCTTATTCATTGCATATGTTTTGCTTGCTTGTGTTTGTTTATTGCATAACTGGGTCCTATTAACCCTATAATGTGATTCTCCTTCGTATTTCTTGATTAACTGGGTGCCTTTTCCCAGATTACTTATTTTCTTAAGGCTTTGCACATTTAGCGTTTATACCACGCTTTCCACCATGGACCTAATGACCCTTCAAATTATGCACTTCGTCTTCACTGCTCTTGCCCGTTCTTGCGGCGATTTTTCACATATATTTGTTGTGCTTTTATAACTCATACTATTTAAAAGATGCATCCGCGTTTCCATTGCCTGGCAGCTCCCTGACGCGAGACTGGTATTCGATATTCAAATTCGACCACACTCCACTTGCCTCGCACCGGCTGGGCCCTCACAGGCATAGAACTGGTGCGGCGTAAACGCTTCAAACATAACTTTCCCTCCTGTTGCAGTGCAGTGATCCCTTCTCTCTCCCACCACGATGCGCATTTCAATAGTGCACCGCGGAAGAGAGAAAAATTAAAGGAAAAACCCTAGGGGACAACCACGCATGCCATAGACGTATGTGGTAGCCCCAGGTTACAAGCTACAACATTTGATAGTTACTGTGTTTAAATGCATCTGACACTTGGAGGTGCATAGTATCTCATTTATTTAAATATAATAAAAGGTAGGGGTTGCATATATGACTATTGATAGAATTAATACTTAATTCATTCTTACATCCCTTCTCCATAATGTCCTCTAATCCTGATACCAACCTAGAAGGGAAATTAGAATCAATGGTTTCTAAAGCCATGGATAGAGCTAGGGGCTCTTTCAACAAAACCATTAATAAAAGATTTGAAATGCTTTTAAGGGCATGGCCCTCTACTAGCAGTGCGCATACCTTTGGTGCAAAAGAAGGGGAAGTTAAGGCCTCAAAGAAAAGAGAGAAAAAGAGCACCCTACCCAAATTGTCAAAAAGACAAATAAATCAACAAAAACGGCTCAATCTCACTTCCCAAGCAGAGACCAGAACGATGCCTCGGGCATAACAGAAGGGCAAGATACAGACCCACAACCCACTATACACATTGATAGTGACGAACAGAATGAAGCACAAATAGACTTCTTCTGTTCACCACCTTTTAACTCGGACATTGAGGTCCAAGCAGACAAATCTTTGGGAAATTCTGAAGAGGCAAGCAAGGCCTAGGGATCAAAAATGGGTATCACTGACCCTTTTGGGAGGATATTTTAGACCCACCCCCCCCCAATCTCCTGAATGGCTACTGTCCCAACATGTAAGAAATTATATTAGCTTCTGGCTAAGAAGGGAGATTCAAAAAGAAGTAAGATCCAGATTGAGATCAGAATGCCCTCGCCCATCCCTTCCAGACAAAATTCCTTTCACGCCTGAACTCGACCCTATGGTCGTTGCTTTTATAGCCAATGGTGCGAAAGACCAAGAAAAGGCATTGACAAAGGTCTACGGTCATGTCAAGACCCTCTGCTCGATTTAATTGGTCTCCTAACCAAAATGTTTGACCTGGCTGAAACTGCCTATCTTGGTTGGACTCCTATTGATCCCAAGGAGTTACGTGAATGGGTCCAAAGATCCATCTGCCTCCTCGGCAATGCAAACACTGCCATTTCAAATGAACGCAGGAAGGGGATAGTCCTTAAAATAGACCCAAAGCTAATAGAATTGGCTAACAAGGAGGCAGGACCCACCTCACAAGGACTCCTATTTGGAGAAGATTTTATCTGTGATATGGCCGAATATGTAGGGGCGTTAAGCTCCATAGAAAAATCACAGCGTAGCCTCTGTGTCTTTAATAAAATCCTGATTTTCTACCCAGTAGGCTATGAAAAATCTAAATCGTCTTGTTTCTTACAAACTGCCTTACATTTAGAAGGCAACAAATACAGCAAAATTTAATAGCTATTGACAAATGTTTTACTATTTTGTGCTCCCATATGTGTGCCATAAAAAATGGTACCTCACTTGTGTGGGTAGGCCTGGTGCCCTCAACAGGAAACTGGTCAAAATACAAAATGGATGCTTCACTTTTTTCCATTGAAATCCACCTATTTTTCCCAATATGGGTGGCTGTGGATCTTGGACCCTAGCTCTGCCGGCTCCAAGACCTAGGCTTGGTGCATAGGGAAACCTAGCAAACATGGGGAATCCTAGCAAACCTGTACATTGTTGAAAACTAGACACCTAGGAAAATCCAGGTTGGAGTTACTTATGTGGCTCTCATCAACATTTCTCATTCAGAATCCCTTGCAAGCTACCACATTATGACAAAAAACACAGTTTCCTCACATTTATGTGATGGAAAGATCTGGAATCTGCAGGGAGTCACAAACCTCCTTCCACCTAGTATAACCCCCAAGTATCCCAATGAAAATACACACTCCCTTCTGTGGATAGGCCTAGTGTCTGCATGAGGAACACAATATGTACATGTGACATTTTTCCACTTTAACCTCAGTGACTCGATTCACAAAGGTAAACTTACACTTTTGTGTAAGTTTACAATTGTTTTCTTTTCACAAAGGGATTAACGAGTAGTATACTTATGAATGAGGAGTTGCCACACATAATAACGCCTATTTTTTAGGTGTGGAGACTCGGCATTCCTAATGATATGACTCGTAAATTTCTTTGTGAATAGCAATGCATTGTAAACTTACACATAAGTGTAGGTTTACCTTTGTGAATCAGGACTTGACCAATTGTTTGCAAAGTGGGTAGCTGTGGATTTTTGGACTTAAATCAGCTGGCATCTAGGAAAACCTAGCAAAATTGCCCTTCTTTCAAAACAAAGGTCTCCAGGGTAGGGTGACTTGTGTTGCTCTCACCAGGTTTTTGTACCCTTCCTTACAAACTTCAAACTTTTTCCTCACATTTCAGTGATGGAAAGTTGTACAATTTGTGGGGAGTCACAAACTTCCTTCCACCAAGCACTCTCGTAAGTCTCCTGATAACAATGGTACTTCACTTATAGTGCCTGCAACAGGAAACGGACCAAAACGCAACAGGGATACATCATATTTTTTCCCTCAAAAAAACTGATCCATTTTGCAAAGTGCAAAGATAAGGACTTTGGGCCCTAGCTCAGCTGGCACTTATGAAAACCTGAAAGTTTATTTTAAAACTAGACAACTTGGCGAGTCCAGGGGTGCGTGACTTGCATGGCTCTCACCAGGTAACTTTGCCCAGAAGCCCTCGTAAATGTCAAACTTTGGTAATAAAACACACATTTTCCTCATATTCCGCACAACATTATCTAAAATCAAGTTTGTGGTGTGACACAGAGCAAAGGTATTCTTTTCCAGAGTAATCAATTCACCTCCATGGGACTCTACAGACCATTTTGCATTGTTACTTGTTACTCTTGTATGTATAGTTGTGACCACTTTCTCCACACAATACAAAGGTAAATGTAGGTATACTTGTAAATCGCACTGCGACTCCATGGAGTATCTTGGCGCTGAAGACCGCTGGGGAACCCGTCTTAGTTTTTCCTGTGAGATGGTCCCTTTTTGGGTATCTCCAAGGTGAAACCAGGCATCCCCGTCGTCTGTGGGGGGCCGTTGTAGGGATGAGGCAAGCTTAATGCCCAGAGTTGCCGAGTGTGTTCCCTGGTTAGAGTAGGCACCGAGGCGAGTATTATCGAATCCGTTTTGACCCTGGTACATGACCCTACCGCATCGGGATTTGAACCCTGGTCCCGGGCTGGGCTCTGCTTACGGATCTGCTGCCTCTAACCAGTGAGCCACACCACTCCACAAAAGGTGCACTTCACACATGCATTTGCTGGTATCTGATTGTAAAATTCTATAGGCCTCCCACTGCTGCATGGTCCTGAGGTTCCTGCAGATTGGGATTAACCATTTAGCCCTGGTCTTGCTGTACTATACTATATAAAAAAGAGGGCTTGTGCCACAGTTTTAGCATCGAGTTCAGATACTTGAATTTAATAAAAGACCAGATATTGAAAGGCCCTCAAACTTGAACACAACTCATTCGAGTCACACAATCACTCTCTCCTTCCCTTACATTAACAGGCCCCTTGCTTCTACTTACCATTTCACTCTTTGCTTCTCTCTTAATTTCTCTCTCCCACTCTCTTTCTGCCTACCCCATCTTGGTTAAACAATCTGCCTCTATATATATTTCTGTCTCCTTATCATTTCACTTCAGTTTCTCTTTCTCTCACTGCCTGCCTTTGTTTCTATGGTTTTATGTCTTAAAATATATTTCATTCTGTCATTCTCTCTCTTTCTCATGCGCCAAATTTTTCTGCTTTTTCCCGTAGTCTTCCTGCGTTCCATGGCTCACTCGCTCTCCCTCATTTGCTCTCTCATGGTAATTATCTCCCATTTTATCTGCCTCCGTTTACCCTTCTCTGTGTCTCTCGATCATTTATCTATTCTCGGTATCTCGTTTGTTATGTGCTATTTCTCTCCTACTCTCACTCTCTCTGCCCTTCGCTCTCTTCCTCTCTTTCCATTTGCCTCTTCCTGAAACTCTTTCTCCCTCTTTTTTCGCTCTCTTTCTAACCCGCCCCCCTCCACCAAAAAAGGATCTTCAAACCGTACTTGGTCTCCTAACCTCAAAGACATTTTTTTTTCTGAAGATCCTTTGCATCTATACATTCATGATAATATTTAAGTCCCAGAATATAATTCTGATAGAACCTTTTCTCTCTATGACGCATTAAAGCGTTCCTTGCACAAGTTTTGCTCTTTTTCTTTGTACCAAACGTGTCCTCTAAAGACTAGAAGGTACTTACGCCTCCCTCCCACTTCTTGCGAGTTTCCACAAACTTCCCATCAGCATTGTGTCCGTTCACCTCCTACATGCGCCTGACAGTCATAAATTAGCTCTCCCATGAACCACATACTGTACTGTATATATCATTCCCGCCATTAGTGACTGTTGAGACATTTAATTAATGTCACAAAGAATATCTGAAGAAACCGCGCTGCAATTAATCACTTGCAGCTTTGCTCCAGATTTCTCATTAATTAAGATGTTAATGCTCTGTTTGATTTCTTAAATTAGATTTTGAAGAACATAAAACATATATATTTTGTCAATTAAATTAAAACCTGAAAAGGTTGCAACGAAGCTGACCTTCGTTTAATGCCCTGTCTCTAATTCCCGTAGCGTTAACACATTAATGAGCAGAGGCTGAAAGTGATGCCAATTAACAATAGGGCGCACTTTGCATTGTCAAGTCTCCTCAGAACTGGCACTTCTTCACTCTGCACTGTATCTGAGTCGCCCATCAAATGCAATTTTCTATCACAGAAAAAAGCAGTTTTTTCCTGGTCGAACTTCCCCTTTTGAGCCTTTGATAAAAAGCTTCTTTTTAGAATATAAACTTGAGGTGAAAAAACAAGCCTAGACGCTGATGGAAATGCTGATATATAGCTTTGACTTTTCTATGAGGCCTCGGATACCATTTGATCTGAATGAATGTGCTGCAGGTTTCCACAAACAGTCTTTGACCTCGTTGTTTTCACCTCTGTGGAATCTCGGGGGAACAGTTAGCGCTGCGAGATGCAATTGTTTCCACAGTACAGCAGTTTTAACAAGAGTGTCAGACTTTCTCAAAACATTTCTGAACTTTGCCAAATGAACTTTCTTCGAAGTAGTAAAAACTGAAATTTAACCTTGGCTTAAAGCCTTCGAAAGTGCCATAAATTAGATTGACTGACTTTTCATAAACTGATAAACCTGTGGATGTATGTAATGAAGTAATAATGCCACCTTCCACAGTCTTAACGATCCTTCTAGTGACACTGTCGGTTTTACTTCACTTTTGAGAACTGAACTTTCCCCCCACTTTCACCAAGATAAAATTAAGGACTTGATTCAGAGTTCAGGAGGGGGTAAATCTACTTACCCTCAAAGCAGATCCCCCTGCTTCACCAATGAGGCACCTGAAAAAACATCCTGCGCACCAAGGGGCTGATTACTTAAGTCCATCCACCATAGTCCCGGGGATTGGGACCTCCCGCCTATATGGCGGTGGCCCCGCACCTCAAATTACAATGCGGAAAAGGCAGTTTTAACATTGTGGTGGTTGCTGCTGGCTGCAAGGTCAATCCCCGCCAGCCTTTCCATGGCGGGGGGGGGGGGGGTGAAGTTATTTGCGTTATAGTAAATATAAAAATACTTGTCATTTTTCTAAATTAGTCTTGCGTGTGTTTCATATACTTATCTACACTACCACAAAAGAGAGCATTTGGGATTATTAATTTAAGCCCAGTAAGCCAATAAGGGATGTCTGGAATTTTTACGTAGTATACCTCATTTTGGTATACTGCATATTAAACCAGCTTCCTACACTGACAGAGTATCTACAAGTCCAGAAGTGTACTGAACAGTTGGTGTCTGAGGTCCAATATTTATGCCCAATTCTATCTTTGATGTGAGGGAATATTCTACTGGCATGCCTTTGAAGTGCATAGGTGCCCTTCCTTCTATGTCCCGTCTACAGACTAAATAGAGGAGTATACAGCTTTTTGTGTGGAGGCAGGACACAGTCTACCCAAGTCTAAGTGGGGCTGTGCTCAGGTCCTCCCTCCCATCATACTAGTCGTAGCCCAATCAGGCACACCTACGCTTCCCATTGTGTGTGGTTATCTAGAGGAATACACAAAGCCGGACTCCCAACTACACCCAGTCATATGAGCCAGAGACAGGCTGCAGGCACCAAATGGCTGATGTCCTTATTATGAGTTTGCCTGTGCTGGAGCTAGATAGCACTGCTCCCTTCCCGCCAAACCCGTGTGGGAACCGCAGACCAGATTGGGAGTTTTCTCCTTGTTTCGTGGGTCGTTCATTTGCGTTTCCAGGGCGGTCCCTATGAAATAGCAACTGCACTCGGAATGTCAAAGGCAGCACCTGCACAGCATGGTAGTGGTGTGCATGCACACAGGGGTACACATGATTTCCCCCTTGTGTGCATCCACACAACATGGCACACCTGGGGGCCCTGTAGGGCCCCTTTTTGTCCTCAATGCCACAATATTCATGGCGATCACACCGGCATGGAAAGTGTGGTAGTAAGAAAACTTGCATTATTCTTTTTGGCCTCAAAACCCCCTTACCACCACCAGGGATCTCTGATCCCTGTCGGTTGCGGTGGTCCCAGGGTGCCCCGACCACCCTGGTCATAATAGAGTGGTCGGAAGACCGCCACCACCGCATTCCAGTGAGTCTGGCGGTCAGTGGATCTCCAGATTCATAATAAGCACCTTAGACAGGAAAATGTAAACTTTCTAAAAGTGTCAGTTTTTAAATTGATATTTAAAATATGACTTAATCATGAGGTAGGATATTTCATAATAGTTCAAAAGAAGCCAAACATGAGCTGGTTACCTGCTCCCATTTGGAAATTACAGCTTATTCAAAGTAATAAGATAACCCCAATGATGGTCTAAGGGAGGTGCAGGTTTTGCAGCTCTGAAGAACAAATTTAAATGTTTTTCACTACCAGGACATGTAAGACTAAAAAGTACATGTCCTACCTTTTACGTACAAGGCTCTCTGCCCTCTGGGCTGCCCAGGGTCTAACCTAGAGGTGACTTACCTGTGTTAAAAAAGAACGTTTGGGAATGGTAAAAGCTTTATTTTGTCTGGTGGAAATTGCAGTTTAAATCTGCACACACAGGCTGTAATAGCAGGGCTGGGACATGTTTAAAGTGCTACTCAAGTGGGTGTCAAAATCCATGCCGCAGGTTCACTAGTCGCATTGAAGTTTTCAGGCCCTGGACAGAGGTAGTGCCACTTTACTAGGGACTGACAAGTAAAATTAAATTTGCTAATTAGTTATCAGACAATTCTACAATGATTTAAGGAGAAAGCTCAAGCATTTTAGCACTGGTTAGTGGTTTTAAAGTGTGCAGAGTCCTAAAGCCAGCAAAAACGAAGTCAGCAAAACAGGAGACCTGAAGGCAAAACCTTTTGGGGAAAACCACGCCAGGGATGCAAGGCCTAACAGTAACATCTGTTATGTGTATCACACAAGACATTATAGAAATGACATGTTATTATATGCAGATTCTTAATACATTACTGCTGCTTTAGTTGCGGAGGAAAGTTGCTTTGGGCACTTGTGCAAACAAGGATGATGGCCCCCTTGACTGCTGTTGGGATAATAAAATACAGTAATCAGCAGGGTTCAATAGCCCCCTCAAGGAGCTGGGCCCTGGTACCACTGCACCTGCTGCATTGATTGTAGCTACTTCCCTTTGCTGTTTGTTTTGTGGCCCTGTGGCTCGTGCATGGTGCACCTAACACCAAGACGATGAAGTAGAATCCTGGCAGGTAATCAAGTTGTGAAATCAACTTGTGTATGAAATATGGAATCTACTGCTATCTAACACATAATATAAGGATATTGGCAGTCAAGGAGGGCTCTGTGACAATATAGAGGAGCAAGACAAGGCACCCTACCAAATACAAAACAAATGATAGCTGAAATTACTAGTTTTTAATGGCCGTTTTGTGAAATTCCACTATCATTTCTGTGGTGGTCTTTCATAGAGGTCATTCTCCAGATGTTGGTAGGTAAGTCATTCTAGATCTGGTAGTTGAAGTATCAGCATTTTTGGTAAGGTTAGCACTGCACCATGGGTGACCAGATGGAGCAGCATACAGGGTTTACACAATGGGATTTCTGCAGCTAGGCTTGCAGACATTAAATATGTTTATTTCATGGAAACGTCTTCTAGTCGTTGGCCATATATTGCCCAAACAAATGGTGGGGGAAGAAGCACTTATGCCACACTAACATAGGATAGCCAACCTCATTTAAAGATCACAATCAAGCTTTTTCCCATGAGGAGGCTTCACATGACATAATGAAAGCCACGTTGGTAAAAAGAAGTCTGTTATGGCAATAGATTGACCTACTATCACCAAAGTTAATATTTCATCAGTACTTTGTTTTTACCACTTTTGAGCACCAGACTTATAAAAAGTGAGGCAACGGTTATACTCAGGCCAATATGTGTCAAAAGATAGAAATCCATCATAATAGCAGGAAATTAGTGGCAGGAGAATTGAGGAAATGGTGATGGGAGATGTGGACGGCAGAATAAAAAGTTATATTCAGAAAGAGGTACACTATCTGACATTTGTTAATGTTTTTTGGTATATGCTTGACTATATTATTTAAGAAGAGATAGTTAGTGGTTGCGCTTACCCATGTTCTTCAGTTTATTTAAGATGGATGGCTGATTATCTGCTTGGCAGCTGCTCACTTAGACATGCTTTTTCAGTATGAAGATATATTTTAGTGTGCTACAGAAATATCTTCTAAAAATATCCTCTGAGTGAAATATTGTGTTCAAAATATCATTACTACAAAATATTGATGGCCAGCACTATATCGTTTTTGAACTGTTTAACTATTATATCCAAGTTTAGAAATGTCATTTTGAATTATTTTTTTTGTTTTGTTTTATATTATTCTTATAGTATACATTTGAATGTAAGATAATTTTCTCAATAAATATTATTGTTATTTTGTCGAAATGTTGGTCTTTATTGGTGAATAGGATAGGTAGTGTGCTTTTTGTTCTTTTTAAATATCTTAATGTGAAAGAATTCAATAATTTTGATTTATGTTTTTATTGCTCTTAAATTTTTTAAATGTTTATTAGTAATTTAATTAAGAATTAAATTTGTATTTCTGGTTGGTTGGTTTATTGGGGTATAGGGTGGATTGAGTTTATCTTAATAATTATGTGTTAATTGAGTTTAACAAATCAATTTGAATATTTTATATATTTTCTTATTGTTATTTGTTTAATTGGTTAATATATTTTGTATTTTTGTATTACATTTAAAGTTCAGATTGTGTGGTTTATCGGGATATTGGGAGGGTAGAGGTTTATATTTAATTAATGACATATACTTTATTATTCATTGTCTCTTTTGTTTGCTAACTTAATATATTTTATTTGCATAGTGTTTGTTTAATTGTTTATTCATTTTTGTATTTATTAACTACATCTTAAGACAGGGTTGTGGCATTGTTGGGTTATAGGGTGGGTAATTTTTTTGTATAAAATATTTAATAATAATTGATAATAGATTCATTAGGTTAAATATTACATGATTAGTCATTTCGTTTTGCCTGTTAATTGCTAATTATTATTTTATATAAAATTTTAAAACTCTGTATTCATTTCCGTTGATGGATGTGTGTTTGGGGGGTTCAGGTTACGGGGTGAGAATCCTCTTCAATGTTCTCCTTTCTGTTCTCTTGGCTGTGATGTATCTACTCTATGTGGGGATGAGTCCCCCGTTGCTAGCATTTAGTCAGCATGCACAACGCATGCCAATGTCATCAGGAAGCCCTGGACGCAGTGGAAGCCATTTTCTTTTTCCTTCGAAGCGTCCACGGAGTCAGGTAGATGTTCCTGCTCCGGGGGAGGGGGAGGGGTTCTATACCTGTTGAGGCATCAGGGGAGAGGAAAGAGTTTTTCCTCTCCCCTGATGTCTCTTTGAAGGACATTTGTGTTGCAGGGTCACACACAGTGTCACGATTGTGCAGCATAAATGCCTACACTGGGCACCAGATATATTTTTCAGTGCATGATAGCGACCCCTTGGGCAAGGGTGGCTTCCTAGGGGGCACAATAATTTTGGATCTTTTTTTGCCCCCCACCCCCAGGGACAGATTAGCCAGTATTCTTTAGCCTTTCTGCCCTCCAGGGGAGGGCAGAAATCCCCACCAGGCACCAGGGATATTGCTAGAAATGTACGGAAGCAATCCCTTAGACAACAGTCGCTTCCAAGGGGCCATGACTATTCTGGATGTTTTTTGCCCCCCATGGGGAAGATTGGCACATTTATTTGGCCTTTCTGCCCCAGGGGAGCATAAATCCCCACTGGGCACCAGGGATATTGTTTTCAATGCAAGGGTTGCTTCCAAGGTGCCAATATGTTTTTGGATGTTTTCCTGCCCCCCTTGGGGGGAGATCGGCCCATTTGTTTTGCCTTTCTGCCCCTTGGGGACGGGGGCAGACATACATTCCCACTAGGCATCAAGGATTATGTTTTAAATGCATGGAAGCGGCCCCTTGGGCAAGTGTCGCTTCCAAGGGGCCATGACTATTTTGGACGTTTTTCAGCCCCCCTTCCCCCTCTCCCGGGGGCGGGGGGCTGTTTTTTTTACCTTAATGCCCCCAGCGGGATGGGCGGAAAACCCCACTAGGCACCAGGGATTTAGATTTTTTGTTGGATGAAAGCGATCCAAGGCTTTCATACAACAAAAACTAAATCCCTGGTCGCTTCCTAGGGGGTAAAATTTCCTGGAAGCCCTTTCCGCCCCCTGGGGAGGCAGACCCCCCCATTAGGTGCCAGGGATTTATTTTATTGCAGATGGAAGCGACCCCTTGGCCAAGGGTTGCTTCCAAGGGGCTTAAGTTTATGTATTTTCTGCCATACCATGGGGACAGATCTGTTTCATTGGCCTTTCTGCCCCTAGGCGGGAGAGGGGATGAAAACCCTACTAGGCACCTGGGATTTATTTCTTTTACAAAGGTGCACATTTCTGCCTGCTGTTTTCTGCCCCACCTGGGGACATATTGGCCTGGCAGAAAACCCCACCAGATCCCTTGGGCAACATCACTCTCCATTTTTCTCGGCCCTATTTGAAGGACCATCTGGAAGATAGACCATTTAAGAAGTGACATAGCGTATTATAATGTTAATTGTATTATTTCTTCTGAATTGCAATGTAATGTTTTATTTTTCCTTTTTATTGTAGTTCAAGGTTTTTGCTCTTAAGACTGATGTTCCAGGTTGCGATTTTGTTACTGGTGGTGCTGCAGTTTGTATAGTTGCATGTGTTTGGTAAGAGACTTTTTTGTGCTATTTACTCTAATGAGTTTAGTTTCCCTTCGTGAATGTGCTTTTTGCAAATGGTGTATTTATAGCAGTATGTTTGGCTTCTATTTTTTGAGTGTTAAAATCTTTTTGCATTGGTGCTGGATTTCTATTTTGTTGTCTTGTGAGTAATTGTTTTTTTTTTCTCTCTAGTGGGATATCGTTGGTTTTTGCTGTGTCTGCAGAGTAGGTGCTGGTGAGTGTAGCTGTCTCTTGTAAGTGAATCGTATAGTTTTTGAGTATATAGATCTTTGTGATAAAGGGACACATTTTTTTTACTTACTTATTTTGTATAGTGTTGGTTGTTGTTGACTTGTTTGTGCAGTTTCCTTTCTTAGTAAGGATAATGGCTAGCTGCAGGATTACTGCTCAGCAGATTGTTGGTATGCTTTTTGAGCCTTTCTCTGACCTTGGTTCAGAGACTGACTCTGCATCTGAGGCAAAGGAGAGAGTGGAAGATTCAGGCAGTTAGTTTTCTCTCCACATGGAATCATCGGATGATGAAGCTACTCTCAGTGTGGATGAAGCTGCCTGTTTTAGAGGAGGACATTGATGTGCCGATAGTGCAGGCAGATGCATCTGGGCTGCAGCCTGGGGCTGCAAGGCTTCACATTGGAAATGATGACCTCTGGGTTGCCCTAGGATGATGCAGCCGGCATTGCCAGACTTTAATGGTGTTCCCGAGTGTAAAGTGAATACTGAAAACTTTTTGCCGATAATTTTGCTTCAGTTGTTTATGCACAATGTATTTTTGGCAGAGATTGTTGAGCAGACTAATTTGTATGCCAAACACTTTTTGAGGGACAATAGGGCCAGCCTTAGGCCCCACTCTAGAGCTACCCAGTGGACTCCCACAAATCTGGAAGAGATGAAGAAATTATTGGGTTTAACTTTTTGATGGGCTTGCTAAGGAAGCCATCAATGTCTTCATATTGGTCTACTCGTCCCTTGATGGCAACGGCTATATTTCCAGCAGTCATGAATTTTTGATAGGTATTTGCGTCAGCTTCTGCTCTGCATGTTGTCGATAATGGTTTAGCGTTGCCACAAGATCACCCTGATTGTAACCGTCTTTTTAAGATTCAGCCTGTCATTGATCACTTTGTAGATCGATTTTCTAAGATCTATGCTCCAGGGACATAAATTGCAGTGGATGAGTCTTTGGTCTTGTTTAAGGGCCACTTGGTTTTTAGGCAATACATTCCTAGTAAGAGGTCACGCTATGGAATTAAGATGTATATGCAGTGTGATAATAAGACTGGATATGTCTCGAGTTTCACGGTGTACACTGGTAAGGAATCCAGGATTAACCCACTTGGTTGTCTGTCCACTTTTGGGGTGACTGAGAAAATTGTGTGGGAACTTGGTAGAGGACTTTTTAACAAAGGTCACCATTTATATGGAGATCATTTCTACACTGGGGTGTGGTTGTTCAGGGAATTGGCCAAAGTGGACACTGTTGCTTGTAACAGTAAAGGTTTTCCAAAAGAACTTGTTTGTCAAAAGCTTGTGCGGGGACAGTGCAGTGCTTTGCGTTGCAAGGAACTTCTGGCTGTAAAGTTTTCAGACAGGAGAGATGTCTACATGCTGACTATACTTCACCTGTGACTGTTTGGGGTCAGGTTGCTGAAGCGCGCAAACCTGTGTGCATTTTAGACTATAATAGGCACATGGGTGGTGTTGATAGAGTACATCAGAGGTTGGAACTTTACACTGCTCTTTGTAAGGCCTACGTTTGGTATAAGAAGTTGGCTATCCATCTTTTCCACTTGGCAACCTTTAATGCTTTTGTTGCATTCAAGGACTGTTGTCCTGGGTCAAAGATGACTTTTGCTAAGTTTCAGGAGTCTGTAATAGGCAGCCTTGTTGTAGTGGAACAAGCAAGTGTGGCTAGATTGAAAGATCGCCACTTTCCTGATCACATTCTTCCCACACTCTCCAAAGACCTTCCCAGTAGGAGATATAGAGTCTGTTGGCGAAGAGGTATGTGAAAGGAGCATCCTATATACTACCCCCAGTGTCCTTCTAACCCTGTGCTGTGTGTGCCTGCTTGTTTTAGAATGTACCACAGGCAAAATCATTTTTGGGAGCATCCATGAGTGGTAAAGTGAACTGCCTGGTCTCTATTGTTTTATATTTTTTGTTCACTTTCAAGGCTGGCATTTGGGCAATGTATTTAATTTCAGATTTTGTGTAAGTAGATTTGTTTCAATTTGCAATTTGTGTTTTCATTTTTGTATAAAAAATTCTTAAATGTGATGGTGGTGTGTGTAGGCTGGCGCTTGGCTGGTGGCGTGCGTGGACTGGTGCTTGGCTGGTGGTGTGCGTGAACTGGCGCTTGGCTGGCTGTGTGCATGGACTGGCGCTTGGGTCATGATGTGTGTGGACTGGCGCTTGGATGTCGGTGTGCGTGGACTGGTGCTTGGCTGGCGGTGTGCATGGGCTGGCGCTTGGCTGGCGGTGTGCATGGACTGGCATTTGGCTGGTGGTGTGTGAGTAGTGACTTGCTGCTGGTCACTACACACAATGCTAGCCAAACGCCACTCCACGCAATCCGTGAGCTGGTGTGGTTGCTGTGTCAGGAATGTGGTCGTGTGAAAGTAATAGGCCCTTGAATAGCGCTATCTGCTGTGAGTGTTGTAATGTGCTGGGCCCGCGGCTGGTGGTGTGAATGATTTTGTATGTGTCACATGTATGAAAGGTGTATGAATGGCCTGTAGAGAGTTTGGTCCCTTGACGTGGCTTTACAGCTCACAAGTTGTGAGTCAATGGTTCAGTTTCTCATCCTTTAAATTATTAACAGTTCATTTTATTTTTGTGAAATCTCTTGTTAATACCCTCATGCCATTCCTGGTTTGACCTGCCCCCTCAAGTGTTTTGTTATGGTGGAGCATTTGGTTTGGTCTTCCTCATGTGACCTCGCTGTAACTTGGTGTTTTGGGGAGTGAGCTAAGATTCTGAGACCATCTTGTGGCCCTTACTGCTCATCCCCTTTTAGTGGGTTGCAGCTGTTGTTGGTAGGCTACCCATGTATTAAGTGTGTGCTGTACATCTGCCCTACTGCGTGGTTCTTGTTTTTTACCCTCCCTGTGTTCCCCAGGCATACATATTCTCCCAGTAGCAGCCTTCTGGCATGGTATTTCTTCCAACTCCTCTGTTCTTTGTAACTGTTTGTGATCCACCCTTGCACAAATATTTTTCCTATTTATGAGCTGTCTACTTGAATACAAGCCACGTTAAAAAGACATTAACGTTTGCCTATAACTTTTGAATCCTTGGGTGGATTTGCATGAAATGTGGAACATTATTAGATCAGTCAGAGCCAGTTCAGCATGCAACTTTTTGTGTAGATCCATTCAGGAAAACTAGGTGTATTTGGGATATTAAATGTAGGAGTCTGCAAAACTTGCTGGTACATAATCATAGGAAAATTCCATTAAATTCCACAAAATTACGCATAACTATGTGAAATGCATCTCACACTCAAAAAATTACCTGAACAGACCATTCGAGTAGAAAATGTAATTTTTAGTTGATGTCCTGTCGCTCAAATTCAAAACATTGATGCTTGCATCTGGATTTATAGTTTTGCACTTAAACATTTCCCAAATGGGTCACTCTGGTAAAAAATAGACCATAAATCGTTGTTGATCCCCCATGTTAAAGGAACAGTCACTTGCATTCAAAACACTGGTGCTCGCATTAAGATTTGTAGTTTCAAGCTCAAAAACTACCCCAACAGTATGCTAAATCAAAAAATCTGCCCAAATGCCCGTCACATCTTGAAATTTAATTTTCTTTCCTTAAATGATGCAATATGGAGTAACAACATGATCTATCTCAGTAATTTTGTGTAAATTCAATTACCAAAACTAAGTCAATTATGCAGATGTAATTAACATTTCATGCAGCCATAATTACAAGAAGTATTTCTCCACCTTAGCTATCATAGAGAACGTGCTCAAAACTAAAGTCCAACTGATAACAGGTTTTACCCCAGATCTGGCATGAACATAGAACTTAACTTATGAAGTGGGTTTCCATTGGATTGGTGTAAATATGTTCAGTTGTTTTTAAAATATTAGTGTCCAAATGCATTTTTGTGTTTTATGGGGTTAACACTTTTGTACCTCACTACCCTTTGGAAAAAAAGTTAAAAAGGATGTGATTGGATTAGGGAGCCTATTCTTTGCTTGCCCATTTCAGATGTGCTCTACTAGAGTTTGCGGTACAAAAGGGGGTGGTGATGGACGGAGCACCGGAATCAATCAAACACTCACACCCAGTCAAAGGATCTGGGTTTAATCCATCACCGTTCTTTAGCCCACTCTGCCACCCCAGTTCAGACATGGATATATGCAAATCAGTCTGACCCTGTGCCTCATGGGAACAGTCCAGCCCAAACTGCCAAGCCATGTCTTCCCTGGACCGGAAACAAACTTCCGAGGACCGGTTTCTGGCATTCCAGCCGTCTTCAGCCCGGCTTGCTTGAATCCAGTGGCAAAGTGAGCAAGGGACTCACGTCTGAGCATACCCTGCCACACTTATGGCGGCCAAAAGTGGTACAAAAGGGGTGATGATGGACGGAGCATCTGAATCAATCAAACACTCACACCCAGTCAAAGGATCTGGGTTTAATCCATCACCGTTCTTTAGCCCACTCTGCCACCCCAGTTCAGACATGGCTATATGCAAATCAGTCTGACCCTGTGCCTCATGGGAACAGTCCAGCCCGAACTGCTAAGCCATGTCTTCCCTGGACTGGAAACAAGCTTCCGAGGACCGGTTTCTGGCATTCCAGCCGTCTTCAGCCCGGCTTGCTTGAATCCAGTGGCAAAGTGAGCAAGGGACTCACGTCTGAGCATACCCTGCCACACTTATGGCGGCCAAAAGTGGTACAAAAGGGGGTGGTGATGGACGGAGCATCTGAATCAATCAAACACTCACACCCAGTCAAAGGATCTGGGTTTAATCCATCACCGTTCTTTATCCCACTCTGACGCCCCAGTTCAGACATGGCTATATGCAAATCAGTCTGACCCTGTGCCTCATGGGAACAGTCCAGCCCGAACTGCCAAGCCATGTCTTCCCTGGACCGGAAACAAGCTTCCGAGGACCGGTTTCTGGCATTCCAGCCGTCTTCAGCCCGGCTTGCTTGAATCCAGTGGCAAAGTGAGCAAGGGACTCACGTCTGAGCATACCCTGCCACACTTATGGCGGCCAAAAGCGGTACAAAAGGGGGTGGTGATGGACGGAGCATCTGAGTCAATCAAACACTCACTCCCAGTCAAAGGATCTGGGTTTAATCCATCACCATTCTTTAGCCCACTCTGCCGCCCCAGTTCAGACATGGCTATGTGCAAATCAGTCTGACCCTGTGCCTCATGGGAACAGTACAGCCGGAACTGCCAAGCCATGTCTTCCCTGGACCGGAAACAAGCTTCCGAGGACCGGTTTCTGGCATTCCAGCCATCTTCAGCCCCAAATGCATTTTGGTGTTTTATGGGGTTAAAACTTTTGTACCTCAGTACCCTTTGGGAAAAAGTTAAAAAAGGTTGTGATTGGATTAGGGAGCCTATTCTTTGCTTGCCCATTTCAGATGTGCTCTACTAGAGTTTGCATCACAAATATAATAGATCTGGTTTGTTGCCACAAGAGAAAGCTTTCTCTTGTGGCAGCCATTATGAGTATCAGAGCACAATATAGGTGTCCTACATTTGCAAAACTAAATGGCCTACGAGGTGGCCTGGTAGGTACACCTTGATCTCCAGGGCACTATGTCCATTTGAAAAACATAATAGCCTATAAATCACAGCATTCAGGAGTTGGACTTTTGACTTTAGAGTCCCACACTCTAAAATGGTAGCCAGCGACCATGTACTTGTTCTAAACCCTATTTTCAATGTCTGCTCTTTGTGAGTCAGAAATACGTCTTGCGATCCCAATGCAAGCTTATAGGTTGGTCAGCGCAGCCTGTTGGGAAAAAGCAATCAAGTCCTGTACACAATTTCTGCTGTGCACAGCCAAAGGCCAAGCACAAAAATAAAAACATGAACACAAGTAGCTTAGAATAGAGTTCTGGAAATCTATTCCGAGGTATTATAATGTAACTGGGTCAAAAATCATTAGTTCTATTGGAAAACTGTTAGAATTGGGGGTCTCTGGTTGGCACAGGTAAATACTTGTGACAAGCAGGTACCCTCTCCTCTAGTCAGGACAAGAGATTACCCTCTTAAAATAACCCCTGCTCACCCTCTAGGTAGTGTGGCGCGAGCAGACAAGGCTGATCTCAGAGCGCCATAGGTTAAGCATTTGTGACTCAGTGACAACACCACAAAAGGACACCACACTAAGTTTGTATCAACAATAAGTATATTTTGTATAAAGGTTTAGCACAAGACCAATTAATGTCAAAAAGTGTACCACAATACGATTAGCAAAAGCGTTCTTGTTAAAAAGCGTAATGTAAACAGGCTCTGCGATTCGTATCGCTCAGTTCGACCCCACGGTGATGAAATGAAGCCACAGAGTCAAATGCGCGAGGCGGACGCTTCTGTCTGATGCGTTTTACACACAGAGTGTGAGTCGTACACAGTACCTTAGTTCGTCACGAACGATACATTGAAAAGCTCAAGCGTTACACACGCAATGTCCGCTTTTCGTGGTGCGAGCTAAGGGTCGTAGGGGCCCAGAGTCGCGTTACTCAAAGGGACGGTGCCTTGTGTGGTGTGGTTGCTGTTTGTTGTGCCGTACGCGCCATACCTGGAGAGCGGGCGCCTTTGTAATCCTTCGAGCTCGGTGCGAGGCGGCAGTACACTCCGGTTGAGCGAGACGTACCTGGCGGCTCTACGCGCTGCAGTCTGTCAACATCAGCCGCAGGTTGCACGTGGAGCAGGGCGGTGCGCAGGGGGACAAGTGAGGTACAAAGCGGAGTCCTTCCTTAATGTTGCGAGCTACGGCTCGTAGGGGCCAAGAAGTCGCATTGCTCGGGCCGGACAAGTCCTTCCTTTACGTTGCAAGCTTCGGCTCGTAGGGGCCAAGAAGTCGCGTTGCTCGGGCCGGACGAGTCCGTCCTTTGCGTTGTGAGCTAGGGCTCGTAGGGGCCAAGAAGTCACGTTGCTCGAGCCGGACAAGTCCGTCCTTTACGTTGCGAGCTACGGCTCGTAGGGCCACACAGTCGCGTTGTACGGGGCGGACAGCTGGACACAGGCTTCCCAGTGGATGCAGTGGTTCCTCACGAGGCGCACACGTTCCCTGCTTCAGCGCTGTGGGGAAAATGGCGTTCTCAGAAGCTCCTCTCCAGGTTGTTAAAGTCGATTGGTCCTGGGACTTTGTTCAGGGACAAGCTCACTCACAAGCACTTGGAGATCTTTTTTAAAGCACAAGTTTGAGCAAAAGTCTTTTCCAGTCTTTTTCCTCTCCTTCTATAGCAAGGCAACCACTGCAGGCCAATCCCCCAGGTGAGGGATAGTACTCCTCCTTACAGCTTTCACAGTTCCTTCTCGTCGGGCAGAGGTTCTTCTTGTTTCAGCAGGATCTGATTTCTTGAGAGCAGGGCCCCAATATTTATACCACAATTCTTTTCTTCTTTGAGGCCAGGGGGCATTTGCCTAGTTCAGTCCAGTTCTTGAGCACTTTGTTGATATGACTCTGGCTTGTCTTTTCAGTGTGCATGGCAGAGACATCAGACGCTCCACAGGAGGTGGAGCCAGCATTGTGGTGGCAGAGCACATCCCTATTCATAGTCCAGGTGCACTCCTGCCACCCATCTGGATGTAATCTTCCTATTCACTACCTGGCTGCCCCAGCCTTTCTCCTGAAATTCCCCAGCCCTGTCACTCACAGAAACCAGAAAGCAGGTACACATCATAGCAGAGGCGGGCTGAAATGGTAGGCAAGCAAATACCAACTTTCTAAAAGTGGTATTTGCAAACACAGAACATTAAAATAACCTTTACTAAAAGATGTATTTTATTATTCTGAGTTCTGGCATACTAAACTCGAATTTCTACCATGTTCCCTGAGTCTGTTAGGATCATAGAATGCAACAATTCTAACAGCCCATTCTTACCTATGAGAACAGGTAGCCTTTCAATAGTGAAAAACGAAAATGGCTGTAATTCACTATTAGGACATGCCACACACATCAGGGCTTGTCCTATCTTATACTTACAATGTACCCTTCCATTGGGCCTACCTTAGGGGTGGATAATATGAAGTTAAGGGAAGGTGTAGGGACTGGCAAGTGGGTGCACTTGCCCAGTCAGGATGACAGTATCAGACTGCAAGCAGGCTCTGCAATGGCAGGCCTTAGACACACTTTATAAGGCTGCTTCTGTGGGTGGCACAAAGAGTGCTGCAAGCCCACTAGCAGCATTTGGATTTACAAGCCCTGGGCACTCCTGGTGTACTTTACTGGGGTCTGACAGTAAACCAAATAAGCCAATCATGGAATCCAATCAAGATATACATTTTATAGCGGGAGCACTTGCACTGTGGCACTGATTGGCAGAGGCACAGTGCTCTGAGCAACTAACACCAGCAAAAACACATGAGGCAACAGCAAATAAAATGGAAGGGAGACCCACGCCAATGGTGCCAGGTCTAACAATAACTTTGATTGTTGTTCTAATACTTTACCACAACTAGTTAAACATTTGCAATATAGAAAACTAAATAAATGAAAGAAAGAACTGAATAGTACAAAAATTCCAGGATTATGTATCAATATAAGTTTTTCAATAGGATAGGTCTTACTTCTAATGCATTTTAAGTTACAGGGGAATTCCACCACCTGAATGACAAATCTGATTTTACATGTAATTCTTTTTGTTATTTTATACTTTTTATTTTGTGTCCTCATACTGCCAAAGCTCTTATTAGGATTCCTCCTATCTCTCCATGCCAATATATACCAACCCTTAGAAGAAGTAAAGAGAGAGAGGTGCTTTGCCTCAAAGATAATACTGTTTCCATTTCCAACTCCTGTTCACTTTTTAGGACCCCGGAACGTTACTGAGGAGGCTAGGACCAACAGTAAAATCGGCTTAATCATCTGACCCACTTGACTTCTCCCTCCAAGTCAACAGAGCAGTCCAGATCTTAACTTTACTTCTTTGTTGACAGGCCATGTCTGATTTACTAGTATAGATGATATTCTTTAAACATTCAACAAAAGTCGGAGGGGCTTCTGATTTCCACATGCTACAAATTTCTATCCTTGCTAAGATTACCACATAAAACATAAAATTGGATCCAGATGCATTCAAGTAATGATCATTCTGAACACCAAAGAAAATCAAGCTGGTACTTACTTCCATTGGTTTCCCCAGCACTGCATCAAAAAAATTTACATACCTCCATCCAATAAGATTTGATTCTCGAACACTCCATAAACATATGTATATCATCAGCTGCAGGATACTTGCACCTAGGAAAATTGTAGGTGTTTCCTGTCACCTTAGACAACTTTTGTGGAGACCAGTAAACTCTGTAGGCGGTGTACAAGTGGTTCCTTCTAAGCACAGCTGGCTTTACAATAGGTGTGGAGTGCAAAAAAACGATGGATTTGGGCCCAGATCTTTGGACTGGGATGAATGTGTGACATTGATCCACATTCGGTCCATCACCTGTTTTGTTTGCAATACCGCCATAAGTGCGCTGGGGATGCTCAGACGTGGGTCCCAGGCACTCCACACCACTGGAGTCAAGCTAGCCGGGCTGATGAGAGGTGTTACCTCGAAACCGGTCCGGTCCTCGGATGCTTGATTCCGTTCTTGGAAGGACATGGCTTTTGTAGTTCGGACTGGACTGTCCCATGGGGCACAGGGTCAGAGCTGATTTGCATATCGCCATTGTCTAACCCAGGGTGGTGTGGAGTGCAAAAAAACGATGGATTTGGGCCCAGATCTTTGGACTGGGATGAATGTGTGACATTGATCCACATTCGGTCCATCTCCTGTTTTGTTTTACAATAGCCTGCAACATACCAAAAAAGTCAGACCATATTTTATATATATCAGTATCATCATCTCCGTACTCTTTACCCAAAGACTTATAACTTCACTTTCCACATTATCCTCAGTGTCCAGTAAGGCCCAATACCAAAACAAAATTTCCTTTTCGCATTTGTCCGTTCTGGTGACTTGATCCAGTTTCGGGTTCTCCGCCTCTTTGTGCCAGTTTTATGTTTCCCACCAAGAGGATATCTGATAGTACTTGAACCTCGTCAATGTTCCTCTAGTTAATCTGTTGAGCGCTTCTTAGATTATTAAGTTAAATTCCTCTTGTAAATCTCCCCAGGACCTTTTACTTTCCATTTTCAAAGGCTGACTAAGTTGATCTTGTAGGTATTCAGGGGTGCCGGGGGAATCCCAAATTGGGGCCTGTGCTGCATAGTATGGAATTTTCATTCTTTTTCTAATATGCTCCCAGATCTCGAAGGCTGCTCTTAAGATTTTTAGCCTTACTTTTTTGAAAACTTCGGGTCTCCGTATTTATAAAGAAAGTGTTCCTGCCCTTGCACCACACTTTCAGCATAGCCGCAAACAATAACCCTAATGATGAAGTATCCATCTTATATGCCAGCATTTGCACATTTTTAAAATGAAAGGCATAGCATTCTGTGAGTAGGTCCGGTAGTGCTAACCCACTCACAGTAAGACCTCTTCTAAGCTTTTTCCAGGCTATTCTCTGGCCTTTTGTTGCCCAGATGAAATTGTCTATTTTGCCTTGTAGCTTAGCTAGATCCTGTTTCCTGAAGAGCAGTGGGATAGAATTATATAGGAAGGTGATTTTAGGTAAAATTGTAACCCTCCCATAGATGTTCAGAGGGAGGTTAGCCCATCGTGTAAGTAATTTAACAACCTCTTTACTAACTCGCTTCCAATTAACTGTAGGGATATCCGCTAATTTCTAGATTAACAGTACCCCTAAAGATCTCATTTGGTTCTTGGTCCCCTTACTTCCCATTACTTGGTTCCATCCCATTATTTCATTTTTTTCTCCATTAATTTTATACCCCAAGACTTTACCAAGCCTCTCTGCCTTCTCAATTAACCTAGGGATTGCCTCTAAGGGATTTGTTGTGTATAAAAGCAGATCATCAACATATAAATCAAGTTTAAGTTCTAACTCCCCCAATTTAAAGGGGTGAATTTGGGGTCTGCTCTGAGCCAGCTGGCAAATGGCTCAATGTACAAAATAAATAAGAGCGGCGACAGGGGACAACCCTGCCTAGTGCCTCTTGTGATGTTAAACCAATCTGTCAGGCCCCCCTTTACCAGCACCTTTGCTCTAGGGCTGAGATATAAACTTTTCAGTGCCTCAACAAGGTTATTCAGAAAACTAAAACTTTATAGAGTCACCCACAGATATATCCAATGAACCTGGTCGAAGGCTTTAGCAGCATCTATTGCTACTTCTGTTAATGGAGCCTTCCTTGCTTCTGACATATATATGGCTCCCATTACCTGAAATGTAAGTTCATTCAGCTGCCTCCCTGGTATAAAGCCTCTTGGATCTGAATGGACCACCGCCTTTATAACCTTTTCCACCCTTGCTGCCACCATACCTGTGAATACCTTCTAATCTGAATTGAATAAAGACATTGGTCTGTAAGAGTCTATCTTCTGGGGGTTTTTATTTGGTTTTGATATCAGGGTCACTGTGGCTTCCGCCCTTGAACAACGTGGATTTCACCTTCAATGTAAATTGTATTAAACAGACTTTTTAAAATTGGCACAACGTGTCCAAAATACCTAAATACAACTCTATTGGGAGCCCATACGTGCCTGCAGTTTTTCCACTTGCCATATTTTTACATTGTGCTCTTACCTTTTACTCAGTAATACCTGCTCGCAAGAATACCTTATATTCCTCAGTCAACTGAGGGAGTGTTATTGATTTTAACCCCTCCTGAATGATCTCTTGTCCTGGTGTGATATCTTCCTTATGCAGTTCACTCATGAAGTTTCAGGCTTGTTCACAAATGTCATCATCCGCATAGATAGTTCCTCCCAACCCTCTCGCGATTAAGTTCTTTATCATATTCCTTGCCGTATCTGTTTTGCCTTTCCACCCTAATAAGGAGTTGCATTTCTCCCCATATGCAAAATGCTGAAGCTTGCTAACTTTCCACCTATCAAGAAGCTTCTTGTCTAAGTTAGCCTGAAATCCAGCCTGTAAGATCTCCAACTCTTTCTCTAAGTGTGGCACTGTACTTAAACTTTCCATTGATGCTTTCTGTAATTCTTCTTCTTTTCCCTTAATCTTACTTATTTTATTTGCTTCATCTTTTTTCAAGGCTTTCCTCCTTCCCACCATTATTGAGCTAAATATCCCTCTTATATAGGCTTTGAAAGCTTCCCATACTATCTGGTCCTTATCTGTACCAATAATAAACTTGAAATACTCATTCGTCTTATCCCCTAGTTCAGTAATCACTTCTTCATTCAATAATATGGTCCTATCAGCTGTCCATCTTTTTTGTGCCTCTTTATGCCTGAGCCCCAAAGTCATAACCACTGCTGAGTGGTCTGATAATATAGCCGGGATATGGTTTATTGTCTCTACCTCTGTAAGCAACCCCTGATCAATAAGGAAATAATCAATTCGAGAATGGTGCTTATATTTTTTTACTGTAGAACGTGAAATCTCTGGTTTCCCCTTTCTGTCTTCTCCAAATATCAAGCAAGTTAAACTCTTTGATTATATCTTTTACTTAGCAAACATTTTTGAGGGGCTATTAAGTTTTGCTTTTGAAGTACGATCTATTTCTTTATTTAGAACCAAATTAAAATCTTCCCCCATTATAATCGGCGCAGTTATGTTTAGCAAACAAACTTTGAGTTTTCGAAGTGCCCCTGGATTATCTTTTTTGGGCCCATAATATGCTCAACCACCAAGGGTATACCTTGAATTGTTATAATAACCACCAACTATCTCCCTGACTGATCTGTTTCCTGTCCTACCACATTTGTTCCTGCGTTGCTTCTTTTGATCAATGCTACTCCCCTGGTGTTTCCTCTTTGTTCCGTACACAGCATCTCCTGAATCCATCTAACTTTACTAAAACCCTGATTGCACTCTTGGGCCTCCAAATGAGTTTCTTGTAAGAGACAAATGTGTGCCTCACTATTTTGCAAAAATTCTATATCTCGAGACATCTTTCTCCTGCTCCTCAATCTATTCCCATTCCATGTTATTATTTTGACTTTATTAGGCCTATCCATCCCTGCAACTCCCTAAACTCTTCCATTGTAAACCTGAAGCATGTATGAGGACTACATTTTTTATTATTTCCCCCTTGCCCAAATGTTAATGTATTGCAACTACTTGCTATACTTTTTTAAATCCTCCCTTAAGGGTGTTTATCCAGTTGATTTTCTCCCTTCAAAAGTAATGCATCATGCTAATGTATGCAATTGATAGAGCTTGTCAGAATGTTATTTGGTTGTTATGTTAGTTGGTTGTTACCCAAGCAAACTTCCTACTTCTGAATTGTCTTGTGTAATGTGTCAACTCCTTTGTAATGATTATTTTTATCATTACGGCTTCCTTAATGTATGGTGTTAAAGACAGAGCGAGGTTTTCTATATTTTGCAAGCAGTATCACAGATATAAGAACATTACAATTGCGGACTTATGACCTTCACTCATTTGGTTATATTACTAATTACTATGTACATACTGTCTTCGCTTCTAAAAGGCTTTGACATTTTTCGAGATAGTTGGACTGCCATTCAAAGACGTATATATTCCCCATGGGCAGTGGTCCCATTATGTTAGTTTCTCTATTCAGACCAATAAAGTAAAAGTAAAACCGCGGTACACAATAACATGAAACAAGAAAAAATAAAACTTATGCAGAAGAGGGGTGCAAATGATAAATTTCTGTGTAATATTAAGCAAGCTTCAACCCTGTTGGTATACCATTGTGGTGTTTAGGGCAGGGCCCCTTCTACCCAGTGCATTCCCTTAATCCCACCACCACCGAGTTCTTATCCTGATCCACTCTCTTCAAGGTTCGCATCCCCGCGCTTTTCCCATGCCATCAGTACCTTCCTCCATTGCCCAACTATTGAATGCTTCCTCCATTCCCTGTCTTCCCCCCGTTGTAACACTCTCTCTTCTGCCCCAGCCCACATACTGACATCTTTATTCCAGGTTTCTGGTTGAGGCCCCCTCGCTGACTTCCATTCCATCGCTATTCGATGCTTAGCAAGGTTCAGAGCAAGGTTTATCAGTCTGTTCCCCACCTTCGGCTTCAGCTGCCTCGGGAAAAGGCCCAACACACACTTGAACCGTGAGCAGCAGTACCCTACCCATTACTCTTCTGATCTCGTCTAAAATAGCTTCCCAGAATAGCTGTATGTATTGGCAGCTCCAGACCATATGTCCAAAGTCCGCGTCAGGGTGATTACATCTGGGGCAGTGCTGTATCTCCCCCCCAGATGTCACATTGTGAGGGTGAGGTGTTAAGTAAGACATGTGTATGGAATTAAACTGCATATATTTTAAGTGTGTGTTCCTGGAAATCTTTTTGGGGGACAGCAAGGTCTTACACCACTCTGTGTCCATTAGCTCCCGTCCCACAAGTCTTTTCCAATTCTCTTGAAGCCTACTTAAGGGCAGAGGGATGCTGCAATTAGTGCAGCATAGAACCACTTTACAAGATGAATTGCTGTGCCTACGGTAAATAAGGCATGCCACACCGGGTGTGTCTCTGGTTCCTTCGTCCCATTATCCCAGAGCTGCCCAAAAGTACAGGTCTCATATTTCAAAAATGTAAATGGGGTAGCCTGCTGTCTTCCATCAAATCCTCAAACGGAGTCAGTGCCTTATCTGAGCAACCGTCCCCTACGTTATCCATCCCTGCTTCTGCCCAGGGTACCAATTGTTTGGTTGTGAGTACAGATTGGGGATCACCATGTGGCAGCCCCACCAGTGGCAACACCAGCGTATATTTAGCAGTGAGCAGTATGGTGTGTTTGTTGTCAGAATGAGCAGTTTAGCAGTCAGGAAATTGGGGCGGGATTCCGGGTTGCACAACTATGTACCTTCCTCACTCACCCCCTCCACCCATTGTGACAACCACTGCAGTTGGGCCGCCAGCATATAGTATTCAAAATTCGGGACTCCCAGTCCCCCTTCTGGCATCGGACGCTGCAGTGTCTTCAGGGACACCCGTAGACACCCGTCACCCCACACCAATCCCCACAAGAGGGCGTTCAGGGGCCGTACCAGCTCCTTGGCATCAGGACCAGTAGGTTAACAAAGAAATACAACAGGCGGGGCAACATGACCATCTTGGACAAGGAAATCCTGGCCATTATGGGTAATTGAAGGGAACGCTAAAAATGTTCATATGAGGCGGAGGGAGCACAGTGCTCTCTTCAAATTTCCAATCTTCAAGTCCCCCAGTGAATAAATAATGTGTATGCTCTAGGTATTTAAACGTATGTTGGGCCCAATGTATATTCACAGTCAAGGTCTCAGGCCTACATAGTGGGACCGCCACAGCGAAAAGTTATCTTTTGGCTGTATTGACCCGAAGAGCAGAGTGCAGCGCAAATCTATCGGGGTGCCTGTATTAGCCTCCTCCAGATAAATTACAAATCATCAGCATATAAAGATATGTTATGTTAAAGTCCTCCTATCTTTAGTCCTATCACTACCCGCCCTGTCAGACCCTCCCCGCTAGGGGTTCTATAGCCAGGGCAAACAATAGAATAGAATGAGAACACCCCTTGTTCTTCCCCTTGAGATCCGATATTGCCTTGAGACTGTCCTACTTGTTTTTAACAGGGCTGTGGGCAAGGCATATAAGAGCTGCACCCAAAGCACCGATTCCTCACCCAGTCCCAAATGGGGGATCACCTCGAACAGGTAATCCCAGCTACCTGTGTCGAAAGCCTTTTCTAGGTCGACTGATAAAACTGCAGCCTGTTGTATGGCAGAAGCTTCCTAATGATAGAGAATAGAGTAAAGTCTGCGGAGATTGTACTGCATGACGGGATGAAGCCATGTTGGTCAGGATGAACTAGGGATCGCATATGTGGCAGAAGCCTGCCGCCAGTACCTTACTCAATATTTTAAAGTCCAAATTAAGCACGGCAAGAGCTCTGTAATCCGTTACTGAGGCCAAAGGCAACTTGGTCTTGGGGAGTGGAATCACTAACGCAGTCCGGGTAGAACCTGGCAACTCCCCACATTCATATGCCTCTGTATACAGCTTAAGGAGGTGTGGCACTAATGTATCAGCATATCTTTGGTAGAATTTTGCCAGTAGGCAGTCAGACCCCAGCATTTTACCGGTCACCAGCGCCATTATAGTGGCTCTGATTTCTTTCGGGTTTATAGGGTCCCCCAGCTCCTCCCATGCCGAATCGTCCACAGTACAGAGCGGCAGCGGGCCTAAAAAGCCTCTGATGTTGGGCAGGTGTTCCCCTGCTGGAACAGCATATAGGAGTTTGTAAAAGGAGCAGAAAGAATCATTATTTATGACCGGATCATGTATAACATCCCCTGTATCCACCTTCAACAGCATAATTGGCGCCCCTCCCAGTTCTGGTTTAATTAGTCTTGGTTCAAAAGAAAAGGGTATGCAGTTCCTGTTGTGGGAAGGATGAGGAGGCAAGACAAGGGACTGGAGAGATCCCTGACTGCACACTGGTACTATTAATGGGAAAGGGGCCCTCACACACACAGCCTGCTCGGTGTCATTCTTCATCATCGGGCATGCTCCTCATCGGGTCGGCACAGCAACTCGACGGGCACCTATGCAGGGGCTCTTTGGCCGAGAACTTTAATTCCTTGCTGTATGGTGCAGTGGGTGGAAGGGGCCTTGAAAGTGTAGGAGTGCAAGTGTATAAATGAAAACTGGGAAATGGAAGAGTCAGGTAAATTAGACTTTAATGACCCTGCCGTCCCCCTGATTAAAAATGGAGTTGGCGACTCACTGCAATAATTCTGCAGAGTGTTGCGCTCAATCTCGTGTATTCGACATGTTTCTTGCCAGTTTAGTCAGGATGATGTAGCGGCAATTCCTCAGGACCTAAAACACTAGTAACTCTACACTCAAAATGTGATGGCACAGTGGTGTTCTAGCCTATTGATAACAGCAAGTGCCACCAAGAGGTAAAATACCTGTTGATGCAGCAGCCAATCTGAAATAAAAAACAAAGAAATTAAAACAATTCAATGTCAGTGAACAACAATAATGTTGGAATCCTGCCCTCCTATCCCTCAAGAGTGACACCAGATCTGTTAAAAATTGTTAACAATGGTCACATTTGTCAACCAAATTACCCCTGTAAAGGTCGATACAAATGTATGTAAAATATGTGAGGCCAAGCGGGTTCGAATCATGCAGTGATTGATTAAAAGAAGTGGCAACCTGGTGGGGTAGAAGCAACTCACCTAAAACTATATTTCGATTGGCCCCTTCAAATCACGGCAAGTAGTGAATTCAATAAGGTATTAGTGTCCTGGGGAAGTGGACCAAAAGAAGTATAGTGTAAAGAGGTTTTGAGCGTGAAGCGTGGGCGAGCTGCTGCTGGTAGACCGAGGTTGGTAGCCTCTGATGAAGCGAGAGGCAGAAGTGATGTGGCTACAAGTCAGGGCCCCACGTCAAGGATCGTTACTCATGGTCAAGTTAGGCGAGGCACCCAGCCCCTGCCTGCCGACGTGACGGGCAGTAGCCCCTCGTGAGGGGGGCACCCACTCCGCATGCCGAACATGCAGTGCGCTGGAGACCATCAATTAGGATGTAGACTCATAGAGTACACCACCATGATCGCGGGTGTGCTGTTGACACCGACATTCGGCGTCCAAGCCTGCACCTTAAAAATGTCCTCGTACAGGCAGAAAGTCTAACGTGGTTCCTCCAGTCCTCAGGAGAGAAAATTTACTCACCTATTTACTGCGCCCAGGTGATGAGTGACCTACCCTGCACTGCCCGATCAGGGAGGTGATGATCCCATCCAGGCTGGGGTTTAAATGGTGGCAGAAATCTGGTACCAGGGCGTGTAGTGTCGTGTCATGGGAGCCAAAGACTAGTGTGTACTTAGCCCCCGGTGAAGAGGGGTGGAAAAGTGTGGTGGGCATATTAGCAGAATGCCCAGAGTCACTGCGGGCACCATCTTGGAAAGTGCAAATTAGCACGTGACTGAGATGATAGACAAACTTGGGATGCCATCATGGAGTGGGCACCATAATGCGTGAGTTAAGGCAAAAAACAACTAGCAATGTGTCAGGTTTAACACAGGGGTGTCCTGTTAAGGCTACTCCAGGGGATACCTACTCCGAGGAGCCACCTGACCTGTTTCTGGCTGCCCCCTGGTACCGACTGCCAACAATTCACGGCGATAACAAGCGGGCTGGCGCGGAGCTCCAGGCTCACACGTCGGCCAACTGCATTTCCTTGGCCATGCCTCTGAGGTTTTCTATGTCTTAATCTTGATGTGTAATAATTTAAAAACCCCCAGCCATTGGTCATATTGACCTTTGCTCATCAACAAAAAGAAGGTAAAAGGAGCAATCATCTATATCAAATCAATTAAATGGTAAAATCATTCAAGGGTTTACCACAGTCAATAAGGACCATTTGTGTGAGTTAAAGGGTTTTATTAATCAGGGGCCAGATGTAAGTTGCCAATTATATAATAACGATTTCGGCCGTTACCGACCGGTATTTGGGATTTGGCATGTAGGGGGCATTTTATTTACAGAATCGGTACATTTACCGATTCGGTAAATTTACAGTATCGGGAAAATACCGAATCCGTAAATTTACCGATTCTGTAAATCAAGATGTAGGTGGCACTGTAATCAGTGCCACAGGCCCTTACCGAATCGTTATTTACCATGGAATACTATTCCATGGTAAATAACGAATTCCAGTGTACACCTGTGCCATGTGACACACAGACATGCCCTCAGGGCATGTCTGTGTGCCACATGGCACACAAGCCAGAAACAGGGGTGCAACAGGGTGTCAAAGTGACACCTTGTCACCCTTGCAAATTCGGTAATTTTACAGATTCTGTAATTACAGAGTCAGTATTTGCCATTGATTCCTATGGGCTTCAAGGCCCATAGGAATCAATGGCAAATACCGATTCTGTAATTTCAGAATCGGTAATTACCGAATCTTACAGATTCGGTATTTTTACCAAATATTTTACTTACATAGCAATTACCGAATAGTAAATACCAAATCGGTAAAATTCGGTATTTACCATTCGGTAATTTGCTATTACCTACATCTAGGCCCAGATCTTTTAGTTTAGGATTTATTCAATAAGCATTAGTCTTTTAAACATCATCATTAGAAATTAATATAATGCAATGTCAATATTTCAATATAAGGAAAAATACACTATTTCCCTAATCTAAATTAAATTGGTTTGGAATAGAATTACGGTGTCAGTTCAGAAAACTAATAAATAGTTCTGATGAGAGAATGAATGCATAAGCATGACATTTTTGCACATAAAACAAAGAAAATGTTCAGCTGCCATAAATCAGCCGACATCTAATAAAACAGAGAATAGGCTCAATAGCGCTCTCCCATGAAGAGAGGTGTGGTCTCAAGAATTCCAGAGATAAATCTCCAGAAATACGAGTGGGCAGAAGCCTCTATGCTTTAGGAACACGCACTAATATAAACATGTAATATTGCAGATGGAAACAAGTATTATTTTCTTCGTTCACATCATGCAATATGATTTCAGTAAACTCTTGCAAATGGGTAAACTCCCTAGTTTGTCACGTTTTCACAATGTGCCACATACACAAGTCCTTGAAAAGATATTTTGTGTAGATTTTGTGGTTCAGACAAATCTTCCCATGAATCATTCCTTGCTGTTGCCTCCTCTCCTCCCTGTGAGAACCTCACTTTCAGTTGTCTAATACAGAAGAAATGCCTATCCACAAACAATTACATGGCTTCCGGAAAGTTACAGTATCTGCAATGAAGAGAAAAATATTTAGTGCAAAATAACAGCTCAACATGAAAAACAGGACTTTCGATGCTTATGTGAAATTTCTTTTAATTTGGCATCAGTGTTTAACCTAACTTAAGTCAGTACATTATTATTATGTTGTATACTTATAACACTTAAGTACGATTGCTTACTGCAAAATTTATAAAACACAATGCGTGTACTATTTAGCATAGACTGTTGCACTTTTCAGTTAAATGAGTTTTCATTTGTAATGTGAAGGAACTCTTTGCATAATTACTAATATGATTTTGCTTTGATAATTATTATCTGAAAAAGATGATTTTTGTAAACAGCAAGGCCTCTCTTTTCTACATCTTGTCTCTCTCAAATGTGTTATCACATACAATGGGCATCCCCTGATATTGATGCAAAGTTTGACTGCAGTCAATCGAAGAGTGAGGATGTTCTTTGTGCTGTAGCCTTTCTGAAGATAGTGGTTTATATCTCTTAATAGCTCACCTATATTTCAGTATCCAGAAAAATGTGTTTTATTGATAAAATATGTCCATCAAATATTCTAATCATTTCTGTTGAGGCTGTCAAAATATTGCCTGAATTATGTTTCAACACTAACCCTTAATATTAGCAAGTCATCAATAAGGCCAGGAGACAACCGTTCTCAAACATTCCACTTGACTTCCAGCCCAAACATACTTATTTTCTATCATCAATACATGCTTAGATTTGCACAGCTGATGCTAAGGAGTTGCTATAGTGGTACCACACATTTGTTAATCTCTGTTCATACCAAAAAGACAGGTGTATATAGTTAAGCATATTTCAATCATTTTTGTCAACATCTTGGTTTGTTTCACATATGCAAGAAATGTCTACAGCCATTCACTCAAAATGGGTGCTACTACATTGGTAATCACTAGATACATATTATGATCTCAAGGAATACTATGAAGTTGGAATAGTAGGTCTGCTGGATCACTTAAATAAGAGTTCACATTGCTTAAAATAGTAGACAGTCTATCAACAAAGTAGACAGAAATCACTCCCCAAATATTAACGTTTTTTGTCAATGAGAGCACCTACTAATGCTACAATGGATCTCATGGGGTGAGGGGCCATTTTGTCTTTGTGAACTTTATTAACTTGGATCACATAATAAATGAACAGCATTACAGCATTAAACACAACCACCTAGCTAAATCCTTCTCATCCAGCAGACAACATTTTCTGCAGTTTTCATTAACATATCAACGAAATGTGGTGCTTCTGTGGCCTTGGTGTTGTTTCATTTTTTTTCCTCATAAGTTGGCATAGTGGCACTACACGGAATTCCACTGAGTTGTCGAAAACTCATTCTAGGCAGACACCTTACCTCTGTGTTGACGGCGTTCCCTTGACTCTGAGAGTTCTTCCTGACTCCAGTGCAGGATTTTTCTTCCAGTCCTCCTGGCGAGCTGTAAAATGGGAACCCCTCCCTGCAGGACTCACGGGGACTGTGCATGCGCATGCATGGAGAGTGGAGATGCATGCAGTCCTTTCGAGTCCTGCAGGAAGGGGTTTAATTTTCAAAGATCACTGAAGGACAAGAAGAATCCTCCCTCGCCAGGAGGCAGCCACAATGCCTCGCCAAAATCCAGGTAGGAGGATTTGGGAAGGGGTAGGGGGCACATGCTGAATTTAGGGGTGAGTGAGGGAAACTCCGCTACGTGGCGGAGTCAGAGTTTTTTGCCAACTTTGCACTCCCAGCGTAGTGCAAAGTTGGCAAAACTCTCTAAACTCTGCAGTCAGAGCAGAGTTCCCCACCCACCCATAATAAAGGTCTAATAAAAAATGCAAAGTTGACCTGCAATAAAACGCAAATCCCAGAATATCTATCAGCCCTATATCTTTGAGGCAGCCACAACGCCTCACCAAGATCCAGGTAGGAGGACTTGGGCAGGGGGCACATGCTGAAGTTAGGGGTGGGTGGGGGGAAACTCCGCTACGTGGCGGAGACAGAGTTTTTTTGCCAACTTTGCACTCCCACCGTAGTGCAGAGATGGCAAAACTCTGCAAACTTCGCAGTCGGATGCGTAATAAAAAATGCAAAGTTAACCTGCAATAAAACCAACTCCAGAATATATATCAGCTCTATATGCTTAAGGTATGTATATATAAGTAACTATACCTTCACTATTCGTAACTATACATTTACTTGCCTTGACAATATAATGAAAGTCAATAGTGAGGATTTGATATTTTTGCAAAGCCGACTTTTCGATCACAATATTATGACTTCCCACCTCTGTGCCTTGTGACAATTAACCAGGAGCAGCAGCTGGTACTGTGAAGTGGTAGAGAGGTGGAGGAGGTAACACAAAAAAAAGACACATTTAAAAAACTGCACTTACTTGCTCCGACAGCTGCCGCTTCCTCCCGATCCTCCTATTCATGTCAGGTAACTGGTGCTCCTGGCCCCTATTCCCAGAGCTGCTCACATGATGGGAATAATATTATGTGAGCAGGGATTGGCTGAGCACCTTGGGTTGCGAATTTTGCGAATCTGGCGTTCGTGAATTTTGCGAATTTGCGAACTCGCAATCCGCAAAATCCACGGATTGCCGCGGATTTTTTTTTTAGAACCTGTTCACACCAGTTCGCGAGGATTTTTGTGCAATTTTGCAAACGCGAACTTACTTATCGGGTTGCACGTTTCGTGAACTTGTTGTTTGTACATGTCCAGCCTGTTTCTTCATCACTGCCACCCTCTGTCACCACTGCCACTCTCTGGTTCACCCATGCTACCCTCTGGCTCACCCATGGCACCCTTTGTTTCATCACAGCACCCTCTGGTTGACCAGTGTACATTATTGTGGCAAACCATAGCACACCTTCCCTGCCTCAAGTGACCTGAATGAATTTGGGGCTGATTAATGTGTCACATAATTTTAGCTGGCACCTGCTTCCTTAGTGCTTCCTGATTAATGATGTGCTTGAACTTTTGCACCTGCTAAGTGCTTTAAGCTTTGCAAAATTAGTAAACAACACCTGCCCTGCCCCAACTGACAATAATGAATTAGGGGCTAATTAATGTGTCACTGAATTTGAAGTTCCAGCCTGGCACCTGCTTGTCTGCTCCCTTAGCTGTAAATCAGGACCTTTGTGGCATACAGTAAGGGTCAGAGCAGGGTCACACAATAGTTGCAAGTAGGCAACCAAATTCTGGAGGGCCCTCTCAGGAAGCACTACAGGGAATTGTTACAAATCATGAGATTGACCTTTTGCACCTGCTCATTGGTTTTGCTTTTGCAAAAATCGTTTTTCGGTAATTTTGCGCTATTCGCGAGGCTCGGCGTCGTGCGAAACCGACCGCAGAAGCCGCCAATTCGTGCGAATGAGCTTTATATTTTTTTGCGGCGTGTTATTTTGCGATGTTTTTTGCAGTATTCGCGAGCCGCTTGCAGCGCAGCACGCGAATTTACCCCAAGGTTGAGTACGGGCGCGGCCATTTTGTTTGCGTGACGTATTTCTGTTTCCGCCCGCTATGTATAATCTCGCGAAGTAAGCGCATTGCGAGTACAAGTTCGCGCAAGATCGCGAGGAAAATCGCGTGCGAACTTACTTTCGCGCTCATGAACGGGCGGCCATCTTGTTTTTCATTCATTTCCTGTGTCTCGGCATGGTGTTTATCCTCTTGCTATCTTTGCCATCCTTTGCTTGTTTTCAGTTTTTTTCGAACGATTTTGCTTCTTATCTCTCCCTCTCTTTTCCTAGCTGCATATTTTTGTCTTTTCTGCTATTTTTGTTTACTTTTAAACTACTTTTTTTAACTCTTTTCTTTTCTTCTTCCCTATCCTATTCCTTCTTAAATTTCTACTTCATACCTTACCTGCCCAGACCATGGTGAAGCCAGGCGCCGTGAAGCTGCCCAGGCACTTGAGGGCCGCAGCGGCGGCGGGGAGGAGGAGTCCTGGACCCCGTGCCAGGACAGCATGCGGGCGATTGAGGGGGGAGCAGGTGACGCGACAGGAGATCTTCAGCCCGGAGGAAGTGGGCGCGCTGGTCTTCTTCGTCCAGCGCCGCCTGCCCAGGACCATCGCGGGAGGCGGCAGGATCGCGGCCGGCTACAACATCCGGGAGCGCCGGAAGCGGTGGCAGAAGGTGTGCTGGGCCATGTCCCAACTCTCCGGGGTCCAGCGCACCTACAGCCAGGCCACCCACCGCTGGACGGACCTCCTGGACCGGGAGCGCGACCTGCTGGACCAGCTCGGCTTGGAGATTCCCGGGCTTGGTGAGTAGTAGTAGCTATTTCATCACTCACTACTATGTTTTCTCCTGCTCTGTGTTGTTGTATTGCAAATATTTGTTTTTTACATGGAGCAAGCCAATAATGCTGCTGACGATTACATTGTAGTTAAATTATATTTCAAAATCTTCTGTGCATTTCAGGGCACTGCTCTCCTTCTCAGTGGCGTTGCTACTATGCCTATTTGTTTTCTATTTTGTGGTCTCATTGGCCTGAGTAACTATTATGTATGAGTGTACTTTACAGAACTGCGAAATGCTAGACACTAGGGGGCAGATTACATTTACAAGCCCCTTGCGCCACGTTTACGTTGCCTTGCATGACGCAACAGCGGCGTAAACGTGGCGCATCCCTGCGAGTCATTTACAGCGTGACGCATCTAGGGAGATGCCTCACGTTATAAAGCCATGGGCCTGCGCCACAATGGGTGCTTTCCTAGTACGCAGGGTGGGCGGTCCGGCGGCTGTGCGCCTCGCAAAAGTGGCTGCGTGAAATCTACAAGATTTAACGCAGGCACTTCTGCGACGCTGCTACATCAATTCAATTCCTTATGCCTGCTTGAAGCAGGCGTAAGGACTGACACAGCATGTTAAGTGTTGGGTGGCCCTGAGCATTACTGGAGTTGCATTGCGTTGGCGACGTGACTCCAGCGATGCGCCGCTCTTACGTGACGAGATGCGTCACGCAAGTGCCTACCCTTGTGCCAGGGCGTGCCGCATTGTAAATGAGGCGCATCTGCCGTGTCGCAAGGGTAGTTTTGCGTGACGCATTTGATCTGGCGCATCTCTGGAGATGCGCCAGATCGAGTAAGTAAGTATGACCCTAAGGGGCAGAATTGCAATTACCGTCGCATCCCTGCAAAGTAGCAGGGATGCGCCAGTAATTTTGCGGCCCGCTACCACCACCAAACATGGTGCGCCGTATTTGCAATGCGGCGCACCATGGGCCCAAAACGTCACCGAAGCTTTACTGCTGGAATTGCGCCGCAACGATGGCGCAGCTCCAGCAATGCTCTGGGGTACCCTATCTCCCCAATGCTGGGTCAAGCCATACGTCTGCTTCAAGCAGGTGCAGGGTTTGTGTGACGCATCATTGTCCTAAAGGTGACTGATTGAAATTTTGTAGATTTCCCTCAGCCACTTTTAGGATGTGTTCCAGCGCAGGAATGCCCTCCCTTGCGCCGGAGCGCCCCCTGATGGCGCAGGGCTTTATAACGGGATGCATCTCCCAAATGCGTCACGTTGTTATAATATTATACGCCGCGCCATGGCGCCTCTTTTGTTCAGCTGCTGCGTCACAAAAGTCACGCAAGAACGGAGCAAAAGAGCCGCAAGGGGCTTAAATCTGCCCCTTCCTTTGTACCCCTGACAATAAGAAAAATAGTGGCTGTGGATTGATAGTTTGACTATTTAAATGACTGGTTATGTAGCAGGCAACTGTTAGTGTTGTCACTGATCTGACTGAAATCACAATGGAGTTTGTCTGTCACTTTGCGTCTTGCCTGCGGACTGCTGCCTGCCAGTCCCAGGTGAACCTTTCAGTACTTTGTTTAGTGAGTTACGTGACTTTCGAAGTCGCAGGTCTGCAAATCAATAAAAACTAACCATATTCAATATAATTTCACGGAAATATTTTGTTATTGTTGTTTTGAAATGTTTGATTTGGTTGACATTGACAAGCAACAATCATCCATGTTTTCTGTTGTACGTCAGCTCCCCCCAGGGGCGAGGGGACACAGGAGCAGCAGGCGGCGGCGGATGCTGTTGAACAGGGCCAGGATCGGGCAGGCGAGGGCTCCTTTGCTGGCCCCAGTAAGTTTTCATTTTAGACTAGTACCTATTTTTCCTAGCGTTCCTCATTTGTTTTTTTCAAAATTGTCTTTGATCTTCTTGTAGACTGTATCTAAATTCTTATCCTGCCTCTACTATGACTCCCTGTGGTATTACTAGATTATTCTTATTAGTCTGTCTGTGTAGCTAACTAAGATTGCACGGTTGGCGAAAATCCCATTCTAGTCAGCAATAGCTCTATCAACTTAGTGCAGTCCTCTGGGATTGTCCATAATGTCTTTTGAAGTGTTCTATCTGCTTTGAAAATTCCCAACTATAAAATATGAATGACCACCAAGAAAGAATAAGATACTACCTTTTGGTTTGGATAGGAGGACAATCCATACCACTACTGTTGCGGGGACAATTCTTCTGCAGAAACAGAACTATGGACAATAAATAGTGCATTGCTTATCAATTATAATAAGCGCTGTTAGAGTTTCCACATACCTCTGTGATAACAGACTTTGAACCCCCAATGTCCTTACTGACTGACTACATAGTGTGGCACAGTCATTTACCTCCTGAATTCATCGATGATTGATCCCCAATGATGATTATCCAACTTAGCTCAAGAGTACGGAGTCAGAGTCAAGAAGTGTCAGAGGCACGGACTCATGCTTGCAAAAATTGCAAAACCTTTCGCTCAGTCACTCTCGTCTGGACCAAAAAACACAGAGTCTATTTAAGTTTAAAAGCTTTATTAAAAGTAAACACTTTTATTAAAATGAAGTCATAATGAAACTAAACGTTTAACTGATAATGGAAAAGTGGTTAGTGCTGATGATTAATTGAAGAAATTTCTTGTGGTCGAGCCGAGCTCTCACCTGGTTTCAACTTGATCTTGTTGTTAGAAGTCCATCTTCTGTCTGTGTGGAGAAAAATGGTGCATGTTAAAAAGCCAGCCTTCATCAGTTGTGCCAAAAAGTGCAGCAAGACAACACCCTTCCCTGGAAAAAGGGACATTTTTTTAACTTTAGAGTAGACAGTCACAAATTACATTGTTTTCACATGTCTTCATTCCTAGACCAAATACTAGTGAGTGGTTTATTCTAACATTCTTAAATGTACTTTGTAGGTGGAACATCAGGTGGCGGGGCCAGCGTGGAGGTGGTGGTGCTCGACACGGAGGCGGAGGGCACTTCTTCAGGGGAGGAGGCGGCGGCTGTAGTGCCGGCTGTGAGAGTTGAGACGGTGGTGGTGGCGGGCAGAGGTAAGCTCTTATATATTCCTTACTTATTGAGATTGAAGACGTGGCTGGGAAGGAAAGAATATGAGATGCATGGCTGGGTGAATGATGAAGCAATGATGGGTGGAAGGACAACAGCCTGGGTGGGTGATACAGAAACTGTATGTGTCCATATACTTTGAATAGATGGATGCCTCTATCATGCTACTATCTGACTCTTAGATAGCATATGTGTATCTAGAGCAGGGGTACTCATAGTACGGGCCGCGGGCCGGTGGCGGCCCGGCAAGCCTTCCTTGGCGGTGCGCAGACCTTGCAGACAATCACTGCTCCCCCGGCCCCCACAGAGCAGAGGCTTTGTTGTATTTCACCTGTTAGCGCCCCTGCATCTCCACTCTGACAATCACTGCTCCCCCGGCCCCCACAGAGCAGAGTGGAGATGCAGGGCCACAAAGAGGTGAAATAGAACAAAGCCTCTGCTCTGTGGGGCCGGGCGAGCAGTGATTGTCAGGGTGGAGATGCAGGGGCGTTACAACAAACAAAGCCTCAATAATATGTTAATGGTCTTCTAAAGACCTGTTAAGTACTTTGGTGTGGCTGTCTGTGCGTGCGTGTTGAGGAAGCTGTCTCAGCCCGGGCTGAAGGCTGACACAGACAGACACACACACAGTGAGATGACAGAGGGGGAGGGAGAGGGAGGGCAGGAGGGAGAGAGAGATGGAGAGGGAGGGCAGGAGGGAGAGCAGGAGGGAAAGAGATGTATGTAAATGCTGGGTCTGGTGGCTCAGTGGATGAAGGCATCTGCTGCAGGGACCTGTGTGCAACCTCATGGTCACAAGTTTTCGTTTTGCTTTAGCCCCGCCCCCTCTGACTCCGCCCCCACCAGTGCGGCCCTCGGCCACAAACTACACTGTAAATTTAGCCCCCGAGAGAAAGTTTGTGAGTACCCATGATCTAGAGAAAGTAGACGGTCAGTGGATGAACTAAGTGTAACTTTGAAGAGCATGTAACACTGCACCCGCACGTCCGTTCCAGTATAGGAAAGGCAAGGAAAAGAAGTTGTAATTTTGTCCAAATACTACCATCAATAGTAGCAGTAGTTTGTATTGCAAACACAGCATAGATCCGGTTATTACAGTGGCCACTCCCTACCTCTCTTAATAAGTTTAGTAGTACTCAGTCATTCATGTGTGGATGTATCACTTGTCACTCAATAAAAAGCAAAGCACCTAAAGTCATCCCATATGTAAGCAAAAACATCCCATGTGAAGTGATAGATAATCAGATTATTTATCTTCTTCATTTTCCATTTCTAGTACTCATTTGCACTGTAGGGTGAAAGTTAAATTAATTAAGCAGTAGCCCTTGTAACAGAGTATTCTCAGTGCCACCCGTAATAGAAAAGTAAGAGCTTCACCACCTGCATGTACTGGACCGGTACAGTAACGCAAGTCTAGGTCACTCATCATGGCGTGCGTCTCTTTTTCTCGGGTGCAAGTTCACTGCGCTGGCATTATGCCGGCTTGCAGAAGATAACGTACCAATGTTCCTAAACAAGAGACAAGAATAAGAATAAGACTGGTGTACTTTCATAGTCGACTCCAATGGAAGTCCATAGTGCTCGTAGAATTTGTTCCTTAAACTCCCACTAATGTTAGAGCAAGGATGAAGAAGTGGGAGGTTAGATAGATACTGGCCTCAATAGTTATGTAATGCGCTTGCAAGTTGCTAGTTGTACTGTAACAAACATTTCTGCTGAATGATTGAGTTAATCTTAAAGAGCATTGGTTACAGACTATGTCTTTCTTTCTTCATATAGATGCTCCTTCCAAACCAACAAGGAGGAAGGAGCTGGCTAGAGCGGCCCGGCAACGGAGGATCGATGCCACTGTTGCTGAATATCGGCAGCTGGTGGCCCTAGAGGACGACGAAAGTGCGCAGTCGACCACGACAACAACGTCGGCTGCATCGGCCTCCGTGCCCCCACGGGCTGCCACCCAGCACAGTGCTCCAGCCAGACCGAGCCGGGCTGCCAAAGCCAAACGCCGACGCCGACGCCGAGCAGCAAGGACAACAGCTGCCTCTCACAGCCATTGCAACTGCAAGGCACGCCTGCGCCGCAGTACCCTGAGGGTGTCCAGCCTTCAGCAGTAGCTCCACCACTTTACCAACGTGTTGGAGGGGCTCCGCTTAGAGCACGCCTTGCTCCGCGAGGAGTTTGATGCCGTGGCCCAAAAAGTCAACAGCATCCACCCATAGTGTCCCTTGCCCCTTTTTTAGAGACTTTTGGGGGGTGGGAATCGGGAGTTGGGTTTGGGACTTTTAAAGGACAACCGTTGGGGTTAGGGAGGGTCTTGCGGGAGATTATTTTGTTAGGGATATAAATATACTTTTTCAAACTTTATCTGAGCATACCTGTTTTTTACTGCTTGCCTGGTGTTGGGGGTTTAACAGTAACTTTGATTTCCTGAAAGTTTAGTTCCATTTTCTTCCTTTAAGTGTAAATGCCCAAATGTTTTCAACACTAAGTGCCTCTCACAGAGTAAGTGAAGTGAATTCAAGAGTCCTAGGACTTTAGTAGTACTACCGTCAGTCTCTCGTCTCTCCTAATACTCCATTATACTCCCTCCCACCAAACGCTTATCTTACCTGTAATTTGTGTTTGAAAGTAGGGCTAGGCCCAGGGCTGGCTCCACGGGAAAAAGCGAATAAGGTTGGCAATCCTGGGCGGATGAAATGTCCTCATTGAGGTGGTACTAGTGGTGTGACACAGTGGCAGTTGCATGAAATCTGGTTTGTCCTGAGCATTACAACGGTACAATAGAGAATATAGCAGGTGACAGTACACTAGAACAGTGCCACATTGTAGCCTAACAAATGGTAAAGTATAACTACTAATTCAGTTGAAGTTCTTTGACATTAGCCATGGGTCTTTGTCAAGCAGAGTAAGAATATATCCTCGGATTTGTTCACCAGCCTGTTGCTATTACCTTATCCTCCCCAGCAAGTGTATGGATTTATTGCTGTAATTTAGTCACACATCAATCAAAACCACACAGCCCGGGGGAAGAAGGTTAGGGTTTGAAAAATGGATGGGTACGGGGGTTTTGGGAAAGGTTTTGGGAGACAAGAAAAAATAGCACAGCATGGACAAACAATTGAACATAAACAAATCTTTGGGTACAAACCTATCCATCAATCTTTGAAAGTGCATGCACTACTGCATGCATGTCAGTGAAAAGTAAGTAGTACTTTCGACAACTGTGGAAGAAAGAATGCGACAGTACAGGGCTGCATTAATTGTTATGCTTTTTAACTTGCATATCTCTGCAGTCTGAGAAACACTTTCTACATTAATTTAGCTTGGAAAATAGCAGAAGTAAAACCTATACAATGGCTGGAGGGATGAATTTAGAAGCAGATATCAAAGAAATGCAGAGTCACACTCATAGAAGTTCACGGTCATAACCATTACTTAAAAATTAGAAAAGAAGCGATACTACTGTATGTATGTTGTTGTAGTTGTCCTGTTGAATTTGGGAAGTTGCATCCATCCAACCATTCCTCTTATTAGCGGGACTCCTCCATTCCATCTGACGCTCAGTCCATCAATGTTGGTGACCAGAAGACACCCTATCCACTGCCTGCCTGGCAAAAAAAAGGTAGTGAGCGAAATCTCCCAGGGATTGTGAAAATCACTGAAAAATCAGAACAATCCCAAGCCATCCTGCCCCTCCATGATGTTTAAATTCAAGACACCCCACAGAAAGACTCAGTCCACCCACCACTGAGTACCCCTGGGCAAAAGGCCCCAAAATAGCCCAAAAATCGAAAATCCCAAAACTGTAGTTGCAGCAACTGTAATGCCCCAAACAAACTTACTTGTGAAATTTCTAATCCAAAAGTGATCCAAAGAAAGTCAAAAAGGCCTAAAAACCAAAAATCCAGCAGCATCTACAAAAAGTAATCCTTCCAGCTCCAGATCCAAATGAAAAGTGACCAGGAGATGGACAAAGCACTGGGAGGAGCATGCTGGACAGGAACAGGAAGTTGAAGACTGTGGGGCACTTCCTTCCCCCCCCCTCCCCAAAATGGACTCCTCGCAAAAAAAAGTGCAGGCAAATGTCAACCTGAGGAGTTATCAGATAAAATCATCATTCCCAGAAGGTTTATGCTGCTTGCTGGTGGATTTCTTGTGCAGAATTGCAAATTTTGTATTTTCGCGAGTGCGAGATTGTTGCTGCTCGCTGCATCTACAAGGTCGCAATTGCGAAGTGCCGCGATACGTGATCACGGCGTACTCGCGTTGACAAACTCTCGCTGTGCTAGTTGGCAAACCGCGATGACATAATCGCGCTCGCCAAATTCCCGCAGGATTTGCTAGACACGCCGGCGCCGCTTAAACCTCAGAGTTTCGTACCTGGAGCAGAAGGTCCATAACTATAAGAATTTGGTGGAGGGCCTCCGCTTCGAACATGCCACCCTCCGCATGGAGCATGATGCCCTGGCTGCTAAAGTCAACAGCACCCTGCCTTAGTGTCCCTTGCCCCTTTTTTAGAGACTTTTTGGGGGTGGGAATTGGGAGTTGGGTTTTTGGGGGACTTTTGAAGGACAATCATTGGGGTTAGGGAGGGTCTTGCGGGAGATTATTTTGTTAGGGCTATAAAAATATACTTTTTGAAACTTTATCTGACCATACCTGTTTTTTACTGCTTTTGAGTCTGGTGGGTGGGGGTTTAACAGTAAGTTTGTTTTCCTGAATAGTCCTAGGACTTTAGTAGTACTACCGTCAATCTCTCGTCTCTCCTAATACTCCATTATACTACCTCCAACCAAACGCTTATCTTACCTGTAATTTGTGTTTGAAAGTAGGGCTAGGCCCAGGGCTGGCTCCACGGGAAACAGCGAATAAGGTTGGCAATCCAGGGCGGATGAAATTTCCTCCTCATTGCGGTGGTACTAGTGGTGTGACACAGTGGCAGTTTCATGCCTATGGAAAAAAAGAAAATGAAACCTGGTTTGTCCTTACTGTAGCATTACAACGGTACGATAGAGAATATAGCAGGTGACAGTACACTAGACTACAACAGTGCCACAATGTAGCCTAACAAATGGTAAAGTATTTATAGTATAACTTGTACTTGCGTAGGATTTCTTTGACATTGGCTAATACTACAAGAAATAGTACTGAAGCTGAGTAAGTCTAGAATATATCCTCGGATTCCTTCACCAGCCTGTTGCTATGACCTTATCCTCCCCAGCAAGTGTGTGGAATTATTGATGTCAGTTAGTCACACATCAAGCAAAACCACACAACCCGGGGGAAGAGGGTTAGGGTTTGTAAAATGGATAGGAATGGGGGTTTCTTTTTGGGTAGGTTTTGTTGAGATAAAAAAAAGCACAGCATGGACAAACAATAATTGAACATAAAGAAATTTTTTGTTACAAAGCTAACCATAAATCTTTTACGTGACATAAAGGAAGTGCATGCACTACTGAATGCATTGTTACAGAAAAGTAAGTAGTACTTTCGACAACCCTGAATGCCAGAATGCGACAGTACAGGGCTACATTAAATTTGGTTAAAAAAATAGCCGAAGTAAAACATATAGAATGGCTGTAGGGATCAATTTAGAAGCAGAGAGAGATCCAAGAAATGCAGTCACACACACTCATTGAATAAAATAATGGATACTGTATCTGTATTGTTGTAGTTGTCCTGTTGAATTTGGTAAGTAAGTTGCATGCAGCAAACAATTCCTCTTATTAGCGGCACTCCTCCATTCCAGCTGACGCTTCGTCCATCAATGTTGGTGACCAGAAGACACCCTGTACACTGCCTGCCTGGCGGATGCTGAATTGCGGCTCGCTAATGTGAAGCCTGACTCCATCCTTTTTTCCCCATTGCAGACTGAAACCCGGCCTGTAATTATTGAACGAAAAACAGCACTGATAAATAAACATAAGGTATGTATGCTGTGTAGTGCAGAAAGTCACACTTTGATTTTCCTAATAGACAGTACAACATTTTTGAAAGTGCGTACTCTGTCTGAGTCACCATTTCAAGGATAAATAAGTATGGGCGAATTAATTTATCGGATATTTCCCCTCAAGCTAGGTGTACTGTAAACTGTGTTTTAGAGCAAAATTAGACCATACCAGCAGTGCTTCCACCCAGACCCTTACTAAAGCCAGTTGCAAAAATGTAGAAGACCCCCAATCAGATCTCAAAAAACGAGGCCTAGCAGAAAACTGGTGACAAAACGTACTTCGAAAGTAAAAGTAGGCCAAAATACCCCCTTACCCACCGTGGATTGTATTCAAACCACTTGCAAGCAAGCAAAAGTATCCATAGCCAGCATCGCTCCAAGACTCGAAAACCCCCCCACCCAAACAAATGCAATAGAAATACTGCTAACCCTAACAAGCCCTAAGTTAAGAATAGTGGCAGAGGCTTTGTTTAACTATGCCAAATCCCCCCTTTCCTACCATGGATTTTCTTCAAATGACTTGCAACCAAAATTACACATTCTCACGAGTGCTCTAAGACCCCAGAACTCAGTTGCAAAAATCTAGAACACCCCAAAACACATGCAATCCTGCTGCTAGGGCTAACCCTAACGAACCCTAAGTTACAAAAAGTGCCAAAAGGCTTTTCCTTATGGATTTTGTCCCAACCACTTCTATCCGGTATTAGACCTTCCCAGGAATGCCCCAAGACCCGCCAACCCACCCGCCAAAAAGCTCAACACCCCCAAACAGCCCAAAAGCAAAATCTCATACTCACAATATTTCTCGGCCTTCGGTCCAAACGCGCTGTGTAGCTAGGCCATAACTCCAGTTTACCACCACGGATTTCCTGAAAAGCAAATGCAATCAAGATTAGAGTGTCCCAGCAGTGCTCCCAGACCCCGAAACCCACCCACAAACACCAGGAAGCCCCCCAAAGAGCACCTCAAAGGCAAGCAAGTCAGCAAAAACACAAAAAAAATTCTGCCTCCGATTTGGTCCAAACCACTTTTATCCGGTATTGGAGCTTCCCAGCAATGGCCCCAGAGCCGTCAACTCACCCGCAAAGAAGTAGAACACCCCCACAAGTGCTGAGTCTTTCTTCATTGGGCGTAATCCAGCCCTCTGCTTTGATGGAAATAGGAGTCTGGAGGAGAAGGATAGAGGAGCATGTTCTTCTGAACTTGTGAACCTGAGGAATGTAGACTGCGGCACCTTCAAAAAAGTGAAGACAGTTCTGCTGATGGGCTTGTTTTTGTGATTAGGTGATTAAAGTTTGAATTATATTAACTGTGCACAACAAAGAAAGACAGACACACACGAATGAAAGTGAATAAGGACGAAAAAGAAAGTTATTGATTCATTGTCTCATTTTCAGGGCTCGGTGTTAAGGTCCAGGAATAAGAATAAGGCTTCGTATTCATACTCTGCGAATTCAGGCAGGGTGAGCTCAGTGTCACCTGACATAGTAAAAATTCCCTCATCTACGTTGCCTTCCACCTCGTCTTCATCCGGCGTGCTTTCTCGTACTTTGTAATCTGGTGGTATGAGGTGCTGATTCATCTTGATCATTGTTAACCTCTCCACATTTTTGGGCGAGAGGCGGCTGTGTTTGGGAGTTACAATGGCACCAGCAGCACTGAAAACACATTCAGAAGACACGCTTGCGAGTGGGCAAGACAAGTAAATGTATTGGCATTTATATAGCGCACTACTTACCCATAGGGTCCCAAGGCGCTTCGACCGCTGCGAAACCCTTCCTGGCTTCCCTGAGAGATGGTCCCTTAATGGGTATCTCCAGGGTGAGACCAGGCATCCCCGGCGGTCTGGTGGGGCCGTTAGTGAAGATGAGGCAAGCTAATGCCCAGAGTTGCCGAGTGTGATCGCTGATCAGAGTGGGCACCGAGGCGAGAGAATTATCGAGTCCGCTGACCCTGGTCCAGAAACCTGCCGCGCCGGGATTCGAACCCTGGTTCCGGGCCGTCCTCTGCTCTCGGGTCTGCTGCCTCTAACCAGTGAGCCACACTACTACTAGTTTAAAGCCAGGTTGGAGAGCTGTGGCCACAATTCTTTTTTCCCATGCCAATACGCCAATGGGTCAGCATTAACATAGACCTCTGTTGAGACATTCAGATAGTCCTTCACCATCGACTCAAGGTCCTCATCCAAGGTTCCTCCACTTTGCTTAGCTGTTGCTGTGCCTGTGACCTTTTGAGAACCAAACCCAAGCCGAGCCAGCCAATCCTCTTCAGTCTCCAATGTTTCTGTTGTGTCTGGTGCAGATGATCCGGTTGCCGGTGTCTTTAACGGCTGAGAGGTCACTTGTGCCACAGCCACAGGTGCAGAAGTGGATTGTTTTGACTGGGGATGGCCTGCTGATGCTGATGTACTGCCTTTTTCTTCAATTTTCTGCCGTTCTCTTTGAAACATCTTGGCTGACAAGGCTAGCCAACGTTTGTACTTTGGAACATGTTCATCATCAAAAGGAAAGAATGCTTGGCCTGCCAGCGCCTTTTTGTAGCGTGGATCCAGAATAGTAGCACAAATGTAATGCTGTTCTGAGTGGATCATTTTAAGACGTTCATCACCACGTAGGCGCTCTAATAATGTCTCCGCCAAAACAAAAGGGTCTTTGTTTTTTTCATCTTTTTGAAACACAGAACACACCTCCTTCAGTTGGTGCTCCAGCATGTACAACAATGGGATAGCTTTTCCCAAATTACAGTCCTCCTTGCTGACTGCACGCGTGAAGACCTCAAAAGGACGAAGCATGCGTGTCAGGCTTTTAACTATGTGCCATTGCTCCGCACCCATCCTCAGGTCCTTCTGAGCTGTACCCTGTGTTAAGAAATATTGATCGAGTACCGTATACTGCTCATACAGACGCTCAAGCATGTAGAAGGTTGAGTTCCAACGTGTTACCACCTCCTGGATGAGTGCTTTCACTGGCATTCGACGGTCATGTAGCAGGCTCCTCAGATGCTTCCGGGCCTTAAAAGAATAGCTGAAATGGTTGCACATTTTTCGGCAGGTCTCCACTACCTCGTACGCTGGACTCTCTTTATCACTCAAGAATTTTTTGACAACCAGGTTTATACAGTGCGCCAAACACGGCACTCTGAAATAGTGACCCAGCTCCATGGCCTTAAATACATTGGAGCCATTATCTGTGGAAACATAACCAATCTGGCGTTTTTTTGGGGACAGCCAGTCAAGGACCTTTGTGTTAATCTCATCCAAAATGTTTTGTGCTGTGTGACGTTTCTCCAAACCAAACATGGCTAGTGTTGCATGTTTCCGAGCGGCTTTGAAAACTTGGTCCGGGTCAAAACCTGCGTTAAGCTTTGCTTTAACCCCTGAAAAAGAGACCCAGTGTGCAGTGATGCACATGTAATCAGCGCCTGCGCCACTGGTCCGCATGTCTGTTGTCAGATGTATAGTGTGAACAGCACTCTTCTGCAAAGCTGCCCCAATCACCTCCAGCACATCTTCATGTAGTGCTGGAACCGCAACTCTGGCAAAATAGAACCGGCTAGGAACCTTCCATTTAGAGCAGAGCGCTGCCACTAATTCTAGAAAACCAACCCCTTCTACAAAAGAAAAAGGGAGAAGGTCCAGAGCTAGCATTTTAGCCAGCTTAGTGTTATACAGACGCGTCAGTGGGTGGTTGCGTTCATATTGCGCTTCTGTAAACAACATCTTTTTAATGTTGCCCTGGACCAAGCATTTACGGGATGATGATGATATCTGCGACCCAGTTATGCTCGCTGATGAACTTTTGCGCATTGGTGTCTCACTCTCTCCCACACTCTTAGTGTGGCTCACATGGGGTGTGCTGCTGACAGGGGTACTGGGTGTAAGTGAAGTGTTTGACACGTCTTCTTCCTCCTCGTCATCATCAGATGAAACAGCATTACGTGCAATTCGGGCTTCCTTGATCGCCTGTAGGTGCGCAAACCATTGGACAGCGTGCTTTCTTTCAAGATGACCTCTCTGGCCTCGGGTACCATAGTTGGAACCAAACTTACCACGACTAACTGCAAACTTACAAATGCTACAAATGGCGAGGTTTTCCTTTTTGTGGAAACACTAAAGAAGTCCCAAACTGCGGACTTGAAATGTCTTTGGGGCCGGAGGAGGCGGCGATACTGGTGGTGGTGGTCCTGCTGCTAATGCCAGATGAAGTGGAAGATGTGGATTGCCGAACTTCAGTACGTTTTGCACTTTCACCACCACTAATTGAGGTCGAGGTGGATGGAGGTCCCTTCTGGCGACTAAGAAATATGGAAGCGGTAGGTGTTGGTGTACTAGTTAACTCCAATGATTGTGGTGTTTCTTCCATTGCCTCCTCGTCGACAACATCATCACGCGCAGCAGCTTCTCGGGCTAGGGTCAATATGTCTTTTTGCTGCATGCCCGCTGGGGCTGCAGTGACCTTTATGATGACTGGCTCGTCGTCGTGAGAGGCTTCATCAGCAGCAGTATCCGTCACTTCTTGTTGAGCCTCATCACACTCCATAGCTATGAGTTTTTCGACGACCTTCCTTTTACGCTTAGGTACCTTTGTCAGATCATGGTGTGCCTCACTCTCAGACCGCAGTGGTGGTTCCCAAGTTTGATCCATATCATCAGAAGGAGGTGGGCTTGAAGAAGATGTAGACACCCCCCTTGATCTTTTCCTTGCTAGGGATGTGGAAGACAATGAATGATCATCAGGAGGAGTGGCTTCCTCAAATGATACCTCTGTTTGATTGTCGATTTCCTGATGTGCCCCTACTTCGGGAGGAACAACTATTGTGGGCACTTGTGACCCTCCATGCACCTCTGCTTGCGCATCTCCTTGCGCGGCCTCTCCTTCCACATGTACTTGGGCTTGTACTTGCACATGTGCTTGATGTTGCGTCTGTGGTTGTTCAACACTTGTCAGATGAGTTACAACAACCTGTGTTGATTCAGGGACATTGCTGCTACTTTCTTGCGATGAGCCAACATCACTGGTCGATGGTGATTGAAGAAGTACACTGACTGCCTGTGCAGCACTCAAGGGCTTTGACTTAAGTTGGCGTGGTGGTGGAGGCACTGAGCCCAATGGAGCGGGGGTGCTGCTCCCAGCTTGGTCCCCAGCAGATCCCGCTGCTGCTGCAGGCACACCAGCCTCCTTGGTAACTTGCTTCTTCTGCTCCTTACTGGCAACTTTCTTGCTAGAGGAGCTACGGAGAAATTTTTTTGGGGGCATCTTCTTCAGAGCAAATCAGAACAGCAGGCCACAGTTGCACGAGTTGCAGAGTTGTCTGTGGCCAGATGTGACGTCGCGTGACGTTATGCTGCACACACACACCGCTGCAGGACTTCTTCCTGGCACTGGTGGTTCTCATGAGTCTTGCGCACCTAAAAGCAATGGAAGACAGAGGAACATCAGTGCAGTTATACACCCCAAAAAAAATCAGCATAATCCCGTGCCCTCCATGATGTTTAAATTCAAGACACCCCACAGAAAGACTAGGCACATGCACCACTCACTACCCCTGGTGAAAAGGCCACAACAGGCCAAAAAATCGAAATTCACAGAAAAATCAGCACAATCCCAAGCCATCCAGCCCCTCCATGATGTTTAAATTCAAGACAACCCACAGAAAGACTAGGCCCATGCACCACTCACTACCCCTGGGCATAATGGATGAAAGCTAGGCAAAATGGGTGCAGGCCTGAGAACACTGCCTGCATTCAAAATGGCCCCCTACCTCCCAGCACATGGCCAGGGCCTGTAGCAGCACTCAAAATGGCCCCCAACCACATGGCCTGTCCACAACAGGCCAAAAAAACGAAAATCACATAAAAATCAGCACAATCCCAAGCCATCCAGCCCCTCCATGATGTTTTTTTCAAGACAACCCACAGAAAGACTAGGCACATGCACCACTCACTACCCCTGGTGAAAAGGCCACAACAGGCCAAATAAAACGAAAATCACAGAAACATCAACACAATCCCAAGCCATCCAGCCCCTCCATGATGTTTAAATTCAAGACAACCCACAGAAAGACTAGGCCCATGCACCACTCACTACCCCTGGGCATAATGGATGAAAGCTAGGCAAAATGGGTGCAGGCCTGAGAACACTGCCTGCATTCAAAATGGCCCCATCCCTCCCAGCACATGGCCAGGGCCTGTAGCAGCACTCAAAATGGCCCCAAACACATGGCCTGTCCACAACAGGCCAAAAAAACGAAAATCACAGAAAAATCAGCACAATCCCAAGCCATCCAGCCCCTCCATGATGTTTAAATTCAAGACAACCCACAGAAAGACTAGGCCCATGCACCACTCGCTACCCCTGGGCATAATGGATGAAAGCTAGGCAAAATGGGTGCAGGCCTGAGAACACTGCCTGCATTCAAAATGGCCCCCTCCCTCACAGCACATGGCCAGGGCCTGTAGCAGCACTCAAAATGGCCCCCAACCACATGGCCTGTCCACAACAGGCCAAAAAAACGAAAATCACAGAAAAATCAGCACAATCCCAAGCCATCCAGCCCCTCCATGATGTTTAAATTTAAGACAACCCACAGAAAGACTAGGCCCATGCACCACTCGCTACCCCTGGGCATAATGGATGAAAGCTAGGCAAAATGGGTGCAGGCCTGAGAACACTGCCTGCATTCAAAATGGCCCCCTCCCTCACAGCACATGGCCAGGGCCTGTAGCAGCACTCAAAATGGCCCCCAACCACATGGCCTGTCCACAACAGGCCAAAAAACTAAAATCACAGAAAAATCAGCACAATCCCAAGCCATCCAGCCCCTCCATGATGTTTACATTCAAGACAACCCACAGAAAGACTAGGCCCATGCACCACTCACTACCCCTGGGCATAATGGATGAAAGCTAGGCAAAATGGGTGCAGGCCTGAGAACACTGCCTGCATTCAAAATGGCCCCCTCCCTCGCAGCACATGGCCAGGGCCTGTAGCAGCACTCAAAATGGCCCCCAACCACATGGCCTGTCCACAACAGGCCAAAAAAACGAAAATCACAGAAAAATCAGCACAATCCCAAGCCATCCAGCCCCTCCATGATGTTTAAATTCAAGACAACCCACAGAAAGACTAGGCCCATGCACCACTCACTACCCCTGGGCATAATGGATGAAAGCTAGGCAAAATGGGTGCAGGCCTGAGAACACTGCCTGCATTCAAAATGCCCCCCTCCCTCCCAGCACATGGCCAGGGCCTGTAGCAGCACTCAAAATGGCCCCCAACCACATGGCCTGTCCACAACAGGCCAAAAAAATGAAAATCACATAAAAATCAGCACAATCCCAAGCCATCCAGCCCCTCCATGATGTTTTTTTCAAGACAACCCACAGAAAGACTAGGCCCATGCACCACTCACTACCCCTGGGCATAATGGATGAAAGCTAGGCAAAATGGGTGCAGGCCTGAGAACACTGCCTGCATTCAAAATGGCCCCCTCCCTCACAGCACATGGCCAGGGCCTGTAGCAGCACTCAAAATGGCCCCAACCACATGGCCTGTCCACAACAGGCCAAAAAGCGAAAATCACAAAAAAATCAGCACAATCCCAAGCCATCCAGCCCCTCCATGATGTTTAAATTCAAGACAACCCACAGAAAGACTAGGCCCATGCACCACTCACTACCCCTGGGCATAATGGATGAAAGCTAGGCAAAATGGGTGCAGGCCTGAGAACACTGCCTGCATTCAAAATGGCCCCCTCCTTCACAGCACATGGCCAGGGCCTGTAGCAGCACTCAAAATGGCCCCCAACCACATGGCCTGTCCACAACAGGCCAAAAAAACGAAAATCACAGAAAAATCAGCACAATCCCAAGCCATCCAGCCCCTCCATGATGTTTAAATTCAAGACAACCCACAGAAAGACTAGGCCCATGCACCACTCACTACCCCTGGGCATAATGGATGAAAGCTAGGCAAAATGGGTGCAGGCCTGAGAACACTGCCTGCATTCAAAATGGCCCCCTCCCTCCCAGCACATGGCCAGGGCCTGTAGCAGCACTCAAAATGGCCCCCAACCACATGGCCTGTCCACAACAGGCCAAAAAAACGAAAATCACAGAAAAATCAGCACAATCCCAAGCCATCCAGCCCGTCCATGATGTTTAAATTCAAGACAACCCACAGAAAGACTAGGCCCATGCACCACTCACTACCCCTGGGCATAATGGATGAAAGCTAGGCAAAATGGGTGCAGGCCTGAGAACACTGCCTGCATTCAAAATGGCCCCCTCCCTCACAGCACATGGCCAGGGCCTGTAGCAGCACTCAAAATGGCCCCCAACCACATGGCCTATCCACAACAGGCCATAAAAACGAAAATCACAGAAAAATCAGCACAATCCCAAGCCATCCAGCCCCTCCATGATGTTTAAATTCAAGACAACCCACAGAAAGACTAGGCCCATGCACCACTCACTACCCCTGGGCATAATGGATGAAAGCTAGGCAAAATGGGTGCAGGCCTGAGAACACTGCCTGCATTCAAAATGGCCCCCTCCCTCACAGCACATGGCCAGGGCCTGTAGCAGCACTCAAAATGGCCCCCAACCACATGGCCTGTCCAACACAGGCCAAAAAAACGAACATCACAGAAAAATCAGCACAATCCCAAGCCATCCAGCCCCTCCATGATGTTCAAATTCAAGACAACCCACAGAAAGACTAGGCCCATGCACCACTCACTACCCCTGGTGAAAAGGCCACAACAGGCCAAAAAAACGAAAATCACAGAAAAATCAGCACAATCCAAAGCCATCCAGCCCCTCCATGATGTTTAAATTCAAAACACCCCACAGAAAGACTCAGTGCACCCACCACTGAGTACCCCTGGGCAAAAGGCCCCAAAACAGCCCAAAAATCGAAAATTCCAAAATTGTAGTTGCAGCAACTGTAATGCCCCAAACAAACTTACTTGTGAAATTTCTAATCCAAAAGTTATCCAAAGAAAGTCAAGAAGGCCTCAAATCCAAATATACAGCAGCATCCACAAAAAGTAATCCTTCCAGATCCAAATGAAAAGTGACCAGGAGATGAACAAAGCACTGGGAGGAGCCTGCTGGACAGGAACAGGAAGTTGAAGACTGTGGGGCACTTCCTTCCTCCCACCCCTCCTCCCCAAAATGGACTCCTCGCAAAAAAAGTGCAGGCAAATGTCAACCTGAGGAGTTATTCAGATAAAAATCATCATTCCCAGAAGGTTTATGCTGCTTGCTGGTGGATTTCTTGTGCAGAATTGCAAATTTTGTATTTTCGCGAGTGCGAGATTGTTGCTGCTCGCCGCATCTCGAAGCTCGCAATTGCGAAGTACCGCGATACGTGATCACGGCGTACTCGCGTTAACAAACTCTCGCTGTACAAGTTGGCAAGCCGCGATTACGTAATCGCGCTTGCCAAATTCTCGCGGGATCCCGCAGCAAGATCCATAATGGCGCAGCACTCTCAAAATATCAAGAAAAATAACACGGCAAACGATGAATGACGGTAAGTAAACGCCGCGCGCCGCAAAATTGTATCACCAAGAAAAAAAAAATCCGCTGCGTTCGAATTTGCGGATTTTGCGGGAAATTCGCGAATCTCGCGGATTGCGAATTTACCGAAAATCCGCAAAATCCGCGAGCGGAACGGATTTTACGCCCATGCTTAGTCCAGACTTTTACTGGGAGCCTTGGTTGGTTTCTTCACCCAGCTGTACAACACAACTAGGTGGAGAAAGGCTAAGTGCACATGACGGTTTAGTCAGCCGTCTGAGGCCGGTCAAACCATCATGCGCATTTAGCAGTGCCCATCACCTTGCCATCCTCCCTGATGCTGCAGCTTCACTGTGGATGTCCCCACCCCTCCCTCAGCTCGCCTAGTAGCACGCAAAATAAAATGATAATACAAATCTTTTATTATCATTTTATTTGTCCTTGTCTCTGATGGCTTTCAGCAGGCGGGCAGCGCTCCTCTGTCATAATGGAGGAGCCTCCAATACAATTGACATTTACACTCACTAATGCACGTGTCCATGCATGATGGGGCAGATTTATGTTAACTGGCGCATCCCCAGGGATGTGCCAGTTAACATGCGCCACAGTGCGCCACAGCTCCGCCACCCATGGTGCGCCGCATTTATAATGCGGCGCACCATGGTGCAAAAACGGCACAGATGCGTGCCACATCTGTGCCAGAAATGTGGCGCATTGCTGGAGTTGCGTCGCAAGCGCGACGCAGCTCCAGCAAGGCTTTTGGGTACACCATGTGCACAATGCTGCGTCAAGACCTACGCCTGCTTCAAGCAGGTGCAGGGTTTTGACGCAGCATTGCCCTGAAAGTGACTGAGTGAAATCTCATAGATTTCATTCAGCCACTTTCAGTAGGCGTTCCTGCGCAGGAACGCCCCCCCCTGCGCAGGAACGCCTCCTTATGGCGCAGTGCTTTACAACGTGACGCATCTCCTAGATGCGTCACGTTGTAAATAGGGCACATTGTTTGCGCCGCAGTTGCGTCAAATAAAGTGACGCAATTGCGGCGCAAAGAGGCGAAACAGCCTCATAAATCTGCCCCAAAGTGTTTAATATGTTTCCCAGTTTTGGCAGTCGCCGTTAGGCATGCTGCTTTGTCCTCAGCCTATCACACACCTTTTTAATATTGCCAGATAAAGCCATGTTCCTGAAACTTTACATCATAACTGATTGTCAATGTACCGACAAAACCAAATAATACCACTGAATATTGTTGTGTCACATAATGGTTGATCGATGCCATATGTTGAATCATGGGTAAAAAATAGTATCTGACGTGTAGAATATGAACACACTAAACGTACTGACTCTGCCCCTCATGGGAATAGTGATGCCTTCTCTAAAGGAGAATACGAAAATCTGGAGTGGATTCAAGAAAAAGAAAAAAACAGTTCTCTTATAGGGGTGACGAACACAGAGGGTATAATTGGAGATATGAGAAAGACATTAGGCTCCAGAAAAATATGAATAATCTGACGACCTTTATTCTAATTTTTCAGAGGACTAGGGTGCCTAATTTACAAACATTATGAATACTGTTTTCCTAATTGAGAGTATCTCTAAATCGCAATTTGGAAATTGGTATTCCTAAAGTATGAAACTCATTGAGTTTCATTTTCATTTAGGGATTCTTTGTGGTCCGCAAAATGACCTACCTTATGAACATTAATAAGGTATTTCACAGTTTGCAACCCATTAGGAATCAGAGTAATCACAGGGATGGTGGCATGCTGAGATCAGCAGACCACCATAACTGTGATTGCTTTTTAATAAAGATTTTTTTTAAATGTAGCTCATTTGATTTAAAGGGAAATGGGATGCATTAAAAAGAAAAAAATAAACCTAGAAGTTTCATTTTGCAGTGGCCCGTGGGACCACTGGCTTGTCTTAAAAAATATTATTATTTGCATTTTCAAAGGAGAAGGGGCCCCTTGGTAACCGCTTCCCTTTTCGAATGGGTTACAACCAGTTTTGAACTGGTCGTAAAGTATTACTGATTTGTGACCGGATGTCGGTCACAAAACAGTAATACTTTAACACACCAATTCAAAATTTGGAAGCGACGCCCTCAAGACGCCCCCTCCAAATACTGAATCACAAATGCAAGATGCAATTTGGTAACAAGTTACTGAAACAAATTTTGATTTTGTACATAAAAAAAACATTTTTCCAGTCGCAAACAGCCTGTTTCTGCAAATCGGGCCTTTTGTGACTGGAAAAATGCTTTGTACATCTGACCCATGGTGATAGGAGACCAGATCCAGGTAGGGGGACCCACCCCTCCCATGGAGCTCACAGGGGCAGATCTAACATGGGGTACATGCAGTGATGCAGACATCTAAGCAGTATTTTCAAAAGAATAATGTAGCTGCTACCAGAAGCATGCCTCACAGAACAAAGGTCCTGTTATAGAGCCGGGACTGGTAAGTAGCTGTACTATACAGGGTGATGAAAACAACAAAACACCACATGAAGCTCAAGCCCTCCTGCAGGTGAAGGGGAATAATGACTTAGTTCAAGTGAAAAGAACCGGAAGGGCATTTGAGTACTCTGTGTTTATTTCAGATTGAAATTGAAGGGGGCATTGTGTGGAACATGTATATGATTTTCTGTACTTAACTGACTTATTCTTATGATATGATAATTACGGAAGGAGACTGGACTCACAGATGATAATAGATGCTCCATTTGGAAATAAAGTTTCAAAAGCAAACTTTCCTTTTTCAGTCCCCCAGCCACTTAATGATCAGGATGCCAAGAGGTGGACATTACAAATGGCTCCAGCACTACATAAAAATGAATGAATGAATGAGAGTCTAAAGAGCAACGTTCATTCCAAGGAGCATCTTGGTCCTTGCGTAAAGAACATCTAAGAACCTGCAGTGGGGAAAAACTAAGTTAAGGCAACAGAAGCAAGAATTATGTTTAGAAGAGAAATAGCACAATGTGGTCTGGAGAGGCGAAAATCCAGGTTTTTAGAAGCTTCTTGAAAACAGGATCTGTTTGTGTATGTCTAAGCTGAGTAGGCAGGGAATTCCATGCTTTGATCCCTAGGACAGCCATTGCCTTGCCTTCTCTAGATTTCGGTTTGAAAGTGGGGGCTGTTAGGAGGTTCTCTGAGGATGACCGCAGGATGATATGGGTGGTATATGGTCTGATTCTGGATCTTAAGTATCCTGGTACTGTTGCCATTGTGGCTTTGTAAATGATGGTCTGATTTTAACCCCTTCCATGCTCATGACGGAACGGTTCCGTCATGAGCGTCGGTTGAGCTGTGCTCATGACGGAACCGTTCCGTCATGAGCCGATAGGCTCATTAGAACCTTCAGCACAGTGCGAAAATTCGCGCCGCGTTGAAGGGGTTAAAGAGAATCCTCTTATGGACAGGCAGCCAGTGAAGAGTTCTAAGTGCTGCTGCTGAGGATGAGCCATTTGGCCATTTGAGCACCAGCCTCGCAGCAGCATTTTCAACAACTTGAAATCTTTTTAGAACCGTCTTTTTTGTTCCTGGATACAAACTATTACAGTAGTCCAGCCGTGATAAAATTAGGGCTGCTGCAACCGTTTTCCTAACAGGTACCGGGAGAAGGTAAAAAAACGTTCCGAGACTTTTTATGGTTTGGAAACAAGTGACAGCCACAGCAAGGGCATGCCTATGGAACGATAGTGTGGGATCAAATTTGATCCCCAAATTCTCACCGTATCCAATGTGTTTGGAGGTGGAGCAGAATTTGAGGGCCACCACTGGTTGGGCGTAAATAGGTTGGATTTTCCAAAAAGCATGATTTCTGTTTTTCAGCTGTTGCATTTGAGATGATTCAGTTTCATCCAATCCATCACTGCCTTTAAACAATGGTGAAACTTCTCTTCAGCTACTGTAGAGTTTTTATCGAGAGTGAGAAGCAGCTGTGTGTCGTCTACACATGCTATGGTTTCAACATCAAATGTGGCCATCAAGGTGAGGAGTGGTGTCATATAAAGATTGAAAAGAGTTGGGCTCAGGGATGAATCCTGGGGAACCCCCGATGACAACAGTTTTTGTTTGAATTTTTAACTTCTCAGTGTTAAGATGCCTGTTTTCCAAAAAGGATGTAATCCAGGCCATTGCCCTGTTCGTGATTCGGCTATATGCAAGCCTGTCTCTCAAGATGTCATGAAGGACTGTATCGAACACGGATGATAGATTCAACAGCACCAGTACTTCGTGCTTACCCTGATCCAGGGCAAATTTTAGGGTCTCAGTGGTATGGAGTAGCACTGATTCTGTTGAATGGCAGGTCTGAAACCCAATTGCTTAGTGTTAGACCTGGCATCTTTGGCGTGATTACCCCCATCTTTTTGCCTCTGCCTCCTGTATTTTTGATGCTGTGCTGGATTTCGTTTTTGCTGGTTTAGATGCTTTGGACACTCTGCCACTGCTGACCAGTGCCAGAGTGTAAGTGCTCCCTATGTAAATTGTTATTCTGATTGGATATACATGTTTGGCATATTTGTATTACCATGAAGTCCCTAGTAAAGTGCACTGGGTGTGCCAGGGCTGGTGATGACAAATGCTACTAGTGGGCCTGCAGCACTGATTGTGCCACCCACAGGAGTAGCTCTAAAATGGTGTCTCAGGCCTGCCACTGCAGCGCCTATGGGCAGTTTAGAACTGCCATGTCCTCCTGGTCAGTGTCCCCACTGACCAGGCCTAACCCTTCCCTTTTCGTGCACATCAGTCACCCCTATGGAAGGCCCAAGGTACCCCCCTGGGCAGGGTGCAGTGTATGTGAAAGGTAGAGCATGTACTAGTGCAGGTACCATGCTCTGGTAGTGAATCACAGCCATTTTTCGTTTTTCACTATTGTAAGGCTATCTTGCTCCATAGGTTAACATGGGGGATGCTGGCTACAGTGGTTAACAGCATTTCTTCCCATAGGAACAAGATAGGACATAAGTATCTAGTATCCCTGAACTCAGAATTTAATAATACATCTTTTAGGAAAGGTGGTTTTTAAATCCTGTGTTTGAGAACAGCACTTTTAGAAAGTTGCTGTTCTCTTGTCTGACCCTTCTGTGTGCCTGGGCCTGTTTGTGTATTGACTGTCTGGTTTGTGAGTGACAGGGGCTGGGGAATTCCCCCAGAGGCTGGATGAGTCAGCACTAGGCTGAATGAAGCAATTGCAACCTGAGTGGTGGGAGGAGTTAGCACCTGGGCTGAATAGGGCTGTGCCTGCCTGCCACAATGCTGGCTCCACCTCCTGCTGGGCGGCTGAGGACCCTGCCCCTCACTCTGAAAGGAAAGATGCAGCCAGCAAAACAAAGTACTCAGGATCCACCCAGAACTGGTTCAGACCGGGCTCAGGGCCCACATGCACAGAGAGAACAAAGACTTTAGGGGTATAAGTACAGGACCCCTGACAACAGAAAATCAGATCATCCTGGAATCAAGAAGGAACCTCTGCCAAGGAGAAAGCTGACTCTGAAGAAGGAAGACTGTCCTGCTGTTGCTCTGCTGGACTGACCTGCTGTTGCTTTGCTGCCAAGGAGAGGGGAAGGACTTTGCTGTGAGCTGTGTCCCCTGTCTTGTAAGGAATCTCCAAGGGCCTGAGAAGAGCTGGCTCCCTGTTTTGAAGTCCCAGGAACAAAAGGACTTCACCCCCAGTCTCCCTGAACTCTGCTGAGAGAGTTCTGTCCTTCCTAGAGTGCTTGATCCAGTTGTGGGGCCTCTGGAAGTTGAACCTGAGCTGGGAAGCTTGAGACTAAGCTGAGAAACTTGTGAAGCTGAAAAGTGTCGCATCGCTCGCTTGCGGAGCGCATCCCCGACAGTGCGAGAAGTTTCCCGCCGCTACGAAGGTCGAGATCGGCGCAGCGTCTGACATCGCTGCCGGAGCCGTCGCACCCTTCGTTTGCGGAGCGCACCAGACCGGTGCGGGAGAATCGAACATCGCTGCGAGTGTCGTCGCAGAGCCTGTCGTCGCTGGGTGAGATCGCCGCACCGCTTGCTTGCGGACCGCATCACGTCGCTGCGAACATCGTCGCAGAGCCATCGCATCGAGGAGCTGCGAGAGAGAGGGTCACCGCTGGACCGCGCATCGTCGCCCCGGAGATCGTCGCAGCCCCTACGAGATCATCGCATCGTGCCTTTGCGAGAACAGACTTCCCACGGAACCTACGCACCGGAATCTACGCAAGCTGCCTTCCTCCCCATACAGATCGGATTCGTCGCCACACGCCCGCTGCTGCAGCGGGGCTGTCGCATCGCCTCCCCAGGGTCTCAGGAGTGACGCATCGCTTGTTTCCACCGCACCAGCTTCCTGCTTGTGGAACTTTGTTGCATCTAAAAGGTACTGTGAGTAAACGTGACGCATCTGTGAACTTTTCACGCATCTGTGGATTATTTTAACGCAACTTAAAGAACTTTGATTACAACCTGAAGAACTCATTTGAAACCGTAACCTTGAACTGTGTATGTTGGATTTTTGCCGTTTTGGTCTTGTGTAGTTTAGAATAAATATCTTTATTTTCCTAAACTGTTGTGGAATCAGTTTGTGGTGTTTTCACTGTGTTACTGTGAGTGTTGGTACAAATACTTAACGCATTGCCTCTGGTTAGCCTAGACTGCTCAGGCCAAGCTACCTTGAGGGCGAGCAGGGGTTATCTGAGAGGGTTATCTCCTTGTCCTGACTAGAAGCAAGGGTCCCTATTTGGACGGTGGTACCTACCTCTGCCAACTAGAGACCCCCAGTTCTAACATTGGTGGTCAGGCGGTGGGATTTGAACTTGTATTTGTACTTGACCCACAGTAATTGGTGTACATCACTAGTGAGTGCAGACCATTACGCCACCGCATACTACTGGTTTTTGAGTTTTTGAATCCTGTTGTTGAGTAACTCTTCGAAAAGCATCATGTCTCAGAATGGGAAGGCACCCAGTGAGAGGGCAGAAGAAGCAGAATTAGAATTTTGCATTGAAGATTTGGGTTCATACAAAGTTGAGCAACTAAGGTACTTCTGCCAGCAGTTTGAGTGCCCCATAAAAAGCGCCTACAGAAAGGAGGAGCTACAGAGAATCTTGAGAGCCCATTGGGAGGCACAAGAGGAAGATGATGTGGATGTAGAAAATGGTTTTCAAAGCAAAGATCTGCCAGTGGGCAGAGTAGGCTCAGGAGCTGGCAGCAACCACTCCGGTAGGGGCCTCACCCCAGAAGAGTTACAGGAAAATCAAAGAATAAGAGAATATGACTTGGAAGTCATGAAAATGAAACTGAGGCAATTGGAGTTGGAGAAAGAAAGGGCAGCGGAAGACAAGAGAGAGGCCCGCGCCTTAGAGGAAAAGAAATTGCTTTTGGATCATGAATTGAGAATAAAAGAGCTGGATCTGAAAAACAAGGAGGTGGATGCCAGTTCTAATGGTGGCAGCGCGCAGCCAGTGCATGGGGGTAAAGTATATATTCCCAAAGACCTGGTACAGAATTACCATAGGAGTGAGGATATTTATGCCTGGTTCACTTCGTATGAAATTGCATTGAAGATGAATGATGTGCCTGACAAGTATTGGGGGGCGGGCCTGTGGAAACATTTTGAGGCGTCTGGGAGGAGTGCTCTAGAGCCTTTAGAGTTGACAGGTGCCATGACCTACCCCAATATGAAGGAGGCCTTATGTCTCAGGTATGGCCTTACTCCAGAGCAGTACAGACTGCAGTTTAGAAACTCCAAGAAGAAAGAGTCTGAGACTTGGATGGAGTGTGTGAATGGGTACTCGCGTGCACTGGAAGGTTGGATGAAGGGCAGTAAAGTAACTGATTTGAAGGGGTTGTTGCATTTAATCAGTTGGGAGCACTTGAGTAGTCTTTGTGTCCCAGAGCTGCGCCAGCATCTTTTAGACAGCAAGCTGACAGACCCCATTGAGCTTGCTAAGGAGGCGGACCGCTGGACCAGTACCAGGGTCCACAAAGGAATTGTGGGTACCACAGCCAAAGGTGGGCAGGGTCCCCAGCAGAAGAGTGGGGGGGACAAGGGTAACCAAAAGGAGTTCTCGCAAGGGCCCCAAAGTAGTTCCCAGGAAAAGGATTCCCAACCCCCCAAGCCTAAACAGCCATGGCCCTCTAAGGGTAGGCGGGACAAGAGAAATAACCAGGGTCCCCCTACCTGCTATCACTGCAACGAGGTGGGCCATATTGCTCCGAAATGTCCCAAGAAGAAGCCCGCACCCACTGGTGCTCCCGCCCCAGCGTTAACTAGTGTAGCTTTGGGTGGGGATTTGGTTTCTAGTGACTGGGGAGAGCTAGCAGTTATGACCCTTGTCTCGCTAGGAGACCAAGAGGTGGTCCAGGAAACCTTACTGCCCTCTAACACTAAGAAATATGGGCAGAAGGTGACCATCAATGGGAGGGAGGTTGAGGCTCTGAGAGACACCGGAGCCAGTGTGACATCCGTGAGGTGTCAGTGGGTGTCTGACGAGCAAATCATCCCTGGTGTACTCCGCCCTGTAGTGGCCGCTGACAGCTCAGTGCGCCTCTGCAAGATAGCGAAGGTTTCCTTTGAATGGGGAGGAGTCTCTGGTCTTTTGGAGGTAGTTGTCAGTGATGCCTTGCCTGTAGACTGTCTGTTAGGCAACGACCTGGAGAGTTCTCCATGGAAAGACATAGAACACCGAACTCACTTGGAGATGTTGGGTCTGCCTGCGTGGATCTGCGTGACCACGCGTGCTATGGCAGCCAGTAAGGGTGAATCAGCAGAACTGGAGCCTGAAACAGTGGCCCAGAGACCTGCCAGGAGAGGAAGAGGCAGAGGGCGCGGGAAACCAGCCCCAGCCGTTCCCACGGTCCAGGAGGAAGCAGAACCTGAGGGGGATGCCCTGGAACCTACAGGGGAACAGGTGGCCGAACTGGGAGACCTACCTGAGCTGACCCATTGGCAGCAAGAAGGTGGTCCCTCCAGGGAGGAGTTCTGCCGGGAGCAGAAGGAATGCCCTTCCCTCATTGGTCTGCGGCAACAGGCTGTAGATCAGGCAGCAGGTGGAGCAGTCAAAGATCACTATGTCTACTGGGAAGGTGACCTACTTTATAGCGAGCCTAAGTTTGCTGAGCCCGGTGCAGCCCGTGTGCTGGTGGTACCCGAGCGCTTCAGAAACTTCCTAATGGGTCTGGCTCATGACGTGCCTCTCGCAGGACATCTGGGGCAAGACAAGACCCTAAACCGGCTTGTCACCCACTTCCACTGGCCCCAGATGAGGAAGCACGTCGGTTCCTTTTGCAGATCTTGCCAAACCTGTCAAGCTAGTGGCAAGACTGGAATGAAGTTGAAGGCCCCCCTTCAACCCTTCCCAGTGGTGAGCACCCCTTTCGAGCGGGTGGGCATAGATATCGTAGGGCCCCTGGACCCCAAGACAGCCTTAGGCAACAGGTTCATCCTGGTCTTGGTGGACCATGCCACCCGGTACCCGGAAGCAGTCCCTCTCAGGACAATCACAGCACCCGTGGTGGGCCGTGCATTGATGGGGATCTTTTCCCGTGTGGGGTTCCCCAGAGAGGTGGTCTCCGACCGGGGTACCAACTTCATCTCTAGGTACATGAAGTCTCTGTGGGAGGAGTGTGGGGTAACTTATAAGTTCACCACTCCTTACCATCCTCAAGGAAATGGGTTGGTTGAAAGGTTCAACCGGACCCTGAAAGGTATGATTATGGGCCTAGCGGAGCCCATGAGACGTAAGTGGGACGTCTTGTTGCCATGCCTTTTGTTTGCCTACAGGGAGGTGCCTCAGAAGTCCTTAGGGTTCAGTCCCTTCGAACTCCTGTATGGCCACCCTGTCAGAGGACCTCTCTCGCTGGTAAAGGAGGGTTGGGAAAAGTCCCGTGGGAAAACCCCCCAGGATGTGTTCAGCTATGTGCTGGCCATCCGCAACCAGACACAACGCTTCAGGAAACTCGCTCAGGCGAACCTGGAAGCAAGCCAGGAAGAAATGAAAAGATGGTACGACCAGAATACCACTCTGGTCGAATTTCAACCTGGGCAGAAAGTGTGGGTGATGGCGCCAGTGGAGCCTTGCGCGCTCCAAGACAAGTGGTCTGGGCCATACGAGGTGGTAGAAAGGAAGAGTGAGGTAACCTACCTGGTTAACCTGAAGACTCCCAGGCAGCCCCTGAGAGTTTTGCACGTGAACCGCCTCAAACCACACTTTGAGAGGTCTGAAGTAACCATGCTCATGGCTACAGATGCAGGAATGGAAGAGGATAGTGATCCTCTCCCTGACCTCCTGGCAGTCAAAGAGCAAGATGGGTCAGTGGATGGTGTGGTCCTCTCGCCCACCCTGACCCCAGAACAGCAGAATGACTGTCGCCAAGTGTTGGGTCAGTTCTCCTCTCTGTTCTCCCTGACCCCAGGAGTCACCAACTGGTGCGTCCATGACGTGGACACTGGAGACAGTCTGCCTGTGAAGCAAAAATTTTACAGGGTAGCTGACAAGGTCAGGGCCAGCATCAAGGAAGAAGTTTCCAAGATGTTGGCGCTAGGGGTGATTGAGCCCTCCAGCAGCCCCTGGGCTAGCCCAGTGGTCTTGGTCCCCAAGAAAGCTGCTACCCCCGGTGGCCCGCCAGAACTCCGGTTTTGCGTGGACTACCGTGGGCTCAATGCGGTCACGAAGACTGACGCACACCCTATCCCCAGAGCTGATGAGCTCGTGGATCGGTTGGGAGCTGCCAAGTACCTCAGTACGTTCGATTTGACTTCGGGGTACTGGCAGATTGCCTTAACTGATGGGGCCAAAGAGAGGTCGGCATTTTCAACGCCAGAGGGGCACTTCCAGTTCCGTGTCATGCCCTTTGGGTTGAAGAATGCCCCTGCCACGTTCCAGAGACTGGTTAACCAGGTACTGTCCGGGCTGGAGGAATTCAGCGCCGCATACCTGGATGACATTGCTGTGTTCAGCTCCACGTGGGAGGAACACTTGCAACACCTCTGCGAAGTGTTGAAGGCTCTGCAGAAGGCAGGCCTCACTATCAAGGCCAGTAAGTGCCAGATAGGGCAGGGATCTGTGGTGTATTTGGGACACCAGGTGGGGAGCGGCCAGGTGGCGCCCCTACAGGCAAAGATTGATACCATTCTGGCTTGGGAGCCCCCCAAGACCCAGACAGAGGTGAGAGCCTTTTTAGGACTCACCGGGTATTACAGACGGTTTGTCAAGGGATATGGCACCATTGTCGCCCCCTTGACAGAACTCACTTCCAAGAAGTTGCCCAAAAGAGTTGACTGGACTGACGCCTGCCAAACTGCTTTTGAGGCCCTGAAGACTGCCATGTGCACAGCACCGGTGCTCAAGGCCCCTGACTTTTCCAGTGAGTTCATAGTTCAGACGGACGCTTCAGAGCATGGTGTGGGAGCAGTACTCTCACAGGCCACTGAGGAGAATGGAGACCAGCCAGTAGCTTTCATTAGTCGGAGGCTACTCCCCAGGGAACAGAAGTGGAGTGCGATTGAAAGGGAGGCTTTTGCTGTGGTCTGGGCTCTGAAAAAGTTGAGGCCCTACCTGTTTGGGACTCACTTCCGTGTTCAGACCGACCACAGGCCCCTCAGGTGGTTAATGCACATGAGGGGTGAAAATCCAAAACTGTTGAGGTGGTCCATCTCCCTACAGGGAATGGACTTTACGGTGGAACACCGCCCTGGTACAGAACACGCCAACGCTGATGGTCTGTCCAGGTTTTTCCGCCTTAGTGAAGAGAACTCCCAAGAGGGTGGGTAGTTCTCCCCACTTTCAGCTGGAGGGGACACGTGTTAGACCTGGCATCTTTGGCGTGATTACCCCCATCTTTTTGCCTCTGCCTCCTGTATTTTTGATGCTGTGCTGGATTTCGTTTTTGCTGGTTTAGATGCTTTGGACACTCTGCCACTGCTGACCAGTGCCAGAGTGTAAGTGCTCCCTATGTAAATTGTTATTCTGATTGGATATACATGTTTGGCATATTTGTATTACCATGAAGTCCCTAGTAAAGTGCACTGGGTGTGCCAGGGCTGGTGATGACAAATGCTACTAGTGGGCCTGCAGCACTGATTGTGCCACCCACAGGAGTAGCTCTAAAATGGTGTCTCAGGCCTGCCACTGCAGCGCCTATGGGCAGTTTAGAACTGCCATGTCCTCCTGGTCAGTGTCCCCACTGACCAGGCCTAACCCTTCCCTTTTCGTGCACATCAGTCACCCCTATGGAAGGCCCAAGGTACCCCCCTGGGCAGGGTGCAGTGTATGTGAAAGGTAGAGCATGTACTAGTGCAGGTACCATGCTCTGGTAGTGAATCACAGCCATTTTTCGTTTTTCACTATTGTAAGGCTATCTTGCTCCATAGGTTAACATGGGGGATGCTGGCTACAGTGGTTAACAGCATTTCTTCCCATAGGAACAAGATAGGACATAAGTATCTAGTATCCCTGAACTCAGAATTTAATAATACATCTTTTAGGAAAGGTGGTTTTTAAATCCTGTGTTTGAGAACAGCACTTTTAGAAAGTTGCTGTTCTCTTGTCTGACCCTTCTGTGTGCCTGGGCCTGTTTGTGTATTGACTGTCTGGTTTGTGAGTGACAGGGGCTGGGGAATTCCCCCAGAGGCTGGATGAGTCAGCACTAGGCTGAATGAAGCAATTGCAACCTGAGTGGTGGGAGGAGTTAGCACCTGGGCTGAATAGGGCTGTGCCTGCCTGCCACAATGCTGGCTCCACCTCCTGCTGGGCGGCTGAGGACCCTGCCCCTCACTCTGAAAGGAAAGATGCAGCCAGCAAAACAAAGTACTCAGGATCCACCCAGAACTGGTTCAGACTGGGCTCAGGGCCCACATGCACAGAGAGAACAAAGACTTTAGGGGTATAAGTACAGGACCCCTGACAACAGAAAATCAGATCATCCTGGAATCAAGAAGGAACCTCTGCCAAGGAGAAAGCTGACTCTGAAGAAGGAAGACTGTCCTGCTGTTGCTCTGCTGGACTGACCTGCTGTTGCTTTGCTGCCAAGGAGAGGGGAAGGACTTTGCTGTGAGCTGTGTCCCCTGTCTTGTAAGGAATCTCCAAGGGCCTGAGAAGAGCTGGCTCCCTGTTTTGAAGTCCCAGGAACAAAAGGACTTCACCCCCAGTCTCCCTGAACTCTGCTGAGAGAGTTCTGTCCTTCCTAGAGTGCTTGATCCAGTTGTGGGGCCTCTGGAAGTTGAACCTGAGCTGGGAAGCTTGAGACTAAGCTGAGAAACTTGTGAAGCTGAAAAGTGTCGCATCGCTCGCTTGCGGAGCGCATCCCCGACAGTGCGAGAAGTTTCCCGCCGCTACGAAGGTCGAGATCGGCGCAGCGTCTGACATCGCTGCCGGAGCCGTCGCACCCTTCGTTTGCGGAGCGCACCAGACCGGTGCGGGAGAATCGAACATCGCTGCGAGTGTCGTCGCAGAGCCTGTCGTCGCTGGGTGAGATCGCCGCACCGCTTGCTTGCGGACCGCATCACGTCGCTGCGAACATCGTCGCAGAGCCATCGCATCGAGGAGCTGCGAGAGAGAGGGTCACCGCTGGACCGCGCATCGTCGCCCCGGAGATCGTCGCAGCCCCTACGAGATCATCGCATCGTGCCTTTGCGAGAACAGACTTCCCACGGAACCTACGCACCGGAATCTACGCAAGCTGCCTTCCTCCCCATACAGATCGGATTCGTCGCCACACGCCCGCTGCTGCAGCGGGGCTGTCGCATCGCCTCCCCAGGGTCTCAGGAGTGACGCATCGCTTGTTTCCACCGCACCAGCTTCCTGCTTGTGGAACTTTGTTGCATCTAAAAGGTACTGTGAGTAAACGTGACGCATCTGTGAACTTTTCACGCATCTGTGGATTATTTTAACGCAACTTAAAGAACTTTGATTACAACCTGAAGAACTCATTTGAAACCGTAACCTTGAACTGTGTATGTTGGATTTTTGCCGTTTTGGTCTTGTGTAGTTTAGAATAAATATCTTTATTTTCCTAAACTGTTGTGGAATCAGTTTGTGGTGTTTTCACTGTGTTACTGTGAGTGTTGGTACAAATACTTAACGCATTGCCTCTGGTTAGCCTAGACTGCTCAGGCCAAGCTACCTTGAGGGCGAGCAGGGGTTATCTGAGAGGGTTATCTCCTTGTCCTGACTAGAAGCAAGGGTCCCTATTTGGACGGTGGTACCTACCTCTGCCAACTAGAGACCCCCAGTTCTAACACTTAGGGTGTAGGATGTTGGCTTCTTGCAAGTAATCATTAAGTTGTGTATTAACTAATTTCTCAGCAATTTTACTCAGACATGGCAATAGTGAAATAGGTCTAAGCTTGGAAAGGGTGGTAGGATCAGGGATTTTCTTTTTTTAATGAGGCTTCACAGCAGCGATTTTCCAATTTTCAGGAACTCTCTCTAGCCTAAAGGTAGAATTGATTATCTGGTTGATAATGGGATTTATGATATCTACTAATGCAAGTAGAATCTTTGGGGGGCAGGGATCGAAGGGTGACCCTGACTTACAAGAAAGAATGGCTTGCCTAGATTGTTCCAATTTAATCATGTTGAAACATGTGAGTTTGCTTTTTGTTCCTGAGGTTTGGGTTTCGTTGGGCAGTGGAGTTATTTCCGTGAAATCTTTCTTTAGGTCTATGATGGTAGACTGGTTTAGAAAATGCAGTAATATGTAATATGTAATTCCCCTATAGGTTGCACCACCAGTCCAAAAGCAACAATGAAACCAATGAAAGCAAAGCCTTAGTGGGATTCCAAAATAATTTTGGATGAGTTTTGAAGTATCAGTATGGTCTCCCACTGCCCTTCAAACATGAACATCCTGGGCAGATTTACAAGCCCCTTGCGGCACTTTTGTGGCGCAGTTGCGTCACTTGTTGTGATGCATCGGCGGCGTAAACAATGTGCCACATTGCAGCCCATTTACAATGTGACACATCTATGGAGATGCATCAAGTTGTAAAGCCGCTCGCCACATTATTCCTGCATCAGTTATAATGTATGCAGGGTGGGCGTTCCCATGCAGGAAAGCCTCATAGAAGTGACGCAGTGAAATCTACAAAATTTCACTGTGCTATGTCTAGGACGCCACTGCATCAAAACTTTAAGCCTGCTTGAAGCAGGCTTAAGTAATGACGCAGTACAATGAGTAAAGGTCTCCCCATGCATTTCTGGAGTTGCGTTGTGCTTTTGCAACATGACTCCAGCAATGCACAACTTTTGCGCTTACAGATAAGGCAGAATTTCGGACCCATTTGTCAATCCTTGCGCAATGGTGCGCCATATGGTAAATATGGCGCATCCATGGTGGCACAAGGGTTTTGCAAGGAGGTGCAGGGAAACTGTCACACCTGTACAGAAGCATCAGTTTCTTGTATATCTGCCCCCCCTCTGTTTTTCCCATTATTGAAACCAGATAAGGCTTGCAGTATCAACATTTTAGCCAACATTGCAAAACATAGGCTGTACAAATGCATATAATACTGAATAAATGAAAACATACAAAATCCCACTAGACAAAGCAAATGGGTTTTAACAGTAAGCATAGCCAATTAATCTCATTATTTACCCTCATTTTTTGTGTTGGGGAACACAAAATACTGGTTTACAAGATTACCATACAGGGTAAAAGAAGAGCCCAGTGGATTTCTCAGCCCACATTATAGATGTGGTGCAAGATGATTTCTGTTTAGTTTGCTATGTTGATGGTATCTAGCTATCTGTCTGTCCTCCCGTCCATCCCTCCATCTATCAATTCACCTACAAACAACACTGAAATTCAGCAGCCTATGATATGTTAAAGGACGTCATTGATGGTATTACTGATGGCATCTCAAATTACATCATCAATATCATGACTGGTAACACCATAGCTGTATACCACATAGAGTTACTGAGCGTACAGTTTAGTCCACAGCATGGAAATAGAGTAAACCCTGGGGGCAAGCATGACAGTAGATGGTGAAAGCTATGTGGTGCAACATTTACAAATCACTAACGTTTGGAGGACAGGTATTATTTCCTGTGAATCAGAATAAAGTCTGAGTACACATAATGTGGGATTCTGGTGAAAGTAGACTCTCCGCCATTCTATATCTGAGCATGTGTCGTTATTAAATACTTATAATGCAGTGCTATAGACAAATTCTACAGATGTATATTAAAGGTGGATGTGTATTTCCAAACCTTTGCTCACACTTTGAGGCATAGGACATTGTTAAATAACTCTGAACATTGGGGTGCCCCACTTAGAGATGGTGTATATCTCACTTGTATGGATACCATGGCTGTAAGATGGTACACCATTGTGCCCAGATCTGAAACGTATGTAGTGTATTTTGCAAAAATACCGAGTGTATAACATATTGCCTGAGAGAAGGTGTTTCTTTACAGTAACAAACATGCACCTTTCAACCACTGGAATTCAAATTGTGGGTCATGTGAATAAATTAAGACAATTGTCCATACCTGAAGTGTATAGAATTACTTCAAGGTCACAAATTCCATAGGGTTGTTTCACAAATATTATGTCATGTTATCCGTGATGTTATCAGTGATGTCTTTTAACATGGCATGGGGAATGTAATATGTTCGTTTAGGAGAAGGGCATAGCAGTAAAACAATTGATAGTTAGCTCTGTAAACTGCAGCTAATGGAGGTCAGTGTTTTTTGTGGTTTTTACCTTATTAAAAGAGCTAACTATAACATCAATTTTAAAAACAATTGAACTTTTTTACATAACATAACATCTTATTACTATACCTTGCTATAACTTCACTATAATGTTTGTCTTTTTCTGTAAATTTCATGTTTTTTTCTGTCTGTGTTTTGTGTTGTTTTTCAGTGTTTTTGTTTTTTACATTCTTTGCCATTTTTAACTACTAGATTTGTAAATGTATATGACATTGATTTATTTTTTAGTTTTTTCACTTTTTTTACCTTTAAAAAAAGTAATCTTTGAAATCCATGGTTCTTCTCTATATTCTTCAATCCACTCCACCAAAGGCCACAGCTTTATGGCAATGTCCGCAGTATATGCTGAAACACTGCATGTTGTCATCATTTCCTTCCTCTTCTTGTTCCAGCATTTCTACTGGAGCAGTTCTACTACTCTTTCTACTTCTCGCTTCTTCTCCATATAGGCATGCGCTATGTTGTTTGGATGTATAACCCTCAGGAGCTTCCACATTTCAGTGTTTCCGATTGAATCCTGTTCACTCCTCCCTCAACACAGCACCTTCTGGCAAAACATTGACATTACACTCTATGCACTTATTTTTTTTGCAGACGATAAGTTAAACAGTAAAAAGAAAAATACCACACTAGTGATTCCTTTGCTGGCCATGCTTGTGGTGGTGCCAGTGAAGTGCTTGGAACAACATTGATGTCATTATGTTCAGATGGTGTACCTCAAATTGGCCTGGTGATTTTAGGTTGTTTCAAAATGGTGTTTTTTTTTTAGTATCTCCTGAGTGGCCAATCAAATTGCTGCTTTTATTTGATATATTTTTGACCTCCCAAAGGTACTGCGATACTCCTGTAGTACCCTTAGAACCAATGAGAGAGTGGGTTCACTTCCAGTTTCGGGTTCTGTCGCAGTACCACAGGATCTAGAACTAAAAGAATATTATGTTCATTATGAATGTGTAATTTTATTTCAAGTTTGAAAATTGAGGTTTACCCACAGGCCCAAATAGAAAAGGTATCTTGAGGTTTTATGTGGAATTTCTGCATTACTGCAGTACCAGTACCTGTAATTCATGCTAAAACACCATCTCTGTTGCTAATATGATTAGTTTGATGTATTCCAAGGAAGTCCCCATCCTCTTACTGTTATTAAGGCTTGGCACTTTAGATCTTTGATATACTCTTCAGTTTCTTCTGGCTTTTTTTGTTTTTTTCCACATTTGGGATTGAACAGTAAAAATGGTATCTCGAGTAGATGAGAGGGAAGAAAAGTCTCACGAAGAGCAGAAACAGCATCAAGTCACGGAAAAGAAAACAGTCCATTATATGAAAAATATTTATGATTCTGTAAAAACAAAATAAAGTATCTGCACAGATTATCACATGCAAGATCCTCCTTTGAAATATTGCCAAAGGACTGGGAAAACATAATATTTTGGAACCTCTGGGATTTTTTGACACATGAGGACGTATCTCAGCATCCAATTAAATGCTATAAGGGTGAAATATGATGATGATAACGAAGGCTAGGCCCTGTGCCCAAACCGATGCTGCACACACCTCAAGTGGATTGGTAGCAGGTTCCAAATATAGGCGAGGCCCTGCTATGAAAACGGACCCTGGGGAGGTGATTGTCCCCAGGGCTCAAATAAGCCTTAGGAGGCGGAGGATCTGTGTGCTCCCTCCTTTGCTTTTTTATGTCTACATGCCTCTGTAACCTGGCCCACCCGAGTACCTCATTGTAAAGTGTGGGAGAAGATGCTTGTTTTAAAAACAAATGACATGAATTTACGAATCTGTTATGATTTTTGCTGTAAAAGTTCAAAAAAATGCTTTTTGGCCCTGATGGGGGACCTGACCTAGATGACACCAGCACCAGGCCTAGGTGGTCAGTGTTCCCCTCCCCTCTTCTTTTTAAATTTAAATTTAAATTTTTTATTGGCAGATACTTACAAAGAAAGCGGCAAAGTCATATGATATGCAACATTCAAAATAAACATTTTTTATGAATTGCATGAGAGATGCATTGTAGTGTACCTATAATCGTTCAATGTGAACATGGCACGTATATTGCAGTGAAAACAATTTTTAAATACAGTTTGAGATCTGAGACAACTTGAAAAAACAGATAGATACTTTACACATGCAAAGGATATACCCGAGCAATTAAGTTATTCTGTACAGTATTTACATTGTCTAGTTCAGTATTATTTAGGGCAGTAATCCAATTCACAAACTGGCCCCAAATGTCTTTTGTTTGAGAGGCTGTTGGCATTAGGTCCCAAAAAGCTGTAAGCTGTTCTTGACAAAATGTTATGTCTGTAATCCAATCCTTAACCAAGGGGTGATGAGGCCTACCCCAGGTCATAGCAATCCATCCCTTAGCCAAGAGTAGTAGCATGGCCACCAACCTCCTTACACCCTCTGGGAACTCCTTTTCATATCCAAGTACACCCAAAATAGCAGTGGGAGGAACATGTATCATTAACATGTAGTCAATTTTTTGGAAGATTTCCTTCCAGTATGTCACCAAACATGGGCATTCCATAGCCATGTGCAAAAAATGAGCCTGGTCCACGTGACATCGCCAGCACCCCGATGTTGCATGGGTGTTCTATAATATTGATTCAGAAACTTGAAAAGTATCAATCTTAATTTATAATTGGGAGATAACTGTTCTAAGTTTGCACAACAGAACTGCCATTCATCTTCTGTGATGGCCGGAGTTAATATTGTGTTCCATTGTTCTCTTGATTTTGAAATGATTATGGAATGGTGAGTTTGCATGGAGTTATACAGTCTAGTAACAAGTTTTTTCTGGGAAGGAGAAGAGAGTAAATTGTTTAGGGGCTTGAGGGTAGAGTGTGGGTCTGGGAAGGTGTAGTGTATCTTGTGACAAGTTGCTCTAATGCGGTGCTAGAGTAGCATATCTGCAAGGGACGGAGGCAACATGTCTGTTGGCTGGGGGCATTCCAGACATCCCCTGCTTCCAATGTGGGTCATGAAAGTGCCGGATTCCAAAACCCTTGGAACAATGAATTTCTCCCTGGGGAGCCAATGGGGGCATCAGTGGATTTCTAGCAAGAAGCATCTTATTGGCATATATACTATGTAGGTGCGCATGTGAATTTTTGGTAGAGTGCTACTTCAAGCGGAATTGGCGCAGCCCTATCACACTTCACTGCCGCATGGGGTTGAAATGGAATGGGGTGGACCCAGTAATATAAGGGGAAGTAAGTTGCCCCCAGACCGTCCTGGCTTTGAGGTAGCGTCAACAATTCCCACGCCACCCGAGCCTGCCCTCCCGCCCACACAAAGGAGTTCACCATAGTTCGCAACTTTGGTTAATAAGAGTGGAATATTAACAAAAAGGTAGAGAAACGTAGGTAGGACAACCATCTTAGCTACAGCAATACGCGCTGCAAGTGATAATGGGAGTACAGTCCACATTTTAATTTTCTCTTCAAAGCATGTGATAGCTCGGCCCAGGTTCATGTTTATATTATCTGAAGGTCCGTACTTAGCCAAATCCCAAGGTATTTTATGGGGTCATTAGCCCAACATAGCAGAAAATCTGACTCGAAAGGCACAGTTGCTTCCATCAACGGCAACAAGACAGATTTTTTCTCCTGTATTCCAGACAACCCACCGAACCTCCTAAGTTCCCTCAAAGCAGGCAACTAATTTGTTTGTGGGTTTTTAATGTATAGGGTTATATCATCTGCAAATTGTGTAATTATGATTCCTCTGGTTGTGAATTGCAATCCCTTATTCACATGGTGCTGCCGCTATCTAGCCGCGAGCGGCTCCATTGCTGTGGCAAAGAGCAATGGGGAGAAAGGGCACCCTTGCCTTGTGCCGCCACTAATAAGGAAAGAATCAGTTATCTGGCCATTTACGAAAATGTGCACTTTGGGTTTTGTGTATAATAGCTGTATTTGGCGTATAAAAGGTGTGCCAAAGCCTATCCTTTGTAAAAGGGCAAATAGGAATGACCATTCAAGTGTTGAAGGCTTTGGTGGTGTCCAGAAAAGCAACCACCACGGAACCTGGGGATCCAGGTAGTGTAGTATAGCAAAAAAAGTTTGTAAAATATGTGCTGTAGAGCGACCAGGGACAAAGCCCGACTGGTCTGGCAAGGCAATCAAGGGAAGCAGAGGTTGGATTCTGTTAACCAATAGTTTAGCGTATATTTTATTGTTTGTATTGATTATTGAGAGGGGTCGGTATGAGTCGTATGAGTGACATTAGGTGTGTGTCTCGTCAGGTTTAAGGAGGAGTAATATGCCGGCTTCTCTGAGAGAAGGGGGAGGGTGTCTGTATCAAGTGCCGCTTGGTAAACATCCATTAGGTGTGGAGCTAAGATGGCGCGTAACATTTGTAAAAAGAGGCAGGTAGGCCATCCAGCCCTGGGGCCTTATTAACGTCTTTCTCTGTGAAGAGCTCATTCAAGTATCCCCTGTGTTTATTTTCAAGCCACAATAGTGCTATTGCATCAAAGTATGCCGTCAAAGAGTCAGTTGTTGGAGTACTCTGCGATGTATATTACTTGTCATAAAACGCTGGGATATGTGTTTTTATGTCTTGTGTACCACAAGTGTCTTGCAATTTAATAATATAATCTGTGGTGCACTGCGGTTTTAGTAAGGCAGCTAATGTCTTCCCTGGACTGTCCCCCTCCCCGTATTCCCTAACTTGAGTGTTTTTCCCTAGATATTTAACCTCACATTGTGCAGTTTCTTCAAATTCACTTAATTTGCTCCTAATTTTGGAAAGTAGTGTGGCGTCTTCATCCTGATAGTATGTTAATTCCAACTCCCGAATTTCCTTTTCCAATGTCGTAAATGTGTGTCTGAGTGATCTGAGGACACCCCAATGTCTGGCAACCACTTTAAATGCCTCCCAAAGTGAGGAGTAGGAGGACACAGAGCCAGTGTTTTGAGAAAAGTAGTCCAATATGTCTTGTTTAATGTCTTCCTGAAAGGCTGCATCTGATAGGGAATTTGGTGGGAGACGCCATGTGTGCCCGGTATTCGAAGTCTGAGCAGACAGGGTGCATGATCGGATAAAAATCTGGGGAGATGGTTAGTATCCTCTACCCATGTTGCCACATCTTTAGACACCAGCCAGTAATCTATATGCGGCCACGCATCGTGCTGCGTCGTGACGCAGGTGACCTCAAGCGCATCGGGGGATCAAAATCGCCATATGTCTACCAGGTCTCCCTCAAGGATAAACGCATTAAGTGCACCACCTGCCCTAGGGTGTATTGTACGTGATGTGCCCTTGCGGTTTTTACAATGGATGTACGTTGTTACAATGCATGCTTTTACCACGCATGCCTTTACAACGCAGGTTTTTCATCGCAAGTCATTACAACGACTTGCGTTGGGGGGGTGCTGGATAGTGAATAGTTTAATTTACTAATCCAACTCCAGTCCTCGTGGATAGTAGGGAAGATGTTGGATAGTAAATTAAACTATTTCCTATCCTAGAGCGCCCCCCAGCGCAAGTCGTTGTAATGACTTGCGTTGAAAAACCTGCGTTGTAAAGGTACTGCGTGGTAAAAGTTGCGCCGTAAAGGATGTTTCCCTTTTACTTTCATTTAATACAGTATTAAAGTCCCCCCCACATTATGTGTCACAGCCCACTTTGACTATATTCCTCCATAGTTCATGAAAAAATTTGGGCAGTCGGTGTTGGGACCATATACCGTCACTAGTACCACACCAAGGCTAACTGACCTCCGCACATCTACATAATATACTATGTCTGACATTTTTAATTTTACCCCAAAACAACTCACTCGAGATAACCCACCCCCACCCACACCAAACCCCCAAATAGGTTGAATTATCATTACCACCCACCCTACAGAACAAAACAATTTACTTCCAATTCAACAATACAACAATATAAAAGTAAATTTTAAGCACCCAGGAGCACTGGGGGTGCAGAGAGACCAGCGTACAACCCAGTAGAAGAACTGTGTGGCCGAAATACATATCGTACTGTGTAAACGGAATGGAAAAATCATAAATAACCTAGCAGTGACCACTGTATTTGACAAATTAAACACCAAACCTGTAATGTCATTTCGTGTTGTGTTTTATATCTTCTGAAACAAAAGCGCTACATAAGGGAAAACACATTCCATCTACCTGGGCCAGAGAATCTCAGTCATTGTCACATAAGTTGTTTTCCGGGTTTCGTTGGCGTTCTGCCTTAGCTTTCTGTTTCTTTCCCCCACTTATGTGTTTAGCAAATTTGCATGCAGACTTGGCATCTGTGAAAAAATGGGTATCGTTTTCATGCGTGACCTTTAGTTTTGCAGGGTAGAGAAGTGCGTACTGTATTCCAGCTTGTTGAAGAATCTTTTTCGCCTTGACGAATTCTCGATGCGCCTACTGAACAGCTGGGGTAAAATCTGGGTAGAACAAGATGTTATTTCCTTTGTATGAGATTTGCCCCCGTGTCCTGGCCACTCGGAGTATGGCGTCTCTGTCACGATAGTTTAAGAGTTTGGCTAGGATGGGCCTTGGGGTACCACCTACCGGTGATTTAGGACCTAGGGCATGATGCGCCCTTTCTTCTATGAACACAGGAGAAAGCTCCGCTCCGAAGATGTCTTTCAATAGTTCTCCCACAAATTGTTCCGTTTTACCCATGTAGTCTCTGGTATTCCAAGAAGGCGGATGTTACTCCTCCGGGAGTGCGCCTCCAAATCCTTAATTTTGGCTCAGATCATGTCGAGGACCTGTTCCATATTTAGCTGTTGTTTCCTTGGTGTCAGTTTGGAACTCATGAGTTTCAGTTTGGCGATTTTCCAGTTGATCTAGTCAGTGCTCATGGGTGTCTACTTGTGTCTTGACTTGATCAAGCCTGGCATTCATGCTGTCCAGCTTGGAGTCAATCATCTTAAGGCTAGACTTGACCTCCAGGAGGAGACAGCGAAGATCAGCATTTTCAACGGTGCTGTCGTCCACTGGGCCATGTGCCGTCCAAGGGTCCTGATCAGCTTCACCTAGCCGCATGTGTCTCTTATTCTCAAATTGTAATTTAGGTTGCTTGGCATTTGGTGTTCCCATGCTGTATCTTGACAGGCCACAGCAATCACGAAACACAGCAGGAACTTGGTGACATTGCCACAATCACTGAGCACTGCCCAGCTCTGCCCAGCTCTGCGTCCTGGGTGAAGATCTTGACAATGTTATACCAGGTCAATCGGTTTTTCCACAAACCAGCAAACAACGAATCCTTAAATGGTGGGTTCTCACAGACAGTGCACCCCATAGCCACGCCACTCACTGGGATGCAGTATCTGTCTTTAGGGGCGTCACATCACAAAAAGCTCTCTTTCTGGACCAAGCTAGCTTGCTCCTAAATTTGGTGTAATTCAGTTTAGTGGTATGGGCTGTAGTCGTGTCTTAAATTCCTGCCGGAATTATCATAGGAAACGCACATTTATTGCCCCAACCTTTTTCTCAGATCATACCGACACTTTCCATGCACTTGATAATCCAAACTGGGTATGGGTTTCCAGGCAGTAAGGCCAAACCCTGCCTTAACTACTATTCCAAAACTGAATGCCAATACTGCCACTTAATTTCACATCACTTATTTCATGCCATGCATATGAGCAAAACTATACGCAAGAAGGAATTTTGCATTTTATTTGCACATTTCTTCTTTTTTGTATATTTTCAAAACATTTTTTTGTTTCAACAAGACTTTTTTTTGTGAAGCACATTACAAATGAACAATACAAAAATTAAACATGTCACAACTTACTTGTATACACCATTCATACCAAAAGACATTGCAATCATACTATAAGCACATTCACACTACTAGCAATATAAAAGGGAATACATTTTTCGTGCAATTATCTACAATTCATGAGTAAGAAACCATAGATATACGTTTTTAGATATGAATCACTTTGTTCGAAAGATTTGTTCAATTCTCTTATGGTTTCCACATGAGAAACGTGATATAGAGGGGTCTACGCGTTTCAAACTCCTTAGATTTGGAGTTCTCGTCAGGACCAATAACTGTGAATGACAAGAAAAGGGGGGACCTGTGTTAATGTGTGAGCTATTCCTGCGTGAGCCGCCTTGGGTTCAACACCCACTTCTCTGCTTCTTACCTCTCTAAGTGAAACAAGATGTGCCTCATATGTTCATCATCTATCGCGGAGCGGGACCACCTATGTAACAAATATACACGTTTGTTGGTATGACTTTCTAATGACAACATTCCGTGGCAGGCATGCTCAACCTCATACTTACTTACTTTCGTGATATCTTTATCCTCAGTTCTATAAAGGGGAAAGAACAGGGGTTCTGTCAGTGGCTTGTGTTTAATTAGAGCTTGAATTCACATGCTTATCGTGGCGTGTCTTACCAGTTGATTTGATGGTAAACGCCGGAATTTTTTGCTCTGTGATGGGTCGGGTTGGAGGTCACAGGGCGTCTGTGGGGGCCAAGGGCAGTAATGTCTTAATATATATTTTTGCGCGATGAAAACAAGTCATAATATCCTTCATGCACTTTTTAAATTCCAACTGTGCTTCGTGACGGGTCTTACCAGTTAATGCATTGCTGCACGCCGGGATCTGTGACTGATCGGGCGGTGAGTCGTGTCGCGTCTTTGGGGCCAAAAGCGAGATTGTCTCAATGTTTGTTTGCCTATTAATAGGAAATTTAAGTGTCCCCAGTATAATTTTGGGATCGTACCTTCAATTCGCGGTGTGCTCCGTTAGGGTCCCGTCTTCTGATCTGATAGTGAAGACGCCCGATGGTGTTTTTGACTTCCTGGTTTGTGCGTCACGTGACTTACTCGTGAATTTTGGTCGCCATGTTTGTGTGGTCAAGTTTTCAATGTCGAAAATGCCGTTTGTGTCTGTGAAGCATTAGCTTGGTGTTCCTTAAGGTTCTGGTTAGTCATGTGTCAATTTCAGATATTGATGGAAAAACGTGTTTGATTTTACTGTCGATCCGGTGGTGTCTCCGATAGGGGCCATCTTGGATAGGGAACATATTCATCAATTGTATCCTGGGTGCCTATGTATTCTTATAACTTGAACATTTCTGATAATTCATTTAATCCATTGGTAGCCGTATTAAATCTGACAATCATTGATGCCTCTTTTTTGGACAATTTAGTATCTATATCTCCTCCTCTAGGGTCTTGTTCCACGTTTGTCAATACAGTCCATCGAAAATCCTTGTCCTCATGATTTTTTAATTGCCAGTGACTGACTACTGGGGCGTTGGGTACCTTCCGTTTTATCCTGGATTTGTGTTGTTGTATACGGGAGCGTACCTCCTGATTGGTTTTCCCAATATATAGGAGGTTGCATGGGCATTTGATCCCATAAATCACATATTTTGTTTTGCAATTAGTAAACTGCTGATGCTTCCACGATAACCCATTGTGTTTGAACACTGATCCTTCTTCAGTTGATTCGCAACAATTACATCCTCCACATTTATGGTGACCCATCACTGGGGGTAAGCCCATCATGCTTCTTAAATTGGTAGGTGGTTTGTTGGTAATGAAGCTCTCACCAATTTGTTGGCCAAATTAGATTCATTTTTAAAAGCGAATAATGGGGTTTTTTTTAGTTCTTCGCTCAAATTTTTTACCAAATGCCAGTTGTTGTTTATAACCTTCTTTAGCATGTTTGAATTTGGGCAATAAGTAGTCACTAGGACTATTCGATCCAGTTTCTTTTTTGGATTTTTTTCCAGCAGATGTTCTCTTGGGGTCCACCACGCTCGTTTTTTGGAGCGGTGTATACATTTTTTGGGGTACCCCCGGTCAATTAGATTGTTTGTCAGTTTTTCAGCATGTCTCTCATATTCTTGTTTGTCATGACAATTTCTCCGGATCCTAAGATATTGTCCGTAGGGCAAATTTACTTTTAGGCTGCGGGGATGATTGCTGGTGAAATGCAACAGTCTGTTGCGATCTGTTTCTTTTTTGTGGAGGGTAGTTTTTAAATCTCCTTCATCCGAAGGGTATATCTCCACATCTAGAAATGGAATTTTGTTTCTAGAGTATACAAGAGTGAATTTGATCTCTTGAGTTCTGTTGTTCAGCCATTGATTAAACAACTTTAGTTCTTCCTCAGTGCCAGACCATACAAAGAAAACTTTGTCGATGAAACGACTCCAATGTTTGATGGCATGTTCAAAAGGATTATTTTGGTAAATTAATTTTTCTTCATAAATGGACATGAAGAGGATGGCTAACTCCGGGGCGAATGGACAGCCCATAGCCACTCCTCCTGTCTAAAAGTAGAAGTCTCCATCAAAAAGAAAGTAGTTATACTTTAAGGCAAACTGTGCTAACTGTATAATGAATTCTGTTGGGACCTGTTCCGGTTTTTCTCGTGTTTCCAAAACGTATTTGAGAGCCTGTATTCCTTCATCCTGTGGAATTTGGGTATATAAGGATGTTATATCCATCGTCACCAGCCACTCACTTCTTTTATCAAATTTCACATTGTTTAGTTTGTTAATGAAATCTGTTGTGTCCCTAATGTAGGACTTCACACTAGGAACAAACGGCTTCAGAAAGAAGTCCACAAATTTGGAGATCGGTTCCATCAAAGACTCACACCCGGATACTATGGGTCGTCCAGGTGGAGCGCTGGCGTTCTTATGTACTTTCGGGAGTACGTAAAAGAGTGGAATCCTCGGGTGTTGTATTTTTAGATATTCAAACTCCTTTTTTCCAGGAAATCCTTTTTGGTAGGCTTCATCAATGATGGAATGCAATTGGTGTTTTAATTCCATTGTAGGGTCTTTGTTCAGTTTGCGATAGCAGTTGGTGTCGCTTAGTTGTTTTTTGACTTCATTCAGATACAATTGGCGGTCCCATATCACGATTGATCCACCTTTATCTGCTTGCTTAATTATTACAGATGTGTCTTTGGTTAAATTCGTTAATGCTAGTGACTCTGATTTCGTGATGTTGTATTTAACCCACTTGGTCTTTTTCTCCATTTCGCCAATTGCTGAGAGAATAGTTCTTTCAAAAGTTAGCAATTCCTTGGGTGTTTTATAATTAGGAGGGCAGAAAGTGGATTTGTTATGAAGTCCAGTAATTTCCATATTAGTGGTGGTTTGATTTTCTGTAAAATTGTTTTTTAACCTGATTTTCCGGAAGAATTCGATAGTTTCCGTTTTTAATTTTACAAAGTCAGTCCTTTTGGAGGGGACAAATGTAAGTCCTTTCTGGAGTATATTTTCTTCGTCCTTAGTCAAGACTTTATTGGAGATGTTAAAAATCAGTGAGGGCGTCAGTTTTTGTAGTTCTGACGTCGGGTTGACATCTCCCATGGTTGAGTGTATCTCAGCTTCCCTCGTGGTTTTGTTTGGCCTCTTCCTAAAAAAGGACCCTGTTGGTTTTGTTGGAAGGAGCCTCTTCTGTTGTTAGTTCTTCTCTGTTCTGTATTTTCTCCTTCGCTATTACTACTTGACGATGATGTATCTGAGAACGTGATGTATTTTTGGAATGATCTTCCCTGGTTCTCTTGTAAGTATCTTCGGGAATCTGGCCGTGAGTAGAAGTCCTGTTGGAGATATGGGTACACCTTTTCTATATTGAAACTTTTTTGATCTTTTTCAAATTGGTTAGTTTTCTGATTAATGGTGTAGTCCTTAAATTCACTGATTTCTTTGTCCACTTTATCCAATAGTCCCTTCGCATCCGTTATCAGTTCGTTGGTAGAGATACTTGTTTGTAACTTCTCAATTTCATCCAATTGAACTTTTGATAGCCTATGGGCTGTCTCAATAGTCAGGACCATAAGGTCCCGACTGCACTTTGTTTCAATGAAACTATATCCCTTTTTGTAAATGGGGTCCTCCGTGAATATTACTGGTATGTTCTTTATTTGTAGACCTCCTGGGATGGTTCCTGCTCTTAAATGTTGGAGTAGGAAATGACCGTGTAGGTCTGTCCGGATCTGTTTTTTCCTTAGTCTTAGCAGTTTTTCTGTTTCGTTTTGATTTTGTGCTGGTACACTTAAAGAGGCTGATGCAAAGAGGGGTGGATCCGCTAGCAGGTTTTTTATGTGATCTTCGCTATAAGCGAAAGTTTCATTCTCTGACATACTTCCCACACACTCTGTGCGCACTCACTCTGATTCGTTCAAACAATTATTCCCAATAGACAAACCGACGCAGGACAATGTTCCTGATTCTCAAACGAGAATACGCAATTCCTTAAGTATCCAGTTGCCACGCTTCCACGCGAAGGGGCTACCACACAGGCGGCTGCCTGCTAACACAATTGATAATCCAAACTGGGTATGGGTTTCCAGGCAGTAAGGCCAAACCCTGCCTTAACTACTATTCCAAAACTGAATGCCAATACTGCCACTTAATTTCACATCACTTATTTCATGCCATGCATATGAGCAAAACTATACGCAAGAAGGAATTTTTATCTCAGAATTAATCAATTCAATTTTGCATTTTATTTGCACATTTCTTCTTTTTTGTATTGTTTCAAAAAAAATTTTTGTTTCAACGATACTTTTTTTGTGAAGCACATTACAAATGAACAATACAAAAATTAAACATGTCACAACTTACTTGTATACACCATTCATACCAAAAGACATTGCAATCATACTATAAGCACATTCACACTACTAGCAATATAAAAGGGAATACATTTTTCGTGCAATTATATACAATTCATGAGTAAGAAACCATAGATATACGTTTTTAGATATGAATCACTTTGTTCAAAAGATTTGTTCAATTCTCTTATGGTTTCCACGTGAGAAACGTGATATAGAGGGGTCTACGCGTTTCAAACTCCTTAGTTTTGGAGTTCTCGTCAGGACCAATAGCTGTGAATGACAAGAAAAGGGGGGACCTGTGTTAATGTGTGAGCTATTCCTGCGTGAGCCGCCTTGGGTTGAACACCCACTTCTCTGCTTCTTACCTCTCTAAGTGAAACAAGATGTGCCTCATATGTTCATCATCTATCGCGGAGCGGGACCACCTATGTAACAAATATACACGTTTGTTGGTATGACTTTCTAATGACAACATTCCGTGGCAGGCATGCTCAACCTCATACTTACTTCTGGCGTGATATCTTTATCCTCAGTTCTATAAAGGGGAAAGAACAGGGGTTCTGTCAGTGGCTTGTGTTTAATTAGAGCTTGAATTCACATGCATATCGTGGCGTGTCTTACCGGTTGATTTGATGGTAAACGCCGGAATTTTTTGCTCTGTGATGGGTCGGGTTGGAGGTCACAAGGCGTCTGTGGGGGCCAAGGGCAGTAATGTCTTAATATATATTTTTGCGCGATGAAAACAAGTCCTAATATCCTTCATGCACTTTATAAATTCCAACTGTGCTTCGTGACGGGTCTTACCGGTTAATGCATTGCTGCACGCCGGGATCTGTGACTGATCGCGAGGAGAGTCGTGTCGCGTCTGTGGGGCCAAAAGCGAGATTGTCTCAATGTTTGTTTGCCTATTAATAGGAAATTTAAGTGTCCCCAGTATAATTTTGGGATCGTACCTTCAATTCGCGGTGTGCTCCGTTAGGGTCCCGTCTTCCGATCTGATAGTGAAGATGCCCGATGGTGTTTTTGACTTCCTGGTTTGTGCGTCACGTGACTTACTCGTGAATTTTGGTCGCCATGTTTGTGTGGTCAAGTTTTCAATGTCGAAAATGCTGTTTGTGTCTGTGAAGCATTAGCTTGGTTTTCCTTAAGGTTCTGGTTAGTCATGTGTCAATTTCAGATATTGATGGAAAAACGTGTTTGATTTTACTGTCGATCCGGTGGTGTCTCCGATGGGGGCCATCTTGGATAGGGAACATATTCATCAATTGTATCCTGGGTGCCAATGTATTCTTATAACTTGAACATTTCTGATAATTCATTTAATCCATTGGTAGCCGTATTAAATCTGACAATCATTGATGCCTCTTTTTTGGACAATTTAGTATCTATATCTCCTCCTCTAGGGTCTTGTTCCACCTTTGTCAATACAGTCCATCGAAAATCCTTGTCCTCATGATTTTTTAATTGCCAGTGACTGACTAGTGGGGCGTTGGGTACCTTCCGTTTTATCCTGGATTTGTGTTGTTGTATACAGGAGCGTACCTCCTGATTAGTTTTCCCAATATATAGGAGGTTGCATGGGCATTTGATCCCATAAATCACATATTTTGTTTTGCAATTAGTAAATTGCTCATGCTTCCACGATAATCCATTGTGTTTGAACACTGATCCTTCTTCAGTTGATTCGCAACAATTACATCCTCCACATTTATGGTGACCCATCACTGGGGGTAAGCCCATCATGCTTCTTAAATTGGTAGGTGGTTTCGTTGGTAATGCAGCTCTCACCAATTTGTTGGCCAAATTAGATTCTTTTTTAAAAGCGAATAATGGTTTTTTTTTTAGTTCTTCGCTCAAATTTTTTACCAAATGCCAGTTGTTGTTTATAACCTTCTTTAGCATGTTTGAATTTGGGCAATAAGTAGTCACTAGGACTATTCGATCCAGTTTCTTTTTTGGATTTTTTTCCAGCAGATGTTCTCTTGGGGTCCACCACAAGCAAGACCAAACTTGACACTTTTTTGGGGAAATTTTGTGAAGCTATGGCAAACTGCGCCAAAGACATAGGCAAGTCAAAAAATGTTTTTCCTTTGGAATCTAGGTCCTAACTGTACACCTAATTTGGTAGAAAGGTAGCTGTTGGTTCAGACAGCCACCTTTTTGTGAATTGGTGTATATCTGTTTCGTAGTTTTTGAGATATTAAAAAGAAATACAAATTTGTGTATATAGAGACGCAGATTCTCCAAAGAGCCAACAGTCCCCATGTTAAAATTGGATTGGCTGTCAACGCTTCAAAGAGAAAGTGTTAGCAGCCATTTTGGGACTCAGCTGAGTCCCGAAAAAGCATTTAAAACAAAGAAAATGGGTCAGGGTAGGAATACCCTGACCCCCTAGCTCTGGTCCTAGGGTCTCCCTAGTTCCCTGCCAGGACCAGAAATCCAAAAAATCATTACAAAAAAAAAGAATCATGACAGAGTCGCGAATCTGCATCAATTGTTTTTAAAAACAACCCGGTCTCCTACGCTTGTTTACATTATAACCACTGGGTGGGCCACGCCCAAGGGGCATGTGGGTATTTAAAAATAAAAGGAGGGGGCACAAAGAGTGCTCCACATAGGGCTATTTTAAGCCCTGTGGACCACCACCTTCTCCACATTGACCCCCTCATAGAGCCACACAGGTACTCACAGACCCACTCACAAGCACACACACACTCATACACCCACTCACAAAGGTACTCACACACCCACTCACAGATCCACATAGATACTCACCCATCCCCTCACAGAGGTACTCACAGACCCACACAGCCACTCACACACCCACTTTCAAAGGTGACAGGTTACAGTTAGGATTAAAAAATAAAAAAACGTAGAAATTCACTGAAAAAAAGAAGGTTAGAAGGATGTTATAGATTTTTTTTAACGTAGAAATTTACTGAAAAAACTAAGTTTACAGAGATGTTATATTTAGAAACTAGGGGGCATATTATCAACAACTAGCTATATTTATCGCTAAAGAAGCTTAGCGATTTTTTTTTATCGCCAAGCAACGCCGGATTTTATCTCAGAGATAACGTGCTATTAGCAACGTTTATCTCCAATGCGATAAAATAATCGGCGATAACGGCGAAATGCATGAATATCGCTGGAAAACCAGCGATATTCACGCATCATCGCCAATAGAGTCTTAGCCAGAATACCCATCTCCCATTGGATATAATGGCTAAGAACTCGTTTGAGCAGGCGTTCGTTTTCAGCGATATTCACGCTTAGCGCAAATTTTTTAATCGCTACGCCTGCGTTGATAATAAGCGATAGCGATGTTAGCGACTGCCTTCAGTTGCTAACAGGTTGGGTACGCCCACTTTGCATGTCATTAGCGATAAATATCGCTGACATGCAAAGTCGGACCCAAACCACTCGCTATCGCCTACAAACTGTCGCTAACTGCTGTTAGCTACAGCTTGCTAATAGGGCGATGAAATTATCGCCGTTTTGCGGCCGAAAACGGCCGCTAAAGCAGCCATAATTTCATATCGCCCGCCTTGATAATATGCCCCTAGATTTTTTTTTAGATGTAGAAAAACACAAAGCTTACACAGACGTTATATTTAAGCTCAGATATAAACTCGTAGAAAACCATAGAAATTCAGCAGTTATAGTTTCCTGAGCTAAATATATCTTACACACTGGCAATGCACTGCTTATGATCTCTCATATCACATCGCTCAAGACACAGTCAGTAACATCACTCATGATATCTCAAATAACATCACAGATGACATCACTTATGACGTTATCCACAGAACCAAACACCAACGCACATCTCTATACAACCTCCCATACACCCACTCACATACCCACACAGCCACTCACAGATCCATGCAAAGTAGGCAAACAACCACTCATTCATCCATAAAGCCACTCAGACAACCACTCACTGACCAAAACAGCTACTCATACAAGCAGACTTTCATCTTTACACCCACTCATGTACCCACTCACCCACCCATACAGTCACTCACATACCCACTCATACACCAATACAGCTGCTCACACATGCAGTCAATTACCCATACAGCCACTCACACACACACGCACTCACGGCCATTATGTCACCCACTCACTCATTCATACAGGCACTCAAACAACCACTCACTCACCCATACAACTATTTACAGAGCCATACACTCAGCCATGTAGCTTTTCATACACCCATTTATTCAAACACATAACCACTCACACACCCACTCCCTCATTCATATAGTCTGTTAACACAGCCACTCACTCATCCATACAAGCACTCACACACCCACACAACCACTTACATACCCATTCACACACCCACACAAGCACTCTCACATCCACTCATTCACCCATACAGCCATTCACACAGACACTCACTCACCAATACAACAACACACACATCAACTCACTGTTAGAAATGGGGTTTCTGGTAGGCTAGGGTATACACCTAAGCCAGGCGAAACACACCACATGAATCAGGGTAAGGGAGTTTCACACAGAAATATAACCCCTGCTTGACCCCTTGGCAGATTGGCAGAGCAGTCAGGCTTATCTCAGAGGCAGTGTGTAAAGCGTTTTTGCAACACACACATCAGTGACACACTAGGCACAGCACAAAAAGAGACTCCACAAAAGGTTTTTTAAAAAATCCTTTGGATTGTTCATAAAAAACATTAGACCACTGTGCCACTAGGCACTTGTCATGACGTCACATTAATTATAAAATCACTTTGCTATAAGGCAATTGTCATACAATTACCAGGTAGTGCAATCCAGTAAATACTTATATGTTTGACTTGTCATCTTCCGTGTGGTTCCACCTGACTTTTTGTCTTTACCTTTTGATGCTGTGATGGATTTCCGTTTTGCTAGCTTAGATGCTTTTGGCACTTTGCCACTGCTGATCAGTGTCAAAGTACAAGTGCTCCCTGTGTGAATTGTTATTACAATTGGTTCTCAGTGATTGATGATTTTGATTTACTGATACATCCCTAGTAAAGTGCACTGAATGTGACAGGGCCTGTTATCAAATGCTACTAGTGGGCCTGTAGCACTGGTTAAGCCACCCACATGAGTAGCCCCGAAAAGGACCTCAGGGCTGCCTCTGCAGTATCTATGCACATTTATAAACTGCCATTTCAACCTGGCAAGTGCACCCAATTGCCAGGCCCTAGCCTTCCCTTTACTTACATGTAAGGCACCCCTATGGTAGGCCCAAGGTACCCCAATGGGCAGGGTGCAGTGTATGTAAAAGGTAGGACAGGTACTGTTGTGTGTGACATGTCCTGACACTATTAAAAGTCTATCTGCTCCATAGGATAACATAGGAGATACTTTGTAACCTCTTACATGTATAACTTCCCATTGGGACAAGATAGAGAAATAAAGTTTAGACTCACTGAAATCAGAATTTAATAACAAATCTTTTAGTAACAATGGTTTTTGAATTATGTGTTTGAAAACGTCACTTTTAGAACCATTATGTGAGCCTCTGCCTGTCTGTGGGTTGACTGTTTGATTGGTTGAGGTGTGCTTTGCCAATCCTGACTGGCTCAGAGCTGAGCTGAATAGACCTTGGCTGCATTTAGAGTAGTGGGAGGAGTTTTCCTTGCACCTGAACAGGGCCTATCTCCCTTGCACAATGCTGTCTCCACCCTCTGTGAACATAATGCGCCAATGAGGACTGCCCTGGTTTGGACTGGACTCAAAGACCTTTGCACAAAGAAGAACAAAGACAAAATGGGGTATAAGTAGTGTACTTTAAACCCCAGAACTTTAAATAACTTCTGGACTCAAGAGGAACCTTTGCCAAGGAGAAGAGCTGGAGAGCTGTAAGGAGAATTACTGCCCCTTGGTGTGTGCTGTGTGGATGTGACCTGCTTATGCCAAGGAAAGTACAAAGATGGGAACTTTGCTGTGGACCTGCTTGAAGAAGAATGTCTAAGGGCCTGGGTGGGATGGCCTCCTGTTCTGAAGTCCCAGGAACACAAAGACCCCACCCCCAGCTCCCCTGAACTCTATTGCAGAGAATTCTGACCTGCCAGGAGGTGCCTGTTCCAGTTGTGGGCCTCTGGATGTTGTTGCTGCTGTTTGGAGCTGGAAGCAACTTGAAAGAAGCAGAAAAAGTAATCTCTGATGCCGTCAGCGCTGCCACCGTCACGCCTCGACCTTCACTAAGGCCACTGCTCGTGAAGTGCACAAAGCACTGCTCGGCCTGCACCGCAGCTCTGACACCCATCGACACCCTCTGATGCCTGCTGCTATGGGCATCCCAAACACCAGCGCTCGCATCGACTCCGGCATCACCAGCATCTGCATCCTGTTTTTGCAGCACCGATAACCACCTCGGGTGACTCCACAAACTCACCAATGCCGCGCACCTCACGGTCAGCATCGTACTTTGGATTTATTGCTGTCACAACATTGTTATAGCCCCAAGTGGAGCTATTTGTTTTCTACAAGCTTTATTTTGGAACTAACTGTTTTTAAGTGCTATTTTACCACATGTATGTCGTATTTTTGTCCTTTTGGTCTTGTTGAGTTTAGATATAGATACTTTATTTTTCTTGACTGGTGTGGTGTCCATTTGTGGTGTTATCACTGTATTCCTGAGTGTTTTGAGTACAAACACTTTACCCATTGCCTTTGGGATAAGCCTGTCTGCTCCTGCCAAGTTACCAAAGGGGATTAGAAGGGGTTATCTAAAGTGTGTATCCCCCTTACCCAGACTAGAAGCAAGGGTCCCTATTTGGACATAGGTGCATACCTCTGCCGACTAGAGACCTCCATTTCTAACACTTGCACTCCTCATAAAACCACCATTACAACACATATCCCCTAAACAATTATGGGTGAATTCCATACAACTGCAGGAAACCGACGCCTGCTTGTGTCTTATATGTTACGTAGTTCTTTAGGGATTCCACTCTTGAGACTGGAGAATCTGCGCTCCTTTTAGCAGAATTACGGTAGTCTTTGGAAGCACTCCTGTTTGTTCCACTTATGACCCATCGAGACCGGCAAGGTGGCAAGAAATCAAATGCAGCCACTCAGTGCCCACCCCAGGTTGGCAACCTTTAGTTTTTCAGTGAATTTCTAGTTTTTTTAAATGGAAAGTAATACTTTATCACTATACGTAAAGCCAATCCCCTGCCATTCATGGCCTTTCACTGATCGCAGCAGAGGGCCTCCACACTGTGCACCGCCTGTGGCCAACCTACCTGGTATCCACATCATTGCTTACTACTGACGTGGAAAGAGTGGTACTAAATGGGCAGAGCTTGTAGGTGATTTGGGACCTTTGCATACTCAGCAGCAATTCAAAAGGAGAATCATGGACTCTTTCTCTTAGATCAGGAGATGTCAAGAAAGAATCCACGTGTCTTCGGCTGTCACTACAGAAGCGATTGTGCTCCAATAAATAAATGATTCATTCACCTCCATCATGGACTTCACATCATTTTTCATTGTGCAATTGTAAAGAAAACTCACTCTCCATTAGCATGGAAAATCACAGGAACACCATCACATACTACTAACTCGGAAGGGGTGTGGCCAAGTAGGTGGAGATTTTAGGTGATTTGACGCCTTCGCATAATTAACAGCAATTAAAAGGGAGACAAATGTATTGTATTTTTTCTTGAAAGGGAGGGGGCCTGCATGGCCCTCCTCCCTGGGACTCATTATGCCCTGAGGACCCCAGGGCCTTAAATATTTTTAAGGCAGAGGGGGCTGCATGGCCCTCCTCCCTGAGCCTTATTTGTTTTTTTTATAGGGAGGCGGGGTGAGGGCCCCCAAGCCTATTTTGTCTCAAGGGGCCCCTTTCCCTTGGGCCTCTTTTTTAAAATGGTTGCCATCCACCAAGGGCAACCCATGCAGATTTTGGAGCCACGAGGGGTGCCTCAGGGCCTCTGGAGCCCCAAACAGCTCCCTGTATGCTGCCTGAGCGGGTATTGCTCTCAAGTGCAGAGAGCAGCTACTAATGCTGCTCTCTCTGGCAGGGAGCAATATTTTGATCTGTTCCCCTTCCTGCATATGTACAGCCAGGACAACAGATCCAAAGTCAGCTCCCAGCCAGCGGGAGCATTTTTAAAGCTTTAGTAGATTTCCAGGTTGCTCCTGTTTGGCGGGAGTTTTAAAAATGCTTCCACCAGGTGGAAGCAAATACAAGTTTCCCTGCCTGTGCCGCTGTGGGCAAGGATACTGCTGTGTGCTGGGGGTGGACTTCCTGGAGCACAGCAAGTGAGCCAGTCCCATGGGATGGAGTCCATGGGGCCAAACAAATCTGAGGGAGGGGGACACATGCCCTTCCTCCCTTTAAAGCATAGTGATGGACCAGGGCGATGTGATCCGCAGGGACTTTGTAAGGCTTGTGAAGTGGTGTTAAATGGCACCCTCCCTTTTGGAAAATAAAGTGGGCCCTGTGGGATGGGCTCCCTGAGGTCAAATACCGTGTGTACCCTCGATATGATGAACGGGCCCCGTGGGATGGGGTCCCTTGGGAAGAATATGGTTTGGGGAAGGGGGTCGCACACCTGCCTTCCATTAATTAAACAATACGACCAGGGCCGCCATTTTATTTTTTCAATCCCGCAGGAGTCTCTCGGACCCAACATTGCAGATTTAGAATTACTTTTTACCTCAAGTTCTCAAAAAAACTGAATGGATTTGCACCAAAATAACACAATCTAGAGACCAAGGTCCTTCCAAATTTGGTATAATTCCAGTCAGCAGTTTTTACGGCAGCGCTTTTCAAAGAGGTTTATAGAGAATGCATTGGGATTTTGCATTTTTGGGCTCCCCATTTTTTGGCCCCTACGTTATGGATCAGCATTAACTATTCAATACACAAACTGTTGAAAATAAGCCACTTTTTGGGAAACTTTACTGGAGATTCATCAAACAATTGCAAACTTATTAGCAACACAAAAAAACAAATCCTATGAAAATGCTGACCTAACTGTAACTACCCAGTGGCAATGCACTCTGTCATTGCAGGCTGCATGTCTTGATGCAGAGAAGTCCGAAGAGTGAACATGGCAGACATCCCTGTGTGCAATGTCACCCATACACTGCATAAGATATAGGTAAGACACCCCTACTGCAGGCCTTTAGCCCTAAGGCAAGGTGAACTATATCCTATGTGTGGGCATGTCAGCACAAGCAGATATGCCCCTACTATGTCCATTCTATTCCGATATGATGTGAGTCCACAGAGAAGCCAAGAAGAGTACATGGGCTGGATACTTCTCAACACGAGTTTCGAAGCCCCATGATGGCTCCACTGATTTCTAAGGTGTTTGGTACCAAGCACCTTGTCTTAATAAATCCTCTCTGATTCCAGTGGTGAATTTATTAATACATTCACACAGGAGACACATTTAGAGGGTCCTTCCAAGCACTGGTGTAGTTTCTGACTTGTTTTCGCCAGCCTGCCACTACCAGACATGTTTCTGATCTCATGAAGTGACAGCCAGCACCATTGCCAGCTGGCACGGATCAGAGGTGGTGGGCGGGTGGGGGGATTTAAAAAAAGAATAAAAAAACACTTACCTGATGCCATATCTCTGTCACCGTCTCTCCCCAGGGGCTAGAGCAGGTAGGACCCAGGCTCCCCTGAGCCAATCATAACACTGAAATGCGCTTTTGTGATTGCTAAGCACCCAGGCTCCCCTGAGCCAATCAGAATGTTGCAATGCAGCATTGTGGTTGGTCTAAGCACGGTGTTTCGGCACTCACCCAGGAAATGGGAGCCAAGGCATGTTCCCCACGCAGGCTGTAAAGCAGCCTGTGTGGAGAACATGTAAAGTGTGCATGAATGTATGGCCGGCCCGAGAAGACCGGCCAAACATTCATGTGCCCTTGGAGTGGGCAAACCACTCCCAAACCTGCCACTGATGGAAAACATAACATGACAATAACCTAAAGTTATTATCATTTTATGATTCCTTCCTTTTACTGTTCAAAGCAGTGGGGTGACTCTTCTCCACCTTAGTGGAGGAGCCACTGCTGGCCAGCTCTTTCAGAGGACAGAGACAAAGCCTGCTCTGGGCAGAGATGCTTCACACCTTCTCCAGGAGAGAAAGGCCTTCCTGGGTGGGAAGCTTCAAAGGTGATGTTGCCTTTGAAATCCAACCCAGGAACCTTCAGATAGTGGGGGAATCCAAGCCCCCTATCGTGCTCCACTTTTGGTGGCATGAAAGCTGGGAGAATTAGTTAGATTAGAGGAGGGTCCCAACTTGATCCTACACCACCCCTTGGGTGGGACAGGCAATGTGAACCCTTCTCCTGAAATTCCACCATATTGGGATGGTGGGAAAACCTCCTATCAGGGCTAGGCTAGTGCCTCTTCCCACAGGAAGTAGTCAATAGATGGTGTAGACACCCTAAAGGTAGGTAGCCCATTGGCTACTACCTGTCTCCTCTTGTAACACCCCCTAATTCAGTATTTAGGTGGCACCCCAAAACCTGAGCATCAGATTCAGCAGACAAGAGAAGACCAGGACAATTATGACATTCTGCACGAGAACTGAAAGCCTGCTGCAGATGAAAAAGGAGCCAATCCCTGCCGGCAGTTCCCAAGAATCGACAATCACTGCTGCAGTGTCGTCCCGAAACCTGAGAGGACTCCATGAAATCTGGGACACCACCAGACTTCAAGAAATTGCAGAGAAGGTCCTTTGGAGTGAAGGTATCACCCCCCTGCACACTGCAGACACCGATCCCATAAAGTCCAGTTTGTCGACTTCCTGCTCCCCCTTGACATTGATGCAGCACTGAAGCAAGAGAAGGTACAACAACTCCAGAGGGTGAGATCTGTCACCCCACCAAGTTTGGAGACATAAGGACCTACCAGACGTACTAATACCTGTGGTACCAGACTCCCAACGGCAAACACCAAGAAGAAAAGTTCCTTCCAGACACACAAAAGTATCAGATGCAAGCACTCTTTGAGCATCATCGAACAACATGAGATTCACTTCCTGAGTCACCTAGCTGTCCTGAGATTGCCTCTCCAATTAACTTGCTCCTGACCATGAGGACCTGAGGACGCACGACTCCCGGCTGACCTGTTCACTCTGCACCCAGTCCCACCTGCCCCAGCACCAACCAACCAGCCCTGCTTCTCTGGTCTCTAAGTATTTGCGACGACCTCCCTATAAGGAGACCCACAGGTCTTACCTGTAAGCCCTTATTTGCAGTGCACTTTCAAGTGTCCACCTTCATCTTTGCGGACCAGCTTTCAAGACCTCAGCAGTTTGCTCCTCGCCCCCATTGTTTCCTATGGTGCATAATTGCACATAGAAGTGATATAGTTATCAAACTTTGCTAAATCATAATTCCAAAAGTACTTACTTTAGAACTGTGTTTTTGTCTTAACAATTATATAATAATTGATATTATATGTGCAAATTGGTCTCAGATTTATTCTTGAGTGTGTGTCTCATTTATTTCCTCTGTGATTACAACAAATGCTTAGCACTACCCTCTGATAAACCTAACTGCTCACACACGCTACCACAAAAAGAGAGCAGGTATTATCTACTTATACCTAAGGGTTATGGTGGGGCTAGTGCCCAGTCATTATGCCCAAATTTGTACTTATTCTTCTCAACAGCTTAAACAATGTTTTGCATCTGAACATCAACTAGAACCCAAAGATCTGTCACGTCTATCTAATCTAGGGCTGTTGAAAAGTTATAACATACCCACAGATCTTAGTGTAGGTACTAATCCCCGGCTATTGCTTTCAGGAGAATTGCTAGCCGGCTTACCCAGTTTATGGTTATTTAACCGAATACTCGATCAAATGGTAAACCTTAATTTGAAATATTCTAGCTGTTGGATCCAAAAAGCTTGATATTTCACTGTTAACTGAAACATAACTCTCTCCCAAGTCATCCCCCAACATCTTAGAGGCACTCCCAGATAATTGCTATCTTCTTTAGACCCATCAGTCCTCAGTCAAAACAGGTGGAGGAATAGCAGCAATAATCTATAATAATCTGAAGTTTAATAAACTGACAGCCTTCGATAAAGCAGCAGTTGATAGTTTGTTAATTAAAAAGGAATATAAATCCACCTCATTAGCTTGTGTGCTGGTATATAGACCTCGGGTTGCATGCCTTACTTTCCTCACCTGTTAGCAGAACACATCCTCCATCTGGGAATTGACTATGGTAAAATCCTGGCAATTGGGGATTTCAAATATTGAGCAAATGAGAAGATGGTGGGCATGGATCCTTGGAATTTACTGAAGAACTATGTAGCCTAAAACTTGCATGTGTGTCCACTAATCATTAAAAGGGCACACTTTCGACCATGTATGGACTATCAACCGCTCTCTTTCAACTCTGACAGTCACACCATGTGTCTGGTCCGACCTTTTTTTAATTACATTTACTCTGATTGACCTGGCCACTCCTAAACCCCAGGCTAGCGCTGGAATAAGCTAGGAATTGGCCCATGTCAACCGTAATGTCTTTCATATTTCGCTGGCTTCGACCTTGCCCACAAAACAGAATAATATTGATCTGCAAGAGGAAAATATTACAACTTGGCTAGTATATGCCAGCAACTTACATGCTCCTCTACGGAAAGTTAGGCTTGCCAGGTGCCATGATGCCCAGAAATGGGTCTCCTATGATCTTATAATTGTCAAAGTAGCTCTTTGTGGACTGAACACAATTGGCATAGAAACTACTCACCGGACAAGAGAGACATTTATCAGTTGCAGCTTAAACAATATAAAAACTATATTTTACAAGCAAAAGCTGTTTCCTCTTCTGGGAAAAAGGTATACTCAACTAACAAATCTAATGACATATTTCCCATTGTGTCTGAATCAACAAATCATGATAGAGTGACTGGAAAAAAAACCCTGCGCAATTCTTCTGTGTAGTATTTAATTATTTTTTGTTAAAAACATTAAGGGAATCAAAGACAGCATCCCTTTAAGCTCCACCCCACCCCCGAAAATCTACCAACGGTTGCTAAGAATCCTAAATTCTTAATTGAACTGCACATAATTAGCAAGGCATTTTTCATTGACCTCTTAGCTAAAGTAAAATCTGGCTCGCCTTCTGATATCTGACCTCCAAGAGTGCTAAAAGAAGTGTTCTCACTGATCCCTGATCTTGCTTTATCCCTGTTTAATGATTCTCTTGCTCAAGGCATTGTTCTCAGTTATTTTAAGGAGGCAATAGTCGTTCTACTATAAAAAAAAAACTGGTGTTGATCCACCTTCACCGAATTATTACCATCCATCTCATTGCTCCCCTATTTGGCTAAGGTTCTGGAAAAACATGCTGCCACATGTCTTTGTTCCTTCTTGGAGGAATCCCATTTTCTCGAGTTCGCCCAAGCAGGCCTCCTACCAGCTCATTCAACCAATGCAGTGATCTTGGCTGTGTTGGATTAAATTAGGGAAGAGTTCAACAAAGGTATCACACAAGCACTGGTACTTCTTGACCAATCTGCAGATTTCGACGGGGTAAACTATCAGCCTCTGGTGAACCTTGTCCAAGCTGTGGGTATACAGGTTATGGAACTGGTTTGTCTCCTTTTTAAAAGACAGCTCCCGGTCAATCTCCTTGTCTCCCTTTGGCTCCCTAAGGTTCATCTCACCTGCAGGGTGCCTCAGGGGTCTTTTCCTGTGCCCCCATCTTTTCAATCCATGTATTCATCCCTTAGTGTTTACTCTGAGGAAAACAAAGATGAGAGTTTTTAATTATGCAAATGGTATTCAACTTCTTTTTGCTATTGACAGTTCACCTGACTCTAAAATATTCTTCCATAATACAATGCTATTCATCTGTGACTGGATGAATAGCAATCAACTTAAACTAAACTCGGATAAGACGGAGATTGTCTTGACTGGAGGTACAAAAAACCTTTGGAATTCCAATTTGTTGCCAACTGAAATGAGTACTCCTTCTCATCTCAACCAAAGAACTCATTAAAACGTCTTGGTGTCCTTGTTGACAACAAACTTTCTATAAAGCCTCAAGTTGGATCAGTAGTGTCTTCCTGTTTTCTTCAGCTCATAATGATTAGGAAAATTAGTGGATTTCTCACCTTTGAAGCCCTCTTCCAGGGTATCCTCACTGTAGTTATCTCACGAATGGATTATGCAAACTCACTTATATCGAGACTATTTGACTAAGAGATTACCACTGGTACAAAACCAGGCAGCCAGGCTGATCTACAGTCAACCAAGAGTTTGTTATATCACCCCCTTGATGAGGAAGTTACAGGTGAAACAGCGCATGCCATTTAAGACAGGATGTTTCATTTTTAAATCTCCCTGTGGCAATTGCCTTGGGTTAATTTCTCCCCGAAGTAAAAAATTCCCTCTTGTAACTTCAGTTCATCTCATCTCAACCTTCTGGCTTTCCCCCATTTAAGAAAAAGGGACTAGGAGGTTGGAGATTCTCTGTATTGGCCCCTCGATTTTGGAATTCTCTTCCATCTAACATCAGAATGACAGTTGATTATCTTAAATTCAGACAACCTTTGATGATGTGGCTTTTTTTCTCAAGCATAAAAATAACCTTCTGTGCTGCAGTTCTGCTCCTAATCTCAGTGCCAAGAAACGGATTGGTGTTTGAGCGCTATATAAATAATTTTAACATAACACACCTCTGCCTTCACTTTTGGGACTCCGCTGACTCTCTACATAGAGGAATGCATTTTAGTACAATGAATAGAGAGCCACTTTCCTACAATAGGAAATGTTTTTCTTGTGTTGCTTACAACTTTGGCACCATTTCACGAATCTCTGCAAAACTTTCCAAAAAAGTGCTACTTTTTTCTAGTTTGCGCAAGAAAAGATTTAGGTTGATCATTCAGCAAGGGCTGAGAAAAAGGGGTGTCCTAAAACTTGTTTTACCCATTTAATTTTTCATTGGAACTTTAGACACAGCTATAGCTCATTCAGCTCAATTAATTTACACCACATTTGACAGTTTATTTGTTTAAGTAAACATAAGGATCAGTTCACAAATACTATTATATGTAAAAAAGAATTTTTAGATTGGCTCCAGTGGGTGAAATCACACTAGTAGAGCTGCTGCTAAAGAATTTATGAAGCTCTGGAAAACAAAAATGGTGCCAAAGCTAAAGGACAACACACAGGCGCACAGGTATTGACCGAGGAACAGTTGTGCATCTGGATGTTTCTGATCAGCAAGTTATTGTTCTACAGAAAGTGTACAGTGAATGCAACTTAGCACTCCTGAATAGAAGCATGAAGAAATGATGGCCCAAAGTACTGACAAGTAAGATGAATATCTAACAGGTGCCTCTTTTGCTTGCCAATCCATTCTACAGCCCTAATGTTACACTACACAATTACATCATGTTAGTTTTACAGTCATTGTGGCTGTCAAGTTTCTTAAGTATAAAAAGACATTGGCAATTGCTTGTCAATCATGATGACTTGTGCACAAGACGGAAATGTCATGTGTGGCAGACTGTTTATGTATTAAGAAAGCATGATAGATGCAAGACAGGCCTGTCTGCATGTAAACATTTCTGTATATACTATTAAGAGAATACATGTAATAGACCTAGGGAATAGAAAAGCAGACTAATCATTTTAATAGTTGTATTTGTAGCATATGCTCGTCACCAACTTTTCTGCTTAGAAACTCCATGTAACAGCGGCTGTAAAGGAGGATGACCTTTTAGAAATGTGTTTTGGAAGGTAGAGAAGGAGCAGTAGATATGCTTCCGCAAAGGGCAATTTTTGCACATGTGTTGTTGCATTCTAGGACCATAGCACACAAGGACCCCTCCTCATTCAATCCTTAATGATTATCATATGTAAAGCACCAGTGAATGAGCAGGGATGGAGACATGAAGTGCTTGCTGAAGTAAGATGCTGAAGGGGTGTCTTTGCATCAGTGATTACAATTGCTGAAGCAACGACATCATCAGGTATGGGGGGGGACTACTGATGGCTTGGAATAATTAAGGTTTAGTAAAATAAATAAAGGCATATACTTTTGATGGTTTACAATATACAGATGTTTTGGGTAGGGAACTGACTAAAAGGTTAGAGCTGTGTGATGAAATATGTCCAAGCCTATCTAACATTCACTCTGATTTACACATTAACCGCTGAGTTATTTAGGATAATTACGTTTATTCTGATGTACATTAATTAGGGACTAATGCTATGAAATAAATAATCATGAAATGCTATTCAATATGTGTGCTTACTGATTTTGGGATACCAGCTGGGACTCCACCTGTCTTCACCTACAGATAAGAGATTCTCAGACAGGCCTGACTGATGCCTAACACTATGTCCAACAGAGCATAACTCACTGGAGAGTAAGTGAGAGACACTTGTCAGTACCACTTTTCGCCCACAAGACTACAATTCCTTTTGAGGCTAAGGCCATCTTCTGGGTGTGGCCCAAAAATCTTGGGGTAAACACTACACTGGTGACCTCACAGGGTAAATACCCACAAAATAAACACAGACCACACTATGATGGTGTTGTGACGACTAGCATGACCAATATATGTGATTTAAATGATGGAAGAGATTTCATGGGGAGCTGACTTATCAGAAACACCTACCAAGCTTCATCCAATGGCCGGTATGTGTCAGTGGCCCCTCAACAAGTATACCATTGCAGAAGGATGGCTGATAGTAATGGCAGTTGCACAAGTGGATCTCTAATGGAAGGCAGCATCTCGAACACGTAAATGTGTCATGGCATGGAGTTGTGTGCGGATTACATACAACATGACGTCTGATGTGTAAATATTGAAATTGAGACAATACATGATGCAGAGCATATGTGAATGTTTTGATTTTAAAAGTGTTTTATCTGGTGTACTTGTGTGTGGCTTATATCATTGCACATGCACACCCTGTCTTTGCATCGGTGATGGTCTCTCTGGCCATTCAAGGTTCTAACCATGCTCCACCAATCATGCTGGTGGGTGTTGTGGATGCCCAAGGTGATTGCTATAAGTTTAAGAAATATAGATGGACTGTTGTTGAGCTGGTCATGTTGGCTATGTGTTTCAACATTGCATCTTCAAGGGCGGTTAGTGAGAATCATTTGTGTAAGTATATCCATAGGGTGTGTGAGTGGTATTTACCCAAGGGCGCCGGATTGTAAGGGATGTTGTTTAAATGATGTGACCCACTTTAGCGACACAGACATATGTCGAGGCATGTTTTTGTTTCATTGCCTTGATTTGTCTAATGACTGTCTCTCTGAAAAAGACAGGCCAGGCAGCGGGTGGAGTTGCATGATGTTAATTAAGATGGTGTGGTGATCGTTTGGAGACTTGATCCAGGTCTGCCACCAAGCACATCTCTTGCCACATGTTTGCTAATATACTTACGCCTCACACTCCTCTTCTCATCCTTCCACTTCTCATTTATGTTCCTCCTGATTTGCAGAATGGAAACCGACGTTGCAAATTATTTTAGTTTTCCATCTGTAGTTATTGCAATTAGGTGCTTTACTCTAATGATAAGTCACCCTAATGCGCGAGCATACTATTATTTGTGGATTACGTTTGGAAGGAAAGACGTTTAGCCTCCCACCCGCCATTAGAGAGTAAGGGTTTATAATGAGAATTTCCCAAACTGAAATAGATGCAGGGGCTATATAGTACGCAAAGAAAAGAGTGTGGAAAATTGTGGAATGCAAAGATTATCTGCATAAGGAGACCGAGATTTTCCAGCAACTTTTTCACACATGTTATCAGATTGTAGAACCATATTAATGTATATCTTTGGCTTTCAGTTCTGTTCATTTTCCCATGCGAAGTCAAAGGTACCATATTACCCTGCTTGTGAACAAGAGCAAAATGGTTTGCCATCAGACAATAGATAAAATGCGAAAAAGCAGAGTTTTATCATTTTTACTGTTGCTCCTGTCGCTTTCATCTGTCACCAAATGACCAAACACCACACAACGTCCCAGGATATTTCCATGTATTTTTGTTCGGATTTGGTACCAGAAGAGGCATTTCTGTAATCTGAGCAAACGGTAGAATCTAAATTGGGCTACGGCTCCTGCTTCTCTCTGAAGGAGTCTGAAGAGAATTGTCAGCTATTAAAAACTGAGAAAGCAATTTTCAGCAAAGTTCAGTGGACAGTCAATCAGCAGGCGCGATGACTGACACCCAGCTACCGATTCTTGGTTTCAGTACAATGATACCTGCTACTCAAGAATGTCTGTCCAAAACCAGATGTTCTCAGTGCCTTTGTTAAAAAAAAACTCCTTTGCCAGTGTCATTTCTGGGAATTCAAAACTATTAGAGACTTCCACATTCTACGGCGTCTGGACAATGTGAAATGTGTCTTTTCTATATTCACTTAAGTAGGTATTCGTCACCAAAACAAAAGCGTGCAATTCATTATCAGTCATTGCTCTGCAAGTTACTGGAATGTGCAACATCAAATTAACATAATTGTCAACCACAATCCTTATGTACTCATGTTCCCTACTTCTAGACTCAGGACATTCAGGCATGCACAACAAATATTGAGCAAATGTGTTAAATAATATGTAATAATCTGTATTTTAATCTTCTCAGCCGGGATGATTAACTATACATATACACTACAAAACTCATGCAGATGGGCATTGTAGGCTGCGTGAAATGGTGCAGACAAAGCGAAAACAGGTCAAAGCACATAGCCTGTGTGCCATGTCCACAGACACTACAGCAGGCTTAACAGTTCTAAAGCAGGATGTATTATATTGCATGTTAGGAAAGATCTGGATGAGCAGGTATGACCCTGTGCTGTCTAGCTCAATTTCTAAATTGTACAAGTGAGCAGGGAAGCCATCTCAAGTATATGTACTGGGCACTGGTCATTAAGAGTTCCCTAGCTACATAATGGCTTCACTGAATCCTATGGTGTTTGATATCAAACACCTGGTCTTAATAAATCCATACTGATGTCAGTAATGGATTTAATAAAACATGCGCCGTCAGGGCACCTTAGATGTGCCCCTTGAAAACCTACCAACCTCTTAGTGTGCTGGGTGGGATCGTCCAGTCTGCCACCGCAAACATGTTTCTGATCCCCTATAGGTGAGAGCTGTGCTCTCTGAGGGCAGAAACAATGCCTGATCGAAAGGATGGTGTTCACACCCCTCCAGCAGGAGGGCTGGTTGATCTGCATACCAAGGCCAGGGACTTCAAAGTGCCTGCCTCCTTTGACATATGACCTTGGCTTCCCCTATACCTTGGAGATGCCACCTCATGTCCTGAGGCCCGTTTAGCACCAGGACAGGTGGGAAATTATCTATACAGGAGGCGTTTTGCACTGCCAGGCTAGTAACACCCCATAGGTGGCCTGCCTGATGTGACTCATGAAAGAAGGGTTAGACCATTTTGATTTTGGTGGAAATAGTAATTTTGGGGCAGGATTGTGTCCACTCACTACAGGAAGTCGTCATTTAGGGGGTGTGGTGAACCCAAGGGTAAGTAGCTGATTAGACACACACTAACCCTCACCCCCCTTAATGCCCCTGAATTGATTATGTTGGCAGCCCCTTGCCCCAGAAACTTAAATTCAACCATCTGTAGAACAAAGAGGAAAAATAAGAGCCACAGAATTGCAGGCCGCTGCTGTACTTTTGGCTCCAACCCCTGCCTGCCTACCGCTTCCTGTTTCGCCAGTTGCGAGAACCTGACTTGTCCTGCAGTTGTGCAACCTCCAAAAGCCTTGAAGGTCTCACAGCACTTCACCAAGCCATCAGCATCTCTCTTGAAGTTAAGGAAGCATATTCCTGGAGCCTGAAGGTACCTACCGCAGAGTCTGGTTCACCGATCTGCTATTCACTAGGTCTACCGATGCAGCAGTCACACAGGAGGAGGTCATCATGCCCCTCAAGGTAAGCTCCATTTCCTCCCCAAGTAAGAAGACACCAGGACCAAGCGAAGCTCCCATGCACCAATACCCGGAATATCAACCTGTTGCAGCAACCAAAGCAGGTTTGAGTCCAATCCAGACTTCAACGCCGCATAGACTGAGCAGCTGGCAAGGGACATCAGTATTGTAGAGACCAGCACTGATAGTGGCTCAGCTGTCCTGATTTGTCCCCCTTTGTAGGTCTAACCGAGAACCATGGGTGGCTTTGACACACCAGCACCAGCCGTCCAAAACACTCTGCACTCAAGCCCCTTGGCCCAAGACAACCAATGGTGGTCCCCTGCTACCAGGACCCCCACAAACCAAGCCACCCATTGGGAGCTCCTGGACTTGTCCCCAAGACCCCATCTGTTGCCTTTTTCTAGGTGACCTCCCTCCTTCACTACGGTTTAGCACACAAGGCTACCAACATGTCCAGCAGCTCTGCACCCAGGGCAGGTAAAGTGCAACTCTGTTCGGCATATGCCTTTTTCTCCACAGGAAAGCATTACCCAATAAAAATGCATTTAAATACCATTTTTACTTACATGCTGAAATTGCTATTATGAAAAGCATTAACCCATATATGTAGTTATTTCCGTTGAAATTTATATAACAATACTTGTAATTTTTCTTAATTGGTCTTCAGTTTCTTCATGAGTGTGCACTTATTTATTGATTCTGTGTGTGTTCAACAAATGCATTAGAACTACCCTCTGATAAACCTAAACTGCTCACCCACACTCCCACAAAAGAGAGCATTTGGGATTAATAACTTAAGCCCTGTAAGCCAAAAAGGGTCATCTGGACTTTCTACATAATATACCACGTTTTGTCCCACTACAAAAAAGCCAGCTTGCTACAGTATTTGTCACTTGAATGCATCAGCACTTTGAACTAAGGAATACCAGTTGCTATTCTCAGTTTTCAAAGCTCACGTTCACATTTAAAAACTGCTGACAACACAGGAAAACAGTAGTGGATCGAAATTGTTTGAATTTAATCACAAGGTAAAGATTACTCTCAGTTTTACTATCCAAAGTGCAAAATAATCTAAAAATAAAATATGTAAAATGGAGATCGCCCTAAAGTTTAGCAAAAACAATATGTTATTAATTCTTAAAAAGGTTTAAAAATATTTTTCTGTATGATAAAAATGTAAATTAATTTAAAACAAATATTATTAACCTAGAACTAATTAAATAACAGATGAACTATTTATATTAAATGGTTAATATATAATGCAATATATTAATATTAACATTACTCAGAAGTATTATTGTTTAATAAAAAAAAATCTTCACTAGCATTTTTATATTTAATTAATATGTAGTAAATGTATTATACATTATGTGATTTTGCATACCATTATAATAATTATTCATTTTTATTGAAAGTTCAAAAGTTTACTTTAATTATTTTTTAAGGAAATGAATTATTTTCTAAATTATGAAATATGTACTTTTTATTTGAATGTAACTTTTAGATACAAAATAACTATACATATTTTATTTAAAAGTTGAAGTAATTGAATTTATTTGAGAATTATTTTCTATGGGGTGTTATATGAAGTCCCTGCCCAGGTTTTTTTCTATAAGAGTGAGTTGCAATACCATGTGTGTTGCTAGTCTCAATTCAAGGCTGGGCTGTAGTACATTTACTACTGTTTTGGATCTTTTGGCTGTAGTAAGTTTAGAAGTTTAGTTTCTGAATAGCAATGTTCTTACTCTTTTGAGTGTGGGTATTTGTAATAGCATGTTCCCCAACATCCGTTCTGTCCCTTTCTAAATCCCTCCTTACCATTCCCAAAATTCCTCTATATTCCGCAACTAACGCCACCAATTTAGTAGTAACTGTTCCCTATGTTCCAGCCCCTGCCCCTGAACCCTATCACATTTACTACAAAAACATATAACTATCTTTGCAGAAATCTCTATGGAGGAGATCCCTGCATAAAAAAAGATAAGAGAAGCGGAGGTTTTCACACCTTGGTTTGTGAGTAGCATTTTTAGTATGTGAGTAGTACTACTATGGTACTACTTTGCGGTTTGTGAATAGGCCTAAAAGGGCTTCTTAATTCAGAACTCAGTACTGAAATCTCAAGTGCATTAGAAGTATTTAGAACCTTAATATGAGTACGGCAGTTGATAGGCAACAAAGGGAGCCCTAACAGGGTCGTTGTGCTGCTTATGGGTCAGGGGGTACCTGCAGAGGTTTCATGTGTGCCCCCTGGAATTGCACCCCTGTTCCTGCATGCCACACCATACAGGTACTTGCTGCAGGTGTTGTCACGGCGGAGGGCTGCATGTTAGGCTATTCTAACATCTGTGAGACCCCCGCAGCACCTCCCGCCTGACCAGGATTAAACTCTTAATTTGATGTGCAGGCGCACCACCGCTTTGACGGTGCTCCAGCAGATGGAGCGGAGGGGACACTGCTGGTGGACCACCAAAGTTGTAATAAGAACCTTAGTAATTTGTGAACTTTTCAATTACATTAATAAAAGACATTTGTACTTTTGTGAAATAACATGGTGAAAGCAGAATATGGGCTATGAATTCCCATTATTTTGTTTGGATTTACCTTTCTTATTGCATCACTTTTAGGCATTAGTCTTGACAATTTGGTATAGTTATCACTTACTTTTTGAAACATGTATCTCCGTAGTCGTCTTCTGGTGATTTTATTGAAGGTGGTCTGGTGTTTTCCACATACATTCACCAAAGCACAGTACTGTTTCATATATTTTTACGGGATTTACGGGTATGTTGTCCCCTTCTTTTCTGCCTCATGTGGGTGATAGAAATATTACCACATTTAATTTTACTACTCTCTGAAAACACCTCGTAAAACTATTTTGTGGTCAATTCTAACTGAAGTAGAGAAAGAGAGTCAACATGAAGTTGTTTTCAAACCAGAAACCAGAAAGATCCAGAAATGAAACTCCAAAAAGTACTTGACTGTGGCGTAAGTTTGAATGGAGATGGTAAAAATGTAACAACAGCGGGCCCGATTCACAGAACTAACTTAAAACAAAATTCTAAGCTTACTACCATTTTGGTATTCAAAGAAGGCACTTACTCATTTTGGTATTCACAGAAGGCACGTACTCATTTCGGTATTCACAGAAGTTAGGAGTCCTAACTTTAGGACTCCTAAATGCCTTCTGTGAATACCGAAAGTCTTAAAGTTAGGATTTTTCTCAGTTTAGGAGTAGTAAAGTTAGGAGTCCCAACTTTAGGACTCCTAAATGCCTTCTGTAAATACCGAAAGTCTTAAAGTTAGGATTTCTTCTCAGTTTAGGAGTAGTAAAGTTAGGACTCCTAACTTTAGGACTCCTAAATGTCTTCTGTGAATACCAAATGTCTTAAAGTTAGGATTTTTCTCAGTTTAGGAGTAGTAAAGCTAGGAGTCTTAACTTTACTACTCCTAAACTGAGAAATCCTAACTTTAAGACTTTCGGTATTCACAGAAGGCATTTAGGAGTCCTAAAGTTAGGACTCCTAACTTTGTAAATAACGAAGTGAGTAAATGCCTTCTGTGAATACTAAAATGAGTAAGTCCCTTCTGTGAATACCAAAATGGTAGTAAGCTTAGGATTTTGTCTTACGTTAGTTCTGTGAATCTGGCCCATAGTTTCAAACTAGTGAGTCTTATCTGCTTTCCCCATACTTCTCTGGTATGTTTCCAGGAGCATGCGTCCACAAGCAGCATTTACCGCCTTGAAACAGATCATCACAGACAACAGACAACTTAAATAAGAAAGCAGCCGTTTAAACAGGCAAACGGATATTGCACTATTGTATATTAATAATTGAATGCATAATCTTTTTGATGCGAACCTATTTTGAACTCAAGGGGTACGATATTGCTCTAACATAATTATGTACTAATTTTTAATTGCAGAATTTTCACAAATGTTACAAAGTGTACTACACAAAATTATAGCTAGTTACAAAAAGTGTTGCAAAATAAATAAATCAATGTTATGCCTATAGTAAAATTTCAATATGAAATCAATTTATTTTTAGAGTTTTGGTACAATGCACAGAAGCTCGTTTTAGTTTTGCAATACCTCATTTCTTACAATTACATTTTAACTACAACAGTTAGAGCTCAGAGAGTGTCTGTACCTCTTTCTTTGAAATAATTGCCTTAATTAGTCTACCTCCTGTAAATCAAGCCAGTTTTATTAGTTGCATGCATTAAGAAACTATTCCTGCTCGGAGAATTATTTTCTGCCTCAGTTTAATAATTGAGGATGAAAGCCTAGCTGTCTGATCCATTGTTTATTGTTGCTGTTCTGCACCCTGCTGCCAGTGTGCACAGGCTAAAAAATGGTCTGCGCAACTGAACATGTTGAACTCAACTGAGAACACAATTGCTGTACCATACCACACAATAAAAATAAAACACATATGTATTAGAGTAGCATTAGTAGAGTTGATTTATTTAATTGTTTTGTATGATGCTTTTAGATCATTGCATAGGCCTGGAGAGTTAGTTGTGCTGGAACCCCAGGATAGGTCTCACGCCATGTGTGGCGAGCAGCTCAGATATTGTATCAGCATTTCCAAGGGGTTCTGAGCAGTCTTATTGTACAGCTCTCAAAGACCTTTGTAAAGACGTTTATTTTCTGGGCACTTGTGAACTTTGTCCTCAAGACATGCCTTAGTTGTAATTCCTGTACTATTAGGTTCCTGCCTCCGTGTTTGCTGCAGTAGGTTCTGGGTGATCAGATTTGATTTTCAGAACCCAGATGGGCAAATCTTTACTAGGATTGATTCCAGCTTCTGAGCAAAATAGGGTGAGCGTCTGCTGTAAAGTAAGTATTTTTATGTGCACAGTTAATTAAAATCGTTGCAATTCATGCAAAACACAGTTAGAAACACTGTCCATATTATGTTTTTTTTAAAAAGGTATTAATGGGAGCAAGTTGGTTCATAGCTGGTAGGGCAAAGGTTCTTAGTGATCGTCATCTGTTAACAGGAAATTAATCTCAGTCATGAATTTTATAAACCGGGCGGCCATCTGAGCTGAGTCGCCCCTCATACACTTCTCTAGGGCTTCTTGGCATGTCCGGACGTTCATGGTCCGCCAAATTGGACGCAACAAAAAGGTTCGTAAAGGAAGTAAGGTTATGCAGATGCACAGGACGTGGATTAAGTTCTCTTCCCCCCTCCTACAGAAACGGCACTGTGTGGACACATCTTCTTTGAATCTCCTGCCTTACTTATACTCCCTCAGCGGGATTAGGCCAAAGGGTAAAGTCATTGGATGGTGTTTCACTTGTGGTTTCATGAATGACGACAAATAGTGTGGTGGAGTTTTAGGGCCATATAGCTGTGAGGCCCAAGTGCCATGGGAGAGATTCTTTCATGGTTAGAGCATCATGTTTGAGTGACAAGATCTTTGCTTGTTTGGTCAAGATGTTTGTGATTGGCCCTATAGGCAGTGAACGTGTCCATATGTCTTGAGCCTTTAGTGCATCCAGGCAAAATGATAAAAATTGGTTCCAGGAAGTGCTAGGGTTGTTTAACAGAGACCATATGCAGCTCTTTAGTGTAAGATCACAGGGCTTTTTGGTTTTAAACAGTAGGCAATTAATCTTGCTTTCATTACCCAATATTGGGATGACAAAGAGAACTCCATGCAGATTTGGGTATGAGAGGTCGAGTTGGGTAGATGAAACACTCTGCTAAAGCACATTGACTGGGCTCTGTCAATCCAGGTGAACATTTTGTCTTTAAAGGTTATGGCACCAAAGGCTATTGTCGGCAAAAATGTGGCGCCCTCCACCCTAATTAGCAGTGAAAAGTCTGGAGAGTGAAAAGCTTGCTTGGTTCTTACAAAAAAAACCTCCAAGCTGCGGGCCACTCCCTGCATTGCAGTGATATGCTGCGCTTCTCTCCCTTTGTGATCTATCCAAATTCCCAGATACTTGTATGCGGTCACTATCTCAATTGGGTTCCCTTCAAAGTACCAGGAGAGCTTTCCGGCTCGTGAGCGCGAAACTATTATTGCATTATTTTTGGTGATGTTGATCTCCAAAGCCTTTGTTTTGCAATACTGGGCCAAAGAATCAAAAAGTCTTTGAAGTCCCACCTGAGTTTGATCGAGGAGTATCGTGTCGTCAGCATATTGCAGTGATTGAATTTTGGTAGATTCAATTCGTGGTGGAAATGCTCGGGATAGGACCAGGCACTTGGGCAGCTCTGCTAAATATAGATTGAAAAGTAAAGGAGCCAATATGCATCCCTGCTTTAAGCCTCTGTTAGTCATGATTTTATTGGTGGTTGACCATCTCGAGGAAACTATTATTTTTACCCAGGTGTCGGTATATAGGGCCATGAGAGCTTTCAGAAGGGGCTGCAGGATGCCTCATTTTGTTAACTTTTCCCAAAGTTTGGGGCGAGCTACACTGTCAAAGGCTTTTTGGAAATCAATGAAACACAGATATAACAATTTTCCTTTGTTAGCTAGTGTACTTTCAATCATGTGAACTAGACAAATTAAATTATCTTCGATGTGGCAGCCCTTTTGGAATCCAGTTTGTGTGAAAGGTATTAATTTACGATCTTCCACTCAGGTTGTCAGTTCTTGCAGTAGGACACTAGCATATGCCTTCCCTTCCCTGTCAAGAAGGGCTATCATCCAATAGTTGTTGGGGTCAGCCTGCGAGCCTTTTTTGTGGATGGAGACGAGAAGCATTCCTCACCAAGAATCCGGAATGAATCCACCCATTCTGGTTGCCTCAAATATATTGGCCAGCAGTGTGGCCCACTTATGTGCGGATACTTTATATATCTATTTTGGTATGCCATTTGGGCCTGGTGCTCCTCCTGGGCACATTTTCTTTATTATTATAAGTGCAACTTAGTTTGAAGTTATCTTAATGGTGGGTTCCGCTTCAAAATTGGAGTAAGTGTGATTGAAGCTAAGGAGTTTTGGCCGATTGGGACTGGCTGGTTCTACATAGAGTGCTTCAATGTGGGCCTCCCATTCGGCAGGAGAGATATTAGTCATGGTGGGGGGTTGGGCAGAACTAACAGCTTTGTGTACCCAGCTCCAGAATTGTCTTTGATCCTTTGATTTTATAATTTAATGGGCTTTTGCCCAGTGACATTCTTCTTTCATACTCTGAGAAATTAACCTTGCTTTCTTATATGCCTTTCGAGTGATCGATATTTTATCTCGCAAGGATTTGTAATCTGTGTCATTATAGGCATGCCTGCGCAGAACGTTATTTAATTTGTGCTTAATGCTTGTTGTAAGTTGCTTATGTTTAGAGAGACAAGATGTGATTGGGGTGCAATTATTTGGTCTTTCGATTATCTTTGTGGATAGGTTTTCTCTGAGGTCTAACACTGCTGTTTCCCAAGACAATGCGGTCAATTGATCACTGTGCTCCTGTTTCAATTTGACCAAAATATTGTCCCCTTCTCTTCCATTGTTTCCTGGTTATCCACAGTCCACTGTAGCTTTCTTTTGATCTCGAGATTAGATTCTTTCCCGAGCAGTTTATGTGTTGGGCGATGACAGTGCCGGAATAACAATTTGCATGTTAAAACGTCGTGATCACTTTCCGGTGAAGAAATTACCTCAAATTCCTGGACAAGATGGAAGTGGGCAACTGAAATCCATATATAATGCAGAGTGGCCATTCTAGCGAAAGACACATGGGTGTGTGCAGCAGGCAAGTCTGTCTTGAGTTTTCCATTTAAGATGCGGAGGCCTAATTTGTTTAAGTACGCTGTCATCTTTCTCCCTTGGCTTTCCTTCCGTTGTTACTGAGACCTCATCTCCGGAATGGCCCACATTTGATTGTCCAATGTGAACTGAAGGGAGAGATCCGGGCCTGCCTTCATTAGATTGACATTAAAATCGTCCATTATTAACCATATATCGTTTGGATAGTGGGAGGAGAGGTCTCTCATGGCTGGTAGCATTTTACTCAATGTAGCCTCTCGCTTGGTTTTGGAGGGATGCAGGTAGACTCAGCCAAGGATCATTGTTCGTTGTTTCAATTTGTTCTTTTCCAAGCACTGGATCAGAATTTTAACAAAGATATAATCTCCCTGCCCTTCACACAGTCAGGAGGATTTTACTACCAGCTTGTTCTGCATGGCGAGCAACACTTCTCCCGAGGCATGGCCACCAATTTGAGATGCTGTTGCCTGGGATTCAAACAGGGTGAAGTCCTCCCAGACAATTTCCTCCAAGGACCATGTTTCTCGCAAGGCGATGATATCTTGATTCATCCTGAAATGAGTGGATGGGCATTCTATTTTTTCCTTTGTTGGCCTGCGGATGTTCCAGGAGCAGATTTTAAAGTGGTGCGTCACATTAGTGTTTGGCTTCTGTTCGACCAGTCTTGGGAGTTATGCCGTTTGAGAGCATATTGACGAGGACCTCCCACTCTGGATGTTGTTATTTGCAATGGGTTCTCTTTCCAGGACGCTGTTAGGGTTCCTGAAAGGGAGCCACACAAAACTGAAATAGGTTGCTGAGTAATTATGTTGTTGTTAGACACCTTTTTATTATTATTATGAGCCGTTGAAAGATTGACTATTATGTCCTTTAAGAAAGCTGGGTACTTGGCTTTGGTGATGTAACTAATCTGGATGCCCCAGTCGTTCAATCAATTTTTGTTGTTCATTAGTGCAGAAGCCACGTCTTTATTTTGTAAGGCCATTACCGTTGCCTCGTTCGTCTGACCCAGTTCTGGGGCGACAAAAACCACACTTTCGATATCTGTGGTTTTTATATTTTCTAATCCTGGAAGGTGCGGACACATCTTTAGAATATTTCCTCTATTAAGGATTTCCCATTTCCCTTGAGATATGTACTCCGGGTACAGTAATAATTTGGTGCTTTCTTGAGTCAACTTATTTACTTCTCCAGTGATGAAGGAAATTTTATTCTGCTTTTGGTTAAGATTTACCATTAGGGTTTCGCAGGGCATCTTTTCCTTGAGTGATTGGTTTAAACCTTCTGATTTATTTTCCTTGGGTAGTTGGTTTAGGCCTTCTGATCTATTTACTTTAGAGATGTGTGGGCGGGAATTAAAAGAGAGGTCTTCCCCTCTTGCACTATCTTGATCGGACTGCAGCCTATGTACGGCTATCTCGGGAGCGGTCGAAGCCTTCCCGTTTGAATTTTTTTCCAACTCGTCCCTCAAGTTAATTTGTGTTGCTCTCTCCTCTGTGTAAGTTTTAGGTTTGATACCTTCCTCCTTGGATTTGAGTGGTTGTACGAGGTTATGGTTACGTATGACTTTGTTCGTAGAACCCGGCCCATGGGCTTTTTGGTGCCTTGTTTGAGCAAGGGACAATTGTTGGGAGGTTTTATTGATTTATCCGGGGTGTTAAAATATTTTTTACTGCATTTTCTGGTTTCTTTTTTTCCCTTTGGTTTCTCGAGAATCTCCTCCTCATCTTGCACTGTGCCTCAGGCAGTGTCGACCTTAATTAGGCCCACGCCTTGTGTTTCAATGGTATCTTCCAGGGAGTAAATTGTTAAAGTTCCTTTTCCATGGATGTTGTCGCTAGGAACCTCGTTTGAGTTGGCTGTTTCACTGTCTTCTGTTTTAAGCCGACGTAATAGCTCCCTGTCCTTTTTCCTGGCTTTATTTAGTTTCTTTAATTTCTTCTTATTTTTCCAGGACAGGGGTTGTCCTTCTGTGGGTCGTAGGCTGGCCATATTTGTTGGCACTGTGGAGTTCAACACGTTGCCTGTCTCTTTTGCGAGGTTAAGTTGGATGGTGTTATCTGGGTCTCTTATATGTAGTCATGGTTACGAGAGCCTTTCGAAGTTCTAGCTAGATGCTCTTGTGTGATGGTGTACTGCTGCTCGTGGGCATCAAGGGATTCACAATCTTGCGACTGGTGGCTAGACCTGTTATCAGTCGTGTTATCTCTTATGTGATTTTGAAGTAATTGAAGAGGGATGATTTTCTGTGTCCGTGTTTGTGCCTAGTTCTTCAGGTCTTCAATTAAAGAGGACAATACTTCTGTTGTTTCAAATTTTTTTAATATCGGGTTGCAGGTACATCCACCATAGCATTGGTTTTGACTTTGATTTTTGTTTGTTTCTACGTTGTTTTGGCCTCTGCGTATCAATGAGTTTAGTTGGTCAAGTTTTGTGTCAATTCTGGTTATTGAGTCTGCTACCAAGTGTAAAATGTTTATCTGAGCATCTAATTTATCTGCGTGTATTTGAGCAGCACTGACCATTAGTTCAAGGCTTGATTAGTAGCTGAGAGCAGTACCTCAACCTTGTGCATGGCTGAAGTGTCGAATGATTCCCTAGGCCAGAATTCTATTTTTGAGAGGTTGTTGTCCTAAATTTGAGGGTGTAATAGAGGTGATATTACATCTGAATAGTTACTAATTGATAGGGGTTGTTTTTTTTTAAGACTTTTGTTTACTTCTTTTTGTGAGTTAGGGGCTTTATTGGCGGCATGGCTGTTATTGGTGTCAATCAAAGAGGCATTAACTTTTGTCTCAAACTGGTGTAGGTCCTTGGAACAAGTATGGCTAGAGTGTATATGAGGGTCGAGAAATGGATTAGAGGCAAGCGAAGACAAGTCAAATCTCAGCGTTTGAGTATGAGACTCCAATGCTCCTTTTTTTTATTGATTTACTTCTGTTTCAATTGACAGTGGGCTTCGTAGGTGCAGTAGTTGCAGTGCTGGGCTCGCTGAACTAGCAGACGAGATCCATATTGTTGATTCTGGTAAATTATGGCCGGAGTGCTGGGGTAGAAAAGCGTCTTTGCTTTCCTTAAGTTCCTTAGCTTCCAACCACTGTTATGACTCTTGGTGGGCCTTGCTGGGTTTCGCGCTACTGGAGTGACTGATTATGGGCTGGCTAGGATTTTTGTTCTGTAAAACATGCGGGCTACTGGTTAGTGGTAATTCTTGGAAGGGAAGTAGGGCTAATTGTCAAGAGGGTGGTTCTAAAGTGACCGGATCCCTTCCAAAGATGATTATCTCAGGGTAAAGAGGAGCCAGTTGGAACGTGCTTGTTGGATTTTCCTTCATATCCTCAAGTTGATTAAGAGAGCTTGGTCTCTCGTAGCTCACAGGGTGGGATACTTCCTTGAGCGTTTGAGTCGGCCGACTGAGATAATGTCTGATGTCGCCAGATTTCCATTTGCCTGATTGGGCTTTCTCCTAAACTTCTTGCCTACTTTTGAACAGGGGTGTCCGACAACTACTTTGGCTGTCCAGTTTAATCCCCTTATGCACATCCAGGGTTCCTTCAGTCGAGTTCCCTTGATTCGGGGGGATATCTGGCTCCCCTGCGTTCCCGGTTGAGGGTACAGCATCTTGGTCTTCTGTCGTTAGCAGTCTTGTGAGGGCAATGGGACCTTTGCAGCTGCGTGGAGTTCCTTGCTCGCATTTTGATCTCTTGGTTATGAATAAAGTTGATTTTCTTTCTCTTTCGCTGCGCGTGCTTTGTTTGTTTATTTATTTATTTAATAAATATTTCCTGCTTCACTTTATTCCACCTTGTTCCTCTTTCACCCACATAGGGTGGTGGCTGAGCTCTGTTTAGGTTCTTTTAGGTAGGCGCACGATGAGCAAGGTCTCTGATGTTACTCCAAGGGGGGGAGGGGAGCAGAACTGAGCGCAAATGCACCAAGCCGGCCACAAACTCAAACTAGCTGGGCCACCTCAACCACCTGCCTCTACCCCTGCGAGACTTCAGGGCACAGCGCAGCAGCACTGGACTCACCGGCCTATCTCCATGCCTCCGAGATCCCGCTCCACATCGCCCGCCAACAAAGCCCATGGAGCAAAGACAAAGAATGCAGAAGTTCTGCAGTTGTTTTTGCCTTTGTGGCTCCTGCCGCGACGGCAATTAACTCGCAGCAACTGACTCGTGGCTCCTGTGAGTCAGCAGTTATCTCAGCAGGTATGTCGCGTTAGGCAAAAACTTGCTGTGCCTGCCGCACATAGGCACCCTGAGAGCCACCCGAAACCAGAGTCAACTAGACGGGCAGCCCACCGCGGATCTCGGCGTTTCCAACCGATCACACCCACGGTGCAAAGCTCAGAGGCAGCAACGCGATGCGGCGCGGTTCAGTACAGCTCTCCGACTCTCGCTCTGTTGTGCACCACACACCGCTGCTCCTCCGGGTTGCCTACCTTCCTCCCACCTCGTTCGCCTGACTTCCGGACAGAAACCGATGAGATGGTATATTCAGTAATTGAAGATAAAACTCTTATATATACAAGCATCGCTCAGTCAGATTCAAGATATGTGAAGAGTTAAGACTTTCAAACCCTTGGAAATCAGAGCACAGTGTATATTTTCTTTTGGGATGCTGTGGCTATTTTGAAGCAAATGTAATAAGGTGCTCATTTTTTAGGTTCAGATGGAGTGTAGTTGGTTGATTTTGCCTCCTGGTTTTCTTCCTTAAACACCCTAGTACAGGTTGTGTTGCAGTAGTTCTGAGTGGAGAGGAATATGGCACTAATACGTTTCATGTGAGAACTTACCAGTAAGTGAGGGAGGATTTAATGCATCTTTGGTGTTCTTTATGAGCACTGAGATCTGATATTCAAACTAGAGACGTGAGTTAAATCTCAAGTGTTTTCAGATCGTATGTTGGTGTTACCAGTTCCACTGTTGATACGGTGACACCTCACTACAGATCATAACAGAAATTGCTTCCATTTCTGGAATTTCATGTGATAAATTAACACACACTGAGGAACAATGATATTCAGATGAAAAGTTTAGGATTAGAGATAGTGTTGGTAATGATCTGGAGTGAGGAAGTCAGACTAGAAGGTGATGTGAAAGACAGTTCTTTCTTGTAAAAGTTTGAATCTATATGGAACACAAACACCATTGTGTAGTGGTATAAGCCAATGCTTAAGCCATACTATAAAAAACATTAAGGGGCATCTTACCAAGGGCCTTATCACCGCTTTAGCACCACTTTTTGCCGCTATAGCAGCAATTATTTTATCGCTCTATCAGCAAGCTGTCGCTAAAATCAGTTAGCGACAGCTTTCTTACGGAAGCGACCGGTTTGGGTGCCGCTTTGCATGTCAGCGATATTTATCGCTAATGACATGCAAAGTAGGCATTGCCGACCAACAGACCTGATAAACAGCCGCTAACAGGCCTATCGCCTATTAGCAAGAAGGACCTGGCCCAGGTTAGCGACTTAAAAAGTTGCGCTAACCGTGGTCATCGCCGGTTTTTTAACACCTGCTAACTTCATGACTTAGCAATACCTAACATGGGGGGTGGATTATGTTGATACGACCACAGGGTCGTATCAGCAAGGTTTTCCCCCTTCCCCATGCCACATCGCTGGTTTTGTTGCGATGCTGGCACTTCCCTCCCGCTATAGCTGGAATATATATCACCATAGCGCTAATTGTTGCTAATACAGCGTTAGCGTGGCGATATATTCCAGCGATAGCTGGTGATTGAAATGTTCCCACTAAGCGCACTCTGCGATATTTTACGCAGTTTCTTGCTAATATGGCCCTAAGTTTCCAAACAGCATAGCCCTTCAGAAAGGTAGATGTTTAGCAAGCAAACGTGGCACTTTCCTACAAACTTCACTCAACCTGCATATCACCTTCAACTTATGGATGACAACAGCACTTATAATTTGTGTGGGGGAAGATAACCTACCTGCCCCACCTCCTGGAATTAAATCGGATGTGTAGTCCCCAATGGACTTCAAGTGGCTCAATAGATGATCAGTACTGGTCCATACAGGCAACAGACCCATTGTTCAGAGACTATAGCAACTTATGAAAACTGGGATTCCATTAGTCATTGTTGTATAGACAATGAAGATGATTTTTATAGTGGCTTCTTGTTAGACTTGGCTTTTTCAGCAGGTTTACCCCTAGACTTTTTGCTTTCTGGCCTCCAGTTTTTGACCCTGTGTTTGTTGCTCTTTAACTCTGAGCACTTTACCAATCCTGATCCGTGCTAAAGTACATATGCTCTCTGGGTAAAATTGTGTTAATGGATTGGTGTTTCCATGATTGGCTATTTGATTTACTGATAAGTCCTTAGTACAGTGCACTGTGTCTGTAAATCAAATTCTACTGGTGGGCCTACAGCACTGATTTGTCCCACCCACGAGTGGCCCTGAAGGTGTATACCAGACCTGCCACTGCACTGTCTCATGCAGTTTTAAACTGCCATGTCGACCTTGTAAGTGCACCCACTTGCCAGGCCCAAACCTTTCCTTTTCTTACATGTAAGACATCCCTCAGGTCAGGGCCGGACTGACTACCAGGCAGTTTGGAATACTGCCGAGCTGGGTGCTGATTTCACTGCGGTGGGGGCTGATTTCGTTCATGGATACCTGCGTGTGCTTCGAAATAAACAAAGCAAAACGAATTTCGTTTAGCACACGCAGGTCTCCATGAACGAAATCAGCCCCCAGCTCAGCAGCATTCCAAACTGCCCGGTAGCCAGTCCAGCCTTGCCTCAGGTAGGCCCAAGGTACCCCATGGGTATGGTGCAGTGTATGTGAAAGGTAGGACATGTACTGGTGTGTGTGATATATCCTGATAGTGAAATAGTGCAAATTTCGTTTTTCACTATTGGAAGGTTATCTATCCCATAGGATAGAATGGGAGCTCTTTGTAACATCCTACAAGTATAAATTCCCATGGAGACAAGATAGAAGAGTAACGTTTAGGCTCTCTGAACTCAGAATTTAATAACACATCTTTTAGGAAAGATGGTTTTTAAATTGGGTGTTTGAAAATTACACTTTTAGAAAGTAGACATTTTCTTGTTTAACCATTCTGTGTGCCTCTGCCTGTTTGTGGATTGACTGCCTGGTTTTGGAGTGACAGGGGCTGGGGATGTGCATTAACTGGAGACAGCCACTGGGGGGGGGTGAGGTGTGCCTGGCCCTTCCTGAATGACTCAGAGCTGAGCTGAATGGGGCTTGGCTGCATTTAGAGTAGTGGGAGTAGTTTTCCTTGCACCTGAATAGGGCCTGCCACACATGGACAAAGTTGTCGCCACACCCTGTGGTCATACTGCATCAGTGAGGACATAACTGGTTTGGCTCAGAGACCCTTGCACAAAAAGAACAAAGACAAAGAACAAAGACAAAATGGGGTATAAGTAGTGTACCTTAAGCCCCAGAACATTAAATCACTTCTGGTCACTGTTGGTTTGGGAGTCCAAGTAACTCCATGTGACTCCGTGCTCAATGCGGCGCCGTACTTTGGAATTATTGCTGTTGCGGTGTCGCCATAGCACAAGGTGGAACTATTTTTTCTACAAGCTTTATTTTTGCAATACCTGTTCCAAAGTCTATCTTATAACCTGTGTGTTGGATTTGTGTTGTTTTGGTCCTGTTGATTTTAGATAAAGATACTCTATTTTTCTTAAACTGGTGTGGTGTTATCTCTGTAGTACTGTATGTTTTGAGTACAACTTCTTACACAATGCCTTTGGGATAAGCCTGTCTGCCTGTGCCAAGCTACCCAGGGGGTGAGCAGCGGTTATTTAGAGTGTGTATCCCCCCTTATCCTGACAAGAAGCAAGGGTCCCTACGTGGACAAAAGTACCTACCTCTGCCAACTAGAGACACCCATTACTAACACTTTCTACATGAAATCATCTTGTAAGGCTGAATTTAGGAAACACAATATGCAAATCCTTCAGTAGTTTCTGAGTGTGGGCAAAAGCACACTCAGCTCATGTAATGCAGTGGGATGGTGTATACATCAATTTGATCGTTTGCAATAGGCCATCTGAATGTGCGAGTAATCCAATACTGAATACATATGGGAAACAGGACACCATATAAGTAGAGGCAACAAAGAGAAAACCTTTCCATGAAGATGTAAGGGCTTTATGTTCAAAGCCATTTTGCAATCACAAATGCTCTAATGTGCATAATCAGAGACTTTGCGACCGCAAAACAGATTTTTGGGTGTGGACGGAACCCAAATTGCTATTAAGTAACTCATTACTGAATTGCAAAATACATATGTGACTACATACTGAATTGCAGATAGGAAGGACTGTCTTTAGGGCATCCCTTACAATTTGCGATTGCCGGCGGTATGTATCAATGGTTGGCAACCGCAATTTGTGTTCAAATCACTGATAGGCTACCGACACCTCAAAGGAGTTGGTAACCAATTTGCAAATGAGAAGGGGTTCCTTAGGAAGGGGTCCCTTAGGTACCACTTCCCCTTTGTCAAGGTTGTAAATAATATTTTGAGGAGTGGGCAGTGGTCCCTGGGACCTAATTCTTGACTGAAGGTAATTGTTAGCCTCTTATGTTTTCACACACAGGTTTTACCTGTGAAGATGTAGGTGGTTTTAATTTTCCCTAATTATCACCAACAAGGAGGAGAAGGGAGATCTGAACTCAGAAATGTGATATCTCTTTCATGCGCAGATAACAATGCACCGTTTTGCCAGGCCTGAGGATTATTTAAGTGGTACTTCATTCCGTAGGGTCGTGTGGGGAGCGCAAAAACCTGAAATTTTTCACCTGGAAGATTATTCCTAAATTTGAAGTACATTTTTTCCACATCTTTAGAATTCTTAGAGAAGCTCATTGTTACTCTTGGGAATCTATTGAATTTGTAAATAGATTTCCAATAGCATGCACATGCATATACTTTCTGAACATAAGGTCTGAGTCACAAGGGTAAGCGTACACATTAATCTAAGTTTACTCATGTTCGCTGTTTACAATGCTGCAATTAATAGTAAATTTACTACTGCAGAGGCTTTGAAGTCAGGTTGGCGAACTTCGGAAACGCCTACCATTTTTATGTATTGAGTTTTTAGCCACAAGCAGTCTCCGCAGTCATAAAGTTGCAATTCAATTGCAGTTTTGTGAATACCTAAAAAGAGTAAACTTACAAAAACGTGTATGCTTACCATTGTGAATCAGGGAACCCAGCCACGTAATGGTGCCTATGGGTAAATTTATTTTGTGCTGCCGGACGGGGCAGTGCTGCGACAAGCGACTACGCTGGAGCACCTTTTTAAATTGTGGGTGCTATGTGAGTGAATGGAGTGAGTGTCAGTGGGTTTCAGGGCGCCATGCCCCTTCGTCAGGACCGGGGTAAGAGATCCCCCTGTCACTCACTAATGTGTCGCCACAATGGGTGTATTTACAAAAAGGTGAAAAAAATATCAATGTGTATGCTTCCTCCTCCGTCCGTGGCCTCCGTGGTAATCATTACCACGGAGGCCACGGACGGAGGAGGAAGCACAACAAGGCTGGGGGTTGATTGGACCCCTAAAATACCCTTCGATCTAGTGTTGGCCCATGAGGCACTGTTCCTCACCATAATAAGCATACTACATGAGTATCTTACTATTTAGCAAGGGATGTGTATTGAAATATAAAGTATATATACATACACATTGATCTTTTTTTCACCTTTTTGTAAATACACCCATTGTGGCGACACATTAGTGAGTGACAGGGGGATCTCTTACCCCGGTCCTGACGAAGGGGCATGGCGCCCCGAAACATGTCGACCCGCACAGGAAAGTAAGCCCATAAATCAGCTTACCCTTTCCGACACCACTTTTTTTTAATAATACCAGCCAGTGTTTATTAAATAGTTTTTGTATCACTAGGCCAGGTATTTTTTAACATCACTTCTCTATCACCCCTGACCCCACTGACACTCACTCCATTCACTCACATAGCACCCACAATTTGAAAAGGTGCTCCAGCGTAGTCGCTTGTCGCAGCACTGCCCCGTCCGGCAGCCGGGCGGGAAGACCCCGATGATGAAGCATGACACCAAGGGCCCTTTTGGTGTGTGAGGGGTATTTTAATCAAATGTGTGTATTCCAAAGTCATCAGGATACACACTAACCCTCTTTGAGGTGGACCCTTTTTGATTACAGGTGATTAAACGCCAAGGCACATAGCCTGAACGAAGATTTTGCAGCGTCCAGCCTAACTGTACAATAGAACACAGTTGTGACTGGCCATGCTGTAACATTAGCAAGTCTTTGTCTGTTATATCTATGGCAGATGATACAATACTGTCCAGTGAATATATTCTGAGTACAGAGTCATTAACCCATTGTCCACAACAGAAAGTGATTTTATCAAATTAATACGATCAATTTCTCGTATTTTTTCAGCTGTTTCAATTTGTGTGACTTTCCAAGCCTCGTTGTAAGCCGCATATATACTGGTCGCTATGAAATGTTTTTGACGCTGTTTGCGTGGTCCCAGAATGAAATTGCGCAAATCAGCACCATCTTTAAGTAAAGATAAGTGTTGCTTAATTTCTGCCAGTGTGGATGATTCTAGCCATTCAAGGCACAGCTTCCCTACACTGTATGTTGTTACTATCCCTGGATATTGTCTCTGGGAGTATCTAGGGTCTGGTCTGGTCATTGCTAACCCCTGTGTTTTATTCAGGAATCTATCTTGACAGTTGTTTGTGTCAGTAGGCCAGATTAACCACTTTTTCCAATCAGGATGTGTTCTGTTTAGATGTAAAATTTTAGATACATCTATTTCAATATCTGTGGTTGCATTATCAGGTATTGGCTTTGGAATAGACGGTTTATTAAGTTCTTTAATCTTAGCTAGGCCAATACAAGTTGTTTGGTGAATTGTGTCATTTAAGAACAATATTTGTTCTGGGATCATGCAGGCTCGAAATAATGCTTCTAGGCCTTGTACCTGCCAATCTTTTGTACCCCGAATGGTTTTGGTTTCGATGTTATTTCTCCAAAAATCAAAACCAAATGTCATCATTTTTTCATAAAATGCTTCTGAATATATCAATTTAGTATTTGTCAGCATTGTTTTCAACCCTGTTTTATCCAACAGTTTATAATAAAACATTTCTGCATCACTTATGTTAAACCCTGAGAAGTACTGGAATTTCTTATAGAATGTTTTAGAACTGCTTTTAGGTGGAGTAGCACAATGTTCCCATTGGTTATATTTAAAAACATTTCTAGGTTGTGCAGATTTATGTAAGTAATGGTCACCGTAGTGTGAGAAGCAGTACATTTGTTCATAATTAGACGAACCTTGCAAATAATCATGTTCTGTAAAACTTGCTGACAAGACTAAATCAGACATCATATTATTAATACTTTCAAAATCCCAATCATCAGAAAATGTAGTAGGTTTTACAAAGTCACTTAAGGAAACCTTGAACTGGTGTGGATATTTCAAGATTTCAACCGGGCCATATACTTCATAGTCAGTTTTGTCCCATACGACCCCGCCAGGTATTTGAATCGCTGTGACATTTACTGTTGATAGTTCTCTTTTCTTCACGTGGGATGATCTGTGTGGTTTCAGGACTAAGTTGATGTTCTGACTTGCTGTGTCCATTGAACTGTATTTTCGCTCAATGAATTTTCCCAAACAAAGTACCATGATGAGCCAAAGCAGGAGGAAAAATACACCTAGTCCAAACCAGAACTCTAACCATGGAGAAATAAGGTAAATTTCCTTGAGTTGATGAAAGAGTTCTGTTGCTTTTTCTTTAAAAGTCTTTGTTTCTGGCGTTACTTCGGGGTCCTTTTGATCTTCAGAAAAGTTATCGAAGTTGATGAAGTAGCCAGAGGCAGTTCTGTCAATTGTTGGAGTAATTTCTCAATTTGTCTTTCGGTAGCACATTCTGATGTCACATCATTGTAGACTGGTGTTTCTTGACAAACCGATTCAATCTGTGTTCCAAGTGGCACGGGTTCCATGGCATTATTGCATAGTCCCTCTCTGTGCACTGCAGGTTTATCAAATGTGATTAGTCTTTCAGTTTGAACCTCTTGGAGTTTGGGTATTCTGTTGTTTCTCGGGAGTCCACTGGGCCTACTGTTGATTATAGGCCACATGCTTGTGGTTTTACCAGGTCGATTGATACAACTCTGTTCTCCTTTTTACCAGCAAGAGGCGGTAGTACTACTGATCTTGTTCCGTTCATTGCCAAGACAGGTACTGCTTTTCTGTAAGAAGGCCCAAATTCCTTCTTCACAGCTATTTTTCCTCTGACTAGATCCCCAATCTTTGGAATCCAGACAGGTCTTGCTGGGGTTGGTGGTGCCTCGTCAGTGGTAGCTGGCTGTTGATTTAACTTTATGTTGCTTAAGGATTTTCTTGTTTCATTCAAGTCCTGTAAAGTCTTTATTCTTATCTTCTACCACTAAAACCTGACTATCTAAGTCCTGAATGTGCATTCTAGTTCCGAACAATAGTTCGTATGGGCTGAAACCTTTTAGAGAATTTCTTGGCAAATTGTTTAGACTAAGCTGGACACTTATTAAATGTTTGACCCACCCATCACCCGAACCTAACACCTTCGCTGTTATAGATTGCTTTATGTCCCGGTTTTTTCTTTCCACTACACTGTTCCCATCGGGGTGTGATGGACAAGAGTATCGCAACCCAACGCCCATGCTGGCCATGGCCTCCTTATAAGCTCAAGAGCTGAAAGCAGGACCCTGGTCAGAATGGAACATGGCAATTGCGTATATGCCGATAAAGACTCGCAGATCTTTTACAACCGTTCTGGCTGAGCGCTGGGGCCACATTCTTTAAGTGAGTTTTAGTCTTAATAATTAATAGGACGCTTGATGGCGAGTGGAGAAGTGTGGCTCACTGGTTAGAGCAGGCAGACCCTGAAGCAGAGGTCAGACCCGGGACCAGGGTTCAATTCCCGACGCGGCAGGGTCTTGAGCTCAAATGTCCACGGACTCGATAATTCTCGCTTCGGTGCCTGACCTAATCATGGGTTCACACTCTGCAACTCTGGGCATTAAGCTTGCTTAATCTCCACAAGGGCCCCCCGCGGCGGGATGCCTGACTTTCACCTTGGGGATGCCCATTAGGGGCTATCTCACAGGGAAAAGCCAGGACGGGTTCCCAAGGCAAGCGTCGAGATGCCTCCGGGTAGTCGAGCGCTATATAAGAACATACAAAAAAAAAAAAAAAAAAAATGGCATGTAGACAGCATTACCCTGTCTATAAACGGTAACTGGGCAACAGACTGGACCGGTTCATTACTGCGATCCCTGTCACATTCGGGACAGTTCTTTACATATATTTGATGTTGCTCGCTCATCCCCGGCCACCAGTATACTGATTGTAATTCAGTCAGAGATTCTTCGATCTTTTTGTGCCTCGGACCCAATTCCATGTGTGCGTCTGCTATTAAAAAGATTCTCCTGTTTGGAATTACCCTATCCCCGACTCCAGGAATTCGAGCAAAAGGAACGGAGTTTGCATCAATTACGTATGCATAATTGAGTGGATAGTTCACGGGTAGTGCTGCACAGTCGCCTTTTACAGACGTTTTTACTGCCAGCATGGTTTCCCCGTCTATGTATTTTTCTGAATGCTTTTTTGTGGCTACGGAAGCCGGTTTAGTTGCTTCTGCTGTGGCTGTATTAGCCAATGAATTCCCTGCAACGTGAACGCCATCACGTTGATGACTCAGAGTATGTATCACGTGAGTCTTTTGTAGTTCTTTCTGTAAAAGAGCTACCTGTTTCCAAAGCATTTTATGCTTGATTGTGGCACCTGTGTCATCTTTGTAATCATTTTGAACCCAGCTCTGTAACTTGTTATTGTAAGAGTTGACGCAAAAATGCGAATCGCACACGATTAGTGTCGGGAATTCACGTTCTGCATTTTCAAGCGCCATCTTTAAAGATCTGATTTCAGCTCTCTGAGCCGAACAGTTTGTAACTGATTCAGTTTTTATTATTTTTGGTCTGAATTTACCGCACAGCCAGCGACCTTTAACAATCGCACAGGCTGCATCGTAGGATTTGTTTTCTACATTGTAGTGCTGTACAAATCTGTCTGTATAGATTATACAGGCGTACTGTGGGAGAGGCAGAAGTTCGATTGGCAGAGGATATTCTTGTTCATATTTTAAATCATTCAGTTTTTCGAATTGCGGAGCAAAATAGTATTTCACGTCGTCCGCAGCAAGAGAATTTTCCCACTGTATCTATTTCGGATCCGGTGACACTGTAGGCAGGTTTACTGTGCTGAATAGCGCCTCGAAGGCGGATTCCGCTGTGAGGACATTGATCCTTTTGCCATGTGCTAGTTCTCGTTCAGTAGCTATTGCAGTTAGTACTGCTTTCACAGTATTTTCCGTGAGACTGAATGTTTTTTCTGCTTGTGTGTACAAGTGAGATTTGTAAGCTATAGGTACCTTTTCTCCCTCGTTAGAGGTCAGGTACGTGAATCCGCATCTTCCTGGGATGACTCAGATTACAAGGTTGCGTGTGTTGTCACGTGTTTCGGATTTTGTTTTTGCTAACATGTCTGTTTGCAATGATCTCCAAATTTCTGTATGGTTTTGAGTCCAGTTGATTGGTTTAAAATCAGGTTTTAATTAGTTCGTAGAGAGGTTTAACCCTCTCCGCATAATTTAGAATGTAAGTTCTTCCGAAATTCAGGAAGCCTAGAATCGATTGTAAGTTCTTCAGCGTTTTCGGTGATTGGAGTACAGCGCACTTCTCTAAGAAGTTGTCCGCTAGGCTTTTCCCTTCACTTGATAATTCATATCCTAAAAATAATACTGTCAGATGGGCAATTCGGGACTTTTTAAATTTGAATTTGTAACCCTCTGCTGCGAACCCAAGTATTATGGTGTTCACTCTTTTCAAGTGAGTCTTTAAGTCGTCGTCTGTTAGATAGATGTCATCGACATAAGATAATGCCTCATCATCATATATTTGTAGTAACTCTGTTACTCTGGCTGAGAATAGTCCCGGGCTGTTCTTGAATCCCTGTGGGATCCTACAGAAATTTTTCTGCGACCCCATTACTGAGAAAGCGGTCAAATATCCGCTTTCTGGTGCAATATTTTGACAAAAGAAACCATTAGATATTTTTATATTTTTTCCTAACTATGTTATTCATTAGTGCAGCACTATGCGAATTCTGTACTGCAAATGTTTTGCAACATGAGTTAAGGTGTCTGTAGTCCAAAACTAGACGATATGAATTGTCTGGTTTGGAGACAGGAAACAAAGGATTGTTCATTTGAGAGGTGCATGTTTCAATCACCCCCTGGTATTCAAGTTGATCTAAAATCTCCCTGATTGTTTTTTAGCTTCTTGCTTAATGGGATACTGCCTTTGTGCAGTTGGTTGATTTTTTAACTGGATTTTGTGAGGAGGAAAGTCCTCATCCCATCCTACATGATTTTTATATAATGCCGGTGCCTGAGCTACTGCCCATTTCCTTGCATATATATATTTAGTGTGAATCGGAATGTGATTCGAGAAGGCAGGCATAATAATTTCTTTGCCACGAGGGCACTCCCTGACAAACTCTGGGGGCCAATATTTTTCAGCTAACAGGATATCATAGCCTTTTGAGAGTTTATCCCAAAATAGACCCCTTATTTTCCTAGTCTTATCTCCCTCTATACGCAGTGTTATTTTGTATATATTATGAGGTTCGCTAACTCTGGTGTCTGCAGTTTCTACTTGAATGTATTCATTCGTGTCTACTGTCTCCAGATGACTCATCAGGATCTTGCGAGCTATACTGATTTCTGCTGCACTGTTTAGCATTGTCTGTGCCCACTCCCCGTTTTTCAACTGTGTCCTCAGTATTCTCGGCATGTTCGATTACTCTAATACTGGCTACCTTCTTTCTTGGAAATTGTAACTTTTTACTTTCAGCAGGTTCCTTGTCTTTGGACTTGGTGTGCTCTCCTGGGTCTGACCGTCCTCTTCTTTCCGATTTCTGCTAAAAATATCGAGAGGGACGTGTATCAATACTTTGATATCTATCAGGCTTCTTCAAATTATCCCTATTCCTAAGGTTATATCTTTTCGCAGAGGGCTCCCTCTGGGGAGACTGGTGTTCTCGAGTCGGAGTTCTTTCCTCCGTCGAGGAGACCTTCCTCTGGACTGGAAAACTTTTTCCTTGGGATTGGATTGTTTATTTCCATCCCAGCTCTTTTTAGGAGTGTTCAAATTATTTTTAATAAATAATTTTACAGGATTTTCGAGCAGTTGGGGCTTTACTGGTTTTCCACCCAATCTGTCTCTACCTAGTTCTTCATAACATTTTTCTATAATTCTGGTAAGCTCAATTGGTTGATCTGTTATATCTGTTTCCTTCAAGGTGGAGAAGTGTGGCTCACTGGTTAGAGGAGGCAGACCCGGATGATGAGATCAGACCCAGGACCAGGGTTCAATTCCCGACGCGGCAGGGTCTTGAACCCAAAATGTCCACGGACTTGGTAATTCTCGCTTCGGTGCCTACTCGAATCACAGGTTCACACTCTGCAACTCTGGGCAATAGCTTGCTTAATCTCCACTACGGTCCCCCGCTGTGGGATGCCTGGCTTTCACCTTGGGGATACCCAGTAGGGGCTTTCTCACAGGGAAAAATCAGGACGGGTTCCCAATGCAAAGCGCTTTGAGACCTGGCGGTGATATTGCACTATATAAAAACCCATCCATCCATCCATCCTTCAACTTCTGGCGGATTGTTTTATCCTCCATTGCCAATTGAACTAACTCTCTATATGCCTTTGTTAATTCTTTTATTTTAACTAAGAGTTCTTCACTTGACATTTTATCAATGTCTGGATGTGGTGTGTAGCTGGATAGAACCGGCCACGTTACTCCTGGTCTACCTAGTGGACCGAGCCTGGTTATATTATCATTATGTTTTAGGGCGCCTTTAAACCAGAGCAGGTGCTCTTGGTATTTTAATGGGATTTCAATCTCCTCGAAAGGAGCGTACTCTTCCGGTGGATCCCCTATTTTGTAATAGTGGGACACGTGTGTTGCGGTGTTTGCCGCTGGAAATTTTATCCAAGAATAGAACACCTCTGTCTGCCGATATTCGTGTGACTCTATCACGAAGACGACTGTGCCACCTTGTGTGGTCAGTCCATTTTCTATAAATTTTGACGTTATAGTTTTCTTATGTTGACCGGGATGATAATTGCACCCGGTTCAGTAGTCCCTGTACCCTCGGGACCCTGCTGAGTCGCATTTACTCCGGCATCAACGATTCGGTTTTCAGTGTCTGACATTTTATAAATGCAGGTTTTGCAGAGCAGGTCTCCAAGGAGACAAAGTTTAGGTGCACAATATTTTGGAACACTGTATCCTTCAACGTTGAATAAACCAGAGCTTTACATAGGAATCTCTTCCTACTAAGTTCGGGCGGATCTTAACCTTTCACCCACTCCAGACGTCTATTGGAGTATTTACGGTAGAAAGGGTCTGTGTCACAATACACGACTGAGTTACTCTAACGTCTTGCGTTAGTTTTATCGCCTTACCAAACGTTGGGCGCCATGTAGTGTAATTCCTATTTTCCATATAGGCCCTGCGCATTGTAGTATCGACGTAGAAGTGCGGTCTTCCAGGTCTCTACTGACTATGCTAAACTTAATTGGGTATGTACCAACTAGCTCAGAGGTCACTGGAAACTTTCTTGACTGAATAGGAAGTGATCAGCTTCCCTGGTACAGACAAGAAGGGATTCAGTTTTCCAACAACCGCATAAACATGACAACTTTGCTCCTTTAGAATAAGAGTCAATCTCTAGAGTCGTGCGAAACAATAGACAGGTATTTTACTCAGTCAGTTGTGCAGATTACTTTCACCAAGATGCAGAGAATAGAGAGACTGGCGTTTTCAATAAAAGGTAATATTTATTGAACAGTCTTTCTCTCATGCAAGAGAAATGAATTGCCACAATTGCAAGACTAGTTATAAAAAGTGCGTACAGTAAAATGAGGATTGCGAAATAATACTGTAAAAGCATTGATATGGTTTCTTAGCCATGCAATGGTTAAAATGAATAAAACATATATACATTCATATATACATTAGGCTAACGTACTCAACTGGTGCTTCTAACTACGCCTACCCCAGTGTACCTGACCTAAGCCTAATACGTGGGAGGGAGTAAGTAGCAGTTTAAGTTAAGTTGGTTTTGCCAAGGTTTGCTTCAAGAATTCTCTCTAAGGGTTTAGTCAACACCATACCTCTGGAATAGAATGTTGTAGGTCTTGTATCTCCTTCCAGGACTCGATATCCCAGTCACTCGCAAGAGTAGGCTGGAAACGCGGGAGCTGGATTTTCTCTGCAGGAGAAAAGACAGCGTCTCTCTCAGCACGTCAAGGAGGAGGAGGGGCAGCGTCCGTGGGCTGCTTGCATCTGCTGGGCTCTGCAAGGGACAGCTGTTCTGCTCCTGTATTCACCACGCAATCGCTATCATCGATGTCGCCCTTGCTTAAGGCAACGTTGGTAATATTTATACCTGAAAGGTGCCTTGTTTGACGTAAGTTTTTGGACATAAGACGTCAATAAAGATGTCACTAGGAAGTGATCGTCCTTTCAGTGCTCATTAGAGTTCTATTACTAATCAAAACATAGCAAGCGGGGCTTTCCCAGGTTGCTGAGTTTTATCTTGTTGAAGAACTCTGAGTGTAATCTAGGAATCTAAGATAGTGGCTTCTGCTGTGTCATCTACTGTAATGAGCTGCAGAGGCGAGTTTCAGAAATGTGGCTGAAATATGGCTCTGATCGTGTATGCCATTATAGGGGTATGAATGGATTATAGCCGTATAGGGGCATAAGGTCACAGTATTGATCAGGGTCCTAGATTAGAACACGACATTTAGGCAATGAGACTATTTGGATTCTAGTAGATGGCCACTCACCTTTTAGCAGGTTTTGAGAAATAGAGATAATTTAACCTCTTCGCTGCTGATGACAAACTCAGCTCGTCATCAGCCACGGTAGTCGTGTCCGTATGACGAGCTGAGCTCGTCATGTCACGCGGCTTTTCGTAAATTGCCGCACACAGCGGGAAAAGCCGCCGCAGCGATGCAGTTAAGCAATAATTTCAAATTATTCTGCTGCAGGCTCAGAGATACAAAAAGCAGAGAAAATAAAAACTGATAGAAAGGTATGCATGGAAAGAATAGATTCATAGTGGCATTACTTGCATTAGCTAATCTTTACACATTCTTTTATTTACCAGGTTCAGATACTCCTCGTTAAGGTTAAATCTATTGAGTCTAGGCTGTCAATTTTCAATTCCTCATTTTTTCCCCTTGGGGTACTAGTTTTTTAGGTCCTTTGCTGGACACAGGGCAATGATTCAGGGTACTGAAAGAGCTGTGAATATTCACCTCAGCTCATGACCTTTTTACAGAATTGATCAGATACGTGCCAATAAGGAATTACAATAAAACAAACGTTACATTTCTGTAATTCCAGGTTAGACCTAGTGCTAATACATCTTGCACACATACTCAATTATATATTGCATCACAATCTAAATTTGTGATCCACATGGAAAAATGCATAGTATCAAAGGTGACTACCGTATAGCACAGATCAAATGTGTTGTCTTGACACAGGCACAAATTGTTTGCACCGACACACCATATAAGGTCCAGGTGCGAAAAGGCCTACATAACAAAAATAAAAAGCATTTGCATATTTTTTTTGTTCTGTCATTTTCACCATGGAGAATAGCCTTCCACTCAACTACCTTGCCATGTGCTCCTATTCTTTCCCACCCTCAAAGCACATTGGCTCCTGCTCCTGACATGACTATTTTTGCAAGAATAACCACACTAGAAGATACCTACAAAATGATTTCAAATACCCACTAAGCAACACGTTTGTTGTGTTTCTTTTCCATTTTGCAGACTTTCCCCCACCCGTGTACCAATTTCCATTTTGTTTATAATGGTTGAATTTTTGCCACCTTACATTTCTATTGCCACACCCTTAAACGTTTTTATGTGCATTAAAACAGTTTAGAATTGATATGGTCCTAAACACCTACATGTTATTTGAAAAACTGTAAAAATTCACATATCTAACATACACACTGAGTCTGAGATACTGTAAAAAAACAGATCTGTTTATCTCTTCTCAACTCATTAAGTGTCGTGCAGAATGTAACTAAATTTCCAAACTCAGACACAACTAGCCCAGATGGAGTTCATTGAGATGAGTGCACCCTGGCAGGATGCTGCTCTGTACATTAAAGCCCACAGTAAATGTGTGGCAGCACCTGTTCTTTATCCTGGTGCAGGCACATTACATCAGGACATGACTGTCACCGACCTGGATTCCAAATCCAGCACCAGAATAGCTGCTGGATCCAGAATTCGGCTGGATCCCAATCTGTTCTAGCACTGAATGTGACTAGAGGGTGGTACCCTGCTGGTCTGTGCTAGAAATGTTGGATTACGAGTGTTCCATGCCTAGGAGTCTACTACTTTGGCCGAATGGAGCCTCTCCTTTTCAGGCTGAGATGAAGAGAGCTGGTGCTCCTGGTAGAGCGTTATCTTAAGAACAGGCTGTGATATTCTTGTAGCTAAACATATTTAGTAATGCAGCTTATGCACTGGAGAAATGCGTGAACAAGTCCAGAGAGGTCTTATCTTTGACAGAAGAAGCAAACTGTCTGCTCCATTGACCTTTGCAGCACCCTCTTAGAGATTCACAGAGAAGCTGCAGTCACGTATGGCTCTACCATGTCCAACAAGAGCCTGCATCATGGATCCTTCATCTGCAGTTCTGCCAAAGAATACATCTCTCTAAACCCTGTCCATGGGCTCCTCGTGTGCTTAAGGTGTGCAATAAAGATGGAATAGTCTGTTTAGAGTAACATTACGGAGCCCACCAGGAGATCCAGATTTCTTCATTTCTACTTCACAATGAGAGATTCCAACTATCTAGCGTAAAACACTCCCAAATATAGCGCCTTCTTAAATTACCTTTCCAGGTGCATCTCAGAAGGGCAGAGGAATTTGCTCACAGCACACACAAGCATCACAAAATATACAAAATACTACATTTTCCTTCATGATATGCCCTCACATTCATGAGAGCCCATAGCTGAAGACAGCCAATCCACAGTCATAAAGGCCCACAGATGGGGTCATTAACTATAACATATCAATGCCTAATTCTACTAAGACAAATATGTAAAGTAGGTATTTAATATGGCTTTATCACAATTCCTCTTGTCATTCATTCGGCGGCTCTCTCTCCACCCAATTCTTACTATTCCACCAGCAGTCTCCGCTCTCCGCTCCACACTATCTCTCTGTCCTCTATTCCTCCTTCCCCTTTCTCTACAGGAGTTCATGCTACCCTTCTCTCACCCAGAGAATGTATCGCTTCCTGTCACTCTTCAGCAGTTTCTACTACTTACCTTTAATCTCTTTCCCTGTTTCTCACTGTCTCTATCTCTCTCGCTCGCTTCGCCCTCCCTGAAATTCGGAGTTCCATCTTTTTGAATTCACAGCAACCCCTCCTTGCTCCTCTCTCTGTGCAGAGATTCCTGCTGACCATTCTTTTCTCCTCGATGGTTCCTGCTCTCGTTCTCTCCCTCAAACAATTTTTACCCTTTCTTTGTTCTTCCCAATCGTTTTGAATCCTGCTGCCTTCACTCGCTCCCCTTTGCTCTCTTCTGACAGAGGCCGCTCCTACCTTCATTTTTCTCACTCCTCTCCCCAAGCAGTTTCTAGTTTTTAGTGCCCTCGCCTTTCTTGCTCAATGGATCCAAGTCACAAGGGATGGGCTCAAAGCATTAGGCAGCTTTTGAAAATGGTTTATTTCCAGCTACAAAATAACTTTACGAGTATGTACCAAAACCTTCACTTATATCCCAGTGACTTTACTCATGAACCTATTGACAAAATCTGCCTATGCGCTGAGTCTAAACTTATTTATTTAAAAAATATAAATATATCTGTATGCCACAGAACGTGACAATAAGGGGATGCCCCAGCCGCCCAAGTGAGGATCAGCTGAACAAGCAAAGGCAAGACATATGATTATGCTTTTGTACGGATTTCTCCAATAAAGATCATGTTTTGAGATTAAAACAAAGGACTTACACAGGTGCAGGATTGTGAAGTTCATAAGAAAGTATGTGAACAACCTACAAATAGATACAGCCAAGTAAATTATGAGTAAATCAATCAAGAATTTCTCACTTTAAATGTAAAACTTAAAATTATGGCTTAAACCTTATAGACAGTCCGAACTTTTTTTAACGCTTTATTTATAATTTGTAAACAGCAAGTAGATATACGGAAGCCAAAAAACGAATTGCGGCAACATGTGCGGTACAGCAGGTACTAAAGGAAGAAAATCATACAGAGGTAAAAAAAAAATAGAGACAGAAAAAGAAAAAAAACATGGAGGCAAAGTATATTTCAGAGACGGGGCGATACATCGACATCACAGTTCAGTACAAGAAAATGTCAACGGCGGCACTGGCTAAATAAGAATCATTTAAACAGATGTCTCATTGTCTGTAGAGATATCCAGAGACAACAAATAGTCCTGTAGTGTTTGCAAAATATCCTTAGGCTGAAACGTAATGGGCTGCATGGAAGCATTCAATTCAGAGTTAATTTCAGAATAGGACAGGTCTTTCAGCCAAGCTGCCACCGTAGGGTGGGTGCGAGCAACCCAGTGAAGTGAGATGTTCTGTTTGGATAGAAGCAAAGCAATAGAAGTGTATCGACACAGACCTAATGTTCATGGTTCAATTTACCCCGGTAAGGCCACCATGGGGTCAGGTGAAAGAGATCGTCCAACCATGAGTGACAGAGTGGAATAGAGGCCCCCTAAAGGGATGTTGTTACCCTACAAGTCCATGCCAGGTGAAGGAAATCTGCACGGTTCATCTGGCACTTAGGGCAGCAGTGGGATCTAGTAGGGCCAAATTTTGCCAGAGCCCCAGGAGAAGTATAAGCCCTGTGGAGATACTTATAATGAGCCGCGGCCCGTGGAGGGAGTTCCGGTGGGGAAGAAAGGCTGGGCGGGGAAGGGGTAGGGTGGGGGGGGCTAAAAACCAGAATATGGATAATTGGAGGTAAGTAAACAATTTAATTATTAAAATGAATTTCGTATCGCACGCTGCATCGCATTTTGCGATAGTGGTTGCCGGAAATAGGTTTGGTCTGCATACTGCAGTAAGACGAAGACTTGTCCAAAATAGACACACATAAATCAATTTCCCATGCAGCCCTATTCCCTTCCACACCAATGGGTTTTAGTCGATGGAGGGGTGATATAATTTAGAAACAAGATGACTGTTGTCTGGGGAAACAATCCCCGATGCATACTGTGTAAAAAATGGAATGTAAATCTTTCCATGATTGTTAGTTGCTCCTCCTTAGCCATGGTGTATCTAGGTTTGAGTACACTATTTGCAAATAGTTCGCCTGTGCCTCTAATTCATGCGCACAGAGTGAGCACTGCACCAGCTGTTCAAGTGTGATTGGGAGCCAAGGGTTCTTTATAAGTAGAAGATGCTGGGAATAGAGTATATCCCCCCCCCAGGTAGCGCAGAAGTTTAAACCAAGCCCAGCTAGTGGTTGCAAGTGTCTGTATAGTGTGTAGGTTACGTGGGAGACCCAGAGGCAATATGGTGCACAGTGGTAGATGTGATTGCTGTGCCCCATCAGCCTTGAGAAATGGAAGTCGAGCATCAGGGTGGTACCAATAATAATCTTCTTGGGCCTGAGCTACATAAAAATAAAGTTATAAATCAGGGACATCAAAACCTCCATGCTCATAGGGGAGTGTGAGGACATTGCACCAAATGCGCATGTGGGAACTAAGCCATCAGTCAAATGAGAAGTCCATGCAAGGAGGCAAAGAAGCTACCATTGAGAGTAATGAGAATATTAAAAAATATAAAGAAAATAAATGAGGTAACACAGTCATTTTGATGATGGCCTAATGCCCAGCCATGCCCAAAAGGAGCTTAATCCAGGCTTCACTTGCGTCTAGAGTTTTTCAAGAGCAGACCCATAATTGCGAAGACTTATTTCCGAGTGATCCCTGTGAATATGGATGCTGAAATACTTGGTGTAGTCTGTGCACCTCTGAGGGGGAATTCAAGATCACAATGAGTAGTGGCATCTGTAAGTGGAAGCAATTCCGATGAACTCCAATTTATATGCAGTCTGGAGAGGGTGCCAAAGTTCTGCACCTCTGGAACAAGCGAGGGTAAATTAACCGCGAGGGTCATAAATGAATACCATAATATCGTCTGCTTGAAGGAAAGCAAGTAGTGTCCTATGTGGAAATCCAAGGCCCCTATGAAGATAGTTCTCTTGCAATTGGTGGACGAAAGAGTCCATGACAATAATAAATAAGACAGGAGAGAGCGGATAACCTTGACTAGTACAACGCACCAAGGGCAAAGGCTCTGTGAGTATACCATTGAGCTGCAATCAGGCCAGAGGGTGTTAGAATAGTAGGCGAAACAGGTTGCAGAATCCATTATGTATTCCCAGTTTTTCTAAAGTGGCATGGAGAAAGGACCATTTGGGTGAATCGAATGCCTTTTCAGCATCTAAAGGGGTGACTGCTGCTGGAATAGTGGGAGAATGATTGATCACTGCAAACAGGGTGTGGATTTTAATTGAAGTGGAATGATGAAGCACAAACCTGAACTGCTTTGTGTAGATTATGCAGTCCATTAACAAGGAAAGGCGAGTGGACAGCACTTTGGACAATATTTTTATCTCATGATTTACAAGAGATAGATGGTGATATGAATAACAAAACTAAGGAGATTTGTTGGGTTTAAATAACAATGTGATGACAGCTTCCCCCAGTGTGAGAGGGAGAGTCCCATGGTTTAGAGATTCAGCAAACATCTCCCAAAAATGGGAGACCAGAAGCAGTTTGTAAGCTTTATAAAATTCACAAGTTAACCGATATCCTGGAGCCTTAGACCCACTTTGTAGCCTGCAAGAGTTCTTTGCACATTATAGCAGAGAGGAGAAATTGCTGTTGGCCAGTTTCAATCCAGATCATAGCGATTTCAGATAATTAATCGGCCAGTGCTTTTTTGCTGTTGCCAGGGCAAGACGCATAAAATGTTTTATAATAATCAGTAAAGGCAACCAATATGCATCCCCCATCAGTGACGTCAGAGCCATCAGGCCACTGCAAATCGATCATGTAGGTGGCATGGTCCAGCGAGGAAGCAAACAAGCTAATGTGCGACGGGGTGTTCACCTTCACCATACCTGTGCGTCCTAGCATACTTTTCCAATAAGTGACTTCTCACTTGGTGAGATCATGGAACTTGTTGTAAGAGCTGTAACCTACCATGCTGTGAGGCTTTGTGGTTGGTGTCAAGTGTACAGAGCTTGTCTTCTATTTTAGTACGATCATTGCGAATACTGTGGACAACACAAGCATGTTTTGAGACACAGACTCCTCTTATATGGGCCTTGACGCCCTCCCATAAGGTAGAGTAGTTCTCAACGAAACCAGCGTTGATGGAGAAAAATTACAAGCTAGCTCGGAACGAAAAACAGTACCATATAGAGCGTTAGAAGGAAAACTCCAGTAATGGGATATAGGGACAAGTGTGGTTATATGTAGTGTGACAAATCTTTTAATTTTTTTTTTTTTAAAGCTTGTAAAGCGCACGGCTACCCCCAATGGGGCTGTCCCGGCGCTATAGACTACAGACTAGAAAAGAAAAGGAATTTAGGAGGTGGAAAACAGCCAGGCCTTCAATCGGCTACGAAAAAGGGGTTCAGAGGGAATAAACCTGAGGTCAAGTGGAAGGCTGTTCCAGAGTTTAGCAGTCATTACAGAGAAAGCTCTACCGCCCATTCTGGAGCGGCGGAAGCGAGGAACAGTTAAAAGACGAAGGTTGTTAGACCGCAGGGATCTGACCGATTGGGAGAGTACAAGTCTCTTTCTCAAGTATCCCGGGCCCGACCCATTAAGGGCCCGAAAAGCAAGAGTCAGCATCTTGAACTGGATGCGCCTGGAGATGGGAAGCCAATGTAACTTTTTACGGTAAGAAGCAACCGATTGACGGTAGGGGATATTGCCAATCAGCCTCGCCGCCGCATTCTGAACAATCTGTAGACGTTCGATTTGGTACAGAGGGGCACTGGCATAGAGACTGTTGGCATGATCCAAATGTGACGTGATTAGGGCGTGAGTGACCATTCTACGAGCATCCACAGGAAGGTACAGAAAGATCTTTCTCATCATACGCAGTTTCCCGAAACAAGCTGCCGTAACCTTATTAATTTGGGCTTTACAAGAGAGAGCATCATCGAATTGAAAGCCCAAATTACGAACTGTTTGGACAGGGCTATGAGGAGGATTAAGCACGGTTGGCCACCATAAGATAGAAGGTATGGTGGTTTTTTGATTGAAAAATAAGACCTCCGTCTTATCGGTGTTGAGCCTGAGATGGTTAGAGGTCATCCAAGAACATATGTTGCCAAGACAATGGCGAAAACTGGCGAAGCTGGGGTCAGAGTGATCTCTAAAGGAAAACACAAGCTGTGTATCATCAGCATAAGAGATCACTCTGATCCCCCAGGACTCCACCACCCTCGCCAATGGGGCCAGATGCACATTAAAAAACAGGGGGCTCAACGCGGAGCCCTGAGGCACGCCACAGACAAGGGGTTTACTCTCTGATTCAAATGGTTTGAGAAGAACCCTCTGAGTTCGTCCTTTAAGAAAGGAACTAATCCAGGACAGAGCCGTACCACCCAATCCAATCTGCCTTAAACGATCCAACAGTGTCACATGGGACACCGTATCAAAAGCGGCGGATAGGTCGAGGAGGACCAACATGGCCTCCTCGCCCCTATCCACACACTCTCGGATAGTATCAGAGACCTCTAACAGAGCAGTCTCAGTACTGAAACCAGTTCTGAATCCCGACTGAGAATCGTGTAGCAGAGAGTTGGTTTCCAGATAATCCGCAAGTTGTAGCTGCACAGCCTTTTCCAAGACTTTCGCCGGTTTGGGGAGAAGGGAGATGGGGCGATAATTACAAAATTGTGCCGGATCTGCATCCACTTTCTTCAGGATTGGGACTACATAGCCTCCTTCCAAGCAGTCGGAAATTGGCCCGAGTGCAGAGAGGAGTTCCAGTTTGAAAGGAGTGGTCTGATCAAAAGGGGAGCCAGGTTACCCATGACCTTGGCCGGGACCAGGTCTACAGGGATCCAGATTTACACTGAGTAAGCAACTTAAATGCAGACTCAGTAGTAATATCTTTAAAGGCCACCAGTGACGATGTTACCGGGCCCCTGGTCTCGGCGATGGGAGGGGTCAAAACAGGTGTCAGAGCAGACGAAAAAGAGGATGTAATTTTGTCAATTTTGTCTTGGAAATACTCCGACAAACCATTACATAAGGCCTGGCTAGAGAAGTTCTGGGGCGTCATAGCGGGAGGCTTAACAAAGTCCTTTACAATATTAAAAAGAGTTTTTGCGGAGTTGTCTGCGTTTTTAATTTGTAGGGCGAAGAAGTCTCTCATCGTGGACCTTTTTAATTTGAGAAAAAATTTTAAGGCAGATTTGTAAACATTTTTAGCCTCTGAATCATAAGTTTGTCGCCATCTGCGTTCTAATTTTTTTACAGCGGCTTTTTTCCTCACGTAGGGCCGGCGAGAACCATGGGGCAGAAGGACGGGATCGTGCAGAGGTGACAAGTTGTAGGGGGGCGGTGGCCTCAATGGCAAGCAATAGGGCCGAATTAAGCTGGGCTACGCTTGTGTCAATGTTGTTGGTTAAAGGGTCTGATTGGTACGAGAAAACGGGATCTAAGGCAGTGCAGGTAACTTTATGCCATTTTCTCCCGTACTCCCTACCAAGCGCCGTCGGACTCGGTACCGAGGGGAACATAATATCAAACGGGAGAAGGTAATGGTCTGACCAGGTAAGAGGAAGGGAGGGGTGAACTGTGATACCGGGAAGATTAGAAAAAATTAAATCGAGAGTATGGCCCGCTATATGAGTCGGGCCCTGAACTAATTGGGTTAGGCTCAGGCCCTGCAAGGTGTCTAATAGTTGAGTAGCCTGAGAGCAAGAAGAGTTTTCAGCGTGAAGATTGAAATCACCAAGCACTATAAAGTGCGGGTGTTTAAGGGAGAGATCCAGTATTAGATGTACTAATAGCATTAATGAAGGGGCTGAAGCACTGGGGGGATTATACACTAAAATACCCGCCAGGATAACAGCAGCCGAATCCGATATGGTGAAGTACATGGCTTCAATCAGCCCTATATTCGTAAGTTTCTTGACAGTCAGACGCAGGTGAGATTTCAGGATGATAGCAAGCCCACCCCCTGTTTTACCCTCTCGATTAATGCCCATCAGAAGATAGCCAGGGGGGGGTAGCTAAATGGATATCAGGTTTGAAAGTGTCTTTTATCCAGGATTCTGTAAGGAGCATGGTCAGACAGAGGATTGGGAAAGTGTGTAATAGTATGGAGCCACAGTAGGGCACCTAGCAGGAACCAGTTGTCGATAGGAGTCCACACATTGTGTTGAGTGGAATGAAAGTTATAATCATGTTGAAGTGGGAATTTATGTCACCAAGCATCTGACAGATGGAACGTGTCAAGAAGTTCTAGCAGTGTATTAGGGAATGAGGTTTATTGATAGCAGTGGGACCGATGGAATCAATAACAGGCTGGCAAGTAATATTTAGGTCGTCCCCCTCATTAGAATGTAGTTGGTTTGGTAATAGCTGATGTGCGAGGATAAGTCAGAGAAAAAATCAGAGGAGTCCGTGTTTGGTGCATACACATTAACAAGGAGCTTAGACCGACCTGCCAATTAACCAAAAACAATCAAGTATCGACCAGTGGGTTCAGAGGTGAGTCTTATCATTTTAAAGGGGACAGCACTATGCACAAAGATGTACACTCCATGTGAATTGGAGCTATAGTGTGAAAAAGAGCTGTGAGAGCTCCATAAGGAAGCAAAATGACAGTCCGATCTAGGCTCTAAGTGCATTTCCTGAGTGACAATGCCCAGAGGAGCAAAGCCCAAAAAGAAACAATATGTATATGAGCGGTATAAGTCATAAAGCAAGTTGAAAATGCAAGAGAAGTACATAAAAAACAATATCAATGCTGGCCAAAAAGCAGAAAAAAACGTATCTGAAGAGCTGCCATGGGACTGGGCAGACCACTCTCATGGGAGCTCTTTTCACTAAGTGAGTACTTCTGGGAGAGGCTGGCACAACCTGGAATTGCAAATGCACTGAGAAAGCACTTTTAGATGAATATCTCTCTTTGAGGGTCTTGTAATAACAAGAACACAAATATTTAAGAAGTTACAGTCTTTAAGTCTTGAGCATGTCAATGTGAGAAATTTAAACTGACAATGCTGGTCCACTCTAACGCTGGTACGATGCTACTGGATGAAGCTCACACTGTAGGAGTCCTTTCCCAAACAGGTAGCCTTGAACTTGGATTTAAAACTGTGGGGAACGGCGGTGAACTTTGTTACTTTACCCATGAGGCTGCTATCTCTGCCACACTGATTCAGGCAACTAAAGCTGCATGATTCTTCTATTAACTCCAGTACTGTCAAAGGTCTCCCTGGAAGCCCTATATCTGTGGATCTTTATACCAAGTGTGCTGGTATCTAATGTGATGCGTATGTCATAGGCTGTGCTTCCCAGTTTTCAGTGTACAATGTGGCATTTGGGATAAAGACTCCCCCACCCCCAGAGTTTACACAAATACTACTAACTAATAGAAGAATGATGAAGGCTTATTGTGGGCATCTGGTGTAAAAACAAAAAAACTCCTATCCTTAGACTGTGTGGATTTCCACACTTTATATGGAACCTTAAAAGGAACAACTGGAGACCGCTGGAGAAGTTTTGGATTTCCTCAATGCGAATGAATATATTTTATTGACAAGCGCACACTACAAACTGAATTACATCCAAATATTTAAAAAATGTCAAGCAGTAATTGAACAGAGACACAATCAGATGTGCATTAACTCTAGATAGCTATATTTGATGAACTAGGGAATTGGATTCTGCTTGTACTACTGGCACATAAGATACTAAGCTTAATATAGCTTGGTCGTAGCTTGTGGGCTAAACAATATATCTGCAACTGTTAGAAATGGGGGTCTCTAGTTGGCAAGGGTTTTCACCTTTGTCCAAGTAGGGAGCCTTCCTTCGAGTCAGGATAAGGGAGTTACACTCCTAAAACAACCTCTACTCACCCTCTTGTTAGCTTGGCACAAGCGGGCAGGCTTATCTTAGAGGCAGTGTGTAAAGCATTTGTACATAACCAACAGGAATACAGTGAAAACCCTACAAACGTACTCCACACCAGTTTTAGAACAATATCCAATATTTTATATAATTAAAACCAAACCAAAATGATGAAAATCCACCATACAGTTCTCAGAAATCTTCAATAATCAAAATAGACGTAAAAGACACTTCCTTGAAGTCTAAAGCTCCATCGGGGGCCATCATGGCATCATGAACAACAAATCCAAACAGTTCTGGCTGACCGTGGCTTCGCGGGACAGCTATGGTGTCAGGAAGACCCGCAAAACTGTACCTTTGGCAATGCAGGGTGTCTGTGACATCTTGGTAGGCCCCTAAGAGCCAGCATCAGCAGATTTCGGTTCCGAAGGTCAGTGCAGGAGTCGTCGGGCCCTTGAAGTCACACGCATTGCAGATCAAACTCCCCATTTGAAGTCGGGAGCACCGGCGGCCTTAGGGGCAGCAGTGTGAAGTGCAGAGGTGCGCTGTGTGGTGCCCTCAGGACGCAGTGCAGGCAGCGGCTCGGTGACAGTCATCCAGCGGCATCGGTGAGATCAGGGCTGCAGTGTAAAGTGATACGGTGCTCCTCGCGGTGCGGGCAGGTCACGGTGCAAGCAGGGACGTTGTTGTTGCTGAAGCGCTGTCATCGACTGACAAACTGGAGTCGATGTCACCAGCGTCAGTGGGCCATTGAAACATGGTGCGTTGATGTCGGCGTGGAGCGTCGTCGACTGAGATACCAAGGCGACGGCGTGAAGCGAGGTGGTGTAGAGTGCGGTACCCACAGGTAGCAGTGCAGGTAGCGGCTCGGTGGCAGCACCAAGTACATCATCGAAAAGACCAGGGTTGCGGTGCAGCATGCTGTGGTGCCCTCTGCGGTGCCTTCAGGACATAGAGTCGGCAGTGGTGTCATAGATGGCGTCGGGTTGCTTTTTGTTGTTGTTCCTGAGACTACTTGAACAGGGAGTAAGCTTCTCCTGCTCTTCTTCTTGGCAGTCTTCTTGGTTCCAAAAGAGTTCTAAAGTTCTGGGGTCCGGACCCCAATATTTATACCCCAAATTCCATTGTCCTCTAAGACAGAGAGTGTCAGTGCTTAGGCCAAACGAATTTGGACCTCTCTGGTCCATCTTCCCAGCAGGAGGCAGAGACAGCATTGTCTGAAGCAGACCAGGCCCATTCAGGTGCAAGTAAATCACCTCCCACTGCTTTAAATGTAGCCCAGGTCTATTCAGCCCAGCCCTGACTCTCTGGAACCACTGCACATCCCCAGCCCCTGACACTTCAAAGCCAGAAAGTCAATACACATCCTATCAGAGGCACACTGGAAGGCTAAGCAAGAAAATATCTACTTTCTAAAAGTGGTGTTTTCAAACACAAAATGTAATACCCCCCCTCACTGACATTCTGAGTTCAGGCATACTAAACTTTATCTTCCTATCTGGTCCCAATGGGAAGTTATATTTATAAGATCTTATAAATACATTCCCATTCTATTCTATGGGACAGATAGCCTTTCCATAGTGAAAAACGAAATGCACTGTACTTCACTACCAGGACATGTCACACACACCAGTACATGTCCTACCTTTAACATACACAGCACCCTCCCAAAGGTGTACCTTGGGCCTACTTAGGGGTGACTAATATGTAAGAAAATGGAAGGTTAAGGCCTGGCAAGTGGGTGCATGTCGACATGGCAGTTACAAACTGCGTGCAGGCTCTGCAGTGGCAGGTCTGAGTTACCTTTTCAGGGCTACTCATGTGGGTGGCACAATCAGTGCTGCAGGCCCACTAGTAGTATTTTATTTACAGGCCCTGGCACACTCAGAGGACTTTACTAGGGGCTAACCAGTAAATCAAATATGCCAATCATGGAAACACCAATCCATAATACAAGTTTCATAGATAGCATATGCACTTTAGAACTAAATATCAGTGGTTTAGTGCCCAGAGTCCTAAAATCAACAGCAGCAGGTCAGGACAAAATAGCAGGAAGAAGCAAAAAGTTTGGGGATAACCCTGCAAAAAGGGTAATTTCCAACAGCAAAAAACACACCAATTCACTGTTCAGTGATACACAGAATGCAAATCAACGACCTACACAATACTCTAAAGCAGGCAGATTCACTTTCTAGGCTATTTTATGATGATTCATGCTTCTGACCAGAAAATACATACAGATATCTCTTCAGTACATGCATTAACCAACTGAGCTATTTTGCCAAAACTGTACCCTAGGACATGCTGTGTGCACATAGAACTCTGCACCTCTGTCTGCAGTTCATTAAAAGAAAAACACCCTCTTGTTTCAGATCAGTGGAATTGTGGAGAGAAAGGCAGACAAATAACTTCAAGTCATCAAAAATGTGGGTGAGGGATACATCTTCCACGATCAGTTTCTGATATGAACCAGCAGATGCTCTAATATTGTTAAGAATAATCGATTGGCTATCTCACTGACCCTGATTCCTTGAGAGGTATGATTCTGTAAGTGATGGAATTATACAGCCAGTACTAAGACTTCCATATTAAGTGGTTAAAATCGCCATCCACATGTCTGCAAAATCGTTGTATCCAGTGCACCTATAGGTAGATGCTAACAAAACCATTGTAAGATGAGCGCTCAGACAACCGAACTACCATTTCAGTCTAAAATAAAGTATGGCCTTTAAAAGTAGACTATGGACATTTTCAGATCGATTTTTGATGCATACGTAATATGTCACCCGCAAAGGATAGTGTCATGAGAGGCACTATTTAATAGTCTTGGACTTTCATATGACAATCCAAGGCCTCATTTATGAGGCCCCTTGCGCCGGCGGAATGTCGCTTTTGTGCTCTCTATTTAAATGGAAGCATTAAGCGACTTTTTTTGGCCTAATGCTGCCTCGTAAATATGGCTCCTTTATCATAGTTTTCTGTGTTGAAGGGGTGTGCATTGGGATTTGCTGGGGGGATTCCCAGCAAGATCCATGGTTTTTTGACACTGCCTCAGATTTACGAGAAATCATAAGTCTAAGGCATCACTAAAAACCTTATTTTTCTCCTTGTTTTTCCTTTTTCTATGTGTTCTGCATTCTGCAGCCCACATAGAAAGAGGAAAAAAGCCTCTTCTGGTTGTTTCTGTGCAGGAAGGGAAACCTTCCTGCACAGAAATATCATCTCGGCAACACAGGCATCCTTGCACCCTGGTGCAAAGGTTCCTGAGTTGGCGCACGGCAGCCCATTGTGTGCCGACACAGGGTAAAAGGACTAGAATTCTCTGTATCTGATAGTTACGGCGCATTCCTGCCCTTTTCTTTAACTGTAGGTCAACGCAGCAGAAAGGCCTGTGGCGCTGCCCTACAGTAAAACCTCATAAATGCAGCCCCCGATGTATTTAGAAGTTGTAGTTCTGCAGTTCACTGATGCTAAATTATTGGAACTGAAGTTCAGCATTACAGCAATTTAAAGAAGGAGCAAATGGACGCCCTCCCCCCCAAGAATGTCTGCTTACATGGATTCTTCTGGTAACTACAATAGCCTTTGTGATATGTTCGTCTTGCGTTTGCAAGTAAAAATTATGTCTGTGTTTAGAATTTAAAATTTCCAAAACCAACTGGTAGCAGAAAAATTCTGACATTGTGAATATATATATATATTTTTTAAACCTTTATTGAGGAACATGAAGATACAATAGCAGTCTTACAGCCCTGTCGAGTCGGTTGGCAACAGTTCCAAAAAACAAATCAGGATGAATAAATACACAGCCCTTCAGCCGACAACCCTAGGGCCCGGCGGCAATCAAACAATCATGTCGTGTCGCACATTACAGTACAGAAGGAATCAAGTTTTTGTTTTTTGTTTTTTAGGAAAAAAAACAACAACCAAAAAATAAGAAAATAACTGCAGAGGCTAAACTGAAGATAGAGACATAAGTGATCCTTCTGGGGAGGGAGTACCACATCCACAACTGTTTCATAGTCTATAGGAAGAGCAAACGGAAGGGGGGGGAGGGGAAAGAGAAATAGCCTGCGATTGATAGACAAATCCAAACCAGAGGGAACATCACGCTAGGGGGAGTTCAGCACTTCCGGTGGAGGCTCAAATGGAGGGGTACAAATTTTGCCGCAGTATTGATTCCACTGATTACACACCCTCCCCCATTTCTTGGGCCTGCGCCGGGCATGGTTAACTGTTTTTTCACGAAACATGCACCAGTCCATGTTTCTAGACCAGGCCGACAGGCTGGGAGCCCTAGATGATCCCCACAGTTGCGCAATATTGCGCTTAGCGATCATGTTTCCCAAGGAGGCCCACTGCGTCTGTGCCACATTATAATCGTTAGGCTCCCACACATTCAATAAACACCTTTGAGCCTCGTCCAAAAGCGAAACACCTGTCACCTCAGTCATAACACCATGCACACGATTCCAAAAGGACTCTATCGCAGGACATTCCCACAAAATATGAAGGATTGTACCCACCATGCCGCACCCACGCTTACACAAATTATCCGAGACATATCCCATACGCAACAAGCGAGGACCCGTCATATATACTTGGTGTAGGATTTTTAACTGCACCAATCTCAGACGGGCCGAGATTGCTACCTCCCTCGGGGAGGATATCGCCGCCTGCCAATCCTCATCATCAAGTACCAGTCCATCGCTGGTCCAAGCCGTACGGAGCTGTAGAAGAAGGCCCGCTCGATCGTTTATCAGCTTTTTGTATATAAGGGAGATTGTACTGTCCGGGACGTGTCCATCAAGTACTCTATCCTCCAGGGGCGAGGATTCTGGAACAGGCATGCCAGCCGGAAAAACAGAGGAAAGGGCGTGTCGGACCTGTAGGTACCGAAAGTATTCTCGATGACTGAGTTTGAATTCTATTTGCAACTCTTCAAAAGACTTTATCCTATCTTTCCGCCAAAGGTCCCCCACCCTACTAATTCCAATAAGGTCCCATTTATCAAAACCCTTGGTAGTCCACAGGTTGTCCACAGGTTGCCCAACCTCTCAGCCGCATAAAGTGGAGTCGCTCGGGTAGGAGTCTCCGACCAGCCCAAAGCAGCATTAGCGTTGTACCAAACTCGTACCGCAACTCTGGTAGGCCCGGTCAAAGTCACATCTGACCATTTGGAATAAAGGGCCCTGTTATAGTCTCCGCCCGGCAACAGCCATTTGTCCATAGCAAAAGCCGGGTTAGGAGCTGGACCATACATCGCGTGATTAACCGAGCTCAGTTGTGAGGCCCAGTAATATCGACGTATATCCGGCAACGCAATACCGCCATCATACCAATGCAGCGTAAGCTTGGCCAAGGCAATCCGGGGACGTCCGGCCCACAGCAGTTTCCTTTGTAGGCACTCGATCTCATGGAAATAGCTGGAAGGCACTAGATCCAGTGTATTCGTAAGCGCATACAGAAATATGGGAAGGGACATCATTTTGAATAGGGCTGCCCTGCCCACCAGGGACAGCGGCAGCCTGCACCAGGCTTTCACGTCTGCTTTTAAGCGAATAAGCGGGGGGAGTAGGTTGCGCTGATATCTGACAGCCGAATCACGCGAAACGTAAATACCTAGATATTTAAACCCGGAGGACGAAATTTGTATTGGACAGTTGCGTGGTACGAGTGGAGTATCATCCGTGAGCGAATACACACAAGACTTGCCCCAATTGATAACCAGCCCAGAGTTCCTCTCGAAGGAATTAAGGACGTCGAACAATACCCCCAGTGATTTCTGCAGGGAGGTGAGGTAAAGGAAAATATCGTCCGCATAAAGTGAGATGCGATCTTCAAAACCAGGGGCCCACCTGATACCCATCGCAACCAAGCGGCCAAGGGCTCCAGAGCCAAGGCAAAACGCAATGGAGAGACAGGGCATTCTTGCCGCGTACCTCTCCCCAGAACAAAGGGAACCGAAACTCGACCATTAACGACAACTTGGGCCAGAGGCTCCTCATAAAGTAAGCGGACCCACCCGATGAACACCAGTCCAAAGCTGAACTTCGCCAGAGCTGCCCATAGATATGGCCACTCCACTGTATCAAACGCCATAGTGGCATCTAAAGACACCAAAATGGCCGGTTCACGCAGCGTTTCCGCCCTCGCCAGCACGCCATGAAGACGCCGTAAATTTAGCGCGGTATTACGAGCAGGAATAAAGCCGGACTGATCTGGATGCACCAAATCTCCAATCACTTTAATCAGACGGTTAGCTAATATTTTCGCCAAAACTTTAGGTTCCGCATTCAGGAGTGAAATAGGCCTATAGGAGGTACAGAATTCATGGGGTTTTCCCTCCTTAGGGATCACCACGATAGAAGCTAAGCGCTGGTCACGGGGAAGCAAACCCCTCTCCCTGGACTCCAAGAACATCGAGCGAAGATATGACGCCATTTTGTTCAGACACAACTTGTACAACTCGATGGGAATGCCGTTTGGACCCGTGGCTTTTCCAGAGCAGATGGAACAAATAGCGAGCGCTACTTCATCAGTGGAGAAGTCCGCCTCCATAAGCTCTCTATCAGAGTTGGACAGGCAAGGCAAAGTGATATCCCTAAGCAGAAGTTGGGAGTCCTCCTCCGGCCGATCCGAGACCGGTGTGTACACCTTACGAAAGTGGGAAGAAAACTCCTCCACAATCTCCAACGGATCAGTCACACGTACACCATCCACTCGCTCAACCACAGGAACAACACAATTCAATCTCTCCCTCTTGTCCAACCAAGCTATCAACTTCCCGGCCTTATCGCCCACATCATACAAACGACCCTGTTGTTCGCGACTCATAGCTTTCGCAGCATTCGTAACCAAGGCTCTATAATCAGCCTGCTTCAGCTGCAAAACATGCACTTTTTCACGCATTGCCCCACACTCAAGATCCTCCTCCAAAGCCGCTATATCGGACTCCAGTTGTTCAACATCCTCATTGTGGCGTTTCTTAGAGCTGGCAACCAGCTACAAAGTCTGACCCCGTATCACAGTTTTAAAGGCCTCCCATAGGGACACAGACGAGGACACTGAACCCACATTCTCAGCGCGAAGTAGTGGTCTATAGCTTTAAGTACCCCAGCCCTCGTCTCCGGAACACGGAGAAACCAAGGATTAATTGGGGCGACCCGGCCTCCTGCATCTAAATGGAGATCTATATGGATCCATAGCGGGGAGTGGTCCGAGATACCTCTGGGCAAGTGTCGGGCCTCTCGCACCGTCGTGGCCTGAGCAGCGGGCACTAGAATATAGTCAAGCCTGGCTAAGCTCCCATGGGCCCCGGAGTGGAAAGTATATTGGGCCTGACCTGGGTGAAGCATCAGCCAACAATCCACCATGCCAAACGTTTCCAAGAAACCACTGAGTCAGGACTGCGACAGTGTAAGAGTCCTGGGAGGATCCCGATCTTCCAGGCCATCAACCACCGAGTTGAAGTCCCCTCCCACCACCAGGAGCCCCTCCGGAAACCTCAGTACCAATTTCCCCAAGTCGACAAAAGTAGTGGCCTGCAAACCCGGGGGGACATATATCGAGAGGATGGCAACCGTTCTCCCCTCCCACCTACCAACAATCGCTGCATTCCTTCCCCTGTCGTCTAAAATCGTTTCATCAATCTCCAAGGGAAGGGAACTACAGATCATAACACCAGCCCCTCTAGAGCCCGAAGTGAATCCCGAGTGAGCCACCAGCCGGTAGCCCCTCCGGTTCATTGCATGGAACGAATTCCCCACCAGATGCGTTTCTTGCAGTAAGACAATGTCGGGAGAGTGGTGCTTCACATATTGGAGTACAATTCCCTGTTTAATCTTGTCTCCCAAGCTGTTGACATTCCAACTCAAGACTCTCAGCCCCCTACCCCATCCCAAAAATGAGTAGTTGGGCCCCCCAAACCCCACGAAGGAAACACGAAATAAGCCATGCGACAATACGTAGCCTCATGAACAGTACAAACAAGAAAAAAGAAGCCCCTCCCCCAAGATACCAAAACAACAACCCTCCACCCTGCACCCCTGCAATGAAACCAAAAAAACACCCCATTCAGCAGTGTGCCTGTCGCCCTACCCCAGAAAACTAAACTACAAGTAGAAAAGGAAACACCCCCGGAGGAGGAAAAGTCCTGAATTCCCCGCCGCCCCAGGGCATGTCTGTACAAAAGTCATCGACCCAAGAAAGGATAACAATCCACTGCAGTACAATACGATGGTAGCACACACCAGTGCCCTTACTCCTCCTGGTCCCGTTGGCCGCCCTCAGCACCTCTAGATTGTTCCGCATTGTCCCGTGGCATAGGTAGTGTGTCCAACCAGTCACTGACCACCTCTGGCATATCAAAAAAGAGCACCCGCTCATTATGTTCGATGCACAATCGGGCGGGGAGAAGCATAGCATACTTCATGCCCAGGTCTCTTAGTCTCCGCTTCACCCCAGAAAATCCCAATCTCTGCTTCTGCACCGAAGGGGTGAAATCCGATTAAAGTTAATGGACCCATTCTCGAACTTAATGGGGCCACTAGTCCTCGAAGCCTGCAAAATGGCGTCTCTGTCCCTGAAGTTAAAGATCCGCGCAATGATGGGTCACGGAGCAGTCCCCTGCTTGCGTCTTCCGCACGGAATTCTGTGAGCACGCTCCACCGCAAATAGATTACTCAGGCCCTAGGGGCGAGGTGGTTGACGATCAAATCTTCAAAAAGTAAGTATGTTGATTGATCGGCTGAGGACTCCGGAACACCGACTATGCGAACATTATTGCACCTAGCGCGACTTTCAAAGTCCTCAAGCCGGCGAGCGTACTGTTCACTCGAGGACCGAAGAGTCCGGATCTCAGTCTGGAGTTCAGAGACATCTGTGGTGAGACTGGCTGTCTTGACATCCAACGATTTGACTCTTTCGTTGGTCTTAGCCAAGTCCGCCCTGATCAGGCCCACATCCACCGCCACTGTGTCGATCTTGGCGGCCAAGGTTTCGTACTGTTGGCCAATCGACGATTGTATGCTAGCGATGGCACCCATCACGTCTCGAAGAGTTGGGTCTTCCGACTCAGGGGGGCCACCGCCAAGGTCCTCCGAGGTTTTACCAGTCCCGCTGGGCGAGCCTTTATTGCGCGCAAATCTGTCCATAATGGAGGTCTGAGTCCCACCACCGCGAGTCACATTCTTGAGGGACCGCTTTTCACAGTCAGACTTTGCTGCCATGGTGGGTTGCGCGCCCCTCAGGGGCTTTTGGAACCTGGTGTAAATGGCTCCCCACAAGGAAGAACCACGAGAGACTGAAATGCAGGGCGTCGGCAAAGATCTGGCAAGCGATGGCGCTCACAGGTCAGCTTGGTCACTAGGCAGCCACCTCCAATCTTCGTAGCCAAAGAAAACGAAACCGAAAGTAGACCCCCGGTAGCCGTCCCCTACCACAGGCCGTTGTTGTTCAATTACTTTCGGGGTGCTCCAGATGCCCAAGTCCCGGGATGAGCCACGGTGTGGGCCTCCAGGCTTCAGGAAAGAGTAATTTGGGTGTCCGGCATCCGATTCAAATTCTGAAAAAGGCCTTTCAGATCAGGAGAGTCGTAGCTATTAGAACCCGTCGTCAGAAACAGGATTAACGCCAGGATAGACGGTGGAGGCGGCGAGGGTTTCGGGAGCTCACAGCTCACGCGACCATCTTGGATGCGCGCTAAGCTCCTCCTCCGACATTTTGAATATTGAAACAGGTTTTAAATGTTAGAATTCATAAATGTAAAGTTAATGTAGTCATTATTGAATAAAGATAAATAGAGAGAGAACACCATGTGGTTATAAACCATGTCTAGCAGTTTGCATGCGGCACAATTATGCCAGTTCATAACTCACTAAGCTACTTACAAGGACTGTTAATTGTGACCTGCAGGTAACACATCATCTGTGTTATAAAAGCAGTAAACCATTGAACTATTTAAGTAAAATACAAATCTGACTGGCATATTATTGGCTGTGGTTTACATTAGGCACAATAATTCTTTATACTACTTTATGATGCATCAAACCTGTGACTTGACTGCACACGCATCTCTTCAGCCAGTACATTAACCACCAGCGTTATCATACCACTATTGTATCCGGGAACTTTCTGGATATACCAAGATCTCTGTAGCAGGTGCATTGACCCCATCAAAAAGTCTAACATGCAATCTGTCTGTGACCAATTACATACGCAAAAAACAGATTTATTATCACATATGTTCTTGTCCATTTCTTTCAGGGTATAAAAATAAATATATATATGTTGGCTGCCGGCCTCCACTCCAGATTAATACACCCCTTGTGACTGCACCCCCCTGTTGACGCCACACTTTGACCCCCAATTAATCGGATCCCATAGTAATGTGTTCATATATACATGCCTAACCTAAATAATTTGCAGCTTTTAGGAAATTTATTTGGGACATGACAAAGTATCGATGTAGGTGAAACGTCAGTGTGTCCATTGCACTTGTCTGTCACCCCAGCCTTTTCAACTATCTCTGTTTGAACTTTACATGTGTGTCTCAACATGTAAGAATATATTCCATTTTTATTTTAGCACAGAGAATTCCCGGCAAATTTTACTGTCAGACTTTGTCGGGAGCTATGATTACACAGTACTATTTAGGCGTACCTTGGAGATGTGTCTGCTGCGGGAAACACCTTTGGAAACCTGTGCTCTAACACAGTTGGAAACGTTTTTGCCATTCCACAAGGTTTGCCCTGTATTCTACATTCCTGCGGTATAATGAATAGTGGACAATACCTTATTTACATCTGATGGGAATTCAGGATATGACACTTTACTCCGCACACGTTTACAATGCCTACCATTACCCTCCATTTCTTACTCCACAACAACTTTTACAAAGCAGGGCTTTACACTACAAGTCATTACAACTCATTGTCCATTACAACGCAGTTTAATATTCTAACTTGACTGGGGCGTTGTAATGGGGAATGCGTGGTCGGTGTAAAGGATGTTTACTGTCAGAGTAGCCATTCCCTGGTGTGATTTGCAGAGGTAAGTTTGGGAACGCCAACAAACAAGCTTGTTTGTGAGCATTTCCAATCTTTGATCTGACCTCTTCCCACCATGGAAATAGCTGGAGATTGAGACCAACCACAAGTTCTATTAACTTCACTTTTAAAATGAGAAAGAAATAGATTTTCTGCTGGTGAGTGGTAAGGCCTTTCAGCAAGGGGACATATAGTACTCGTTTGCACAGGAGGCTTCATTCCTTCTCTGTGTAATACTGTGCTATGCAGAAGCCCGGACAGTGGGAATAGAAGCTTTTAGGGCGTGTCACAAAATGTCCTGCGGAAAACTCAATCAATCAATCAATCAAGAGTATTTGTAAAGCACGCTACTCACCCGCTAGGTTCTCAAGGCGCAGGGGGGGCTGCTACTGCTCGAAAAGCCAGGTCTTGAGTTGCTTCCTGAAGGAGAGATTGTCCTGGGTGAGTCGTAGGTGGGTGGGGAGAGTGTTCCAGGTCTTGGCCGCCAGGTAGGTGAAGGATCTTCCTCAGGTGGTGGTTTTGCGGATCCGTGGGACGGTGGCGAGGGCGAGGCTGGCGGAGCGGAGCTGGCGGGTTGGCGTGTAGAACGCGAGGCGGTTGTTGAGGTATTCGGGGCCCAAGTCATGGAGAGACTTGTGTGCGTGGGTGAGGAGTCTGAACGTGATCCTTTTGCTGATGGGGAGCCAGTGCAGGTCCCTCAGGGGGGCAGAGATGTGGCTGTGTCGGTGGATGTCCAAGACGAGTTCTGAGGTGTTCTGGATGCGCTGGAGTCTTCTCTGTAGTTTGGCGGTGGTCCCAGCGTAGAGGGCGTTCCCGTAGTCCAGACTGCTGGTGACGAGGGCCTGGGTGACAGTTTTCCTGGTTCCAGTGGGGATCCAGTGGAAGATCTTACGGAGCATGCGGAGAGTGTTGAAGCAGGAGGAGGTAACGGCTTTAACTTGCTTGGCCATCGTGAGGGAGGAGTCAAGGATGAAGCCCAGGTTGCGTGCATGGTCCGTGGGCTTGGGTGAGGGGCCCAGAGCAGGGGGCCACCAGGATTCGTCCCAGGCGGAGATGGATGGACCGAGGATAAGGACTTCCGTCTTGTCTGAGTTCAGTTTCAGGCGGCTGAGCTTCATCCAGTCTGCGATGTCTTTCATTCCGTCCTGCAAGCTGGGTCTGGCGGAGGTGGGGTCGTTGGTGAGGGAGAGGATCAGTTGGGTATCGTCGGCATAGGAGATGATGTTGAGGTTGTGCTTGCGTGCGATGGCTGCGAGGGGGCTCATGTAGACGTTGAAGAGGGTGGGGCTGAGCGAAGAGCCTTAAGGTACGCCGCAGATGATCTTGGTGGCTTCTGCGAGGAAGGGCGGGAGACAGACTCTTTGGGTTCTGTCGGAGAGGAAGGAGGTGATCCATTCCAGGGCCTTTCCTTGGATCCCGGCGTGGCTGAGGCGGGTTGTCAGGGTGCGGTGGCAGACGGTATCGAACGCAGCCGGAAGGTCGAGCAGGATAAGGGCGGCGATTTCTCCATTGTCCAGCAGGGTCCGGATGTCATCGGTGGCAGCAATGAGGGCGGTCTCGGTGCTGTGGTTCTCTCGGAATCCGGACTGCGATAGGTCGAGGGAGCCGTTCGTCTCCAGGAAGGCTGTCAGTTGTTTGTTGACGGTTTTCTCGATGACTTTTGCAGGGAAGGGGAGGAGCGAGATGGGGCGGAAGTTCTTGAGGTCTGATGGGTCTGCAGTGGGTTTCTTCAGGAGGGCGCTGATCTCTGCGTGCTTCCTGCTCTCCGGGAAGGTGGCGGATATGAAGGAGTTGTTGATGATGTCCCGAAGTTTGGGTGCGATGATGGAGTCGGCTTTGTTGAAGATGTGGTGTGAGCAGGGATCGGCTAGGGAGCCCGAGTGGATGGTGTTCATCGTGTGGGTGGTATCTTCCATGCTGACCTGAGTCTAGGCACACATGGTGGTGGTGGTGGGGGGTGTAGGTTTCGGTGGTGGGGTATGTGTTCTGAGCGCCGAAGCTGTTGTGTATGTCGACGATCTTATGGTGAAAAAAGGTGGCCAGAGAGTTGCAGCGGTCTTGAGAAGGCGTGATGTCGTTGTTGCTGGTGTTGGGGTTGGAGAGCTCTTTCACGACGTTGAAGAGTTCCTTGCTGTTCTGGGTGTTGCTGTCCAGTCATTCTCTGAAGGATGACCTTTTGGTGGTGCGGATCAGCTGGTGGTGTTTGCGGGTGGCGTTCTTGAGGGCTGTCATGTTGTCCTTTGACTGGTTGTGGCGCCAGGCTTTCTCTAGGTCACGGCAGGATTTCTTGGAGTCTTTGAGATCGTTGGTGAACCACGCAGCTCTCTTGCTGTTGAGGTTGCTGGGATGGTTTTTCAGTGGAGCAAGGGTGTCGGCGCAGTCGGTGATCCTCTGTGTGAGGTTGCGGGCTCCTTCGTTGGGGTCCGTGGTGTTGGTGGGAGGGTTTAGGTGCAAGGAGGTGGTGAGTTGGTCGGTGGTGATCTTGCTCCAGCATCTTCGGGGGGTTTGTTGAGGGCGGTGGTGGGTCGTTGTTTTCCTGAAGTTGAAGTGTACGCAGCTGTGGTCGGTCCAGTGGAGCTCGGTGGTGTGGCTGAAGGAGATGTTGTTGCTGGAGGAGAGGACAGGGTCGAGCGTGTGGCTGGCGTAATGGGTGGGGGTGTTGACCATTTGCTTGAATCCGAGGTTGGCAAGGTTGTCTAATAGGGTGGTGGTGTTGTTGTCCTGGTCGTTCTCCAGGTGGAAATTGAGGTCTCCTAGGAGGATGTAGTCGGGGGATGTAGTCGGGGGAGGCGAGGGCGAGTGGGCTGATGAAGTATGCGATGGCCTCGCTAAAGTGTGAGCGTGGTCCCGGGGGTCTGTAGATGAGGTTTCTTCTGAGGGTGGTCTTGGGGTCGGTGTGAATCTGGAAGTGCAGGTGCTCTGCGGTGGCGAGGGTGTCGTCGGTGTTGGTCGTGATGCGGATAGTGTTTCTGTGGGCAATGGCGAGGCTTCCTCCGGTCTGGTTGACGCAGTCCCTCCGGATGATCTTGTAGCCATCTGGGATGGCAATGGCGATGTTGGGGGCTGAGGAGGCGTTCATCCAGGTTTTCGTGAAGAAGGCGACGTCTGGTGCCGTGTTATCCAGGAGGTCCCATAGTTTGACGGCGTGCCTGTGGATGGAACGGGTGTTGAGCAGGATGCACTTGAGGTGGTTGTTGGTGGCAGCTGTTTTGGCTGGCGCGGTGCAGGACCGAGTGCAGGTGAAGTAGCAGGCGTGGCAGGTGAAGGCTCCGTGGGTGCGTTTCGGGGTGGCTTGGTAGCAGGCTGGATATCGGCCGGTGTTGAGTGCGTGGAGGGTGGTAGCGTCGTAGCTCAGTCGGGTTGGCTGGCTCTGGCAGAGTCCAGGGGTTCTGGCGCTGGGCGCGGTCCAGGCGCGGACAGGCATAGATGGGCTTGCCTTTGGCGTGCATGAATAGGGTCCATAATGTGGAGGCTCCTCTTGTGAAGTGGTGGAGTGTGGATTTTGAAGAAGAACTAAATATTTGCACATTTATAATGTCTTTTCTTTGCCTCAAAAAGGGGAGTGACCCTTTCGTCTAACAACAGGAGGCATAAAGTTATGGTTGCTAGAAAAAAAACAAGTAAGGTATTGGGAAAGAGATCACAATTATTTTAAGGACCAGTTCTAACGTGTACACATGGTGTCTAACCAACCGAGAAATCAAAAGCATTTTGAAGGGTTCTCTTCCTCTGCATGTTCCGCTATCTCCTTTAAGCAGTACAAGGGGATTATCAAAATATCGAAAGGACAATTATATGTTTATTGCAAGGCCAAACGCCCCCATGTGAATTACCAAAGCAACAACAACAATCCCTTTCATCGTATTATTAATTGCATAATTAATCCATTTTGTGTTCGGATAAGAATAATGCCATGTAATTAATTTTCAGGATTAGCTCGTAGTGTGTTCTGTGCTGCCCCTCCGTCCATATCCACATGCATGGTGCTGGATAAAAGAAAAACCTCTTATCTAATTACAGCATGACTGGCTCCATTGTCCAATGCAACACCTCTCTATTACATGCTGCTTTCTATAATACCATTGTACAGTTGACGTTATTATTCCGAGCTTGGCTTTATCAATGCTAAAGCGAACAGTGAACTTGGAACTTGCCGGGTTCTTTTCCTCTCCGTGCTATCAATGCGTTTGGCGCAGGTTTGGAAAGGTGCAATATTCATTTGTTTGCTGTGACGGCTTTTTGTCTTCCATGATTACCCATTCTGTTTACAAAAAAGGTGCAATTAGCATTTAAATAGCAAACCAGAGAGCCGACAGGTTGAGAATTCTTCGAGAACTCGTTTGGCAGGCCTTCCCCTCTTTCCTCGGCCTCGCGCTCTCCTTCACAGCTTTCCTCCTGCTGCTAATCAAGCTGACGGCATTTCGGCTAGAATAAAAGAGCTGATTTACTTCACAATGATGAGTGCTCGGCAGCTTTCTGCTTTGCGTCTCTTTTCAGCTGCACTAATTGGGCTCACAGGAAATATTGTGTTTATAATAACAAATGTGGAATTCATTGAATGAAGTGGGGTGTCAGCGGCGAACCTGCGCGGTGTTTCTCGACTCTTTTTTGTTCCACATTCACAGTGCTTATCTTTAACTCTAATTGCCAGAGCGCTAATAACAAAAATGTTATTTAATTATCACGCCTAATTGTTCTGGTCAGAACGTGTTTAGTTACAGGAGGTGGGCTATGGGGAGAGGGGGGAGACGACGCTCTCATCTAAGACTTAATTGATTGGAGTTTTGGGAAAATGGGGTTTTGGCACTGTGCGCAGCTCCCAATTTCGCCTTTAGATGTGTAACTTGCTGCGAAGCACAGAAGCAGGATCCCCAAAAAGTTTATTGTCTTCTAGGTTAGTTTGAAATTATTCCGATGTCTTTTTGTTATTACTTCTAGCGCTGAAAAATTATTTCACGTTCAGAAGGAAGAGCAGAGAGTTAGAGGCTGACTAAGGGTTTGGTGATCCGACCGCCCAAACAGAGGGGGGACCCAGGGAGAGCCAGGCGCGAGCTGGTCTTTCCCTGGGTGCGTTCGCGCGAGCAATCTGGGAAGAGCAGGTGGGGTTGATTAGGGGAGTTTATAAGGGGCGGTTAGGCTGGCGGTTGGGAAGTGCGTAGCGGGAGGCAAGGGAAGGGAGGTTCTTTTTGCTGGCTTCGCTTACTTGTTGACCTCTCCAGTGGGCCAGGGAGGAGGCGTTGGAGGTTAGAAGGGCTGTACAGACGCTCTGTGCTGCCGGGCGCGAGGACCTTCTGCGGCCCGGCGTGCCGGCGGAGGCGTGGGTGGGGTTGGCCCGCCCCCCTCGCAAGGCTGCAGAGGGCGTGTCGCGGGCGGTGACTGCCTGTTTGTCACCCGACCCAGAAGAAGACGAGGACGGTGAGGCTGCCATGCCGGCGGTTTTGCCACTGCCGGCCCAGGTTCCCACAGCCTCGGGGCCCCCGCCGGTTGACCCAGGCGCCCACCAGCAGGTCTGTTTATTGCCATTGGGGAGTGCTGGTTTGCGTGGGGCGCCCGGGTGGAGGCGGGGGCGATCTGTGGGCAGGCAGGCAGGCCCAGCGCTTGGGTGGGCCCCCTCCTGGTAAGGCCAAGAAGCCTGCTGTGGGTCCTGGGGCTAAGAGGGGTAGGAGCCTCGATTCTCAGTGCCTCCCCCGGGCCCATTTTACTGCCCCTGTGCCTGGCGGTCCCCCTCCTCCGGTGCCTGGGTTGGCTGATGGGGCTTCGCCCTATTTGTGGGTTAATGGGTAGTGCTACTTGCTGTCTCCTGCCACCCCTGTGCTGGGACAAGCCCACCCCCCTTTACCCAGTGATGTGGCTCAGGGCTGCCCAGATTTTGGCCCCCCCCCCTGCCGCGCTGCCTGGTTTTTCCCTCTCGGGGGCTCCCCCCCCGGCCACTGACTTTGTCAACTCAGGTGATGTGTTCCCCCCCTCACCCTTCCTGGCCCCCAGGTCCATGGCTCCTGGTTCTGTTGGCCCCCCTTCTGCCTCACTGCAGTCCCAGGCTTCTGGTGGGTCAGGTTTGGACCTCGGGGGGGCGCCCTCTGTTCCCAGCCAGGTGCTGTTCCCGGCTCCTCGGCTGATGCCCAGTGCTTCCCAGGGTCGTTTGGCGGTCGGGTCAGGTGGTGGCTCTGGGTTGGCGCCTGTTGCTGGGTCCACGGTGGGTGTTTCCCTTGCCTCTGTGGGGGGGGGGGGGGAATTCTTGTGGATTCTTCACAGTCTGGCTTGAGCGGCCGCAGTTTTCAGGTTGTTCCTCCAGCTGGGCGGCTGTTGACTGGTTCTACGGGCTTGGGAACTGTCCCTACGGCTGTTTCCAGTGGTGGGATCACAGGAGAGTTATCTGGAGCGGATCTCTCTTCTGCAGTTTTGCACGCGCGGAGCTTTCATGACGTTGATTGGCAGTTTTATGATGGGGGAATTGGTGATGGGGCGCTGCCAAGTGGCAGTGCACAAGTTTTATTTTCTGGAGATGCTTTATATTTGGATATACAAGATGATGATTTGGAAGAAGGGGAATTGAGGGATAAGAATGTTGGGCTTTTGGCAGCACGGGCCCAGAGGGGTGGGCTGGGGCAACCCCCTGTTTCTCGTATCTTGCAGGAGTCATGTGCGGACCACGCAGCGGTACGTGAGGCAGCGAGGAGTAGACCACCTCAAGGGGATCATGTTGATTTTCAGCAGAAGTCGGCACAGTTGCCAAGAGGTAAGGATGGATGGTGGGCCGTGTGGAAGCCAAGGGAGAGTCTCCCAGCTAAGCGTACTAGATCAATCGGTACGGGTGATGGGGTTATTGGTGAGCGAGTCGCTCTGGCACCGAGGCTTGAGCGGCCGGTGAGTTTGAATGTTTCTAATGTGCAAACTACAGGGGAAGTTTCTACGGTTGGGGATGGGGTGGCTGCTACAAAACCTGTTATGGAGGATAGTATCCTGCCTAAAAGATTGCCTTATTCTGGGGTGGGGATGCCTTTGGGGTCTCATTTGTCTGAGAAAAACAAAACTCGCATCTGGAGAGGTAAATTTGTGGATGTTTTTCGGCTTCTCCATAGAGATGTCCAAGCTAAGGAAGGGTCGAAAGAGGAGGAATTGGAGTTGGCTCGGAGGCCTCGAGTCCCGAAGTCTATTGAGAACTGGAATTCGGCCTTTTTAATTTATGCCAGCGTTTATTGCCAGCGTCATCCGAGTAAGGCAGTAGACATGTTTAAATATGCTGATGTTATACGTAAAGCCCATAGTTATTTTTGGAGGTTTTGCCTTGTTGTCGTACGACGAGGAGTTCCGGGCCCGTATGAGTGTTTTTCCGGAGCGTTCCTGGGGTGAGGTTGATGCGGAATTGTGGCTCCAGTGGATGGCGTCTGCTCACCCGCCTGCTACGACCCACACGGCAAGCGGACAGCCGGTGCATTAGCGGCCCTTTCCATTTCGCCCCGCTCTCCCTGGGGCGGGGGTTTGGGGCAGAGGGCAGTCCTCCTCCTCTGGCGTGTGCTGGCATTTTAACAGGGGTTCGTGTAACCGGCCAGCATGCAGATATAAATATGAGTGTGCGCAGTGCGGGGGGTGGCATGCTCTCACACAGTGTTTTCCCGGACAGCGTTTTGGAGACCAAGGGAGGGGTTCAGGGGGCAGGGGACAACCTTCACACTTTGTACATAAGGGCTCCTACTCCTATTAAACTGGACGTCCTTGATTTGTGGTCGGTGGACTATCCTGATTTTGAGGTTGCTAAGACTTTGTCCTGGGGTTTCAGAGTTGGTTTCAGGATTGGGTATCAGGGTCCCCGGGTGGGTAGGTGGTCTGACAATCTGAAGTCTGCGAAGGAGTGCCCTCAGGTTGTGCAGAAGAAGTTGGATGCTGAGCTTGCAGCGGGTTGGATTGCTGGTCCTTTTCTTAGTTGTCCTCTCCCTGATTTGATAGTCTCTCTGCTAGGTGTGGTACCAAAAAAGGCGGCGGGGGAGTTTCGCCTCATTCATCATCTGTCTTGGCCTGAGGGTGCATCCATCAATGATTTCATTGACCCGGCTGACTCTACAGTGACATATGCTTCCGTGGATGACGCCTTGCGGCTCGTTCGCACGGCAGGTATTGGTGCATTGCTGGCGAAGAGTGACATTCAGTCGGCTTTCCGGCTTCTGCCCATTCATCCTTGGGACTTTTGTCTCTTGGGTATGCATTTTGGTGGCAGTTTCTATGTAGATAAGGTATTGCCAAAGGGCTGCTCGGTGTCATGTTCCCTCTTTGAAACCTTTAGTACATTTCTGCAGTGGCACTTCACTTTCGTCAGCGGCCACGCCCTGGTCTGTCATTACCTTGATGACTTTCTTTTCATTGGTGAGGGTCAGTCTGGGCAGTGTCAGTCAGCTTTGGCAATCTTTCAGGCTATGGCCAAGGAGCTGGGCGTTCCTTTGGCGCCAGATAAGACCGGAGGTCTGTGTACATCCCTGACCTTCCTAGGGATTGAAATTGATACCCTGGCTATGATGGCACGCTTGCCTGCTGCTAAAGTGCGGGAGATGTCTGATTTCATCAGGTTGGTGCTGGGAGAACGCAAATTGGAACTGCGGAAGGTTCAGAAGCTTTTGGGGTACCTGAATTTTGCGTGTCGGGTTGTTCGGGCGGGCAGGACGTTTTGTAGACGTCTGGGCCTCTCGATGTCCGGCGCCAGCCTTCCTCATCATCGGGTGCGCATTACAACAGCTGTCCGTGCCGATTTGAATATCTGGTTACGTTTCCTGCAGGATTTCAATGGCGTGTCCTTGTTTTTTGCGGATGAGGACATTGTGTGGCAGGTGCAGCTTTTCACAGATGCATCGGGAGCTCATGGCTTCGGCATCTTTTGGGAAGGACGTTGGTGCGCGGCTGGCAGGCCAGTGCATTGGCGGGAGCAGGGTCGCAGCATTGCGTTTTTGGAACTCTTCCCGTTGTTGGTCGCTCTGTACATCTGGGGGGAGGAGTTTCAGAATCGTTCTGTATTGTTCCACGTGGACAATATGGCAGTAGTTGACCTCGTTAATAAGCAGAGGGCCCGCGATTTGCGTGTATTGAGGCTCCTGCGCGCTTTCATGTTGCGGTGTCTACAACTGAATATTGTCTTTAAAGCTAGGCATGTTCCAGGAGCCACTAATTGCATCGCTGATTCTTTATCTCGATTTCAGTGGTCCGAATCCCGCAAATTGGCTCCCGGGGCGGACCTAGAACCGACGGCGATCCCACAGTACGTATGGGCATTGGGGGATTGAGGGTCCACCATTTGGTCGAGAATTCAGTGGCTGCCTCCACACGTTGGAGTTATTTGAAGGCCTGGCATGAGTTTTTGCAGTTTGGTGAAGAGATGGCGGGTCGGGCCCGGGCTGTGTTATCTGATGAACAATTCTTATTGCAGTTTGTTTTGCATTTGGCGGACAAAGGCCTCTCTCATACGACCATTTCGGGCAAGTTGGCTGGGGTGTCTTTTTACGGTCAGCTTTGGTGGGGGAGGGATCCTGTTGGGGGGGTGTTGGTTCGGAAAGTTTTAAAAGGTTTGGGTAGGCTTCACGCTGGTGGTCAGAGCAAACGGCAGCCGGTGACCTTTGATTTGCTTCAGCTGCTTTTATCGCAATTGGAGGTGTGCTGCTATGATGCTTTTGAGTGCCAAAAATTTCGTTTGTGTTTTGTGTGGTTGTTCTTTGGGGCGTTTCGGGCCTCTGAACTGCTGGGTTTGAGGGATAGAGTGGGTATGACCAGCAGTGAGGTGGTGGTGGAGCATGACAGGGTGCGTCTGTGGCTGCGTATGTCCAAGACTGATCAGATGGGGAGGGGTAAGTGGGTGTTTTTAAGTAGGAGCGGTGTGTCTTCTTGCTGCCCTGTTGGGGAATGGGAGGTTTTTGTGTCATCCCCTCACTTTGCTCTGGGGGCAATTTTTTGTCATGCTGATGGCAGCCCTATTATTGTTCCTCAGTTGTTGGCTGTCCTCCGCAAGGTTTTGTTGGGTCTGGGGCGGGATCCTTCTCAATTCGGCACCCATTCCTTCAGGATTGGGGCAGCGACAGAGGCCGCCAGGTTGGGGTGGGATTGGTCTCAAATTCGTCGTATTGGGCGTTGGCGCTCAAGATGTTGTGATAAGTATGTGAGAAAGTAGACCGCCTTTGTTTTGCCTAACATTTCTTTTTCTCCTAGGTCCTTGGCCCTCAGTCGCTGGAGACAAAAGGAGGGTATGGATTCTTGGTCACTCTTTTGTTAAAAGGGCTGCTGTAGCCGCTGCACGTCAGCTTTGTGGGAGATCTCTTGGCTTAAGCAGTCTGACACATGAAGTCTCCTGGCATGGCACAGGGGGCATGCGCTGGGGCGGTCTCTTTCCCGCCTTGGCTTCTCTGGTTTCAGGGGGTTGGGGGGGCCCACCGGATCTACTGGTGCTGCACCTTGGGGAAAACGACTTAGTTTCTCTATCAGGTTTGACTTTGCTAAAGTTAATGAAACAAGATCTCGAAGTCATCAAGACCACATGGGTGAGCACCACGGTGATATGGACTGAGTTCGTGCCTCGATTGACATGGAGTGGGGCGAGGAGTTATTCAGCCATGGAGAAAGCCAGACGCAAAGTGAATCGAACCATGCCTTTTTTTTGTAACCATTTATGTATATACAGTTTGGCTCATCATCATTTGAAAGTTTCAGAAACGCATTTATTCTGTGAGGACGGTGTCCACCTGTCTAAAGTGGGCATTTCTTTTTACCTTTTGGAGCTCCGGGATTTGATAGCTCAAGTTCTTCAGGTGCAGTTGTGGTGTGCTCCTTCCCTTCCTCCTTGTTTTTGAGTGGGGCAGGAAAACGCTAAAGGTTTTCCTGGGTGGCGGTTTTTGCTAGTGGGGTGGGCAGCCTGGAGCGGGTTGGCCATCCTGAAGGGTAGCTCGTTGGGTAATCCAGGGGATATTAGTCAAGAGTTAGTTTCGGGTTCTGTTAGGTAGGGATGTTTAGGCATACTGTGTAGATTTGAATTTTATGAAATAAATAAATAATGAATGTGTTCAAGAAATGCATTATGCACCTGTCTTAAAATAAAGTGGCCTTTCTTGCTCCTTGAAGAAGTGTGGACAGTGATTTCTTGCGTGAGGGGGGACCCAGGGAGAGCCAGGCGCGAGCTGGTCTTTCCCTGGGTGCGTTCACGTGAGCAATCTGGGAAGAGCAGGTGGGGTTGATTAGGGGAGTTTATAAGGGGCGGTTAGGCTGGCGGTTGGGAAGTGCGTAGCGGGAGGCAAGGGAAGGGAGGTTCTTTTTGCTCCACCCACCGTCCCCCTATTCCTTTAGTTAGGTTTTTACTTTGCGGTGCTCTAGGCGCTGCTCTGGTCTTCGGGCCTTGCCACTGTTAGGACAGGTGTCTTGGTTCTTTTAGGAGGCGGTTTTTGCTAGTGGGGTGGGCAGCCTGGAGCGGGTTGGCCATCCTGAAGGGTATGTATGTATGTATGTGTGTTCTTATATAGCGCTCAACTTACCCTTGGGCATCTCGGCGCTTGCATTGGGAACCCGTCCTGACTTTTCCCTGTGAGATAACCCGTACTGGGCATCCCCAAGGTGAAAGCCAGGCATCCCGCCGCGGGGGGCCGTAGTAGAGATTAAGCAAGCTATTGCCCAGAGTTGCAGAGTGTGAACCCATGATTCGAGTAGGCACCGAAGTGAGAATTATCGAGTCCGCGGACACTTGGGCTCAGATCCTGCCGCGTCGGGAATTGAACCCTGGTCCCGGGTCTGACCTCTGCTTCAGGGTATGCCTCCTCTAACCAGTGAGCCACACTTCTCCACACTAGCTCGTTGGGTAATCCAGGAGGTATTAGTCAAGAGTTAGTTTCGGGTTCTGTTAGGTAGGGATGTTTAGGCATACTGTGTAGATTTGAATTTTATGAAATAAATAAATAATGAATGTGTTCAAGAAATGTATTATGCACCTGTCTTAAAATAAAGTGGCCTTTCTTGCTCCTTGAAGAAGTGTGGACAGTGATTTCTTGCGCGATCGTCCTCTATGACACCGCTTAACCGGTGGTCTACCGCCCATCGTATTACAAGTTGTGCTGTCTGAAATGTTGACCGTGGCCATGGCGAACCTCCCACCCGGACTGCAGTGGTCTGCAATGTAGGTGTTTCGTCCACCAATAACGTCAGGTCCAAGGTCTACCCTCTGAGCATATCATGACTGCACTCGCACTGGCAGTCTCCCAGCTGTGGTTAGCAAACAGTAGTTACCCAATCGCTGTAGACCGCAGTGATACGCACTTCAAAAATCACCACAGCAGTGACCATCGGATGGATTAAAAAACGACACAGTTGATGTGCTTTAGCCAAGAGGACATACCTGCAAATCACACTATGAAACACACCCCATACTTGACCAGAATCCTTTGCTTTCCAACTTCCCATTTAGCACTTTTCACCACCTGTAATTTTTGTTTTGCACATTCTTACCTGTGTCACCTTCCTTTCATATAGTCACTCACAATTTTATTTTTTCTTCAGGCCTGGTAAAAAAACACCCACGCTTCACTGAGCTGGAGTTGACAGTCAAGGTGGATACAATCATTAGAGTAGAGCCGCACATTGTTTGTTTCGAAATCCCACATACTCATCTCCGTAGGAACATTAAATTGTGGGACAGGATAGCCAACAGAGTGAATGCTATGGTACCGCCCAGCACACACAGGGTGACATTTGGAAAAGATGGAACAACCTTAGGTTGAGTGTGCATACCAGTTACAGTGCCCACCTGGAGGCTCAGAGGACTGGTGGCAGCCCTCCCAGTGCACTATTAAAATTGTTTCCCTGGAAGGAGAATATCTTGGCTGTCCTGCATTCTGAATAGGCCTGGGTGTGAAATTCCGCTCCGCTCGTGGAGTTTGTGGAGTTTGTCCCACTCTGCATAGTGCGCGGAGTTCCAAAAAACACAGAGCGGAGTTTTGTCTCGCTCGCGTTCCCCAACCTTAAGTTGGTAAGCGAGTAAACTCTTACGCAGACCACCTCCCAGTACGATGTCTCAACGTGGGTGGTCGCAGATGGCTGCTACCCTACCGCTCATATTAAAGAAGCTTCCGTTCTCATTGAGAAAGCTGCCAGTCGAGTAGAACATCTACTCGCGGGGCAGAAAGAAGCAGCGCTGGGCATCGTGCAGTTTGCTCTGATTTTCCAGTGTGGGGTAAACAGCAGGCTCTAAAAATCAGCACAAATGAACTCTGCTGCTTGCCGAACTCCATGTAGCGTGCCAGAGGTTTTGGGTCACTTTGTGGAGTTCCGCAAAGCTGAACTCTGCAAACTCGGCCCAGGCCTAATTCTGAGGGCTTAACAAGAATAGAAGGGGGAGTGGATTCGGGGAAGTTACACTGCAATAACAGGCACAATTTTACAGTGTCCTGTTTGCTCTCAGCTCTGCTTTTGCTATTGTGTTCTCTCTCTACTTTCCTAACATGCAATACTCAAAGTACCAGAGATATTGTTTGTGTCAATGTGTATTGTTGCATATAAGAGCTAATGTATCCAAGTCCATGACATGCCATATGTTGCAATGCTGTCTGTAAGTGGATTACCATAAAATATCAATCCAAGACCCATGATGTGTGAATATTTAAAAGTATGGTCCATCTCAAATGCATGTTGCCAACAGGTATGATGCAAAAACCATTTGTTAAGTGGTGGTAAATTGAGATTGAAGTGACCATAACTACCATGAGGACCTGTCACTGCAACTCTAACCAAGATGTTAGACTGCTTTTGCTGTTTCTCACTTGTCTGCCATGTTACAACTGATCATCACTCATGATGGATTTACAAAAGGGGGTGGTGATGAACAGAGTGTCTGAATTGAGCAGACCACTCTTACCCAGTCCAAAGATCAGGGCTTGATCCATCACCGTTATTTATCTCACTGCCCCATCCCAGCTCAGAACCTGGCTATATGCAAATCAGTCTGTCCCTGGCCCAGTGCATCATGGGAACAGGGCAGACTAAACTACCAAGCCAATTCTTTACCAGAAAGGAGACAAGCTACCGGGGACCGGTTTCTGGCATTTCAGCCTCTTCGGCCCGGCTTGCTTGAATCCTGATGGAGCAGTGAGAAAGGGACTCATGTCTGAGTATACCCTGCCACACCTATAGTGGCCAAAATCGATTTACAAAAGGGGGTGGTGATGAACAGAGTGTCTGAATTGAGCAGACCACTCTTACCCAGTCCAAAGATCAGGGCTTGATCCATCACCGTTATTTATCTCACTGCCCCATCCCAGCTCAGAACCTGGCTATATGCAAATCAGTCTGTCCCTGGCCCAGTGCATCATGGGAACAGGGCAGACTAAACTACCAAGCCAATTCTTTACCAGAAAGGAGACAAGCTACCGGGGACCGGTTTCTGGCATTTCAGCCTCTTCGGCCCGGCTTGCTTGAATCCTGATGGAGCAGTGAGAAAGGGACTCATGTCTGAGTATACCCTGCCACACCTATAGTGGCCAAAATCGATTTACAAAAGGGGGTGGTGATGAACAGAGTGTCTGAATTGAGCAGACCACTCTTACCCAGTCCAAAGATCAGGGCTTGATCCATCACCGTTATTTATCTCACTGCCCCATCCCAGCTCAGAACCTGGCTATATGCAAATCAGTCTGTCCACCCTAAGCGTGGAAGGGTATTCTCAGATGTGAGACCCTTGCTCATTGCACCATCAGGATTCAAGCAAACCGGGCCGAAGACGGCTGTAATGCCAGAAACCGGTCCCCGGGAGCTTGTTTCCTTCCCAGTGTAAGAATTGGCTTTTGTAGTTTGGTTTGCCCTGTTCCCATCATGCACTGGGACAGGAACAGACTAATTTGCATACAGCCAGGTTCTGAAACTGGGATGGTGCAGTGAGCTAAAAAACGGTGTTGGATCTAGCCCTGATTTCTTGACTGGGTGAGAGCTTTCTGCTTAATTCAGAGACTCTGTCCCTCACCACCCCTTGTTGTAAATATTTTTGTCCACCCTAAGCGTGGAAGGGTATTCTCAGATGTGAGACCCTTGCTCATTGCACCATCAGGATTCAAGCAAACCGGGCCGAAGACGGCTGTAATGCCAGAAACCGGTCCCCGGGAGCTTGTTTCCTTCCCAGTGTAAGAATTGGCTTTTGTAGTTTGGTTTGCCCTGTTCCCATCATGCACTGGGACAGGAACAGACTAATTTGCATACAGCCAGGTTCTGAAACTGGGATGGTGCAGTGAGCTAAAAAACGGTGTTGGATCTAGCCCTGATTTCTTGACTGGGTGAGAGATTTCTGCTTAATTCAGAAACTCTGTCCCTCACCACCCCTTGTTGTAAATATTTTTGTCCACCCTAAGCGTGGAAGGGTATTCTCAGATGTGAGACCCTTGCTCATTGCACCATCAGGATTCAAGCAAACCGGGCCGAAGACGGCTGTAATGCCAGAAACCGGTCCCCGGGAGCTTGTTTCCTTCCCAGTGTAAGAATTGGCTTTTGTAGTTTGGTTTGCCCTGTTCCCATCATGCACTGGGACAGGAACAGACTAATTTGCATACAGCCAGGTTCTGAAACTGGGATGGTGCAGTGAGCTAAAAAACGGTGTTGGATCTAGCCCTGATTTCTTGACTGGGTGAGAGCTTTCTGCTTAATTCAGAGACTCTGTCCCTCACCACCCCTTGTTGTAAATATTTTTGTCCACCCTAAGCGTGGAAGGGTATTCTCAGATGTGAGACCCTTGCTCATTGCACCATCAGGATTCAAGCAAACCGGGCCGAAGACGGCTGTAATGCCAGAAACCGGTCCCCGGGAGCTTGTTTCCTTCCCAGTGTAAGAATTGGCTTTTGTAGTTTGGTTTGCCCTGTTCCCATCATGCACTGGGACAGGAACAGACTAATTTGCATACAGCCAGGTTCTGAAACTGGGATGGTGCAGTGAGCTAAAAACGGTGTTGGATCTAGCCCTGATTTCTTGACTGGGTGAGAGCTTTCTGCTTAATTCAGAGACTCTGTCCCTCACCACCCCTTGTTGTAAATATTTTTGTCCACCCTAAGCGTGGAAGGGTATTCTCAGATGTGAGACCCTTGCTCATTGCACCATCAGGATTCAAGCAAACCGGGCCGAAGACGGCTGTAATGCCAGAAACCGGTCCCCGGGAGCTTGTTTCCTTCCCAGTGTAAGAATTGGCTTTTGTAGTTTGGTTTGCCCTGTTCCCATCATGCACTGGGACAGGAACAGACTAATTTGCATACAGCCAGGTTCTGAAACTGGCATGGTGCAGTGAGCTAAAAAACGGTGTTGGATCTAGCCCTGATTTCTTGACTGGGTGAGAGCTTTCTGCTTAATTCAGAGACTCTGTCCCTCACCACCCCTTGTTGTAAATATTTTTGTCCACCCTAAGCGTGGAAGGGTATTCTCAGATGTGAGACCCTTGCTCATTGCACCATCAGGATTCAAGCAAACCGGGCCGAAGACGGCTGTAATGCCAGAAACCGGTCCCCGGGAGCTTGTTTCCTTCCCAGTGTAAGAATTGGCTTTTGTAGTTTGGTTTGCCCTGTTCCCATCATGCACTGGGACAGGAACAGACTAATTTGCATACAGCCAGGTTCTGAAACTGGGATGGTGCAGTGAGCTAAAAAACGGTGTTGGATCTAGCCCTGATTTCTTGACTGGGTGAGAGCTTTCTGCTTAATTCAGAGACTCTGTCCCTCACCACCCCTTGTTGTAAATATTTTTGTCCACCCTAAGCGTGGAAGGGTATTCTCAGATGTGAGACCCTTGCTCATTGCACCATCAGGATTCAAGCAAACCGGGCCGAAGACGGCTGTAATGCCAGAAACCGGTCCCCGGGAGCTTGTTTCCTTCCCAGTGTAAGAATTGGCTTTTGTAGTTTGGTTTGCCCTGTTCCCATCATGCACTGGGACAGGAACAGACTAATTTGCATACAGCCAGGTTCTGAAACTGGGATGGTGCAGTGAGCTAAAAAACGGTGTTGGATCTAGCCCTGATTTCTTGACTGGGTGAGAGCTTTCTGCTTAATTCAGAGACTCTGTCCCTCACCACCCCTTGTTGTAAATATTTTTGTCCACCCTAAGCGTGGAAGGGTATTCTCAGATGTGAGACCCTTGCTCATTGCACCATCAGGATTCAAGCAAACCGGGCCGAAGACGGCTGTAATGCCAGAAACCGGTCCCCGGGAGCTTGTTTCCTTCCCAGTGTAAGAATTGGCTTTTGTAGTTTGGTTTGCCCTGTTCCCATCATGCACTGGGACAGGAACAGACTAATTTGCATACAGCCAGGTTCTGAAACTGGGATGGTGCAGTGAGCTAAAAAACGGTGTTGGATCTAGCCCTGATTTCTTGACTGGGTGAGAGCTTTCTGCTTAATTCAGAGACTCTGTCCCTCACCACCCCTTGTTGTAAATATTTTTGTCCACCCTAAGCGTGGAAGGGTATTCTCAGATGTGAGACCCTTGCTCATTGCACCATCAGGATTCAAGCAAACCGGGCCGAAGACGGCTGTAATGCCAGAAACCGGTCCCCGGGAGCTTGTTTCCTTCCCAGTGTAAGAATTGGCTTTTGTAGTTTGGTTTGCCCTGTTCCCATCATGCACTGGGACAGGAACAGACTAATTTGCATACAGCCAGGTTCTGAAACTGGGATGGTGCAGTGAGCTAAAAAACGGTGTTGGATCTAGCCCTGATTTCTTGACTGGGTGAGAGCTTTCTGCTTAATTCAGAGACTCTGTCCCTCACCACCCCTTGTTGTAAATATTTTTGTCCACCCTAAGCGTGGAAGGGTATTCTCAGATGTGAGACCCTTGCTCATTGCACCATCAGGATTCAAGCAAACCGGGCCTAAGACGGCTGTAATGCCAGAAACCGGTCCCCGGGAGCTTGTTTCCTTCCCAGTGTAAGAATTGGCTTTTGTAGTTTGGTTTGCCCTGTTCCCATCATGCACTGGGACAGGAACAGACTAATTTGCATACAGCCAGGTTCTGAAACTGGGATGGTGCAGTGAGCTAAAAAACGGTGTTGGATCTAGCCCTGATTTCTTGACTGGGTGAGAGCTTTCTGCTTAATTCAGAGACTCTGTCCCTCACCACCCCTTGTTGTAAATATTTTTGTCCACCCTAAGCGTGGAAGGGTATTCTCAGATGTGAGACCCTTGCTCATTGCACCATCAGGATTCAAGCAAACCGGGCCGAAGACGGCTATAATGCCAGAAACCGGTCCCCGGGAGCTTGTTTCCTTCCCAGTGTAAGAATTGGCTTTTGTAGTTTGGTTTGCCCTGTTCCCATCATGCACTGGGACAGGAACAGACTAATTTGCATACAGCCAGGTTCTGAAACTGGGATGGTGCAGTGAGCTAAAAAACGGTGTTGGATCTAGCCCTGATTTCTTGACTGGGTGAGAGCTTTCTGCTTAATTCAGAGACTCTGTCCCTCACCACCCCTTGTTGTAAATATTTTTGTCCACCCTAAGCGTGGAAGGGTATTCTCAGATGTGAGACCCTTGCTCATTGCACCATCAGGATTCAAGCAAACCGGGCCGAAGACGGCTGTAATGCCAGAAACCGGTCCCCGGGAGCTTGTTTCCTTCCCAGTGTAAGAATTGGCTTTTGTAGTTTGGTTTGCCCTGTTCCCATCATGCACTGGGACAGGAACAGACTAATTTGCATACAGCCAGGTTCTGAAACTGGGATGGTGCAGTGAGCTAAAAACGGTGTTGGATCTAGCCCTGATTTCTTGACTGGGTGAGAGCTTTCTGCTTAATTCAGAGACTCTGTCCCTCACCACCCCTTGTTGTAAATATTTTTGTCCACCCTAAGCGTGGAAGGGTATTCTCAGATGTGAGACCCTTGCTCATTGCACCATCAGGATTCAAGCAAACCGGGCCGAAGACGGCTGTAATGCCAGAAACCGGTCCCCGGGAGCTTGTTTCCTTCCCAGTGTAAGAATTGGCTTTTGTAGTTTGGTTTGCCCTGTTCCCATCATGCACTGGGACAGGAACAGACTAATTTGCATACAGCCAGGTTCTGAAACTGGCATGGTGCAGTGAGCTAAAAAACGGTGTTGGATCTAGCCCTGATTTCTTGACTGGGTGAGAGCTTTCTGCTTAATTCAGAGACTCTGTCCCTCACCACCCCTTGTTGTAAATATTTTTGTCCACCCTAAGCGTGGAAGGGTATTCTCAGATGTGAGACCCTTGCTCATTGCACCATCAGGATTCAAGCAAACCGGGCCGAAGACGGCTGTAATGCCAGAAACCGGTCCCCGGGAGCTTGTTTCCTTCCCAGTGTAAGAATTGGCTTTTGTAGTTTGGTTTGCCCTGTTCCCATCATGCACTGGGACAGGAACAGACTAATTTGCATACAGCCAGGTTCTGAAACTGGGATGGTGCAGTGAGCTAAAAAACGGTGTTGGATCTAGCCCTGATTTCTTGACTGGGTGAGAGCTTTCTGCTTAATTCAGAGACTCTGTCCCTCACCACCCCTTGTTGTAAATATTTTTGTCCACCCTAAGCGTGGAAGGGTATTCTCAGATGTGAGACCCTTGCTCATTGCACCATCAGGATTCAAGCAAACCGGGCCGAAGACGGCTGTAATGCCAGAAACCGGTCCCCGGGAGCTTGTTTCCTTCCCAGTGTAAGAATTGGCTTTTGTAGTTTGGTTTGCCCTGTTCCCATCATGCACTGGGACAGGAACAGACTAATTTGCATACAGCCAGGTTCTGAAACTGGGATGGTGCAGTGAGCTAAAAAACGGTGTTGGATCTAGCCCTGATTTCTTGACTGGGTGAGAGCTTTCTGCTTAATTCAGAGACTCTGTCCCTCACCACCCCTTGTTGTAAATATTTTTGTCCACCCTAAGCGTGGAAGGGTATTCTCAGATGTGAGACCCTTGCTCATTGCACCATCAGGATTCAAGCAAACCGGGCCGAAGACGGCTGTAATGCCAGAAACCGGTCCCCGGGAGCTTGTTTCCTTCCCAGTGTAAGAATTGGCTTTTGTAGTTTGGTTTGCCCTGTTCCCATCATGCACTGGGACAGGAACAGACTAATTTGCATACAGCCAGGTTCTGAAACTGGGATGGTGCAGTGAGCTAAAAAACGGTGTTGGATCTAGCCCTGATTTCTTGACTGGGTGAGAGCTTTCTGCTTAATTCAGAGACTCTGTCCCTCACCACCCCTTGTTGTAAATATTTTTGTCCACCCTAAGCGTGGAAGGGTATTCTCAGATGTGAGACCCTTGCTCATTGCACCATCAGGATTCAAGCAAACCGGGCCGAAGACGGCTGTAATGCCAGAAACCGGTCCCCGGGAGCTTGTTTCCTTCCCAGTGTAAGAATTGGCTTTTGTAGTTTGGTTTGCCCTGTTCCCATCATGCACTGGGACAGGAACAGACTAATTTGCATACAGCCAGGTTCTGAAACTGGGATGGTGCAGTGAGCTAAAAAACGGTGTTGGATCTAGCCCTGATTTCTTGACTGGGTGAGAGCTTTCTGCTTAATTCAGAGACTCTGTCCCTCACCACCCCTTGTTGTAAATATTTTTGTCCACCCTAAGCGTGGAAGGGTATTCTCAGATGTGAGACCCTTGCTCATTGCACCATCAGGATTCAAGCAAACCGGGCCGAAGACGGCTGTAATGCCAGAAACCGGTCCCCGGGAGCTTGTTTCCTTCCCAGTGTAAGAATTGGCTTTTGTAGTTTGGTTTGCCCTGTTCCCATCATGCACTGGGACAGGAACAGACTAATTTGCATACAGCCAGGTTCTGAAACTGGGATGGTGCAGTGAGCTAAAAAACGGTGTTGGATCTAGCCCTGATTTCTTGACTGGGTGAGAGCTTTCTGCTTAATTCAGAGACTCTGTCCCTCACCACCCCTTGTTGTAAATATTTTTGTCCACCCTAAGCGTGGAAGGGTATTCTCAGATGTGAGACCCTTGCTCATTGCACCATCAGGATTCAAGCAAACCGGGCCTAAGACGGCTGTAATGCCAGAAACCGGTCCCCGGGAGCTTGTTTCCTTCCCAGTGTAAGAATTGGCTTTTGTAGTTTGGTTTGCCCTGTTCCCATCATGCACTGGGACAGGAACAGACTAATTTGCATACAGCCAGGTTCTGAAACTGGGATGGTGCAGTGAGCTAAAAAACGGTGTTGGATCTAGCCCTGATTTCTTGACTGGGTGAGAGCTTTCTGCTTAATTCAGAGACTCTGTCCCTCACCACCCCTTGTTGTAAATATTTTTGTCCACCCTAAGCGTGGAAGGGTATTCTCAGATGTGAGACCCTTGCTCATTGCACCATCAGGATTCAAGCAAACCGGGCCGAAGACGGCTATAATGCCAGAAACCGGTCCCCGGGAGCTTGTTTCCTTCCCAGTGTAAGAATTGGCTTTTGTAGTTTGGTTTGCCCTGTTCCCATCATGCACTGGGACAGGAACAGACTAATTTGCATACAGCCAGGTTCTGAAACTGGGATGGTGCAGTGAGCTAAAAAACGGTGTTGGATCTAGCCCTGATTTCTTGACTGGGTGAGAGCTTTCTGCTTAATTCAGAGACTCTGTCCCTCACCACCCCTTGTTGAAAATATTTTTGTCCACCCTAAGCGTGGAAGGGTATTCTCAGATGTGAGACCCTTGCTCATTGCACCATCAGGATTCAAGCAAACCGGGCCGAAGACGGCTGTAATGCCAGAAACCGGTCCCCGGGAGCTTGTTTCCTTCCCAGTGTAAGAATTGGCTTTTGTAGTTTGGTTTGCCCTGTTCCCATCATGCACTGGGACAGGAACAGACTAATTTGCATACAGCCAGGTTCTGAAACTGGGATGGTGCAGTGAGCTAAAAAACGGTGTTGGATCTAGCCCTGATTTCTTGACTGGGTGAGAGCTTTCTGCTTAATTCAGAGACTCTGTCCCTCACCACCCCTTGTTGTAAATATTTTTGTCCACCCTAAGCGTGGAAGGGTATTCTCAGATGTGAGACCCTTGCTCATTGCACCATCAGGATTCAAGCAAACCGGGCCGAAGACGGCTGTAATGCCAGAAACCGGTCCCCGGGAGCTTGTTTCCTTCCCAGTGTAAGAATTGGCTTTTGTAGTTTGGTTTGCCCTGTTCCCATCATGCACTGGGACAGGAACAGACTAATTTGCATACAGCCAGGTTCTGAAACTGGGATGGTGCAGTGAGCTAAAAAACGGTGTTGGATCTAGCCCTGATTTCTTGACTGGGTGAGAGCTTTCTGCTTAATTCAGAGACTCTGTCCCTCACCACCCCTTGTTGTAAATATTTTTGTCCACCCTAAGCGTGGAAGGGTATTCTCAGATGTGAGACCCTTGCTCATTGCACCATCAGGATTCAAGCAAACCGGGCCGAAGACGGCTGTAATGCCAGAAACCGGTCCCCGGGAGCTTGTTTCCTTCCCAGTGTAAGAATTGGCTTTTGTAGTTTGGTTTGCCCTGTTCCCATCATGCACTGGGACAGGAACAGACTAATTTGCATACAGCCAGGTTCTGAAACTGGCATGGTGCAGTGAGCTAAAAAACGGTGTTGGATCTAGCCCTGATTTCTTGACTGGGTGAGAGCTTTCTGCTTAATTCAGAGACTCTGTCCCTCACCACCCCTTGTTGTAAATATTTTTGTCCACCCTAAGCGTGGAAGGGTATTCTCAGATGTGAGACCCTTGCTCATTGCACCATCAGGATTCAAGCAAACCGGGCCGAAGACGGCTGTAATGCCAGAAACCGGTCCCCGGGAGCTTGTTTCCTTCCCAGTGTAAGAATTGGCTTTTGTAGTTTGGTTTGCCCTGTTCCCATCATGCACTGGGACAGGAACAGACTAATTTGCATACAGCCAGGTTCTGAAACTGGGATGGTGCAGTGAGCTAAAAAACGGTGTTGGATCTAGCCCTGATTTCTTGACTGGGTGAGAGCTTTCTGCTTAATTCAGAGACTCTGTCCCTCACCACCCCTTGTTGTAAATATTTTTGTCCACCCTAAGCGTGGAAGGGTATTCTCAGATGTGAGACCCTTGCTCATTGCACCATCAGGATTCAAGCAAACCGGGCCGAAGACGGCTGTAATGCCAGAAACCGGTCCCCGGGAGCTTGTTTCCTTCCCAGTGTAAGAATTGGCTTTTGTAGTTTGGTTTGCCCTGTTCCCATCATGCACTGGGACAGGAACAGACTAATTTGCATACAGCCAGGTTCTGAAACTGGGATGGTGCAGTGAGCTAAAAAACGGTGTTGGATCTAGCCCTGATTTCTTGACTGGGTGAGAGCTTTCTGCTTAATTCAGAGACTCTGTCCCTCACCACCCCTTGTTGTAAATATTTTTGTCCACCCTAAGCGTGGAAGGGTATTCTCAGATGTGAGACCCTTGCTCATTGCACCATCAGGATTCAAGCAAACCGGGCCTAAGACGGCTGTAATGCCAGAAACCGGTCCCCGGGAGCTTGTTTCCTTCCCAGTGTAAGAATTGGCTTTTGTAGTTTGGTTTGCCCTGTTCCCATCATGCACTGGGACAGGAACAGACTAATTTGCATACAGCCAGGTTCTGAAACTGGGATGGTGCAGTGAGCTAAAAAACGGTGTTGGATCTAGCCCTGATTTCTTGACTGGGTGAGAGCTTTCTGCTTAATTCAGAGACTCTGTCCCTCACCACCCCTTGTTGTAAATATTTTTGTCCACCCTAAGCGTGGAAGGGTATTCTCAGATGTGAGACCCTTGCTCATTGCACCATCAGGATTCAAGCAAACCGGGCCGAAGACGGCTATAATGCCAGAAACCGGTCCCCGGGAGCTTGTTTCCTTCCCAGTGTAAGAATTGGCTTTTGTAGTTTGGTTTGCCCTGTTCCCATCATGCACTGGGACAGGAACAGACTAATTTGCATACAGCCAGGTTCTGAAACTGGGATGGTGCAGTGAGCTAAAAAACGGTGTTGGATCTAGCCCTGATTTCTTGACTGGGTGAGAGCTTTCTGCTTAATTCAGAGACTCTGTCCCTCACCACCCCTTGTTGAAAATATTTTTGTCCACCCTAAGCGTGGAAGGGTATTCTCAGATGTGAGACCCTTGCTCATTGCACCATCAGGATTCAAGCAAACCGGGCCGAAGACGGCTGTAATGCCAGAAACCGGTCCCCGGGAGCTTGTTTCCTTCCCAGTGTAAGAATTGGCTTTTGTAGTTTGGTTTGCCCTGTTCCCATCATGCACTGGGACAGGAACAGACTAATTTGCATACAGCCAGGTTCTGAAACTGGGATGGTGCAGTGAGCTAAAAAACGGTGTTGGATCTAGCCCTGATTTCTTGACTGGGTGAGAGCTTTCTGCTTAATTCAGAGACTCTGTCCCTCACCACCCCTTGTTGTAAATATTTTTGTCCACCCTAAGCGTGGAAGGGTATTCTCAGATGTGAGACCCTTGCTCATTGCACCATCAGGATTCAAGCAAACCGGGCCGAAGACGGCTGTAATGCCAGAAACCGGTCCCCGGGAGCTTGTTTCCTTCCCAGTGTAAGAATTGGCTTTTGTAGTTTGGTTTGCCCTGTTCCCATCATGCACTGGGACAGGAACAGACTAATTTGCATACAGCCAGGTTCTGAAACTGGGATGGTGCAGTGAGCTAAAAAACGGTGTTGGATCTAGCCCTGATTTCTTGACTGGGTGAGAGCTTTCTGCTTAATTCAGAGACTCTGTCCCTCACCACCCCTTGTTGTAAATATTTTTGTCCACCCTAAGCGTGGAAGGGTATTCTCAGATGTGAGACCCTTGCTCATTGCACCATCAGGATTCAAGCAAACCGGGCCGAAGACGGCTGTAATGCCAGAAACCGGTCCCCGGGAGCTTGTTTCCTTCCCAGTGTAAGAATTGGCTTTTGTAGTTTGGTTTGCCCTGTTCCCATCATGCACTGGGACAGGAACAGACTAATTTGCATACAGCCAGGTTCTGAAACTGGCATGGTGCAGTGAGCTAAAAAACGGTGTTGGATCTAGCCCTGATTTCTTGACTGGGTGAGAGCTTTCTGCTTAATTCAGAGACTCTGTCCCTCACCACCCCTTGTTGTAAATATTTTTGTCCACCCTAAGCGTGGAAGGGTATTCTCAGATGTGAGACCCTTGCTCATTGCACCATCAGGATTCAAGCAAACCGGGCCGAAGACGGCTGTAATGCCAGAAACCGGTCCCCGGGAGCTTGTTTCCTTCCCAGTGTAAGAATTGGCTTTTGTAGTTTGGTTTGCCCTGTTCCCATCATGCACTGGGACAGGAACAGACTAATTTGCATACAGCCAGGTTCTGAAACTGGGATGGTGCAGTGAGCTAAAAAACGGTGTTGGATCTAGCCCTGATTTCTTGACTGGGTGAGAGCTTTCTGCTTAATTCAGAGACTCTGTCCCTCACCACCCCTTGTTGTAAATATTTTTGTCCACCCTAAGCGTGGAAGGGTATTCTCAGATGTGAGACCCTTGCTCATTGCACCATCAGGATTCAAGCAAACCGGGCCGAAGACGGCTGTAATGCCAGAAACCGGTCCCCGGGAGCTTGTTTCCTTCCCAGTGTAAGAATTGGCTTTTGTAGTTTGGTTTGCCCTGTTCCCATCATGCACTGGGACAGGAACAGACTAATTTGCATACAGCCAGGTTCTGAAACTGGGATGGTGCAGTGAGCTAAAAAACGGTGTTGGATCTAGCCCTGATTTCTTGACTGGGTGAGAGCTTTCTGCTTAATTCAGAGACTCTGTCCCTCACCACCCCTTGTTGTAAATATTTTTGTCCACCCTAAGCGTGGAAGGGTATTCTCAGATGTGAGACCCTTGCTCATTGCACCATCAGGATTCAAGCAAACCGGGCCGAAGACGGCTGTAATGCCAGAAACCGGTCCCCGGGAGCTTGTTTCCTTCCCAGTTTAAGAATTGGCTTTTGTAGTTTGGTTTGCCCTGTTCCCATCATGCACTGGGACAGGAACAGACTAATTTGCATACAGCCAGGTTCTGAAACTGGGATGGTGCAGTGAGCTAAAAAACGGTGTTGGATCTAGCCCTGATTTCTTGACTGGGTGAGAGCTTTCTGCTTAATTCAGAGACTCTGTCCCTCACCACCCCTTGTTGTAAATATTTTTGTCCACCCTAAGCGTGGAAGGGTATTCTCAGATGTGAGACCCTTGCTCATTGCACCATCAGGATTCAAGCAAACCGGGCCGAAGACGGCTGTAATGCCAGAAACCGGTCCCCGGGAGCTTGTTTCCTTCCCAGTGTAAGAATTGGCTTTTGTAGTTTGGTTTGCCCTGTTCCCATCATGCACTGGGACAGGAACAGACTAATTTGCATACAGCCAGGTTCTGAAACTGGGATGGTGCAGTGAGCTAAAAAACGGTGTTGGATCTAGCCCTGATTTCTTGACTGGGTGAGAGCTTTCTGCTTAATTCAGAGACTCTGTCCCTCACCACCCCTTGTTGTAAATATTTTTGTCCACCCTAAGCGTGGAAGGGTATTCTCAGATGTGAGACCCTTGCTCATTGCACCATCAGGATTCAAGCAAACCGGGCCGAAGACGGCTGTAATGCCAGAAACCGGTCCCCGGGAGCTTGTTTCCTTCCCAGTGTAAGAATTGGCTTTTGTAGTTTGGTTTGCCCTGTTCCCATCATGCACTGGGACAGGAACAGACTAATTTGCATACAGCCAGGTTCTGAAACTGGGATGGTGCAGTGAGCTAAAAAACGGTGTTGGATCTAGCCCTGATTTCTTGACTGGGTGAGAGCTTTCTGCTTAATTCAGAGACTCTGTCCCTCACCACCCCTTGTTGTAAATATTTTTGTCCACCCTAAGCGTGGAAGGGTATTCTCAGATGTGAGACCCTTGCTCATTGCACCATCAGGATTCAAGCAAACCGGGCCGAAGACGGCTGTAATGCCAGAAACCGGTCCCCGGGAGCTTGTTTCCTTCCCAGTGTAAGAATTGGCTTTTGTAGTTTGGTTTGCCCTGTTCCCATCATGCACTGGGACAGGAACAGACTAATTTGCACACAGCCAGGTTCTGAAACTGGGATGGTGCAGTGAGCTAAAAAACGGTGTTGGATCTAGCCCTGATTTCTTGACTGGGTGAGAGCTTTCTGCTTAATTCAGAGACTCTGTCCCTCACCACCCCTTGTTGTAAATATTTTCATCACTCATGATGGACTGTGAATGTACAGACAATGCTCCACTCAGATACATGGCTGAATACTTTGCTTGATGGTGTCCTGGTCTTTTCAACCGAAACAATTGATGATATGAGTGACACCCTAACCATGGTGCACCCCTATTATGTGTAAGTCATGAAGGAAACTCAGCTGATTAGCAGTGCCAGGGTGACTCCTTGACTCTGCACTCCTCATATGATGAACAATGCTAAATATAAAACCAAGCTGTGTGTTTGCTTGTATTCTACACAACTAGGCATTGGAATCGACAAATACACATGTTATGACTACACTGTGGGCCATATTATCAAGAAAGGGCAATACATTATCCTGCTTTTATTTCCAGGAAACTGCAGCTAAAGCTGCAATAATGGGCTTGATAATATGCCCTTGTGAATTCCCATAGAAGCCCAGGTTAACAACAGAACCTGGGCTTCAATGGGAATTTACAAGGGCATATAATCAAGCCCATTATCACCACTTTAGCGGCAGTTTCCTGCCGATAAAAGCTGCGTTAATGTATCGCCCTTTCTTGATAATATGGCCCTGTGTTTGTAGCAGAGTTTTGGAGGTGTCATGTCTATCCCTTAAGACAAAATGCCATATATCTGCACATCTAATGATCTGACGAAATCTACTACATCTATTGAATGTTTTTAAATGTCTAGTAACCAACTTCAACTCCACACAAAAAGATGAAAATACTATTTTGTATCTTTTTTGTTCCATTCTAGATTCCCATTTACTTTGTCACAAACAACGTGGATGTAGATACCTCATTTCCACCAAATCCTAAATTCTGAGCTAGCCATCACCATCCCAGTCAATGAGGAACCAGGACCCAGTGGGAGGGTGTAGTCTGTGCCAAGGGCACAGAACCATGGGGGTAGATGTAAAGGGAGGGTAACTGTGGGCCTGCAGGGAGAGACCACTGAGGCCACGGACAGCTAAGCTGCCATCACCCAAGTCCTGGGAGTCTACCAGGACTTCCAAGGTGTCATGGGCCAGGTATTGACTGGAATCCGGGAACTGAAGGAGTTGCAGAGGGATAAATACCTGGAGGCTGCCAGAATACACACCGAGGTAGCCAGCATGCACACCGAGGTGTCTGCCATCAACACCAACATAACGTCCTTGGTTTGGGTTCTTCGGGACATCAACTCCACCCTCTGCAGGGCTTTTCCACTTGCATCTACTCCTTCCTGTGGTCAAAGTATCTCCAGGCCATAAACAATGCTGAGCTGAGCTCGTCATGAGCACACCCGTTTTTATTATGGCCCAGCACAGGAGAAGGATATCATCAGCAGGGAAGGTGTTAACCTTCCAACCATATCCAGCATATTTTCCCAAAACATTTTCACGTTAATGGACAATCAAGCAATATCTTTAAACTCTGTGAATACAGAAAAAAACATCTTTTTACAATGCCAATTGCGACAAAGCAGGCTAATTTATCTTAGTTTGACATACCACTTATAAGGTTGACATAGGTAGTAGAAAGACACTATAACAATATATTCTGTTGTTTTTGGTATTTGTACAGTGCCTTCCATATCCCTTGTGAGGCTCAAATGGCAATAGTGCATCATAGGGTTAGGCAAGCGACTGAAATCTCGAGCCAGTCTCAAGATTCAAGCCTGGCTCTGGCCAGCTTGAGGTCCTGTTGGAACCTGGAGCCCAAATTGAGCCAAACTTTCATGTGGTTTCTGCCTGCTTCCCTCCCCGTGCCCTGGAAATAGTGTTAGGGCCAATGCTATCGACTTTGGATCTGGGGAACATTGGGGCATATTATCAAGAAAGGTCGTTACATTATCGCCGCTTTTATCGGCAGGAAACTGCCGATAAAGCGGCGATAATGAGTTTGATAATATGCTCTATGAATTCCAATCGAAGCCCATGTTAGATGTGTAGACATCTAACATGGGCATCGATTGGAATTGCATAGAGCATATTATCAAGCCCATTATCGCCGCTTTATCGGCAGTTTCCTGCCGATAAAAGCGGCGATAATATAACGACCTTTCTTGATAATATGCCCCATAGTTTGAGTGTTGGCGTGTTCTCAACATCCGGTGATTCTGGGCAAATCACTTTGTTTCCCCAACCCTGTAAACAATGGATGATAATCTTGTGTAATGTAGTGAAGCTTATGTAAAACAATCTAATGCCTTTGGGTCAAGTCCATGCTATATAAAAGCTTCTGAAACGTGCACAAAGTAAAAACATAAAGGAATGTTAGTCCATAATAATTTGGGCCAGTTGTCTTGCCTTTTAGTTTGCTAACGGTTCATGTTTAAAATTATTACATTTATTTAAGTACCTCTCAATACAGAGCTATAATGGAACATATTGATGTCAAAGCTTCCACACATTAAAGAAATAAACCTTTCTGAATTTTTGAATTTTGGAGAGTCTTTATCATATTTTTGTGATTATATTCCCTTGATTTACATGACAAACATTTTCAGGCCTCTAAGACCTGAGCCAGACCCATGGCATGGCTCGGCTCAGTTCTTTTTGTTAATTTATTGGCTTGCACACCTCTAGTACATCACTTCCTCATCCTAGTTCCTCCATCATGTGTGCCCAAATCCTGGAGGCAGGCAACCTTGTGTTTCCCTAAAAAAAAGTTTAAAATCTTTCCAATTCTCATGACTCTACAAAGGACCACCTCTTCTACGAATTCTGCTCTCTTTCCACTTGGAGGCAGTCACCATCTCTTTCAAATCTCTAGATGGAAATTTCTACGTGAATTTTGCAGCAACCTTTGTGCATTTTTCTTGGACTTTGGCTTCTAGATGTGTTCTCACCTAGACCCTATCTCTACGTAAAGGTTGGACCAGTATAAAAGCTATACATGTATAATCACTTCTCATTGTGTAGCTTCTTTTTATTTTCTTTGTGAGACCGTCATGTGTGTCTGTCACCTTAGAGCTGGTTATACAACTTAATATTCATGGGAGTGATGTTGTTATTAGAGAGGAAAAAACATAAAGGACACAAGTCAGTTCAAATATTATATTATACACAACATACTTACAAAAATATCTAATTTTATTCAAACATGACACTGTTTCATCATAATGAAAAGAATACTCAATTAACAGTGAGCCGCGGCACCAACCTACACAATTCTGCTTAAAAAATCACCAACTAATAATTAAAATAAAATGCAACAGTTACAAATATGTGGAACAAATATGTCTTGGAGGGATCTGGGGTCTTCATTGCTAGCCATGCCTTCAAAACGTCTCTTGTCATATACCATATTACTGGATGGCTGAGTGATGGGGTAAAATATGCACCCAGCTGCTCAAACCTGTGCATAAGCCTTTTAGAACAACTGCAAATCTAGGGTAAGGAGTTTTCATTGTACCTGTCTCCAGGTGACTCCTGTGCTTAACACTCTGGTAGCTTGACACAAAACTTGCCCAACATAACTTAGAGACAATATGTCAAGTATATTTGTAGTACTTAAACAGTAATAAAGTTAAAACACAACACAGAAAAATTCCCACAACAATTTTGAGAAATAAAGCAAACTTTTATAAATGATTTGACACTAGAACAACAAAAATCATTTCAGTAGAAATAGATATATGCAATTTCCCGGTTTTAAGGTAAGTATAGCGCCTAAAAGTACGAAGTGGCAATTATAGTTAGCTGGTCATGCTGGACGGGGACAAATTCACAAGTTCAAGCTGATCATGATGGAACTCAGGCCTGATACAGTGACCAAGTTAATCCCAGTGAGAATTGTACCTTATGTCCTTATGGCCTTTATGAAGCTGCCAATCAGGGGCTGCCGATCAGGGCTGCGAGGTGCTGCAATGAGATGCACTGCTTCGCTCTATGTTTAATTGCGTTGCTCTGCATTGGTTCTGAGGAAACTAACAGTTGAGCCTGAAGAAGTATACTTTACTGCCGGCTAAGGGTGTAGGACCTGGGAGGACATCTCTTGGGAATCAGGACTCCAGCAGAGGCCGGAAGGCAGGTCCAAATGAGTCTGGGCAGCTGTGCAGATGCAGGACAGGTCTCTAGAACTTGCTATGTTCCTGTAGCTCAAAACAGGAGATAAGTCAGCTAGCCCTTGGAGTCATTTTGGTTTTTCTTTGCTCAAGGAGCCGGCCCAGTCTTCCTCCCTCATGCAGTAGGGCAACAAGACAGGCCATCTTGCAGCAGGATGGAAGGACAGAAGGTCAGTTTTTCTTCGGAGTCATCCACCAGTCCAGAAGTGATCTGACAAATGGTTCTGAGGGTCTATCTTCAATACTTGGTGCTAGCTTTGAAATGGGAGAAACCGCTGGAGTGTTCCTCCCACAGAAGTGTGTAAAGTTTCCTGCCTCCCTGTCGTAGTCCCTGTCAGTCTGTAGTTGTATTAGGCTTGGCTACAATAAGAAAAAGTTTTGTGTATGAGCTGAGGCAGTCTCTTTGTAGTTCAAGTGTGACAGGTGACAGATCTGCCCAATCAGCTTGCCTTAGATAGCCCATCCTGCGAAAACCTTGGCCCTGTGTAAGTTGAATAAACAAATGCCTACTGTCAGCTACACCTAGTCACCTCACCCAGGAACAGGCTATGGACATCAAATGGTTTAGTGGGTGGCACAATTTGTCCTCCAACCAACTGATATCATTTATTTACCATCCCTGAGTAAATGGGAAGCTACTTTACTAGGGACTTACAAGTAAAGTATGCCAATTTGTTCTAAGCCAATTTTACAATGTTTAAAGGAGAAAGCATAAGCCCTTTAGCACTAGTTAGCAGTGATAAATTATACGAGTCCTAAAACAGGTTCAGAAAACAGAAAGGGTAAAGGGAAAACACTTGGGGGTCACCCTGCAGAGTGTGCCAGGTCCAACAGGCCTCTTCCATGACATCTTCTGCAGAACATCCTCCTCTTCTACCAGGGAATTTTACTCTAAAGATTTGAGGGCTTTGGCTAATGTGGAAACCAGTACAAAGAAGAGTAGAGATATGTTTTCTCTGATGGCCATTGTGTTTCCCTGCCTTTCATTTGCTAGTACAAAACGCATCCCATGAAGAAGAATTTCGTAATAGTAGACTGGATCCCATTCCAATGAACTTGGGGTCAAGGCACATAAATATAATCTTGTTGCACTGAGCAGGCATAGTAGTATTGGTGTCACCAAGGACACATCTCTTTGTACCCAGGCATAAAGACAGGGAAGGTTCATCAGATCAAGGAACGAGCTGCTGCGCTTAAGCATATCCAGCAGTTTGACTAAGTAATATCCTTGTATGCTTTATGGTCTAGCCAGTGCTCTCCCAGAGAGCACAATCATAACAGAGTACAAAGGAGAACAGCTAGGGGTTTATTTTATAGGGTTGAGCATGCTTTATCATCCAGTGTAGGTTCTTGAGAAGTTAGCTTGGAAAGTACACCTGGAGGGTTTATCAAAATGTTTATGGAGCCAATGTCTGGAAAACTGAGCCACATGCTCAATGGTAAACCACTTGTTAGGCTTTGTGTGATGAATTTCAGTGAGATCAAATATAGCCCAAAAGGGAGGATTATTTATAGAAAAGGAGCGCAGGGGGAGTTGGTGTACAACATCTTGAGCGGGAGTGATAAATTATAAGAAATGAGATCACGCCTAAATCGGCTTCTTTACTAGTCACCAGGGAAGAGGATACTAAGTCCTCCTCCTCATCACTTGTAGCCTTCCTTAATATGACTCTCAGTAGGAGAAGGGTCAAAAGGTTCTGGGGATTATAATATAGTATGCCTCCTAGAATTACCAGTGGACAAATAGTAGATTGTTTAGGGAGTTGCCTAGGCTAAATATACTTATACTTCTAGGTGACTTTGTTAAAGGCACCACTAGTATTTCTTATATTTAACATGTTGGCAGTCATCCACACCATGCAATGGTGAGAGGTGTCAGCAGGTTGTGAAGAGAGGGCATGCTAATAAAATATCTTGGAAAGAGACCTGTCAATCTGAGGATAGGTGCTCTAGGCAGTCCCCTATAATTTAAAAAAAGATAGGATTTCATAATGTGTTTATTGGAGTTAGTTGGAGGGGAAGAGGCCTCACCAGTAGAAGTGTCAGTGTCGCCCACTACACGTTTTGCTGGAAAGACCTATTTGTTGACCTGTTCTAAATGCCAATGGTGAACACTGGAATTTGAGGAGGGTTGCTCTCTACAAGAAAGCAAATGGTGACAATGGTGGCGATCTTCAGTCTCTTCTTTAAATGATAAACAATCTGGAAATTATACTACCATTTGTGGTGATACCAGAGTTCTTGCACCAAGGATCAGAAAGCAACCCAGTTATCTTCATGATTTTGTGTGCCATTAAGTTTGTGTATGGAAAGCATGTGCATATGTTCTTGTTGTTTTTTTTCTTTCTTTTATCTCCTTTATTTTATTTGTTCACTTTTGATTAGAAAGACCCAGGATATGTTGTATTCTCTTATTTTATTTCTGCTTGCATTTCTCTTTAATTGACAACATTCTTTCTTTGCTGATGTCATGATGCTACTTGATGTCCTTGCATTCTCTGATTGCCAGTTGCTCCTAAGCCTTTACTGGGAACACCAGCTTCTACTCTGTATCTGCATTAAATCTCTTTATCATTTATACTGCTTCCATGACTATCTATATTCGCGTATATCAAAGACCCTGTCACGCCTGTCTAAAAATCTGATGCCTGCAAAGAGCCTTGCAATGTTGAAGTGATACATAGAGCATGGGCACAGCCAATCAAATGCAAACACAAAAAGAACTTTAATCAGCAAGGACACTGACAAAACACACAACAGAAGTAACTGTATTTATTCACATATTTCACAGATGTAGCAGTAGAACAATAGTAGACAACAGCAAGGCACAAAATTATGTACACAGTCAAGATAATATGCACAGGTGAAACACAAACAGGAAGGCCAGTGTCCATAGCACATGTGAGAGGCCAACACAGCAGAGCAAAAGGGCCAGTGTCCATGGCAGGTGAGAGTACAGCACAGCAGAGCAACAGGGCCAGTGTCCATGGCAGGTGAGCCAGCAAGTACCTGAGAGGCTGCATAGGGGAGAGTACAGCACAGCAGAGCACGGCAGGTGAGAGGACAATACAGAAGAGCAACAGGGCCAGTGTCCATGGCAGGTGAGAGTACAGCACAGCAGAGCAACAGGGCCAGTGTCCATGGCACGTGAGAGTACAGCACAGAGGAGCAACAGGGCCAGTGTCCATGGCAGGGGAGCCAGCAAGTACATGAGAGGCTGCATAGGGGAGAGTACAGCACAGCAGAGCAACAGGGCCAGTGTCCATGGCAGGTGAGCCAGCAAGTACATGAGAGGCTGCATAGGGGAGAGAACAGCACAGCAGAGCAACAGGGCCAGTGTCCATGGCAGGTGAGAGGACAACACAGCAGAGCAACAGGGCCAGTGTCCATGGCAGGTGAGAGGACAACACACCAGAGCAACAGGGCCATTGTCCATGGCAGGCGAGAGTACAGCACAGCAGAGCAACAGGGCCAGTGTCCATGGCAGGTGAGAGGACAACACAACAGAGCAACAGGGCCAGTGTCCATGGCAGGTGAGAGGACAACACACCAGAGCAACAGGGCCATTGTCCATGGCAGGCGAGAGTACAGCACAGCAGAGCAACAGGGCCAGTGTCCATGGCAGGTGAGAGTACAGCACAGCAGAGCAACAGGGCCATTGTCCATGGCAGGTGAGAGGCCAACACAGCAGAGCAACAGGGCCAGCAACACACCCATATACAAAACAATGTTCAGGACTAGCACACCTGTATGAGGCACAGGCGTATGAGGGGGATGTCAACTCATTCCTGGCTGTCATACAGACTTGTACCTGGCTGTGTGTTGGGGACAGCAGGCCCACTTGACTGTGTTGACAGAGCCCCAATTGATGTGGTGCTAACAGTGGCTTTGCAAGCTGGAGGGCTGTGTGGACCAGGTGACATAGTGGCATGTGGAGTCATGCAGACCTCTGACACAGTGTGGGTGGGAGAGGTGGGAGGGGTACCCTTCCACTTTTTGGGAGTATGAAATGGCTTCCCTGTCTTGGGGTTGATCCGAAGTGGTGATGACACAATTGGCACACACCCCAACTGTCCCACATCAGGTGCAGATACTGCCACAATCCCTGGAGATGTGCTGGATGCCGTGGAACACTTGGTCTGGCTACGCCTCTGGACCACCTTCACCTCTTTGCCAGGTGTACCCCCTACAGTGCCCACCTTCAACTTCTTGCCAAGGCTGGTCACTACAGTGCCCTCCTTTGCCTTCTTGCTAGGTGTATCCCCTACAGTGCCCTCCTTTGCCTTCTTGCCAGGTGTACCCCTTACAGTGCCCTCCTTTGATTTCTTGCCAGGGGTGGTCTCCACAGTGCCCTCCTCCACCTGCAGCAATAGTCGTGGAATTGGGGTAGATGTGGTGGGTGGATGTGTCCCTGTGCTCTTCCTAGGTGTCCCCCTGATATGCAACACCTCCTCAGTGGGCACAGACACTGCATGGGTAGGTTTGTGTGAAGTTCTAGTGACAGGAGAGTCTATTGCTGGAGATGGCTCTGTGGCATGTGAGCCTGATGTCTGCCTGATTGCTCTTCTGGCCTTGCTCTTCCCTGACTGGCTCTTGTCTGTGCATTGTGGGGTGGACATGCTCTTCAGTGCGGATGATGTCTGTGGGAGGGAGTGTTTGGCTTGTGTCTGTTGTGTGCTCCTTGTGCTGTGCCTTTTCATTGACGCAGGCAAACCGTGGTCACTGTCATCTGATGTGGCCACTGACTGGGGGGTGGACAAAGGCACCTGAGCTGCAATGGGAGCATGTGCCTGTTGAATGGCTGACGTGACTGTGGATGACAACGCCTGGACTGTACAGTGTAGCCGACCCACGTCAGAGTGTATGCCCTCCATGTCTGCAATCACCTGGCCTAATTTCTTGTCATGATCATTGAGGGCATTGAGCAGGGCAGTCTGGCCCACACAAAGCTGGTGCAGGAGCTCAACACACTCTGCACTGAGTGCAGCAGGAGGGACAGGTGCAGGTGCAGCGCTGCCAGGTGTGAATGTAACTCATCCCCTCTTAGTGACACGGATACGGGCAACCCCAGAGGAAGTGGATGGGAGGCTGGGCACTGGCCGCTGGGTGGTAGATGATGATGCAGACTCCCCATCCCCTGTGCCTGCCAACATGGATGCATCCCCGCTGGCATCAGATGATGTGCTACTCTGTGTCTCAGCCACGGATTCCTCCTGCATACTTCTGTCACCCTCAGATGCGCTGGTGGGTTCTGTGTCACTTGCCTCCACTGCAGCTGTAGTGCTACTCTCCCCACCACTGGTTTCTGGCTCATGTTCCTCCGTGGTCTCTTGTGAATATGCATGATAGAGAGATACAGGGTTGTGTAAGTGTCATCATCTGGTCATACGAATTCTAATCAATACAGTCCAGGAGAGGCCCAAATCTACATGGTAACCACAACTCCCTGCAATCATATGCAGCAACACACAACATAGACCACAACAGTGCCTGTAGCGCTGAACAACTGCCAGGAGTGAGGCATGTTGATGCCACACAGCACTACACCCTTCCCGCAGATGGAGTGCCACCCCCCAACTTGACCTGCCCTAGGGACATGATGTGGAAACAACACTTATTACCACTGACAGACCTTCAGGGAACAAGAGGGGGCAACACACACACCTATTATGACATTACATGCCACAATGCCAAGTAGGCCACAGCAAGCACCATCTGGTAATCTCGGTCACATTGTTGTCAGATGTGTTGGCCTCAACCATCATGGTGCATGCAGAGTAGGCATACATGAAGTCAAACTCAATCAATCAATCAATTCTTTCTTTATTCGGATATTGAACATGAATATCAATTAAAGAACAATAAAAATATAAATATATACAGTCATATAATAATAAAAACAAATCATTAAAAACCATATGTATATATACACAGTCCTCATTATCATTCTGCTATTGTATTACACAGTGTTAAGAATTGATTTGCAAAATCTAAAAACATTTTTTAAAAAGGCAGAAACTGAAGCAACCGTTAAAACATTGTCTAATTTCTGGATGGCTAGAAAAGCTGGGCCACACTGATTAAAACCCATTATCCTTAATAACGGCATAATCCATCTTTTCCTTTGGGCAACATAATATTTACAAAATAGCAAAATGTGCATATCCGATTGTATGGACAATTCATCACGCGGACATTTATTTAGGTCCTTAGTCCAATCATTCATTTTGGGATAGCTAAAAAATCTGAATACAATATTCAATCTAAAACAAATTAATAAGAACTTTTCAAAACCTTTCATTTGCCATTTCAAATATGGCTGGGTTTCGCTAATAGTCAATACCAGTTGGTTCGCCATCACTGTGCTTTTCCTCATCTCCGAGCAGGACCTTTTGTCCTCCAAATGTAACACACATATGTGCTTTAAATCTTTTCTCGTTACATGAGACATAAGAAGAGGATCATCAAAGTATTCACGATGGCCAATCTCCATAAAGAACAACTTTACATACACCAACCATCTTATTTTATTCCTTTTTTCTAGATTCATAGCATCTTTCAAGATTGCTTGATTAAAAACGCACTCCTCAGTGGTCCACACTCTATGCCATAGTAAAACTGGCTGAATTTTAATAACATTCTCTATATAGGATTGTCCCAGCTCCATATGGCAATTAAGTGTGGACACACTTTCAGGGACAGTTAGAAGATGTCTCAGAAAGGAGTTTTCTGCTAGTTGTAAAGATTTAACATTAGCGTACCCCCATATACCAGCACCATAGGTTGCAATTGCAATGCTGGTCGCTCTATATATAATTAAAAGTTCCCTAATCTGTTTTTTGCCCATTTGTCTTGCAAAATGTTGTACAGGCATTATAGATTTCCAAAACAACAGTTTTCGTGTATTTATTGTTGTGTTCCATTGGCCAGTTTGGTCAAACAGTATGCCCAAATAGGGAAAGGCTTGGGTAAATTCCAGGGGTTTAGGGTTTATAAACATGGTTTTCCTGTTCTCTGATGCCCCGGACCACAATTCATACAATAAGTCTTTGAAGCATTGACCCTCCGATCTAAGTTAGCCATAAAGTTTGCGAAGGATGTTATCATCTGCTGCATGGCCAACGGGGTTCGAGCCATCAGAACCGCGTCGTCTGCGTATAGTAGCACAGGGATCAATCTTTTGCCTATCAGCGGCATGTCCCTGCACTCCCTAAGTAGAACCTCTTCTAGTTCATTGATATAAATTGTGAATAGAAAGGGGGCGAGGACGCACCCTTGCCGTACTCCTCTAGCAATTTTAAACGTTGTTGTACATTTCCCATTCCTACCGTATTTAACTGTGGCCCGTGCTCCCCTATATAACTCTCTCAGAAAATGAATTATATTTACAGCCACATCAAGTTTCTCCAATATGAGCCACAACTTGCTGCGGGTAACGCAGTCGAATGCCGATGACAAGTCGACGAATGTTAAATATATGCAGTTTTTCCTCGCGCTTACATATTTATCTAAAAGAATATGCAAGTTAAGGCCCTGTTCAATGGTGCCCAGATGTTTTCTGAAGCCATATTGGAGATCACTTATTATGGAGTGTTCCCCGGCCCAATCCTGTAGTCTGTTCCGGATTACACACCCAAAGATCTTGATGGTAGAGTCTAACAGAGATATCGGGCGGTAACAAGTACAGCTTGATCTATCTCCCTTTTTAAATATAGGTATTATGATTGTCTCATACCAAGAGGGTAATAATCCACTCGAACTGGATGAGTTAAAAAGTTTAGTGAGGATTGGGCCCCATAAAGCCATATTATGTTTGTATAAATCAACGGGAACCCCGTCAGGGCCAGGAGCCTTCCACCCCAAACTAGCCTTGACGCCTGCCATGACCTCATTCAATGTTATTTTTAGATCTATGTTATTTCTTTTTGGGGTCGCTTCATCAGCTACTTCTAATGATTGAGACTGGTCCGGGGATAAACTTTCATAGTGCTTCACCCATTCCGTACCCATTATAGCTATCTCGATTCTAGCTTTGCCTTAGTCTTTGAAAAAAGGTGCATTGACTTCCTTCCAGAAGGCTGCTACATCCCCACTCAGGGACGCCTCGCACAAGGAATCCCAGGCCTCGCTTTTTATTTTTTCTTTCCTTGGTTTCTGTGCACTTTTATAAGCCTTGCGACATTCCTTAATTAGATTATGGTCGCGAGGTGAATCTTTTAGGGCCTGTTTTAGATTGGTATGGGCCTTCGTATAGAGTGTGTCAAACCATCTGGGGGCCTGTAGCTTTACATTTTTCTTATTACCCATAAGCTATTTTTGATCTCCAAGTTTATGATTAAGAAGTTATTTATAACAGCAGGATCCAGTGTATTAATATCAAGACACACATCAAAACTGGATTTGCATTGCTTCATAAGTTTTTGTAGGAAGTTTTCCGGGACCACTTTGGTCCATTTCAAATCGTATCCATTTTGACGCTGTAAGGCTATATTTTCTACTGGGTCCATGTTTATATTACCCTTATCATAGGTGTAGTCAGAGTTTATAACTTCTAAACTTAGTGGAAAATGATCACTCAGTGCGGTATCTAAGGTTTTGAAATTTGTCACCTCATTGCTATGTCTAGTCGAGATCATAATAAAATCAATTATTGAGAATGATCCTCTCCCATTAAATGTAGGATGAAAATTAACCTCAGGTTGACATGCTTTATTTGCAAAGCACATATCGCATGAAAACAGGATTTCATTTAACAAGTTTCCACAGCCGGTCAAAATGTGATAAGCATGTTTCCCTATCTAGTAGAGTACCACATGCCCATTGTTCTCCCCTTTTACAAAGTAGGCAGTTAATGTCCCCTCCCCACACTGTAAGAACTTCCTTATTTTTCCAGCACATCATATGTTTGAGGTCTATAGAAAATTGTTTCATTAAAGCCTCCAAAATCTCATTCGGAATGTTATTATAGAAGTTTACAATCAACAAGCACTTCTTCTTGCTGATGTGTATCTGTACCATTTGATAGTATTTGTTGGTGATAGGGGCTTCTATTTTATCACATTTCAGGAGGTTTGATACATAGGTACATAGACCTCCTTTGGCTCTACCTGAAACTGAGTCTATAGCCGGGGAAAAAAGGTTTTATATCCATTGAGGTGATAAGCCTCCTTTGCCCAAGTTTCCTGAAGATTAACTATATCAAATTAATTTGCCAATTTCGGCCAAGTTACATCTTACTGCTTGGATTTTATGCCTGCAATGTTCCAAAACATTATTGACCAACTTCCATTCTTTAACTTATTCTTCTTTTGATCAATATTTTTTGGGACATGGCTTGCAATAGTCATTTCTTCTTTTAATCCACTCTGACTTGTCATGCCAACCTCTAATGTTGTCGGCCCATCCGATTTGTGAGCCCCGTCCTTCGCTGTTAGTATAGTAGATGGGGAGGGTTCTATTTCGCCGTTTATCTAAATCACTAATTCGCAACATATGGGGGAAAAACTGGAGCAGTCAAGCTAGAGATTTCCAGACACCGTCAATCCACTCCTTCAAGACCTTCTTGTCCGCATAGAATGTCAAAGCGGTTGGAGGTGGGAATACTGAAATAGTTATTATGCAAGTCCCTACAAATCCCTCCCTGCAAACCCACAGAGTATATGTTGGGTTGGACAGGTGGAGGCGGGGGATAAAAATACCTCAGATCTACAGTTTGTATTCCACTCTCAAAGCTTTGTAGTCTCCAACCATAGATCTATTTGACCACCCGTCTGTCCCTGAAGTTCACTAGAACACAGTCCCCTTGATTTTCCTTCATTTTGTGTCCCATCCAGCTTATTCTGTGAACTTGCAGAATTTCACCGTGCAAAACGGGTGGAATAGGTCTATACCTATTCAGCCAGTGACTGACTATATTCTTCAATTCAGAATAGCTTTCTAGTTTACCCTCTTCCAGCTCAGGCACCCCCATTAAAACGACAGTGTATGGGAACGATTCAGGTGGTAAATCAATACGTGGATGTTTTTTCATTCGTTTACCTTTATCATGTGGACCCTTAGCTACTCCCACCTCGGCCCCTAGATCTCGTGTCTTCCCTCGGTTCCCATTGTTTCCTGATCCCTTTGTCTGTGCGCCTTTCTCTATAACCTGCCTCTCCACCTCTTGTGTACCTTGGGACCCATTTACTGGGTATGTACTCCCTGGATCGATTCTATTGGCTGTTTGCATTAACAAATCAGCCTCGCTCGTGCTGAATACTGGGAGGGTTGTCTTTGTATTTCCCAAATTATTAGCCGAGTTCACTGCGCTTAATGCCAGTATTGGTTCAGAGTACCTCATCAACATCTCCCTATTGGCCTGCGTTGATTCTTCTAATTTCAACAGTCTCTTACCTATTGCTTTCATTCTTTCTATGAGGGGCAACATGAGTGATTTGACCAGGTGTTCCATTTTGGACAAAAAACCCTCTGTATATTCCGTTATGTCATTCCCATAGGCTACGGAATAGTGTCTGGATATGTTAGATTATTTGTTATTATTGGCGGTGTTTGATCTAATATAATTGAGGTATGCACTGCTATACTTACACACTTAGGTAAATTTAGTTTTGTTCCTATTTTCCTATCTTTTTTTGTCACTGTTTTCGCTCTATGTTTTCTATTTATTTTTGGGGTACTGACAGGAATTGCTTAAACTACTGAATATTTTTTATTAATATTAGAGGTGTTTTTTGTCTTGTATCTGGTCACAGGGAATGGTATGTTTCCACTAGTTGCACTAACCCCATTTAACTTGCTGGACTCATCAAGCACTTCACCACGACCACTACCCTGCGTAATAGATTAATTTTCTGAGTCTGAAGAGGAGCCTTCCTCACTAGATACCAAATTATTTTCACCTGTATTCGCTCTTACTTGCTGAGGTGTATTGGAAGTTGCAATAGCCCCCATAGATGATCATCTCATGTTCTAGAACATTGGTTTCTCTTATAATGAAATTATCCACCGTTCCCGAAACACTTCTCTGACCCCCCCTTCTCCCAGTTCCATTTCATAAGCTCCCACCGTTATATATGTCCACTTTAAGAAAAAGTGTCTCCTAAATGCTTACAGTTATTTTGGTGTTAGTGGGGTGGCCCAGCCCAGCCTAGTCCTGCCGCTGACGGCTGCAGACGGTCCCACTCTTGTACCGGGCTTCTCCCGGCACGACTGCGACGCGGGAGTGCTCACAATGTTTTATGCGCCACCTGGCGTGTGATGGTGTGGGCGTGAGCAGCAGGGGCTTGTGGGAGATGAGGTTTTCCCCCACTCGGTGGCCGCGCAGATGGCAACAGCAGCGGCAGCGGGGGGAAAACCGGCAGCAAAACCACAGAGGAGGGAAACAAAGGGAGTCCAGGGATGTCTTTCCAAACTGAATTTTAGTCCCAAAAGCGGCTAGCGAGCACCTGAAGTCACACTCATAAAGTTGACACTGCAGTTCACCACAATATAGATTCCCCACACTATCCCAATGATGAATGACCATGTGGAGCCTAACACATCTGGCAATGCGAAAGGACAGCAGGGAGGATCAGCTCAGTAAGGCCAGGGCGGGCCAATACCGAATACAAGCACACATCACAGTAGCCACTCACATCACACAGTACAGCATAGCAACACACGCACATCACGTGGGGCACCGCTGCCACAGGCATCCACTCCCAACTAAAGTCACCCTCCCCAGATACTCACCATCCCTGTCATGCTGCTGATGCTCCTTCAGACGTGTATCCAGGTCTGGATGAGTCACTGCCTGTAAGCGGCCCATCAGTGGAGTCATGCTGCGCCGTGCCAATCGCCCTGTGCGTGGTAGCATTCCCCAGGTCCTCTCTGCCACTTGCTTTGCCAGCCGGCTGATGTGGTCCCACCTCTTGTGACAGTGGATGCGTCGTCTGTTGGAAACCCCCAGGGCTCGCACCTTTACTGCAATGGCCCTCCACGGGGCCTCACGCTGGTGTACTTTGAGCTGCAGGTATGAGGGAAAAGAAGGGTAAACGAACAGTTACACAATGTCAGATAACAACATCTATCAGTACAGTGGCAAGACGCAGACTCAGGACTCATTGTAACCTCCCTCCATCCAAAACTGGGTGACCCCTCACAATGGCACTCTGCATGGCCCAAACATTTGTGAATACAGGCACACATTTGGGCGCATAGGCTCCATGATAATCTCACAAATACAGGATGCCTCAACACAATATGCATCAACAGAAGTGTTTAAGTCTAGAATTATACAGGGCACAGAAGGGGCATATCTACTATTCAGTGTGAAGGAACAGGAGCATGTGAGTCTGGTGATGTTTTATCATTTGGGTAGGTAGCCACTGAGCCTACTCTGTGGGTCACACTGACTCAGACTACAGGGGCACACTGACACATTCACACAAGCAATTACTGTCCTGGCACCTACATGGCTAACATCCTTTGCCTCTGTATGGCTGACAATGTACCACACCACACTCACACATACAAGTACAGGCATCGAAAAGAGTGACATTGGGACACACACACACTCACTCGCCCTGGAGAAAGCTTGTCTGTCGGTGTCGTACACAACCCCACGCCGTCAGGCATATACTGCAGCTGCACAACTACACATCTGACACCACCCTGCCCTACAGCTACCTTCATGGAGACTTACCACTTCATTGGGACCACCAAACAGCCTTGGGTACTGTGCCAGCACCTCGTCCACAAGGACCTCCAGCTCCTCACTTATAAATGGACTGGCACGGATCTTCTCTGTCTTTGCCATCCCTGTGGACATGGAACACATGTGGTGGAAGCGAGTGGTGAGGGGACCCAGGCAGCAGGTTCTTCAGGCAGCAGCAGGCTCTTCAGGCAGCAGCAAGAAAGGGTCCCAGGCAGCAGGCTCTGTGAGCAGTGGAAATGTGAGGCTCACTCTTACAGATTTATAGCCCCCTAGGATCATTTGGAAGCTGTGGCGGTGCACACCTTCCGCGATTTTCAAATCTGATTCATGCCACCGCGATCATCAATGCCATTAGCTGTAGGCAATGCTCCATGGTGGAGACGCACCGCGGGTGCCCGGGGTGCACTAACGCGATGGTGCATCATTCAAATGTATCCAATGACCGCCTCCGCGGTGGCGGTGCACACCTTCAGCGATTTTCAAATCTGCATCATGCCACCGCGATCATAGCTGCCATTGGCTGTGGGCAATGCTCCATGGCGGAGACACACCGCGGGTGCCCGGGGTGCGCTACTGCGATGGTGCATCATTCAAATGTATCCAATGACAGCCTCCGCGGTGGCGTAGCATGCCTACCGCCATCTACACATGTCTCCATGCCAATGGCTACCGCTCTTGTGAAGGGGGTGGTGCTGGTGTCACACCGCCGGGGCCAGACGGTAGCTCCCCCGATTCATGCGACGGAGCATGCCCACCGCCATCTCCACAGGTCTCCATGCCAATGGCTACCGCACTTGTGAAGGGGGTGATGCTGGTGTCACACCACCGGGGTCAGGCGGTAGCTACCGCAATTCATGTGGCGGAGCATGCCCACCGCCATATACACATGTCTCCATGCCAATGGCTACCGCACTTGTGAAGGGGGTGGTGCTGGTGTCACACCGCCGAGGCCAGGCGGCAGCTTCCACCATTTTCGTTACTTTAAATGACTATGTCCATCGTGAACACTGTATCACTACCCAGCAGCAACATGGTGAAGGGCACATCCTTTTACACACAATGCCATTCTTCCATGTCATCCAAAGGTGGATGCACGTTCTGTGTGACACACTTTGGTCTGTGTTCCCTGCCATGTTAGTTATGCATTCAATGGTTGATGATGCTTGACACTCTTGAGCTGGTGTCAATGATGTTGTAGAAATCAATGTGTTGTGGGTCAGTGCTGACCTTGACAAGGCTTGTGTCACTGTATGGTTTCGTATCAGACTCAGGGCAGATCACAGGCAGTCCACCTCTCTGATTTTTCTGCTCCCCCACTCCCGGTCACCTGTGGGATCCCTCAAGGTTCTTCCCTTTCCCCTCTTCTCTTTAATCTCTACATTCGCCCCCTCATCTCCTCTCTTCTCGAGCTGGGGGTCTCTGTGTACAACTACGCAGACGACCTCCAGCTCGTCTTTGATCTTTCCTCCCCAGCTGACTCTCTTCCTAAGTTTTGCTCTACCCTTGTTTTCATTTCTCAGTGGATGAGCTTCAACCATTTGAAGCTCAATCCCGATAAAACAGAGCTCGTCCTCACTGGCGGCTCGTCTAATCCCTGGTCTTCTGTTCACTGGCCCCTTTCTTTTGGTCCTCCCCCCTCTCCTGTCTCCTCAGTCCGGACTCTAGGCATAAAGATCAGCAATGATCTGTCCACCCACGCCCAAATCAGCTCCGTTGTGTCTTCTTGTTTTTCCTCCCTCCGCCTCATTCGCAAGATCTCCCGGTTCTTTTCTGTTGACGCCCTTAAAACCATTATCACGGCCCTCATTACATCCCGCCTGGATTATGGCAATGGCCTGTACGTTGGCATTCCTGCCTACGAAAATCGTCGTCTCCAGGCCATCCAAAACCAGGCGGCCCGTCTTATCCTTCGTCTCCCCAAATCCTCCCACATCACCCCGGCCCTCAAATCCCTCCATTGGCTCCCGGTTATCTTCAGGTCCCGGTTCAAATTAGCCTGTCTGGCTTTCCGGGCGCATGCTCGTTCTGCCCCGCTTTTCATCAACTCTCTAATCTCCTCCCACCCCCCCAAGTCGATCTCTCCGCTCTTCTTCTCTTTCTCTCCTTCACGTCCCCCGCTTCCGTAAATCCCGAACCGGGGGCACCCGATTTTCTGTATTGGCCCCCCAGATTTGGAACAATCTCCCTCTCTCCATTCGCTCTATCCCCATTTTCTCCCACTTTCGTAAAGCCCTTAAAACTTTTCTTTTTCTTCAGGCATTCCCCGGCTAACCTCTCCTGCGACCCTCTGTAGATTCTGATGTGCTCCTCAGCGCCAGGAAGCCGCTTGGCCGCAGTGCGCTTTAGAAATTTCTTTTTCATTTCATTTCATTTCATTTCAGACTGGTGCTTTCACATAAGCTCATGCACACAACTGTAAGTGTTCCTGCTACTGTGATGAATGTGTAGATGGATGTGTGCAGACTTTACATGAGGTATTGAGGTGTGACAGGTACAGCATATGGGTATGATACAGTCATGGTAGTTTCAGACACATTAATGGAAGTCACAGCACCTGGCGTGCACAAGTGACATGTGTGGTTCAGTATGTGTGCATTCACATTCACCAATGTGTTTGTGGCACCCGTGTATTGTTAGTGAGAGGTGTGTTCTCTGTGTGTATCAAAAGGCCACCCATGTAACTTGGTGTGCTATGCATCTCTCAGGCAGTCTTTGTATTTCCATGACATCGTTGATGGTATGTGCTGTGGCCATCTCATGATGGTTGTCACTGACCTTTTCTAATTTACATCTCAACTAGGAGGAGGCCAAATCTCCTACATCACCTGACAGTGCTGGAGGACATGGAGAATGTTGCAATAATTCGGAAATTCTGCCTGGACAGACCAGCACTGAAGATCCTGTGTGATCTTTTGGAGCCCCACCTGCAGCCTCGCCGTCACTATCCAACTGCATTCACACCCACATACAAGGTGATGGCAGCCCTCCACTTTTTTGCAACTGGTTCCTTCCAGGAGACCGTGGCTAGCGCTGGAGGGAGGTTGCAGCCCATGTTCAGCCAGGTGCTGAGGAATGTTTTTGCAGCCATGATGCTCTATAGGAATCGCTAAATTCATTTTCGTAGGGGAGCTGAATTGGCAGGTGTGAAGGGGACTTCTATCCCCTTGGGCGCTTCCCACATGTTGTTGGTGCCATCGATTGCACCCATTTAGGCCTGGTGCCACCACAGGCAACTGAGCACATTTATAGAAACCGTAAACATTATCATTCTATCAATGTGCAGGTTGTGTGCCTTGCCGACATGACCATTTCCCATGTGTGTGCAAGATTTCCTCGCTCTGCACATGATTTGTACGTCATGAGGAACAGCATGGTGCCCCGGATGATGGAAAGTCTGCATCCCGAGCGTGCCTGGATTGTGGGTGAGTATGTCTACTGATGTTGCGTGCTGTGTGTTACCTGCTGCACTCTGGCTGGGCAACATTGCAATGGGTGTTTGTCATTCACAGGTGACTCTGCATATACCAGTAGGCCATGGCTGTTGAGCCCGCTGAGGAATCCCAGGACCCCGGCTGACATCTGGTACAATGAGGCCCATGGCAGGACCCGACGTGTAATTGAGCGGACTTTTGGCATGCTGAAGTCAAGATTCCGCTGCCTTGACAGGACAGGAGGTGCACTGGCATACTCGCCTGGGAAGGTATGCAAGGTCATTGTGGCATGCTGTATGCTACACAACCTGGCCAGCCACAAGGGGATCCCCCTGCTCCTGAATGATGATGAGGAACCAAGGCCACCACCTGCTCAAGGACCTGAGTCCAGTGATGAGGACAGTGGAGAGGAGGAAGGAGTTGTCCTGCGCCAACAGCTCATCGACCGCTACTTCACTTGAAGGTGGGTGACGACGTACAACGTGTACATTGTCTGGTGTGGTTGCTGTTGTTGTGAATGGCTATGCGCAGATGTAACAGACAGGGACATGTAGAGTCACCTTTGTGTGGTTAATGTGACATTGACGTTCCATATGGGGACATACTCTGGCCTCTATTTGTTCACACCTGCAGCCCATTGTCTTGTATGCCAGTAGTGTCTTGTGTATGTTTTGTGTAGTGCTCTGTCTGTGATGCCACAATGACACCAGTGACTGTGGTTCTGTTGTGTCTCCCTAGGTGCTTCAGAATAATCCTGCCCTACATACAGTACATCAGTTGGACACATCATTGACATTGTCAGCACTGAAAATGTTGTACTAAAAAAGACACTGCACAAAATCTGGTGCGTCAGGTATTGCATTAGTAAAGTGGACATGTGATTTGTGCGTGAATATTTACATGAAGGTGGGGAATGAGCAGTGAGTTGACAGTCATGGTCGATGAGATGCAAGAGTAAACACCACATGGATGTGGTGACCCAGTCCAACAGACAAGTGCCATTGCCAAGGAAATATGGGGAATGACAGTCCAAACAGTCAATGCAGTGGGGAAGAGAGTTGCCATCAGGGCTGGCTCTGTGACTGACGTGTGGCAGGTGCTTTGCCTCCGGAGACTCCCAGGCTCTTCTTTGGACATCCCCTTGATCTTTTTGGCGGTGGGGGGTCTGTTGACTGGCCAGTGGCATCAGGAGACTCGTCCCTCTCTGTTGGCGCAGGGGAGGATGGTGCACTGTCATCCTGCGGCACAACAGGAGGGAGCTGTGGTGTTGTTTGGGACACAGGCTTGTCCCTCTGCAATGCCACTTGCTGGCCCATGAGGTCTACCATTTGTCCAAGCGGTTGTTGATGGACCTCATCAGCAGGATGAGCTCGCTTAATAGTTCATCAGACCGGCCACTTTGTCCCTGGACCTCTTGGTATGCCTCCGCAACTCTGGTGAAGTGATCCAGGGATGTGTCCACTCCTCCCGATGTCTGGTGGTGACCCTGGCCCTCCCACCTGCCCTGCTGCCACGGTCCTGTTGCCTCGCCACTCTGGGTTCACGCACACTCTCCCTTCCCTACACAGTTGCTGGTGTGGCCTGGTCATCCCCTGGGACAGCAGGGGTGCTGTATGTGGTACTGGTAGTACTGGTGGTATTGGTGGTGGTGGTGGAGGCAGAGGCCGTGACCGCAGGGGTCTGCTGAGCTGTTGTTGGTACAGCAGACATGGTGGTGGGGAAGATGTGGTCCTGTGACCTCTGGGTCTGTGGCACTCCAGATGGGCCAGCCCGGAGCTCATTGTTTAAACTGTCCTGGGAGTCAACATCTGAGAGTCCATGTACCGGGGGTGGAGACTGGCTCTGCTGGTCGATGTTCTGGTCCTCAGCAGTGAGTTCTTCATCACCTGTGGATTAGATGGGGAATGGTCAGTGTTATGCATTGTGCAAGTATTGTATCATCTTTGTTTCATTGACTGTCTGTAAACTACACAATTATGAAGTCTCCACTAGTATTATTGATGGCAACACTGTGTGTAATTTCATAGTGCAGACGAACACCATTTACTCATACATGTCAGGTGTCGATGCATTGCATGAAATTGTTGCTTTGTGTAGGGATGCAGGTCTCACACACACATCAGGAAGAGTTAAGATGGATACCTACCTGTTAGCTGATGGAGAACAGTGCGATGGTTGACACATGCTCCTGGGTGGGGGAGGCCTCCATGCTGCTGGAGTGTGGGACGGGGCATGCTGGGAGTAGTGACACAGGCCTCCCACCCCAAACAGTGCTCCAATACAAGATGGATACCTACCTGTTAGTTGAGGGTGAACAGTGCAATGGCTGACACATGCTCCTGGGTAGGGGAGGCCTACATGCTACTGGAGTGTGGGACAGGGGGCATGCTGTTTTCCGCCTCCATGGCGGTCGGGGTGATTTTCCACCCGCTATCCCAATGAGGCCCTTAATGTTCTCACTCCAGTGAGTGCAACAGTAGGGAAAATGTTGGATTGCGGAGGGGTAAAAATTACTATTCCCACTCCAATGAGTGCACCAGTAGGGGAAGTGTTGTATAGCTGAGGAGTAAAAATTACTATTACCACTCCAGTGAGTGCACTAGTGTACGTAAGTATACTGGTGAGGAATTAACATCTCTCAGATCCTCTCCTTATACTAATTGTACATCTTGTGTTCTGCCAGCTCATAACTTTAACTGTCATGGCTATGGTTTTTCTACGGGGAAAATGATCAGATGCAAGGCGATGAAACTAACACATATGCGTGGCAGACCGAGGGCCACTAAATCTCCTTCTACATGCCCCAAACTCCAGTTATGGAGCATAAATTGTAGGTCCATCCCCAAACACAAAAATAATATCTACGACTTCATAGTTGATGGAAGGCCGGATGCCATGTTCCTTACTGAGACCTGGCTCCATGAGAGCTCCGGACCACATATCGCCATGGCCATTCCCAAAGACTATGTCATGGTAAGGAAGGATAGAGATACTGGCAAAGGAGGGGGTATCGCGATAATCTTCAAATCCAGCTATAGTTGTAAGTTTGAAACCTTTTCCTTGCCTGGATGTGAAGCTGCACTTTTCAAATTAGCGATTAGCCCTCAGTTTACCTTGTCAGGTCTCAGGGTTTATCGTCCTCCTGGTAATTCCAACTCTTGGACGACTTCCTTTTCCAAAACAATTGACCCACTATCCCTAAGGGCTGCAAATTTCACCATCCTTGGTGATCTCAATCTTCATTTAGAACATCCTCTTTGCGCCGTTAGTAAACACTTCTTATCAGATCTGGAAGCCCTTAACATCTCACTGTGCAATTCAGGGCCCACTCATTCTGCTGGGCACTTGTTGGACCCTATTCTTTCCAATCTTCCAAACGAGTGCTCACTGAATGCTCGTCCTTTAGAATGGTCGAACCATTATGCTGTCCATTTTTCCTTGCCTCTTACCAAGACTATGGCCAAGGGCTGTAATGGAAGGGATGAGCATATACGTCGGTGGGGTAAACTTGACATCACAAAGTTTAACCGGCACCTATGTGACACTACGGGCACCGATATGCCTGTATCAGAGTTGAACACGGTGGTATCCCAATGGCTAAGTGCCGCCGTTGACAAACTCCTTCCCCTGACTCCTAAGCACTCTCTGTCTCATCGTCCTCCTGCGCCATGGTTCTCTAATGACTTGAAGCTCCTGAGGGCTAACTGTAAGGCCCTCGAAAGGAAATGGAGACGTTCTTACTCCAGCTCCCGTAAATTAGCTTACAAGGAAGCCTTAAAAGAGTACCATAAACAATACAAAATGATGAGAGCAGCCCACACTGTTAATACGGTGACGCATGCCCAGAATTGTCCCCGTATACTTTTTTCTGTGGTAAAGAAATTAACAGGAGCAGATACGACCCCGGTCCCCCCTGCATTGGATGAAGCCCAATGTATATTCCATTGCTGAATTTTTCATTGCCAAGGTAGAACGTATTTATGATTCCCTGAGCCCCTCTTCTATGGTTGATGAATCATTGTCAGGATCTGTACTGACTTTAGAGAAATCACCCATTTTTGGCTGTGAAGCTCGCGGAATGGCAATTGTTTAACGATGCCTCCTTTTTCTCTTGTCTGAACAACATCAGATCTGGCTCCCCACGTGATACTTTACCTGCTAAAGTATTGAAGCTACTGGATCTTAGCTCTCATCGTGTATTGATGAAACTTCTTAACTCATCCCTATCCGAGTCCTATGTTCCGCAGGAATGGAAACATGCAATGGTTGTTCCTCTCCTTAAGAAGGCAGGAGCGGATGTGTCCAACTTGTCCAATTTTAGACCTATCTCCTTGTTGCCTCTCTTTTCCAAAGTCTTGAAAAGGCATGTTAATACTCAGTTAAGTCATTTTGCTGAGAGTTTGGGGTTTTTACATCCTTCCCAGTCCGGTTTCCGAGCGCATTACTCCACTGAAACCACACTCCTAGGAGTCACCGAGAGTTTGCGGCACGGTATTGATTGCGGTGAAACATCTGCACTCATCCTTTTGGACTTGAGTGCTGCGTTCGATACCGTGTCCCATTCTATTATTCTTGCATCTCTTTGGTCCCTGGGAGTGGATGGCCCTGCGCTAGACTGGATTGCCTCCTTCTTAAGTGGGCGCACCTTCCAGGTCTTTTCTGAAAAAACTGCATCTGCAATTTGTCCATCGGCGTACAGCGTTCCCCAGGGGTCTATACTTAGTCCTTTATTATTCAACATCTACGTTAGACCCCTGGCCACCATTGTGGAGGACGCTGGGCTCACGTTATTCTCTTACGCCGATGACACTCAAATTGTTTTCTCCCTCTCTAGTAGGGACTGTAATAAAACTTCAGCCTTGAAGCTAGGCTTGACACAAGTTGCCGAGTGGATGCAGAGCCATTTCCTCAAACTAAACGGGGACAAGACCGAGGTTGTGATACTGGGCAAGAACAAAGATCTCTGGGGCCCCCAGCACTGGCCCAGTGATATGGGGTCTACTCCCCAGCCTGTTGCCATAGTACGCAATCTCGGTTTTCTCATTGATGATAAGCTCTCAATGAGGCAGCAGGCCACTAAGGTGGCGTCCATTTGTTTTGCTACTCTGAGATGGCTACAACATTTCTTATGGATGTTGCCCCCTTCCACCCAGAGAACTGTAGTCCAGGCTTTAGTTGTTTCCCGCCTGGACTATGGCAATGTTCTTTATCTTGGAGCAGACTCGACAACTATTAATAACCTTCAAGTTGTACAAAATGCGGCTGCCCGACTTCTTCGCAATGTTCCGAGGAGAACATCTGCCTCCCATGCACTCTGCGATCCACACTGGCTCAGGATCCCGAGCCGTGTTAAATTTAACCCTATGCTTCTTCTTTTTAAAATTAGACAAGGCTGGCTCCAAAATATTTACAGAGCCTAGTCCAACCCTACAAGCCAAGTCACACCTTAAGATCCTCAGAGAATGGTGATTTCATTATTCCGCGATTTAGCATAGTAAAGATGGGCGGTCGGTCCTTCTCCCACTTAGGTCCCAAATCCTGGAATGCTCTACCTATGGCCCTAAAGACGGAGACAAACTTGTTTCGATTCTGTAAGGGACTCAAAACCTGGCTTTTCCAGTAGGTTGTGAGGGCTCATATAAGCTAGTTTATTATGCCTGTCCTTTTTCTTCTTGAGTCTGTCCCTGGCGCCGGGAAACCCACTGCGGGTAGCTGTTGCTCGTTATAAGTTTAAATAAATAAATAAATAAAACAGTAAGGTAAGTTTGGGTAGCAGAGGGGTAAAAATTCATACTACCATTGGAGTCATTTCAAAATTAAAAACAAACAAAATATCAACTACAACCCAAAGATTTTTAAAAACAAAAAAAGAAAACATAAATCTAAAAATATTTTAAAAATTACAAAATATAAAAACATATATTAATGTAAAAAAATTCTAACAAATACCTAGAAAGATTTAAAAAAAAAAAAAAATGATTTACAAACAAATAACTATTTTTAATAGAAATATTTATAAACAAAATCATTAATTATTACAAAAATGTATTTTTTTTATTTCCTACTCTATAACTAGGGGACTTTTTCGTTAATAAAGTCTCATCAGTATACGACTCCTTCAAAAATCAGAGTACTGAAACAATAGAAAAGGACACATCACACCCAGTAAATCCAGTAACCCAACAAGATCAAATATCACCTTTCAGATTTACACCCCCTACAGCTGAGCAGATCCAGAAAGAAATCCACACTACTAATTCAGGTAGCCCAACGGACCCTTGTTCACCCAGAATCATGCAGGTCTGTTCCATACAACTAAGCCTAGTACTGGAAAAATTATTCTCCAAAATTATCAATACCAATATCTTCCCAGACGACTGGAAAATGATATCTATCAGGCCACTGCTAAAGAAACCTAATCTAGACTGCGAAAATCCCAACAACTACAGACCCATAACCAGGATCCCTTTTGCCGCAAAAATCTTGGAGAAACTGTTAAACAAACAGCTATCTCAACATCTGATGGACGGAGATTGGCTGGACCATTCTCAGTTCGGTTTCCGGGTAGAACATGGGACGGAGACAGCCCTGATCACAGCAGTGGAGGAACTTAGGCAAATAATGGACAACGGATCGAAGGCTGCTCTGATACTACTTGACCTATCAGCGGCATTCGATACGGTCAGCCACGAAATCCTTATAACGCGGTTAAAAACAGCAAACATACATGACTCAGCCTGCGCTCTTACAGCCTCCTACCTAGAGAACAGAACCTTCTCAGTAGAATCAGGAGAAGCGAAATCCAATCTGTTCAGCCTACCATGCGGAGTCCCATAGGGCTCATCAATGAGCCCCACTCTTTTTAATTTATATGTAGCTCCACTCGCACAAATAATAAGGAACAACGGCTTCACCCCTATATCTTACGCAGACGACACCCAAATTGTGGTGTCAATAAGTAAGGAGGTACAAGACACAGCAGAAAAATTCCAATGCTGCATGGCAAAAATCAGCCAATGGATGAGAATGAACTGCTTAAAATTGAACGGTGACAAGAGTGAAGTCATGATACTAGGAGGAGACACAAACATATGGTCCCCCTTATGGTGGCCCAAAGATATGGGAAGATGCCCAGAGTCGTCAGAAAAGGTGAAAAACCTAGGGATCATGTTAGACACCAACCTTTATTTCGACGCTCAAGCAAGCAAATTAGCTTCATCACTCTGGTACATCTTAAAAATGATCAAAAAGATTCTACCTTACCTACCGTATGATTCACGCAAGTGGTGACAGCACTGGGCTTGTCCAGACTGGACTACGGAAACGGCCTATATGCCGGAGCAAGGAAGAAAATCCTACTTAAGCTACAACGCCTGCAGAACGCAGCAGCTAGGCTGATACTAGAAATACCAAAGTTCGAAAAAGTAAGCCATAAACTAAAGAGCCTGCACTGGCTCCCAATTGTAAGCAGGATACAATTTAAATCACTATGCTTGGCATACAAAGCAATAAACGGAACTGGATCACAATTTCTAAGAACACATCTGCAACTATATGAGCCAAACAGACTTCTCAGATCCAGCCAAATGAAACTCATGAGGGTCCCTAGATTCAGAAGAACTAACTGGGGGGGAAGAAGCTTCCTGGTACACACGGCAAGAACATGGAACCAACTACCACTAGACATAAAAACCAGTCCATCCCTGAAATCCTTCAGAAAGGAAGTTAAAACATGGCTTTTCGCTAAACAGCTCTAGTCATACATCTTTAATGAGCCAGTGGTATATCTCAGCGACAAGAAGCCCTCGGGCAATCGCGCGCTATACAAATAGATAAATCAAAATCAATCATCAAAATCAATAACACCACACAATTTACCACACATGTAATTAAATAAAAAGTACCTCCATAATTACCATAATTAAATATCAATTAAAGAAATATAATTAATTAAAAAAAATGAAAACAGATGAAAATTAATTTACTCCCCAAACGTTACCCCTATAAAACCAAAACCCACACACAGAATAAAAATAAACAATGACCATAAATAACTGAATTGATGAATTAATATTAATGATCAACTAATTATTAATTAGTTAAACATAAATAACTTCCCACAAAATGTTTTTTGATTTCAAAAAGTTTTATTGGTTGTTTCAGCATGAACATACAATGACTAGCTCGAGTAGCATAAGTAGAGTCAACATTTTACAGGCGAATATTACAGTACGCTACTTTACAGCAAAAAGAGAATGTCAATACAAAAGTACAGAGCTGATATCTTGTCCAATGTGTTGGTGCATATACCTTATACTCAACAACATTTTAGTCATCATCATTTTACTCAAACATCATTTTACTCAACATAAAACACCATGATATATATTACATTGATGGGAATTTGCAGACACATGCTAATGAATTGTGGACGGTGTGGGGCCAATTTAAGGTGGCTTATGTGTCGCAGACAAACTAGAGAAAACTCCAAGATGGCACTGTCCAATATGCATACTGTTTTCATGATTTGCTAACTGCATGTTTGTTCCCACTATTACGGGGCATATCTGCAGCATTTTCCGTTGTCAATAGTGACTTGATTTTTTTTGGATTATATTCTGAATTCATCATTTATTTGTAAACCATGGGAGGATTTTTGTTACCCATAATGCCACTCCTAATAAAGGCTACATTTTACAGAACTCTTCACCTGTTGGCTTACACCAATACTGAATTATGCCTTCCTGGAAAACATTCTGGGCCTCATTTACTATATTTTGATGCACAGCAGTGCAGCAAGCCTTCGTACTGCTATGCGGTGCGTCAAAATAAAAGGGCAGGAATGTGCAGTATCCACAAGATATGGCTCCTTGCTGTTCTTCCCTGAGCTGGCCCACAAACCAGCAGCGGCTGGCTCAGGTAAGCACAGTGAGGCAGCTGGTTGGGGTAGGGGGGAAGCCGAAAGACAATGGAATAGGTATTTATTTAATTACACCCATTCCGTCATCTGCCGGCTTCCCACCCCACCGCGTTTACCTGTGCCAGCCACCGCTGGCACAAACAGCAGTTGTGCGTCAACGAAGACACCATGGTGTCATGTTGCAAGGGTGCCTGCGTACCGAGGATGATTGTTTTTGTACAAGAAGTTAGCCTTCCTGCACAAAAACAATTATTGATTGCACAAAACTAGGAGAAATAAAAGTATTTCACCTTTTTGCGCCACTCCCACTCCTCTCATGGGAAGTGTAGGATTCTGACGCATTCCCAACTTTACAAAATGTTTTTCATCTGGGAATTGTGCCATGTTCCATGGATATTACGTGGGAACATCCACAACAACACACATGGAATACTCCTTTCATGCACAGTAATGCATGAAAGCTGCCCATATTTACAAGGCCCTTAAACGTCACCAAGAATGACTTTACATGACCTTGTCAATATGTATAGGCAAGTCCATTGCGCTGCAGGTGCATCAAAAAAAGTTATGCACCGGTGGTGCAATGTGTTTGTAAATGAGGCCTTCTGAATTTAACCCACATAGCTGACCCATGCCATGTTTTGAGGCAACCTGTATGGTTTTCCTGCCAAGGCCTTCAGGTCATAGAATTGCATTGTCTCTCCTTAATTTCCACCCATTCTGGTGATGCTTGGTTGGATAGATCAGCAAACCTTTGATGGAGGGTGTTTGCGTGATCACAAAAAATCATGGTATAAATAATAAGCTCTTTTAAACCTCTTATTACTTCAATCCAGTGTTGATATTTGATTGTTGATGTAGTGTTCCAGTTTGGCTGACCTATGTTTATAGATGATTTCTAAATCCTGAGCTATACCAATTTCCTTGTTCATTGAACTATCACAATACTCAAGTGCTTCATTGTTTCCTTGTTTCTTGCCATAGCACTGCTTTAATGCGTTCATGTCTCTTCGATTTCCAGTGTGCTACCTGCTTAATTCCCAGTTACCTATTGCGATTTGTTTACATGTTCTCTGGCAAGTTTAATCTACTTTTTTTCTTCCATCCTGTTAACAGTATTTAATTCTTCCTCCTTATCTATTGAAGCAGGGTATTATAGTTCTCCATCCTTGCCATTAATGCCTTAATTTTTCCTGTATGATAGCCAGAATTTGTGGGCATAGCTGACAACCTAGGTGGTGATTCTCATCCACTGCAAGTATTGCTTTTATGTTAATTTTAGAGAACCACCAACGATATCCGCTCCAAAGACCTTGCTTTTACATGTATATCCCACATGCACATATGTTTGCAGTCAGTATCTATAACAACAACTTTGGGTTAGAAACTTACTGAGCTTCAGTCTTAATGTTTGGAGTTACTGAACCACGTTCCCTTTATTATTAATGTTGGTAAAGGTATGTTTTGCATATCTTGGGAATTAGTTATTTCTAATGCTGAATAGCCTCCTGAATGCCTGTTCCCTCTGAGCTTAGACATCATGTTACTCTGTGCAGAGCTTCTCCACTGGATCTATTTTCTCCTCCTCCAGCATGATCTTGGGCAGCTCTCTACCTATATTCTATTTCTCTACCTTGCTATCAATTCTTACCAGATCTCTTGACATATGTTTTGTTGTCTCACACATTATGGGGCCGATTCCGATGTCGACCGGACTCAGGTCCGTCCGACATCGGTCAGGAGCTGTTACCGACTGAAGTGCTGTCGTCAGTTAAGGCCCTGCAAGTACGAGCGACTGAACCCTGTTTGGTCGCATTCGTATGCTTCACAATGGAAGCATGCATTCCGAACTGAATGCATGCCTGCATTGTGTAAAGCAGGGGTGCAGTTCATCCCTGTACCCTGTAGCCGGCACCCCAAGGTGCCTGCCACCTAAATGCCTTCTGTGAATACCAAAAGTCTTAAAGTTAGGATTTTTCTCAGTTTAGGAGTCCTAAAGTTAGGAGTCCTAACTCTACTACTCCTAAACTGAGAAAAATCCTAACTATAAAACTTTCAGTATTCACAGAAGGTATTTAGGAGTCCTAAAGTTAGGAGTCCTAACTTTACTACTCCTAAACTGAGAAAAATCCTAACTTTAAAACTTTCAGTATTCACAGAAGGCATTTAGGAGTCCTAAATTTAGGACTCCAAACTTCTGTGAATACCGAAATGAGTAAGTGCCTCCTATTCATACCAAAATGAGTAAGTGCCTTCTGTGAATACCAAAATGGTAGTAAGTTTAGGATTTAGTCTTAAGTTAGTTCTGTGAATCATGCCCAATGCTTGTAAAGTGGAACAACAGAAATGACCAAGTGATTGCTGCAACAAAAGACCTCGGGACAGGCATGCCCTGCAAGGGGTCTGAATCACTTCCCAAGAGTTGTAGAACGTGATGCAAACTTCAGAGGAAAGGTTTAGTGTATTGTGACAAGATACACCAAAGTTAAAACAAATTAGGTGCCATGCGCATGCGAAGTGGCATCATCATGCAGTTATATGAAAAGAGAACATACCCGCGCAGCAACGGAGATCGTAACTCTCCTCACTGAAAAAATAAATAAATTAAGTGAAACATGAGATATCCTCTATACATACAAGATTTTGAAGGTTAGAGGTAAAGTGCAAGGATTTCGGCTTACCAAGTGCAACGCCTACTGTTTGCAGTAAACCGGATATTTCCTGCAAACAAACGTCGTGCCTCAGTGTACTTTTAAAAAAACTCGCTGACCTCGCAGTGAACTGCCTGGTTTGCCACTAAAAATGAAAATCAAATGTAATGTTTCATGGGCTTACGTGATTCAGTGAGGTTTAGTGAGTGAACTTGAAAAAAACTGTGGCTTACCAAACGCGACGCTGGTAATGATCGTAACTGCAAAATAAAATAAGAGGTCTCCGCATCAATAAAAAAGCTCTGGGTTACAAGCATGACTGTTATAAACTCTTCTAATGTATAATCCTCCTGATTGTTAAACATTTTGTTATCTTGTGCTCACCAGAGAAAATTCCAACAGACTGCCGAAACGCCACTGCTCCCCTCGGATCTGACTGACGCCGTAACGTGAGTGAACGCGTACTAGCCATTTAAACGCACAGATGCTAAGCGACCGATCCCCGGCTCTGGGCAACAGGAAAACGTTATTGTGCACTAATGTTTGCACGAATCACATAGTGTTAGAAGTGAATAGAGAGTGTGGTCATTGTCGAATGCATTTCGAAAAAACCTCAAAGAACCAAACGTACTCGAGTGAGTTGAAAGGTACCTAACCCTTGGTGAACTGCATCATCATAAATTAACTAACGCAACACACCACGATCTAGCCAGGTGACGCGCAAGTCAAATGTGTAAGGCAACATTAAATCCTGTATAGAGCAAGTAAGCCATCTTACCCAAAATAAAAAAGTAAAAGTGCAAATCCTTTACATTGACTTGTTAATGTCATGAACACAACATACCACAATATATGTGAAAGATTACAAGAAACACATGAGTTCATACTGGTCATTGAGACCCCCCGAAATAAATGGTTCCCAGATAGTTTATCCAGAACGTTTCTCTGCGTGCCAGAGATGCATTGCGATCTAACCCTTGAACCTGATCTGCTTTCTAGAGAATGGTGAACCTAATTTGAGGGATGGTGTGTGAACTATTGACCCAATGTGTGACTAAACAAGAATGCAAATTTCTATTGCCGATCATACTCTTATATTCGATGATGAGGGTTTTAATTTTCCTTGAGGTTCTCCCTACATAAACCAGCCCACATGGGTATTGGATGGTGTACATTACGCCCTCAGTGTTACTGTCCGATGTATGTCGCAATGAGATTTTGTTTCCTGCGTGGGGATGTGCAAAGGTGTTTCCTTGAATGATATTACATGCGGAAGAAGGCTATTTAAGGGCCTTACTGAAACACAAAACCTTTAAACTGAGTAAACAACAGGATACCTTTGAAAACAAATGTTTAGACGGCTCTATAATACTTTGAATGTACTGAGAGTACTCTGCAATCCTGGTCCCCAGCACACTTGAAGCTCTTTCTAACATAAATGACTCCTTGAGTAAGTTTCAAGCATAATAAGGCACTTTGCCTCCATCTATCCCATCATAAATCCCTCAACTCCACCATTAACCGCATCGCTGCTGCGGTGATTTTTGCGCTGTGCGGCATTTTTAAAATTACCGCGATACATGACGAGCTCAGCTCGTCATCCGCACACGTCACCCGTGGCTGATGACGAGCTGAGCTCGTCATCAGCATCGAAGGGGTTAAGTTTAAGACCTATCAACAGTACGTGAAATGTTCTGTAAAATATATAATTTTGGAGATGTATAATCATGCTACGATTAGGAATACTATCTCTAAAGGCCTATGCAAGAAGCTGAAGTGATTTAGATGATGAGATAGGTGTATGTGACAAATGTATCAATGGAGCCCAGGATTTAACTTATGTTCTTTATTTGTGCTTATATAAGGAGGTAGTAGAATCCAGAAACCGATTCATTAACCCTATTATTTGTTATTAATTGTATAAATTCATGAAATCAGTTTTCCCCATCTTTAAAATCAAATTTTTAACAACAGCTGAAGACTTTTCTTTAAAAAATGTGTTTGAATCATGTATGTATCTCTACTGTTGATCTCTTAAGAGATCTAAATAAAACAAATTGAATTGAATTTAACTGTATCTGTATTTGGTATTTGGAGTAATGCAAATGGAGGCCTTTTTTGTTATATATGAGTGTCAGTCAGATAGCAAAACAAGATTTTCCTTTACTGTACATGCATGTAGGAACAATGAGTAAAGGTAATGAAAATGTATTTTGATATATTAAAGAATGATTGATGTATTCAGAAAGGTTTATAGGATGGCAAATAATCTTTTCCACAATAAACCCCAATCCACATCCTGTCCACTCCTTGATCAATCAGAACAACACAATCAACTCTCTCTCAAAGTCTCTAATATGGCAATATGTTCCTCTTAACAATATCAAACCCGCCATCTTATGCAGCTATGCCTTTTTATCAGTGCCAGCAATAAATGAATTACAAAGCGCCACTTGACTTTAAACTCACATCTGGTCAACTACTTCCCCTTGAAAAAATGACCATTCTGCATAATTTCAAATCTCTCACTCATGCTAGATTGCTTATCTAAGATCTTACCATAAGCTGTATAAGCCTGTGTTTTCATTTCTTAATTTGTATTTATTTGCTTTATTAGTTTCTGTCTTTTATTTTAATTCATTTTCCTTTCACTAGCTGCAGCAGTGCCCTTTGAGAGAGTGTTGGCCTTTGTTACAGCTAGGTTTCCCTTCAACTTATTTTATAGAAGGATTTGCCATTATTAGCCATTATTCCTCTTTCTGAGACACTTGCATTGTTTTCCACCATAACATCGTGCTCACCTTGTTTTCGCTAACTCACTGGCAGAGCTATCCACTTGTACACTGACTGTACCTTCATGAGCCTCTTAATTCACAATAAGAGTGAATCATTCAACAACCCTTCCTTTTCAGAAGCTCACAACATTTTATCTAATTACAAGATAATTATACATCAACATGTTTTCACTACTTCCCATATTTATAAGCATAAACTAAATCTTATTTTTCCTATGGATGGACTATGCAGATGTATGACGTTACAACGCATACATTTACATTGCGGTACATTACATCGCGGTTTTCACAATACAAGTTGTTACAGCGACTTGCTTTGGAGGGCGCTGGACTTAGTATAATTTACTATTCCAACTCCAGTCTACGTACAGTAGGGAAGGTGTTGGAAAGTAAATTTTACTATTCCTTGTCCTAGATCGCCATCCAGCGCAAGTCATTGTAACGACTTGCGTTGTGAAAAAAGCGATGTAATAGCATCGCGATGCAATCCCCACGTTGTTGACGATGTTTGCCGACCATGCTATTAAATAAAGCTTCCCCTCCTCTATCAGATATTCAATCAGTGATGACTCCCAAATCTGTTGCAAAATGTAATCTGTGGAGGACACTGGTTGCCTAAAATCTTGTCTCTCCTTTAATGAGATTTTGGTATCCAATCTTGGGTCCTTATAGCATTCAACTCGGTCTGAATCTCATTACAATAAATGGCCTCTCTCTCTCACTAAGACCATATGTAAAGTCACAGGGCATCCACACGAACTTCCTAAATGCTTTGCCAGTCTGATCCACGAGGGACCTCTTCCAGACGGTCTACTATATTGAACATCCACCAATTGACTTGCTATAGTTCAGGTATTTATCTTTTCCCACATCAGTGAGAGAATTCCCTACTTTCTTAAATTATAGTGTCCTTTCTCACCATGTGAAATCTGCCCTCCAAGTCTCAGCATGTATTGCACCATGTCCCTCCACCGAATCCTTCTCCATTCATTGCAAGCTTGCGTCATCCTACAGTCACCTGCTTTACAAAAGTAAAGTTAGATCAAATGTGTAACTCAAATCAAAATTTAAACTTTACAATTTTAAGATACTACTAGTAACTTTATTAATAGTACCATTACTACTAGTAAGTCTACTAGTAGTAACGTTACTAGTGATAACAATGTTGTGAATACTAAAAAGTAGTAAAGTCAGACTTTTGGTCATAGTTAAACTGTAGGTCTAACTTTGCCTTTGTGAATCAAGCTCTAAATAGACCTGAAGTCTAAAGTTAGACTTCAGGTGTAAAGTTAGACTTCAGGTGTAAAGTTAGACTTTAGCTATAAACTTAAACTTCCGGTCAATGTTTACCTTTGTGAATTGGGTCCTCAGATGTAAGTCTGTTCCTCCTTTGCCCTAAGACATTGTTACTCCCTCCCAAATTCCCTCTGACAATTGGTCCTCTGGTGTACAACATTAATATCCTTGCAAAACTATCATTGAACACAAATATCATCTAAAGAATATTGTGATAACAGGAACATTGTAGGGCAGAATATCACAAGTAATAATACAATTTTGTGATGTGCTTAACAGCATGTTATTTAACCCTGTTGTATATTATAATGATATAGTGTTACATTTAAATAATTGTGTCATTTTTATAAGTTTGTGTGTTATACAATATTAATATTGTTGTCAATGTTTTGTCTTTTTTTAGCAATTTATATCAAAAAAATCCTTGGTAATATAGTTATAGATTATTATTATTTTTTTAATAATGCATGAGTTATGGGGTTTGTAGAGGAGTTGGGTAGGAAGTGCTTTTTATAATTGTTTTATGAATTCTTTAATTAATGTTTGCATGTCAACTAGTTAATTAGTTAAATATGTAAACTATTTAATTGCTTCATTATTTCAATGTAATTGTTTTTAATAGTGTTTTTTGTTTTAATTGGATAGTTACATTATAGTACTGTAAATCAGTTAGTTGTATGAATTATTTCAATCCTTAAATGTAATTCATTTTAACGTATTACATTACATTTTTTTAAACTTAGTATTTGTATTGCAATCACGTTTAATTATTGTGATTTATTAAATGTTTTTGCGAGTTGTGTTGTAGGGAAATTTCTAAACTCACGGAACTTCACCATCTTGACAGTAATGATGATGTGAGGATCATGGAAGGAATGGGTTTTGATACAGACACCTTGATTCCCATGAATGCGAAAACAAGAATTACATTTTAGCCACAATTACCACCTGGTAATAAAATTGATTTTTTTTATGACTTACTGGTGTATAATGTAAAAACTACACAGATAAATTGAAGCCACATGAATGGTCAATTGAACATGAAGATGTGTGGGAACAGGAGCAATATGACTAAACAGGAATGGCATGAACTAACTAACTGAAATAACAATGATTGCACTGTAATTAAAGCATTTGACAAAGGTGGTAATATTGTGGTAATGGGCAACTCACGATGACAGTTTGGGCTGGAATGTTCCCATGAGGCACAGGGTCAAACTGATATGCATATGGCCATGTCTGAACTGGGGTGGTGGAGTGAGATAATGAATGATGATGGATTAAACGCAGATCAGTTGACTGAGGGTGAGTGCTTGCAATGTTCAACACTCCCTCTATCATCCCCTGTGGTTTTGCTTTGTTCGCTCTAAGTTGCCAGAGTATGCCCAGACGTGGGTCTCTTGCTCACTTTGCCACTGGATTAAAGCTAGCCTGGCTGATGATGTCTGATTACCAGAAACCAGTCCCAGGATGCTTGTTTTCAGTCCAGGGAAGACAGATTAGCATATGGGCATGTCTGAACTGGGGTGGTGGAGTGAGCTAAAAAGGATGATGGATTAAACCCAGATCAGTTGACTGGGGGTGAGTGCTTGCAATGTTCAACACTCCGTCCATCATCCCCTTTTGTTTTGCTAATGTAAATAGAACACAGATAGATTGAAGCCACATGAATGATCAATTGATCATGAAGATTTGTGGGAACAGGAGCAATATGACTAAACAGAAGTGGTATGAACTAACTGACTGAAATAACAATGATTCCATTATAATTAAAGCATTTGACAAAGGTGGTAATATTGTGGTAATCGACAACTCACGATATTTGAAGGAAGTTAGGAGGCAATTAAGAAACCAACAGGATTAAGAGACCTTGAAATGTATTCCTTTGAAAGATATGGAATAGAAGATGAATGCTATCAGGTGTTATGGATATAGGAGTAGGAGGGTCTATTAAATGTAGATGAATATAGCTATTTAAGAACAGTTCATGGAGTAATATCATACAATTCCTTCGTAAAATCTACAAATCCCTCTGGTTGATCAACTGTCAGCTCCATAGAGGCATTATTGTAAAATACCTTGAGATATCTGGATCTATTCTAAGCAATATATGTTACAGAGTTTCTGTCATATATTAAATATATCACCAATTGTTTGTGAAAGCTCATTGGTATACCATGGAAGACTACAGATATCATGGTAACAATAGACATTATCTCCTTGTATACATCTATTAACCATGAGCAGGGGATTCACGCATATCTTATGATAACATGCACTGAATCAGCACCACAGATGATCATCAAGATGCTGAGATATTGTTTATCGCATAATGTCTTCATATTTGACAGGGGAATATTCCTGCAGAAGCAGGGTACGCCCACTTACTTTGCCCCCACCTATGCTAATTTATTCATGGAGTGGGGGAGAAGGAGGTACCTGTTCACAGGAACATGAGAAATACGTGGATCATGTAAAACTCATGTCAAAATTTAGAGACAATTTTTTTATGATGGAACAGTGATGAAGAGATTCTGAAAATGTTTTTGAATACATTAAATATAAATGAGAACAACATTCAGTTGACCAGTGCATGGGATAAGAAACATATTGAATTCATAGATGTGGCATTATATTCAGAGGACAATGTGTTCCACATGAAGATTTTGAGAAAGGCATCTGCAGCCAATACACTATTACGTACCAATGTTGGGCACAACATTTTTTTAAAGGGAACATACCTTTTAGCCAGCTTCGTAGAGCAAGATGAATCTGTTCATCTGAAACGGATTTTAAAAAATAAGCGAAACTAACAATGTGCAGATTCCTTGTTAAGGGATACCCAGAAAGTGTGCTGCTCAATGCTTAGGTCAGAGTGAAGCAAAGGAAAAGAGAAGAATTATTGTTACAATCAGAAACAGCTAGGGAAATCAAAGTTATTTGAGATTTTCCATGATTATACAACTAATCACTAAAAAAGTTGAAAACTCCTGTCCAGGAATTGTAATGATTTAATGAATGAAGTGAATAGCAAACATTATGCAGGATCACACCCACACATTACCTACAAAAGAACAATTAATTTCTGGGAAGTATTGACATCAACTTTCTTATATCCAAAGGAAAAAAAACATATCGTTGAGAAAAGAAAATCGGAGATTTTTAAAATATAGCACTTACAAAGCAGTATGACTGGACAAGACATGACATACTACACTGCAGTAGAGGGCAAGAATGTACCAATACAAGAAAAAATCACTTATGATTTGAATTAGTAGCTTATATCTTGCAGTGTAGCTGTAGGGAACATTATGTGGGTAGCACACCTAAAAAGGTGAAGATGCAAATCCGGCAGCATTTAGGAGCAATTAAAAATCATGACAATAGTTTCCCCATAGCCAAATATGTTTGGGACACACATCAAGGTTTACGCTACTATGGAATCAAACATGTGAGAATGCACCCGAGAGGAGGGAACCGAGAATCCCAATTAATGAGACAGGAATCCTGCTTCATGTTATTATTAGGAACTGAGGACCCATGGGGACATAATTAGGATGCAGAGCTGCATGTACATTTATGAGTTCAGTTGTACAGCAGGTAAATAAAAACTTGAACACAAGAGATACGCATAAGAAACAGTACATAAATATCTTGATTATCGGCTGATATAGGGGATTACTCTGTCATTACAGCAAAAGTGGTTCATAAATTATAGGACAGAAATGATTTATAAATATTGTAGATTAGCATTCTGATATGATGTAGATCTTATGAATTTGTAATAAAAATTTTAGCCATGTCATACTGCATGGTTTTGTCATTTTAATCTCACTTGGGTTTTAAATTGAGGCACTCTATATACTTCTATGAGACTTTTTGGGATATTTAAATGCCCTTTACTAAATTGCTAATAGGTTAGAATTTTATAAATCAGTGGTTGGACAATATATGAAGAGTAGTTTATGAGGCAACTGGTAGGATAAGTATAAAAATTCGTATTATAATTAATCATTCAAAAGCATATTTGATGATTTCACATGGGTGGCTGTTATTTGATTATGGGTACTGAGTAATGAGTTGCATATATACAATACTAGTCAATAATAAATTTGCATAAAATGCACTGTCACTTTAAGGGTACGTGCAAGGGTACGTGTAATTATAATTATATGTTAAATTGTTGTGGAATATGGAATATGATAACTTACATACTGCATCATTATTTTATTATGGATACTGAGTAACCTCTAGGACCAAGTGCAATAATAAGTGATACCAGCAATAAACATTCACTTTAAAAGGAAAGTGCAATGATGGGTAAAATCAGGCATACATGAATAAGCTTCTGTTGATTTTATTGTTGCACAGTCACTTTATTAAGAAGTGAACTATAAACAATTTATTTTGTGACTATAGGCCTCTTTACGAACTTTTGCAGACATGATTACTCTATCAAAAATGTGACGGATATCCCGTCTACCAAATTACAATTCTATTACATCCTATGAAACTTGTAATAAGGCAGTCGGAATATCCCATCCACCAAGATTCCTCAGGACCTAATGTTACATCTGATAAGGTTCACTTTGGCTTTAATTAAAGGCCATGCATACAAAAATAATAACAGCAATGTAAATAATGAGTAACATTCCGTTTTTGGGTAAAAATTGCACAAGCAAATGAAATGAATGAATCCTTGCATAGTACGATGTTGTTAAAATGGAGATTAAAAATTGCCATATTAATCACAAGATGTGCAGTCTAGTTCTTGAAATGTGGAAAGCAATGAAGGTCTGTGGTCATGCACTTTATAGACATGGTGGAGGAAGTTGGAACATGGTGCTGTAGAAGGTATTATCCCAAACGCCTTGGCCATGTTACCATGTTATAGCATTCACCTATGTGTCTCGTCATGATTAATAAAAAAAGTGGTGAGCTCGCCATCTGCTGTGATTCCTGCTGGTTATTGGATGGGAATGGATGTATGAAAAAATATATATAAATGGTGGTCACCAGTAATAGTTATAATTAGAAAAAGAAATTGCATAGGAAAAACGTTTTCTGTTTTGCCAATAACTTTGGCGCCACTTAACAAATCTTCACAAACTTTTCAAAAAACCATCCCTCTTCAATACAGCTGCTGTGTTGAAAGTTTCAGGGTGATCCATCAAATGTGGGTCGAGAAAGAAGGGGGGCCCAAAACGTTGTTTTCCTCATGGTATGACTGTAGGTGAGTTTAAAATGTTTGAACATGACTACAGCCTAAACTGCTGAAACGAATTACACCAAATTTGGCAGAAAGCTAGATGTTGATCAAAAAGCATGTTTTTTATAAGTTGGTGTAAATATATTCAGTAATTTCTGAGATATTTAAATTGAAAAAATATAGATATCTGGGGACGCAAGTCCTTGCAGAGGATTTGTGGATCTACTGAAATTTGATTGGCTGCCAACACTCTAATCAGGAAGTGTTGCCAGTCATCTTGGGACTGAGCTTGAAGCAAAGTCCCCCCCAAAAATGCAAAAATAAAGACAAGGTGAAGGGTATGAATACCCTGACCCCCCAGATATGGTGGAGGGGTCCCATGGGGACCATGCTAGGGGTTGAAAGCATTCTTTTAATTACAGTTTGCTGTGAATTTGCGGAAGGACCCACAGATCTTTGGCAAAATTGAAAATAAAAGATACGTGGGCTCCCGTGTGTCTTTTTCATGAAGTCCCTGGATGGGCCTAATACCAGGGGCATATTATAATCAAGGAGAGGGGCTCATGGGGCCACCTCTTAGGCTTTTGAAAAGCCACGGAGACTGCCATCTCCCCGGGGCTATAAATTGTGGAATTGTGGAAGTGCAGGGAGCCCACATGGCACCCCATTAGCCCCTGGGACCGCCACCTCTCTGGAGCTCAAATAAGAGACAATCCTCTCCTTGGGTTACATGCTATTAAAAGGAGGTGGCCATGCGCCCCCCCCTCCTGGAGCCATTCATGGCCCTGGGGATTGCACTCCACTGGGGCTGGCTCTTGCTATGTCCTGGGCTGCTCAGCCACAGGACGTAGCTGTTTGCTATGGCTTGGCAAGAGTTTTACCACTATAAGCTATAGCAAACTGTGCCCCGCTTTAAGCAAGCACGAGCATTTTGTTCTCGCTTGCTTAAAGCTGAGCGCAATTGCTTTGACACAGATGGAGCCGCATGTTAGCAGCTCCCTCTGTCTCAAACTCATGCTGGCTCCTACAAGACCACAGTGGCTATATATTAAATACCCAGTGGTAACTGTCACTGAGAGGTTATAGTTAGGATCATGTTTCCATAGGAAATGCATTTCTGTGATGCTAATAACTTTGCCCCATTTGATGAATCTCCTATAAAACTTCACAAACAAATGCTACTTTTTGACTCGTTTGTGCATGGAATTTTTTGGTGGGGTGACCTGTCAAGTGGGATCAGAGAAAAAGGGGGGTCCCAAAACATGTTTTCCCCATTCATTTTTCATAGGACATTTGGACACAGCTAAAGCCCAAACTGCTGTACAGATTAACACCAAATTTGGCAGAAAGTTTTGAAGCTCCCAAACATGTTATATATATCACACCTAAGTCTCGGGTCTGAGAAAATATTTAAAAATACATAAGGGGGCAGGGTTGGGATACCCTGACACACTAGGCCTGGTGGTGCTGTCCCAGTGCGACTTTTCTTGCACCCAAAAATGTGTTTTAAAATTATGCTACAAATTCACAGAGGCTCTGCGATTCCACTGCAAAATATTTGTTAACAAGAAGTGCAGACCCTGTATTTATTTTTAAAACCACTGGGGTGGCCCATGGCCCATTGGAAATGACACTTGTTTTGCATGGTTACCCTCTCCAAGCTAGTTTGAACCCAGGAACCTCATGCCCCTGGGCTAAAAATATTTGTTTTTACAAGGGGGAGCACACGGCCACCTTCCTGAGACTGCTTTCAGCCCCAGAATCCTATCCCGGGGCTAAAGTGTTCATGTACAGGAAAGGGGCCTGCAGCCACCCTCCCTAGTCTTCTTTTGCCTCGGGTAGCCCATACCCCAGAGCCCTATCTGATAAATCAAGAGAGGGGGGGGCATGGGTCTTCCTCTCTGAGCCATGATAGGCTGTGTGGAGTCGATCCTTATGTCCAAAATGTGCCATAAAGGCTTCAAAGACCCAAAGGACCCCATTGTCCAGGCTGATTAACTTTTTAAAAGGGAGGAGCCTGCATGTCCCCTCTCCCTGAACCTTTGTGGCTGGCTCAGTTGCTGTGCCCGAGAGGGCCACCCCTGGGACACAGCTTTCCTGCCCTCACCAGCAGGGAAACTTGTATTTTCTCCCCCATCGTGGGAGCATTTCTAAAAGTACTGCCAAACTTGTGCAAATGCTCCATCTGGCAAAGGGGGAAACCTTTGAACTGTTTCCCTCCCCGCACTGATCTGGTCATGAAAACAGATCAACATATTGTTCCTGCCTTGAGGGAGCAGCATACATTGCTGCACCCTGCAGATGGGAGAAATGCCAGCTCCCACAGCATGCAGGGAGCTGGATGGGGCCATGGGGCCTCAATGTGTGAATGAGTATGTGAGTCTCTGAATGAGTGTGTGAGTGAGTGTATGAGTCTCTGAGTGGGTTTGTGTATAGGTGCGAAGGCCTGAGTGGGTCTGTGAGGGGATGCATGAGTGTTAGAGTGGGTATGTGAGTGAGTACATGAGTCTCTGAGTGGATATATGAGTGAGTACATGAGTATCTGAGTGGATATGTGAGTGAGTACATGAGTCTCTGAGTGGGTGTGTGAGTGAGGGCATACGTCCCAGAGTGTGTCAGTGAGTGGGTGCATCAGTGCTTAATTTGTAAAATATGAAGTCCAGGTGCTCAAATGTTTGTCGAAGACCACACCCACTTTCCCCGGCTCCACCCACTTCCTCCCCTGGCTCCACCCACATACTCTATCGGCCCCACCCATATCCTCAACTGGCACTGCTGAAAGTCAGATGTAATATCCGATCTGAATTTCAACAAAGGATCCTTCCTCCAAGTAAGGTTTTGATAGTAGGTTCCCCTGCCCCGTGAACATTTTGAAAAAGATTAAATCAAAAGCGCATTTACAGCACAGTTTTGCAATAAATGAGCTAAAATGGCTAATGCATTGAAAAGGGACACGTACTGTAGTATGTCATTTTTAACAGAGTCTAATTGTGAGGCATGAGACAATTGTGGGCAAACATACTCTGCAGGTTCTCAGGGTGCCCTAAAAAGTGCTTTTGCTTTAGGGTTTATAATATTCAGCAATTCTGTAGAAGGTGATTCCCTTTAAGGGTCTAATCTTATTAATAGCATCACCCACCACAGATGCAGTCACAAATAATCTTGTTTTTTTCTGTTCTCTTTGAGTGTTCAGTTGTGTGTAATGTTACAGTGAAAGTTGTGAAGGGTAAGTAAGGCACAGGGCCCTGATTAGTATAGAGAAAACACTTTTCTTGTCATTTGGAAATGCAGGAGACTATTGCAGGCTTGGTACACTGCACAGTCTGACTGGCACAGCTTGTCAATGCTAATCATGGCTCAAGGAAAAGAAGCAAAACGCAGACTTTCAAATATTCCATGGTTGATGGTGAGGGGTTTCCTGGGGACAAATTGCTCCTCATAAGTCCTCTGAAAGGATGTTGATTTTGGGGACCACTTTCCCTGTATTGGAATTCCTGTATTGGTTTGTAGGATACCGATTGTGTAATTGGTATAGGAAAAGAGTCAGTGACACAGTGACATATCCTGCTAATTCTGTTCCTCCATTACCAGGCTTTCAGTGCTATCACGTGTTTGGCAGTGATGAATATGAGACAGAAAAGGTGGCATGATATGCAATGAATGGTAGGAAATGACAAGTGAAACTATAAGAGGAGATTGAGAATACAGAGTGAGCAAAGATGAACTATATCGGAGAATGTAGCAGTGATAGGAGAAGTGGGCTGTGATGGGCGAAGGGGACTTTGAGAGGAGAAGGATACAGAAGAGGAGAAGCGGACAGTGACAGGCAGAGGTGAGGTGAATAATGGTATAAGAGAGATTGGGAGATTAGGGGCAGTGACATGAAGAGGTGTTCAGTCACAGTAAGAGCGGGCAAAGTGGCTGGAGATGTAGATAGTGTTGGAATAGGGACAGGTTTGGGAGTTTTGGGGGTGGCATGGGGTGTAACAGGAAAGGTGTACCATGACACTAAATGAGGCAGTGGCTGATTTGTCCATGAAGTACATTTGGCAGGAGGGAGAATGGGAAACATAAAGAGGAGAACATAAAGAAAGCAGCAGTGAATCAAAAGGAAGGACACAGTCCAGTGCTTGGAATGCCGCACTACAATCCGAACTGTGCAAACAATAAACGTCCTCTCCTTTCACACCATCCACATTTCCAAACATTTTATCCTGTCCCGTGCATAGATTAAAGATGAGTTAAGTGAGAGAGAGACGAGACCGACCAACGAGACCACTAGAACTAGAAACCAAACTGCATTTTGTTTCGTGGGGAACGGCCCGAGAATTGAAGAGTCAAGACAGAGTGCTGTGATTTTGTTACCTAATTCCTGTGTGGAAGCGGCTGCTGCGCGCCATGCTTGGCTTTCTCTCCACTCGCCTCTCTAGTCTACCTCTACATACAGTAGTACTACGTCTACTCTTAACCCCGGCCTGCAGGTCTGTACTGCTGCAGGCCCCCCGCCCCCTCTATTGAAAAATCATATTGTGAGGATTGGCATTTGTAACGGGACGTTTCCTCAATAGGTTTCATTTTAAGGCTCCCGGCCGATCAGTGTGTGTTTCGTACAGCAGCGTATTCACAGTTCAAAAGGGCTTCGGGAGTATGAGGCACTTATAACATTGGTTTCTCAGTGACAGAAGGCATATTTTCTATCGCGATATGTTTTTACATAATAATTTACATAAATCACTGTTTTCACCTCGTGAGAACCATGCAGCTTTTGGGGGCGGTTAAAAAGTCAAGACAAACGTGTGTGTGCTATAAAGTCATTAACGTCGTCTTACCCATGTGGTGGGCTGGCCGGCATGGACTCGGGAGTCGAACACAGAGCAGACACACACACTGGCTGCAGTGATCGGGCTTTATTAACTAATTAGGCCTGGACGGGTGCTGCTGCTTAATTGTACCAGACACAGTACTGCTAGTACTGGCTGATCAATGCCCTCGCCCGCGCCACGGTCGTCTGGTCGGGCCTCGGGCGGCGGGGGCCGGGGGACTTGATTGAAGGCGATGACTCGTCGTGGTGAGCGCGCTGCCTGTTGCGCGCTGCAGAGGTTATGCTGGGGCGGGGCAATGTGTAAAAAAATCTGCGCACGTTGCCTCACAGCCCCTACCCCATCATAACCAAAATCCAGCCCAAAAACGCCCACACCAGTGTCCTCCTCCGGCCCGCCCACAGCAGCAAGTAAGAAGTAAAGTGTGATGCGCGCAGTGCGATGCAGCGCCGCCATCACACAGTTTGTTAATATTTATAATGATTAACACCTCAGGAGATGCGATGGGAAAGATGCGATGGAAAAACACGCTGCGGCGCGGTACAGCACGAGAATCTTGCAGTACAGAGACACACAGTACTTAGTGTAAGTTAAGCACAGTGCAGCAGATGCATGCGTGTAGAGTGTAGAGTAGACCCGGCCCTGTCAAATAAGTGCCGGTGCTCAGCACCGGCAAGCACCGGCACAAATTAAGCCCTGGGGTGCATGAGTGGGTCTGTGAGTGGGTCCATGGGTGTATCATTGTGTCTGCAAGTGTGTGTGTGAGACTCTATGTAGGCCTGTGAGTTTGTGTGTAAGTGTCTGAGTGCTCTGTGTTTTGCCCTCTTCTATTTTGTTTTGCCTTTGCTGCTTCTTTTTCTGCCCTCTGTTTCGCCCTCTTTTGCTCTGTTTTGCCTTTTCTGCTTGTTTTTTTGCCCTCTCTTTTGCCTTTTCACCTAGTTTTTCATCCCCCAGGGCCCGCCATTAATTAAATTACGGCCCCAGTACCCCATTTCCTGGGATCCAGCCATGAAGAAATGGGGGAGGAAGCTACGCAGCCACACTACCGGGCCAATTACAGCCCGCTCCCCCCCTTGGGGCCTCTGCCACAATTGAATGGGGACCAAAGTTTACAGGGACATTATAGTTAGGCTTAGAATTAAGCAGTTATAGTTGCCAGAGCAAACTATAACTTATTCATTCATTCATTTCTTTCTTTATTTCGATCGCTTGGATCATAAAAGGTTACATCACAATTTAAAAACACTCAAGAACAATACATAATCCGAAAGACAGGAATTAAAAAAATCATCATAATTATCATCCTATTTTACAAGTTCAAAGTGCTAGTGCAAGATAATAATCAGACTGATATATACTTTTAAAAATCACATTTGTTATGATTGATAAAATCAATTACGCTCCCTTCTAAATTATGGTTGTCTGTGCAATACATTATTGTAGTGCCTGTGCCGGATCTGTATTGGAGTTCAGGATATGACGAGTGCGCTTGTGCCAGATCGCTGCTAGGAATTTAGTTACTGCAAATACAATCGGAGGTGATAAGTCTGTCTTAAGTATTCTGAAGGCTGGAACGCACTGCCTGAAGCCCAGATTTTTGAGAAGGGGGACAAGCCAGTACTTTCTAGGTTTTAAGTAGGCATTACAGAATAATAGAACATGTAATTCACTTTCCAACTGAAATGAGCATGCAGGGCATTGTTTAGTGGATGAAGGCTGAGACCAGGTACTTGTGAATGCTCTGAGGGGGAGAGTGCCATACCTCCACTGCAAAAATAACTTTCTGGTAGGACAGGGCAGATTCCATCAAGGACCTGTTCCAAATGGTGGGAGTCTTTAAATTGGATACATGAGTATGTTAAAGACCCCAACTGTGTGTTCCCTAGTGAGGTGTTTAGTTTTGAATCATAATAATCCTTTGCTAAACATTTGCCTGAGAACTTACTACAAGCGTTTTCAGGGTCTAGCCATACTTCAGGCATTCCCAGACTTTCACGTGTCTTTTTTATGTATTTTAACCAGGGTATTTTCGCAGTATTTGGAAGACTTAAAATCTCTTTTAGCTCCATCCTGTAATTCAGGAGCTCTGGAGTAGCCCAGAGTCGTCACCAGAATGTTAGTGGCTTTAGACCTAGTTCCTCTTCGATCGATCTCAGGCCCAGGTCAAATCTAAGGGGTAAGGCGGAGTGCTTGAGGGTAAGGCTACCAATTGCCTAATGAACTTGTTTTCTGTGATCAACAAGTTTTGACCAGGTGTGTGCCCCCAGAGTTCCCCACCATGTGTAACTGCCCCCCTCGCCTGCATTTTGTAGATTTCGAGCAGTGGACCTAGTGGTTTAAAAGTTGATCTATTTATTATCCTAGAAATACCACCCGTTGACTGCACCAGTTTAAGATTAGCCTTTGTTCGATGTGTATCCCAGGTCATATTTTAGTTGATAGTCACCCCCAGATACTCAAATGTGTGAACCCTCTCTAACCTCGCTGTGCCTATGGTTGGGTTTGGGCGAATCGTGAGTGGGGGGCTGAGAATCATGAATTTGGTCTTAAGGGCATTGATCTCCAGCCCCCTCTCCCCACAGAACGCCACAAAGCCATCCAGGACACGTTGTATCCCCATCGGGGATTTTGACAACAACAGGATGTCATCCGCAAACATGATTGTGGGCATCCTGCTGCTGTTGAGCCTTGGGGCATCTGTATCCTTAATCCCAGTCAAATGGGCGATTACCCCATTGACAAAGAGGCAGAACAGGGTCGGTGCAAGCACTCAACCCTGTCTCACCCCTCTGTCAACGGGGAATCTCTCTGAAAGCAGCCCATTCCTGCCACACCTGACGCGTGCAAAATTGTCTTGATGAAATCTCATCAAGACTTTGAAGAGATCTGGTGGAATACCCAGCTCCGCTAACACCGACCACAATTTGGGTCTTGGCACCGGATCAAAGGCGGCTCGCAGGTCTACAAAGATAAGCTGCAGCCCTCGATTATTACAGTTTTCCAAAACAATAAATTGAGATGGAAAATCTGATCCGTTGTGGAGGTCTTCTTTCTGAATCCTGCCTGATAGGGGCTCAGAATAGAAAACTCTTCAATCCAGTCCTGTAGGCGATCTAGTATCAGTCTCCCGAATATTTTTTGTGATACGTCGATGAGGCGGATAGGCCTGTAGTTGGCTGGGAGGAGAGGTGAGCCCTTTTTGAATGTTGGGACAATCTCTGCTCCCAGCCAAGTACTGGGTACCTCCATGCCCCTCAGGTCGGCATTAAAGATCACCAATAGGTACGGAGCCCATACGTTTTGCTCTTGTTTAAAAAGGTCGCCTGGGAGCCCATCCAGGCCGGGTGCTTTGCCAGATGCCAGCCTAGAGATTGCAGCCCGCACCTCTTCCTCAGAGAAGAGATCCCCCTCTAGCTGTGGGGCAATAGTTGGCATTAGGTCAGCTAAAACCCCATCTTTGTCCATATCGGCACCCTTATAGAGAGCATGAAAGTGTTCTTCCCAGACCTTGGCTGAAATATTAGGTTCCACGGCCGAGGATGGCTCTTCGGACCCCGTGTTTACAACTTGCCCAAATTTACGGGGAGCCTTGTCTGCCAGTATGATGGTAAGATTCTCCCATTTCTCCTGTTCCCATTCCACCTTGGCATGGGAGGTCAACCACTTATAATCCCTTCTCCTTGCCTGTATTGTGGATCTATCATTACCCTGCTTTAGGGAATTTAGTAGATCTAGTTTAGCCTTTCGACAGGCAGTGTTGTACCACGAAGGACAGTGGCTCAATGTGCCCCCAGTTTTTCCTGGTAGGAAAAGAAATTCAGCCATGATCTTAATAAGGTCCTCATGGGCGGACCAAAGTTTTTTTGTACATGTCGCAGGCATGGGGTTGCTCCACTAGTGCACTAACCTTTTCGAGTGTGGGAATAACACAGCCATACAACTTGGAGACCTTATCCGGATTAATGGCTAGTTTATCCCACCTCACTCTGCGTCTATTATTGGCTAGGGTCAGGCCCGAAGAGATCTCATCTCCACCAGCCGGGTTTTCGTTGTCAATACCAGGCAAAGAATATTCTAATTCTAACACGTTGTGGTCGCTATCGTCCCTGTCTATCACCCTAAAAATCCTTAATTTTAGACCAAGCAGACAGTTGAACTAAAATATAGTCCAATCTTGACTCCCTCCCTGCTTTGTTAAATGTGCATTTGGAGGGAATATCAGAATTCCAACGCCCATTACAGGCCCTAATTGCATGTTTCAGGGTTAAAGCAGTAATCTGTACTGCTAAAGGGGTCCAAGCTCTAGGGGGAGGGGCCACCGTGGGGGGTACTGACCACAACGCGTCGTCTTCCAATGTAATTCCATCTGATATTCCTATTAATGGCTCATAGTGGCAGTTCAAATCGCCCCCCACCAAAAAGGGTATATCCTTGGCAATATCATTCAGGAAAGTCGAAAGTTCCTCAATGGTACTTGACTCCCGGGTTATATTCACCGGCCTAGAGTAAACTTTTACCACTGCCAATTTGATGGAATTGGGCCATTCCATGAGGACGCATTGCACGTCCTCGGAAGCTGTGGGGTGAGATGTAGCCTTGCAGCCCAGGTGGGTTGCCACCCAGATGGCAAGGCCACCAGAGGGACGCCCTTTGCCCCCCCATCGAGCAGGGATGGAAAATGCAGCAAAACCAGAGCGCTTATGTTCCTCTCTTGCCCAGGTTTCTTGAAACATGCAGACATCCTGAGAGTCAATAAATGTGCACCAGTCTGTGGAATCCAGCTTGTTTCAAAAACCAGCCAGGTTCCAGGACAGTGTCTTTAGTGGGGCAGATTTATGATTGGAAATGGAGCTTGGGATGACCCCCTGGCCGGTTTGGCTGGCCAGCGATGTTACGGTTTGATTTAGTTCCCCCTGTCTAGCTGTAGGTTGCATGTTTCTAGGTGGTGGCCCGGGTGGTTTGGGATTAGAAGTGGAACTTGTGGTAACCCCCTGGCCGGTTGGGGTAACCAGCGATGTTTCGTTTTGAATTGAATCCCCCTGTTTGGCTGAATGATGCGTGTTTCTAGGTGGTGGCCGAGATATGGAGTGTTGGCATTCCTTATCGTACTGTGATTCTGCTCGGGACTTGGTCCCTAGTATGCGAGGGGTGCGTCGACTAGGAGAGGTGATCCTGCCCACTTGCTCCCCCCCTAGTCGACGAAGTACCACCCCCCTCCTTAATGGGTGGAGTCAGTCAATCATATCCAGACAGCTAAACCTATTATATAATGTTGGATGGGCAGGCTGCTGGACTATCGGGCAATGGAATTCTCCTCCCTCCCTGCTTCCACAACCTCTCCCTCTCATAGGTACCAAATCCCATCCCTCCTCCTCCCGTGCATTACACCAGGGTGGGTAAAAAAAGGATAGGGGTAAGGACTGGATAGATGTCCCTTGATCACAGTATGGCCACCCACATATGTGTGAAACAGTCCTAGGATCCCTGAAATTAATCAGGACACAGTCCCCTTCAAAAGATTTATTTGTGGTACCTAGCCAGGGGACTCTTCTTACCATGAGTACCTCACTCGCTATTCCTAGGGGAAGGGGTCTGTTTAGGGTAAGCCAATTGACCGCCTTGTTTTTTAATGAGGCAAAGGATTCTTTAGTCTCTGGTTTTAATTCCGGTATACCTGCAAGGATAACTACGAATGGGCTGGCCTCAGGGGGGAGATCCATAGACATAATCTTATTTGTTTTGTCAGCCACCCCCTGGTTAGATTTTGTATTGGACTTAGGGTAATTAGTTGAAGTTACACCCCCAGTAGGTTGGGAAGTTACAGGGAGGGTGATTAACGGCTGAGGTTTTGGAGTGTTTGGAGCTATACTAGCATACTTTATAGCGATTGCTGTAGTTATACCCCTCTTGTTCTTAGGTACGCCCCACCCCTGTCAGTCTTGTTATCTATTTTAAGACCATCTACATTTAGCGCCAACGTTTTCTCTATGGTTGTCAGTCTAGCTTCAATCCTGGTTAAACAGGCTTCTAGGGGGCTAAGCAGTGAACTCAGGAGAGCGCCAATATTGGCGATGGTAATAGCACCTCCTTCCGTTGTATTGGGACTAGAGTTCACCTGATCAGTAACTCGCGTTGGTGGAGTGGTTATGGATATTGTTGTAGTATCGTTAGGGGGTAGGGGTACAGTTTTACTGTGTTCCGAGGTGTTAACCTCCCCTAAGTTATTGTGCCTGGCAACTTTAGCCTTACGACCCTCAGGTTTCTGGGCCACTCTTTTCCATTTAGGTATTGCTCCTTCCCTGACTCCACATTTCAGACGGGTGTCTCTAGCGCTAGGGGTTTCATTATTTGGAGTAGTTGGTGGAAGAGAAGGAGAGGTAGGATGTAAATGAATGGGGGGTGGGGTCTATTGTCGTGTATATTCAGTGCCTGGGGGTTCATTGTCCCTATGTTGCGAAGTCGAAATAGCTACATTAGGCAAACCCACCAACCCGTTGTCCCGTCTCTCATGGTCCATATGATCGTGTCCATTCTCGGGAGATCTGGCATGCGCAATGGTACCCATGGAGGATCTTCTTACCCATTCAATCACATGGGATATGCGCCTTTCCAGTATGGCAATTTCATCAATGAGAAGTGAACCAGCTTTGACAAAATAATTGTGCAAAGTACCTGTTGTATGACCACCAGCCTGCATGGTTTTGCTCCTCATTTCTCTAGTAGCCATAATCCTTAGGGCGAGATCATATGAGTAGAGGGAAGGTAGAGGAGAAAACCAAGGGAGGTGGCCAGTCCGGTCTCCCCCGTGCTCGAACGGCCTCAAACGGGCCCGTCCTTGGCCTGGGCTTCGCCCCGGTCTTCGTCCCGCACGCGTCCCACTAGAGCGTCAATGGGCGTGCCTAAAATAGTTTGAGGGTGGGACGCAGGAAGAGGCCCCAGCTGCGGCCAATGATGTCACCGCAAGGCCCGCTGGACCTCGCAGTCCCGACCCGTCTGTTGCCTTGAAATCGTTCTGTCCCTCTGGCGCTCGATAATCCTTTCGCTTATTCTGCTGGTCCGTGAGTGAGAAGATTACGAGAATGCACAAGGTCCAAGCCTGTGAGCAGCTCCCGCGAAGCGGGGCCCGCGAGGCATTATATGCAGTAGAGGGAGGGTGCGGGAAGAGGCCCCAGCTGCGGCCAATGATGTCACCGCAAGGCCCGCTGGACCTCGCAGTCCCGACCCGTCTGTTGCCTTGAAATCGTTCTGCCCCTCTGGCCCTCGATAATCCTTTAGCTTATTCCGCTGGTCCGTGAGTGAATAGATTACAAGAATGCACCTGGTCCAAGCCTGCGAGCAGCTCCCGCGAAGCGGGGGGCGCGAGGCGTTATGTGCAGTAGGGGGAGGGTGCGGGAAGAGGCCCCAGCTGCGGCCAATGATGTCACCGCAAGGCCCGCTGGACCTCGCAGTCCCGACCCGTCTGTTGCCTTAAAATCATTCTGCCCCTCTGGCGCTCGATAATCCTTTCGCTTATTCCGCTGGTCCGTGAGTGAGGAGATTACAAGAATGCACAAGGTCCAAGCCTGTGAGAGGCTCCCGCGAAGCGGGGGCCACAAGGCGTTATGTACAGTAGGGGTAGGGTGCGGGAAGAGGCCCCAGCTGCGGCCAATGATGTCACTGCAAGGCCCGCTGGACCTCGCAGTCCCGACCCGTCTGTTGCCTTGAAATTGTTCTGCCCCTCTAGCGCTCGATAATCCTTTCGCTTATTCCGCTGGTCCGTGAGTGAGGAGATTACAAGAATGCACAAGGTCCAAGCCTGTGAGCGGCACCCCTATATAAACTATAACTTATGCCCTGGCAATGTATTGCTAATGACTTCACATACTACATCAAGCATGACATGCTCAGTGACATCACTGATAACATCACTGATGACTTCTCAAATGACATCACTGATGACATTATCCTGTGGTTGTGAATGTTTTCTAAAGGTTTCTGAGTTGTAAACATATTTACTGAGGTATCACATAAGTTAAATTAGTTTAATTTGTGTACTACTGAGTGTTTATATTTTAAATCGTAGATTAAGTGAGTGTCTGTGTAACTGTGCATCTCCATTTCTAATTAGGTGTGTATGTGGCTGCATGGGAGAACAACAGCCACGGTCGGTAGCAGAGTTCCTGCAGAGCGGTGACATGGGGAGGGGGAGGGGCAGGGTGGGGTGTAGTAATGTATGGATTACGGAGTTTAACAGGTAAGTAAACATATAAATAAATAAAACACATTTTGTTGCGTGTACTGCATCACCAAATGCAATGCAGTGCGTGCAACGAAATTGATTTTGTTTATTTATATGTTTACTTACCTGTTAAACTCTGTAATCCATACATTACTACCCCCCACCCTACCCCTCCCCCTCCCCACATCACCGCCCTGCAGGAACTCCTACTACTGACCGTGGCTGGTGTACAAGTGGGTTTATGAGTAGCTCTATTGGTGAGTAAGTGGCTGTGTGAGTTTATAGGTGAGCAAGTGTATGTATAAGTGGTATATGGATGAGTGAGTGGGTATGTGAGGGACCCAATGGATGAGTTAGTGGTTGTGTGGGATTTTGTATGGGTGAGGGAATGGCTGTGTCCGTGGCTGTATTAGTAAGCGAGTGGCTATATGAGTGGCTACATGGGTGAGAGAGTGGATGTGTAAGTGACTGTAAATGGTAAATGATAGAAATCATGAGTGGGTGTATGGGTGAGTTAGTGGGTGTGTGAGTGGGTGTATGGGTGTGTAAATGGGAGTGCAAGTGGGTGTATGGGTAAGTGGGTGTGTGAGTGGATTTATAAGTCAGTGAGTTGTATGTGAGTACCTTATGGGTGATTAAGTGAGTGTGAAAAAGGCTCCATGGGGACTATGTGATTGTTTCAGTGACTGTTTAGGTTACGAAGTACATGTGTTAGTATCTGTATGAGTAAGTGAGTGGGTGTGTGAATGTCTGTATGGGTGAGTGACTGGTTGTTTAAGTGCTGGCATGAATGAGTGAGTGGGTATGTGAGTGGCTCTATGCATGAGTGAGTGGGTGCATGAGTATTTATAGGTTTTTGTGAATGGGTATGTGGGAGACTGTGTGGGTGTCTGAGTGTGTGTGAGAGTATCTGTGGATTATATCATCAGTGATGTCACTGATCATGTCATGTGTGATGCACTTTTTGGGGTAATAAGCAGTGAATTGTGGGGGCATAAGTTATAGTTAGCTCAGGTAACTATAAATGCTGAATTTCACTGGTTTTGTACAAGTGAAATTTGATCCTAATTATAACATCCATGGAACCTTTGCTTTTTTTCTGTGAAGGTTTTCGAAATTAAATTTCCTAACTATAACATCCCTTTAACCTTTGTTTTTTTCATAGTGAAAACAAATATTAAACCCAACATAGGTATGAAAAGATACTCAATTACAAATTGCATTCATCACAATGTGGTGGTTATCGTACATTTAAGCAGGTGGTTTTGCGCAACATGCATATGGATATGTATTAGTTTTATTTAATAGGAACATTTTTAAAATGAGGCACATTTTATGAATATTTAATTGTTTAGAAAAAGTGGTAAACATATATTTTATATGCAGTTTATAATATTTGTGATATTTTAATAATTGTAAATATATTATGGCTGAATTTAAATAACATGCTATTTCCACTTCTACGATATTGTGTAAATGTAATATTAATATTTTAATGTATATATTTGATGTGTATTTACATTTTGTTTATAAAAATGTATAATTATATGTATTTTTCATTATATTATTTAATTAATTTCAGTTAATTGCGTATTGTTTTATTATCTTATTTAATTCAGTTGATTTCCAGTATATTTATTTAACTTGTTTTAAATTATCACTTTAATGTTATCTTGTTCATATAGATAGATAGATAGATAGATAGATAGATAGATAGATAGATAGATAGATAGATAGATAGATAAATAGATAGATAGATAGATAGATAGATAGATAGATAGATAGATAGATAGATAGATAAATATATAGATAGATAGATAGATAGATAGATAGATAGATAGATAGATAGATAGATAGATAGATAGATAGATAGATAGATAGATAGATAGATAGATAGATAGATAGATAGATAGATAGATTGATTATATATTTTTAAAGTTATTGTTTAAAGTTATTATGTTACATACTTTGAAATATATGCTTAGGTTCCTATGGAACGTTGCTAAATTTGACCACTATATGTTTTTTGTACTCAATATTTATGTATAGTGATATTTTTTACCTCGATATTATGAGAAAAAGAACAGACACATTTCCTTGCTTAATTCTTAGCCCATAAACTCAAACGGTAATGATCATGCTTCAGCAATTTCTGATTTAATTTGGTTAAGTCCCAAGGGGCCAGTAATACGTAATACCCGTATCCTGGTTTCTCTCAGGTGTTTTGATCATATAATTAAAGCACTGATGTACTCATTAAAGCAGCCCGATCTGCTAAATCGAGTAATATGTTGTAACTCTGTGCTCTGTATAAGGTTCATGTAGACATTATAGCCGCGCTCAACAAATAAAATAATAGAAATGTCATGACTAAATAAAATACATAGCTAATATTTGAGCCTTGCAATGCTATATTAAGTAAGTTACGTTTTAGTGCGCGCACAACACTTTTTATTGTACAGTTTATTTGCAAAGTACACTTTCTTAACTTTGAATGCGATAACCCGAGAAAGTGCTGGGTTTGTTGACAAGCAACCGGCTTCGATCCTATTGTGTCCATGGCCTCTTTTCAAGGACCTGCTGTGATTGACACAGACCAGGCGGGCATGGCTTCATGCCATCCTGCTCTCACACTTACTGGAAGAGCTATCCTGAATTTTAAAACATCGCTTTAGCATTTACTCTTCTCAAATTGACTATTTGCCAAGAAGTTGACTTCACAGTGGGCGCTCATAAAATAATACATTACGCAATGGTTCATTGCAAAATATTATTTAGATGGTTCTATGGTATTGAGCCAGCCAATTGGAAAAACACACCGTATTACTAAGAAAAATGGATTGAAGCAGCTGTGACAATATAAATGGGCAGTGACCCGTTGAATTCAATGGACACGCTGGAGGTTTTGTATTCTTTTCATTCTTTTTGTGCACATCAAGGCGTATTTATCAATTCACTTTCACATTTTAGATGTTACCGCATTCTGGCAGCTGCCACTTAATTCAAGCCTAATAACGTGGATACGATGTACTCAGTGTATGTAAATGAGATCCATAAAAAGTGATGCTGTGGTAACAATATTTTTGTAATAAATGTGATCAGTGCCGTTTATTACCTGTTGTAAAGGTCTGGCTAACTGAACACATACATCAAGGATCAGAGTAATAGCGCATCAGTCTTCCTCCCCCAGATGCGCCCGGGGGCCTTTAGATTCAATTAATGTGGCCCATCACCCATGATCCGGTTCTCAAACATCATTTTGTCGCTTGCATTGATTATTATACAAAACTCATAAAGCATTCTGAGCAAATGTAGAAAAAAAAAGGAAATCTACGACACAAAGATAACCAAAGCAAAAATAACTACTCGCGCAAACACACCAGAACCTCTGTTAATCGGTTTTCTTATTCAGAAATGACTATTATCTTCACAACTGATTCCGCTCCAAGGAATTCTGCATCACAAACCAATGCTATGAATGGAGGGGCAGATTTACAATTACTGGTGCATTCCTGCATATCAGCTGGGATGCACCAGTAATTGTGCGCCGCAGCTCCGCCACCCTGGATGCGCCGAATTTACAATGCGGTACAAAAGGGGGTGGTGATGGATGGAGCATCTGAATAAATCAAACACTCACACCCAGTCAAAAGATCTGGGTTTAATCCATCACCGTTCTTTAGCCCACTCTGCCACCCAAGTTCAGACATGGGTATATGCAAATCAGTCTGACCCTGTGCCTCATGGGAACAGTCCAGCCCGAACTGCCAAGCCATGTCTTCCCTGGACCGGAAACAAGCTTCCGAGGACCAGTTTCTGGCATTCCAGCCGTCTTCAGCCCGGCTTGCTTGAATCCAGTGGCAAAGTGAGCAAGGGACTCACGTCTGAGCATACCCTGCCACACTTATGGCGGCCAAAAGCGGTACAAAAAGGGGTGGTGATGGACGGAGCATCTGAATCAATCAATCACTCCCACCCAGTCAAAAGATCTGGGTTTAATCCATCACCGTTCTTTAGCCCACTCTGCCACCCCAGTTCGGACATGGCTATATGCAAATCAGTCTGACCCTGTGCCTCATGGGAAACGTCCAGCCCGAACTGCCAAGCCATGTCTTCCCTGGACCGGAAACAAGCTTCCGAGGACCGGTTTCTGACATTCCAGCCGTCTTCAGCCCGGCTTGCTTGAATCCAGTGGCAAAATGAGCAAGGGACTCACGTCTGAGTATACCCTGCCACACTTATGGTGGCCAAAAGCGGTACAAAATGGGGTGGTGATGGACGGAGCATCTGAATCAATCAAACACTCACACCCAGTCAAAAGATCTGGGTTTAATCCATCACCTTTCTTTAGCCCACTCTGCCAACCCAGTTCAGACATGGCTATATGCAAATCAGTCTGACCCTGTGCCTCATGGGATCAGTCCAGCCCGAACTGCCAAGCCAAGTCTTCCCTGGACCGGAAACAAGCTTCCGAGGATCGGTTTCTGGCATTCCAGCCGTCTTCAGCCTGGCTTGCTTGAATCCAGTGGCAAAGTGAGCAAGGGACTCACGTCTGAGCATACCCTGCCACACTTATGGCGGCCAAAAGCGCTACAAAAGGGGGTGGTGATAGAATGAGAATGCAGAGAAAAATCAGTGCTCCCACGGGATACTGTTGAACAATGATGGAGATGCACAACTTACAAAGTCCAGTAGACCAAAGATGTATGAAAAAAGTCACTTCTTTATTAGATCAAAATATTTCACATTTTAAAACCAGTTGAACCTGAATATCAGCCAACGCGTTTCGCTCCCACATTGAGAGCTTCCTCAGGGCTTGAAGTCCAGCCCAGAACACCCATAGGCAGCGGTCGATGCCTTAGTGGTGCTCAAGGATTGCACTAATTTTTATTCATCTCAAACAGTAACCTAGAAAACATCTACTGAATATGTAGGGAAAAGTGTCCAAAGCATAGACTTGCAGTAACAAGCACAGATTAATATCGTCACAGTGTTGATCCACGGGAGAGAATAACTGTAGAATACGAGATCCGCGTATATTATATTGCATTGTCCATCACTCCAAACAGTTTCAGTGCGGCGCGGCGTGTCGTGACGTTCTGCTCCCATGCAGTATCCCACGGGATACTGCTAGCTTTTAAAAACTGAACCTTCAAAATTTTTATTTTCTGTTTTTTAAATGTATACCATTTTCCTTTAGGGAAAACGGGCTGCATCTTTTTTTCAAAAAACATAGCTTTTTTTGAAAAGCAATCACAGACATGGTGGTCTGCTGAATTTAGCAGGTCACCATCCATGTGATGGCTGCGATTCCGAATGGGTCGCAAACTGTGACTTACCTCATTAATATTCATAAGTTAGGTCGATATGTGACTTGATGAGTTTCATACATTAGGAATAGTGATTTCCTAATTGCAATTTGGAGACAATCACAATTAGGAAATCAATATTCCTAATGTTTTCACATCTGGCCCAAAGTCACTAACCTCTCAGGTCCTGTCAAAGGTTTCAGCAACCTAAATCTGGGCTCAACCCTTGGAAGCTATAGCGCAGTACAAACAGGGTTAACTTAAAATGTGTAAAGCAGTTCAAAGCAACAAAACAGTTAAAAAGTCAAAAACACACCACAAAATAAATCACAATCCAGCTTTTACAAATGGAGGCAAATGTAAGCAAAATGACACCAAACAGTAATATTCCAATAAGGAAAACCAAAAACATGCATTTTAAAAGATTTAAGTTAATAAAAGAATAGAAAATATAAAGCACCATTGACAGTCTATGGTCGCTGTTCACTGGGACCTTGGCATAATTTCAGCCTGACCATGACAGAGTGCGTCTTGGATACACCACGGAGATTCATCCCAGTTGGAGGTCATATCTTGGGACTTAGAACCTGAAATAGAAATCCTCCCCCAATGGGCAAGCATTGCAATCTCTAACCGAGAAGAGCTCCATGTGGCCTGATAGCCATTAGACAAGGTCCTGCTGAAGATGTTGGTTTGGGTGGGAAAAGCTCAGAACAGGAAAATTCAGGTTTACTGCCCAAAGACTTTCTATCACTGGCTGAATACTTTTTAAAATTTCACCCGATCAGGATTTCTATGTCCGGATATGGTTTGTTTTCCAGAGCTCAGTATCCCCAAGTGGGACCAAGTTGCAGGCAGTATCTGATGGAGAGTTCCACGAGATTGCATCATTGATACAGATTTGCTGCTATAGCAAAGCGACAAGTTCAAGAAACCTACTAGTCCAAATATTTTCTAAATTCTATATTTTCAGAAATGTTAGGATAAGGCTTGTTAAACACAGCCAGGGGTACCAGGGCCTCGGGAGAAGTAATTAACATCCAGACTGACACCAAAAGAGGCCACTACCATGGTTCAGTCCAGGTCCTGTTGCCACTGGTTAGCTTGGCATTTCAGGGAAAATCCCTCTTACAGTTTGTTGTATCCCTGTAGACACAGGAGGTCAACCAACTGACTGTTGGTGTCCACTTCATTTTCCTGTATTCATGTGTTAGGAGGTCTAGCCCCTCAGGTCTCCTCCCAGGTCTTAAAAAGCAGGTGCAGTCCTCCTTCTGTTCTTTTACAGGCCTAGGAAGTTTGATTGTCACTTGCTAGTGAGTGAGAGTGACTCCTGGCAAACCACTTCCCAGGGGCAACCAAACCCACTTTCTCAGTAGTCCCTCCTTGTACTACTGCAAACAATTCCAAAGGTTACCTTATTCCTAAAATGTAAGATGAAGCCCTTTCATCTCTTCTGCAGTGCATGTGTTCTCACCCAGAGATGTGGCAGAGTAATAAAAGTCATTCCTCTGTGCTAATTGGAAACTGGTTCTGGGGATACCTCTCCTCCCAGTGGAGACTCACTAAAAGAACAACGATCACCTTATACTTACTTGTGACAGTGCAGGCCCCTTCAAAGTAAATGGTGTTCCTGGGTTTACCCTAACTGGTATTGCTGTCAAGGGAGGAAAATCCCCTCCCCACACCCTGCCACACCCTGGCCATTGTCCCTGCTCTAAAAATAGTTTATGCCTGCAGAACAGGTGCTGGAGAGCTGATTCAAATTAGTCTGCAGAGTAAAAGTAACTATCTAAAAGTTACTTTTCCAAAGTATTTATTAAAATACAACTTTACCTTTGAATTAGGCTTTCAATAACTATTAAAAACAGCAGTTGAACTATTTTTCTAGCTGCTCCCACACCTGAGATAGCAGAAATAACATGTTAATCTATACTCTACCTTTCCTAAAAAGACAGCAAGAACCACTCATGTTGAAAATTGCTTTTTGCACCTTTTTGCTGTAGGGACAGAGTAACATTACATTTCTAAAGGACCCATTTTGAATGCCGTGCTCCTACTTTGTGAGCTGTAAGGCTATCATAGGGTTGTCTTCTTAATATTTAAAAATAGTGTGTTTCCTCTTTCAAATTGTTTATTTTGACATGTTGAAGGGCAGGTTTAAACTACCACAGTAAGGATACAAGGTAGGCCTGAAACCATGTTTCCTTGTTACACTAATAGATGGCACAATACATGCTGCAATCCACAGGCTATGGGTGTATTTTATGCACCATAATCAATGCCCAAATGGCAAAGTAATTAGGCCAATTAGGGATTAGCCTAGTTCCACATGTTTTAGTGGTCGGAGCACATACACAGACAACTGGACAGCCATGCGCTCAGTGTACAGAGTCTAAAATCAGCAATACATTTCAGTAAAAAGGGTATTTTCTAACACTCTCTCAATTAATTTTTGACACACGACTTCCATTATTTAATAACTTCTGGATTAGAGACTACTCGTTTTCCTCAACTCCAGTGTTATAACTGGGGGGGTCTCTAGTTGGCAGGGGTCGGTACCTTTGTCCAAGTAGGGACACTTGCTTCTAGTCAGGGTAAAGGGAATACACACTTTAGATAACCCCTTCTCACCCTCTTTGTAGCTTGGCATGGGGAGACAGGCTTATCCCAAAGGCAACGTGTACAGTAGTTGTACTCCAAACACATAGTAATATACTGAAACCCCCACAAATGGACACCACACCAGTTTAGAAAAATAAAGTATCTTTATCTAAACTCAACAAGACCAAAACACCAAGAATCCAACATACATGTAGTAAAATAACACTTAAAAACAGTTATTTCAAAACTAAAGCCTGTAGAAAACAGATAGCTCCACCTAGGGCTATTACTACGTCATGACAGCAATAAATCCAAAATAAGGTGCTGAGCACGAGGTGCGCAGCATCAAGCACTGAGTCACACGGACTCCCAAAGTAACAGAACCTTGTATAGCAAAGTCTTGGATGATGCATGGTGTCAAGGAGGTAAGGCGTTAGTGCCGATGTCCAGGCCATCTCCCAGGTTGCCACGGGGGAGGCGAAGTGTTGTTTCTGCGAGGAGGCAATGTGTCGAATCCAGGAGAGGGGAAGTCTGTCGCATTGTCATTGAAGTGTTGGTTCCGGTAAGGCGATGCGAAGTTGGCGAGTTTGTGGAGTCACCCTTGGTGGTTATCAGTGCCACGATAACGGGATGCAGGCGCTGGCAGGGATGGAGTTGGTACGAGCTCTACCTTCGGGAAGGTCGATAACTGCAGGCATCAGTTGGCGTCAAAGGGCATCAGAGCTGCACTGCATGCATGGCCGTGCATCGTGCACTTTATGAGCAGTGCCCCATACCTCGGTGCAGGTCGCGTCATCACAGCAGCATCGCTGACGGCATTGGAGATCATTTTCTTTGCTTTGTAACACCAACCACACAATTCTCAGGGCTCAGGAACTGGAATTGGTGCCTTTTTAAATGCAGGACTCTACACAGGAGTCCAGGTGCTGGTCAGTGGGTTGCAAGTGAAGGCTTTGTGTCCATGAGACTTCAGAATGGGAAGCCAGCACACACAGGCCCTTTGAGATTCTCCTTTAAAGCGGATTTTAGCAAAGTTCTAGTCTTTGTCTTTTCCTTGGTAGAAGCAGCAACTGCAGGCCAACCCCACACAGCACACAGCAAAGGGACAGTACTTATCTTCACAGCTCTCTAGCTCTTCTCCTTGGCAAAGGTTTCTCTTGAGTCCAGAAGTGAGCTTAAGGTCTGGGGTTTAAGGACCACTACTTGTACCCCATTTTTTCTTTGTTTTTCTTTATGCAAGGGTCTCTGAGCCTAGTCCAAACCAGTTCTGTCCCCACTAGTGCAGTATGACAACAGTGGATGGAGACAGCATTTTACAAGGGAGACAGGCCCTATTCAAGTGCAAGGAAAACTCCTCCCACTACTCTAAATGCAGCCAATGTCTATTCAGCTCAGCTCTGAGTCATCCTGGAAGGTCCTGGCATACCTCAACACCCCCAGTGGCTGTCTACAGTGAATGAAAATCTCCAGCCCTTGTCACTCCAAAACCAGACAGTCAAGCCACAAACAGGCAGAGGCACACAGAATGGTTAATCTAGAAAATGCCTACCTTCTAAAAGTGGCATTTTCAAACACACAATTAGAAAAAAACATCTTTACTAAAAAATGTGTTCTTAAATTCTGAGACCAGAGAGCCTAAACTTTATACCTCTATATTGTGCTAATGGGAAATTATACTTGTAAGATGTTGCAAAGTCTCTAATGCAATCCTATGGAACAGATAGTCTTTTAACAGTGAAAAACTAAATTGGCAGTATTTCGCTATCAGGACATGTCACACACACCAGCGCATGACCTTTCACATACACTGCACCCTGCCAATGGGGATACCTTGGGTCTACCTGAGGGGTGTCTTAAATGTAAGAAAAGGGAAGTTTCAGGCATGGCAAGTGGGTGCACTTGCCAGGTCGACATGGCAATTCAAAACTGCGTGCAGACACTGCAGTGGCAGGTCTGAGATACATTTCCAGGGCTACTCATTTGGGTGGCACAATCAGTGCTTCAGGCCCACTAGTAGCATTTGATTTACAGGCCCTGGCACCCTCGGTGCACCTTACAAGGGATTGTCAGCAAATTAAATATGCCAATCTTGGATAACCAATCACAATCAGAATTTACACTGAGAGCATATGCATTTTAGCACTGATTAGCAGTTGTAAAGTGCCCAGATTCCTAAAGCCCCCCAAAACAGGTCAGGAAAAATAGGAAGAAGAATCAAAATGTTTGGGGATAGCTCTGCAAAAAGAGCCATTTCCAACACTCAACAGTTGTAAATATGGCCGATGTTTCTTAGGATCAGGTTGACCAAAATTATTGTAATGAAGTAAATTATTATTATGGTCTGTTTATTTACTGTGACATCTGTGTTTATTTTTCCATTTTCAATCATAAGCAGTACATCCAGATACGTTTTTCTTTCTAAAGGAATTTCATAAGTGAAGCCAATTCTCTCATTCAATTTATTAAGTGGTGCAATCAGATGCTCTAGCATTTCTGCATTGCCTTGCCACATTATAAATATATCATAAAGGAACCTGTAATATTGTTTAAGTTCCTTGGTACATATCTGGTTGTTAAGGACATGTTCTTCCTCAAACTTTACCATACAAAGAGTAACATGGCTTAGTTTAGTTGGGGAGTGAATCTTTCATTCCATTAAATAAATCTCTGAAATAATGTAAACTGAAGAAGCCCCATGATAAATACTTTTCTCTCATTCAGTTCTTCCTTCAGAAGTGCCACTACCACTTCCAGACTTGAATTTTGAGGGATAGATGTATGCAATGATTTGACGTCAGTGGTACAAAGCCAATCCTTTACACCATTTTTGGAGGTTAGGTTGTTCTAATTTTCTCAGGAAATCTGGGATGTCTTTGATGTAGGATTAGCTAGTTTGTACCAACGCTTGGACATAGTGATCCAAAAATGTGTCAAAGGGTTTGTGCATAGTGTCTATTCCAGGTATGATCATTCTGAATAGAGATTCTTGTCATCCTTAAATATTTTAGACAGCATATCAAAAACAAATTGGGGTGTTCTTGAGTTAAAAGCTCCATTTCTTTGCTAGTGATGATTTGTGTCTCATCTGCTCGAGACAACACTTTTTTTACAATGGTTTCAAAATATGTTGTGGGGTAATTCTATGTATGTGTTAAGATCGTATGTGTGTTTATTCACACTTTCTTCAGAAAATGTTTGTTTCATCACCTGTAATGTGTCACACTTTGTCTGCCAGTTTGAATGTTAGCTCTGCCTTGTTGGCAGGTTTTTGAAGAATCCACAACTCTTTATTCCTCATGTTGCTATATATATATTCAATTAAATGGTTAAGAGCTTTAATATCACTCACTTCCCACATTTAAAATAAGAAAATAGTACGTTGTATCTGCCAGGAGCTTTGAAATTAGGTTTATGTTTGGATGTGTCTTATGTGGTGTCTTCTTAGTGTCCCCAGAAATATATAATCTGCTATTCCAGTCTCAATTTCATTGGTTCCCAATGTAGGAATAAAGGAGGTTTTTCACGAACCACGTTATTTTCCATGGAAGATAAGGTGTGGTCTGATAAATTTATCACTATGATTGTTTCCTTTATTGTTTGTTCCCTTATACCCTTTGAGTGTTTTGTATAAAGCACAGCTTATGTGTAAAAATGTCGACCTTTTTCTGTGCTTGGTATGGGATGCCTTGATGTGCTCTTCACCTTATTCCTAAACGATATTGTCAGATTGTTTCTTCTGTGTTCTCTTGACATTTCTTATTCGTCATGCATCTCTACCTGCTCTTCTTATAATGTACATGTCTCAACGTTGAATCTTTCAAATAGTTTCCATTTTGTATTTTTTTAGCATATACTTATGAGCAATTTGACAATTCTCCAAGCTTATGATCTATGATGTCTCTTTTGAACTTTCTGATCTTTATTTCATTGATGTCGTTCGTATATATTGTCAATTGTATGTAATCTCTGACTAATAAATAGAATAGACTTTATAATAGTCAATGTTTTATGTATTTACTCTTAGTGCTACAGTGTTGGCTTTATTAAGATTCATAAGCCACGTTATCCTTTCTGCTTTGTGATATCGACACTTAACTCTATACGTTTTCCCAATATTTATCTATTTAAATGAGACTAGACAAATAAGAAGCAGTATTACAAGAGGGGGGCACTTGCTATAATTTGGACAGTGCTAGGAAAGTGATTATTAGAATCCAGTGATCAGTGGCACTCATTCTTAGCAGCACATATGAAAACGAAAAAGACTGTAAAAACAAAGAATCAAGTAAAGGAGAGCAATAAGGAACAAACAAGGAGTGCTCAATGGCCACATTGTATGCCTCAAATTAGCTTTGAACCAGAGACTATATAAGTGATGCAACTTATAAGAACACTAATCGAAGGGGCTGTTGTGTGCCCTCATAACTAAAACCCTGCCTGTGCAGCCTAGGAAAGAGAATCTCCAATACATGGGTGGTATTCTTTATCCTCATTGGAGCTCCCAGACAATGGAGGCAAGTCGAAGAGTATATTGGTCGACCTCTAAGGAGATGAACAGGTAGGCCAAGGGGCCCTCTGAATCCACCTGGTATTGATGTTGGTTGTTGGGACCTGTCTGAGTTTTACATTCAACACTGAGGACGAGGAATCATCACTGTTCCAATGTGAGCCCCGTAGTAATAGGGGTACATCCTTTGGCACAATCAGGACATGCATGGCCTTGCCCTGGGTCCTTAGTGTGTTGATTCTGGATCATGTTGGAGCTTATCAGCAGGGTATGTCTGGGCTCCAGGTTGGCACTGGGGATGTTTCCAGAGTGTCAATCATGGTAGGTGTTAGTGGTGATATTTTGTTGGTACCTCTTGAGCCTATAATGGGAAGATATGCATGAGGCAGGTAGAAACAAGAGTCCGCGCTCATGTTTATCCTAGTCCTGCCAACATCAGTTGAATCCCAGTAGGTTGGGTCACAATACCCCACCCATCTGATATGATGGGCATTAGTATGCAGAGCAATTATGTCACTTACGGGCTCAAGTTGCGTATGTAACTTGTTGACACTCTGGATGTGCAAGGTCAGGTCTGTCTATTCTGTGGCCAAGTGTTGAAGGTGTGTTGGGAGTGGCACAGGATTGCTCAGCAGATCTGCGATGTAAGTGAAGGCTCACCATAAAGGGGGCATTTACACCACTAATGTAGTATGTTTTAGACAGAACTGTACTCATGTCCAAATCCTACTTGAAACTAGCATTCTGATAAAAATAAACAAATAATCAAACTCGGCAAACAACTCATTCACACTCTATCCACAAGTATTTCACCGCATTATGTCGCAATTAAGTAATTTATAATATGGAAAAGTTGATGAAGAAAAGTGCTCATATCACTGAATAATGAAGAAAAAATAAACAACCTGCTAAGGATATCCATTTGCCTTCTTATTAAAACGATTGAGGTGTATTAATAAGCCTAGGGCCAGAGTTGCGATTAGGCATAAAGCTATGACAAGGGATAGTGTTATAGGCACTTTAGCATTTACTTCAGTTTAGAATTCGTCATATTTCTCCCTTCGAAATCAATATTATTTAAATAGCTTTTTTTATATACATACAAATACAAATATTACCAAAAGCTGTATCAATCTAACACTGGAAACACGTGTACATGTTTCGGTTTTTAAACATTTCATAAACCCATTTGCCTATTTTCTAAACAATGATTTCAACAAAAAAAAACTAATCACACAAAAAGATAATTCTTATTTTTATTGTGTTTTAGTCTGGATATAATCAGTAATACCAGTCTTTTTCTCGCAATAAATGGTAGCATGATGAACAAATCATCAGCTGTGCATTATCATTTAGAATGCGCCCACGATTTACTGTGCAGGAAGCTACTGCACAACACTGATTTTCCCATAATTGTTTAGAACAATTCTCATTAGCACCCATTGGTTCAAGATGTGTGCCAATCTGCTATTCAGAAATTCTGACGTTACTGTCAGTATTTACAGTTGCATGTGACAAGGACCAAAGTTAAATTGTCCAACCTAAGATGACCATTCAATTTACAAAATCTGCTTGTACATTCAAAATCGCACTCTGTGAGAATGTTGGTTGTTGTTTTGACTGGTGTGTGAACCCTGGTCAAGCAGCAACTACAATCATTGTCTGTGTGAGGCACACACCAACCCTAAATTAACCTGTGCTCAATCCTCTGGTAACTTGGCACAGAGTAGTCAGGCGTATCTTAGAGTCAATGTGTAAAGTATTTATGCAACATTTCAAACAGTAATACAATGAAAAAAAACACCACACAAAAGGATTCCACACCAACTTAGACAAAAAGGGTACCTTTTAATATATAACTTAGGACCAATACATCAAAAACCAAATCAGTAGAACTAGAGATATGCAAGTTTAAAGATATCAGGGAAAACCCAATCAGTAGAACTGGAGATATGCAAGTTTAAAGATTTCAGGGAAAAATAGTAGCAAAAAGCACAAAGTGCCAAATGTGGATTTCTTGTTCCACCTGGACCAGGAAAAAGCCATCAGGTAAGAGCACCAGCCTGCTACACAGCTCCAGACAGGCCCGCTGAACAAAGTACCTTAAATTCTCGTTTACGGAGCATTATGAGGGTCCACGTCAAAGATCCAGTGTGCAGGCAAAGCGATGCAGCAGTTCTGAGATGTGGCAAGACTGCAATGCGAGCTCCTGCATTGTCTCCAATGATCCTGTTAACCAGGTTGTGTGATGTGAAGAGCGCCATTGGGCATGCATCGTGCAGTCCATGTGATGCGTTGGTTCTGAGTAGCTGCGAGGCTGCAATGCGGAGTACAAGCCTGCTGTTGAAGATGGATGCGAGGATCTGCTCTGAAGATGCTCCACGTAGCAGTAGTTCAGATGTGGCAGCGAACTGCAATGCAATGCAGATCTTAGTGACATGCAGATGCATGCAGCAGTGGTGATGCACCGGTTCTGTTCGGGTTGTGCAGTTCAGCAGAGGAGATGTATTGGTTCCGCAGGATCCACAGAGGCTGGCAGAGCATCTTAAGCCCATTTCCAAAGGTACATGACTAGAGTGGCACCACTTGGTACAGTGGACTCACAGATTGCAGAGTCCAGGTGCTGGGATTTAGATTGCTAGAGCCGTCTGTCACTTAGTCTCTGGTCAGGAGGCCAGCCAACTAGCCATTGGGTTCAACAGATGAAGTCTGAGTCATTCTCACCAAGACAGAAGGGAAGCAGATCAGCAAAAAAGGGCAGCAGTTCTTCAGAGCAGCTGTCCAGCAGAATGGCAGTCCTTTCAGCAGCACAACATTCCTTCTACCTAGCAGAATATCCACAGGTCCAGAAGTGTACTGAAGAGTTGTTGCCTGAGGTCCAATATGTTTACCTAGTTTTGCATTTGAAGTGTGAGATACTCCTAGTGGTGTGCATTTGAAGTACACAGGTGTCCTGTCTTCGTTCCTCTGTCTCCAGACTAACTACAGGGGTGATACAGCCCTCTGTATGGAGGAAGGACACAGATAATTCAAGTGTAAGCAGGGTGTGCCCAGCTCCTTCCTCCTACCCTGCCAGTCATGGCCCTTCCTCTTCCTGGCACACCTAAGCTCCCTGTTGTGTGGTTGTCTAGGAAGAATACACAAAGCCCAAATGTCTACGAGCCCCATTCATGTAAACTGGAGATAGGCGGCAGGCACCAATTGGCTATGGCAGGAAAATGGCACCTTTTTGAAAGTAACATTTTCAAATTGAAATTTAAAATCTGAATTCACCATAACTTAGTATTTGTCATTACAATTCCAAAAACACCAAAAATGAAGGCGTTACCTGTTCCCATTTGTAAGTTACAGCCTACTAAATGCAATAAGGTATTTCCAATATTATTCTATGGGAGAGTGAAGCCTGGTAGCCTGCGCTCTGGACTGTCCTGAACCTACTCTAGGGGTGTATATGTATTAAATAGGATGGTTTAGGCCTGGCAAAAGGTTTATTTTGCCAGGTTGAAAGTTCAGTTTAAAGCTGCACACATGCACTGCAAAGGCAGTCCTGAAACGTGTTTAAAAAGCTACTTAGGTGGGTGCCACAATCACTGCTGCAGGCCCAGTAATAGCATGTCATTTACAGGCTGTGGGCATAGGTTGTGCCATTTACTAGGGAATTGCAAGTTAATTAGGAGTGCCAACTGGGTATAAGCCATTCTTGCCATGGAAAGAGCACACGCAATTTAACACCGGTTAGCAGTGGTTAAGTATGCAAAGTCCTGAGGCCAGTAAAAATTGAGCCAGCAAAACAGGAGATCTAAGGATAAAAAATTAGGGAGAAACCACACCAAGGATTCCAGGTCTAGCACACCCAATTCTGAGAAAGAGTACAATACTTGCAAATAACCAATCAGGATGGCAGAAGACTTTTTGTTCTGTGGAGTGCCAAAGAAGCCCCAAGTAATGTGTAGAACTACTTTAATGGTGTTGGTTTCTCTTTAGAGCACAGGCTATAGACAGACCTTAAAGTGAACACCTGAAGGACTACCAGAGTGATATGTCGAGTTTTACAGCCATTAGACATAAATCGGGGTTCCCTATGTGGAAGCAGGGAGGTTTGGCCCACCTTGAATCATGAGAGAATGTTGGGTAAAAGAGAACACTTGAAAAGGAGTAGGTCAATTCTTCATAATTCAAGTATTGAGAGTACACAAATAGTGTGCAGTCATGAATTGATGGTAAATGAGAAAAAGATGGGCAGGTGTATCACCCATGCTAAAAAGAGGGGTACCTATGAAAACGTGAATGTACCCCCTCACGTAGATTTAGATCTGCTAGCCCCATCTAGTCCAGGTTCCCAGATATAAGAAGCAATGCATGGGTGATTGCAGTGCTGTAGTTCAGATCCCTTTGTTTTGACACTCCTTTCCTGCCTTCTTGAGGCTAAAAGGCAGCTATCTGACCTTTAGGGAAATGCTCAAAACCTGGCTGTGTAGACAGGCTTACATGTGCTAATCCAGTTTTTAATTTCTTATACAGGCCTTAATACTCGCTGTTACCCATGTTTTCTTTTCATACCCATACTCTTATAGTGCCAAGAAACCATCAAACGTAGCTTTAGCAAGTACTATTAACATAATATTAGCATACCATAACAGGAGTACCTAAAACATGAATGGTCTCCCGGAATCTTTCATTCAGGAATCCTTCACCAGCAGCCCCAAGCATATGTGGTACCGGGCAAGCCTCAAACTGGATTATTCTTCAACTGCAAAGGCCAGCATGTTATTGTGGGAGCACTGACAGCACTTCTTACCTGCACCCTCTACCTGTGATAATCCAGCTTACCAGGAAAAAACACCAGGTGGCTTAAACAGGCACCATTATGGATTGGGCTGCACAGTGAGGTGCTGACGCTCCCGGGTGCCAGCTACTGGTAAGCCGCTTTGTGGGCACCCTCGCTCTCACCCACCAGTACTGCTCTACTTTGCCTATTTGTGGACCCTGCTATGGACTGGCACCCAGGTGTAAGACATTGATCAGCTCCCCTCCACAACTGACCATTGTTCCTGGCTCAATATACCACCTGGGTGCCCTTTTTATTGGACTCTGATGATGCGCCTTATTGGTATCAAGGCATTAAGGCTCTTTTCAACAAATTTCCACCCGGGAGGCTGGATTTCGGACTACTCTGTGGAGTCTGGCAGTTATTTATTGGTATCTTCCGCCTGAAGCTCCCGACTGCTACAACTGATGCCCTTTCTACCTTTCGGCTCTGTGGGACATTTGACTGTTATTCATTTTCAATGCTTCTGTGACCCACAGCTCTGATGGCTACATATAAAATGGCGTGTGAACTCACCTTTGCTGAGGCTGCTCAAGCCACTAAATCGACACTTGTTCCCCATTCCTTGACAACACCAAACGTATCATTGGATTCTATCTTGGGTGCCTTAAATGCCATACAAGCCTCCATCGCCACAGTGGAACACTCTACTATGGAAACAAGTGCAGAACTCACGTTACTGAAAGGAGACTTGACCCAATTATGACACTGCTTGGATACCAAGGAACACAATATTGATGATCTTCAACTGTGGGTGACAGAAACTTTGATGTGGAGTATGGAACTCTTGAACACACAGAAGAAAATGACAGATCTGAAAGATCCTAGTCACAGGATTTACATAAACTTAGACCAAAAGTTTAAGTTTACGACTTTCAGTATTCTCAAAGGTAGGTTACGAGTAGTGTCTTTACTGTGGTGATTCCATTTGGAGTGGAATTTCCACACTCAGAGTGGAATCTCTGACTCAGGGTGGAATCTCCGAGTGCAGACATAAAGATACAATTTGTAACGTACCTTTGTGAATACCGGAAAGTAGTAAAGTTAGACTTTTGGTCTAAACTTCGACCAACAGTCTAACTTTATCTTTGTGAATCGGGTCTAATACCCATATCTTTTTGGTCCCAGAGTCCGCTGACATGCAGGATGTCTCTCTGTTCCTCCAGTCTTTCCTTTCACAGCTGCTGGGCTTTGGCCTTTTTGCTCACACTGGAGTATAAAGGAGCACTTTGCACCGCCTCCCAATCCTTATCGGCTCATTAGGGTTCACACTCGATCATTTCCTGCCATCAACTGAGAATGATTCTTTCAGAGGTTCAAAAACATGGACCACATTCACATAATGGCAATAAGATCACCTTTTCAGTGAACTACTCAAATGAAACACACATACTGGGGAAAAGAATTCTGTTAGGTGTGCCTTGAAAACTGACCAGCTAATGGTGTGCTGACAGATTAGTTTTTGCCAGGTGTCCATGAGAGAAATGTTTGTGACCCCCAAGGATGAGGGCCTTTGCTCTCAAGGGGCTAGAAATTAAACCTTCTCAGCCAGAGGGTGTTTTAACCCCTTCAGTGCTCATGACAAGGTCAACTCGTCATGGGTTTTACCTGCCCTGTGCTTATGACGAGTTGACCTTGTCATGAACAATGTGTATCAAGGATCTTCAGCACCCAGCGGGAAAACCCCATAGCAGCCAAGGTGTTAAACCTCACCCCAAAGGATGACCTGCATATTAGCATTCAAAGCAGGGGAACATCAAAGAGCCCAACGCCTTTGGTATGCGGATCTGGCTTCTCTCATAGGAGAGGATGTTGACACCCCTTGATCAGAGCCCTTCGGCCCCTGGACGGGCAGGAAAATTAGCTGGTAAAATAGGCGTGTCCACTCCTAAGGTGGGCTACCTGAAATGAAGGAGACTCTTCAGAGTTAGCCGTTTTGGTAATGGCACAATTAAGAACTCTGGGACAGGGTTATGCCCATTTCCCACAGGAAGTGGCCATACAGGGGGTGTAGTAACACCATAAGTAGGTAGCCCATTTGTTACTACCCTACACTCCCCTTATGCCCCCAAATTCAGTATTTAGGGGTGTCCATGGCACCTGAAGAGTAGTTCCTGATGACCTAAAAAGAAGAAGGACGCTGAAGAGTCACAAAAGCAGAAGACTGAAGAAGAGCAACTAACTTGACACCATCCCTGCCGACCTGTCTGCTGTTCCCCGTCGAATCTGCAGCAAAGATGTCTCATCCTGCAGCTGTCATGCCTCCATAGCCTGGGAGGATGGTCTGCCTTCAGACTCAAGTACTCTAGTGGATCAGTGGAAATGCTCCCCTGCATCCTGCAGGAACCCCAAGAAGAACAGTGAGGAATTTGGAACAGCCAAAAATCGACTCCGTTAGGCACCCCTGCACGCAAGCCCCCAGCCCATGTCAATGTGGGTCAATGGTGCCAGTATTGTCCCCAAGCAATCAAAAGACAGAGTCTACTTTGGTTTCACCCCTCGTGAACATCCCAATGTTGCCTGCAGCCAATGTTTACAGGCTCCCTCAACCACAAGTGCTCCCAAATGAAGAAACCTGACACCTCCGCAACTGGCTGCCCTGGTCTGAGGAGAACAAGACCATCAGTGTTCCTATATCCGCTAGCATCGCAAGACTTGAGCCCTTTGCTTCATTCAGTCCAGTTCAAACCTGCAGCTTCTTTCCTCACAGACAGATTCCCATTGACGAACCTTGGGCACCCGATGCTGACTTACACCCCTGCACCCGGCCGCCCTAGCACCGCTGGAGGTGTCCTGCTGGTGCTGCCTAGGTCCTTGCCCTATACTCACCTTAAGTCCTGTAGATGGTTCTCGTAAGTCGCTGTACTTAACTGATCCTCTTGGTTCTGGTGTCTAAAACATATATAAATATATGTACTTTTTTTTTATAAATTAAGTTGGCTCTCCCTATTGAGGTGTGTGCATAATTTATTGACTATTGTGTGTATTTGAGGAGTCTGCTCGACCACACTATCCCCTAGAAGAACAACTTGGGACTGCTAGAACAAACACTTGTTCACTCCTTAGGGTTTTCCTGGACTCTTTGCATGATATACTTAATTTTGGTATATCATATAAAGAGACAGCTTTCTAGACCCAATATCACCACAACATGGACACTACCCCAGCTCACTCTCGCTCAATACAGATGCATTAGAAACAGAGACTTGGGAAGAAACCCCCAGCCGAATCATTGAGATGTTAGGGACAAATCCCGATCAAAGCTATGACTTTCACCCACCGTCTGGCACATGAAGGGCCTCCCATAACTCCCTCCCCTCTCTGGTCTGAATAGTTTCATTAATCCCTTTATTACAGAGCGGCGGGCACTCATAGTGATCTATCTTTCCCATTGAAAGTTTGGTTACTAGTCTCTCTTCCTTTTGTTCCACACAGGTTAGTTCACAAGGCCCCAACACTGTGCTGTAGATCTGACTCTCTGGTTCCTCAATGTGAATGGCATGATGCACTTTATTGAGCAGACCTTTGTAGGCTCACAAAAACCTGGACATTATCCTTTTTCAGGAAACAAAGCTCACAACGGAGGAGTTGGTGATGATTGGGTGGGTAAAATCTACTTCTCAACATCAACTGATGCAGACCTTCCTTCGACCCAGCCAGAGCCAACCATGTCTTAACATAGGAAGAACGGAGTGGCACTTCTGTACCGTAAGTGTCAGGAATCACCGAGCAGCGCCTGCCTAGCTGGCACGCGCATTGGTCATTGCGCGCAATTCTGTGTACTCAGCAGTTCCTGGTGCCTTCCGGTCGAACGTCGGAGTGCTGCCTTCCATCGTTCATGCGTCTGCCCGGTAAGAGCCTGGCCTTTCTTGAACCCTTTGTATTTCGGAGCGCGGTGGAAACTGTGGGGCATATTATCAAGGACAGGCGATACATTATCGCCGCTTTTATCGGCAGGAAACTGCCGATAAAGCGGCGATAATGGCCTTGATAATATGCTCTATGAATTCCAATCGAAACCCATGTTAGATGTGAACACATCTAACATGGGCTTCGATTGGAATTCATAGAGCATATTATCAAGGCCATTATCGCCGCTTTATCTGCAGTTTCCTGCCGATAAAAGCGGCAAATAATGTATCTCCTGTCCTTGATAATATGCCCCTGTATTTAAAGCGCTGCCGCTTTCATTGAAGGAAACTCATTGTGCTTTGTTGGAACGCTGTGTGGGAGAAAAACGCGTTGCAGAGCCTTTCTCTTTCATGGTTATTTGTTTAGTATTTCGAGCGGAGCAAAGAGGCGGTCGCAGCTTCTTGTTGCCGTTTTGTTTTACACATCGTTTGGACACCGAAGTAAAGCAGCAGAGTGCAGTGGTTTGTGGACTACGCACTACCGTTGCAATTGATGACGTTAGCATTGCTAATTCAAATACCGGAGCAACAGTGGTGTTTTCAACCACACGCTGCCGGTAAGGATTTCTATTGTTCGGCAGATTTGAGAACGGAACACAGTGGTGGCCACTACGTGTTACCGGGCTCATGTTATGAGACATGAACCTTCAGGCTATTTTTGTCTGGGCAACATCGATATAATCTTTAAAGGAGAATCTATCCTATATTTGTTTGGAGCACTGTTTGGGGAACTATTTGGATTGATACTTGTGATTCTGGGCAGGAAGGAGCCTTCAACATGCCAGGAAGCTTGGAAAGGAATGAAAGAAGTAGGATGTCTTGAGAAAAAGAGTACTACTATAGAAACAATTAATGTTGCATAGAAACTGTATTACTATTGGTATGTCTGATGTGGTTTCAATCTGCTTCCAGGTATACATGGTCTAGTGAGAATTATATGAGT